>NC_064641.1:465866040-467245040 GCF_023864345.2 Schistocerca serialis cubense | reverse complement strand
TCATACAGAATGTCCGCCAATTCCACAGATGTTAGAAACGGTCAGCTGTGGCATTGTAGCTTGTATTCTTTATTCGCCCACCAGTTCATAATCTCAAAAGGACCTTGCTCACAGGCTAGTCTACTCTCTTTTCCAGCATACATTTCCATTTTTATAGTGTATTGTTTAGTTGCACTATTAAGAATTCAGACAAGTATGGCATATTTTCTAGTTTTGTCTTTGGAAATTCATCAGTTGCATTGTGAGGTCCACTTCTGAATTACCTTGGAAAATTCCATTCAATTCTTCAAATACTGCATGCAGCAGTGCAAATTTGTCACTTACATGTCTTTGTGCTGTGGTGCTTTTATCATCAAAACAAAGAATTTTCTGTAGCTGATATGCTCTTGTCTTAATTACAGCTCCTCTTTATACAGCTCTTTTCAATAAATTTGGCCATAAATCAGATTACGAAATATGGGTGTCTTGGGAAATTCCCACTAGAATTAAAATTCCCATCAAAGCATATGTTTCAGAAATGCTAGCAGGAGATATGTTCTCTTCTTTGCTTCTTCATTTGTATTGTCCAAAATTTCCTGTGCTGTTTTAGGAGTGAAAAATTTCTTGAATGATTCCCATCAGTAGTCATTCCCTGGTGTTCACAGACTATGTTGGCAAAATCCCTTTTACAATGCCTTGGAGCTTCTGCAAGATACGCTCTACCAGAACTTGTAAAATATTTGTTCAGAGCATTGTCTGTATGTTTTTTTCTTCATTGCCCTCCACTTCTATTTTGTGTGATCTGACTCATAATCAATGAAATCTGATAAATCGTCATCTACTAAGAGTTTCACAAGAATTTCTGCATCATTCAAGCCTCTATAACTCATTTTAGAAAAACTTCTTTACAAGAAAGGCATTTGCTCTACTGTGACAAATTTCTGATAATGATGGTTAGTAATCAAAAATGAAAATGAAACTCAACAATTAATCTCAACAAGGCGCTGTAAAACTCACATTTGAAATTTCTGTGTGAAATTTAATAAAAGAAAAATGTATGGTCAATTTTTGTCCATGCTTGGTGGTTGCAGGGAAGACAATACAATTATGGTCTCATGTTGTACAAACCAGGGCAAAATGTGCCCTAGAGCATAAAATTTCTATTTTTTATTTGCAATTTTTAAAATTTTAACGAGAGAAATGTACGGTATAGTACTTTATAAGGTGAAAGATAAGTAGAAAAAGTCCCATAACACAGAAGGATATTTGTTATGATTTTTTAATAAAAGAAAAATGTACAAGCAACTTTTGCCCATGCTTGGTGCTTGTAGGGTTAGCAAATTGGCTCAACCTGGCCTCTGCCTGAGAGATCATCTGATACGGTTAATATTTCTGCCAGTTAAGTGGTTACGTACCTCAACCAACTTGCCTTCAACTGTACAAAAGTTTAATGCCTTGCTCATTTGGTATTTATTTCAAGAGTCCTTAATATCTTGTTTTATAGTTGATAACTACTCAACATTAATGAGTTTATTCATTCTCCAATAGCCCGTCTATCTGTCAGGCCAGTTTCTATCCATGCCCATATGAATTTAAATCTCTGAATCTTTGATGCCTCATTAATGGTTACAGTCTTTTAAGTTTTATTTTATATTTACTGCTTTTCTAACTTCGATTTTATTGTGGTGATCTCTCATTTTGCTTTATTAAACAACTTTGCTTGCTGTTCATATCTGCGCTGTAGCTATCATTTACCACAGCCTCTGGACAAAGTAGTGTCTAGTTGCACCTTGTCAAGCACTGTTCATTCAGTCTTTTGAAGGTGCAGGTGTAAAGATAAATTACACTTTTATGTTTAAGCTGTGCAAGACAAGATTTGATATTAATCATTGTGGATGATATTAGCTTTACCTTGAAAAATTCTCCACTATTATGAACCCAACACTGCTGCATGGCTTTACTTTGCCAGTTTATTTCCTTATATGTATCCACTTACATAGCAAATATATGCTGTGCAAATGTGTACTATGCAGCCTTATTTTTTAATGGCTCTGTTATGCATAACTTTGACATGCTCAGTTAAGAAGCTGATAAAATATGAATTGAAATGCTCTCTTGACAGTGTGAATATTTGTACTAAATATCAATAAGACTGTCTGTAATCATTTAACATTCTTCACTTGTTAGTGTTTTCACAGTATAGTAAATTGTCTCACAAATATCTTTGATTGTAATCTGGGTTTTATTTGTGCCATGGTTATCTAGCATTTTAAAACATTGAACTTGCATTTGGATAAGAACAAACATTAGTGGCTTTTGACCTGTTTTAGTGATTAACAAGATGTAGACAAAAATACATTTTAATTTATTATTTATTGCTAGTTACTGAACATGATTATCTTTACGAAAGTCATTCACCAAGGGTGCTCGCGACTCTTTTGTTAGTGTATGAGTGGCAAGCATGGGGCCCCGAACAGTCACAGTACTTGGTTATTTCCTGTATCTTTTTTTCTCACACTTGGCATGTAGGGCAGATGCCCTGTTGACAACTTAGCCTGTTCATAGGAGAGATCGATTATGGCTTTTCCTATTTTGTATGTCTTGTTTGACACCATCAAACAATGGAATATCCAGGATGGAATGTAACAGTATTATGAAAAGGAAAGTTGCTACTCAGCATATCGCGGAGATACCGAGTCGCAGATAGGCACAACAAAAAGACAGTCTTTGTGTTGTGCCCATCTGCGACTCAGCATCGCCTCTATATGGTGAGTAGCAACTTACCTAGCCATGAACCATGGGCCTTGTCATTGGTGGGATGGCACGTAAGCCTCAGCAATACAGATAGCTTTATGGTAAGTTTAACCTAAGCAGAGGGGTATCTGTTACAAATGCGTGGCTTCTGAAGAGGGGAAGAAGCCTTATCAGCAATCACAGGGGCAACAGTCTGAGAGATTCACTGATGTGCCCTTCCAACATCAACCAAAACAGCCTTGCTGTGCTGGTGCTGTAACTGGTTGAAAGCAAGTGGAAACTACAGCAGTAATCTTTCCTGATGTCGTGCAGCTGTACTGTATTGTTAAATAATGATGGCATCCTCTTGGGTAAAATATTTGAGAGGTAAAATAGTCCCCCTTTCGAATCTCCAGGCAGGAACTATGCAGGAGGACATTGTCATCAGGATAAACAAAACTGGCATTCTGCAGATTGGAGCGTGGAATGTTAGAGCCCTTAATCAAGCAAATAGGTCAGAAAATTTACGAAGGGAAATGGGTAGGTTGAAGTTACATATAGTGGAAATTAGTGAAGTTCATTCACAGGAGAAATGACTTCTGGTCAGGTGAACACGGGGTGGTTGTTGTTATTGTGGTCTTAAGTCCAGAGACTGGTTTGATGCAGCTGTCCATGCTACTCTATCCTGTGCAAGCTTCTTCATCTCCCAGTACCTACTGCAACCTACATCCTTCTGAATCTGCTTAGTGTATTCATCTCTTGGTCTCCCTCTATGATTTTTACCCTCCACGCTGCCCTCCAATACTAAACTGGAGATCCCTTGATGCCTCAGAACATGTCCTACTAACCGGTCCCTTCTTATTGTCAAGCTGTGCCACAAACTCATCTTCTCCCCAATTCTATTCAATACTTCATCATTATTTATGTGATCAGCCCATCTAATCTTCAGCATTCTTCTGTAGCACCACATTTCAAAAGCTTCTATTCTCTTCTTGTCCAAACTGTTTATCGTCCATGTTTCACTTCCATACATGGCTACTCTGCATACAAATACTTTCAGAAACGACTTCCTGACACTAAAATTTATACTCGATGTTAACAAATTTCTCTTCTTCAGAAATGCTTTCCTTGCCATTGCAAGTTTACATTTTATATCTTCTCTACTTACACCATCATCAGTTATTTTGCTCCCCAAATAGCGAAACTCCATTACTACTTTAAGTGTCTCATTTCCTAATCTAATTCCCTCAGCATCAGCCGACTTAATTCGACTACATTCCATTATCCTCGTTTTGCTTTTGTTGATGTTCATCTTATATCCTCCTTTCAAGACACTGTCCATTCCGTTCAACTGCTCTTCCAAGTCCTTTGCTGTGTCTGACAGGATTACAATGTCATCGGCAAACCTCAAAGTTTTTATCTCTTCTCCATGGATTTTAATACCTACTCCAAATTTTTCTTTTGTTTCCTTTACTGCTTGCTCAATATACAGATTGAATAACATTGGGGAGAGGCTACAACCCTGTCTCACTCACTTCCCAACCATTGCTTCTCTTTCATGACCCTCGACTCTTAAAACAGCCGTCTGGTTTCTGTACAGATTGTAAATAGCCTTTCGCTCCCTGTATTTTACCCCTGCCACGTTCAAAATTTGAAAGAGAGTATTCCAGTCAACTTTGTCAACAGCTTTCTCTAAGTCTACAAATGCTAGAAATGTAGGTTTGCCTTTTCTTAATCTAGCTTCTAAGATAAGTCGTAGGGTCAGTATTGCCTCACGTGTTCCAATATTTCTACGGAATCAAAACTTATCTTCCCCAAGGTCGGCTTCTACCAGTTTTTCCATTCGTCTGTAAAGAATTTGCGTTTGTATTTTGCAGCCTTGATTTATTAAACTGATAGTTCAGTAATTTTCACATCTGTCAACACCTGCCTTCTTTGGGATTGGAATTATTATATTCTTCTTGAAGTCTGAGGGTATTTCGCCTGTCTCATACATTTTGCTCACCAGATGGTAGAGTTTTGTCAGTACTGGCTCTCCCAAGGCTTTCAGTAGTTCTAACGGAATGTTGTCTACTCCCGGGGCCTTGTTTCGACTCAGGTCTTTCAGTGCTCTGTCAAACTCTTCACACAGTATTGTACCTCCCATTTCATCTTCATCTACATCCTCTTCCATTTTCATAATATTGTCCTCAAGTGCATCGCCCTTGTATAGACCCTCTATATACTCCTTCCACCTTTCTGCTTTCCCTTCTTTGCTTAGAACTGGGTTTCCATCTGAGCTCTTGATATTCATACAAGTGGTTATCTTTTCTGCAAATGTCTCTTTAATGTTCCTGTAGCCCATTGGTATTCCTTTTTGCCTGCTTCATTTATTGCATTTTTGTATTTCCTTCTTTCATCAATTAAGTTCAATATCTCTTCTGTTACCCAAGGATTTCTACTAGCCCTTGTCTTTTTACCTACTTGATCCTCTGCTGCCTTCACTACGTCAGCCCTCAAAGCTACCCATTCTTCTTCTACTGTACTTCTTTCCCCCATTCTTGTCAATTGTTCCTTATGCTCTCCCTAAAACTCTGTACAACCTCTGGTTTAGTCAGTTTATCCAGGTCCCATCTCCTTTATTTCCCACCTTTATGCAGTTTCTTCAGTTTTAATCTACAGTTCATAACCAATAGATTGTGGTCAGAGTCCACATCTGCCCCTGGAAATGTCTTACAATTTAAAACCTGGTTCCTAAATCTCTGTCTTACCATTATAAAATCTATCTGATACCTTTTAGTATCTCCAGGCTTCTTCCCTGTATACAACCTTCTTTCATGATTCTTAAGCTATGTGTTAGCTATGATTAATTTATGCTCTGTGCAAAATTCTACCAGACGGCTTCCTCTTTCATTTCTTAGCCCCAATCCATATTCACCTACTACGTTTCCTTCTCTTCTTTTCCCTACTATCGAATTCCAGTCACCCATGATTATTAAATTTTCGTCTCCCTTCACTATCTGAATGATTTCTTTTATCTCATCATACATTCCATCAATTTCCATCATCATTTGCTGAGCTAGTTGGCATATAAACTTGTACTACTGTAGTAGGGCTTGTAAACACAGAATCAAATTGGGGGAATGCAGGAGTAGGTTTAATAATGAATAACAAAATAAGAATGAAGGTAACCTACTATGAACAATAAAGTTAATGCATTATCGTAGCCAAGATGGACATGAAGCCAACACCCATGACGATAGTAAAAGTTAATATGCCAACTAACTCCACAGAGGATGAAGAGATTGAAGGAATGTATGAGGAGAGAAAAGAAATTATTCAGAGAGTTAAAGGAGACGAAAATTTGATTTTGATGAGAGACTGGAATTCGATAGTAGGAAAAGGAAGAGAAGGAAAAGTAGAAGTTGAATATGGACTGGGGGAAAGGAATGAAGAGGAATCCATCTTGTAGAATTTTGCATAGAGCATAATTTAATCATAGCTAACACTTGGTTTAAGAATCATGAAAGAAGGTTGTATATGTGGAAGATGCCTGGAGACACTGGAAGGATTCAGATTGGTTATATAATGACAAGACAGAGATTTTGGAACCCGATTTTAAATTGTAAGGCATTTCCAGGGACAGATGTGGACTCTGAACACAATGTATTGACTATGAATTGTAGATTGAAGCTGGAGAAATTGCAAAATGTAGGAAATTAAGGAGGTAGGATGTGCACAAGTTGAAAGAACCAGAGCTGGTTGTGAGTTTCTGAGGAAGTGTTGGGCAATGACTGACTAGAACAGGGGGAAGGGAATACAGTAGAAGATGAATGGTAGCTTTAGGAGATGAAATAATGAAGGCAGCAGATGAAACAGGTAAAAATAGAAGGCCTAGTAGAAATCCTTTGAATAACACAGGAGATAATGAATTTAATTGAAGACAGCAGAAAATACAAAAATGCAGGAAATAAAGCGAGTGAAAGGGAGTACAAATGTCTATAAAATGAGATTGACAGGAAGTGCAAAATGGCTAAGCAGGAATGGCTAGAGGACAAATGTAAAGATTTAGATCATATTTCAATAGGGGAAAGACAGATACCGCCCACAGGAAAACGAAAGAGGCCATTGGAGAAAGGAGAAGCAGCTGTGTGACTATTGAGAGCTTAGGTGCAAAACCAGCCCTAAACAAAGAAGGGAAAGCCAAAAGATGGGAAGAATATGTAGAAAGTCTATACAAGGAAGATGAGCTTGATGACAATATTTAAGAAAGGAAAGTGGGCTGAGATGAAGGTGAGACGGGAGATATGATAGTACGAGAAGAATTTTACAGAGCTCTGAAAGATCTAAGTCGAAACAAGGCCCCGAGAGTAGAAGACATCAGAACAACTGGGAGGGCCTTTCATGACAAAAAGGCTTGCACAATTTATAAGACAGGCAGAATGCCCTTAGACTTCAAAATAATGTAATAATTGCAATTCCAAAGAAAGCGGGTTCGGACAGGTGTGAAATTAGGGAACTATCAGCTCAGTAAGTCATGATTTCAAAATACTAACATGAATTCTTTACAGTAGAATGGAAAAGCCATAGAAGCCGACCCCAGGGAAGATCATATTGGATTGTGGAGAAATATAGGCTTAGTCAGACTTTGGCAATGTTGACTGGAATATTCTCTTTGAAATTCTGAAGATAGCAAGGTTAAATATAGTGAGCGAAATCCTGTGTACAACTTGTACAGAAACCAGATGGCAGTTTATAAGCGTTCTAGGCCATGGAAGGGAAGCAGCAGTTGAGAAGGGAGTGAGACAGGGTTGTAGCCTCTCTCTTATGTTATTCAATCTGTACATTGAGCAAGCAGTAAAGGAAACAAAAGAAAAAATTGGACTAGGAATTAAAATTCAAATAGAAGAAAGAAAAAGTGGAGGTTTGCCAATGACATTGTTGTTCTGTCTGAGACAGCAAAAGACTTGGAAGAGCAATTAAACAGGATGGACAGTTATCTTGAAAGGAGGATATAAGGTGAACATCAACAAAAGCAAGACAAGGGTAATAGAATGTAGCTAATTAAATCAGGTGACACTGAGGGAATTAGATCAGGAAACAAGGCACTTAAAGTAGTAGATGAGTTTTGCTATTTGGAAAGCAAAATAACAGATGATGGCTGAAGCAGAGAGGATATGAAATATAGACTGGCAATGTCAATAAAAGTATTTCTGAAGAAGAGAAATTTGTTAACATCAAATATAGATTTAAGTGTTAGGTAGTCTTTTCAGAATGGTATTTGTCTGAAGTGTAACCATGTGTGGAAGTGAAATGAGGATGATGAACAGTTTAGATAAAAAGAGAATAGCAGCTTTTAAAATGTGGTGCTACAGAAAAATGCTAAAGACTAGATGGGTAGATCACATAACTAATGATGAAGTACTGATAGAATTGATGAGAAAAGAAATTTCCGTCACAACCTGACTAGAAGAAGAGACCGGTTGATAGGACACATTTTGAGACATCAGGGGATCATGAATTTAGTATTGGAGGTAAGTGTGAGGGATGAAAGTCGTTGAGGGAGATCAAGAGATGAGTACAGTAAGCACTTTCAGAAGGATGTAAATTGCATTTGGAGATGAAGAGCCTTGAGCAGGATAGAGTAGCACAAAGAGCTACATCAAACAAGTCTTTGGACTGATGATAACAACAACAACTACAACAACAACAACAACATTTTGATTAACTCCTATTTGGTTTCTACAGTCAGGCTTGAGCACTTTTTTTTTTTACAGAAGAGCAGGCTGTGTGGAGAAGGTCACCCAATAACCAGCTTGGTAGCCATTGCATGTGGGAAGTCATCATGTAGCCGTATTGTGGTAGCCCTCTGGCTACGCAAGGATCACATTATTAATGCCCAAACTGTCTGTGTGTGTGTGTGTGTGTGTGTGTGTGTGTGTGTGTAGGAGCATCAAATGCCACAAGGAACACGGCATCTACATTCATTTAGACGGCCAAGCAGGTCTGAAATCTCTCTCAGCTCTTGCAGTGAGGTCCACGATCGTTGCAGAATTGTGAGGCTAGGGTAAAGCACAAAAGGGTAAACCTGCTTGTGTCCCTGATCACTCAGGAATCTGTGACAATGGACAATCTGATAGGCTGGCCAGGACAGGTGCAATGGCTCCATTTATTGGACTAGAACCTTCCCTAACCATCAATAAGGCAATGGTAAAATCAGTACTATATAGCTGCATCAGGAGGCAAAAAAAAAAAAGCTAGCTAATGGGGCTGAAGTCAAGTTCCAAAAGAAATTCTGAAATCCTGGGCTCGAACAGGAAGTAGATTAAACTCTCAGACTAATGACTAGCCATGGAACCTACACCTACACGTTGAAACTACTAAGTGTAGATGCTGTGGTTAGGAGGATGAAACTGCACCACCTTTATTCTTCCAATGTAAATCATTGGTGACCAAAAGAGAATATTCATTTCTTTAATTCCTGAAGACATTGCGCCAGAGAACTAGTAGAGTGTCTGTACTACTCTTCAATGGTACCAGCTGGCTTTACGAGAATCACAGGTAGAGAAATCTTTCAGTAAATTCAGTTCTGGTGCTGGTAGTTGAGAGTCAACAGGACCAAGCAACAGCTGTATTTTTGTAATTTTTTATATTTATAATATGTGAAGTTCAGAGGTCAAATTCGAAACTACCAAAGCAGTCTGCTGTAAAACTCAAAAATTCTTGAGGAAATGGACTTTGAAAATACCTGAGCATTTTTAACTCACTAAAAATGCCACATGTGTGTGCCACATGACTCAGTGGTAGAATATGTGCCTGGCATATGGGTGGCCTGGGTTCAATTCCCAGCCAGTGCAAATTTTTAAGGAAAGGTGAATTTCATATAAGTATTTTCGTCAAGTGTAAAATATTTAAAGATGGGGAAAAAACTCGTAGCATTAGTTACTGGTAATCGCAGTGTCAACTCTTATTTCGGTCATTACGTGGTTTTGTTCAGTTAAAATAGCTATGTCATTTATATATAAAGTTAATCAAATATATGCTAGTGAAGACATACGTAATTATTGTTTTTATGAAAATTGCATGTGAGTTGAGGAGCAAATGTGATAAAAATGCAGTATTTGTATGTTGTGCTCAATGCCATGTTTATTGTTTTCCGTGTTTTTATGACACTTATCACTCTGGCTTGTGTAAAACTACATCTGTGGCATAAAACAGTGGACACAGTCCGAAAAAAGAGCTTTGTGATTTTTCACTTTTGCCCTAAAATTTAATTTGTGTAGTTATTTTTTAAATTTAAACTATATTTATTAACTATCTTTTACAAAGAACAATAATTAAGAATAATTTAGATTTGCAGTGAAAACTAGAATTCTGCATGCGATACTTAGTATCTATATTTGTGTGCTACATGTACATCATACATCTTCAATATTTTCCTTGAAATGTTGATTTATAGTTAAGTTTATTAATTGAGCTCATGGCTACCTTCAGAAATGTACCAATGCAATTGTTATTCAATAAGCAGTAGATGCTATGAATACAGGTGTTGTGACTGTTTTTATTTATTTATTTTATAGTGATATTTCTGGAAGAAGTGGTGGTATAAGCTATAATATTAATAAAAGATAATAAAATAATCAAAGAAGATAGAAATTGTCCTGAGAAGACTAAGATAGGAATGCGGAAACAATTTAACTCGGACAGCCGGTGGTTGTCAATCCACTGAATTTGTGAAGGGCACAAACTCTTCTGGGATCTTAAATCTTTTAATCATATCTGTATAGTATAATTCTGTATCACTGTCTATTAGATATACTGTTTTTGGATGTGGTATATTCTGAACTTGAAAAGGTCCACTGTAACACAGAAAAAGTTTAGTCATTTCCTTCTTTAAATTCGAGCTATGTTGAAAAATCACACATTAACACCCTGCCATCTGGCGACATCACAGTGGTGTTGTGCGTGAAATAGTGGTCAACAGCCGGCGACACCACAGTGCCGTTGTGAGCATAGTATCGTGCAGTGGTCGGCAACAACACTTAAGTATCTTTTGCATATGTTGGTGTTTTGTTTAGGTAAGAAGAAGTTACACACATCAACAAGTTTTTTGTTTTTAGAAGTACTTGTACCCTTTCATCATGGCATACGAAAGAAAGTAAAGCAGAATCATCGGAAGATAGTGAAATATGTCCTAGAAGAATTCGGCGAATGCTATAGTTGCCAACTGATTCGGATGAATCAGGTGAAAAAGACAGCGCATAGTGGTCAGACTTCGATTTACCGAGGACCAGTAATAAAGTTGAAGGATCTCTGGGTGCAAACATATTTCCCAAAGATACGCTGAGCGTTGATGATATAGTAGAATTATATCTTGGGAACAATCTATTTGAATATATTAGCAATGAAACCAACAAGTACTACAGTCAAAATTGCAATAGAAGGAAACCGGATTTAAAAAATGCCAAATTTGTCGATGTTACAGGACCCGAACTCAGAAAATGGTTTGGGTTTGCTATCCTTATGGGAATTGTAAAAAAAGAAAGGATTGATGATTATTGGTCAACGAATCCCATGATAGACAAACTGATATTTCGCAAAACGATGTCCCACAACAGATTCAGACAAATATTATCATGTTTACATTTTTCTGACAACAACAACAACAAACCACATAATGCCAACTGGCTTTTCAAAGTATAATTCGTAATTGATTATTTTTCCAAAAAGTATAAAGAAATGTTTAATCTAAGTCAAAACATCTCAATTGATGAAGGAATGATACCGTGGCGTGAATGAATAAATTTTAAAGTTTAGAATGCGTCGAAAATTACGAAATATGACGTACTCATTCGGATGCTGTGTGATTCGAGTACAGGATATATTTCCTCATTCAAGATATATTCCGGCACTGGATAGCCTTTAGCGAAAACAGTGATGGAACTATTGACACCTTTTGATGGAAAGTGACATCACCTCTGCATGGATAATTATTATAACAGTGTAGAACTTGCAGAGAAGTTATTTGAAAAAGAAAAATAGAGTTTGTGGAATGATACGGGAAAATAGAGGATTTCCAGAAAAATTAAAGCGCACAAAGTCAATGTGTTTGAAGCTTGTCATCAACAGAAAGGTGACAAGCAGCCGGCGACGAGCCAAGTAATCCAAATTAGCGATGCTGGCACCAAGCAAATAAATTTGTACAAGA
This sequence comes from Schistocerca serialis cubense, assembly GCF_023864345.2. Classification (NCBI taxonomy): domain Eukaryota; kingdom Metazoa; phylum Arthropoda; class Insecta; order Orthoptera; family Acrididae; genus Schistocerca; species Schistocerca serialis. The sequence goes on along the minus strand of NC_064641.1, from coordinate 467,233,141 downwards.
CATGTGGAAGGAAAGTGTTAATACCAAATCATTCATTTTAAAGTTTGGCACAACAGCGTTATCATTAAAAATTCGGACAAACCCCCCCCCTCCCCCTTTCTCTCTCTCTCTCTCATATTTTCTTTCTTTTTTGTGTGTATGTGTGTGTAATCAGATTCACTGGTGAATTGGGCCATGTTAAACAATTCTAACAAGGGCTCTCCTATAAAGGTTTTATTCATAATTTTTACAGGAGATATTCCTGTTGACCTATGCAGTAATTCAGTAAACATTTCTTGAATTTCCAGCACTAGTTGTGTCCAGGTAGTGTGCCTCATAGAACAGTATGTTTTACACAACCGTCCTAATTCCTTCATAACACGTTCACAAGGATTAGTTTGTGGACTATAATTGGATATAGTTACCTCTCTTAATTGTAGCTCCTCTCACAAAACCATCTTGTCTTATCTTTTCATTCTTGGATAGTGTAGTTGCCCCTTCATGCTCAAGCCACTGCCAAGCCGCGATGCCAAAACTTAAAAGATCCTGCTCACAACAGTTGAAGCTGTTTACTTTTCATTACACCTTGCTGTTTTCTTGTATTCCACACCTCCCATTTAATGTCTGCACATGCGAAATCAAACACCCCTGTGCAGTATATGTTCCATGACTTACACCCTACTTAATATTATTCTGTCATGATCATCATTCCTTGTGCTACACAAGAAGGGTGAAATGTTGTTACCTAAATGGCATGTAACACTTCAGGGGTCTGCATACTGCATGTGGATGCAGGAGGAGCTGCCTGTAGATGACTAACAGCTGAAGATGCTGTTGGCCACAGTCAGCTGTATGGAAGCTGCTGCCTCAGAGTGTAGTGATGTTGGAGGAAGTGGCATTCACATGGAACACCTCAGGTGTAACTTGTGTCACTCACGGGCTCTGCTTCCTAGGTACCTTCCAGCCTGCCTGACATTAGGGGATCTGCATTCACTGCTGAGTGGGTGAAAGATTGTAATGTGATTGCGTCGCTCGAGGCAGAGTCTCAGTGTTCAGACATTCGCCCTGTGAGTGGACTGGTGGCCGCTCATTCAGCAGAGTTCGAGGAGGCTTACAGGGAGAGGGGTTTGCTAGGTATCAGGAAGTCCAATGTTAGCAAGTTTTAGTTCATGTTGGCATCAGTGATGCCTGTCGCTAGAGTTCTGAGGCCATCCTCTGGCCGCATGGGTGACTGGCAGAAGTGGTAAAGACTACTAGCCTCAATCATGGGCTGAAAGCAGAGCTTAAAGTTAGCAGTATTGCACCCAAAAATGATTTGTGTCCTTTTGGTTTGGAGTGGCTCTGTCAATTCTGCAATGGTACGGCTACAGACTTCTGGACCTAAGTTGTGGGTAGTAGAACTGTAGGATTTGCTTTGGTAGGTGGGGGGGGGGGGGGGTCCACTACACAGAGGAAGCATCTACTCAGGTAACAGACTACTTTTGGAGTGCTTATTTGAGTGGAGTGGAGTGGAGTGGCTGTGAGACAGTTTGAGGTTCATTAGTTGATATGCAGAGAACGGAGAGAGATAGTATGCAAAGTAAAGACACTTCAAATGTCAGCACATTAACAGTAAACTGCCAAAGCATTCATAACAAAACCCTGAATTTACTGCCCTCCAGGAAACCTGTCACTACGTGGAACCAAAATTTGAATGAAACCTGAAGTAGAGATCTCTGAAATATTTAATGAGATGTCTATAGAAAAGACAGATTAAATGCTGTAGGAGGGAGAATGTTCATTGTAATCGATAAAAATATTGTCCCTGTTGAGGTCGAAATTGAGTCTGACTGCAAAGGTATTTGGATGAGGTAACTGGCCTAGGTGAATGCAACTTCATGTTTCACAGGCAAGTGTTCAGGAGAGCTTCTGTAAAGTTTGGAAGGTAGGAGACAAGGTACTGGCAGAAGTAAAGCTGTGAGGACGGGGCGTGAGTCGTGCTTGGATAGCTCAGATGGAAGAGCACTTGCCCACGAAAGGCAAAGGTCCTGAGTTCAAGTCTCGGTCCGGCACACAGTTTTAATCTGCCAGGAAGTTTCATATCAGCACACACTCCAATGCAAAGTGAAAATCTCATTCTGGCAACTTTATCATTAGATATTTTTACCAGCTGCCAGATTCCATTGTAAAAGTTATAGAATCATTCAAAGAAAGTCTACACTTGGTAATTCTGAAGTACACCAATCATGCAATATTAGTTAGACGTGACGTTAACCTACAGCGTATAGACTTGAACATCTATGGTTTCACTGCAGGCGATATTGACAGACAGTTTTGTCAAGTAGCTGTGAATACATTATCTGAAAAACTGTCTTCAGCTGCTAGTTCAACAACTTACATGCAGTGGAAATATTTTATACCTTGTTGCTACAGATGGGCCTGACCTTATCGACAGTGTCAGTATAGATACAGGAATGAGTGATAATGGTGTCATAATGACAGTGGTTACTAAAGAAAATACATCCATGGAGAATGATAGGAGAATTTTCATGCTGGAAAAAGCAGAGAAGCAGCTCTTAGCATCCTACTTAACACAATGAATGGACATCATTTAGTTCAAATATGTTGGACATAAAAGAATTGTGGCAAAACTTTAAACTTATTGTAAATTGCATTCTGGAGAAATATGTGCTGAATAAGTGTTACGAATGTAAATATCCACTGTGATTTAATAACAAAATGTGGAAAATTTGAAGGAAGTAGTTATTGCTGCATTCTCACTCCAAAGAGGAATGCGGAAATGTTGACAAACAGATATTAGTAAAAATTCCTGCATCTATAAAAAGATGTGTGTGAAGCATACTACTACTTCCACCATTAAATTTGAGCTAAAGTGCTTGCTGAGAATGTGAGAATATTCTGGTGCTATTTAAAATCATTAAGTAAGTTTTATGGCTTCTGTTTAGTCATTTGTTGATGAGTCTTGTGTGGCAATAGAATACAGCAAAAGGAAAGCTGAAATTTTAAATTTAACATTCAAACAATATCATTCACTCAGTAGGATCGTACAAACATTCCATAGTTTGACCATTGCACAGATTGTGTTATGTGACTACCTCTGTTAGAGCTGCTCTCCTAGTCTTAATGTAATTTGGATTAATGACAAGTTTGAAATTACAAGTGATGCACTGCATTAGTTAATTTGACGTTTTCCCCATTTATTAACACACAGACTATTACGATGATCAGCTGGTACATGATAATTTATATAGTATATTTGTCTCAGGTTAGTATGTACATTCCATTTTGAAAGATTTGGCCATGAACACTCATATTCAGTATTCTTTAGCTATACAGTTCTGACAGAAAACCAACATAATTTATGTTCACTTGCATATTCATTACACATTTAAGCTCTTCACATTTGGGTAGCTGATCAGAACCTGATGGTAATACTAATTGGAAATGTTGACATTGGAACTACTGCAGACTCCCTCAGCGAAATCTCACAAAGATGTTTACACATACAGGGTTGGGGCAAAAAGATGAAGATGGAAACATCACAAAAAAATGCGTGCTTCAACATAAATGCAGATGCTAACCAAGCCTGAAGGTTGCACTGTTGTATTTGACTACAAACGGCACCTGTACAAGTCCTCAATACATTGCAGCTGTCAGTCATGGTTATAACAGTGTTCTATTTATTTGTGAGTGCATTATGTTGGAGCTAAGTGAATTCAAACATGAGCAAATTGTTGGTCCTTGTATGGTAGGTACTTCTGCAACCTTGGTGGTCAAAGTGTTGGGTGTATTCACTGTACTGAAGATCTATACCACATACAGGGAGGGCAGAGAAACACCACCTACGAAGTCACAATGTGGACGAAAGTTTATGGTGATTGATTGTGACAGATGGCCATTGAAGAGCATTGAGATGAAAATTAAGAGGATGGCAGTTTCAAAAGTCAATGCAGCACTGAAACAACGTGGTAGAAGTTCCATAAGAAGTGCGAGTTGGAATTCCTGACACCGTTCATCAGTGATGCCTAGAAAGAAAAAAGTAGTAATGAACCCATAAATTCTGGACAATGGAGCAGTGGAACAAAGTTGTTTTGTCAGACAAGTCTTGTTGCACACTGTTTCCAAGTTCTTGTCAAGATTATGTCCCGGGTTGGGTGATGGTTTGGACAGCCATATTGTGGTAATTGTGGTACTCCATGGCTCCCAAGGGTACTCTGCAAGGTCACATTACTGCCAAAGACTGAGACTATTTTGACTGATCAAGTCCATCCCATAGTTCATTGTTCGTGTCCTAGTGGTGACGCTGTGCTCAAAGTCGAGTGGTCCCCTGTATACACAGTTCTCATCATCTAGGACAGATTTTGTGAGCACAAGGATGAATTGTCACATCTCCCCTGGCGACCACAGTTACCAAATCTCAGTAGTATAGAGCTTTTGTGGTCTAATTTGGAGAGAAAGGTGCATGGCCACTGTCCACCTCCATCATCGTTACCTGAACTTGACACTATTGTGCAGTGAGAATGGTATATGATTCCCTTGAAAGCCATATGGAACTTTCACATATCCATTCCAAGATATCTGGAAGCTGTTTTGAATGACAACAGGTTTCCTACACTGTATTAGGCATAGTAATGTGTTATATTTTTGGTGTTTTCATACTTTTGTTCATCCCATGTGAATGTTTGCATTTTGATAACTAACCCAGGGCAGACTAAAGCATTGTTCATATGTTGGTTGCTAAATGAGAACTGGCTTTAACACTTACATGTTCACATGTTGATAACTAAACATGTACTGCCTGAAGGATTGTTCAGTAAAACTATTTATAGAAAAATCTGTGACTAATTCAAATTTGTGATTACATTTTGATTTATAATGAGGAGAAAGAGCAAAAATAGCAGATATGGAATTACAATGAACCATGGAGTAATAAGATTTAACTGTCTGTTGGATGACTGAAAACTTTAGAAAATTATAATTATGTGGACTATATTGTGAATACTGTGTACATTTCCACATAGAGTCACGATTCTTGCATTTTTGAAATAATTACAGTTAAAAATGGAACATGGTGGAAGACAAAACTTTAATTATGAATAACTTTCAAAGTATGACATTTGCTAAGTAGAGAGTCTGGCGTCTTTAAATGGAAGTATAACACTTCAGTCAGAACTACTTGTTAGCCCACTTCGACTGATGACCACAGCAGTTAAGTCCCATAGCGCTCAGAGCCATTTTGTTAGCCCACTTCAAACCCTATTTCCATGTGTTTGTGGAACATCTTAAATTGTAGACATCTTAATATCAAAATAACTTCCAAGTACTTAACTGACCTGTTGTCATCAATAATTGGGAAATTACATTGTGAGTAATAAATCTTCACAATTCTCTGATTGAGTAATAAAGTAGCTAATCAGTGGAATAGTCACATTGTGTCATTCATAAAATGAGATGAAATAAAGAAGAAACATAATTACTGTCAGGAATGATATAACAAGAAGTAGATGGCTCCAACTCACTCTGTTACAGCTTATGTATGGAATACATAGAAGAAGGAATCCTTGGCACTGAGAACCAACTAAAACATTTGAAAACAAATAAATCAGCAGGTTTGGATTGATTGCAGTTCAGCTACAAAGGGAGTACTCTTTGGCATAGGGCCTGTACTAAGCTAGAATTTATTGCGAATCTTGTGCCCATTGCAAAGTCCCAGGTGACAGAAAGAAAGAGTAGGTGACTTCTGTAAGTGAGGAGAATAAAATATAGATTTCTGGAAAGTGTTTGACAGAGTGGCCCACTGCAAATGGGTAATAAAGGTCTGAATATACAGAATATGTTCTCACATATGTGATAGGACTGCTGTTGTCCTCTATATACATAAACGCACTGACTATTTAAAATCCAGGATGGAATAATGCAATATTATGAAATGGGTAGATTACTACTCATCATATAGCATAGATGCTGAGTCACAGGTTGGCAAAAAAAAAAAAAAAACCTGTCAAACAAGTAAGCTTTCGGCCAAAAAGGCCTTAATCAGAATTAGACGAGAGAGACACACACACACACACGTTTTATCCCCTTAGTGGTTGGATTTCCTAAAAACACTGAGACACACATTTTTTATTTTCTGACTGAGAAACCAAATACCAATTTTCGGAGTTCTAGCTTCAAAATTTCTTCAATAGTGACATACTTTCAGATAGCCTTTCATCCACTGCATCAGTGCATTAGGAGTGGAATTTTGGACAATCCTTTCTTAAATGATGCCTACAGTATAAGGTCCAGACCCTCTCCAAACTTCAAGATTCCATCCTTAGTGGTTTGGGCTGGATGATGCTGAGTCAGTGAATCAGTCTGACTCTTATTTCATCTCCTTAGGGGTTGAATTTCCAAAAACAGTGAAACACGTATTTTTCAATCTCCAAATGAGAAGCCAAACACCAGTTTTCAAAGATGTAGCTTTAAAAATGCTTTCACAATAAAATACTCCCATAAAATGTTGCACTCCTTTTCCCCTTTTCCATCCCCCCCCTCCCCCCCCCCCTCCCCAACAGTTGAATTTCCAAAAACAGTGACACATGTGTGTTTTATTTCTAACAGAGAAGTGAAATACGACTTCTCACAGATTTAGCTTCACCAACAGTGAAGTATTTCCATAAAAGCTTTCATCCGTCATTCCACCCCTGTAGGGGTTGACTTTCCAAAAACAGAGAAACATATTTTTTTTATTTCTGAGAAGCCAAATTTAAATTTTCATAGATTTAGCTGTAAGAATGCTTGCATAATAAAGTATTTTCATAAAAAAGTTCATTCCCTATTTCTCTCACTTTGCGTTCAGTTTCAAAAAGCACTGAAACATATTTTTTTGTTTTTTTGTTTTATGTTTGTAATCAAGAAGTTAGATACCAATGTCCAGAGATGGAGCTTTAAAACTACTCTAGTAGTTCTTTAATAATAATATATTTTCAAAAACAGCTCCCACCCACTATTTCACTCCAGTAGGGTTAAATTTTCAAAAATGCTAAAACTAGTATTTCTTTATTTCTGACAGAGAAACCATATTCAAATTTTCATAGGTCTAGCTCCAAAATTTCTGTAATGGCATGACATTTTTCAAAAAAACCCTTCATCCCCTGTTTCACCACCCTAGAGATGGAATTTCAAAAAATCCCTCCTTACAGGATGCCTACAGTATAAGATCCACACCTTTGCCAAATCTGGAGTTTCTGTTCTTAGCCATAGAAACTAAGGATAGAAAGTTGAAATTTGGAGAAGAGTTTCTATTTTTAGCGCCACTGTGCCCCTCCCCCATTAACCCTGGACCTTGCCATTGGTGGAAAGGCTTGCGTGCCTCAGTGATACAGATAGCGATACCGTATGTGCAACCAAAACCCAAAACAGAGGGGTATCTGTTGAGAGGCCAGACAAACATGTGGTTCCTGAAGAGGGGTAGCAGCCTTTCCAGTAGTTGTAGGGGCAACAACAGTCTGGATGATTGATTGATCTGGCCTTGTAACATCAACCAAAACGGCCTTGCTGTGTTGGTATTGCAAACAGATGAAAGCAAGGGGGAACTTCAGCCACAATTTTTCCTGAAGGCGTGCAGCTCTGCTGTATGGTTGAATGATGATGACATCCTCTTGGGTAAAATATTCCGGAGGTAAAATAGTCCTCCCTTTGGATCTTCAGGCAGGGACTACACAGGAATCAGGAGAAACAAAACTTGCGTTCTATGAATTGGAGCATGGAATGTCAGGTGGGTTAGAAAATTTAAAAAGGGAAATGGATAGGTCAAAGTTAGATATAGTGGGAAGTAGTGAAGTTTGGTGGCAGGAGGAACAAGACTTCTGGTCAGGCGAATATAGTTTTATAAATACAAAATCAAATAGGGGTAATAAGGGAGTAGATTTAATAATGAATAATAAAATAGGAATGTGGATAAACTACTATGAACAGCAAAGTGAATGCAGTATTGTAGCCAAGACAGACAAGAATGCCACACCCACCACAGTTACATAAGTTTGTGTGCAAACTAGCTCTGCAGATGAGCTGGAGATTGAGAGAAACGTATGTTGAGATAAACGAAATATTCATGTAGTTAAGGGATCTGAAAAATTTATGGTGATGAGAGACTGGAATTCGATAGTAGGAAAAGGAAGAGAAGGAAAAGCGGTAGGTGAATATTGACTGGGAGAAAGAAATGAAAGAGAGAGCTGTCTGGTAGAATTTTGCACAGAGCATAACTTAATCCTAGTTACACTTGGTTTAAGAATCATGAAAGAAAGTATACATGGAAGAGACCTGGAGACACTGGAAGGTTTCAGATAGATTATATAATGGTAAGACAAGAGATTTGGGAACCAGGTTTTAAATTTTTAGACATTTCCAACCGCAGATATGGACTCTGATCACAATTTATTGGTTTTAACTACAGATTAAAATTGAAGAAACTGCAAAAAGGTGGGAATTTAAGGAGAGAGCACGTGGATAAACTGAAAGAACCAGAAGCTGTAGAGAGATTCAGAGGGAGCATTAGGGAATGATTGACAAGCACAGGGAAAAGGAATACAGTAGAAGTAGAATGGGTAACTTTAAGAGATGAAATAGTGAAGGCAGCAGAGGATCAAGTAGGTAAAAAGATGAGGACCAGCAGAAAACCTTGGGTAACACAAGATATATTGAATTTATTTGATGAAAGGAGAAAATAATAAAATGCAGTAAATGTAGCAGGTGAAAAGGAATACAAATGGGATTGACAGGAAGTGCAAAATGGCTAAGCAGGGATGGCTAGAGGACAAATGTAAGGGTGTAGAAGGATATATCAGTAGTGGTAACCCCCTGTGGGTCCGGGGTTTGGAATAGGCCCGAGGTAGTCCTGCCTGTCATAAGAGGCGACTAAAAGGAGTCCCACACGTTTCGGCCTTTGTGATGGTCCCCTGTAGGGTTTGATCTCCATTCTTCAAAATTTTGCCGAAGAGCGAGCCAATTGGGGAAGGGTGCCTTACATGGTGCATCATGTCCATCGTGCATTGAGATCTTTAGCCCACTTTCTCGTCGTCACATTTCAGTCCCACTCATTCTCCATCTCTCGGATGAGGACACCTTCCTGGATGTGCTGGATGTGTTATCGACCATGCACTATGCAGTGTCGCTTTCTGCGTTGACAATGACCATGGACTTCTTTGCACCTGATATCCAGCAAGATAGCCAGTCCGTTGTGGTGGGGCCACCATGTACCCTGTTGGTTGTAGCCCCCCGACAACACAGGGATCGCTCTGCTGATGCTTGTGCCGTTAACTTCCCATGTGTGTCAAAGGGTAGATGCTCATCCCCCTGGGGCATCGGGACCCCGGCAATAGCCATCCTGCCAGGTGGCCTTTGCTGCAGCTGGGTGGTGCCCGTGGGGAGGGCCTCTGGTCAGAGTGGGTGGCATCAGGGCAGATGACACGTGATGAATCGTATCCATCATCTCTTCCTGGTGGTGAAACACCAGCAGTCTCTTAAGTGTTCATGAGCTCAATTCAATGCACAGACGTACGATCCCAAATCATTCCCCTCCCTGGCCACACCGTGGGAGGAGTGTCAGCGTAAGGATGGCAGCGGATCTTATTTGCCCCAGTACCTCGTATGTTCAAGAGCTGATGGCGAATCTTTCATGACAATGAAGCCTCAGTTTTTTGTTGAGCATTTAGATGACAAGTTGGGGGAGTTGGAGGTATTTCCAAAGTGAGATCTGTGTCAGTCTTGATCAAAACAGCACCCTCTGCCCAGTCACGGGAGTTACTCACTTGTGACAAGCTGGGGGATGTTTCTGTAGCCATCACACCCCATAAGAGCTTAAATATAGTCCAGGGAATCATATTTCACAGGGACCTTCTTTTGCAGTCTGACGAGCTTTGCACTAATTTAGAGTGGCGAGGTGTACGTTTTGCCCAGTGTGTCCACCAGGGTCCGAAGGATAATCAGGTTGCCACCGGTGCCTTCATCTTGGCCTTTGTGGGTGATGCATTGCCTGAGAAGGTCAAAGTGATGGTTTACCGCTGTAATGTAAAGCCCTATATCTCTCCCCCGATATGGTGCTTTAAGCGCTTGAAGTTCAGCCATATGTCCTCCTGCTGTACTTCCAGCATCATATGTCGACATTGTGGATGCCCATCACATCCCAATACTCCATGTGCCCTGCTTCCCATTTGTGTCAACTGCGGGGAGCACCGTTCGCCTTGCTCGCCAGACTGCAGGATTCTTCAGAAAGAAAGGAAAATCATGGAGTACAAGACCCTGGACAGACTGACCTACACTGAGGCTAAGAGGAAATTTGAACGCCTGCATCCTGTATGTATGACATCGTCTTACGCCACCACTACAGCAGTTCTGGCACTATCAGCTCCATCAACCCCAGTCACCTCTCAGAGCCAGAAGATTACAAATGCCCCCATGATGGTGGGGGGCATCTCCCTCCGTGTTGATACTCCACCCCCCACCCCAACCATGAGGAATGTCTATCCCCACTTCTAAGCTGGAGAATCAGAAGTCTTCTTTGGCTTCTCTCACTAGGAAGGGGTCCCTTGGGTCACTCCCGTTTCAGGTTTCTGCTTGTGGGAAAGATGACACCCACCAGTGGCTAAAGAGCTCAAAAGCAGCTGGTCGTAGGGCTTCATGCTCATCCTCAGTCCTGGAGACTGAGCCAGTGAAGTCCTCCCAATCACCCTTTGCCTTGGCCAGTCTTTTATAGTCTGTTCATCCCAAGTTGACTCGCAACCTTGGTCAGTGTTTTGAGATCCATGGTACCTTGAAGTTTAATTCTTACTAAAGTCATACACATCCCAAGCTGCCTAGTTTTACATAAGTACATGCCTGGGATGCTTGCACTGCCTGCCTCAGTTGGTTTATCGGTCTCCACCTTCAGTCAGAAGATGTGCTGTCTGATTTACATTAGTGAAACACATGGTATGAAACATTTTTAACAAAACTAATTATCACACTACGAAAGATTACTATGTAGGTACTTCTCATGGTAATTTACTTTATTCTGTACTATTGTAAGAAGCAATTATCCGCCATTGACCATAGGCCACTGGGCAAAGTAATGGATCACCACGAGTCCCCTGCAGGTCAGCCTATTTTTTAACTGTTATGGGAGAAGGTTTAGTTTATATTTATTTCCCAAGAATAGCTACATTTATTTATACATTGGAGTTTTTATGTCAAATTCTTACACGCCTCATCTAAATGGACTCAAATACACCCTTCATATACAGGGTGGCACACAAAATATGTTACCAATTGTTTCTTTCACAATTTACGATGCACATTAGATATCGCACTGGGGTCTCTACAGCAGTACCAGCAGAGCTTGGAAAAACAAATGAGTTATGAAATGACATGTAATTCACGATACTGCCGCTAGGAGACTAGTAAGCAGCAAAGGATGACAATGGAAGACTGACGACACAGCAACGATCAGCAATTGTGTTACCTTTTGTGACTTTGTTACTTGTTGTGACTCAGAGGCATTTTCGACAACAGTTTAACACACGATGGGTCCGTTGCAATAAGACCATCCACAGTTTGTATGATAAATTTGTGCAGGAAGGAACAGTATTGGAAGCGAAGGGACCTCTACCTAAGCCTGTTTGTTCGGCAGAGAATATTGAAGTGGTACGAGTTGCTGTACACAGAAGTCCCGGGAAATCATGTAGAAAGACAGCAGTGCAACTGAGAATATCCAGACGCTCCATTCAATGCATTCTTAAAAGTGACCTCCATATGTACCCATACAAGATGACCTGTGCACAGAAGCTCACTGAAGAATACAAGCAGCAGAGACTACTGTTTGCTCAGTGGGTGGAGGATAGGGAAGAAACTCTCAACAATGTTTGGTTTCAGACGAGGCGCATTTTCATTTAGACGGTGTGGTAAACAAACAAAATGCATGCTTTTGGGCCACTGAAAACCCACAAGTGCTTCATGAACGACAACATTATGTTCCACGGATTACAGTGTGGGCAGCAATTTCCAGTCACGAACTTATTGGACCCTTTTTCTTTGAAGAAACTGTGAACAGCGGGCGTTATTTGAGCATGCTTCGCAATAGCTTCATTCCACAGCTTCTTGTTACTGCCTTGCCCTTCAACACGCAGTGGTTCATGCAAGATGGAGCAAGGCCACATACTGCAAACACTGTGTTGGAGTTTTTACACGAGCATTTCGACATGCGGATCATTTCACTCAGGTTTCCAGGTCGCTTCAATGATGGACAAAATTGGCCCCCCAATAGTCCAGACCTCAATCCATGTGACTTTTTTCTTTGGGGATACCTAAAGGAAATAATTTTCCCGAAACATCCACGTGGTTTAATGGGGCTCAGAAGACTTATTCTTCAAGCTTGCAGTGAAATTACGGAAGACGTGTGCCATAGGGTAATCACTAACTTCAGTGTTTGTTTGAAGGAAGTTAGGAAACAAAATGGTGGACATATTGAGCATATGCTGAGTTAGAACAAATCTCCATGGACGGCTCTTCATTGTAGTATATGTTACTTTCAGATTGTATTGACAATAAAGTTTATATTAAAAAACAATACAGTAACATATTTCGTGCGCCACCCTGTATTTATGTAGAAGAATCAAAGACTAAGGTGTAGGTATCCTGCCTTTATAATTGACCAATGATGTGATGGAGTTAATCTGGTTTGAAGGGTCTTTCTCATTGCTGCAATAATACGAAAGCCATTGGTCACAATGGCTGTACTGATGCCAAAATGTCATCCATAAGCATAGATGGTGCTTTGTTGCTGCCAAAAAGTGCTTGGTATTTAGAGCTGCAAGTGATTAAATGCTTTATTAGGTGAGGAATTATGTTGTTGTTTTGATGTTTATTAAGTTAAAAATTATTTATAATTTTATTGGAACTGTACACATTTTGTGGATAGATTTTTCATCTCATTTATTTCAAAAAACGTTTGTTGACTTCCAGATAGAAACTGAAACTGCAAAGAATGTTGGATCCAATTTGGAGAGAGTTTCTGCTGACTTGCGACAGATGCAGCAAGAAAATGCTGCACTTACAGCACAACTGAAATCTAAAGCTCAAACAAATCAAGTTTGAAGTTGGTGCAACAATTCACATTTCATGCATGTTAATAGCTCATGGTTAAGCTAGCTGTAGAATAAAATTTATGATAATATTGATGCAATATGGTTTATTAAAAACTGCAGACTTTTTTCCCCCCCCAGTGCAAGTGTCTGCTCTATAGGCCAACCTGGTGACTGTCGAATTTCAGTAGAATCACATATAATTATTTGTTAAACAGAACTTTGTTTTAGACTGAAACATATTAGCAACATATAATGTCACCTCATTGAGGTATTGTGATATATTACATCGTGATTGGGAAATGATGAAACATGTACATATATTTACAATAGTTACATGCAGAATACTTGTAGAAAAAGTGCCTTATGGGAAATGCTGCTGTTTTCTTATTTGCAGAAATTGTTCTCTTGCAAACAGCACTTACAATTTTAAACGGATATAGACAGTAGAAAATCAGTTTTTGTTGTTGACTGTGCAACAGCTTTGTTGAAGTGTAATATTGTAAATTACCACATGATAACATTCACTTTCACATCACATTGCTTGTATGGTGCTTCTGTAATATAACTCCATTTTGTAAAGAAGTTTAAATAATATGCTTTCTGGCAGCTTCATTAGATTACTTTGTGAGAAATGTGATTATGGATTAGTGTATGGAAAATTATTGTGTAGAAAAGGGTATTGTGTTCAGCAGGAGAAGAATCAGCCAGTACATGTGGTAGGTACAAGGCCTAAACAACCAGAAAAGGAAGAGGAAAAGGCAGATGTGTATCTGATCAGCACAAGAGAAGGAGATGCAAATATTTATATAGTGATCCTCAGGATTAGTGGCTACAAATTTACCACAGTACCAGATGCCATAAAAATTTCAAAGTTGTTTCCCAGCCTTTTACACTACATTATCGTATTTTTGCTACACAGCAGTCACAGTTTCTAGCACTGAAAGGGAAAAAAAGGCTATTCTTATATGGAAACATTTGGGCATTTACAAAATGTTCTTATGTGTATTTATACCAGGCTGTGGGAGGTGTTTCTGTCACAGAATACAAATTAGGTAGGTGAATCATGTTAACAAGCAGCTAAGCTAATGGAGAACTCAGCATTTAAGTACTTTTGTTTCCAAATATTATTAGCTGGAATTATTTTCAACTGCGCAAATTGTGTAAAAGATTAATATAAATATCACTGTGTATGCTTTACCATAAGAAGAATGTTTTTTTGGTGTAAATATTAGCTAATCTAGTTTTTATTGGTTGGACTGATGAAATAATGTAATTTGAATGTTCTTTTTAAGTATTCTACAAAGTAATGTAAGAGTAATGAAGGGAGACTATGATAATCCAGTATGTATGTAAAGAATTGTTGATGAGTTTTGAGTTTTCCGCAGCTAATGCGTCGTGTGCCACCAACTAAAACTTGGGACATGGAATGTTTAGATTGGGAATTTGTGTTTTTAAAGGCATTAATGATGGAATTAAGTAACTTTTATTTCCTCAGGCAATATTGATTTTGCAGTTTCATATTACATACTCACAAATTTCTTGTTCACAAATTTCTTGTTCTCCAGGCAACTGAGAACTGAAATTTTCCTACCAAGGCATCAGCCAGTACTGGCATTGCTACTACCATCTGAATCAGTGATCATGTTAATCAATTGCTGCTTGCATGTTTTATGATCTTGATTCTGTTGTTGCTGAACATTTTCTTGCCAGTGGGGGGAGCTGGGAGCTTTACTAACTAAGCTAATAGTGGGGAAAAAAACCTTGTGACTCACTTGAACAATTATTGTGATGGGGTAGATTATGATTTGATGTTGATATTCAAGTTTTGATCATTTGTTTAGATAACTACTTTTTTATTTAGTATGATTTGAATTGTCTGTATTCAAAAAGCTATGATGCTAATTTATTCATACAAATAGTGGAATTTACTGTTTCAAACATTGCAGCGGGGTTGGGAGTCAGCTGTAAACAGCATGTAAATTATTAAATATTACACAAGCTGTCAGTGACATTTTAATGTGAGAGTTTCTGAAATGTGAAGCTATGAAAAACAAATGAATTACAACTTTATGATGTAAACATATTTTCAGTTACTTGAATTTTTCAGCAGACTGGGCTCTTCCAGTTAGGTGTTTTTGGAAGAGAATGGCCCACTAAAGTTAGTGTTTGTGATTGAGTTTGCTTTTAAGTAGTCACTAATACAGAAAAGCAGAATGGCTATTTTCAGTTTTAGTTTATGTGGTGGTGCAAATAAGGAAAAAGTGAAAAAAGATGTGTAAGAGCAAATTTGCCCCTAAATGCCTCAATTATGACAGCAGTTAATCATTTAATTCCCCATTTGTGTGGTCATAGCTTATGTATAAATACTTTCTTCATTCTGGCATATAACAATTACACAGCCAGTAATATTGTTCATTAAGTATTTGTGACAACAGTTGATTTATTCTGTGGTATGAAAGTGAATGAGAGAAGTACAGATGAAAATGCTAAGTAATGTTGTCTGATATGCACCATTAATTGAAGTGTGTATTTCTTAGAGCAAATTTTGTTATGGTTGAGTTGTAAATGATACATTCCTATGTAAGTCATCTCTCTTCATTGATGGTGATTATGTTGTATGCTGCTATTTTGCTGTAAATTTGTTAACATGTTGCAATATACATATCACATGTAATATTTATATACAGAAACATTGAGAGGTCTGTAATTTGTTCTGGTGTGTTCTAATAAGGATGATACTTATATGCATGAAGAAGGGGAATCAATGTTCTCATAAGTGAACATGTATGAAAGTAGAGCATCTTGTGTATTAATGGTGTTAATTAGCAAGAGAAACTTCTTAATACACTGTCTATTAATGAATAGTGGTCAGTATTGGTGAAATGTGGAATATGTACCCCATTTCTGGTTGTATTGGAAGTAATATACTAGATTTAAACTGACAAATTGAACATGTGTGAATGAGAGTCGTACTTTCATGTTTATTTGTTGCCATAATAGCTTTATAATTCCCATTTATGTTGTTAATATTTTAAACCACTGAAAACTTTGAATTTGGTCAATATTTTACAAATGATTGGAAGTTTCTAATTCAAGGCACTGAAGTAGCCTTTCTTTTGGAAAATAGAAAAATGCTTTAGAACAATATGATTTGCTTTTCATCTTTGTATCGCTAGGATGCACTGGTTTCATATTTATTCTGTACTAGATGACTCAAGTAGCTCTCACAAATGTCCAACAAACAAGTAACAAATCATGATGTTGCAGAACATTCTGAAAGCAAGTCGGCAAAAAAAAAAGAAATTGTAATAACTTGTTAAACTTGGCTGAAGAGAAACATAATGAGTATTTTTTCACTTATTGTTGATTTTTTATTCTTGTTTGTTGTATTTATGTCAGTAATGGTTCCAGTAGCAATTGGATGTGGTACAGTGACAATACAAGAAGAGATTTGTTTGTTATTTATACCTATGTGTTAATAAATTTTTTACATTTTTCAATTAAAACTAGTCATCTGCACTTTCTACACAGTATTAGAGAGCTCCTCAATAATCTCTTAATAAAGTTTGGACATAATTAAGTGTGTGTGTGTGTGTGTGTGTGTGTGTGTGTGTGTGAGAGAGAGAGAGAGAGAGAGAGAGAGAGAGAGAGACTAAGACACAGATGAAAAGTTTGACAGTTACTTGTCAGTTTGACAGTTACTTATCAGTTTGAGAAAAGCAGCTGTATATTCAGGATTTAACATTTGATATATTTGGTAAGGATTTAGCATACCCACTAGCAAATATTGAGATTGGGTACACATGAGCTGCCATGAGTATCGAAGAGGAATAGTGCAGAGCTACTGATCCAGTTGTTTACTTGCTGGCAGTAAAGACCTGGTCCAGCAATTCTTATGCAGACATCAACTGCATCGGACCTGGGCTTTGCCTTGTATCATCCTTTGTTTTCCGTGTGCTTAGTTTACTCATTTGCTTGTGATGGTAGCATTGTGTTTGCTCCGTGCTCATCTGTATGCAGTGTTCGGACACTTTGCTCTGTGATACACTGATTCACACATTGAGTTTCATTCCCTCTTCCCAGGTTCAGCTCTCTGAGTTTGTACTGTAGTTGAGCCACTGTTGGCCAGTAGAGTAAAATTTTGTGCCAACTGTGACAGTGTCACTAAATTGTCACACCTGTGCACATGCTAAACTTCTTATATTTTACAATCTTTATATGTTTTAGAAATGTATAACAAAGACTTTTAGATAATTTGCAGTATGATATTACATTATTAAACACAAAGCATACCTGAAAGATCAACATTTATTTAAACTTTATGTGTCATAAATTGAATGTCAAGAAACTAATCAAGTTCGTGCCTTTATTCAGCTTCCTGCTGCAGTACAGTCATCTTACAAATATCAACTTATTAAATTCTCATTAAATTAACATAAATGAATTGGGATAATAGGGCATATCATTCATGTGGGTCTGATCTTTATTGTGTATGTGGAGACCTCTTTATTTTGGCACTATTTAATGAGATATTAACTAATTTATTTATAACAATTTGTGTATGTTAATTCTCTAGTGCTGCCTTCAAGACCTACACGACTGTGTGCCTTACATGTATCTTGTCTATAGCATTTATTATTAATTTTATAAACAATTTTATATATCAATGTTAGTAACTTCATTAATATTTACTTCATACATGTAATGTTTTTAGTGAGTTCGTCTCTTTATTGAGACTTCAACACTGTCGTTAGATCTTCTGTATCAGATCTAGGAGTGGTTTTTTAGTGATGTTCAAAGCTTCAGATTTTGCACAGTCAGAAGCTGGTTTTTTTGCTTAGCATCCATAAGCATGCAGTAGCCAGTTAGCCTTAAACATCCTGGGATTTCCAAGCAGCAAGGTTACAGTGGCTCACCAGACAGCTTCCCAATCTCGTTTCCCAGTTCCCTGCAATGACTTGGAACGCAGCTGCAATTGCAGTTGTTAAACGTAGGTTCCTGTTATGAACGCTTGGATATTGCGAATGACAATAAGGATGAGAACTGAATCCGGTGTGGCACATGGTGTATTCTCGTCAAATTTCTTCAGCAGGATTAGCACGCTTACCATGTGTTTCCTGAGTGAAATACTGTTCACAGTCTTTCAGTTGTCAAACCATCAGTACCCACTGGCACACTAAAAGCTGATGACGTGGCTATGACACAAATTTATTTGTAATAAAGCCCAAGTAGCCGTTCATTGATGTTAAGAATATATGAGTGGCTTATATTAAGGATATACTGGGTGAGTCACGAGGTTTCCCCCGGTTTCTGGAGGGTATTCTTTAGGTTATTTGGGACAAAAAATGTAAATAAAGTAACGGGATCAGATACATAATTAAGGAGCTACAGTAATTGAAAAACTCGAAAATGGCAGAAAAAAGTTTTATTGTAGGATTTCACTATAAAAAATGCACATAATAATTAATTTAAACAATTATGTAGCAGTCTCTTGCTTTCAGAGTGAATTTAAAGCAAGTGTTCAAAATTTCCTTCCTGTATTTGAAGGCAAAAATTTGCACGGGAGTGACCCACGCGAGTAGCATTTCGTAATTTCACATGCTCATTCCTTATTGACGTTGCTGCATCGAAAATGCATTGTATCAATTCTTCTCATTTTTCCCGTTTAACTTCGTACACAATGTCTTTCATCCACCCCCAGATGCAGTAATCTAGGGGTGTTAAATCCGGGGATCTGGTAGACCAATTGATAGGGACCTCACGACCTATCCATCGATGTGGAAATTGCTGATTAAGATAAGCTGTTACAACATGGTGGAAGTGTGCAGGTGCCCCGTCATGCTGGAGATACAGGTGATGTCTTGTTTCCAGGGGAACGTCTTCAAGAAGCTACGAAAGTCACCACACATCTGACCATTTAAATTTCCCAGGAGAATAAACAGCCCCAGTAACTGGTCACACACAACGCCACACCACACATTGACACTGAATCCGCATTGAAATTGAGATACTACCGTGACGTGGATTTTCGTCTGCTCAGACATGCATGTTTTGATGCCATCTCTTGTAAAGGTTGCCTCATCACTGAACGTTATGAAGTGATAGAGCTGCCGATTTCCATTTAACCAGTTACAAGAGTGCAAACAGTTGGCGCAATCATGTGGCTGTAATTGGTGAACTTTCTGCACATGAAAAGGATACAGTCCATTTTCATGAAGAACCCTACATACCTTAGATTGTGAAACGTTCAATCAGTCAGCTAGCTTGAATGAGGACTGTGCTCTATTTAATTAAGAATGTTTTCCTCTTCTTGAACGTCATGATGTCTTTTGAAGTGAATCTGAATACTAGGAAGAGTACCAGTTTCTTTGCAATGTTCGATATGTTCCACTAAACGTTTTGGCACTCAGAATCCTACGATTAGGATACTGACGGTGATTCCGGCTGGGGTGGCCGAGCGGTTCTAGGCGCTACATTCTGGAACTGTGCGACCGCTACGGTCGCAGGTTCGAGTCCTGCCTTGGGCATGAGTTTGTGTGATGTCCTTACGTTAGTTAGGTTTAAGTAGTTCTAAGTTCTAGGGCACTGATGACCTCAGAAGTTAAGTCCCATAGTGCACACAGTCATTTTGAACTGACGGTGATATTTGGCAACAGCAGCTTTTGCATCACCATCACAGAAGCCCAAAATGTACACCATCTCTCCATACTCTTATGATGAAAACTTGTATGGTATCGCAAAGTGTACTGTACACAGGGGGCAATAACAGTAAATAGTGACTGCAATATCAGCAACGTGGTCTTTATGCAAACATACCATGCGCTGCACTTGTCTACCTAAGACTGATCATGTGTCCTGTGAACACAAGTGTAGTGCCCCATACACAATGGCATGTTTCGGAACTCTGTTGTAGATCCTTAATTAGTGATCTGATCACATTATTAAATTACGTTTTTTGTTCAAAATAACCTAAGGAATAATCTCCAGCAACCCGGGAAAACCTTGTGACTCACCCTGTAGAAGTGGCGATCAAGAAATTTCCATACAAAGGCCATACAGACCAGAATTGCTATGCCAGCCGAGCAAAATCACCGTGAGTATTGAAGCAATCAATTATCTTACCGAAGCATCAGGCTGAAGTTTTTTAACAGTGCAGTAAAACATCATGTTCTGTGTGTGAAAAAGTTGGTAACTGCCTGCTGCACATCCTCATCTGACAAGAAACCCCGGCCCCTCACGGCCTTTTTTAAAGGACCGAATGCAAGACATTCGCGTGGGAAGAGATCTGCATCTATATCTACATGATTACTCTGCAGTTCATCATTAAGTGCCTGGCAGAGGGTCCATCGAACCACCTCCAAGCTCTTTCTCCCGCGCTACACTCTCGAATGGCACGCAGGAAAAACGAGGACGTAAATCTTTCTGTGTGAGTTCTGATTTCTCTCACTTTATTGTGATAGTCATTCCTCCATATGTATATGGGTGCCAGTTGAATATTTTCGCAATTGGAGGAGAAAACTGGTGATTAAAATATGATGAAGATCCTGCCGCAAAGGAAAACTCCTTGTTTTAATTATTGCCACTTCCTCACTTATCATGTCTGTGGCACATTGTCTCCTACTTCGCAATTATAAAAAATGACCTACCTTTCTTGAATTTTTTCCATGTCCTCCATCAGTCTCATATGATTCGGATCCCACGCCGCAATACTCCAGAACAGAGCAGACAAGTGTGGTTTGTAAGCAGTCTCCTTAATAGACTTGCACTTTCTAAGTGTTCTGCCAATAAATCATGTAATCTTTGGTTTCTGTTAGCCTCAACATTATTTATGTGATCTTTACAGTGTACATTATTCCTAATCATAATCCCTAACTACTTAGTTGCATTTACGGACTTTAGATTTGTGTGATTTATCGTGAACTGATATTTAGCAGATTTCATTTAGTACTCATGTTAATGACATCATACTTTTCTTTATTTAGAGTCAATTTCCATTCTTCACACCTTGTCTAAATCACTTTACAATTGGTTTTGATCATCTGATGACTTTACAGGACTGTAAATGCCAGCAACCTCTGCACATAATCTGAGAGGGTTGCTCAGATGGTCTTCTACGTTGTTTATGTAGACCAGGAACAGCAGTGGGCCTATAACACTACATTGGGGAGTGCCAGATATTACTTCTGTTTTACTCTATGACTTTCTGTCAGTTACTACGAACTATGGCCTTTTTAACAGGAACTCACGAATCCGGTCACAAGTGAGACAATATTTTATAGGCAAGCAATTTGATTAGAAGATATCTAAAAATGTGGAACCGATTTGACATCTACTATCAATAGAACTCATTACTTCTAGAGAATAAAGAGCTAGTTGGGTCTCACAAGAACGATATTTTCTGGATATATGCTGAGTATTTGTCTAAAAAGAATTTTCTTCGAGGTAATTCATAATGTTCAAACACAGCTTGTGTTACAAAATCCTACTGCAAATCAATGTTAGTGATATCAGTCTCTAATTCAGCAGATTATTCCTGTATCCTTTCTTGGGTATTGTTGGGACTTGTACAAATTTCCAGTCTTTCGGTATGGAACTTCCGATGAGTGATGTTAAGTAAGGAGCTACTGCATCAGCATACTCTGAAAGGACTGTGCCCATACTAACTCACAGGAATTTCCTACTTCAATTTCACTACATGGTAAGCCATTTCTGACAGCAATAAACACTCCACTATCAACTGTATTTAATCTATCCTCTCTGATCCTGGTTAGATCTTTTGTAAAAATTTCGGCTGAACTTATTTCGGGCTTTTGCCAGCTTTTTGCACCTATAACAATTTGAGCTTTAGTGGTTTCTATTAGTGCTTGGAGCTTTGCTTCTTTTCCAACAGCAGTGACTGTTTACAACTACAATACCAGTTATTGCGAGGTCTACCTGTCTGTGTTGGTGCCACACCCTTTTAAACTTACACCCTCTCTGTAGTTTCCTGAGACCCTTTAATTTAAAAAGCTGCTCAGTCCCCTTCACATAGCCCGTGTTACCTGTGTAGCCACTTCCTGTATGTAGTGTATCCCTAACCTATAAAGCGGAATCTGGAAACCCGCCACCCCATGGTGCAAGTCGAGGGATCTGCAGTCTACAAAGTCGTAAATCTGCCTGAACCACTGATTAAGATCCTCCACTCGGCTTATAACACTACCTGCGTTGCGCGTGCATTCGCTACCTGTATCCTAATAACTGAACTTCTAGTCCTGTCACAGGAAAGCAAAATATAACATAACCACGGAATGTCAAATGGCAAATATGACCTTAATGTGCAGTAAGCATTACCCTCTGGGAGGAATTTTGTAAAGTTTGACCACGCTATAACATAAGGGATAGTGGGAATCAAACATGAATTTCTTAAGGGGGGCTATTAGTAGAAAGCAGAAAAACTGTAATTTAGAAAATAATGAAAGTAGAGAAAATTTACGTAAATGAAACAAAAAATGGTTGCCAGCCTAATTAGGCATGACAATATGCAAACATTATTCTCAGTGTATTTATATATACTCTTGCAAAAGGAACTTTCATAAATTCTTTCTTAGTAAAGTGCAATGAACACCTACAACAACCAGATGGACTACACAGTGGGTAGCAGTAGTTATCAACAGCATAGGTTAGCAATCACAGAAATGTAAAAGAAAATTTACCCCTGTTAACTACAATCATCACTTCAACCTTTGACTAATTCACCACAAAATTTGTTCTCAAAGACAACAAGAGACTATGTGGCACCTGACAAGAGCTCAAGTTTGACTAACACACATATATACATCACAAATGCAATACTATGACACTGAAATATCACTTTTCATATTCATTCCACTTTGGTAATATTTCAGATCCATGAGCAATAACCAGATGCAAATTAACTTTCTCCTGCTAGTAAAGATTAAAGTGGGGACCCTTAAACTGTTCCTTCCTTTATCATCAACTATGCACACCTTACAGAAACACTTTTCATTATAATAACACTGATTTCCAATCCCACTTGCTATTAATTATCTTGCAATGCTTTATAATCATTAGCCCTGACAATATGCTTAATTAACTTGAAAACAATTTCAAGTTAGAGCTAAATTTCAAATAGGATCAAAATTAAGTGCGTTATAACACCACTTGTGAAGCAAGTGATTTTAACTGACCACAATTATGTTCATTAGTACTAAAACTTTGGTATTTTCAAAGTAAAAGCAGTTCATAGCAAATTAAAGTTTTTCATAAGTTTAATATTATGTGCCTCTCACTTTATCTGTGAAACCAATGATTTAACTAGCATCTTTTATATGCTTTAAAACTGAAACTTAGGCACATTGAAATTAAAACCAAATTATTAGTTCTTAACAAACATGATACTCGATCTTCAGCACTTCTAGGATAGGACCCTACTTGGTAACATGAAGTGGACAATTTCTATGGTCAAACACAAATTTTGCAACACTTGAATTATTATTGAAACACACACACACAAGCACACTGGTTCATTTTTAGAGCAATTCCAAATACGAGAGCACCATTTTACAGCCGGAACCACATCTGAGGCCGTTCCATCATAGATTTGGTTTCAGAACGCCTCACTTGGCACCTGCGGTGTTGACTATGCAACTTCTGACCACTGACTGTCTAACATGCTCTCTCTCTTGCAGGGCGCTGATGACCTCGATGTTGAGCGCCCATAAACCCCAACACACACACTCTCTCTCTTGCCGCCCAGATTGACCGTCGCTTCCACCTTTTCTTGTGCGCCAAGCCGTTTCTGTAATGTAGGGGTTCCCTACACCTTTTAAATTACATCATATAATTTCCCTAAGTGTGAACTAGTTATTTATATACAATTATGTTTTTACAAACGGACATATTTTATAAAATTCCATTATTTAAGCACACTATTAAGTTAAACAAATTAAACATCATAAAGTTCCATTTCCCTCAAACCGTTCAAAGGCCTTAACTCATGCAGAATAAACACTTCATAATTACATACACTTAATTACACTATACTAACTACTCATAATCGACAGTGGTGTTACACATGCCCCATGTGTCATTAGGGTTTCCCATCAGGCATACATCAATGAAACATAAATAACACCTAAGCGGTGTCAGACAGCAAATAATTAATCCATCCAACCAAAGTTGGGCATAAAAAAAGGCACAAAATTTTACACTGAGACACAGTACACTTTATACACATCACTTCCAAAACAAAACAAAACAAAACATCAATATTCATTTCCATATACACATGACAATCCATTCTCATTTTATGAGACAACAAGCTAAACAGTACACAAGATTTCTTGCCTCACTAGGAAAGTGGCATAATATTTAAGAAACATGTAGGTACCCATATACAAGAATACACGTAACAATGGCACATAACATTTTACACTGTATACTATATACACTCTATAACATAGTGGCAAATTTATCAAGCAAGAATTTTTTTCATGCTGCTTTCATTAATAGCAGTCCATTTTTGGTTAATTACACAGACATACACACACTTACATTGGGCCTAACATTATTTCTCACCGACCCCAATAGAAATAGACAGTCAAGTTTTTGAAAAGTCATATCAAAATACACACAACAATAGTTTAGATAATAATCAGGTTATTTAGCTGCCTGCAGTAGTAATTGGCAGTCCATGTTTGGAAACACTTAGACAAATATTTACGTAGAAAACACTCAAAAGAATTTCAATTTTTCGTACACTGCACATCACTGAAGTATGGTATTCCATGATAAACATATACTCTCTTGCCCCAGTTAGGCAAGTCCTTATTGCTGCCCACATTGTTTTCAAGACAGTCCTTTGTCATTTTCTTTGTCATTGTTTGTCTGCCCCACAACACCTTACGCAGTCCATATACTCATACTGCAATAATTCATTATTGCAGTCTTTATACATCTCATAGTCAGGAATATATATATATATATATAGTCATGTAGAAGGTGTATGACGGACACTAACTTCACTTAATGAAGGTTTATTCAGCACTTGCACATACAAGAGTGCAGAGTGAACTGCCTCTGGCCAGAACACATACAGTATATATACAGCTACAGAACATTCCAGTACAATGATTCTTGATATTTGTGGATACTTCTAGAATGTATTTGAACCGAATATAGAAATTAAAATTCTACAGTCCAGGTGACTTTTGAACTCGTGACCCTCCATGCAACAGTTTATCATCGTAACCACTTTTTTTCCGGTGTCACGTCCTTCTAGTCCGAGAATGAGTCATCGGTCCTGTATACTCCAACTCCTGATTACTAATTTTCGCTCTGGTGGTGATCTTAGAACTTCTTTTGCTGCTACGCTCTTCGTCACCTTTCCGCTTGTTGCCTGTCGCTGGAGTTTCGAATTTACCCTGGGTTGCAGGATCCTTATAGGACGTGGACCGTATCTCTGATCTTTCGTCATCTTGTGTTGGGGGCGAAATCTTCAACTTCATAAATAACATCAGACAACTGTCTTACAACCTTATAAGGTTCAAAGTAGCGCCTGAAGAGCTTCTCAGAGAGACAAACCTTCCGAACAGGAGTGGAGATCCAGACGAGGTCACCAGGTTGGTAGACGAGAGGGCGGTGGCTCGCGTCATACCTTCTTGAGCCCGCGGCGTGCGGAAACGAGCTGACTGCCGAGCTACCTCAGCTCTGGTTAACATCTGGCCGATGTAGTCGTCGTCGTCGTAGTCGCCTCACACCCATGCAACAGGAAAAATGGCGTAAACCCTGTGGTGTCTTGTTTGGCGGTGTTGTGGGCAAACGTCACGAAAAATAGCATCTCATCCCAGTTGCTCTGCTCAACATTGACGGACATTGATAACATGTCGGCCAAGGTCTTATTAAGGCGTTCAGTAAGCCCGTTAGTTTGTCGGATGGTAGGCAGTCGTCATGTGACGAGTAATGTTGCTCCGTCGGTTTATCTCTGTCACAAGATTCGATTGAAAAACTTTCCCACGATCCGTAATTACCGACCTTGGGGCACCGTGTTTCAATACAATGTCTTCCACGATGAATTTGGCTACCTCGGATGCTTCGGCTATTTTCACAGCCTTTGTAATGGCATAGCGTGTCAGATAATCAGTGCAAACAATAATCCGTCTGTTGCCACTAGCAGACGTTGTAAATCGTCCGAGAAGGTCAATCCCCAGGTGGTTTCTGAGGAACTGCCTTTCTCCTCTGGCACTCTCGACAGCGCGACAAATAGTGACGGACACTCCTAAATAAACCTGGCCAGAAAAATGTCTTGCAGATTCTATCGTATGTCTTAATAAATCCTAAATGACCTCCATCAGGTGTCTCATGGAATTTCTGTATAACATCTAAGCCCATGTGATTAGGAATCACTGGTAGCCATCTCTTTCTAAACGGACCAAAGTTTTTCTTGCAAAGTAATCCATTAACTACCTTAAATTGTCCTTTCATATCCTCTGACCGATTTAAGGCAAGCACAATTTGAGATATCTCGGCGTCCTTCTTCTGCTCAGCAGAGAGATGCTCGAGTACAGCGAGACTGTCACTATCTTCATCGAAGTCTTGATGGTTTTGCACAGGGTTTCTTGAGAGACAGTTGGCATCTTGGTGTTTTCTTCCACTTTTGTACTCTATGATAATGTCATACTCTTGAAGACGTACTGCCCACCTGGCGAGTCATCCTGTTGGATCCTTAAGACCTGTCAACCAACAATGTGAATTATGGTCTGTAACAACTGTGAATGGCCTTCCGTAGAGATACTGTCGAAATTTGCACATGGCCCAGATCATAACAAGACATTCTCTTTCTGCAGTTGAGTAGTTTCTCTCGGCTTTTGTAAGTGTCCTAGAAGCATAGGCTATAACCTTCTCTTTTCTATCCGAAATTTGCGCCAGAACAGCACCGATCCCATACCCACTGGCATCTGTGTGCAGTTCTGTAGGTGCTCTCTCATCCTATAGACCAAGTACAGGGTCAGTCGTCAGAGCTTTTCGCAGCACATTGAAAGAATCTCGTTGAGCATCACCCAAGATAAATTTAGCATCAGCTTTTAACAACTCTTGGAGTGGCCTGGCTTTGATACAAAAGTCTTTGATAAAACGACTGTAATAAGAACATAATCTGAGTAAACTTCTCACGTCTCTAATACTTTTAGGAATAGGAAATTCCGTTATAGATCTCACCTTTTCTGGGTCTGGCCGCACACCTTCGTTTGACACAAGGTGTCCAAGTATTTTGATTTCTTTTGCTCCAAAGAGACACTTTCTTGGATTAAGTTTCAGTCCGCCTTGTTGGAGACACTTAACGGCCGTCAGTCTTTTTATATGTTCATCATCAAATGCCTCTGAGAACACTATAATCTCATCTAAATAACAAAGACACATCGTCCACTGCAGGTGGCTTAGAAGATTATCCATCATCCGTTCAAAAGTTGCTGGAGCATTACACAAACCAAACGGCATTACCTTAAACTCATACAGGCCTTCAGGGGTGATGAATGCTGTTTTCTCACGATCAACCTCATCCACTTCGATTGGCCAGTATCCCATGTACATGTTCTTGGTTGAGAAAAACTTATCCCCCTTCAGACAATCTAGTGTATCGTCAGTTCCTGGTTATCTTATTAGGCTTCCTGTAATCAACACAAAAGCGCCAACTGCCATCCTTCTTCCTGACAAAGACCACTGGTAAGGACCTTGGGCTCTGTGAAGGCTGAATGATGTAATTCTTCATCATTTCCTGTACCTCGTCGCGAATTATTTGACGTTCCGTTGCTGACACATGGTATGTTCTCTGGCTTATTGGTAGATGGTCTCCAGTGCTAATCCGGTGCTTCACCGTCGACTTGTCTAATTTGCTCTTCACCTGTGGACTGAAGCATTCAGAGAACTCTTGAAGAATGGCAAGTAGCTTCTTCTGTTGTTCCTTAGAGAGATCTGGCGATAGTCGAGCTAGAAGATCTTGTCTCGTAGTGGTAGCGCTAATTTCGCCCACAGAATCGGCATGGGAGGTTTCTAAGACGCTCAGCTGTTCTTCAACTAATGGCTCAGCGTTTTTTACAGACATGCGTCTTGGAAGGATCTGCGGTTCTCGTCGACAGTTAACTATGCACAGTTCACTGAATCCATTCTCAAAGGAGATGACAGAGGCTGGGATGACCAAGTTATTCTTCAGTGGTATGCTTCTCTTACATTCCACTACAAGATCCATGGGTTGATGCATGGCATGATACGTGACAGTTACCTTTCTAGCGCTGACTGCAGGAACGATCACTTCATCCAGCACACATAGCCTCCACATACTCGGATGCGCATCTTCCTGTCCAC
Source organism: Schistocerca serialis cubense (assembly GCF_023864345.2). NCBI lineage: Eukaryota > Metazoa > Arthropoda > Insecta > Orthoptera > Acrididae > Schistocerca > Schistocerca serialis. The sequence goes on along the minus strand of NC_064641.1, from coordinate 467,204,705 downwards.
AGTATCTCATCTCGTCTAGCATAATCTTCGAGTGACCACAATCTACAATTGCCTGAGAAGCTTTCAAAAAGTCCCATCTGAGAATGACGTCATGACTACACTCTTGTAAGACGATGAATTCTAAGGGCTGTGTATGGACACTTATACCCACACGAATGGTACATCTTCCTGTAGGTTTTACATATTTCCCCCATTAGCCACCTTCAGTAGAGATGTTTTACTGTCGACGAATACGGTTTTCTGCAACTGGCGATGGTACTTCTCCGAAATGACTGAATATGATGCTCTAGAGTCCACAAGAGCTTGGGCTGGTCGGCCATCCATGAGGATATTGCCATAGTTCCCTGTCATTTTTGTAGTGATCGACAGCGGAGGATTTTTGTCTTCGGCGGCCTCACCTTTAGTTTTCGGGGCTGTGGCGGCTAGGTGATCGGCTGGAGCTTCTAAACGGCGACTGAGACCTCGATTGGTGTGTTGGAGAGCGTCCTCTCCAGCGGCTAGCTTGCGGCAATGGTGACCTACGTTGTCCTGCACCCACATCTTCTTGTTCATCTTCGTCGTCACGGAGTTGGCGTCAGCTAAGATCGGTCTGCTGTCTTCTGGCGCGGGCTTCATCAAATATATGCCGCCTTTCTCGACAGTAGCGCACCACGTTTCCCGGTCGTCCACAGTGGAAACATACTGGTTGGTTATCCTGGGTCCTCCAGACGTCAGTCTTCCTTGGTGCCCAAACTGGTCCCTCATGTGGCGTTGTAGGAACGTAACTTCGCCTGGATCTCGACTTTTTCACCATTTTATAAGGAAATGAAGGACGAGAGATTGGGTTCAATGTCTGATCACTCCCTCCCTTATGACCTCTTGAAGCGTCTCGGTTTTTTGCTCGCCGTGCAAACCAAGTGCCTTCTGAACTTCCTCTATCACTATCTGACGAAGAACACTTGTGAGATCAGTTGCTTCCTCCATCACAGACATCGATACGGCATTTGGAAGCCGTTCAAACTTCTTGCGTGCAATTCTTTTTTGATGCATTGTCTCGATATACTGACACCATTTTATAAAGTCGTCTGCTGTCGAAGCCTCTTTTAGTAGTAGGGCTTGATGCATGTCCTTAGCAACACCCTTCATGAGATGTGCAACCTTATCTTCCTCCTTCATTCTAGGATCCACTATTTCACACAGCTCCAAGATGTCTTGAATGTAGGATGCTGTAGTTTCTCCTGGACACCGTGCCCTGCACTTTAATCTATCTTCAGCCTTGCACTTATGTCGTTGTGTGTCGCCAAAATATTTGCGCAGTTCAACCTGGCATACTTCCCAGCTTGTGAACTTCTCCTCGTTGTTCTCATACCATTGCTTCTCAGTGCCCTCCAAGTAGAAAAATACGTTAGCCAAATACACGGTGTCATCCCATTTGTTAAATTTGGCTTTACACTCATGCACTATCAGCCACTTGTTTGGATCTTGGGCATCATCACCAGAGAAACCGGAAGGATGTCATTGTAACGTCCACTTCTTCTGTCTCCGATAGATTGCGATCTGTTGAATATGGCTCGAACTCTGATTTCTCGCCACGTAAGCGGCAGCTCTGTTGTGGCCTGATGGGAGCCATTGTGTCGTCGATAATGTGCGCTATCACAAGTTCAAATACCCAGCACCTCCACCAGAATGTCACGTAGAAGGTGCATTTAGATGAATGACGAACACTAACTTCACTTGACGATGGTTTATTCAGCACTTGCACATACAAGAGCATGGAGCGAAGCTCCGGCCAGAACACATACAGTATATATACAGCTACAGAACATTCTAGTTCAATGATTCTTGATATTTGTGGATACTTCTAGAATGTATTCGAACCGAATATAAAAATTAAAATTCTACAGTCCAGGTGAGTTTTGAACGGACGACCCTCCATGCAACAGTTTAGTATCATAACCAGTAAACCATGGTACTACACAGCTTCTTCTCCGACAATTCATAGCACATATACATTTCATTTTGTTATATTGAATCTGAAACTTACAGACAGGCATTAGAAACTTGGTGGCATTCAACCTGAGTTTGTATGGAGCCCCGGTAGGCATACCAGTTTGCACAGGAGTAATTGTGGAAAAGTTTAGTAGGAATATCAGGGCGAGGAAGGGGGCAGGGATGCGCGACCATCAGTGATAGTGAGGAGGACAGGGGCATGGTCACTGCCTATTACGTCAAGGACATCCACGGTGAGGTACCCAAGGAGGTTGGGAGAGGCTAGGATCATTTAGGCAGTGATGTTGGATTCAGGCCGGGTGTGTTGGGGGAGTAGAACCAGATCTCCCTGGAGGGTGGTGATAAACAATGCCACCACTACAGATCGGCAGGAGCATGGCTGTGGATATTGAGGTCTGCAGCAATCACATAGGTGGAGAAGGTGTAGTCAATGTGGCTCAGGAAATCGTATGGGATGGGGGTGTGAGAGTGGATGTAGATCGTAGCACATGTGACAGTAAGGATGGGGAAGAAGAGGCTGAGGGTGAGATGCTCGGCAGGATTGTTGAGGAGAGGTTGGGGCCGAACATGGAGGACTTTAAGGTGGCTGATAGCAACCCCACCATGTGCTAGGGGGTATGGGTTATCAGTGTGGAGGTGGGTGTAAGGGGCTGTGGAGATGGAGAGACAGTGTTGGAGGAAGAGGAGTTTGTGGGTGGGCAGGGAGCGGATATTATGGTAGAGGACACTGCAATGTTGTCACGCCATGGTAGGGGAGATTTAGACGAGGTAGGTGAAAGGGGAGAAGGTGAAGTGGGCCTGGTTGTGGGAGTAGGTGGTATAGGTGGTGAGGTGAAAGATGGAACGGGCAGCAAGGGCGGCTTCGGAATGGGTTGGGGGGCATTGGAAGAGGTGGATGTTTTGTAGGACAATGGTGACGAAGAAGATTATGTCCTCAGCAGCAGTAGGAGGAGGGCAGAGCTAGTTGTTGGGGTGGATGGGATCATCTATGGGGTGGATGGGGAGGTGATGGGAGGAGGTTTTGCTTTACATTTAGAGGAGTAGGTAGGATGGGGTTCATTACAGGAGTGGGGAGAGGCGAGGTTGGGGCAGTTCTTCAGGAAGTGGGTATCTTTGCAGTGGGGACAGGTAGGGGGACTCTTGCAAACAGCAGTGGCATGGTCGTTAGACTTAAGGCAGTGTTGGCAGATGTAGGATTAGAGGGGTCGACTTTGTGGTGGTGTCTATTTAGATGAGGGCTCCCTCTGTAAGGAGGAGGATTTCATGAAGAGTTACGTAAGTTGGCCTGACATCATTAAAGATGCAATGTGCCAAGCGGATTTCAATGTCATGATGGGAATTGAGCTCTGCCAACAACTCAGCCTCCATGATCATGGGGCTAAGCTTTGTGATCACAGTGGTGAAGGTTAGCGGACAGTGGTGAGATTGAGGCTGTTGGGGAGAGAAGGGGGTGTGGTAGGGGGCAAGGGTGGCCTGTGGGACAAATTGGATATGTGGGATTTTGGAGAGGAGATCGGTGTGGAAGGAGGCATTGGGGGATTTGTTGAGGACCAAGTCCTTGCGAGGAATGAGAAGGGAGATGGGAGCAGTGGGGAAGTATTTACAGATGGCCAGGGTGAGGGTGCGGGTGTCGAGGAATTGAGTGTGAGAATGAAGGTGTGGGTGGAAGGAGTTGTAGGGGTAGGGGATGGGGTCGTGTCCATGGGGGTGGGTGGGTCATGGGGATCAGGGGTTTTTCTTTGTGGAGATGGTGAGGGCAGGGTCAACATTAGGGCGTTTGGTAGATCTTGGACAAGATAGGTTGGGAAGGGGGCTGGGGTACAGGTTGGAGGGGGATGTGTCGGGCAGGTCCTCCCTGAGGGGCAGGTGATGCAAGGGGTGGGGGCGTGCATGTGGCAGAGATTGTGGTGTGGCGAACTGAGATCTGTGCTGTCTGGGATCTTGACACAGATGGTGCAGTGAGTGGTGGGAATTCTGAAGATGGTGATGAGGTGACAGCTAAGGTCGAGGGAGAGTTGGGGGAAGTGACAAAATCAAGACAAGATTGGGGCTTGTCGGGATGTCAGGACAAGAAGGTTCATAACGGTGACAATTCCGATATATTAGTATGGGTGGCAACCACAGGTATGTGTGGCTCCTCAACAATCTGCTGGAAACTGAAATGAAGAACAGTGATGAGGAAAAAATACAAAATGAGAAGACACAACCTCGATTCTAGTGGATTCTGGCGTATATGAAAATCCCAAATTTGTCAAGTACGAGGATGCCTATCTGTATATAATCTTTCACGATTAAAGTTGTGAAAATAACTTTTTTTATAAAATAAAATACGAATTACACATTGAAGGTTAATTAACCTTTGCAACTACTAAAAGCCTCCCGTAATTATTTCTCATTTTCTGGAATAATCACTAAATACATTGTTTTGAAAGCGACATAAATAGTTCAAACTGGTAAGTCAATTATTATCCGCAATTTAGTTATATTTTTGGTTATTCTGTTTGTACTGTTGTTTTACGTTGATGACGCACGCTTTGTTTATATGTTGTTATATCTTTGCAAGTTGCAAGCTGCTAGGCTAGTTTCGTTATCGCTGCCGTGCTGTTAATCATGGCTACTCTGCTGTCTATTTGCACCAAAGAAGAGAAACGTTCAGTGATGCGTTGTTTTTTTGCCGGAAAGAGTATCAGGGGCCGAAATTCATCGAAGACTTTCGGTACAGTACGGGAACAGTGTTTTGCCACAACGGAGTGTCTACGAATGGATTGAAAAATTCCGAAATCTTCGCACAAGTGTTACGCTCGATGAAGGAGCCGGCCGACCGTTTACCGCCACAAATGAAGAAACCATTGAGCGTTCACGTGAAAGGATTCTCCTAGACAGACGATTAACTATTGACGAAGTGGCACATTGTCTGCAAATTAGTCACGGTTGTGCCTACGAAATCAACCCCAACATACTTGGGTTTCATAAAGTTTCTGCAAGATGGGTCCCAAAACAACTCACACAGTTGCATAAACAAACGCGCTTGGACAACTGCAAAAAACATTTGGATTGCTATGGTAACGAAGGGGACAACTTCTTAGACAGGATCATTACTGGTGACGAAACATGTATCCATCATTATGAGCTGGAGAGTTAAGCGCAGAGTATGGAATGGAAACATCCAAATTCGCCGTGCAAGAAAAAGTTCAAGACCCAACCGTCCGAAGGAAAACTGATGCTTGCGTTTTTTTGGGACGCGCAAGGTCCAGTACTGGAACATTATGGGGAAAGAGGCACAACAACATACAGTGTACGTTACAGTGAGATGCTTACTGCCAGGCTAAAGCCTGCAATTCGAAGCAAACGCCGAGGATTGCTGTCAAAAGATGTTGTGTTGTTACACGACATGCCCGTCCGCATACTGCTGCCCACACTGCTGAAACGCTCCAGAAACTCAAATTTGAAGTACTGGATCATCCTCCATTTGCTCCCGATCTTGCCCCCTTCTGACTATCACTTGTTTGGTCCACTCAAACAGGCATTAAGGGTCCATAGATTTGCCTCGGACGAAGCAGTGAAAAAAGCGGCGCATTCCTGGCTCGCAGCTCAACCGAGAACCTTCTTTGATGAGGGCATCAGGAAGCTTGTACAACGCTGGACCACGTGTGTTGAAAAGCAAGGAGACTGTCGAAAAATGATGTTCTTGTAAGTTTTCTATGTGATTACAATAAAATTTTATAATTACTTTGCGGATAATAATTGACTTACCCTCGTAAGTCGCCGCTTACTAAATAATGAAATGATGTTATTGCCAACCTTATCTCTGCTGTTTCCAAAGCAGAAAATCTAAAACTCGTGACCTGCTTCTGAAATTTGCAGCAAAACGTTGTCATCACTACGTATGTCTCACGCTTCTGTTATTTAGATACTTCTTTACCCAGAGTCCTTTGGCGTTTTCTTTTTGTGTTGCCTTTCTCGTGCAACAAACGCAGCACAAACGCCTAAGAAAGAAAGGAATCCATTACAGACTGCTTGAGCAGTGAGGCAACGTGTGGACACGAGAGCGCCCATTCGTAGGGTACATGCATTCTTTCCACAAACTTTTGTGCATCTGAGATTGTGCACGAGAAAAGAGGTATTGTGTGGACATGCTTTAGCAGTGTCACTGTAAGCGGATGCAAGTAAAGTTGTGCCTAACGCTTAACGCAAAAAGTACTTATCTATTATTATTTAGTGGAGGCTCGGAATGAAAAGTTTGTCTCAGAATGCTGCAGAGGAATACTAATGCATCATCCGCCCTCTGCTACGTTACTAGAGATGGGCACTAGAGATGTAAAATAGTTCTTCAATGACCGGTCTTCTTTGGTACCTGGTCATTTTTACTTGCGCACTGTTCCTTTTTCATATAATTATGTAATATACTTTAAAAAGTGTAAATGGGAAACTGGATGTACTAAACCCCCATAACGAGAGCATACCCACGGTCTCAGGAACTAGGGGGCGGAGGGCAACTAATATTCGTTTCATGGTGAATGGCGAAACAGTTTTCGGAGTTCATAACAGATGGTGTGGGTGCATTTGCTACTAGCCAGCATCAATTACTTGTTGCACATTACTTCAAACTAATACTGTAATGATATGTGTTTCTGTGTGATGAGCATAACACAATTTTGGTTTGTGTATGGGTAGATCACTTAACTAATGATGAAGTATTGAATAGAATTGGGGAGAAGAGGAGTTTGTGGCACAACTTGACAAAAAGAAGGGACCGGTTAGTAGGACATGTTCTGGGGCATCAAGGGATCTCCAATTTAAGATTGGAGGGCAGCGTGGAGGGTAAAAATCGTAGAGGGAGATCAAGAGATGAATACACTAAGCAGATTCAGAAGGATGTAGGTTGCAGTAGTTACTTGGAGATGAAGAAGCTTACACAAGATAAGGTAGCATGGAGAGCAGCATCAAACCAGTCTCAGGACTGAAGACCACAACAACAACAACAGATTCAAATCCTCCCACTGCCCCCCCCCCCCTCCCCTCCCCTTGGTACGGCCATTCCCTGTAACAACTATATTTTAGAAATGAGAATACATAAAATGTTTCTAAAGAAAAAGCTTTCTCTCATGACACGCACTCCACTCCAATAACAAACAAGTTTATAGTCTACTGGTAATAAAAATTGTCACTTCAAAAATTGAAATAAATATTGTATATTCATTAGACTAACGTGGGGTCAGAAGTTTTCGATATTCAAACTAAGAAACTTTGTGACATGAGAAGATGAAACTGAGTTTAGAACGTACTTCAAGTAGTCCGACTACACCTCTAATCCCTTCAAAAGTTTACCAGTTATATCTCAGAAGCTGAAAAATGTGCAAAGTGAAAGTGGTACAAGGAGTTGTTTCGATAAATTCAGCCAACTTAAACGAGACTGATCGAATGAAACCAGTGAATGAGACTGAGGCGGAACGAAATCACCCAGAACTGAAATGAAGAACGGCTTTTCCTTAGAGGTTGTTACTTGTTCCTTCTGTTCACTTTAGTGAACCATTCCTTTTGACTGTTTCTTCGCGAACAACCCACCTCTATGAGTTATGTCACCGTGTCATGTGTTCGAGTCCAATTCTGAGCATTGTTATATGTTTTCAATGTATTGACGCAATGTGTGTCCTATTTACATGAAGAAAAAGATGATACAAATGCAAAAATATGTGATGCTACTGAGAAGTATCCCCATAAAATAATTTAGACTATAATACGCAAAATTTGTTAGGTTCAAACCCCATGTATTCAAACTGACAGAAGATGATGTCTTACCGCATTTTTGCTTTTTAAGCAACAAAAAGTGGCGCTTGGTATCATCTTGAAACCTTTGCCATTATCTTGCATGATGCTGAAAATCAAAGAAATTTCCAAAGGCTAACACTAATTGAGAAGAATTTAAAGAAGAGAACATTATCATTAAATTAATCAGTGATCCTACTATTAGGTATGAAAGAAATGTACAGAGACTTTTATGAACACTCAAAATAGCCATCACTAAATTTCAAGTAAAATATATATGACACAAGAGAACACCAAAGTACCTCACCTAAGAAGTCTACCAAAAATGCACAAATCCAGTATTCCAGTTAGACCACTATTTACACAAAAAATGCACCATCTTGACACCAGCTAGACACACACATACATTACTGCAGAAACTGTACACTTACACAAACAAGGGGGGACCTACATAACACCAACAAACTGATAGAAAAGATGAAAGACATAAATATTCCACCAGTGGCAAAAATTATATCCTTTTACGTCACACCCATGTACACAAATGTGCCAATTGGAGAAACAACCATCATTATTAAAAACAACTACAGAAACAAGGGTACACAGAAATGCATTCGTAGAATAAATAGGTGCAATTCTAAAGCTTATGGCAGAACGGAACTACTTCACTTCCAACAAGGAATTCTATTTACAAAAACAAGACCTACAAATTGAGTCACCTATCAGTGGCCTACTTGTAAATACATTTCTGAACCACATTGCAAACAAAAATCCAATATAATTATACATCTAAAACAATACAAGGTTATATACGGGTACTGCCATGTGGATAATATCATTTGTTTGGTAGATGAAAGAGACACCCAGATAAAAAGATTACACAATGACGTAACCACAACTTCCATAAAGTAAAATTCACTGTCGAGATAAAAACAGATATGAAACAATTTCCATACACAGGACCAATAACAGATATAATTTTGAAACCTTTAGGACACCTACAGCCTCAAGCACACTGATTCACAATGAATCCCATCACCCACTGTCACACAAACATTAACAGAATTTGTGTGTCCACTGGACAAAGTCAACTACGTGGATGAACTAAATGCAATATATCAGATATCCAGAGAAAACGAGTACAACATACGCAAACAATAAAGAAACTAAACAACAAAATAAAAAAGCATATTAAGATGAAGAACTGCTACAAGAACTTTGCAGACAGTACCAATATCACGTACTGTGCATACAGGAAACACACAGGAGGTGCGACATGCGTATACCGAAGGTAAACGGAATACACCTTGCCATCGAAAGACCACATGATAAATACGGAAGGGCTATCTTCGTTCATTCAGACGTCCAGATTATATCCACAGCACTCATAGAGGAAAAAAATCTAAATCCTTACTATAGAAACAGCTAATTCACCATTTCGTCTCTCTACAGCCGCCTGGTGAAGAATTCATAGTTAATAAATCAACAAATTACCAAAATAAACACGTGCCGATTGTGATTGGCAATTTCAACAGCCATAGTAACATTTGGGTCCATGCTAATGAAGATGAAACTGGGGCAGCAGTACTAGAATGGGCAGAAATGAAACACGTTACCCTAATCCACGATGCAACACCACCTGCATCATTTAACAGCGGCAGGTGGAGGCGAGGGTACAATCCCGACCTCATATTCATCGCTACAGCGTTAGCCAACAGTGTATAAAGTTTGTCTGTTCACAACGTAGACCAATAATCTGCCAAATATTTGCTGCCGTTAGACCTCAAAAATTCCATTTCGAAGATGGTGTAACTTTAGAAAGGCTGACTGGTCGAGATTTGCAGATCTATCGGATGTTGAAGTGTCTTCTGTAGAACCAACACCAGAACAGTATGACACCTTCACCACTGACGTAAAAAGATGTTCCAAAATGTTTATCCCTCACGGCTGTCGAACATCTTACATCCCTGGGCTCACATCAGATCACACAGCCTTGTTTACAGAATATAGCAACTTATTTAAAGAAAATCCTTTCAGTGAAACTACTATAATACAGGAAACAAACTCATTTCGCCTATAAGAGAGTCAAAAAGGAGAAAGTGGATTAAAACAATAGAAAACATGGATCTGAGAAGAGAGAGTCATAAGGCTTGGAGACATCTTAGACCCCCGTATAGTGATCGAAGTAAGACCACTACGCACCAAAGCATCACCGCCAACCAAATAGCACGCTAGCTGCTACGAAATGGGAAGCCCAACCATAAACCAAAAAAAAACCGAAACTACGAAGAACTAAACAAGAGGAGAACAACGACTTTTCACTCCCATTCACTATGGATGAATTACAGAAGGCTGTTAAACAGAGTGAAACTGATAAGTCAGCCGGCTTGGATGACGTATGAACTGAGCTAATTAAGCACTTTGGATTAGTAACAAAGGAATGGACTCTCCAACTTCTCAATAAATGTACTGATAGATGTCAAATTCCAAAGATATGGCGAAGGAGCCGAGTAATTGCTATACTGAAACGTGGTAAAGAAGGAAACAGTCAAAAGAATTTTAGACCAATCGCACTTCGCCTTTATAAACTGGTAGAGAGAATGATTTTAAACGGTCTCTCACGTGTTATTAATCCCTTGCTTATACCTCAAGAAGCTGGATTCCCCCTGGTCAAAGCTGCGCAGGACAATTACTCAGTATGTCATAGTTCATAGAAGATGGTTTTGAAGCCCCTAAGGTGACAGGAGTGTGGAGTTGACAGCAGCGTACGACACCATCAACCACCAATTACTACTAAACAAGGTCTTCACACAGCCTTATTTACAGAACTTCAGCCTCAACAGGTTCAAGGCCAGTCTTCTGCAGAACCGTAGATTCTTCGTTGTCCTCCAAGGACAGCGCAGCCGATGGACGCTACAGGAATATAGCCTTCCCCAGAGATGGGTTTGGCTCCAGAACTGTCAAGTGTGTATACTAACGACCAACCCACAGTTCCCAAGTGCAGGAGTTTCGTGTATGCTGATGACCCGCTCTGGTAACCTACAGCAGAAACTTCAGTTCAATAAAAATCACTCTAAACAGTGCTCTGAATATCTGTCAAAACGCTACAGAATAAACTAGCTTAAACCAAACCCGTCAAAGACGCAAGTGTGTGCTTTCCATCTGAGAAATAGGGAAACCACCCGCAAGTTAAATATAGAATGATCAAGGGTTAAGTTGCAACACTGTGACTCTCCAAAATACGTAGGGACAACACTTGACAGATATCTAACGTTAAAAAAAACTCTATGAATTTCAGATCAAAAGTCTCCATCAGGAACAACTTACTGCGAAAGCTGGCCAGATCACAGTGGGGCAATCAAGCTGAAACCATCCGAACTTCTGCAACGACACAATGCTACTTCGCTGCAGAGTATGCCTGTCCTGTTTGTTGTGAAGTCAATACATGCCAAACACGTGGATATTGCCCTAAACGACACATGCAGAATTATAACAGGCTGCTTGAAGTCAAATCCAGTTGAATAGCTCCGCCACTTTGCAGGAACTGCAACACCTCCTGTTCGAAGAGAAACAGCAGCAAATATGGAAATAACAAAACTGGAACAGAAAAAAACGTATCCAATGCATGGGCAACAACCCTACCCACAACTACTAAGATCAAGTAAAAGTTTCCTCAGAACACTGGAGAAACCAACAGCCACCGATGAGGAAGCCAGGCTTCAACATGGAAGGCTGAGACATCCCACCCTACTGGTTGGAAAGAATTTTCCGAAACCTTTCCCCCTGGTCGTGATGAGAATTGGCCAATCTGGAAGTCCTTGAATAGACTTAGTTCAGGAATGGGCAGATTAAGGTTAACCTGGCAAAAGATGGATACATTGAAAAAAACAAAATCCAATGAGACTTCGAGGAAGAACGGACTGTTCAGCGTATGCTTCCGTGACGACTGTGTCCAGCCACCTGCACAGAAGCTGACCTTCACCAGGCAACTTAAAAAGCACTGGAAGTGTCCCAAAATTTGGTCGAAGAATATATAAACTGTGTTGATCTGTCAGCAATTGTATAAACTGTGTTTATGTATAATAATATAATCAAGAAAGGATGAAGCAAGTGTAAATTATTAGCCGAAGAAAGAAGGACTACAAACACTAGCAACGCCTCCACAGGCAAATTTTCCAAAGCTGTAAACTATCAATTAACTTGTAGTTCATGCTAATTTGTTTACATGAGCAAAACAGATAATGCTGAAACTGATCCCCATACCCTCAGAGAAAGCAACAATCTCTGTTAAAAACTTACAACAGAGGAGAATTATCACATTCAAAACGGAGTGAAACAAGAAAAGAAAGTTTTGAACGAACATATGACACCGTGCAACAGAACACTTCTTGTAACACTTTACGGATTGTAGCTAGAGCGCTCTCCAATAAAACGTAAGACTCAGACATCCTCGGATAGCCGGCCGGCGTGGCCTAGCGGCTCTAGGCGCTACAGTCTGGAACCGGGCGACCACTACGGTCGCAGGTTCGAATCCTGCCTCGGGCATGGATGTGTGTGATGTCCTTAGGTTAGTTAGGTTTAAGTAGTTCTAAGTTCTAGGGTACTGATGACCTCAGAAGTTAAGTGCCATAGTGCTCAGAGCCATTTGAACCATTTTGAACCATCCTCGGTTAACCAAAAACACATGCATCTCAATCCCCTCTCCTCCCCTCCCCTCCATTTTTTCTATCTGTCTCTCTCTCTCTCTCTCTCTCTCTCTCTCTCACACACACACACACACACACACACACACACACACACACACACACACACACTACTTAATTTTGAAAACTTGTGCTTGTGATAAAGCTTAAAATGAGAAATCATTTTTACAAAATATTGTCCTAAAATCCAGGTTTTTAGAACATAATTTCATATTATTAAAAAAGTAAAACTGCAAGGATTAACATAAACAACAGGTGCTACCGTCTGTCCACGTAGCAGTGTCACCAGTGGACCAATTTTACATGTTCATGAAAAACCTCTGTTTTTTGGTTATATCGTTGAAACTAACACATCTATCAATATATAACGGAATAAATTCTGCGTTTGATAATACCAAAAGTGAAATGAACCACCCGTATCTGTACAGCTAAGTTTGTACTTTCATTGCTATGCATGTAAGGTACTTCACATCTACAAACCTAGGTCTCTAGATCAGTTTTATGCAGAGAACTCAAAAATAACATTATCATGAGTAAAGATTGAAAAAAATTAAAAAAACTGTTCAAAGTCAGGGGTTAATTTCGTGACAAGAAATTTAAGGTCAACTTTGGCAATCGCTTATTAAACGGGAAAGCCTTTGTGTATATGTTCTGCCTGGCAAGCCAGTGTAATAATGAGAAAAGTGTATCTTTCGTCATTCCTAAGCTAATCGTCGAGAAAGTCCTGAGGTTATCTTCACCGAGTTAATGATGGTGACTATGAATCAGGAGTAATTCCTTTCCAGTCACAGAGATAAAGCACGTCTCATTAGCTTGCTTATTTCGAGGCTTGTAGATGAAAGCTTCTCAGTAAAGCAAGCTAATGAAGACGCAGACCACCTAATTGTTGCCACAGCGCTTGAAGTATCACAGGAACATGAGAAGGCTGTGGTTGTTGGTGAAGATACGCACCTCATCATGCTCAATGCCCTAGCCACACCATCAGCAAATATACAGGGTGTTACAAAAAGGTACGGCCAAACTTTCAGGAAACATTCCTCACACACAAATAAAGAAAAGATGTTATGTAGTCATGTGTCCGGAAACGCTTAATTTCCATGTTAGAGCTCATTTTAGTTTCGTCAGTATGTACTGTACTTCCTCGATTCACCGACAGTTGGCCCAATTGAAGGAAGGTAATGTTGACTTCGGTGCTTGTGTTGACATGCGACTCATTGCTCTACAGTACTAGCATCAAGCACATCAATACGTAGCATCAACAGGTTAGTGTTCATCACGAACGTGGTTTTGCAGTCAGTGCAATGTTTACAAATGCGGAGTTGGCAGATGCCCATTTGATGCATGGATTAGCACGGGGCAGTAGCCGTGGCGCGGTACATTTGTATCGAGACAGATTTCCAGAACGAAGGTGTCCCGACAGGAAGACGTTCGAAGCCATTGATCGGCGTCTTAGGGAGCACGGAACATTCCAGCCTATGACTCGCGACTGGGGAAGACCTAGAACGACGAGGGCACCTGCAATGGACGAGGCAATTCTTCGTGCAGTTGTCGATAACCCTAATGTCAGCGTCAGAGAAGTTGCTGCTGTACAAGGTAACGTTGACCACGTCACTGTATGGAGAGTGCTACGGGAGAACCAGTTGTTTCCGTACCACGTACAGCGTGTGCAGGCACTATCAGCAGCTGATTGGCCTCCACGGGTACACTTCTGCGAATGGTTCATCCAACAATGTGTCAATCCTCATTTCAGTGCAAATGTTCTCTTTACGGATGAGGCTTCATTCCAACGTGATCAAATTGTAAATTTTCACAGTCGTGTGTGGGCTGACGAGAATCCGCACGCAATTGTGCAATCACGTCATCAACACAGATTTTCTGTGAACGTTCGGGCAGGCATTGTTGGTGATGTCTTGATTGGGCCCCATGTTCTTCCATCTACGCTCAATGGAGCACGTTATCATGATTTCTTACGGGATACTCTACCTGTGCTGCTAGAACATGTGTCTTTACAAGTACGACACAACATGTGGTTCACGCTCGATGGAGCTCCTGCACATTTCAGTCGAAGTGTTCGTACGCTTCTCAACAACAGATTCGGTGACCGATGGATTGGTAGAGGCGGACCAATTCCATGGCCTCCACGCTCTCCTGACCTTAACGCTCCTGACTTTCATTTATGGGGGCATTTGAAAGCTCTTGTCTACGCAACCCCGGTACCAAATGTAGAGACTCTTCGTGCTCGTATTGTGGACGGCTGTGATACAATACGCCATTCTCCAGGGCTGCATCAGCGCATCAGGGATTCCATGCGACGGAGGGTGGATGCATGTATCCTCGCTAACGGAGGACATTTGGAACATTTCCTGTAACAAAGTGTTTGAAGTCACGATGGTATGTTCTGTTGCTGTGTGTTTCCCTTCCATGATTAATGTGATTTGAAGAGAAGTAATAAAATGAGCTCTAACATGGTGAGTAAGCGTTTCCGGACACATGTCCACATAACATATTTTCTTTCTTTGTGTGTGAGGAATGTTTCCTGAAAGTTTGGCCGTACCTTTTTGTAACACCCTGTATATTTCTTGAAACCTGGAAGACGAAAGACCTCATCAAAGGTATTCGGTTCCAGCAGTTTCAAACTGGCAAACAACATCAGAAGGCCACTCATATTCCTACATGCCATAAGTGAATGTGACACAACTTCAGCACTCTTCGGTCAGGGCAAGAAGAAGGTGGTCAAACTATTGGTCAAAAATAAATGTCTTCTGGAAGATATCAAACCTTTCTTAGAGCATGACACTCAAGCTGAAGCTGTTGTCGAAGCTGGCCTCCGATTTTTAACAACCCTCTATGGAGGTGCGGCAGGAGACACTTTAGACAAATTGCGATTAGACCTATCTTCCAAAGCGATTGTGAAATCCAGACTCACTCTAGCATCCCTACCACCAACGTCCGAAGCAGCTCGCCAGCATTGCTTGAGGACCTACTTACAAGTACAAATGTGGATAGGACACCAGATGGATTCGCTCCTCTGGGGAAAGCAGGCTTCAGAGTTTGGTCATGGCCCCGTTCCTACCTCCAAAGAACCAGCTCCACAGTCTCTTCCCTCAACAATTTCGTGCAAATGCAACAAGAGCTGTGCAGGTAGTTGTGGGTGTCGGAAGGCTGGTATTAAGTGCTCATTAATTTGTGTCAACTGCAAGGGGAACTCATGCACTAACTCCCTCCAACCAGATGAAACTGACGAACCATATGTTGACGAAGACCTAGACTGTATATATGAGGTGACGAAAATTACTGACTTTGAGGAGCCGAGTGACGGGGCGTCGGACTCGGAAATTACAGACTTTGAGGAGCCGAGTGGTGCAATGACAGTCAAACGTCGACGTATGTGAACTTTGTGTACATACCTACTGTCATCCTTTTCATCTCATACATTTATGTGAAATTTTGTAATTACGAAATATTATAACCACTACTCAATTTCAAGGCGTGTCTCTCTCTTCCTGCCTCCTTCATATCAGTTGAATGGGTATCACTATGTTATATCGAGGGTTAAGAAGGGAGACCACATATCTGACAAAAGACAAATTTTACAGGGGAGCTAAAAAACATAACTTTTTAATTAAAATGTTGATTGCTTTGATTTTTTTATTTAGAGCATAATCATTTATTACTCTCAGGTTCTGGCTTGTCTTTTTTGCATCATTTTGTTATAACATGTACACTCCTGGAAATGGAAAAAAGAACACATTGACACCGGTGTGTCAGACCCACCATACTTGCTCCGGACACTGCGAGAGGGCTGTACAAGCAATGATCACACGCACGGCACAGCGGACACACCAGGAACCGCGGTGTTGGCCGTCGAATGGCGCTAGCTGCGCAGCATTTGTGCACCGCCGCCGTCAGTGTCAGCCAGTTTGCCGTGTCATACGGACCTCCATCGCAGTCTTTAACACTGGTAGCATGCCGCGACAGCGTGGACGTGAACCGTATGTGCAGTTGACGGACTTTGAGCGAGGGCGTATAGTGGGTATGCGGGAGGCCGGGTGGACGTACCGCCGAATTGCTCAACACGTGGGGCGTGAGGTCTCCACAGTACATCGATGTTGTCGCCAGTGGTCGGCGGCAGAGACGCACGGATGCACGCCAAGACCGTAGGATCCTACGCAGTGCCGTAGGGGACCGCACCGCCACTTCCCAGCAAATTAGGGACACTGTTGCTCCTGGGGTATCGGCGAGGACCATTCGCAACCGTCTCCATGAAGCTGGGCTACGGTCCCGCACACCGTTAGGCCGTCTTCCGCTCACGCCCCAACATCGTGCAACCCGCCTCCAGTGGTGTCGCGACAGGCGTGAATGGAGGGACGAATGGAGACGTGTCGTCTTCAGCGATGAGAGTCGCTTCTGCCTTGGTGCCAATGATGGTCGTATGCGTGTTTGGCGCCGTGCAGGTGAGCGCCACAATCAGGACTGCATACGACCGAGGCACACAGGGCCAACACCCGGCATCATGGTGTGGGGAGCGATCTCCTACACTGGCCGTACACCACTGGTGATCGTCGAGGGGACACTGAATAGTGCACGGTACATCCAAACCGTCATCGAACCCATCGTTCTACCATTCCTAGACCGGCAAGGGAACTTGCTGTTCCAACAGGACAATGCACGTCCGCATGTATCCCGTGCCACCCAACGTGCTCTAGAAGGTGTAAGTCAACTACCCTGGCCAGCAAGATCTCCGGATCTGTCCCCCATTGAGCATGTTTGGGACTGGATGAAGCGTCGTCTCACGCGGTCTGCACGTCCAGCACGAACGCTGGTCCAACTGAGGCGCCAGGTGGAAATGGCATGGCAAGCCGTTCCACAGGACTACATCCAGCATCTCTACGATCGTCTCCATGGGAGAATTGCAGCCTGCATTGCTGCGAAAGGTGGATATACACTGTACTAGTGCCGACATTGTGCATGCTCTGTTGCCTGTGTCTATGTGCCTGTGGTTCTGTCAGTGTGATCATGTGATGTATCTGACCCCAGGAATGTGTCAATAAAGTTTCCCCTTCCTGGGACAATGAATTCACGGTGTTCTTATTTCAATTTCCAGGAGTGTATTTTTTTCACTTACAAGTTTTTTTGACATTTTTTTGACATTTTTTGACATTTTTTGACATCTGTCAGATACTAATTCTCAGTTCTTAACCCTCGACATATGAAAAACTTTTTCAATATTATTTTTCAAATTTTACAAAATTTTAATATTTTATTCTGTTACTATATTAAATAAGTACAAGACAATGGGTTGCTATAGTTCTGCATTTAAAAGAGTGTACATAAGAATTACTGACGAAATGGTCCAAATTTAATGAGGGGCTGTACACAAATGGGTGGTCCAATAAATTCGCTTTTGGTTTCATCGAATGTAGAATTTATCTCTCCATATCTTTTTTTATGAACGACGTTATTGATAGGTGGATTAGTTTTAACGATATTACCAAAAAACAGAGGTTAAAACGAAAGTTTTTCATGAACATGTAAAATTGGTCCAATTTTGAAGAGCACTAGTATGGAAACGAGTGGTCCAAAAAATATGCGGATGGTCTCATTCAATGCAGGATTTCATGCCCTACAATGTTTAATTCCATCATGTTTTCGATATTGTGAGTCATTTACGAGATATAATCACAAAACCGAAAAAATACCCCTTTTTCGGGTACATTTTTGCCTCCACTTTTCCACAATTCCACCGAGGGGAAAACCTAGGATAGTCATATTGGGTCACAAACGAAGCCATTAAAACAATAAAACCTTTTGTAGTAATTATTTCCGATTTGAATGCTAATTCTACTGGACTAGAGCGGTTCTAGAAGCTTCAGTCCGGAACCGCACTGTTGCTACGGTCGCAGGTTCGAATCCTGCCTCGGGCATGGATCTGTATGATGTCCTTAGGTTAGTTAGGTTTAAGTAGTTCTAAGTCTCATAGTGCTTAAAGCCATTAGAGCCTGTTGTGGCGTAACAAGACAGCTACGCCACACTGAAGTAGCCGAAAGGCACGCGTAATCTCACGTAGGCTAGATAGAGGTCTGAAACAGGATACGTAATGAATGGTAGCAAGAAAAGTACGTAGCTGCTATAATACTTAACTTTTAATCCTTCTTTGTATACAGCATTCCTTGATGATGCAAGTGAGACTCTATCTTAAAGTGGTTAATGGCGCCTTGCTAGGTCGTAGCCATGAACTTAGCTGAAGGCTATTCTAACTGTCTCTCGGCAAATGAGAGAAAGGCTTCATCCATGTAGTCGCTAGCAAAGTCGCAGTACAACTGGGCGAGTGCTCTTCCGTATCTCGAGACCTGCTTTGTGGTGGCGCTCGGTCTGCGATCACACAGTGGCGACACGCGGGTCCGACATGTACTAAATGGACCGGGGCCGATTTAAAGCTACCACCTAGCAAGTGTGGTGTCTGGCTTTGACACCACAGAACCATTTTTGAAACTTGCCGGAATCGTGTGAAATACTCTGTGTGCAGGAACTAAAAAAAAAGTTCATCAGCTCACTCACTTTCATCGCACTTGAAGAAAACTCAGTAAACAAGTTAACCACTAACGATTCAACATCGTATTACAGTAGTTTTAGTCCAAATTTCCCAATACTGTGGAGTATATGCGTGTGACAATGTCCTGCAATAAGATGTGGTGCTTCAAACAGGTTTTTCAACTCCATGAAAACAGATTGGTTCTTCCCGTAATTGAGGGAACAGTTGCCCGCACCATAAGCAACTGATTGCGATCCTGAAAGACCAGTCTTAATGATGCTCTCCTTAAGCTTCTTGACTCCACAAGTTGATGTTTCGTCAGCGTCTTCGTAAAAATCTGTAACAGCTGAGGTCGTTCCCATTTCTTGATCGAAATACCGGATAGCAACTGGAAATAATTTCATGTTTCCTTTATTTGAAGCATCACATGCAATGGAGAATGGAGTTGCACCAATTTTTTTTCAGAATTTGTTGCAGGGAATGTGGAGCCAATACATTCTCTACTATAGATTCAGCTTTAGTCCGTCCACAGTGAATTTTGGATTACAGTTACGAAACTTAAAACTAAGAGTGAGATAGGCGGGCATTTCCACAATCTTGTGAAAGGTAACTGTTATGATGTTTCACTCCATAATATGTTAATATTAGTTCCGTTGCTAATACTTCCTCTTCCTGACTAGTTCCTGCTAGCACGAAATACCGTTGAACAGTGGAGTTTCGTAGCACATCGCGCTCCTTATCAATATAAGTCTTGTTACTGGCTTGACACTTTACCGCTTTCACTGAGTCGTATTTCACTATAAAACTTACATGGCATGTTTTGTAATATCAGGTGTATTCATCTTGTTTCGAAAACCACCGCGAAAAATCTGTTTCTTGTAGCCATTTGTCATTGAAATGACGCTCACGGATCTGTTTTTTAGCCTCCTGCATTTGAAAAGCTCACTGTAATACGATGTTGTATACGTACATTCACTTAGTCACTATAACGCTGTTCTTAAACACTTAAATTTTAAACTAAACGCATGCCGTGTGCGGTTCATCTAATACAGCACGACAAAATCTACACATCAGTCAGCCGCGCGCAATAGTGGGTATACTTGTCGTGCTCATTTGTTCGACAGCGTTATTATTTTTAACATTATTTGGTCTTCATTGAAAGCACCGATAATAAAATGAAAATGCGACATTGTCATGGCTTGTTTTGTTTGTTGTTTTTTACTGCCTTGTGATATAACTGTGCAAATAGACATAAACTGATACTTCAACTCTGCTCTATTGCCCATGTGGAAGTGACGTGCAGCTGTCATAAGAAAATACAAGCTATTATTGGCCTATTTTTCCTGGTTCGTCCTTGCTGGAGAGGTCTTCAAATCAGTTGACGAAAATGGACACCGCGATACAATAAAAATACAAAGCCTCTTCGGCCTCTTTGACACGGTTTGTCGATCAAATGAATGCGCCAACTTATATTAAAATACACTGGAATTCGTTGCGACAAATCCACAATGTTCCCAAATTGTGACACAATTTGATACAAAATATTGTAACCAAAGAATAATCAAAGTGCAAAGTTTAACTGACTCCATTTCCATTTTATGGCATCCGGAAAAAAATTTTAAAAATGGAGTTACTAAATATGAATTTAGCCTAATTTAATGGGGCCAGAAAACCGGACTTTTGACGTCCAGTCGGGTCGGTATGTTCGACCGGACACGACAGCTTTTGCTTAAAAACCGGACTGTTGTGTCTAAAAGTGGACAGTTGCTAACCCTGATGGTTAAAGTATTTAATAAGTTATCTTTAAGTGCGATGAAGGTGAGTGAGTTGAAGAACTTTGAGTTCAAGCTGTCGGAGTAATCGACGCTACTCTGGCATGTTCCTACACGATTTTTGTCCCCTTTTTTTTCTACTCTAGATAGACTGCTCCAGAACTGGCCATTGTTGAAGTCCTATTTAAGATATAGCGAGGGTGAAGACAATACTGCCAAACTTACGTATTTCGACACTCGTAGCCCATGAACACGACAGTGAAGTGGGCGATGAAGTACACTCTCAGAGATTTACAATTAGTTTGTCCACAGTGTTAGTGGAAAATGATTACATACAGATAATTGAAATATATTCTGCATTTCTGAAGTTGCATACAGAAATTACTAATAGAGAAGGAAATAATTTCTTCGGATTCAAGGTATTACAGGAGCTGAGAAAATGTCCGCACCATGAGCAAGCAAACTTATCATAAAAGCACAGTAAGTCTATACTAGGATTCTGGAATATCTCTAAAAATGGTTAGACTTCAGAGAAGATTGAATTTCCAAGTATAGCTCTCAGTTAAATCTTGAAGAGAACATAATGAAACTTACAGATTATTTCAGCATAAATATAAACGGAGACGAAATATTTTCTGAAATACGTGCAGTGAATGACTTCCTGCCATTCATTAAGGGATTATCAGACACAAACATTTCAAACAAACGGGTGACTTTTTTTAAGGGATGCAAAGTACGTAATTTGCTGCAAATTGTTCAACGTGTGCTAACAGTGACACCGGCCAATGCGTTTGTAGTGCAGATTTTCGGTGTGATGCTAAATATTTGGATCAATGAAAGAAACAAACTGAAAGCAGAAATGATGAAAGCCTAACTGTTTGTGAGTTTTAACCAATGTACGAAATGTGCTGAATTTGCTTAATTTGTCAAGTCCAACAACGGGCAATACTCTAATGGCCATTAAAATTGCTTCACCACTAAGATGACGTCCTACAGACGCGAAATTTAACCGACAGGAAGAAGATGCTGTGATATGCAAATGATTAGCTTTTCAGAGCATTCACACAAGGTTGGCGCCGGTGGCGACACCTACGACGTGCTGACATGAGGAAAGTTTCCAACCGATTTCTCATACACAAACAGCAGTTGACTGGCGTTGCATGGTGAAACGTTGTCGTGATGCCTCGTGTGAGGAGAAGAAATGCGTACCATCACTTTTCCGACTTTGATAAAGGTCGGATTGTAGCCTATCGCGATTGCGGTATATCGTATCGCGACATTGCTGCTCGCGTTGGTCGAGATCCAATGGCTGTTAGCAGAATATGGTATCGTTGGGTTTATGAGGGTAATGCGGAACGCCGTGCTGGATCCCAACGGCCTCGTATCACTAGCAGTCGAGATGACAGGCATCTTATCCGCATGGCTGTAACGGATCGTGCAGCCGCGTCTCGATCCCTGAGTCAACAGATGGGGACGTTTTCAAGACAACAACCATCTGCACGAACAGTTCGACGATGTTTGCAGCAGCATGGACTATCAGCTTGGAGACCATGGCTGCGGTTACCCTTGACGCTGCATCACACACAGGAGCGCCTGCGATGGTGTACTCACGACGAACCTTGGTGCACGAATGGCAAAACGTCATTTTTTGGGATGAATCCAGGTTCTGTCTACAGCATCATGATGGTCGCATCTGTGTTTGGCGACATAGCTGTGAACGCACATTGGAAGTGTGTATTCGTCATCGCCATACTGGCTTATAACCTGGCGTGATGGTATGGAATGCCATTGGTTACACGTCTCGGTCACCTCTTGTTCGTATTGACGGCACTTTGAACAGTGGACGTTACATTTCAGGTGTGTTACGACTCGTGGCTCTACCCTTCATTCGATGCCTGCGAAACCCTACATTTCAGCAGAATAATGCACGATCGCATGTTGCAGGTCCTGTACGGGCACTTCTGGATACAGAAAATGTTCGACTGCTGCCCTGGCCAGCACATTCTACAGATCTCTCACCAATTGAAAATGTCTGGTCAATGGTGGCCGAGCAACTGGCTCGTCACAATACGCCAGTCACTACTCTTGATGAACTGTGGTATCGTGTTGTATCTGCATGGGCAGCTGTACCTGTACACGCCATCCAAGCTCTGTTTGACTCAATGCCCAGGCGTATCAAAGCCGTCATTACGGCCAGAGGTGGTTGTTCTGGATACTGATTTCTCAGAATCTATGTACCCAAATTGCGTGAAAATGTAATCACATCTCAGTTCTACTATAATATATTTGTCCAATGAATACTAGTTTATCATCTGCATTTCTTCTTGGTGTAGCAATTTTAATGGCCAGTAGTGTAACTTGTTAAAGCTCGAAAGTCAGAGAATATAACAAGCAAAGAAACTAGAGGCTCGAAGAAATTACTTGATTCGCAGTAGGAACAGTGAGTATTGTGTTAAATAAATCTATGCTTTCTGCTGTAGCAGGTATAATAATATTAATAATAATACATTTTTGAGTTTTCCAGTTTTGGCTCTAGTTAGTTGGCCACCATAGCCCAGCCTTACTCATCTGTCGAACTGTAACGAAGAAGATGATGTTTTCGCCATTGTGAATCTGTACTAGAGAAAGAAATCCCAGGAGAAGCACCTGAAACCAGTTTTGAATCTTTATTTGATGAACCATTCCGGTGAAGCACTTGGGTTGACGCTTGCACTATAGTAGATGTCACTATCTAGTCAGAGCTTACTACTTTGAACAGTTAGAAGTCCTAAAAACTGATACAGCGAACAAAAACTACGTTGCTGTTCAGCGTCGAGGCTCGCTTATCGATCTGTCTTTGGTGGAATGAAAGCATGGGCTCACGGAAGATTGGAAAATAAAATGGTGGCGTGACGTATCTTTTCGAAAATAAAACATCTACTGTCATCGAAAATTTTCTTCTCATTTCTCTGGCAAAAAGGCAGCCATCGACTTCAAGAACGAGATGGAAGAGATTTGTGGGACGGTGCTATGACTGTGAAAGAACACGCAATAGAAGTGCTGGAAAGATCTGCAATTCGTGTCAGAAAATCATTCTAAGTTCCTCTGTATGTCTTGTAAAGGAGACCATGACTAGATTAATATATTTCAGACTATCTTTCTTTTTATCTCGATCACAGCCGAACGTGTGATTTTAGATAAAATTAGGAGGAACTATTACAATTTTGCAAAAATTGGAGGATTTGTTTATTTTTTGTGAATGCTTTTTCATAAGCAGTACTTATGTAACAAGTAAGGCAGCAAAGAAAACCTTTTAAAAAAGTGATGACATCATGTTGTAGTTGAGAAAATGGCATCCATACCTTACTTACGTTTTTTTTAGAGCGCGACAACTGCAGGATTAAATAAAATTACTTCTGTAAATAAAACTGTAATACAATTAAGTTATAATACGGGTGACCATAAAATACGGGCTAACGATTATTGTTTCAACACTTAAACAATAGTCGTAGAAAACGGCGTTAAATTTAAATATTGCAATATCACGCTTCCCATAGTGAGCATAATCAAATAAATGCTTTCTCTGTCTTTATCGCAGATTCAAAGAAAATTAATTCAGATAAATAATTTACTCAAATATATTCAGAATTTGATAGTGGGAAATGATTATGAAAATTTAGGGATCGTGGGCGTTTCTTGTTATCGATAACAATTAACCGCGCGGGATTAGCCGAGCGGTTTAGGGCGCTGCAGTCATGGACTGTGCAGCTGGTCCCGGCGGAGGTTCGAGTCCTCCTCGGGCATGAGTGTGTGTGTTTGTCCTTAGGATACTTTAGGTTAAGTAGTGTGTAAGCTTAGGGACTGATGACCTTAGCAGTTAAGTCCCATAAGATTTCACACACATTTGAACATTTGATACCAATTAAAGAGAGATCTGACAAACATTATCTACTTTATTCAGAACTAAGCATTGTACTTAAAATTCTATTAAGCTACACATTACATTATAACAATCAGAAGCTGATGAACTCGTCGAACAGGCGATAGATTTGCGTTTAGTGCTAGACTACCTTTTAACTGAGAGAACCGTGTTTCAAGAGTAGCTTCCGCAGACTGAATATTAATTTATTACGCCTCGAAACAGTCAAAGGGGGCTTATTATCATAAATACACATTTACGGCAATCTGTTGGAAAAACGTTTTCCACGTAGAATATATCTTCTGAGAAATGCAACCAACGCATTTTCCAGTGAGAGAGAATTTTTGTAACAATGTCCGCCCCGATAGTTGAGTGGTCAGCGTGACGGACTTCCGTCCTACGGGCCCGGGATCGATTCCCGGCTGGGTCGAGGATTTTCTCCGCTCAGGGACTGGGTGCTGTGCTGTCTACATCATCATTTCATCCCCATCCGGCGCGCAGGTCTCCCAATGTGGCGTCGAATGTAATAAGACCTGCACTAGGGCGGCCGGCCCTGCCCCGTAAGGGGCCTCCCCGCCAATGACGCCAAACGCTCATTTCCATTGTAAAAATATCCATAAATGCACTTAAATGAAAATCAGCTCCGCAGCGAAGTCTCAAAGCTTATCGCATTCCATCATAGCTCTGTCAAAATTACTCTTTCACTTCCAGTAACCTAACGTTTGTATCCATAGAACATTGATTTCTATACAAAACCATTATTTTGTAAACATTTTTATTTCAACAGGTCGCAAGAACTGGAGCGAAAGCGACGTTCTTTTTAAGGAATACTATTGAGAAACTTTGGAAAACCGCCATTTGAAAGAGATTGCAGATCGATTCTACTGCGCCCAACATACATTTCACGTAAGGACCACGAAGATAAGATACTAGAAATCAGGGCTCATACGGAGACATATACACTGAAGTGCCAAAGAAACAGGTATAGGCATACGTATACAAATACAGAGATATATAACCTGGGACAATACGGCGCATCGGTCGGCAACGCCTATACAGGACAAGTGTCTGGCGTAGTTGTTAGATCGGTTACTGCTGCTACAATGGCAGGTTATCAAGATTTAAGTGCGTTTGAATGTGGTGTCGTAGTCGGCGCACGAGCAATGGGATACAGCATCTCCGAGGTAGCGATGGAGCAGGGATTTTCCCGTACGACTATTTCACGAGTGTACCGTGAATATCAGGAATCCGGTGAAACATGAAATCTCCGACATCGCTGCGGCTGGAAAAATGTCCTGCAAGAACGGGACCAATGGCGACTGAAGAGAATAGTTCAACGTGACAGAAGTGAAACTCTTCCGCAAATTTTTGCTGATTTCAATTCTGGGCCATCAACAAGTTTCAACGAAACATCATCGATATGGGCTTTCGGAGCCGAAGGCCCACTCGTGTACCCTTGATGACTGCACAACACAAAGCGTTACACTTTGCCTGGACCCGTCAGTACCGACATTGGACTGTTGATGACTGGAAACATGTTGCTTGGTCGGACGAGTCTCGTTTGAAACTGTATCGAGAGATGGACGTGTACGGGTATGGAGACAACGTCGTGAATCTATGGACCCAGCATGTCAGCAGGGAACTGTTCAAACAGGTGAAGGCTCTGTAATGGTGTGGGGCGTGTGCAGCTGGAGTGGTACCGGACACCTGATACGTCTAATACGATTCTAATAGGTGACACGTACGTAAGCATCCTGTGTGATCACCTGCATCCATGCATTCCGACGGAGTTGATAATTCAAGCTGGACAATGCGACACCTCACACGTCCAGAATTGCTACAGATTGACTCCAGGAGCACTCTTATGAGTTTAAACACTTCTGCTGGCCACCAAACTCCCAGACATGAACATTATTGAGCATATCTGGGATGCATTGCAACGGGCTGTTCAGAAGAGATCTCCATCCCCTCGCATTCTTACCGATTTATGGACACCCCTGCAGGATTCATGATATCAGTTCTCTGCAGCACTACTTCAGACGTTAGTCGAGTCGATGCCACGTCGTGTAGCGGCGCTTCTGCCTGTTCGCGGGTCCATACACGATACTGGGCAGGTGTATCAGTTCCTTTGAGTCTTCAGTGTAGACAGTCGTTGTCTCCTTGCTCTATTTGCGAGTGGAACAGGAAAGGAAATGACCAGTAATGGTACGGGATGCCCTCCAACACTAGCCGTACTTTGGATTGCGGAGTATGTATGTAGATGTGGAAGTAGAAATAAAATGCACATGTTATAGGTTTTAGGCCTAATATAGAAGGAAAAATTAGTGTACTTTGTGTGACGTTTTACAGAAATAAATCGAGACTCCCCCCTCCCTTCTCCCCAGAAGAGGACACTTAGGTTTCGAAACATATTTGGGTAAATACAGGGTGGCGCAGGGAAACGGGAAATTTCGAAATAACATTTCCATGAATAAATTCATAAAACTAGTAATTTATTAACGAAAGTGAATGTATTCAGTGTGCCATTATGTCTTTTCAATCAAAATGTCCAAAAGTGGCTCTTTACTTTTTAAAGATGACATCGGAATGATGTGCTCCCATTCGCCGTTCACACTCTAACAGCCTGTTATGAAAACTCCGGAATGCGCGGTGTAGCAAATCTTGGGGAATGGCAGTGATTTCGTTTTCAGTTCATGGATTGTTGCAGGACGTGTACGGTACACCTTGCCTTTAAGATATCCCCACAGGAAGAAGTCGCATACACTAAGATCAGGGGATCTCGCAGGCCATGCAATGTCACCGTTACGTGAAATAATGCGTCTTCCAAACAATTGACGAACTGCTGCCATCGATTGTCGAACAGTGTGTGACGCGGCTCCGTCCTGCTGAAACCACGTGTTTTCGACATTAAGATTAAGCTCGTACAGTCTCGGTGTAAAGAATGTTTGAAGCATTTCAACATATCGAGCGGATGTTACTGTCACTGCACTACCATCCTCACGTTCAAAAAAATAAGGGCCGATAACACCATGACATGATACAGCACACCATATTGTGACTTTGGCGCTATGTAGTGCTCGCTGGTGAAACTCACAAGGATTGTCCTGTGCCCAATAACGAAAATTCTGTTTGTTCACGAATCCGTTCAGGTGGAAATAGGCTTCGTCTGATATCCATAAGTTACCAAGGAAATTCGCGTCCTCGTTGGTTTTAGCCAATATCTGGCTACGTGACGCTGGGTCTCGTTCATGTAAGTGTTGCACAATCTGCAACTTATAGGGATAGAAGTCTAATTCGTGCAGTATTCCTTGTAAGCTTCGTCGCTTAATCCCTAGCGAAGATGCATGCTGTCGAACGGAGCGGCGAGGACTTTTCTCGATTGCAGCTCTAGCAGCTGCAATGTTCTCTGGGGTACGTACCGTTGGAATGCCACCTGGAGGTTTCTTTTTCAAGGCAGACCCTGTTTCTTCAAAATTACGCACCCACGTTGTAATCGCATGCGCAGATGGGACACGTCCATGACGTCCAAGCTGGTAATGCTGTCGAAATGTTCCACCATTTTTGTAAAACGCTCTCACAGCTACTGCACGTTCCGCACCAGTCCAATTCTCCATGATTACTAAATGGTAGACTTGGCCACTGTTTATATGTTTCGATACAGTGTATCGATACGTGGAACTGTTTCAGTGTTTCGGAACGGCTGTGGTTCACTGTTTCGAAACAGTGGTGTTTCATTCCGCCCCTGTCTCGGATATCCGGACCAGATTCGATCTCGAGCCAGACACAGAAACTGTATCAGTCCACCTGTGCTTGGAACGGACTGATTGTATCGAAACAGTGATGTTTCATTCCGCTCTGTGTCGGACGAGATTCGGGCTCGGCACAGGTACTGAAACACAACATACCACTTCGTGAAACACTTTCAAGAGTGTCGAAATCGTTTTGACAAGCAGTAGCATGAAGCTTAAGATATCCGAAAATAAAGCTTCGTTTCTAGATGACTGTCCTATTCCGAAATGGCGTAACATTTACTTTATAAACATTAACCAAACAATAAAACAACGCATACTATTCACATTCAAAATAATAAATATGTGAAAATCATTCAGTTAAATTACACTTTTTTTTATAACATACGTTTCTCTGTTCAAGTACAGTAATCATATTAAGAAATGCAAGTAAGCCTAGAACATTTTGAATAAAAAAAAAGGCGTAGAGTGACAGTTATTATACATATACATAAATTTAATGTAGGTATAATTTCAAGCAATCTGTTTGACATATCACTGATAGTGTAATGGTGAACGGGAAGGGCTGGGAAGCATGGTGAATTTATAGTTACGGTTCGGAACACCTTGAAAGACAAAAATTTTTCTGTTATATTTTGTTATTTATTCGAATTATTTGGCATTATTTGTGAGTCTATAGTCAAATGGCTCTGAGCACTATGGGACTTAACATCTATGGTCATCAGTCCCCTAGAACTTAGAACTACTTAAACCTAACTAACCTAAGGACATCTCACAACACCCAGCCATCACGAGGCAGAGAAAATCCCTGACCCCGCCGGGAATCGAACCCGGGAACCCGGGCGTGGGAAGCGAGAACGCTACCGCATGACCACGAGATGCGGGCAGTCTATAGTCACTGTGCCTATTATCCACAATGATTCCCTTTGTGTGCATGGGAATTAGCAGGATGGGTATATTCCCATACTAGCGGAATGTGGGAATTCCAGTACCATATCCGTTGTTTCTGCAGTTCGTTCCCACCTCCAGTTCCGTTCGTGGTGGTTCTTCTGTCTTCAGCTATGGCTGTCCTCAGCCAATTGAAAAGTATGAAAGTCACACGACACGAAAGCAGCGCATTTGCTGCATGAAATACGAAACTGCCAAGACGCCTAAGTGATAGTTTCATACTTTCTGCGATATGATTAGCGCTCTCGCACCTCATTTGTGTTTATATGGACATACCTATACAGTAGACATTCAAGATGATAAAATGTCTAGGTTTATTAGATTACAAAACACAAACTGTTTCACTGTTTCGAAACAGCGTATCGAAACATTACATTGTACTGTTTCATTTGTTTCGAAACAGTTACGTGTTTCAGTTTGCCCATCTCTATTAAATGGCAATGCGTTCACATCAATTGTGCAAAGTTTCGAACATCTGTCGGCGCTACAGTGGTGCCAACTGTAACGTTCAAAATTTCCCGTTCCCCTGCGCCACCCTGTATAAATATTATGTATTTTGCAGAAGGAGGAGTTTAAGAATCTAGATTTTATATTTTTGGTTGAATTGGCAGTGGTTTTGGTGCACGGAGAGCCAAAACTCAGTATCCTGCAAGTGGGCGGGCCAGAGTTTCGCCCCGGAAGGAAGCAGAAAAGGAAATCTCGAAGCGGACGTGTGGACGGGTCGTAGTGTGCGAGATGGGAGGGGCCAGCAGAGAAAATCGGCACGACGTCGGTGGCGGCTGCAGCAGAGCCGGCCAGTGCGGCGTGGGACGTGGGCCCGGGTCGAGGCGAGGCACTTCCCGCGGGGAAACCACTCACTGCTGCGTGCGTGCGTGCGCAAGGGCCGCTGCTGCTCGACGGCTCCTGCAGCCTCCGTTTTGCAGGTCAGGCCCGTCTCAATATTTACCCACACTCCAAGTGCGAATATCTTGTTACACTTGACCGTTCCCGTTATGAACAACATCTGAAGATACGCATTGCTGTAACCAGGCACATTTACGAATTTGAGCTGTCCAATGCGTGTTACAAGTGTATTTATGCCGATTATTTTTGCACGGCTGCATTATATGTACGACTTTTGGCTAACCTGTGGCAGTATCTTTCAGTGGTTACAATCTCCTTTCTGATTCGCATTCGTATCATATATTATACACTGTGTACATTGTGTACCTGATCGTGCACTTTTGCTTGGCCCCTATGTGATTGGTGGAAGTCATCTGTCTTTTTTCCGCTCCTGTATATTTACGGTCGGTGCTAACATTAGCTGCGTAACAGTTTTGTGCGCCTAACAATAAGTACGTGTTGTGAATATAGTGTTGATCCTCGTGTGGTGTTGTGCGTAGTGATCGTTAATGAATACAGAAGTGAGAGAAGAGACTGTACTTGGTCCTTGTAGCGACTCGCCATCAACTGTAGTGTCTCTTCTGCGACGCAGTAACAATTGACATATTAAAAGCCCGCCCGGCTAGCCGCGCGGTCTAACACGCTGCTTCCCGAGCGGGAAGGCGTGCCGGTCCTCGATACGGATCCGCCCGGCGGATTTGTGTGGAGGTCCGGTGTGCCGGCCAGCCTGTGGATGGTTTTTAAGGCGGTTTTTTATCTGCTTCGGCGAATGCGGGCTGTTTCCGCTCATTCCGCCTCACTTACACTATGTCGGGGATTGATGCGCAAACAGTCTCCACGTACGCGTACTCCATAATTACTCTACCACGCGAACATTTGGGGTTACACTCGTCTGGTGTGACACGTTCCCGGCGGCGGTGGTTCCGTGTGGGGCGGCGGTGGGATGGGTCGACTGCTGTGACCTGTTGTGGGATTGTGGACCACAGTGGGCTACGGCGGGATGAAGCCTCTCCGTCCTTTCTATGTCCCCTGTTCAATACGCAATACACAATTGACCTATTACACGTTCATTCCTTTTATAAACTGTAAGCTGACTGCTGTGGGAGGACACGGGGCTTTTCCCAGGAGCCAATGTGTTACGAGCCGGCAGCAGGCTTCCGCTCTCAGCATTATCTGCGGAGGGACCAAGTAAAAGTGTACGATCAGTACCTTTGCCGGCCGATGTGGCCGAGCGGTTTTAGGCGCTTCAGTCTGGAACCGAGCGACGCTGCGGTCGCAGGTTCGAATCCTGCCTCGGGCATGGATGTGTGTGATGTCCTTAGGTTAATTAGGTTTAAGTAGGTCTACGTTCTAGGGGACTGATGACCTCAGATGTTAAGTCCCATAGTGCTCACAGCCATTTCCATTTCCAGTACCTTGCTCGTAACAAGAATAAACTTGAAGTAAACAAACACAAACTCGATGATTGTTCAGCAACCGTAGCATACGTACACCTGCTTTCTTGCTCTCATGGAAAAATTATCTATAATACTGTATTACCATAAATGAAACTTTAAGATATGTTAACGTATTAACATCTACAAACTTTCTTAATCATACTTTATCTAAGTAATTTTTATTTCAAAAATAGTGTATAGTCGCAGTCTCTGTAGTGTTGTGTTCTGATTATCGCGCCCATTGCTACGTAGTGTCAAAATCGCTGACGCTACATTCTGCTCTGTAGTGCAACAAGCGCGTGTAACACCGTTAAAAAGTGGCGAGAAACAGATTGTTCTCAAAGTTTTTCACAAGTTTACGGAAAAAATGGCGTTGAAGTTTTATGAAGACTAAGCTTAAGGCATTCTCGTAGACGGGAGCATAGTTTTATTTGAAGCGTTGTGGCATCGTAATCCGGGAAAGGCCATACATCGCTAATTCAAATCTCTCTTTAGTCCAATTTTTTCGTTGTTTAGAATACCTTTATCTTTTAATTATAAAATTCATCAAATACATGCTAATTAAAACATAATCATCAGTTTATATGAAATATGCTCGTATTCTTGTTTCTAATGACAATTGCATGCAAAATTCCAGTTTTCAATTCAAATATTTAAATTAATAAAACAAAACAAATCAAATTGTTAGGACAAAATATAAAAAAAATTATAGACGTTTTATTTGGACTATGTCCGTTGTTTTACGCCAGACGTGTTATCTCACACGAGCCAGAGGGATAAACGTCGTAGCTCGTAGAAACATGTGAAATAATAATCCTCACGGCATCGGGAACATCATACAAATGCTGCATTTTTACGGTTGTCGTCTTACCATTGCACTATGAACCCAACAGAATTGATCGAGAGCCAAGTTACGGAATTTGTCGCGAGAAATAAGGCTGCCAGATGTATTGGACTTAAAATGTACAAAGCTTTGTCAGGCGTCAGTGACTATTGTACGCTCAAACTAAGTTGACGCTAGGCGCGGTGGCTGATGAGAGCGACTGCAAAGGCATTTCCCATTTACAGCCGCTCGCACCATCCGGCGCGCCGAGTGTCAACTATGTTTACGCGATTAATACGGACGTCGTAAGAGAAACGAAGAAAGTGTGGCGCTTGGATAGCTTCCTGTATTCTATTGTTGATCGACTTATTGTCAACGTGGCAGATGATCTAAAATTGAAATGTATTTCTCGGATTCGGACATGGAAGGAGTTCAGAATTACAAAGCCGACTGACTGTAAGTAGGACCTTGATTGGTTTCAATATTTAACCATACGATGAAATCCGTGCAGCACGTTTTTGAGCCACACATAGCTCTTGCAGGAAAATTACCCTGTGTGTATGTTAGGAATTTTCATTACTCTTGTTTTTAATTACGATACTACGTTAGCTAAGAACGAGAGAATGTTATGCTCTCCGTCTGGTTGCCTAAGAACTGTGCGGTGTTGCTGGTACTTTGCCGAATATTAATCATTGTGTTTAAAAATTAAATTACAACAGAAGCTTGCTACGGTCGCAGGTTCGAATCCTGCCTCGGGCATGGATGTGTGTGATGTCCTTAGGTTAGTTCGGTTTAAGTAGTTCTAAGTTCTAGGGGACTGATGACCACAGCAGTTGAGTCCCATAGTGCTCAGAGCCATTTTTGAACAACAGAAGCTATATTGTTTCTCTGCTCGCCTCTTTTTGCGTCTTAATTGCAGCTTTCACATAATTGCCGGTTAGGCTGACTGGCCAGTGCTGTTAAGGTTAAATGCGCCGGTAAAGTTGTTATCGACGTGTATCCCTCGTACTTGATTGTATTCGAGACAGCTTGGCTTCGTCTCCACGTGAGACGAAATCCAATCAGATTCTAGCAAACACAGAAGAATACATGGTGTAATATTTACATCAGGTTTATTCTTACCATGAACACATACAGTACATTCATACTAAATTAACTGGCATAAGTCCACTTGATGATGTACGTATAATCCTCCGAAAAGCGCAGTGAAAAGTCTAACATCCTAAATATCACTCGTTACAGCCATGTACATTTTCAGTTGATATCTGTACTTTCGCAACTCCTTTACGTACTAAAAATTTAATGTATATTCGCGTTCCCTGTACATCTAATGCATCTACAGGGATAGGACAAAAATATGGAGACACTGCCAGAGATGCATGCCTGAACATAAACGCAGATGCTCGCAAAGCCCGCAGGTTGCGCTGTTGTATTTGAACACGACCGGTTGCTGTGCAACGCTCTCAATACGCTGCAAGTGTCGGTCGTGGTCAGGGCAATGCTGTGTGTAGCTGTGAGTGCAGTATGTCGAAGTCAAGTGAAGTTGGCCGCGGGCCGGGAAATCTGTTGGTGCTTGTGCAATGAGTGCTTTCGTTGTCACGTATCTAATATTTATATCGCACACAGGGAAAGTGCTGAAACACCATCCGCAGAGTCACAGTGCAGACAAATGTGTGTGTTGAGTGACCGTGGCGGACGGTCATTGAAGAGGACATTTGCAAAAGTCACTGCAGAACTGAATGTCGCACTCGCGAACCCTGTCACCACCAAAACACACGAAATCAGTAGGGAAATACAGAGGAAGCTGGGATTCCAAAACCATTCATCAGGACGGATATACCCGTAACAGGAAAACGTGGTGCCGAAGCCTGGACTATAAAGCAATGGGGGAAGTCATTTCGCCAGATGAGTCTTGTTGCACACTGATCCACCTTCTGGTCGACTTTACGTCCCAAGAGTGAAATTCGACGGAGGATTCGGTTATGGTTTGGGCAACCATATCGTGGTATTCCATGAGTACTCCCGTGGGTACTCCGCAAGGATGCATTAGTGCCAAGGATTATGAGTCCATTTGGGCTGATCAGGCTCATCCCGTAGTACAATATTTGTTCCCCAGTCGTGACGCTGTGTTCCAAGACGACAGGACCCATGTTCACACAGATCGCATCGACCAGAACTGGTTTTGTCAGCACGAGGAGACACTGACGGATCTCACCTGGCCACCACAATCACCAGATCTCAGTATTATTGATCTTTTGTGGTATAGTTGGGAGAGAAGTGTGCGTGATCGCTGTCGACCTTCGTAGTCGTTTCCTGAACTTGCCACTATTTTGCTGGAATAATGGTATAAGATTCCCTTGAAAACCATATAGGACCTGTGTTTATCCATTCCCAGACTACCGGACACTGTATTGAATGCCAACATGTTTCCTACATCGTATTAAGCACGGTAATGAGTTTTTGGTGTCACCATGTTTTGGTCCACTCTTTGTATATCAGAGATGCTCAGAGAACATAAAATTTGTCTCTTTGGAAGAAAGGGACGTTCTCGAACAAATTAAGAGAATCTATAATCGAGGAAGGCTGGGTGACTATTCTGCTGCCAGATTGCCTCGCGGAAAAATCATGAGAAGAAGGGTGGATAGGGCGTGTACGGAGAAAGATAACTTTTCCCTCGCTCAGTACACGAGTGGAACAAGATAAAAACTGCACCTCACTGTAGAATAGGTTGCAAAGTAAGCAGAGAGATGCAGACGCAGAAGAAACCGTAGACTACGGCTGCTGCCTCTCTCTGTACCTGTTTGTTTATTGTCATTATCATCTGCGTTGACTACACTACACGCGTAATGCTCAAGGGAGTCATCCAAATGTGTTATTAAGCAACTCTTCTCCGTAGAGCACCTGCAGTCTTTGGTCTCCTTCAAATGAACTGAAGCAGGTAATTGTTTACAGACGTCTTAGGAAACGATACCTGCGGTTTTTATCTCTTTACAGCTTAACTTAAGACATAGTACTGTTTTACGACATCAGTGTGTTTACATTACCACCGAGTTTTTTTGATCCAGTGTCGTTAGCCTCTCTAACTCCCATCGGTTTCAGACCATGCCCTAGCTGACGTATTTCGTGCTTTCTCAAATGGTTCAAATGGCTCTGAGCATTATGGGACTTAACAGCTGAGGTCCTCAGTCCCCTAGAACTTAGAATTACTTAAACCTAACTAACCTAAGGACATCGCAAACATCCATGCCTGAGGCAGGTTTCGAACCTGCGACCGTAGCAGTCGCGCGGTTCCAGACTGAAGCTCCTAGAGCCACTCGGCCACTCCGCCCGGCGTGTGCTTTCTCACTCTCTTCCTGACGAGGAGCAGTGTTATGGATTGAAGTCGGACAACGCTCACAAACAACATTATTGTTGGTAGCACCTGACAAAAACAGTTAGAAAAGGTGACAAAATATTGTCTACGATGAACCCATAAAAATTTCGAGATTACATGGTCTTTTAGTAACTTCTTTAGCCGGTTCCACAATTACAACAAAATTTTGAGCTTCCTTGTTGTTCAGAAACTGCACTGAAAAGCCAAAGAAACTGGTACACCTTCCTAATATCGTGTCGGGCCCCAGCGGGCACGCAGAAGTGCCGCATCACGACGTGACATGGACTCGACTAATGTCAGAAGTAGTGCTGGAGGGAATTCACACCATGAATCCTGCAGGGCTGTCCATAATTCGGTAAGAGTAAGAGGGGGTGGAATCTCTTCTAAACAGCACGTTGCAAGGCATGCCAGATATGCTCAATAATGTTCATGACTGGGGAGTTTCGTGGCCAGCCGAAGTGTATAAACTCATAAGAGTGTTCCTGGAGCCACTCTGTAGACATTTTGGATGTGTGGGGTGTCGCATTGTCCAGCTGGAATGCAGGTGATCACGCAGGATCCTTATATTCGTGTCACCTATTAGAGTCGTATTAGACGTATCAGGGGTCCCGTATCGCTGCAACTGCACACGCCCCACATCATTGCAGAGCCTTCACCAGCTTGAACAGTTCCCTGCTGATATGCAGGGTCCATGGATTCATGACATTGTCTCCATACCCGTACACC
The DNA here is from genome assembly GCF_023864345.2 of Schistocerca serialis cubense. NCBI lineage: Eukaryota > Metazoa > Arthropoda > Insecta > Orthoptera > Acrididae > Schistocerca > Schistocerca serialis. Next base: position 467,168,108 of record NC_064641.1, on the reverse strand, counting down.
TCCGTCCGCTCGATATAGTTTCAAACGAGACTCGTCCGACCAGGCAACATGTTTCCAGTCATCAACAATGTCGGTACTGATGGGCCCAGGCAAAGTGTAACGCTTTTTGTCGTACAGTCACCAAGGGTACACGAATGGGCCTTCGGCTCCGGAAGCCCATATCGATGATGTTTCGTTGAAACTTGTTGATGCCCCAGCATTGAAATCAGCAGCAATTTGCGGAAGGGTTGTACTTCTGTCATGTTGAACGATTCTCTTCAGTCGTCATTGGTCCCGTTCTTGCAGGACCCTTTTCCGGCCGCAGCGATGTCGGTGATTTCATGTTTCACCGGATTCCTGATATTCACGGTACACTCGTGAAATGGTCGTACGGGAAAATCCCCACTCCATCGCTACCTCGGAGGTGCTGTGTCCCATCGCTCGTGCGCCGACTACAACACCACGTTCAAACGCATTTAAATCTTTATAACCTGCCATTGTAGCAGCAGTAACCGATCTAACAACTGCGCCAGACACTTGTTGTCTTATTTAGGCATTGCGCCGTATTGTGGCAGTTTACATATCCCTATATTTGAATACGCATGCCTATACCAGTTTGTTTGGAGCTTCCGTGTATATAGGGGCTTCCTGATATCTCTCAATTACGAAACGATTGCAAGTTCTGATATTATGAAGTTTCCTTTGTACACTTGAGGGAGACTACAGTGTTGCTGAATATTTACTTAATGTATAAGCTGACCTGAAACGGTGGTTTACTTGTTTTGAAGTGATGCTGCGTACCAGCAGCGGACAATCAAGAGCTCGGAAAATTCTATCAGACAAGACCGTACCATACTAGACTGCAAACCTTAAGGTTCAAATGGCTCTGACCACTATGGGATTTAACATCTGAGGTCATCAGTCCTCAAGAACTTAGAACTACTTAAACCAACTAACCTAAGTACATCACACACATCCATGCCCGAGGCACGATTCGAACCTGCGACCGTAGCGGTCGCGCGGTTCCAGACTGAAGCGCCTAGAACCGCTCGGCCACAACGCTCGGCCCAAACCTTAAGGATGAAGTCCATTTTCGCATAGTAAGATAGGTCGATGAAACTTCGACCACGATCATGTTCAGCAATGCTGAACTTACCCTCATGTGGCGAGAGGTGGAACACATAATCCACCCAGAACATTGTACAACATGATCGCTTTGATGGTTCAGGTTTTATGATGTGGGGAGGCATAATGTTGCATGGACGTACTGGCCTTGAAGTGTTTGAACACGGTTCTCTATATGCGTCTTTTCAGGGTTGCATTTAGCACTGACTTCATTTTTGTAATGACAGTGGTGGGAGACCGCATAGAACTGCGCAGGTGGAGTAGTTCTTGGAACGAGACGGTATTCGGCGGATGGAATGGCCTGCCCGTTCCCCGACTTACATCCCATCGAGTACGTACGAGATGGGGAGGCGTGTTGCAGTATGTCCGCGTGCGTCAACGACCATCAATCAGTTTCAACAGCGCTGGTGGTAGAATGGAAAGCCCTACCACAAAAGCACTGCCTACCATTCTTGTGGCCAGCTTGGGAGCGCGTCACAGAGCATGCACGGCCAGCCGTGGTGATCACACACACGCTTTGAAGAGCCATTTCCTGTCTTTTGTTAAGTCCATGGGGCAATGATAAGTCGCGGTAATCTCAGTGCAATTGTCGTTGAATAAAAATGTCATTTCTGTTCTTATGACCGCAGATTTCACACACCTACCTTCTATACTACGCTCTAGTAGTTCTTTCTAAGTATGGCCAAAGTTTCATCGAGATATTTGACTTGACAGTGACACATCATGAGAAAGCTGCTTTCGTCCTGACGTTTTGCACACCAGTGTAGTTTCCGAAGCCGGTGAGCGTCTGAGAAATGTCGAAAAATCAAGGCAGCTGTTTACTTGCTCCTGTGCTCTGCTGTGACCCTAGCTTCTTGCTGCCCTAAGAATACAAAATACTAGTGAGTAATTACAATTATTGAATTTGTAATGTACAGGTTGAAGCGCGCGACGGTCTCTGGATCATTTGAAGCCATAATGAGAGCAGCGGGCATAAATTATTATGGATTAGCTCATTCCACAATATCTGTTCCTGAAGAGCCGTCCGTTCTCGAGGCTTAATATTCTTTCCTCTACACACACACACACACACACACACACACACACACACACACACACACACACACAGAGATAGACAGACAGACAGACACACACACACAATATATATATATATATATATATATATATATATATATATATATATATATATATATTTCGTTCTTTGATTTATCGTAGTAACACTCAAGACCGATGCTGCACGCTTACAACTGCTATATACTGTATATAGTAGTTGTAAGCGTGCAGCATCGGTCTTGAGTGGCGTGCTTGCCCGGCGGGTACTACGATAAATCAAAGAACGAAAGCACTAGACTGCTATTACGCCGTAAAGAAGAACAATGTTGGACAGCAACTAGATGCTCTATATGTATTCTTGACGACTTATCAGTGTGGCAGATTTTTGCTTATTTTAATTATGCTATTACAGGCTGTTGCTATACTTTGCATACATACATACAGTGGGGGTCAAAAAAGATATGCATCGTGCCTGAAACATGTTTGGCGGCATAGATTCATCGGTAAATGATAGACTAATATCGTTACTGCTCCATGCACAGAAAATGCTGTCACTTTAACAGTGCACGTATAGTCCAGAATGAGATTTTCACTCTGCAGCGGAGTGTGCGCGGGCAAATGCTCTACTAACTGAGCTACCGAAGCACGACTCACGCCCGGTACCCACAGCTTTACTTCTGCCAGTATCTCGTCTCCTACCTTCCAAACTTTCCAGAAGTTCTCCTGCGAAAGGCAAAGGTCCCGAGTTCGAGTCTCGGTCGGGCACACAGTTTTAATCTGCCAGGAAGTTTCACGTATAGTCCGTTAATGCCACTGTTGGCATTCATCTTCTTTACACCAGTGCCACAAGGCAACATTCTAATACAACGTTATTGTTCATGGATTTATTGAGACAGAGTTTCGGCAATGGCTGTTCTAGAGCTGCAATACCAAACAATGTTTGAACGGAGAAAATAGCTCGATCACGCAAGAAATCCAAGTTGTGAGTACCAGGTTTATAATACTCGGCTCGAGTCACATAGTGAAGTGGTTCGACGTAACGCTACAGAAAGCTTCTGTATTTCGCTACAGTTACTTTCTTGCAACTGTACATAGCTCTGAAATTGTATTTTTTTTTTTTTTTCGTGTGTTATATGTACTGGCCATTGTAACCAAGTGACTGATGTGGTAACAATTCGCAGTGATAAGATACGCTGGAAGCATACGTAAAAAGCAAAGTTCCGCATTCTGGCCCATCTGTGGCAATCGGGACCTACCGACCGCCGTGTCATCCTCTGCCAATGGCGTCATTCTGGTACGGTATGGTGGGGCACGTGTGCAGCACACCGCTCTCCCAGCCGTTGCCGGCTTCCTTGACCTTGGATCTGCTGCTTCTCACTCAGCGAGTTACTCAGTTAACCACACTAGGCTGAGTGCCAAAATGGTTCAAATTGCTCTGAGCACTATGGGACTTAACATCTGAGGTCATCAGTCCCCTACACTTAGAACTACTTAAACCTAACTAACCTAAGGACATGACACACATCCATCCCGGAGACAGGATTCGAGCCTGCGACCGTAGCAGCAGCGCGGTTCCTGACTGAAGCGCCTAGAACCAATCGGCCATCGCGGCCGGCGGCTGGGTGCACACCGTTGCTGTCCTCCCAGCAAGGAAAAATCCCTCTGGTCCTCTGCTTACTTGGTAGCAGTCAGACATAATGACCTCTGAGCTACGGACTGGAAACATACAATATTTATGTATGTAATACAAACTCGTGTCTCTCCTTCCATTGGTGGGTCGTATCGTGGCCTCCTACAGCAGCGCTTCAGCTTTTCGCATTGTTACTACTTATGACTGACTTACACGCGTCGTAACTAGCAGAGCCGCTGTAAGTTGCTTGCACTGAAAAAAAAAAAGTCTGCAGGCGCGGAGTGGGGCAAGAGTGCAAACTGGTTTTCAAGTTTGTTCCTGCAGCGCAGAAGCCCCGTGTCTGCGAATATAGGTTCCTATTCAAGCCGCTAGCTATCCAGCGCCCTCTGCATCGCAGAGTTTGTATTGGAAATTTAGAATAACCCCTTACATCGACCTGTTGTGGGCACAATATGTGCAGTCCTTCTTCAACGTACTTTCGTAATGGAATCTTTATGTGCGATACTCTTGTCCTTTTTTGAAATTTCTTCAGCAAATCTTAGTGCGTTGTCAAGAGGTACCTTAAGGGAACTGACTGTAAATAAGTTGGTTTTCATTTTACGCCTTTGCCTGACTTATTTACGTATGCTTTTAGATGTGCTGGGATAGAAATCTAAGGTGTTTTTCATGGGCATTTTGAGGTTTTTAGCCGGCCGGAACGGCCGTGCGGTTCTAGGCGCTACAGTCTGGAACCGAGCGACCGCTACGGTCGTAGGTTCGAATCCTGCCTCGGGCATGGATGTGTGTGATGTCCTTAGGTTAGTTAGGTTTAATTAGTTCGAAGTTCTAGGCGACTGATGACCTCAGAAGTTAAGTCGCATAGTGCTCAGAGCCATTTGAACCATTTTGAGGTTTCTACACGCTCCTGACATTATAATTTTCTATTTTATGGGTATGTTTTCTGTAGCTGATCTAGCTGCTCACCTCACACAGCAACCGTTTGCCATCGAGACTGGGAGGGGACGCGGCTTTTAACTGAATCCGCATATCCGATTAATCGTCATTAACCTGGTACAGAGGTCAAACAGTTTACTTTCTTAGACATTTCACCGTAACCGTCCAGGAAAATTGTTTCCTTCTCCTTCTAAAAATAAAAAAGAGCAGTTACAACCTGCAATCCAAATTAGATGCTTCGCAGACCTGATTTGCTCTACCGCATCGACGAGTCGTCTCGGATCATGCGAGCACACAGTTTATTGCCAGCATCTAAGGTGAACAGAAATGTTTCAGCCCTACCGCTAAATGAGAATCTTGCCAAGCCTTGATTACTAAACCCTCACAAAATTTGCGGTTGAAGTTGGTACCATGTCGCGGTTCCCGACGATCTGGTATCGCCAGTATAGGGCGTAAAACGGGAGATTTTTTACTTATTTTATATGTGACGTACCAATAGAGACCCTAACAGTGTAATTAATTAGTGCCTAAACTGTAAATTGTGCCTTCCTTTGAACAAAATATGGAATAGTAAAATTTTCGAGGGTTTACGAGAGCTGATCAACGAAGACTGAGACGGATTTTTTCCTGTAGCTTCCGTGAAAGTTTCTTCTCTCTACCACAAATATTTAAAAAGACCAGAGTTCTACGTATAACGTCCATAGGCGGCAGCACTCTCGTATCGGTAGGTTATTAGCATTGCTCAATTTGTAGACGTTCTTTGCATTTCGCATACCAAATAATGGACTGACGCAAGAGGAGCAGTAGAGAGCGATAAAATTCAGTAGGTTCGCCCAAACTACACAACCACTAAATATACGTAAAGCTGCAGCAGGAATACGGTTAAGATACTCTACCTCGTGCAAGTGTTTAAGTGGTTCAAGGACTTCAAAAAAGGCTGAATTGTCTACCTTAAGCAAAGTGGGCCTGATGTTTCGGCTTCTGTTGTAGCTGAAGTCAACATCAACATAGCTGCTGTGATTGTCCATGAGGATCGACAGATAATATTACATAGCCTCATTGATGTACTGAGAATTTCGTATGGCAATGTCTTTGAGATTATGCGTAATCATCTCTGTACGTCCCGTGTTTGTGCCCGTTGGGTGCCAAGTCTGTTGACTCCCGAACAAAAGGCTGTGCAAATGGCTACAGGTCTTGAGGTGCTGCATCTCTTTGCTGATGGAACGGATCCATTTCTGGACTCAATTATCACCGGTGATGAGACATGGCTCCACCATTGTGATCCTGAAAGAAAGCGAGGCAGCACAATGTGAAAATCGCCAGGTTCTCCAATACAGTAAAAAGGGGAAAGTTGTTCCATCCGCAGGGCAAGCAATGGTGGTCACATTTTTTGACTGTCGTGGAATGATTTACCAGCATGCAGTTTCCTCTTACACTACCGTTAACAGCAGCATGTCATACGTCAGTACTGGCTAAACTGAGGAAGCAGATTGCAGGGAAACGACCATTACTTTCTTGAATTGGGTAGTGACATCATCTTCACAATGTGCGGCCTCACGCTGCAAATCGAGTCATGCAGTTTCTGCCTCAGTTCAACATTACCGTGATTTTTTCCCCATCACTTAAGGCCAAAGCTTCGGGGTATACGATTTGTGAACTGTGAAGCAGTGCTCATGAAAAGTGAGCGACTGTCGAGGACGTGACAAAAAATCGTCTGCACAATGTATTCGAGGACTGGCAGAGAATCTGTAAAAAGTGCATTCACGTAAGAAGGGAGTACTCTGAAAAAGATAATGTAAACACTGAAATGTAGTAATAAACTTTTGTGAAAAAAATCGGTCTCAGTCTTTGTTGATCAGCTCTCATATAATAATGTAATACTTTCCTTCATTTAGTGTTCTAGGGTTAAGCAGACGTCAGACTGCTGTCCAGCCAAGTGGAACTATATTCTGCATGGTTCCCTGGAATGATGTCACGATGGTTCTTTAAAACAAGAGTTCGACTGATGTTTTCGGCATTCTCATTTAATCACAGTTTGCGCTTCGTCACTAGTAACCTTCTTTTCCGAACTGAGATGCACATCGTGTTGCGAATGAATATCTCATCTGAGAGAGCTATAATAGAGCTGATAAATGACAAGAGTTCGCTACTGGTGGCCTAGTGATTACTCTCACTGCCTCTAGATCACAGAGTCCTTGGTTCGACTCCCGGCCGGATCGGAGATTCATTTCGCTCGGGGACTCGATATCTGTGCTGTCCTAATCGTTTCTCCTCACCATCATCACAAAGACACGCAATTCACGGAAGTGACGTCAAAGAGAAAAACACCAGGCGGCCAAGCAATCCCAGACGGGATCTCAGTAATGCCGTACGGTCATTTCATTTTGTGAAATCTCCGTGTTATGAAAAATAATCCGTGACGGAATTGATTGCTTTTGAGACAGACCAACCGTTAAGAATCAGTGGTAGATTAAACGTGCATAATGGATTAAATCAACGCTTTAGAAGATTGTGACCCTAGCAGTGAAACTTAAGTTGCGGTATTCACAAGTTATCATTCAAATACACTGAGCGTGACAGACGATTTGCTAACTAAGTGAATCAGAATTATAACTTGGGTGATCTCTGTATTTACTACAAATATTTAAGTGCACGAAAAAGAAGAAGCTTGATGTTGTATCCGTGAATGGTGGAATAACAAATAATAGAAGGCGTGAGTAATCAACAAGGTTTATTCCTCTACAATACAGACGGAAAACAGAATGATACAACACTTCAGTGACTTGGGCTACCGCTGCCCCTAGTAAAGTAATCAGCAAAATCCGTGGATGAATGCGGTGGCTGGAGTATCGAGTAGTAGAAATCTCTGAATAGTCCTGTTGGAAACGTAGTGGTCGTCCAGATTAGGGCAAATCGATTGATGTGACGTCGAGGTATCGGCAGTTGTGAAGTCCAAGACGAGACTGCGGAGTGAGGGGCCGAATGCGCTTACAAAGCCCTGGCGGCGTAGGAACATGCGCGCCGTCGATGTATCGATTATGGCGTGGCACAGCGCGACTGGTGCGGCACCGTCGTGCAGCTAAACACTGAGGTGACGGGAGCCTTGAGATACCTCCTAATACCGTGTCGGACCTTCTTTTGCCCGGCGTAGTGCAACAGCTTGACTTGACATCAAAAAGAGGTGGAGCCCCAGCACGCCCACACCGGCATGAAGGCCAACACAGAAGGTCTACTGTCATCACTGCATAAGGGTTAGTTATGACTAGAGTGAAGTCTCGCAGGATGTGGGTACTGCGATGTTTGCGTACGTTTGGTTAGGGTTAACCATTAATACGCGGTCATCTGGAGGTAGAGTGCGTCGAAAGTTGAACGAAGGGTAGCGGTTTGAAGGTAAGAGCAAGAGCCAAGGGGAAAAAAAAAAAAAACCTCTGCGATCGTTGGGTCGGGTTGTAAGAGCAGTAGCGGTTTTCTTGCTGCCTGCGACAGGTCATGCAAGGGTAGGCTTTCTAATTAGTGGGTATCATGCTGGTCGATACCTTTGACATTGTGTGGTGCTGTTATTCGGCGGCTGCCGCTGGGCGCCGGTGTTGATTTCTCGGTCAGCTCAGCATACCTCTATCAGATTCACGGTGTAGGGTGATGTTGGCGATTTGTTTGTGCGTCAGTGTGTGCGCTTGTCGGTCTCCCTGCTGTAGCCTGTTGGCCGACGTTTGCCGCTTGTGGGTGTATGTTAGCTTGCCATAGGTGGTTATGCCCTAGCTAGAAGTGTCTTTGGCCGCTTATGCTTCCACCTATGGTTGTGATCATCGTTTCCCAGAGTAAGGATGAAAGGATTGTTCGAGTGTCTCGAGTTCTTTTATAGTCGTGTGGCATGTTTTTTGAATACTTCCTTGAGGGTTTCAAGAGGGTATTCATTGTGAAGATCCACAGGGCGTTTGTAGCGTGGAGTGTTGCTAATAATGCGTAGCACTTTGTTCTGTATGATCTGCAGGCGTGTAGGAGCTGCGTATCCCCAGACGGGAGCTGCGTACGTCATCAAAGGTACGAGGGCAGTTCAATAAGTAATGCAACACATTTTTTTTCTCGGTCAATTTTGGTTGAAAAAACCGAAAATTTCTTGTGGCATATTTTCAAACATTCCCGCTTCGTCTCGTATAGTTTCATTGACTTCCGACAGGTGGCAGCGCTGTACGGAGCTGTTAAAATGGCGTCTGTAACGGATGTGCGTTGCAAACAACGGGCAGTGATCGTGTTTCTTTTGGCGGAAAACCAGGGCATCTCATATATTCATAGGCGCTTGCAGAATGTCTACGGTGATCTGGCAGTGGACAAAAGCACGGTGAGTCGTTGGGCAAAGCCTGTGTCATCATCGCCGCAAGGTCAAGCAAGACTGACTGATCTCCCGCGTGCGGGCCGGCCGTGCACAGCTGTGACTCCTGCAATGGCGGAGCGTGCGAACACACTCGTTCGATATGATCGACGGATCACCATCAAACAACTCAGTGCTCAACTTGACATCTCTGTTGGTAGTGCTGTCACAATTGTTTACCAGTTGGGATATTCAAAGGTTTGTTCCCGCTGGGTCCCTCGTTGTCTAACCGAACACCATAAAGAGCAAAGGAGAACCATCTGTGCGGAATTGCTTGCTCGTCATGTGGCTGAGGGTGACAATTTCTTGTCAAAGATTGTTACAGGCGATGAAACATGGGTTCATCACTTCGAACCTGAAACAAAACGGCAATCAATGGAGTGGCACCACACCCACTCCCCTACCAAGAAAAATTTAAAGCCATACCCTCAGCCGTTAAAGTCATGGTTACAGTCTTCTGGGACGCTGAAGGGGTTATTCTGTTCGATGTCCTTCCCCATGGTCAAACGATCAACTCTGAAGTGTATTGTGCTACTCTTCAGAAATTGAAGAAACGACTTCAGCGTGTTCGTAGGCACAAAAATCTGAACGAACTTCTCCTTCTTCATGACAACGCAAGATCTCACACAAGTCTTCGCACCCGAGAGGAGCTCACAAAACTTCAGTGGACTGTTCTTCCGCATGCACCCTACAGCCCCGATCTCGCACCGTCTGATTTCCATATGTTTGGCCCAATGAAGGACGCAATCCGTGGGAGGCACTACGCCGATGATGAAGAAGTTATTGATGCAGTACGACGTTGGCTCCGACATCGACCAGTGGAATGGTACAGTGCAGGCATACAGGCCCTCATTTCAAGGTGGCGTAAGGGCGTAGCATTGAATGGAGATTACGTTGAAAAATAGTGTTGTGTAGCTAAAAGATTGGGGAATAACCTGGTGTATTTTAATGCCGAATAAAATAACCCCTGTTTCAGAAAAAAAATGTGTTGCATTACTTATTGAACAACCCTCGTATAATCAGTGTCAAGTATATGGACCTTGACACCCTCCTATTCAGTGTACTTTCCCTTTTGAGCATTGGGTAGAGTTGTTTGAGCCTCACGTGCGCTCTGATGGCAATATATTCGATGTGGTCCCCCCATGTAAGTTTCCGGTCCAGCCAGACACCGAGATATCTGACTTTCTCTCGGAAACGTATTGGGCGTGTATGTAGTTTTACCTGTCTACAGTGTTGATGTTTGCACAGTAGTTTCGGTGTGCGTGTGCACACAACTGCTTCGCACTTGTCGATGTTTGCTTTAATACGTCATCGTTTCAAACAAGGCTCGGCAGTTCTGAGTGCCGTCTGTATTCGTGAATTTATGTTCGACGGTTTCCAATCTTGCGCAAGGATGGCTGTGTCAGCTGCATAGATGACTAAGGTCTTGTTTTATATTGCTGGGAAGTCATTAAAGTACAGATTGAACAACATGGCCCCCAGGATGCTTCCCTGCGGTACTCCAGCTTGGATGCCGTGTTGTGTCGATTGTTTGCCCTGAACGTCAGTGTTGAAACATCTCTTCGTGAGATATGAGTGTATGAGGCGTACGAATCTGCCCGGAAAACCAGCTTCGCTTAGTTTGCGTATAAGGCCGTTCTGCCAGAGACGGTCGAAAGCTTTTTCGATGTCCAGGAACACGGCCCCTGTGCCTTGATATGGACTCCACCATTTGTTGGAAGTCCCCTACGGAAATATTGACCCATGCTGCTTCTATAGCTGTCCATAATTGCGAAAACGTTGCCGGTGCAAGATTTTGTGCATGAACTGACCTCAAGATTATGTCCCATAATTGTTCGATGTGATTCATGCCAGGCGATCTGGGTTGCCAAATCATTCGCTCGAACTGTCCAAAATGTTCTCCAAACAATCGCGAACAATTGTGGCCCATTGACATGTTTGGGAACATGAAGTCATGAATGGCGGCAGATGGTCTCCAAGTAGCCGAACATAGCTATTTCTAATTAGTGATCGGTTCAGCTGGACCAGCCGACGCAGTCCATTCCATATAAACACAACCCTCACCATTACGGAGCCACCACCAGCTTGCACAATGCCTTGTTGAAAACTTGGGTCGATGGCTTCGTGGGGTCTGCGACACACTCGATCTCTGCCATCAGCTATTACCAATTGAAATTGGAACTCATCTGACCAGGCCACGGTTTTCCAGTCGTCTGGGGTCCAACCGATACGGTCACGGGCCCAGGAGAGACGCTGCAGGCGATGTCGAGTTGTTAGCAAAGGAAATCGGGTCGGTCGTCTGTTGCCATAGACCATTAACGCCAAATTTCTAACGGATACTTTCGGCGTACGTCCCACATTGAATTCTGCGATTATTTCACGAAGTTCAAATGTTCAAATATGTGTGAATTCCTAAGGGACCAAACTGCTGAGGTCATCGGTCCCTAGACTTACACAATATGTAAACTAACTTTGGATAAGAACAGCACACACACCCATGCCCGAGGGAGGACTCGAACCTGCGGCAGGAGGGGCCGCACAAACCGTGACATGCGCCCCTAACCGCACGGCCACTCCACGCCGGCTTTCGCGAAGTATTTCTTGTCTGTTAGCACTGACAATTCTACGCAAACGCTGCTACTCTCGGTCGTTAAGTGAAGACCGTCGGTCACTGCGTTGTCCGTAGTGAGAGGTAATGCCTGAAATTTGCTATTCTCGGCACACTCTTGACACTGTGGATATCGGAATATTGAATTTCCTAACGATTTCCGAAGTGGACTGTTCCATGCGTCTAGCTCCAACTACCATTACGCGTTCAAAGTCTGTTAATCTCCTTTGTGGAGCCATAATCTCGTTGGAAACCTTTTCCCATGAATCACCTGAGTACGGATGACAACTCCGTCAATGCACTGCCCTTTTATACCTTGTGTACGCGGTACTACCGTCATGTGCATAAGTGCATCTCGCTATCCCATGACTTGTGTCACCAGAGTATATAATGGGGATACGCCGGGTGGGCACTGCTATGTTACCGCTGAGGCTGTGCGCAACTGCCCCTGCGCCGTCCAGCTGGACAGCGCTGCGCGTGACCCGGAAATATTTGGCCTTGTGCTATGCGAGTGCGATTTGCGCCCGTGTGGCGGTAGGCGCCGTGGTGTGGGCATTGATGATACCACACATAACATGAAATTTCTTGATGCTCAGTAAAACATTGATTACGATTGTAAGTTAATTGGTGTGGAATTGAAGTTTGCTAAACAAGTTCTCCCTTTCCTAACGAATTTACCCCAGTCTGGCTATCTGGCTATGCATCAAGAACAGTGATTGTGTGGCTTGAAAGAGAAACTAAAGTTATTCGTGCAACTGTGACTGTATTGTCGATCATGGGACGGCTAAATCGAAAATAGTGTTGAAACCTTAAGTTCCCTTCATCGTAATGTGCCATTGCTGCAAGTTACTGTCGCGATACTGTTTGATGTAACTTGAGCCGGCTATTGATGGAGTAGCTGGTCCCCATCGAGTTCACTAGAAGTGTTCTGTTGTGAACTCGAGCATTGGATCCCCGGTTGAGACCGAAGCCAAAGTCTCCCGTCTCGTGCCGCTTCAGAAGCCACAGTCCAGTTTGTTAAAAAAGTTAAAACGAAGACTGCATTTGTTTCACGCCTAGAAACTCTCATCTACCAGTCCTCAAGAAGTTACATTTTCTCTGCGAATAGCGTATTTTTTTGTTGTTAAAAATCTCCCACCCGAAACCGCCAGAAACATCAAATCAAATAAGGTCACTTTTCGCCCCTCTATTCTCGAAAAACAACTCAGGTAGTATGTCGTTCTTACTTCAGACTATAGCTACTAGTCTGTGGTCTCTTTAGCAGTGATCGCGGTTTTCTTTAGCCCTGGGAAAAGAATTAAGAGAAAAAACTAAACTCGTTCCTTGGTGTCGCCTGCTGACCTCCCAAGGTGAAATATAAGGGATGTTTCTTTGAAATGAGTCCGACTGCCGCCCCTTACTTTACTGTACAACTAATGCTTTCAGGACACCTTCCTCTAACAGCGCACAGCCCGTAAAATGCTCTGTACCCCAGCTGGACCTCGCCTTTCAGCTTGTCTTCCACCTTGGCTCTTATTGTTCCAGACTCATGGACACCTCCATGCTGGCGCCACTGAGCCTGCATCTGGTCCTTCATTTTCATGCTGACAATGCGTAAGACCCCAGTTATCTCTACCTACCTCGGCCACCTGCCAGCTCTCAGTGCACCTTATCCCGTATCTGCAGGGGTTCAGTTTCACGTGTGCTTCAGTCTGCTGCAGTCCCACGAACTACAGCATGCCACAGCTTGAAGGTTCACCCAAAGAAACAATTCTAACAGCATGCACTAAGTTAATTGCAGTACAGTAAAGAAAAGGAAATCGCCCCTTACAATCATTGTTATAGCTTTATACAACACGAAAAATGTGTTTGCACGATCTGCATAAATTTAATTGTATTATATTAAGTCTACATATCAAGATGAATGGAAAGCGACCAGGCAAAACGACTCAACGCTTTTCAATTCCATTAAGTACAGGCACTATCATTCTTCAGTGGACCATTCCCAAGAAATATATTCCCAAGAAATATATTAGAAATGTACGATTTCATGTAATGCTCCAGGTCTGGTACCAGGTGATACAGACTTCATAGCTGAAGTTTTCTCAACCCGCTGGTTTGTTTGAACCGCTCATTGCTTTACTAGTTATTGTCCTATTGGATGCAATAGGCCCTTACCTTTCTCCGACATTTGGATTGACTTGCTTATCCAGTTTTAGAGGGATTTACTACTTAACGTGGAGTCTGAACCAACTTGGATTTATCACAAATGGAAATAATTGCTATACGTGAAACAAGTGACAAGTGACAGAGAATCCTACGACCAAGTGAGGACTGACTTCCTGGCCACTGGGTTTGTAACACGACACTTTAGCAGATACGCTTGCACAAACCGTACCACTTGATAGATCCAAACTGTCTGCTGTATCGAAACTCGCATCCGGATCTTTCACAGTCACGAGCAGCACTCTCTCAAATGATCAATCCGAGCATGTGAAAACGACCTCCTTACACCTCCAGTAGGTCAGTGCGTTTTTCTTGGGGTTATAGAAGCTCTCTCACAGGATGGTTCCTTTGAAATGACACGGCCGACTTCCGTTCCATCCTTCCCTAATCCAATGGGACCGATGACCTCGCTGTTTGGTCCACTCCCCCCCGAACCAACCAACCAACCAATCAATCCCCTCTCAGCGTGCTGTGAGCCAAGTTCCGTTGAAAGAAAGACTAAAGGGTCATACGTCATTATTTCCTCTAGAAAGCTCTATACCCGCAGTAGTGGGGGACTCGGAACACAGGCCAAAAGGGCGCTGATGTACTGTAGCTTTGAGCTGAGATGTGCGGCATTCTCGAACTGTTCAGTTGGTTCAGCGTTGCCCTTAGAAGCAAAGTTTAGTATTCGAGTTTTGATCTTTGAAGAAAAGCAACTGTTCGCCAAGAAGTTGACGTTTTATTCGAGGTACATATCCACACATAGAGTAAAAACTGCTTTAACATTTGCACGTTTCACATTTTTGATAGGCCAGCGAGGTGAAATCAGTTTCAGATCGGAATAAGGACCATTTCTCCTTTTTCGCGGTCTGATGAGTAGGGGAATAATGGTGGACGGTACTAGACACCGACTGTGGCAGATGTGATCCACAAAATTACCGGCTAAACTCATTGAAGACCATCTGTTGTAGAATGCTGAGACTTATTCTTGGCTCAAACATAATGTGGTACGTCGAACTGAATGAGCTTATCCACGCCAATATGGATGGATTCCGAAAACATTGATCGTGCGAAACCTAACAAGTGCGTTTCTCGCATAACATTCTAAAGCCATGGATCAAGGCAGTCAGAGATATGCAGTATTTCTTGACTTCCGAAAAGAATACTGTGGTATGGGATATCAACAGTAGTTGTTATCTGGTTTAAGGATTTCTTAGTAGGGATGACGCAGTATCTCATCTTGGATAATGAGTTGGCTCTGAGCACTATGGGACTTAACTTCTGAGGTCATCAGTCCCTTAGAACTACTTAAACCTAACTAACCTAAGGACATCACACACACCCACGCCCGAGGCAGGATTCGAACCTGCGACCGTAGCGGTCGCGCGGTTCCAGACTGTAGCGCCTAGAACCGCTCGGCCACCCCGGCCGGCGGATAATGAGTTCTCAACAGCAGTTGTAGTAATTTCAGACAGTTTCTAAGGACATATACTGGGGGCCTTCCTGGTAATGTTGTACATTAATGATCTAGCAGACAATATTGACAGTAACTTCCACCTTTTAGCATATGAGACACTTATGTGTAACGAAGTGCTATCTGAGAAAAGCTGCTCGAATATTCAGTCAGATCTGGATAAGATTTGAAAGTTGTGTGACGATTGGCAACTTGCTTTAAATATACAGAAACGTAAAACTCTACACTTCACAAAACGCGAAAGGATAGTTTCCCACGGCTGCTTACAAATCACTTCCGCGTTATATCTTGGAATACTGCTGAAGTGTGTGGGACCCATACCAGATCCTCTAAGAGGGGCTATTCAGTGCATTCAAAGAAGAGCAACACAAATGGTCACAGGTTTGTTTGACTAACGGAAGAGCGCCACAGAACTGCTGATGTAACTGAACAGGCGGACACTTGACGATAGATGTTAGTTGTCCCGTGAAAGCCCACTCTCACACAAGAACCAGCAGTAAGTGAGAAATCTGAATACGTGCTTCAGCTTCTTACGTATCTATCCCGTAGAGACCGCGAAGAAAAGGTTAGATTAATAGCGGCGCGCGCACAGAGGCACTTCATTCTTTCTGCGCTTCAAATGCGACTGGAACTGGAAGAAACCACAGGATATTGTACAAAGCTAACTACCCTCTGCACTTCAAAGCGGTTTGCAGAGTGAGTATGTAGATGTGTACGTGATTCTGTCCCGAGGAGAGTGAGAGGTGGTCATCGCCTCTGGTCTCCCCGTACGGAGAATTACGGAATGTTGACCGGTTGCAGGAAAGCTGGTTCCTGACCTGGACCGCTTGGGAAAAACGAGAGTCCCGTTCCCCGGGATTGCAACCTGCACGACTGTTCGAGAAGCGGCGACCTACTAGAGGGCGCAGCACTGCATGCCAATTGTAACCGAGCAGATGCGGCTGCAAACCCGAACAACCGGATTGGACTTACTGTGTTTCTGTTCAGTATACCCTTATAGCATCTCTTTCGACGGCTGCATGCAAGTGTGAGAGGCATTACTAAGTGAAGACCCTGACGGACTAGATAGCTCTTTCTTCCCTGGCTGTACATGTTAACTGATACTTACATTGTTATATACGTCGCACATACAGCTTACAAATTTTCTTAGCGCGTTGGAGTACATAAACAAAACAACAAAAAAGCTCGTTCTTAAGTGCTTTCCGTTTTTCTATCGGCAAATTTCGCAGTCACCATATAAAATTATATTTCACTCTCCTTCTGGTTTTATACAGTAGTATTGTAACTTATTATACGATAGAGAAACAATTACACAAAAGAAACGCAGGAGCTGCGAAACTATAAAACGTCGTAAAACTGTTACTTGATGTGGATTGTGGCATGAAGAAACATGATTGGACAGTTCAGGCACTTCAGTTAGTTATGAGTCCTAAACATACCGACGCAGCTGAACGTAACACGACTTCGCTAATCTATAGTTATAGAAAAGTGCAAATGATATGTGATCGCAGCATTCAATTAAATGCTCTGGTTACACTTCCACGTTATGGAGTTCACCACATGTACAAAAATCTCGCTCATAATACTTTCATATCTTCACGTAATCAGTGGTTTTTGCATTAAATGTAATTATTTGCTGGTTGCAATGAAATGAAGTCCATCGAAAAGTGTATAAAAATTATCGATTCTTCATTGATTGTTGACGCAAAAGGTATTTAAGAGTTCTCTTAACAGCTTACGCACAGGAACATTTCCTAGAAAGACTCTGAAGGACAAGGCCCTATACGTCAGCAATATAGCCAGAAAGCACAGGCGAGGAGAGGCGCCGCTTAGAGAGACTGGCACTCTTTAAGCAATAGGAGCGGGTGCAACTCCACTATCCGTGTGTCATTTCTTTCTGTTAATCGATGACTCGAACGAAGTATTGCAATGATTACTGCGCTCGACTCGTGTTAAGAAGAAGAGGGCCTTAAAACCTCGTCCAGTCATCCAGATTTAGCTTCTTCGTGTCTTAAATCATATCAGCATAGCAGTGGGACTTTCCGTACAACAGATCATGATGGAATCTTTCCATACTACGTCCTCTAACGGACTGATGTTTTTACTGTAATGGTAAACGGAGACGACTGAATGCTATACGTTACCTGTCTTTCGTTATTTCTCTGTAACAGGGTAAAAAGGAAGTTATACCAGGATGGTTACAAACACACAAACCTACCTCGCTACATTTGCAAGTGCAATAGAAAAAGCAGCGCCCCTTGCAAGCTTTGAACATTCTCTTCCATGCTAATTATGAACCAGGTTCATTCCAAAATAAATGCAAAACATTTTTTCGAAAATCCAACTTCTGTTCTACTTTTGTTCTGCTTTTATTCTGCATGTCGCAACGCAGAGGTTACGCTAACTTAAGTGGGAGACGCTCGAGCACCCGCACTATAGTCCTGATCTCACCCTAAGCGATTATCACGCCTCCCGTACCTTAAAAAGACTCGAAAGTTGGGCGATTCCGGTTGGATGAGGATATACACCAGTTAACTAAGGACTTCTTCATGCAGCAGGACGCCGGCCGAAGTGGCCGCGCGGTTCTGGCGCTGCAGTCTGGAAACGCGAGACCGCTACGGTCGCAGGTTCGAATCCTGCCTCGGGCATGGATGTGTGTGATGTCCTTAGGTTAGTTAGGTTTAACTAGTTCTAAGTTCTAGGGGACTAATGACCTCAGCAGTTTAGTCCCATAGTGCTCAGAGCCATTTGAATGCAGCAGGACACGATGTTTTACCAAGTGGACTGTCTTCAACCTCACTGCTCACGGATGTTTTGCCCGATTGGCACACCAACTTTGCCCCGCACGTCCTACGAACGGAAAATTTTTGATCGCCCTTTAGAGGTCACCCCTTACACAACATTAAAAAATAAATTTATCAATTTTGCAAGAGACATTTAGGTTTCTGATTGTGATCGATTAGTACACTGACCTACTACACAACGTTCATAATTCGCGACGGAAAGGCGGCTGAGCGTTGGGAAAAATCTTTCCAATTAGATAGATAAATCTGCCATTCCATGCCATATGTCTTTACCCACTCATTACTTCGTCTAAAAATCTTCGTCATTCATCGAGTTTTGGATCTGAGGACCAATGTACATCCTTTCAAATCATGGCAATATCTCCTCATGATTTTTGAAATGTGTTTGATGCATAGCTTTGTGAAACCTTGTGGCCTAAAATTCTTCCTTTTCGAAGCAAGGGTACAAACATTCCTTTGTACTTCATCAGTGAGAAAACTGCAACCAGTTTCGATATTACGCAAAAAGATGAGCATAAAACTGAAAAATAGAAAGACTTTGCAATCAATATTCCATAAATTTCTGCAGGTATTTTTACGGGATAGATATATAATAACTCTTATAATTGAATTTGTAATATTTAAACACAGTATATACTTTCAGACAGCAGACTATTCGCATTTGCTTGGTAACGACAGCACTCCTTGGCTTCTACATGGAAATTCACTGAATTAATCTCCTAAAAAGTGTTCGCATTTCTTTTTATTTTTGTATTTTTAAGCAACTTTACAAGTGTGCAGGAATATTACTTCATTTTATATATCTTACAAGATTTCACCACCGTAATAAAAGAATCCTTTACTGAAAATACGGTACTGAAATAGAAATAAAAATAAATTGAACAGTGCTCCTGAAGGTGTCTGCAAATGAATATTGCGCCACTCAGCTGATCTGGATGTTGGTTTCTGTGTGATGACGTCCTGTGTGGTCCATACGATCTATGATCTAAGGTTGGAAAAGTGGACGTGTCGTGAGACACGCATTGGCAGACAGTGTGTAGTCGTTTGCAGGTTGGATGAGACGCGCGAACAGAATGTGACTGACGCATGAGACATACCACCTCCGAGGTCGTGCAAGTTCTGGACATTAAATGCTCCAGCTTATCAGTCGAGTGCTGCGATTAACGTAATTCGGAAAAAAAATGTGTTGGTGCCAGATCGCGCTCGAGTGTAGAGCCGATGATCGGGCAGTAGTGTAGTAGGTCGCTTGTTAATTAAATGCTGAAGAGTTATTAGTGCTTGACTCCTCGTTAGGTTTCATTGCTATATTTGTTTTAGTGTTTTATGAAGGAAACAGAGAGTAGTTACGGGACACTCACCACTCATCATACGCTGAAACTGTCGAGTTTCTGTTAATTTTTTGTCAGAGGCTTTTCATCCAAAGCACAGTTAGCAGCGTCAGGTTACGACGTCATTTACCAGAACAGTACCGAGTTAGACGTGGTTCCCTTCGTGGGTATCCGACGACACTACAAAAACTTGCTGCAGTGCCATGTAATAAATGTTAGTAGTCATACTGTTTTAATGCTATTTATTTGCAGGCCCTTGTTGTAGAATTTCCGCTCTTGTGTATTTGTACGTATATTGAGGCTGTTTTATGACTGATATAGGATTTTCGTAATTTCAGCAGATTTGACTTGAGATAGACTTTCTAGAGGTAAGACATGTCATATTACCTATCGAATCGACCTCCTTTATGTGCTTTTCTTTCTCAGCAACATTTTTGCAAGGATTTTTTCTCTTATGGCCACTGAGCGAGTAATTTTTTTAAACATATGTGCCTTTCTTTCTCAGTTACACTTTTGTAAGCATTTTTTATGGTATGAGCGGTGAACAAGAATTTTTTTTTAATCTCTGATACTTGTTTGGAAATATATTGTTATACAAAAGTTGTCATGTGCGTTATAAAATGTAGAGCTGACAGAAAATGAATTATAGTTATAGTTATTAGTGCGCTTGGATTCGTCGCAGCCAAATCACAACCCTCTAGGGCTACGTGTTGCCTGTAAAGGCTAAATGCATATACGTTATACAGCTACTGTTCTCCCTCTTACTGAAGTTAGAGTCGACTTAATTCCAATTCGGAGAACAGACGGTACAACCCATGGTCTATTCTATTAAAATATTTTCACTTGCACTTAAGGGAGTTTTGCTCAGCTGTAATTTTATTTTGTCATCAGTTTCCATTTTACATGGAACGTGAACTTCAAACAGCGTAAACTGACAATTTTCGAAGATAAATTAAGCAGTTCTCTGTGACTGAACAGCCCTCCATAGTTTTCAGAATAAAAAACCTCAAACCTCACTATACTCGGTTTTATAAAACAAGCAATGTAAAGCGGTCAATGAATGGGGTGCAATGTTCAAGTTTTTTGGGGTACGTAATGACGAGAATTTAAAGAAGCATATTACTTTTCATATATCTTTTCCCGGAAACAATATTTTTTTGCATATTTTCTTTCACTAGTGTTGTATGGTCTAATTTGTGGCATGGTTAAACATTAAGAGTGAATGTGTTTCTTGATCAAAAGCGAGTAGTGTGTATAATATTTGGTTTTCTTCGGCAGTCATCTTGTGGGTCCTCCTTCAAGGACTGAGTCTTTCTATCCACACATCACTGATAAAATTCCCAACAAATTATCCATCAAAAATTGAAAATAATAGTAATACCCTGAACTACAACACTATAAGGAAAGAAAGACTCATGGAAGTCCACTGAAATTTGTCCAAGACAGGCAACATTCTGCAACTGCCATTTTTGATACCAGACTAAGTTTGAGAACGCATCATGTCTAAATAATTAATTTTGACAGGAAGTACATAAAACTTATTGCATCTCAGACGACTGATAGCTATTCATTCATTGTTTTGAAGATACGTTGCTCGCCACAGAGTTTTTGGCCTTAATTCATGGTGAGAGCATCTGCTCGAATTTTAAATTTCACACGTTTTCCCCCTCTCTCTTATCGACTGACGTATTTATGTCAATATATGTACTTTGATACCTACATTGAAAGCATAGTTTATTAATAAATTCAAAGTAGATATTTTTTTTATTATGAATACGACATGCATCTTTTTGATTCGAGGAGCTGAAATTACATTCTTCTAACAGTTAAATTCGTGAAATGTCACGTGTTGTTTACAGAAAAAAATAAAATTCACTAATAATGTTACAGTGACAAATTTAACAATCTGAAATAAAAAAGAATGATAGGAGAAACTTCTGTTGGGTAGCAACAAAAAAACAGTAAAAAATGACGCACTAGTACTCAGTGAAATGGAGGAAATGGAAATGAACTTTAAAAAATATTTATTCAACTTGATGTCAACTGAAAGCCTGTGTTTGCTTACAAAACCATACGAAGGTAGTGGATTTATTGCATTATTTTCATTTCTTCTCTTATTTAACGAAGACTGTTGCGGAAACGTTGGAATCCATGGATTAGAAAAGGGCGGAAACGATCGGCTGAGTGACAGATACATTATAAAAAACACTTTATTAAAAATAAAAGAAACTTTCGCAGCTCAGCAAATGACAATTGTATATTCCATAGAGCAACTCCATTCATAGTCAGATATCTCACAAGAAAAATTACTTTGCTGAAACATGACAATTATTCAAACCGACAGTAGCTCAATATTATTGAACTGCTCTTAAAGCAGTTATGGATCCAACAGCAGAGAAGTTGACCGAATGCGAAAAAAACAATTGAACGCAATAAGCAGTTGTTGACAAGAGCATCGAGTAAGTTGTCTGAAATGAAATTACACTACAAACAATAGAATATTCACAAGTCTCAAAGTTTGGGTAAGGTAACTGTACAGCTGATAATTCTACTAAGGCAGCAATTTTAAAAGAACAGTAATAAGCATAATCTTGCATTGAGGAAATACTGCCTATTTCATCTAGCAGCCAGACCAACATTAAAATTATTATTATCAACCAAAATTATCATATACTTCCCTTTTGCAATGCTCATTCAATTTCCAGGTGCCGTTCGTTACAGGCGGATACTCGTTTGATCGATTACCAAGCCCTTCATAGAGTATACAAAATATCTCATAGTACACTTGAAACAACGCAGTATTAGGAAATGCATTACAATATTTCACTAATGTATGCGCTCGTCCCAAAGTTATCGTTGTTGTTGTTGTTGTGGTCTTCAGTCCTGAGACTGGTTTGATGCAGCTCTCCATGCTACTCTATCCTGTGCAAGCTTCTTCATCTCCCAGTACCTACTGCAACCTACATCCTTCTGAATCTGCTTAGTGTATTGATCTCTTGGTCTCCCTCTACGATTTTTACCCTCCACGCTGCCCTCCAATGCTAAATTTGTGATCCCCTGATGCCTCAGAACATGTCCTACCAACCGATCCCTTCTTCTAGTCAAGTTGTGCCAAAAACTTCTCTTCTCCCCAATCCTATTCAATACCTCCTCATTAGTTACGTGATCTACCCACCTTATCTTCAGCATTCTTCTGTAGCACCACATTTCGAAAGCTTCTATTCTCTTCTTGTCCAAACTGGTTATCGTCCATGTTTCACTTCCATACATGGCTACACTCCATACAAATACTTTCAGAAACGACTTCCTGACACTTAAATCTATACTCGATGTTAACAAATTTCTCTTCTTCAGAAACTATTTCCTTGCCATTGCCAGTCTTCATTTTATATCCTCTCTACTTCGACCATCATCAGTTATTTTGCTCCCCAAATAGCAAAACTCCTTTACTACTTTAAGTGCCTCATTTCCTAATCTAATCCCCTCAGCATCACCCGATTTAATTTGACTACATTCCATTATCCTCGTTTTGATTTTGTTGATGTTCATCTTATATCCTCCTTTCAAGACACTGTCCATTCCGTTCAACTGCTCTTCCAAGTCCTTTGCTGTCTCTGACAGAATTACAATGTCATCGGCGAACCTCAAAGTTTTTATTTCTTCTCCATGGATTTTAATACGTACTCCGAATTTTTCTTTTGTTTCTTTTACTGCTTGCTCAATATACAGATTGAATAACATCGGGGAGAGGTTAGAACCCTGTCTCACTCCTTTCCCAACCACTGCTTCCCTTTCATGCCCCTCGACTCTTATAACTGCCATTTGGTTTCTGTACAAATTGTAAATAGCCTTTCGCTCCCTGTATTTTACCCCTGCCACCTTCAGAATTTGAAAGAGAGTATTCCAGTTAACGTTGTCAAAAGCTTTCTCTAAGTCTACAATGCTAGAAACGTAGGTTTGCCTTTTCTTAATCTTTCTTCTAAGATAAGTCGTAAGGTTAGTATTGCCTCACGTGTTCCAACATTTCTACGGAATCCAAACTGATCTTCCCCGAGGTCCGCTTCTACCAGTTTTTCCATTCGCCTGTAAAGAATTCGCGTTAGTATTTTGCAGCTGTGACTTATTAAACTGATAGTTCGGTAATTTTCACATCTGTCAACACCTGCTTTCTTTGGGATTGGAATTATTATATTCTTCTTGAAGTCTGTGGGTATTTCGCCTGTCTCATACATCTTGCTCACCAGATAGTATAGTTTTGTCATGACTGACTCTCCCAAGGCCATCAGTAGTTCTAATGGAATGTTGTCTACTCCCGGGGCCTTGTGTCGACTCAGGTCTTTCAGTGCTCTGACAAACTCTTCGCGCAGTATCTTATCTCCCATTTCATCTTCATCTACATCCTCTTCCATTTCCATAATATTGTCCTCAAGTACATCGCCCTTGTATAAACCCTCTATATACTCCTTCCACCTTTCTGCCTTCCCTTCTTTGCTTAGAACTGGGTTTCCATCTGAGCTCTTGATATTCATACAAGTGGTTCTCTTCTCTCCAAAGGTCTCTTTAATTTTCCTGTAGGCAGTATCTATCTTACCCCTAGTGAGACAAGCCTCTACATCCTTACATTTGTCCTCTAGCCATCCCTGCTTAGCCATTTTGCACTTCCTGTCGATCTCATTTTTGAGACGTTTGTATTCCTTTTTGCCTGCTTCATTTACTGCATTTTTATATTTTCTCCTTTCATCAATTAAATTCAATATTTCTTCTGTTACCCAAGGATTTCTATTAGCCCTCGTCTTTTTACCTACTTGATCCTCTGCTGCCTTCACTACTACATCCCTCAGAGCTACCCATTCTTCTTCTACTGTATTTCTTTCCCCCATTCCTGTCAATTGTTCCCTTATGCTCTCCCTGAAACTCTGTACAACCTCTGGTTCTTTCAATTTATCCAGGTCCCATCTCCTTAAATTCCCGCCTTTTTGCAGTTTCTTCAGTTTCAATCTGCAGTTCATAACCAATAGATTGTGGTCAGAATCCACATCTGCCCCTGGAAATGTCTTACAATTTAAAACCTGGTTCCTAAATCTCTGTCTTACCATTTTGTAATCTATCTGATACCTTTTAGTATCTCCAGGATTCTTCCAGGTATACAACCTTCTTTCATGATTCTTGAACCAAGTGTTAGCTATGATTAAGTTATGCTCTGTGCAAAATTCTAAAAGGCGGCTTCCTCTTTCATTTCTTCCCCCCAATCCATATTCACCTACTATGTTTCCTTCTCTCCCTTTCCCTACTGACGAATTCCAGTCACCCATGACTATTAAATTTTCGTCTCCCTTCACTACCTGAATAATTTCTTTTATCTCGTCATACATTTCATCAATTTCTTCATCATCTGCAGAGCTAGTTGGCATATAAACTTGTACTACTGTAGTAGGCATGGGCTTTGTGTCTATCTTGGCCACAATAATGCGTTCACTATGCTGTTTGTAGTAGCTAACCCGCACTCCTATATTTTTATTCATTATTAAACCTACTCCTGCATTACCCCTATTTGATTTTGTATTTATAACCCTGTAATCACGCGACCAAAAGTCTTGTTCCTCCTGCCACCGAACTTCACTAATTCCCACTATATCTAACTTTAACCTATCCATTTCCCTTTTTAAATTTTCTAACCTACCTGCCTGATTAAGGGATCTGACATTCCACGCTCCGATCCGTAGAACGCCAGTTTTCTTTCTCCTGATAACGACGTCCTCTTGAGTAGTCCCCGCCCGGAGATCCGAATGGGGGACTATTTTACCTCCGGAATATTTTACCCAAGAGGACGCCATCATCATTTAATCATACAGTAAAGCAGTCAGCAGAATAAAGCAAGTACATTGCAGATATTTTTATTGTAATGAACATATTAGCAAAGGCTACTGCTGAATCAATAGAAAAAATGAATGCCACAGTAAAGAAGGTGAGCTTAACGGCACATGCGCAAATAGCAGCTAAGACAGAGTACGTCAGCTTAACTCACTTCAATAACACACGCTGAAGGCGTTATGACTAGAGCACAAGTAAAAGAATGCACTTGCAATCCAAGTGTACATCGACGCCTCGCGTGGGGCACCATATCTAGCAATTGTTTCACGAACAAGTACAGTAATTGAAAGCAATAATCCATAACCCGAGACACAATGATCATTACACAGTACCCGAAAACAACGAGCCTCCAACACCGTCAAGGTTGACAATTTATGCACATCTATTCGTTCACAAACTTCAGTGCTCAGTACGCTCGTGACCAATAGGCATACACAGTGTGGATATCCGGTGAGACAGAGCACGGCGCCTTCTGTCTACTCTAGAGCCAAGTAAAAAAGGTGTCTGCGCTGACAGTGCATGCGTCGAGACACGCACTCGTTGCTTACTAGCCGTCACTGCCCCGAGTCACTATTGCTCTTCTACTGCTCTGAAGGCTAAGATAAACACCTATTTCGGCCAAAGAGGTCACGTCAGCATCGATAGAAAGTGTTGCCGACATAACTATAGTGCCGGACACGCACAACTGGATTTGTTACAATTGAGCAAAACATATTTTTCAAATGGTTCAAATGGCTCTGAACACTATGGGACTTAACATCTGAGGTCATCATCCCCTAGAACTTAGAACTACTTAAACCTAGCTAACCTAAGGATATCACACACATCCATGCCCGAGGCAAGATTCGAACCTGCGACCGTAGCAGCAGCGCGGTTCCGGACTGAAGCGCCTAGAACCGCTCGGTCACAACGGCCGGCTAATATATTTCTAAAGCGCCGAAAGTGTGTTACGACAGCCGACGATTTTCAAGGCAGTCCTTGTTTCCCCCGTTTGACATAGTACCATGCCGTCTTGCCAACTAGAGAGCAGCATTAGTGGTGCTATGTACCCACCTACAGAGTTTGTGGTCTTAATTCATGGAGAGATTACCTATTCGCATTTGAAATTTCACACCTATTTTCCCTCTCTCTTCTCGGCTAATGCATTTGTGTCAATATATGTACAGATGTACACACCTACATTCACGGGTCTTCTTTGCACACTTTCAAATGCCAAACTGCTGTCGTGACTAAACTGTGCAGTAAGGGGAGGCGACGTGCTTGTGGAAATTGGAGAAGGCCCACGGGCGGGTACACTGCAGCCACGTTTGTGTTGTTTATTTTCTAAATCACCGCCAGAGACAATGAATTATTTGAAATTAATTATAAAATAGTCTAGATCGCAAAGGAACGTTTATTACAAGTTGACTTGTTTCGATCATCACATGATCCTCTTGAGACCTTCAAAACAATATTGGTGGACAAATGAAGCAGGAAACGCTGAATGAAAATAATCGACTGTGAGCATTTCATTCAGCGGTTCCTGCTTCATATACAGCCATTGTCTATCAATAAGATTTTGAAGGTCTGAAGATGATCATGTGATGAACGAAAACAGTCAGCTTGTAATAAACGTGTCTTTGCGATCTAGACTGCTTAATAATTAAGTTCATGTTTGTGTTGTGCTGGAAATTGTCGGCGGAATCTTGGCCCGGTCATTTTCTTCAGCTGGATAAATACTGTGCGAGGAAGAGACAGAGAAAGATCGGAGACTGTATTTAAGCACTTTTCTGCAACGGTGCCAACGACCTTGCCTCGTTGAAGACCCCGTTTGTGTAAGATCACTGCAGTTAAGCAACGTTGGGCGTGGTCGATATCTGGATGGGCAATCGCTCGGATACGCCGCACACTGGTACTTGTTTCTCATTCGCCTTTCCGGTAAAGCAGCAAAGTTCCTGATCACCTGACTTTGCGCCATTGACACGGATTCAGTTGCAAACCTCTCCACAGCGTCTCGTGGAGGGCATATGACCTTGTTGATAGTGATCTGTTCGCCGGATGGGGACGTTAAGCTCCGTGGACATTTTGGTGCTATTCGACAGCAATAGGCTACGTGCCGTCATTGGATTTCACCCCTTCCCTTCTCTCGTCATCATACAACGCAAACATGACACCATACTTAACACACGACTCTCACACGTCGCGAAAGGAAGGTGTATTTGTGCGCGAAGGATAGGGAAAGTCTTTCCAATTAGCGGATGACCCTGCCCATCGGAGTCTCCCAGCCAACGATGCCATACGACTTTACCTTTCCTGCAAAGTTTCACATCCATTATGCCTGCAGAGCAGGGCCAAAACCGCGACCGCACCACGGAAATTGCGTAATTTCCAGTGAACGGAGCTACGACCTGATAAACTCAAGTTGTATAGAGATTTCTAAGGCCGTAGTGCTTGTCGTCGCATTCGGCAAGGCTAGGTCTATGGTTTATTACATTCGCAGACAGTCAGTGCTAGAAAAGCGTGAGAATTTTTTAATGAGTAATCAGTCTAGACCTCCAGATTCCAGGAGGGGACAAATGCACTCCCTTGCCATCTCTTGTGGGTAGCTATGAAAATATCTTATCACCAGCGCGGACGGTGGTTCAGAGCGAATATGTAAATGGTATTCCCGTAGTCACCAACGCAAAAAATTAACGTACATTTTGAAAGCCAACTTATTCGATCCACGTAATAAAAACCTTGGAAATGATCTATGTGTTATTAACTAACTAGTGACCTATGATTTGTCTCTTGGCTCGAAACTCTGAATATAAACATGGCAAAATTTCATGTGCTGTGATTATTTCAAGTATCTGGTACGAATATCGAAGTATCAGAGCTTGCTGCGAATCTTCAGGAAAACCGTCCGACTTTACGCCACGTATCCACTATTCGACGTCACACCTGCTTCTACAGGAGTGGGAGACGACGCTACTGGAGGGAGCCGCACTTGTCGAAAAATAGAGAGAACCGGACTTCGACTCCAAGGCAGGGCGTCATAAAATTTACTGAGTCGTTAAGGAGTGGCAGAACTTTCAGACAGAGGTTAACGGGGAAAGCGACTACGAGGGACGTAGGGAGAGGCCTTGTTGATATGGAGGAGCATGCAGATGCAGACAGCGAGGTGTGGTCCGCTTTCTCTCGTAATTCTTAGGAACGACGGGATGGCAGAGGCACTGTTGATGCACTGCGCGTGCTGGCTAAGCGTCCCTGGAGAACTACCTTCGGGGGAAATCGCGTCTCCCGTTCTCCTTAGAAAGCTAAGCCCATTTGGCTGATCCTTCAAATTATCTCGCAGCATGCTAATCGTATTTGTCTGAGTGGTCTCTGGTGTCGCTGTATAACAAAAAAATCAATTTAAATATTAGCTTGCTGGAAGAATGCAAGCAGGTGTAACAGTTGTCGCAATTAGTGCTCGGTTGTCACTGGTGATGGCCGCATTGTATGTGGTTCGGCTTGTGGTTATTGTTGAAGTCATTCTTATACTTGAAGATAAATTCAGTGCATTTTAGATTCTTTTAATAATTTCATCGAAAATGGTCACACGCCTCAGTAATGGCTTTCAGTCATATTTGTAATACTATTCCGTTAAGCCGCGACAGCAAAAATGAACAAATGAAAACGCTTAATCAAATAGCAGTAGAAGATTGTTATGTGCGTTAATATAAGTAGATACGATTAATACAACAATAGGACACAGAAACCAACTAAATGAGGTAAATCTGCAGAAATATAGTCATGCCGCATTGAGAAATCGTCTAACATAAACTGGCGAGATTGTTCAACAACAAAGTAGTTAAAATTGCATCCGGGGAGGATGACAAACTCGAGCAAATGCTAAAACATAAGATCACAAGATGTGGAAACTGGATAGGATAAACAGGAGTATATGAGATAATACCTCAAAATTTGGGGATGAACTGTGGGAGTCAGGCATGAATTAATTTTAAATTAAGGTTCATCGAACGTAATGATAAAGAGAATGGTTTGAAATTTAAAACTTTCCTGGCGTACAGATTCTTCCATGAAATTTCGAGCGAACGGCCGGATGTCTGCAACTTGTTGCCACGATATTTCGGCTAAGGGCTATCTATCCATCTTCAGGCGAATACTGAAGAAAATGCACCGAGCTCCCGTGTTTAAGACCCCGCCGGCACATGCGTGGTGTATCGAGTTGGCTGTTTGAGCGAGTGTACTTCTGCTGAAAGTCTGTGCGTCCCGCCGCGCGCTCTCCGTGCTGAAAGCTCGCTCGCCTCATTGATATCAGATCGATTGTCTTCGTACGATAAAACCAAAGGACGACCCTGGCTACGCAAAGCACAAACTCCTTCTGACAGGATTCCATGCCGAAATTAAGTGGAAGTCACCGTCTCGATTAATAAGATCCTCAAAGAGCCGTATTTCCCCTGATTCATTGATGTTGGAGATCCAAAAGTTTTGCCCAAGTGTATCAGGTGCAGCCGTGGAGAGGGTGAGCAAAAGTTTCGTACGCAGTCCCAAAAAATCAACAGTCGGCGCAAACCAGGAGCTTAGAATGTCGCAGAAATTGTGTGAAAGGTTAAGGTTCTGCAAAAAAAAAAAAAAAAAAAAAAAAAGTTCAAATGTGTGTGAAATCTTATGGGACTTAACTGCTGAGTCATCAGTCCCTAAGCTTACACACTACTTAACCTAAATTATCCTAAGGGCAAACACACACACCCATGCCCGAGGGAGGACTCGAACCTCCGCCGGGACCAGCCGCACAGTCCATGACTGCAGCGCCCTAGACCGCTCGGCTAATCCAGCGCGGCTAAAGGTTTTGCAGCGGAGGTACATTTTTATCAGTTCTATGTGGAGCTTGCGCAATAATTAAACCGAAAGATTATATCCGACATAGCTTGGAGGAAGCACTTGAGACAAACATTTCGCCTACAACCTGATATTTAGCAGCGAAGCAAGCTTTCATTTCATTTATTTGAAAAGGTTAATCGCCACAATGCGAGAGGGTGAGGCTGTGAAAATCACCATAAAATAGTTGCGCATGAACGAGATTCACCGAGAGTTGTTTTCTAAGAAATGAGACATTTTTCTTCTGTGAGAATATTGTGGGGCCCAGCACTTATCCTGATATAGTGCCGCTGGGTGAATGTCATCTGCCAGCGTGTGTACTGTCAACAGTAAAATTCGGAGGGGGTGGTGTTTTTCATGGAGGGGGCTTGCACCTTTTGTTGTTTTGCCTGGAACTATCACAACACAGACCTACATTGATGTTTTAAGCACCTTCTTGCTTCCTACTGTTGAAGAGCAATTCGAGGATGGCGATTTCATCTTTCAACACGATCGAGCACCTGTTCATAATGCACGGCCTATGGCGGAGTGGTTACACGACAATAACATCCCTGTAAACGGACTGGCTTGCACAGAGTCCTGACCTGTATCCTATAGCACACCTTTGGGATGTTTTGGAAGGCCGTCTTCGTGCCAGGCCGCAACGATCGACATCGATACCTCTCCTCAGTGCAACACTCTGTGAAGAATGGGCTGCCATTCCCCAAGAAACCTTCCAGCACCTGATTGAACGTATGCCTGTGAGAGTGGAAGCTGTTGTCAAGGCCAACACCATATTGAATTCCAGCATTACTGATGGAAGGCGCCACGAACTTGTAAGTCATTTTCAGCCAGGTATCCGGATATTTTTGATCACGTTGGGTATGACGTGTGACCAGAGGTGTACTTATAGAATATTTGTAGAGTGCAAAATGCAAACTTGGTGAGTTTACGAATTTATTCAGGCATCAGTCATATTTGTACATATAATACTGTGGAAAATAAAGGGATTTGAAAACGAATGAATGCAGTCTTTAGTAGGTGTTTGGCAGTTGACTTCCCTAAGTAAACAAAGCTCTGTGAGAGTTAGCGTTGTGCCTGAGCACTTGTCGAAATGCTGCAAAATGGCTCAAATCATATCTCTGGTAGGAAACGAAGGGATTTATAAGGAAAGAGACATGTACTAAGCTATTAGGCATCATCCAACTGGGAACTTATTGAATGTGGGGTCCCACAAGGTTCCATTTTAGGGCCCTTACTTTTTCTTGTGTATATCAATGACCTTTCATCAGTAATATTACCAGATGCCAAGTTCGTTTTGTTTGCCGATGATACAAACATTGCAATAAAGAGCAAATCAATTGTAGTCTTAGAAAGGTCGGCTAATAAAATATTTGTGGACATTAATCACTGATTCCTAGCCAATTCTTTGTCACTAAACTTTGAAAAAAACACACTACATGCAGTTCAGAACTTGTAAGGAGTGTCCCACGAGTATATGCCTAACATACGATGACAAGCAGATAGAAGAAGTGGACAGTGTCAGATTCTTGGGATTACAGCTTAATAATAAATTCAACTGGGAGGAGCACACCACAGAAATGCTGAAGTGTCTTAACAAATCTCTATTTTCAATGCGAATTGTATCAGACATA
This sequence comes from Schistocerca serialis cubense, assembly GCF_023864345.2. Classification (NCBI taxonomy): domain Eukaryota; kingdom Metazoa; phylum Arthropoda; class Insecta; order Orthoptera; family Acrididae; genus Schistocerca; species Schistocerca serialis. The sequence continues at coordinate 467,136,268 of NC_064641.1, read as the reverse complement.
GGGGATATAAAAATGAAAAAGCTGGCATACTATGCTTGCTTTCATTCCATAATGTCATATGGGATTATTTTTTGGGGTAATTCATCAAGACAAGCTAAAGTTTTCTGGGCACAAAAAGTACAGTAAGGTGTGAACTCAAGAACATCCTCCAGAAGCCTGTTTAGGGAACTGGGGATACCAACTACTGCTTCCCAATATATTTATTCCTTAATGAAATTTGACATTAAAATGTATCAGTTTTTCAAACCAACAGCTCAATTCATGGAATCAATGCTAGAAATAAGAGTAATCTTCACAAGGATTTAAAGTCACTTATTCTTGTACAAAAAGGTGTGCATTATTCAGGAACACACATTTTCAATAACTTGCCAGCAGCCATAAAAAGCTTAACAACCAATGAAATTCAGTTTAAGAGAAGTCTAAAGGATTTATTGGTGGCCAATTTCAGTGCAGTTATGTGTTCGTCGTAAATAAGTGTGTGTGTGTGTGTGTGTGTGTGTTTGTGTGTGTGAGTGTAAGTAAGTACAATCTAACTTCCGCACCATTTCAGTGCAGTAATGTGTTCAGTGCATTAGTGTTTGTAAAATGATTCTTTAATATAGCGTTCATTTAAAAAAATTACCATAATTACACTTGGGACCTGTGGAAGGTACATTAGCTTATTTGTTTCAGTTGTAAATATTTGCCGGCCGCGGTGGCCGAGCGGTTCTAGGCGCTCAGTCCGGAACCGCGCGACTGCTACGGTCGCAGGTTCGAATCCTGCCTCGGGCATGGATGTGTGTGATGTCCTTAGGTTAGTTAGGTTTAAGTAGTTCTAAGTTCTAAGGGACTGATGACCACAGCTGTTAAGTCCCATAGTGCTCAGAGCCATTTGAACCATTTGTAAATATTTGTTATGTGTTATTGTTTTTCTGACATGTTCTACATCCTGGAGGACCTCCTCACTATGGATCAATTGGAATGAAAGTAAATATATAAAAGCACTCCACCTTCAGGCCACGAGTGTTGTAACGGGACCATCTGACCGCCGTGTCATCCTCGGTGGAGGAGGCGGGGCATGGGGTCAGCACACCGCTCTGCCGGTCGTAAGATTGTATTCTTGACCGAAGCCGCTACTATTCGGTCGAGTAGCTCCTCATTTGGCTTCACGAGGCTGAGTGCACCCCGAAAAATGGCAACAGCGCATGGCAGCCTGGATGGTCACCCATCCAAGTGCCGACCAGCGCTTAACTTCGGTGATCTCACGGGAACCGGTGTATCCACTGCGGCAAGGCCATTGCCCGAAAGTAAATATAATCTAATGTAATCTAAGGCTAGTAAAAAGAGGGTGATAGTGCTTTTTAGGATAACCTTGCATATTACACTGACAATTTGTTTTTGTTACTAGTATGAGGGAAATGTCCCCAAACGAGTAAGCAATATGATATATGTGACTGAAAGATTGCGAAATATGCTGTACGGAGATAATTGTCACTGACCGTATCTCTCAGTTTCCATAGGAGGTAGGACACTCGTGAGATATTTTTACGGGTTTAGTTGACATTCTCTTCTCAATTGAGTTTGGCATCAATATGTATTCCTAAGAGTTTGACACATTTATTATCTATATTCTTAAACAGTCCTAACATTACCTTTTGTGTTTTATCTAGATTACAAAAAAGTTTATTGCCTGTAAAACAATTTTATGCAGTTAAGTGTTTATTGCGTAATATTATCAAGAGCTGGCATCTGTAATGCGAAATAGGTAGACTTTTATCACCAGCATCGCAGAGCACTGACAGCCACAATGAAAAGGAAGGGGCCCTGTGGAACACCTGTACTACTAAGGGAGAGTGTGTATTTTTAAATGAGACAAACAGCCTTCTGGTGTTCAGGTGGGAAGAAATCACTGCTAATGTGGATTTTTGTGTGCCGTAATAGTCTAATTTTGTTATGTTAAAAGGAATGCAGTCGAATGCCTTACTTAGATCACGCGATTCAAGTGACACTACCTTTCGAAATCTGTTAAAATCTAATCTAGATTTTCCAGAACAGCTGCAGTTTTATTTTTACCTATTATGAGTCGTAACTGCACCCTTCTTCTTCTTCTTCCTCTTCTTCTTCTCATGGCGTTACAACCCAGTGTCGGTCTTAATCTGTTCAACAAGTTTCCTTCATTCTGCACTCTCCAGCGCGTTTCCCCGCCATCCTCGGGCTTCGAGAGATTTTTTATCTTCTCCCACATCGTCTATTCACCGGTTTCGTGGCCTTCCTCTGTCTTCTTCCAGTTAGCCTCCATTCAAAAACCATTTTAGTCGCTATTTCAATAACCATTATAAGGACATGTCTAAGGCCGGCTATTCTACTTTTTATTATTCTTACAACGTCAGCTCACTGTATGAGGCGATCCAGCTCAGGGTTCCCTCTATATCTTCAGGCACCATTGTAATCCTGAAATGGCTCATAGATCTTGCGCAGAACTTTGCGTTGAAATATCCCAGCTGCTGCTCAACAATACTCGATAGTGTCCCTGTTTCACATCTGTAGATTACAACTAGCCTGTTCATGACCTTGTAAATTTATAGTTTCAGCGGTTTGTTTAAAAATCTAGAGACCACGAATTTCTTAAACGTGAGGAAGTATCTGTCACCAGAGGATGCGCAGTTTTATTCCAGTTGACATGGAATTTGTCCCATTAATATTAGATCCCAGATAGTCAACGTTCTGCACATGTCCAAAATTGAAACGTGCAACTGACAGATTAACCATGTTATTTTCCTCTACTTAGTCTTCATTTCATTAATAGCAACGTCTCTAGGCAGTGTGACTTCTTTCATCTCACATATTGTTCTCTCTATTGAAACTCCTCTTCTACTAATAATTGCTACAGCATCAACATATGCACATTTATTGGTTGATTTTGTGCTTATGTAACAGATACCTGATGCTTTCGAATGGCTGCTTCAAGAGTCAGATTAAAAAGCATGGTAGAGAGGGCGTGCCCTTGTCCTTTACTAATGCTAAACCATTTACTGAATTCTCCATCCACTCTCAGTGCGGTCTTAGAACCGGCCAATGTTGGCTGAATAAGTGAAACATACTTAAGGAGAGCCACGATTTTCGGATCACGGATGTACTTCAAACGTTGTAAACCTTTAGCAGTCCTTTAGGCAACATAATGTGCAAGTAGTAAGGCGTACTGTTTATGCGATTTCGAGAAAATTGCGTCAGAAGTTTCACTCGTCAGTGCTGCACCGGTGTGTTGCTACCCTGAGCACTAGCTGGCGGCGGTCATGAGGTTAGCGTTCGAGCTGCGTCATCGGTGGCTCGATGGGTCGAGTCTCGCTCATTTTTTTTAATGTATATTTTTTCAACACTAGTCATATTAGTTTGTGCATATTGCATTCAAATGGTAATATCATGAAAATACACGTGTATTTGCATGACCTTTTATTGGATTTCCAATGTTATTTCTCTGTTTACTAATTTTTATTATTACAACAAATAGTACGCGATTTTTATTTTCACAGGTAAGTTAAAAACTTTATCAAGTGCCTTAAAACTTGTTCATATGTGGAACGAGCGAGAAATTGCTTTTCGTGCTGATATTATTAAAAGTACATTCATCGTACATTGCCAATTTTCGGCACCGATATTTACGAAAACGTTGCATTACACATGATTGGAATCCATATTATCGGAAGAAAGAGAAGTTTTTAAAAATGTCAATGAGTTTTGTTTTTCCTGAGAAACTCTGAAGATTCCTTGAGCATGCGGGAAAATGGTATTCATTTGATGTAGTAGATACCGTTTTAATTTATGTTTTCCCTGTCTGTGTGAAAAATAACATCCTGGAACTTGTAATGTCGAAAGCACATGCAACGACTAATCGTACATTACCCTCATATTCTGTCATATTGTAATTCATTGTGTAACTGAATGAAGTTGTATACACTTTTACTTATTGATGTTTGACTTGGGCTCTCCAAGCCTGTCCGTCGTCCTTGGACATGTGTCTGCAGATCGAAGCGTCTACGTGCAAAGCACTACTTGGTACCTTACCTAATTGCAGGTATAAATGATTACGGAGATCACGACAGGCATACATTTTCGGGAACATGTGCCGATAGTTATAATATTTGTTGTGATACTAAAAATTAGCAAACAAATGACATCGGAAATTTAGCAAAAGTTCATGCAAACACATGTGCCTTTTCATCCTATTATCTTTCACATGTAATATGTATGAAATAGTATGACTAATATTGAAAAAAAATCAATTAACAGAAAAGCATAACCAGGACTCCATCCCGTGGTCCATCGCTTACGGAGCTTAAACGGCGGCGATGTCACGCCTAGTGTGGCAATGCAGTGGTATATCAATGGCGCGTAAAAGTTCTCTTCTGCTTTTCTCGCATTCGCCTAACTTGTACAGCTTACTACTTGCACAATTTTCTGCTCTATGAAGACTAATTGTAGAGTACTGACCCTTCAAATTGCTACACCATCATATGAACTGTACTGCACGGTTGGATACGCAAATGATTAGCATTTTAGCGCAACCTTACGAAGCAGGTAGGTGTGACGCCGTCTACTTTCTGTGTATAATGAAAGATACCCCGCCCGGTTAGCCATGCGGTCTAACGTATTGCTTTCCGGGCGGGAAGGAGTGCCGAACCCTGGCACGAATCCGCCCGGCGGATCAGTGTGGAGGTCCGGTGTGCCGGCCAGTCTGTGGATGATTTTTAAGGCGGCTTTCCTTCTGGCTCGGCGAATGCGGGCTGGCGCCCCTTATTCAGCCTCAGTTACACTATGTCGGCGATTGCTGCGCAAACACTGTCTCCACGTACGCGTACCCCATAAGTACTCTACCACGCAAACATTGGGGTTACATTCGTCTGGTGTGAGACGCACAGGAACCCTGGGCTCGGTGTGTGGCGGCGGTGGGGTGAGTGTGCTGTAGCCTGTTGTGGGGTTGTGTACCACTAAGGGCTACGGCGGGTCGAAACCTCTCCATCGTTTCTACGTCCCCAGTTCCGTACAATACAATAAAATAGTGGAAGATCATGCAGCAGGTTTCAGAAACCGCATTTGAATGTTATTTGCTTGTGACGAGATCGTGTTGTGCCACGTATGAGAAGAAGAAGCGTCAACCAGTACGTGTCGGAATTCGCCAGTGGCTCGGCCGTGTCCTATCGAGAGTGCGGCTTATCGTTCCGTGATATTACTGCTCGCTTCTTCCGCGATACCACGACTGTCATGCGAGTATACAGGGTAGCGCAGTTAAAATGAGCCCGCCTCCCCACTGAATGCGAATGCAGTATTTCGACTCCTGTAATGGAGTAAACAGCTACAACAATGGACAGTTTTATGCAATAATCGAGTGTTAGCATTCATCAGTGAAGTTAGACATTTCTCTTTGAGTACGTTTACATGCGACACATCTTGCGAAAGATAAAAACCGAATTTCGGAAACCATTTCTATTTCTCGCTTACATGTCAAGGTTTGAAGCGGATTTGTTAGACCATTTAAATATGGCGCCCGGTAAACAGCTGATACAGTTTATGATTTAGTCAGCACAGTCGTTATTTCTCTTCAATTAGATGCGATATAAACAGTTTCAGTCTAATATTTCTAGTTATCATTTACTGTACAAAAAGTCACTCCGTCCATATCAGTCGAAAATTTTTAGAAACAATACGAAACCTGACAGGCCAAGCACCTTTAAAAACCGGCTGCATTTACGATGGTGCGAAAATCGATTGCGTAATTGGAAAGCCGGCAGCCAGAAGCGGATTTCCAGTATCGATTTTGAAGTGTTTCCCTGACCACGCAGAAGAGGTATTGGGAAATCGGTTTACGAAATCCGGTTTCGGGAGCACCATATAAACGGGGTGTTTGTAGTTTGCAAAATGACTTTCTCAATATGAGAAAGAATTGAAATTGTTGAAGCATATGTGAAAACAGGTTCGATTAAGGAAACTCGCAGAATTTTCGGAGTCAAGCGTCCGCACAGAGGACTAACGGCAAATAGAGCACTACAGACTCTTTATAAAAATTGGCGCATCTACGGATCTGTGCAAAATGTAAAACTATAAATAATTCCTTCGGCCCTAATATGAAGCCGTTTCGTGTGACGGTTTTGTAACAATCACGGGAGTATGAGAGTAGAAACGTGTAGATTATTGCACGTGGCTTCTGTTAGATCCCTTCCAATACACTCGACCGATGAAGCATGGTTCCATCTTTCCGTTCTTGTGACTTCAAAGAACACAAGGTACTGGGCATCGGAGAACCCTAATAATGTGTGTCAGCAATCACTCCATGATGAAAACATCGGCGTTCGGTGCGGTGTAACAAGAACGCGCATCAGTGGACCCATAATATTCGCTACTGCCCAACACAGTTCATATTTGGAACTTTTTCATACATTTTGTGCTCAACCCACTGAGTACGAAAGACAATACTGTTTCTTCCAGCAAGATGGGACAAGATGCCACTCGTCTAAGGTATCCTTGGAACGAGTCCATGATGCCTTCACTGTGGAACGAACGGATCTAACAACGTGTGATTTTTTTCCTGTGAGGACACTTGAAGATCAACGCCTATGAAACAAACCTTCACATAATATAGGAACTGAAAGACAACTTCAGTCGTGAGGTTGTCGCCATAAATATCCCAACTTTACGCCGAGTGTATCTGTATATGCTTAGACGTGCACAGCTGTGTATTGGTGTTGCAGGGGGTCACCTCCAACATCTTCTATAGATGTATTTTTCACTGCGCCACCCTGTTTAATCGATGCGTTCGCACGTTATCGAAAACCCTCATTCATTGAAAACATCTGGTCATGGGCAGAAGAGCCACCACTATCCAGAGCTAACAGTTGTTGAACTCCGGCGTACAGTTGAGGCGGCATGGAACGCCGTACTGCCTACTCGTATCTGTCATCTAAGCTCAGTTCGACTTGGTGGCCAACTAGGTAAGAGTCGTTGTTGCTACCAGAGTTGGCAGCACTGTACATTACATTTCGCACTGTGCACACTTCGAGTTACCTACAGATCTGCGAGGAGCCTTAAATGAGTAATTCAACACATTTTTATCTGATACCAGATTGGTTTTATCCAGAATTCCAAAATACGATATTATTCCCTCTCTTTTGGAAACAAATCCCTTTTTTTCAACATAATTCCCGATCAATGCGACCGCCTTACGCGACCTTACTCGGAGAACCTGTACGCCCCCATGTTACCACTCTACTGTCGGCGTCGGAACCAACGTCTTGCTGCATCAGTAGTCTCTCTATCGTCCATGTACTGCTTCGCGAGGAACGCATCCTTCATTGGGCTAAACAGGTGGTAATCGAAATGTGTGAGATCCGGACTGTAAGGTGGATGAGGGAGAACAGTCCGATGACCAGACCAACAGAGACGTCCGTCCAGCTGACAATCTAAGTGTTTGACTGTGATCCACCGATCACATCAGAAGAGAGTGTCCACACGTTCCAACAATACAGGAGTTACAGCTGTGTGCGGCCGTCAGGCACGCGGAAAATCGAAAAGGTTTGCTCGGCCTTGTTGCGATAACAGACGTCTCGTCCAACGACTCAGCGTGCTTTTGTTTACTGCCAGGTCTCCGTAGACATTATTATGCAAGCGCCTATCTGCAAGGCTCTGATTTTCTGCCAAAAGAAATTCGATGACAGCTCTCTGCTTGGAGCGCACCTCTGTTACAAACGCCATTTTTGAAGGCCACATATGGTGACGCCACCAACCGGAAATTCATAAAGCGACAGGGGCTGAAGCGGGAATACTCCACGATGACCCGCAACAAATTCCGCATTTTTTTCAAACTAACCACATATTCGTCCTACACACATTACAAGTAAAATTTTGTTTATTTACATCCTTCCCGATGTTGCAAATTTAATGGCCAGCAGTGTATCATCAGAACTAGCAATTTAGTCCAAATAAATGTCGATCCATTGCTGCTGCTTGGAATATACAGAATGGTCTCCTTGTTAATTGCAGCAGGACTAACAAACGGCCCGTTCTCCTGTATGGCCTCAATACTAGAGGCTAACACGCGGAGACCGGTTCCTCTGAATGTCACTGTCAAGTGCGTCTTCACCTGAACCCACTTCTACGTTTCAGTGTCGTCGCTTCGTCACTTAAACAAATCACTGTTAGCCTCACGGGACATATCGGCTCCGGAACTGATGCGGGTAAGGTAGCGGGTCCCATCCAGAAGTTGTGACAGAATTCAGCTCGGCAAACAATCGTATCTCCGAACACGGTTCACTATGTGCCAGAAAAATGTGCTGCATCGATACACGTCCTCAAATGTGTCACATCTAAAATTGCGCAGCCGATGTAAGAACATCATCCCATATCACGTTTGTCAGCAAATGGAACAGTCGCATCATATTATCTCATTTCAACCCACTCGTTTAATCCAGAAAGAATGGCGGAATACCAACGTTCACTGTAACCAATACTGTTTGATTAAATAGACAGGCAAAGGAAGCTGCCTTCTCATGTGCGCCTATTTGCTTTAAACCTCGCCGTACCAAGGGGGAAGGGGGATACATTATGCCCATCTTTTGAAAATATTGTATTCTAATCATCTACTTCATATTTTAAAGTATTGAAAAATATGTTTCATGTTTTTGATAAAGTCTTCAACTAGATTCCATAAATGTTTTATATTTTCGGTTAAACTTAGCCCAAAAATTTTTGTCTTACCAATGGATGTTACTTTTCCCAGTGAATGCCGTATTTAATATTTCTAGGTTCAGGACCTTACTTACATCTAAATATTCCTTTAAAATGTATGTTGTGAGTAAAGTCAACAACCATGAATGAAATTTGCTTATTAAAGTGTTCGGTAGTGGTCACAGAATACACGTAGTACACATTATTGAATGTGTGATAATGTTTCTAAGAGTGTGCTAAAATTCATTTTAAAGTCCTGCTTTTTTAAAATTTTTTTGGGGTAGGCATAAAATAACCCTCTCTCTCCTCGTTGGCAATGTGTGTTATGCAACATGCGTTGGTACCGCTACCATGAACCCACCAGCCATCGTTGAATAACTTATACGCTCTTTCCAAGAATGGCGTGCTCTGTCATTTCCCTAGAATCTCAAACATTGACAGCAAGACTGAAACACAAGCTTCTTTTTAGTGTTAACTGTCGCCCCACCCCCGTCCGGTCATTTACGTCGACGGGAAATCGTGAACCAGCATAGTAGGTTGCTTGTTCAGATAAACAGAAGACTTTCTGGGATAAAAATTTATTTTTCAGTAAGTTATTTGGTACAATACACAACGAAAAAATGGTGAAGGCGTTCACCAATGCTCTGAGGGAATCAAGACGTCTATGTTCTAAGAGACAAAAACTGCAATCCAGAAATAAGAATTAGCACAGATAAACGTAATTCGAAAACGTCAGCGTATATACAAGTTTTCTCAATTTTTTCAGTAACGGCATTAACAAAATTAAGTATAGTTGACAACTAACTACAAATTTAAATTTATGGGTTCAGTCACGCAAATGAATTGTAGACACTCTTCGGCGTCGTACAGAAATTTTCTTGGAGACAAATAATTTTTGAAAACACTGGGAAAGGAAGCAAAGGAAGTTATTTTAACTTGAACTGAACTTAGGTGCGTTTAGGCTCCTAGCAAATACCTTCTCTTTCCTGATAGCAATGTACGTTATTACAAACTTCTTACTACATTTGAGTACTCAGAGGATCAACTCACAACCCTGTACGAATTAAGATTCAAAGTTAGTACAATAACTTTGTGAAAGACGTATAGCTGAATGGATAGCCGGCAGTTATCTATCCCCATCAGAACAGGTCTCGCAAGGCCCAACGGTACCGACCGACCGCCCTGTCATCCACTGGCGACGGCCGTCACTGGATGCGACAAGGCGGAACATGCGGTCAGCACACCGCTCTCCTTGCCGTTGTCAGCTTTCGTGACCGGAGCTGCCACCTCTCAGTCAGGTATCTCCTCAATTGGCCTCACAAGGGCTGAGTGCACCCCGCTTGCCAGACACGGACGATCACCTATCCAAGTGCTAGCCATGCCCAGCAGCGCTCAACTTCGGTGATCTGACGGGAAACGGTATTACCACTGTGGCAAGGCCGTTGGCCTGTAGCCGGCAGACACACAAAGAAACAGGGAGGAAACTACATCGGTAAGACAAGTATCCAAATACACGTTCATGCAACAACATGTCCGTGAGTATGAACCAGGACACAAATGAAACCAGTCGTTGTGATGGTTAAATGTGTCCCAGATCCCGGGTCATTTGAATCAAAGAAGTTTATATTATTTGCATACACCGTCTGTCCAAAAAGTTCTGAGACTGATTTTATTCCTGACGTATAAGCACTGCAACGCAGTAACCGTGGTGATAGCTTGATCTAACAATTGTGAACAACAGATTTGCATTCGACCAGTTAATTGTGAGCAGGCGGTGTTAAGTAGTGGACAGACGACCTTAGTGTGTCAGCGTTGTTGTTGTTAAATCGCAATGAAACAGCATCTCTAAATTAAGCTTTCGAGACATTCCGCAGAATGCAAATTTTTTCGTGCACACTCTGATTACCGAACAAAAACAACGACGCTTGGAAGCCTTCCGCGGCTTGACTGAAATGCAAAACGCGGGCTATTTGTTTCTGGAAAAGCTCTCACGTGTGAAGAAACTTGCTGTTACTAATGCGAAGCTACCACAAACGCAAAGAACAGAAATTCACACGACAGGACAACGCTTTGGTGATATAACCGTGTTTGAAGCCAGTGTGACACTGGAGTTGAACAGTATCCCAAAGAAGGACTTTTCTGCCAGCTTCACGTGGTTGTGTGAATATTTTGTGCATTGCACTCAAGTGGGGGGAGGCTATGTAGAACATCTGATGCATTAGAACCACAATCTTAACTTCCCTATGTTTTTTTATTAATCCAGTCTCAAAACTTTTTGAACTGGCGTGGTTATTTGCCCATTCCTCTCAACAGCTTCTAAGTATTTCTTACATATGGACAATCACTGTTCTCCATTCCAGATGAAATGAAAATGGAGTACTATTTCTAAGCCTACCGGAGTGGCCGTGCGGTTCTAGGCGCTACAGTCTGGAACGAGCGCCCGCTACGGTCGCAGGTTCGAATCCTGCCTCGGGCATGGATGTGTGTGACGTCCTTAGGTTAGTTAGGTTTAATTAGTTCTAAGTTCTAGGCGACTGATGACCTCAGAAGTAAAGTCGCATAGTGCTCAGAGCCATTTGAACCATTTTTTACTATTTCTAAGATTATAGCTTAGAAACACATATACATGCAATACATGCAAGAAAGTCATTATGCCCACAACATAAATAAACAGCCAAGGAAGAGTTTGTAGATTCCAAGACGTAAATAAAGTAATCTTCTGTCCATAGGTTATAGCAACGTTCTTTTGTTATTACAGAATTAATCTATGTCGTTTTAGCTGAAGAGAGACTTAATAGCGTCATGAAACGAAAGGAAGTGATAATAAAAGTCGATATCGAAGCACGAAAAGTCAACATATATATGAAGTGATGTTCTACAAAAGCTCTTTCATCGCGACTACTCAATATTTTCGCAAGTATGATTATGATTACCTGAAACTGCTTCTCTAGCTGTGGTAGACATTTAGAGAAAATGAGACAAGTTGTATGTAAATACCAGCTTGCCTTGTACGATCACACACTATATGACATCACCTCATTTTTGTATACCCAGCATTGCCTCACTTTCTTGTTGTTGTTGTGTCTGACCTGCACTTTGTCCAGTCGACCTCGTATCTGAAGTTATCTTATATTACCACTTTGATACACTGAATTTTACTGATTAATTATTTTCGGTGTTCCCTAAAGCGTTTATTTTTTTACATTTTTTGCAACTAATCTTTAATACTTTCGTGTATTCGGAAAATTTTGAGTTCTTCTCCTGTTATGACATTTAGTGACTTCTTCGTGATTTAGATATTTCATCCCTGACTGCCTTATGGGGCTTTCAACATTTTTATCCTCATCAGTCTATTGTGTCTCTATTATGAAAAGATCATTCGGAAAAGTCTACATCCGTCACCTACCATTTTCGTAGAATCGCTTCTTCTATATTTCTGACATACATTTCTGATACACATAAAAGTTATAGGACAGATACAATCATTAGTAATCATTTGCCCATCGCTACAGTTTGGCCGCTCACTCAGTCTTTCAATATTATTTCCAACATATTAAAAGTTTACGTGGTCGTGAAGGGACTGCCATGGATGTTTTATGATCAATCCATCGGAAATCTGCAAATGTCGTAAGAGGTACATTAAATTCCCTTTGATTTTCATTCAATTGATCAACAACAATGTCTTTACACGTGTATGTATTAGGGTGTCCGTTATTTTTTTGAATTTCATGTTTCTTTACGTCCACTCTGCAGGTTTTTTCCTTTTGTTATAAGAAGAATTTTAAGAGCTACACTCCTGGAAATGGAAAAAAGAACACATTGACACCGGTGTGTCAGACCCACCATACTTGCTCCGGACACTGGGAGAGGGCTGTACAAGCAATGATCACACGCACGGCACAGCGGACACACAGGAACCGCGGTGTTGGCCGTCGAATGGCGCTAGCTGCGCAGCATTTGTGCACCGCCGCCGTCAGTGTCAGCCAGTTTGCCGTGGCATACGGAGCTCCATCGCAGTCTTTAACACTGGTAGCATGCCGCGACAGCGTGGACGTGAACCGTATGTGCAGTTGACGGACTTTGAGCGAGGGCGTATAGTGGGCATGCGGGAGGCCGGGTGGACGTACCGCCGAATTGCTCAACACGTGGGGCGTGAGGTCTCCACTGGTCGGCGGAAGGTGCACGTGCCCGTCGACCTGGGACCGGACCGCAGCGACGCACGGATGCACGCCAAGACCGTAGGATCCTACGCAGTGCCGTAGGGGACCGCACCGCCACTTCCCAGCAAATTAGGGACACTGTTGCTCCTGGGGTATCGGCGAGGACCATTCGCAACCGTCTCCATGAAGCTGGGCTACGGTCCCGCACACCGTTAGGCCGTCTTCCGCTCACGCCCCAACATCGTGCAGCCCGCCTCCAGTGGTGTCGCGACAGGCGTGAATGGAGGGACGAATGGAGACGTGTCGTCTTTAGGGATGAGAGTCGCTTCTACCTTGCTGCCAATGATGGTCGTATGCGTGTTTGGCGCCGTGCAGGTGAGCGCCACAATCAGGACTGCATATGACCGAGGCACACAGGGCCAACACCCGGCATCATGGTGTGGGGAGCGATCTCCTACACTGGCCGTACACCACTGGTGATCGTCGAGGGGACAATGAATAGTGCACGGTACATCCAAACCGTCATCGAACCCGTCGTTCTACCATTCCTAGACCGGCAAGGGAACTTGCTGTTCCAACAGGACAATGCACGTCCGCATGTATCCCGTGCCACCCAACGTGCTCTAGAAGGTGTAAGTCAACTACCGTGGCCAGCAAGATATCCGGATCTGTCCCCCATTGAGCATGTTTGGGACTGGATGAAGCGTCGTCTCACGCGGTCTGCACGTCCAGCACGAACGCTGGTCCAACTGAGGCGCCAGGTGGAAATGGCATGGCAAGCCGTTCCACAGGACTACATCCAGCATCTCTACGATCGTCTCCATGGGAGAATAGCAGCCTGTATTGCTGCGAAAGGTGGATATACACTGTACTAGTGCCGACATTGTGCATGCTCTGTTGCCTGTGTCTATGTGCCTGTGGTTCTGTCAGTGTGATCATGTGATGTATCTGACCCCAGGAATGTGTCAATAAAGTTTCCCCTTCCTGGGACAATGAATTCACGGTGTTCTTATTTCAATTTCCAGGAGTGTATTTTGTTGTTACTGAAGACGAGGAACCCATGGCGCAGTGGACGAGAAGTTGCGTTGTGTCACTACGCATTGTTTATTACTGCTTATACATGTGCTTGACTGCCGTAATTAGGGTGGTCCTTATACGGGAGTTACATAAAAATGTAAAGTGATTTGAGCACACACACCTCCACCCATGTTTTTACTTTTGGGACGTTTTGATAATGTGCCAGATTTTATTACAATCAATTAATATTAATTCATACCGTAACTGACTTACACATTCAAATAAACTTTTATACTGAAATAAGTGTGTGTATTTTCTATTGGAATAAACAACTGAACTCGACCAATATGCACATGTTTTGCAAATACTGTTAAAATACATTTAAATGGGAGAAATTTAAGTACTACTATGTAATAGAACACACAAAATGCGTGAATGCAGCATGAATCAATACTAATGTCAGCACAATTTTCTTTTCAGTGTGTTATTTTTGCAACCTGGTTATTTTCTGCGGTGATCTTTCACATATTGCAAAGTTAATTCTTTTTGTTCTTCAACGGCTCTTAACGGTCCATTCAAATCTTACGTTAACTTCACTGCTCTTTGCGCCGTATCGTATGTCACCTTAAGATGTGTTGGTAGCCTCTTTAGCACAAAGGTAGGAAGTGTCTGAATCAAAGTAAAAGGAACCTTATTTAAGAAATGTAAATCTGTGCCTAACTTCATTAGCATATCCAAACTCTTTACTGAAATAAACTCATCACTCCGCTTCAGAGTGAAATTTCATTTTCATAACATATGCCAGTTTGTGGCTGAGCCATGTCTCCGCAATACCCTTTCTTCCAGCTGTGATAGTCCCGCAAGTTATGCGGAAGAGCTCCTGTGAAGCTTGGAAAGTAGGAGATGAGATACTGGTGGAAGTAAAAGTCTGATGAAGAGTCGTGAATCGTGCTTGGGTAGCTCAGTCGGCAGAGGAGCTGCCCACGAAAGGCAAAGGACCCGAGTTCGAGTCTCCCTACGGCACACAGTCTTAACCTGCCAGGAAATTTCATATCAGCACACACTTCGCTGCGGAGTGAAAATTTCATTCTAGCGTATGACAGCAGACGAGCACGCACATCAGCAGTAATAAACAGCACGTAGTGACATGATGCTGCTTCTCGGCTACTGCGGCGTGGGTTCCTAGTCTTCAGTTTCAACAAAATAGGTCTAACCTTCTTAAAACGAAAGGAAAGAAACCTAGGTGTGAATGTGTGTGTGAATAGGCATGAAATTCGGGCAAATAAGGATCACTCTGTTGACTGTAATGTAGGGAAGTGCATGTGATGGTACATGACAAGAGAGGAAAGGAAAAATCTCTGTTATTAATTTAGCTGCTAGTTATTCTTTGAAATATTCGAAAACTTACAGTTTCACTTCCGGTAGTGATACTTGACTGTACGTTTTGAACGATGATGATAGCACAGACTCTCTGTGTGTAGAAGACCGTAGGCGAGAATAGTAGGATACGTGTTCACGGTGAGATCATCTCAGGTGTAAATGATGACAGACGTTAATAACTTTCATCAGTGATACAGATTGCCCTCTGAACAGAACCAATCTCTGCTAGCGGCGCGTAACTGTAGGCTGTAAATGGCGTTCCTGCTTTCTGACTTAACGTTCAGGATTCAGCAACTTTCACCGAGCCAAAAAGGAAAGTTGTGAGGCGGTCAGATTATACGGAACCAAGGAGGCAAGATCCCTCTTACGCAAGAAGATCTGCGGTCGATAAGGAGAAAATTTCTTTGGCTTGGTTTGCACGCGATAAAAATGCACCCTGTTTCTGATTGCGTTCCCTTTAAATTAATACACTTCTCGAACGTAATTCCAGTGAGTTGATTTTATCCGCGAAGTGCAGTCTTGGAACGTTTGAAAAATACCAGGGTTACATCTACCGTAACCTCTTTACTGACTGTGGAAGTCAGAGAATGTCAAAACTCGTAAAAATGGCGGATGTTATGTAGATTGTCTGGTAGGTGGAAACGACTTCTCTGTTTCTCGTGTGGGGGCAGTGACTTGCGGCTACTGCTTTCGTTATTTAATTTGTGGCGTGAAGTAACACATCGTCACCGACAACCAGTTATATCCTTTATTATACATTGTAAACATTGTTGCTTTTGCTTTTGGCCAGTATCCACAAAATGCGACCACCAGCTTGCAGATACTTTTCTCACGGTTAAGTCCTGATGCAATATGTGTCTCACCTCTTCCGCAGTGCCTATTGTTTTCGCTATTTTATATACCTTTAATCGCTGAGCGTTCTATATCATTTCATGCACTTTGTCAATACCGTCGTCTGAAGTTGTTGTTTTAGGACTCCTTCTCGTGATCAACTTCAAGAGAATTGTCTATTTTCATTTCATATGTGTTGAAAGTGGAACAGAAAAACTCCTTATAAAAGTTCATGAATGTGATCTGTATTTCCACTATCGATAAAACATTCAAAAGAAAGATTTTGGGACCAAAATTGAGCAACCACCTTAGTTGGTACGTACGTATATCAACATAAATAAAACAAAAAAATATGTTTGTGTCAGTGTGATCGAAGCGTCAGACTGAGAAATTTTTGTTTTGCCCCAGTAGCACCCACACTGCATCGGCTACGGTTGTGAGGCTCGTAAATATTATCATTGTTTGGTTAGGCAGAATAACAACGTCACTTTCAAAACAAATTCACTGACGAGTTGTTTATGAAAAGATAATACAGTGACACAGTTTGGAAGTCAGCGACCTCTAGCCGTTAGTGTTACTGCCCACCACTGCACTGGTTCCGATTTATTGAGGTTATTCAACTTTTTTAAAGGTGGGATGAACAGGATTTACTAATCACTACGAACCCAACCGAAGAACAATGGTGATGAATAACGGAACTATTGAAGTCGGAGTATCGTAAGCATTATATCACTGACCGCACAAATTACTTTAAGTCCATTTGAGTACAATACGTTTCTTAGTGTTGCTTCTTTCTTAGCTATTGATAAAGGACCCTCCATTTTGCCAGCATAGCAAGAACGTAGTGAAAATCAGCGCACATTTCGAAATGCTAAAGTATTTTCAATGTCAATGTAGACAGTAGGTGTAACTCATATTAAAATGTTACACACATGAAGGCGTTTAAATAAATTACTCTGTTTCAGCTACCTCTCGATATGGTTGAATTACTGACACATAGGGATAGAATTAAGTTTGGTTTGTAGACTCTGGAGACTGACTAAAGTACGTCCGTGAATAACGCTTTGTGTCATCCAACATCAAAGCCGAGCTTATTGGTTGTAAGGTCTTACGTGATTTGTTTGAAGTGCAATGACTTAAAGAATGGCCGGTCTGTTTAAGGTTGCTGTTATTCCGGAGGAATACCACCACTACCTTCGGCCGTACCTTGTGGTTTCCATTAACATTTCAAGTGACTGCTGAGTTTGTTCTTTCAACGAGGATATCTACATCGAAACTCCGCAAGCCACGTTGGTGTGTCGTGGAGGGTTCTTCGTGTACCGTCATCAATTCGCCCTTTTTCTGTACCAGTCGTGAATGGAAGAACGGACGTTGGCTCGAACCACAATCCTCTCACATTTTGCCTCCATAATCATTTTGTGGAATATGCGAGGGGAAAAGCATTACCTTGTATGACACTCCTAGCAACGTACGTTTTCGGGTTTTTACGGTAAACCATGGTGTGATGCAAAACGCCTCTCTTGTGGTGTATGCCACTGGATTTGTGTGGTCATCTCCACGACACTTTCGCACTTACTAATCGAACTCGTGACGAAACGTACTGCTCTTGTATTGATCTTGTCTATTTCCTCTATCAAACATATCTCGCAACGGTCCCAGACAGAGGAGCACTGCTCTAGTATCAGTGAAACAAATATTTTGTAGGATGGTTTCTTTGAGGGTTGACTACATTTCCTGAGAAATCTTCCAAAGGATATCCGTCTGGTATCATCCCTTTCTACAGTTAGTTTTTTGAGATCGTTCTACTTTAAATCCCTCCAAACGCATTTTCCCACATTTAATGAATGCGACTGCTTCCACTGGTTGTTCAGCAATCCTGTAATCAAACAATAACAAGATATTTTGATTGTTCACGCGCAATACCTTATATAACGTTTACTGCGTCAAATGTCGATCCTCTTCTGGTCACCCACGAACAGTTTCACGAAGCTTTCGACATTACCCACTATGTCATTTACACAACTTGCCTGATAGAAAAACTGAAGCAACCAGAAGCGGAAGAGAACAGTAAATGAAACTTCACTGGTTAAGAGAGCTTATATTATTTCAATTATTACAAAATCCATTCAATTTATAAAGAACTTGGCAGTATGGGCCCACTTACCAGTATGACGTTGTACATCCTCTGGCCTGAATGCATGCACTGATTCGATTGGAAAGAATGTCATGAAGCTCACGACTGTTATAACTGGTCCTCAATATTCTGGATACTGGCACTGAAGTGGAGTTGACGTCCGAACTGGTCCCACACATGTTTTATCGTGGTCTGATGTGTGGAACTTGCTAGTAACTGGAGTATCTCAACATTGCGAAGACAGCTTACAGAGGCACGCGCCATATGAGGAGGAGCACTGTCCTGTTGAAAAACTCTAGAAAAATACCGTCGCATGAGGGGCAACGCATGAGGACGCGAGGTGTCCGTGACGTGCCGTTGTCCAGCTAATCACTACCATCCGTGATACCCTATGACCCCACCATGACGCCAAGAGTATCACCACTGTGCCTCTCCAAACCGTTGGAAGAATGGGACCTCTGCCTAGGTCGCCGCCATACTCGCCGACGATGGTCGCCTGGTGTCATACGGAACCGCGATTCATCGCTGAACGGAATATGACGTGGCGTTTGCGTTGTGTTGTTAATGGCAGCCTGTATATGGGACGGTAGTTTCCAAGTCCAGCTGCAGTTGGTCTCGGACTAACGGGACAGGCCGACTCGTGATGTTGCAAGGAGGCTTTTGTATCCCGCCTGGAAGGCGGCGCCTGGGTCTGCTCCTGAAAACTGAAGGGTAGGCCGAATATAGGAAACTAGGAGCAGCAACACTTGGTACTGCACTTAGGTTATAACTCTTTTACTTAACTTTGCGTACAGATGAGCACATAGGTGCGAAGCCGTTCATCCATCAACTCTAACAGCGGCTAGAAGTTACAAAGGCAAAATCTGTAGTGGCTCGCCCACTATGAAATAGAAACAATGTTGCTAGGTCGTCTCCTCGTAATCAACTCGGCAGAATCTGGAGCGGCGCTCGTAGAGCTGCACGGCGCCGGCTAGAGTCGTAGTGCCAACCTAAGAACTTGTACCTAAGCCGTGGCATCGTAACTATCGATACCATAGAGGCCATTACTTGTTCTAGGATGGCAGGCGGAGACGTGATGGGGTTACGATGTGCTTCGTGTACAATATGGCGATCCTCACTCTTAGTCGCCGCGCGGGATTCGCCGAGCGGTCTAGGGCGCTGCACTCACGGACTGTGCGGCTGATCCCGGCGGAGGTTCGAGTCCTCCTTCGGGCATGGGTGTGTGTGTTTGTCCTTAGGATAATTTAGGTTAAGTAGTGTGTAAGCTTAGGGACTCATGACATTAGCAGTTTAAGTCCCATAAGATTTCACACACATTTGAACATTTTTTTCTCCCTCTTAGTCAGACTTGGTCAACTGGCACCTTGACGCCCTCCCATTTCCAGGCAGTCAGTCATCGGGCCACTGTCACATCCTGTTGTTGTTGTCTTCAGTCCAGAGCCTGGTTTGATGCAGCTCTCCATGCTACTCTATCCTGTGCAAGCTTCTTCATCTCCGAGTAACTACTGCGACTTGCATTCTTCTGAATCTGCTTAGTGAATTCATCTCTTGGTCTCCCTCTACGATTTCTACCCTCCACGCTTCCCTCCGATACTAAACTGGTGATCCCTTGATGCCTCAGAACATGTCCTACCAACCGACCCCTTCTTCTAGTCAAGTTGTGCCACAAACTTCTCTTCTCTCCAATCCTATTCAATACCTCCTCATTAGTTATGTGATCTACTCACCTAATCTTCAGCATTCTTCTGTAGCACCACATTTCGAAAGCTTCTATTCTCTTCTTGTCTAAAGTACTTATCGTCCATGTTTCACTTCTATACATGGCTACACTTCATACAAATACTTTCAGAAAATGCTTCCTGACACTTATATCTATACTCGATGTTAACAAATTTCCCTTCTTCAGAAACGATTTCTTTACCATAGCCAGTCTACATCTTATATCCTCCCTTCTTCGACAGTCATCAGTTATTTTGCTCCCCATCTAAGTGTCTCATTTCCTAATCTAATTCTCTCACCATCACTTGATTTAATTCGACTACATTCTAGTATCCTCGTTTTGCTTTTGTTGATGTTCATCTTATGTCCTTCCTTCAAGACACTGTTCATTCCTTTCAGCTGCTCTTCCAGGTCCTTTGCTGTCTGACAGAATTACAATGTCATCAGCAAACCACAAAGTCTTTATTTCTTCTCCATGGATTTTAATTCCTATTCCAAATTGTTCTTTTATTTCCTTTATTGCTTGCTCAATATACAGATTGAATAGCATCGGGGATAGGCTACAACCCTGTCTCACTCCCTTCTCAACCACTGTTTCCGTTTCATGCCCCTCGACTCTTATAACTGCCATCTGGTTTATGTACGAATTGTAAATAGCCTTTCGCTCCCTGTATTTTACACCTGCCACCTTCAGAATTTGAAAGAGTATTCCAGTCAACATTGTCAAAAACTTTCTATAAATCTACAAATGCTAGAGGTTTTTCTTTCCTTAATCTATCTTCTAAGATAAGTCGTAGGGTCAGCATTGCCTTATGTTTTCCAACATTTCTACGAAATCCAAACTGATCTTCCCCGAGGTCAGCTTCTACCAGTTTTTACTTTCGTCTGTAAAGAATTCGTGTTAGTATTTTCAGGCGTGACTTATTATACTGATAGTTCGATTATTTTCTCACCTGTCAGCACCTGCTTTTTTTAGGATTGGAATTATTATATTCTTCTTGAGGTCTGAGGGTATTTCGCCTGTCTCACATACCCTAATGTCCCAGAGATGCAGGTGTTGCACGTTTCGACCTGCTGGCCGAATGGAGACCCGCGACGTGGCCCTTTTCAAACTTCGTCAGGCACTGACAACGCCGACCAAATGAGTGCGTGGCATCTCCGTGCCCTTCACACCGATCACTCAACATTTGACGCTGTTCACGACCCTTATACACACTACCAGTTCAAGTAACAACAGGAACAGCACTATTGTACTCTGGCGGCCATTCTGTCTGTCACAGGGAATTGCATTCCAATAACGTTCATTACAGCGTGTGATATATGCATGTACGAAGCTACATCGACATCCGACCACGTCCACTTGGTGCTTCACTTTTTTGTCAAGCAGTGTATAACCTTATATCGTCCATGTTGGAATGCGGTTATGAAACTGCGACTGTTCGTGACGATGAAACATGAATTAAAGTAATAATTTCTATGAGTTTCTCTTTGTTTAGCCCCACGACGCATTTCGATGACTTACAACTTCATGTTCATGTAATTTAATCCTCTCATCCATCTGAAGGCGATGGTGTAAGCCCTCCAAACGCGTCGTGGATGTAAAGAAAAAGTGGTTGACACAGCTAACTACTTTAATTAATCCTTTAGAGCCACTGTATATTGTGAAAAGAAACTGTCCTGTAACACCCCCTTGCGATAAGTCGCAACGCACTTTTATATCTGAAGATTTTTCTTCGGGAATGATGATAAGATACGCTCTATTTTCTAGCATTCTCCAGTCCAAAGATATTCTGATATTCCATTCGGCTGAGTTTTTTTCCATTTAGGCGGCCTTGCGGAACTGTGTCGAGCGCCTTCCTGTAGTCAGGGAACTCATTATCAACCTTGGCGCCAGTGTTGATTACATCTGAAGGATTCTCTTCATTATAAGTGACATGATGTATTTTATTTTATAGTAACTCTTCAATCGTATCACTCCAGTCACAAGTATGATCTGACATGACGTGCACTTGCAGTTTGTTTACTAGGTGATAGTGCGGAGATGTACCGAAAATCTTCCGGAATTCTGCGAACAAGGCATCGGTCTGGACGTTGGTATCTACAACGTTCTGGGTATGGCGGACGATTAACATCGTCGTTAAACTGTAAACTTGCATCCTTTTGAAGAGTTGTTTTGTCAGCAGGAGAGACTATTGTTCCTTATCAAGAGTCAGTGACGTGGAAGAACTGGCCGAACGAGCCGAGCCCGGCGGAGGACCTCAGGTGAACAGCAACAGGGCCAAAAGAGACGGTTGGTAGCCAGCCTCCACTTCCCGTTAATGTAGCTGCTACCTCGGTCTGTCACATCGGAAGCGTGAAACCGTCGTAGAAATTTGTTGAAATGTGAGAAGATACTCCTTCCTAGCAGTGATGCGGATGTAGACCAGTATGTGGAACAAGGAAAGCCACTTTAAAATGAAAATTCTCTGCGGGCGGAAGGGAGAACAGGAAGGCGGCACGAGCGGAGTCATGGAGGCGTCTAGAAAGCTGGCGGCCACAGCCGCTGTCTCCGTCAGTGGCGCAACGGCCGGTCCCCCGGTTCGCGACCCCGCGCTTTTCCAGACAGCAGACCGGCCGGTGCCACAGTTTTCTATCCGTGGCTTAGGCCGCCATCTTCCAGACACATGCATGCCGTAGCTTAATCTCCTATCCACAAGAGAGAAAGTCTCATATGACTGCCGTCCAGGAGTTAATGTTTACAGCCGCAATTTCTACAATGGCCACTTATCACAAACTAATGTCAGTGATTGCGGGAAAAGTGGAAGAAAATACACTGCCTAAAAAAAATACAACATCCCGACGGGTCGTATCCAGTAGCACTAGGCTATAATACAGAGTGAGTCACTAACTATTGCCATCTAGAATAGCTCCGAAAGTGTGATAGTAGCTGAAAATTTTGTGGGACAAATGTTACCTGGGACAATGGGGGACATAATATGACGTTGGTTTTTTGTTGCTAGGTGGGGTCGCTTCAGAGATTATGATGGTCAACTTTGTTTTTTTAAATGGGATGCTATGGTTTGGTACTTATTTGTTGACAGCGGCTATCGAGACGAATGACGTGTAACAGTAAGGTCTTTGAATGTCAACGAAGATCACAAAGTTGGCATGAACGTATATTTACAGAAGGAGTTCGAAGTGATGGCCATTGGTATTAATGCAGTGCTGCGATCTTCTTATCATGGAGTGGTATCCCTTATCACTTCGTCACTTATCGAAGCACGTGCTCTAACAAATCTCTCTCGTGTATCGTGCAAATAGTAAATATTCGCCGAATACGGCGTATCCATCTAACGTGCCATCGACATGTAAACGTCTCGACGGTTTCGCAATAAAACACTAATAGTAACGGTAAGACTAGTATCGTCGAATGAAGCGAATGTGAATGATGTATTCCTTCGAAGAACAAGTCTGTATGCTTCTCATTTACCGAGAATGCCAACGAAATTCAGTGACACCTAGAGACTTATACGCTGAAAGATATCCTCAACATACTCATCCTGCACGTCGTACATTTAAATTTGTGTATGACAAATTGAGAACAACTGGATCTTTAACACATAGGAAACATATCCGGCAAAGGAAAGTTACTAACGAGGAAACGGAAATTGGTACTCTTACCACTGTGGTTCGAGGTTCTTGTGTTAGTTCGCGTCAAGTCGCAATGGAATCTGGCATGAGCGAGAGTAGTGTTGTTCGTGTTCTGCATCGCCATAAATATCATCTTTTCCATATCAGTCTACACGAAGAATTAACTGGTATGGATTGTATGCGTCGCATTGAATTCTGCCGATGGGCTCAACTTCAGATTCAGAGGGATGACACGTTTATTAATTCGATTTTATTTACTGACGAGGCTACATCCACGAGCCATGGAAATATCAATTTGCATAACATGCATTATTGGGCAACTGAAAATCCATGTTGGCTGCGGCACTTTGCACTCCCAAAACCGTGGCCGGTGGATGTATAGTGTGGGATTCTGGAGGATAGAACTATAGGCCCCGATTTCTTCGAAGGAAATCTTAATAGTAGGAAGTGCACCACCTTCCTGCAAGAAATAGTAGTCTGTTATTGGAAGAAATATATTTAGGAACAGGGAACAGAATATGGTATCAACACGATGGGTGTCCGGCACATTTTTTGCTGATGGCTAGAAATGAGTTGCAGAGACAATTCCTAGATCGTTGGATTGGACGCGTATGAGATGCGTCGTGGCCGGCTCGTTCCCCAGACTTGACGCCTCTTAATTTTTTCTTGTGGGGATTCGTAAAAGACATTGTTTATAAAGACGTTCAGACTACACCTGAAGATTTGCGAGGGAGAATTGTCAGAGCATGTGCTTCCATAAATGCCGATATGAGAAGCAATTCCACTCAATCCACCACTCAATCCATGATAAGAAGATTGCAGCACTGCATTGATACCAATGGTCATCACTTCGAACACCTTCTGTAAATGAACGTTCATGCCACCTTTGTGACCTTCGTTGACCTTCCAAGACTTTACTGTTATACATCAATGGATTCGTCTCGATAGCCACTATTAAAAAATAAGTACCAAACCATATCATCCCATTTAAAAAAACAACGTTGACCTTCATATCTCTGAAGCGACCCCACCTAGCTGCAAAAAACCAACGTCATATTATGGCCCCCGTTGTCCCAGGCAATATTTGTCGCACAAACTTTTCAGCTCCTATCATACTTTCGGAGTTATTCTTGGTGGCAATAGTTAGTGACTCACCTTGTATATGCATACTGAAGAGTTGCAGTGTTAGTGATTCATTTGCCACGGTCATCGGCGATCATATGACGCTAGGGACGCTTGCCTGTGCGTCCTCTGTTTTGACTCTACAGCCTGTAACTGTACTGCGTTCGGAGCTGAACAGTATTAACAACATACATTCTAGGGTACAACTGTGACCAGCCCACGAGTACGTACTCCTGTTGAACAGTTTCATTTATTTGGACGTGGTCGCATTGTGGGCCTGTGGATGGACGTATTGATGGATTGCTGCATATGTTGGGCACAGTGTATCGTTGCTTTCAACTGTGGTCTGTGAAACATTCCTACTCTGTACACCAGATTTTGGACGTCTGTATAGTGCAGTCGCACGTCAAGATCGATACATGGTGCGAACAGCAGTGGCCAACCGAACATCATCCAGGGGCCAAATAAGGGCACATGTTGCACCTCGCGTCTCATCAGGAACCATTGGGGGCCGTCTGCTATCAGCAGGATTAAGATGACGTATGCCTCTATCCAGGCTACCACTTACGCCACGACACTGCCAAGCATGGCTACTCTGGTGTCATAAAAGAGTTGTCTGGAGAGTAGGACGCAGCTCTGTTGTCCTCAGTGACGATAGTAGGTTCCGTGTGCATGTGAGTTTATGTGTGTACAAGTGTACGGCGTACACCTGTTGAGTTTCCTACACCAGAATGCATTCGCCCAAGACACAAAGGTCCCACCCAGAATTCATAGTGTGGCGCCCACAGTTTACAACTCGCAGCCACATTCGGTGTTTCTGCACGGTAACCTTCCTACTACCAGGGCTGTTTTCTTTCATGGGTACTACTAGGGTCATAAAGACCCCAAATAATTTACACGGGAAATGTATTTTAATGAACTAATATAGGAATATACATTACAGCGTTCATCATAACAGTAATCGTTCTATTTTCATACATGTTACGTTAAAAAATAAACAAACAACTTAAATCGTGGTCATGTTGTCCCAATGGTACGCAATGCAGAAAACCATGAATAAACTTTAATGCGTTATGAGTGTAAAACTCAGTAAAATATCATTGGATACAGCAGGTGAATCAGAGGGAGACAGTCATTTATTTCGAAAATAATAGCTTTGAAAACTAGGGAGATATAAATTTTCAATATGCTTATGGGGTTGCATTTGCACCAGTTATACTAGGAAGGGCTAAACGGAAGCTGAGGCAAGGAACCATAAAAATGGGTACAGAAATAAGCGAGAAATAATATTTTCATTATTGCTGGCGTTTCGTGTGACAGCTGTTCAACGGAACAGTCATTATTATATATTCATAAATGTATCATTCAAGAAATAAACAAACAATTTAAACTGTTGTCATACTGACCCCAATGGTACTCAGTGGAAAAAGCATGTATAAATTTTAATGTGCTGCAAACATAAAAATTAACAAAATATTATTGGATACAATCGACTCAGAGGAGTAAAGTGATATAATTTAAAAATAATAATTTTGAAGAAAAGGGAACTTACTCGTTCTCTGCGGCGTGCAGAACCAGAACCATTGCCAAATTTCAACAAAAATGCAGAGGATGCTTGGGACAATCTATCGCAAAATGCCGTACGGCATTATTTTGATCGTTTGCATGCGAGAATACACACCTTCAGAGAAAGGGGGCGGGGGTACACTATATACTGCTGCAATGTTTGCGTATCGCTTACTGTGGCGGGTGTGTTTGATTTGGTCTGAATTTGTTATATACTACTACAGTTGTGAACTATATGTTACCTCAGTTGTCAACAGAATAACCTTGTCCTTGAGATTGGTGCATTTTTTTGTCCGTTAGTGTAGTCGGCTACGAGTGTGATTAGAACACTACGACAACAAGTTTTCTGACGGATGCCGATTCAAGTAGTGTTTTCGAATTTCTAAGTAAAGTTGTAAAATACTATTTCTAGATGACGGTGGGCTGCGTCATTACTTAAAGTAATCGAGTTTCTGGTAACTGGGGTAGAACGCTGCCTCGTCCAATTTGAAGATGATAGGTTGATCTTCCCGCAGTCCTTCTAAATACCATAGGTTATAGTCTTAATGGCGAATGGGTTCCCCATTATGTCAGGTGTTTACCGGTTCCTCTTGGAAATAAACTTTGACAAGACGTGGCAGGAAGGAAATCTGTGTTGATGAGAGGTGTTAGAGAGAGCAGAAAATGGGCGGTACAAATGCTTGAATTCTGTTCTGGAGGCTGACTGGCTGAAAGCGGTGAATGTTAAAAATAAATTCCTTGGAGGTACTTGGTCCTAGCGGAGCAAAAATCGGGTAACCTGGCAGTCCTCGCGGGGTGTAGGAGGCAACTCGTGCGCCCTCGAGGTGTGTTGAAAAATGTTGGTCCGAAGTGATCAAATACGGAAAGATTTCGAAAATGCGTTCCCTCACGTATGTGGAATGCTGGTTACGCGACTGAGTTCCGCTTTCGTAGGCGAGTGTGGCCGAATAGTGGTTGTGAACATGTTCAGTAAGTACATGCCTCAGATTAGTTTGGGTAGCCAAGTAGCTAGCACGACATCGGTATTTAGTGAACGAGGTCAGACTTGATGAGGTTTATCTGAAGCCAATAAAGTATTTTCGTGGAAAATTGAAGCGTGATGTCGTAGTGTGTTGTTTATTTGTTGAATTTAGTCTGTTTTCTTGCTTTATATCGGTAATAACGAAGACAGGCCAACTATGCGAAAGTGAACAATTTTACATTTCTCTACCATTGCCAATCCTGACACCACTTTTAAATATTATCATCTGATTGAATAATCCATAGTTTTTCAGGCAACACATCGTTATAAATAACTGCATCATTTGCAAAAGTTCTGAGGTTGCTGTTAATACTGTCTGCGATATCATCAATCTACAACAAGAATGACAAGAGTTCCAACACACTTCTCCTGGGGCACAGCCGAAATTACTTCTACATCTTTCGCTTATTTTCCATCCAAAACAATTCCCCGTCTTCCTTATCAAGAAATTCTCAATTCGGTTGCAAGTTTCTGTTGATATCCCACGTGACCGCACTTTCATTAACGTGTGGTACGGAGTTAAATGCTTCTCGGAAGTGAAGAAATACTTCATTCACCTGACTGATTTGTCTCATGGCTTTCAGGATTTCATGTGATAAAATCATGAGTTGGATTTCACATGATAAGTGCTTTCCAAATCAATGTTGTCATTCTGTGCGAGATACTTCATTATGTTTGAGCTCAGAATATATTCTAGGATTCAACATACGGATCAAAGTGAGACTGTTTAATAGGCTTCTGGATTATCTCCACCACTCTTCTTGTAGATGGGTGTGATCTGTGCTTTCTTCCAGTCACTGGCCACAGTTTTTCCGTCATGCAGAATATTAAGAGTCAGTGGGAGCTAACTTAGCTGCAAATTCCACTATCCGTCAAAAATTTTCGTTACTCATGATGACAACTATATACTTCATTTCAGTGAGCAAATACAGCGTACAAATTAAGTAGACCAACAAAATAATTATTTTCTCTCTCTATCAATAAGCACAATTCAATGTGGTTTAGATTTTAGGCTCTTCAAAGTATCCATCCTTCGCCCTCAGAAAAGCTACAGAAACTCTTGTCATTCTGGAGATAAGATTTAATACTGTTTTTGCAGATATTGTAGTTCGACAAGTCTGTAAATTATTCCACAGATCTTCAACATTAGATAGCCTCACTATTGTGACTTCCCTGTCAAGTTCATCCGATAAGAGTTCAATGGAATTTAGGGCAGGTGACTGACTTGGCCAAATCATATTCTTCAGAAGCTCTCCTGCGAACCATGCAGGAGAGCTTCTGTAAAGTTTGGAAGGTAGGAGACGAGGTACAGGCAGAAGTAAAGCTGTGATGACGGGGCGTGAGTCGTGCTTGGGTAGCTCAGATGGTAGAGCACTTGCCCGCGAAAGGCAAAAGTCCCGAGTTCGAGTCTCGGGCCGGCACACAGTTTTAATCTGCCAGGAAGTTTCATATTCTTCAGTTCCCCACATTTCTCTTTTGTACTGATATACCGTTTGCACAATTGAGAAGCATGTTTTGGAGCAATGTCCTACTGCGGAACAAACCCACGACTAATAAGTCTCTCGCCAGATGGAACTGCATTGTTGATAACTATCCTGTGGTATCCTTCCCTCTTTCATGTTTCATTAACTGTTGCTAGATCGTCGACTTTATCATCCGCAAAATGACCTCATACCATGAACTCCCTTCCACCATACTTCACCATTGGCGTCACAAACTGACTCTTCATACATTTCCACGAAGCCTATGAACAAACTTTCGACACTTGTTTCCAGGTACTTCAAACTTAGTTTCGACCGCGAATAACACGTTGGACCATTGATGAACGCTCCAGTTTTTATGTTGCTGTGCCTATTGTATCCTTTTCAACTTATTTTGTCTGCGCAGTAAAGGTTTCTTCACCGCCATGCACGCCGTGTTCATGAAAACGGCGTTGCACTATTGAGACAGAGGTTGGAGCTGCTCGCGTACTGTTTACTTCCTCGTGAATTTCTGGTTTTTGACGTTTACTATGTAAACACAGGAACTGATTTTACGTATATGATGTTACTTGAGATCTTCCAAGTCACAAAACACTTGCATTGGTACTAGTTTGCTTGAACCGCTGTAACGTGTACACCACTATAGATTGGGCTACGCCAACTTTTATTGCAATTGTCCTATTAGAATAGTCTTCCTGATGCAGAGCTACAATTACAGCACATGTTTGAGTTCGAATGTCCTGCTTCCGCTCCAATGGGAGGTAATATGGTATGAAGTTGATCGGGTATACAAACACGCTGCTAGATGCACGCTATGCAAACTAATGCAAGCTGATTGCTTCACAGACAGTTGAAGGAATGAGGAATATTCGAATAGAACCATCTTAGGCAATGGAACGTCAGTGATGTTAGAGGTAACTCATAAGCGCCCCTCTGTGCAAACCACGTGTAAAATACACAACAGAGGCGCTTAGACTTTATATGTTTATACTTGTTTTATTTTCAGAATGGGGATATGATAGAATATTCAGAACTAATAAACACAGATCGACAGTTCTGATAGGTGATCTAAAACTTTTGACCAGTAATTCATGTGTAGTATCTGAGAGTGTTCCCACCGGGATCTAGGATCTTATTTAATTCTATTGGTAGTTTTGTTCCTCAGCGACACTGATACTAATATCTATATCACTCATGTTTGCATTGGTGCAAGAAATAAACTAATGCAGTCAGCTCTACCTTCTTCAGAAAGGGCAAATTTTAAAACGAAGTTCAGTATTTCTTCTTTTGCTTTGTTACTCTCAATCTGGACACTAACTTTGGTGTTACTGACAGCCTTTACAAATGCCCAGTTTTCTCTGGGATTTGTGAGAGATCTTTCGATGGCATTCTGCTATGGTAGTTATTAAAGCTTCATATATTGCGATCTTGAAAGCCATGTACGTTTGTAAGATTTTGCAGAAAGGTTTTGAATGCTAGTCTTTTTTCAGTCATTTAGTAAGGCGAGATTCTACCACCATCTCCGCACAAAAATTTTGTTCTGCGTTGCACGTAGCGGAACACTGTTGCTCGAAAGTAAAGCATAGTGAGCTTAGCACAGCTGCTCGTCTTTGCATTGCACAGGCTTTTTCTTCTCACATAATTTATAATTGTCAGCTTAACGTACAGTCAGGACACAATAAGATCATTTAAGTTATGTGTTGCATTTTAAAATTACTGTCAGGGTCAGTTTAGGTAAAGTTTAGTTCAGGTTTTATTTCTTTGTCAGATAGCCTTATTCTTACAGTGCAGCGTTATATTCGCGTGTGCATCATTTAATGTTTGGATTTTTTTTAGTCACTTTGGGTACATAAATGTACAGGGCATTTTTAATAGAAGCGTTTTGGACAGTTCTTTCAAAATTGGATTTGTAATTTTGTGTAGAATGTTCATTCTGTTAGTTTTGATGGTTGTAAATGTTAGTCACATGCTGTGACGTCACGCATTGTAGCACTGTGCAACACAGAAATTGACGAGTCTGCTTGTTTAGTATACAGTTGTAGGTGTTCTAATTATTTTTGGTCATAGTTAATTGCAATACAGTTGTACAGTTTGAGTCATTTGGCTACTTTTTTTATTAGATATGGTTTACGTAATCTCAACACTTGGCTCGGTTAGGTTCAAATTCAACACAGAAATACACGGAAGCTCAAGAATAGGAACCGATTTCAGTTTACAACACAACACAAAAAACAACAAAATCATAGCAGTTACACGTTTAATTCAGCAAATCTATCTCGGCCCTGTGCTTTGTATTGCACCTATTATGTACAAGGTGCTGTTTGTTAAGAATTTTTTTACTATAATAAAGTAAAAATTGTTGAGGGACACCAAAATGCAATATGTTAAATTCAAAAATGATAAATGCTCGGAAACATTTACTTTTGTTATTATTAGCATTCACTGAGCAACAACATAAAAAATCAGGTTTTAACCAGCTTTTATATCTGGATTTATATAAGCTCCATTGCTTTTTAGAAAGCTTCAAACTGTGGGATTTTGTTACAAATGCTTCGACAGCTGATCAATAGTATTCTAATCATTTCTTTGAATATTACCCTAACAAGTCGAAGTCTCTTGCAGTTATCATTATCTAAAATGGATGACTAGTCACCTAAACCGAAAACAGAATTGTGTGCACTCCACACACAGTCGTCTACCTGCGTAGCAGCTTTTATCGTGCGCCTCTGATTCATTTAGGGGCCCGTCCAATTCTCTACTCTATTTCCAAGTCCCACGGATCGGAACTTCGTTTGTCACAGAATCTTCGCAGTCCTTAGTACAAACTTCTATACGGCTCAGAATCAGGGGGTCCCGGTCAGCTCTGGCGACAATGCTGCAGATTGTGAGCTGGTCTTCTCTACCCTCTCTTCCAGCTGCTGGAATGATCGAAGTATTATCATACACTAGACGACAGGCATCGTTTGTTCGTACATGCACGATAATATACAGTTGGTTGTATCTTGTTTCCTCAATGGCTGCCGGAACAGCCTCTTCATCACGTTTAACGAGGCCTCCATTCATATACACAGAGTACACAAAGTGATCCCTCCCATCTCTTACTGCCAGTTACGCAAGAGGTACCATTATCTACTGCACGTTTGAACTTCCGACGATTAACGGACCGTATATGCTTTAGTGTTTTGGCCTACCCTTGACACAGGACACAGACGCTTTCTCGACAGGTGAAGTGGGTCTCGCTGGCGCGGAGCCAGTTTCAGTCGTAGACAGCGAGCCGAACCTGTTGTTTAGGGGATGGGTCGCTGCATCCCCTATACGGACTTTCTAGAGCCACCACTGTCACGCACTGACAAGCTGTCGATTGGGGTACGGGTATTACGTGTTTCAAGACATGTTGATCGCTTTACTTGTTTTTAGATAATTAGTGGTGTAACTTATTGGGTCAAAGAATTCACCCTTAACTTCCCTTCCATTCAATAACTGTGATTGTAACCCTCGCAGCAATATTTTCTGTAGCTGGCTTGTAGCTGAATCTCTGCAATCGTGCCTATCTGTTTTTGATTTCTGAAAGATAATCCTCACATCGCCAAAGGACACGCATCCTACTGTTTTGGTGATGTTTACCAGCCGTACGCTATGTTTCACCTTTCAATACCTCCGCCTGATCACGACAGAGTGCCCTCTGAGTATCAGTTCCAGCAACCTCTAATTGAGAACTCCTTTGTTGGTGGCTTCATCCATGCCAGGAAGCGAGCATTCGAATGAGGATCATTGATAGTATGCACCTTCTGCGAAAGAGGATCAACACTACTGACCATTAAAATTGCTACACCAAGAAGAAATGCAGATGATAAACGGGTTTTCATTGGACAAATATACTAAAACTGACATGTGATTACATTTTCACGCAATTTGGGTGCATAGATCCTGAGAAATCAGTATCCAGAACAACAACCTCTGGCCGTAATAACGGCCTTGATACACCTGGGCATTGAGTCAAACAGAGCTTGGATGGCGTGTACAGGTACAGCTGCCCATGCAGCTTCAACACTATACCACAGTTCATCAAGAGTAGTGACTGGCGTATTGTGACGAGCCAGTTGCTCGGCCAGCATTGACCAAACGTTTCAGTTGGTGAGTGATCTGGAGAATGTGCTGGAGAGGGGAGCACTCGAACATTTTCTATATCCAGAAAGGCCCGTACAGGATCTGCACCATGCGGTTGTGCATTATCCTGCTGAAATGTAGGGTTTCGCAGGGATCGAATGAAGGGTAGAGCCACGGGTCGTAACACATCTGAAATGTAACGTCCACTGTTCAAAGTGCCGTCAATGGGAACAAGAGGTGACCGAGACGTGTAACCAATGGCACCCCATGCCATCACGCCGGGTGATACGCCAGTATGGCGATGACGAATACACGCTTCCAATGTGCGTTCACCGCAATGCCGCCAAACACGGATGCGACCATCATGATGCTGTAAACAGAACCTGGATTAATCCGAAAAAGTGACGTTTTGCCATTCGTACACCCATGTTCGTCGTTGAGTACACCATCGCAGGCGCTCCTGTCTGTGATACAGCGTCAAGGGTAACCGCATCCACGGTCTCCGAGCTGATAGTCCATGCTGCTGCAAACGTCGTGGAACTGTTCGTGCAGATGGTTGTTGTCTTGCAAACGTCCCCATCTGTTGACTCAGGGATCGAGACGAGGCTGCACGATCGGTTACAGCCATGCGGATAAGATGCCTGTCCTCTCGACTGCTGGTGATACGAGGCCGGTGGGATCCAGCACGGCGTTCCGTATTACCCTCCTGAACCCACCGATTCCATATTCTGCTAACAGTCATTGGATCTCGACCAACGCGAGCAGCAATGTCGCGATACGATAAACCGCAATCGCGATAGCCTACAATCCGACCTTTATCAAAGTCGGAAACGTGATGGTACTCATTTCGCCACCTTACACGAGGCATCACAAGAACGTTCCACCAGGCAACGCTGGTCAACTGCTGTTTGTATATGAGAAATCGGTTGGAAACTTACCTCATGTCAGCACATTGTAGGTGTCGCCACCGGCGCCAACCTTGTGTGAATTCTCTGAAAAGCTAATCATTTGCATATCACAGCATCTTCTTCCTGTCGGTTAAATTTCGCATCTGTAACACGTCATCTTCGTGTTGTCGCAATTTTAATGGCCAGTAGTGTAATTAGAAACAAGCAAATAGAACAAAAAGAACCTGAAGCAATGGTGAAATGTGTCACTCGTGAGCTGAAGATACGTAAGGACCACAACTGAATGAAATGTGATGCGAACTGTAAAGGCAGAGGAGAATCCTACTGCAAGAACATTTAAGTGTGTCAGAACGACAAGTATTAGAGAGGTCTATCAAAAGATTCTTGAGTGTTTAGAGTGAGGGTGTAGTTATTTGATGGGAGATAGGTGAAGTACTCCACTGTCCTCCTACGAGTACATTTTTGTATCCCAACTGCTTGTGGATCTATTTTGAGGACAATGGCTGAAAAATTATGCGAATCACTGGTTACTCTCCATTTTGTATTTTGATAGTGAGATGTAGCTTTTTGTGAAGACTGCAGCCCTTAACAGGTGGTCTGAAATGGCTCTCCTGCATGTAGTTCTCTGAAGCATATCGCGTGCTCGGTGGTGCTCGTCGCCGTCTCATGGACCGTTGCTCTGTGTGTGCGCAGACAGGGCAGGCCATGGACAGGCGCCTGGCGACGGTGCTGCTGCTGGCGGCGGCGGCGGGCGTGGCGCGCGCCAGCGCTCACTTCATCCGGCTGGCGCTGGTCGCCGTCATGGGCCTCGCCGGCATGTACATGCTGCACGTGCTCGCCCAGGACTACAACGCCATCCGACAGCCCGTCAAGGCCAAGGTCGCCTCCGCCATACTGCGCTCCGTCATCGCCAAGAGGTCAGCGGCAGACTCGCCGGTAGGTATTACGAGACCGTCACCACACCAATGGCATGGAGGAGAAACTGCAATGGGAGTCCCACAGGGTTCAATAATTGACCCATTACTATTCTTACATTATGTTAATGATCTGCCATTTTATTTAAAACAAGGCAAAACTGGTAATTTAACATATGATACAAGTACTGTTTTGAACCCAAACAAACAAGCGGCAACAGAGAAAACACATAATGGTGTTTTTGTGTAAGTGACTAGTTCTCAACAAATACTTTACCTGTAACCCTTGCAATACCAAGGCATTTTCCATAATGTGCATTGCCGGGGGGCCTTTACAGTTCGCATCACATTTCATTCAGTTTTATTCCTTACGTATCTTTTCATTTATTGTAGAAGAAAACAGAATTCGTTAACCGTTTGTTGAATTACACTAACAACATATTTTTAAAGAGGTATTGACCTGTAATTAGATTCCAGAACTTGAAAATACCTTTTAGCACTCTCTCAACAATAATACGAGGCGTGTTTTTTAAGTAAGTACCGTTTTGCCACACCGCGGCCGCAGCGCTGCAGTCGGCGTTCTGCGCATGCGCACTGGGTACCTACATCTGTTGTCTACGCACTGGCGCCATTAAAGTCTGATTCTTCCATGTTTACATTGTGTACTGAGTGTTTAAGATGCCTACGATAATCGTGAGTCCCGCCAACTGTGAAGCACAGTCTGTTATAAGATTTCTTAATGCTAAAGGCCTAAAAGCGAACGATAGTCATCGTGAGATCTGTGCAATTTATGGAGAAAATGGAATGGTACGAAAGTGGGTGAGAGCATTTAAAGATGGCCACACAAATGTGCATGATGAACAACGGAGTGGGTGTCCTTCGGTCGTTAATGAAACTTTCGTGCAGGAAGTGGACAATAAGGTGAGAGAAAATAGATGCTTTACAATTTCCTCCTTGCGGGATCACTTTCCTAATGTTTCTCATAGTGTTTTGTATGGAACTGTGACCGAGCACTTGAATTACCGAAAATTGTGCTCACATTGGGTACTGAACATGTTGACGGATGTGCACAAAACCAAACAGTGCATTGACTTTCCTTGAGCGGTATCACAACGACGGTGATGATTTCTTAAGCCAAACTGTTACGGGTGATGAAACATGGGTGGCCTACATCACACCAGAATCAAAGCAACAGTCCATGGAATGGCGGCGTTCAGATTCACCCAGGAAAGTGAAGTTTAAGCAAACAATTTCTGCCTGGAAAATCATGTGCACAGTTTTTTGGGACAGAAAAGGAGTATTGCTTGTGGAATTTCTGCCTCGTAATGAGACAATCAATGCAGCAGCTTACTGTGCACAATCTGCGCCGTTCAATTCAGAACAAAAGACATGGCAAGTTGAGCAAGGGCATCGTTTTGCTGCAAGACAATGCCCGTCCGCATGTGGCGAATCAGACCAAATATCTCATCACATCTTTTCGATGGGAAACTCTATATCATCCTCCGTACAGCCCCGATCTTGCGCCCAGTGACTACCATCTGTTCCAGCACTTGAAGAAACAGCTGGGCAGTCAGCGTCTTCAAGACGACGATGATGAAGTCAAAACAGTGGTGATGCAGTGGTTAACAAGTCAGGAGGCAGACTTCTATGAGGAGGGTATTCCAAAACTGGTACAACGTTATGACAAGTGCCTCAATATTGACGGAAATTATGTAGAAAAGTAGAGTAAGGTACAGGCTTTCTTGTAAAACTAAAATTATTGAGATATCTTAGCATGTCTTTTTGTAATTTAAAAACGGTACTTACTTAAAAAACACGCCTCGTAATATACTTTCAGTAACATATACTACCGATTTTATTACCACCATAAAAAAGATGCATATTTTGTCATTCTTGATCGCTTTTGCTCTTAACATAATTTTTAAAGAGATATTTCTGTGTAATTAAGTTCCTCAGCCTGGAAATATTGAATACAACATTCACTGCAGGAAGTACAGGACTTTACAACTTTAAAAATTCATGTAAATTTATTGTCAGAAGATGTAGAGCTGGGTTTAGTATTATTTTGTTGGGAAACATATCAAGCTTTTTTAACTAAAACTAAAGACATATGTGGCTTCCATTGGTTATCCTACACACATCCCATTGGCAGTCAATTTCTTCCCAAACTCGCTGTAGCATTGCAAGTGTAACTTGCTCAGTGGGGGCGTAAATTCTTGCACTAAGTTAAGTTAGAGAAGCCGGCACAAGAGGAACAAACACGATATCCTTGATGAATCCCCATAAAAACAAAATCGAGTGGTGTCAGGTCTGGGGAATGTGGGGACCGTGCAATTGACACATCATGGCCAATCCATTGATCTGGAAAGCTGTCACTGAGAAACTCTCGGACGTCAACTAGGTAGTGGGGTGGTGCACCGATCTGTGGTATCAAAAATTGTTGTAACATATCCAGGTACACTATTCTGTTGATGGTTCTCTCACGGATAAAAAAGGGGCCATTCATTTTGTTCTTGTTCAATGCACAAAAAACATTCAGCTTAGGGCATTCACGAACATGTTTCAATGTTTGATGCGGATTTTCACTGCCCCAAACCCTACAGTTATGTATGTTAACCCTGCCACTTAAGTGAAAAGTCGACTCATCAGAAAAGATGATTTTGTCCAAGAAATTTCTTGCGAGCAATTTTATCAGTGTCTTTTACTGCTTGTACGATCGTCATTCTGCACGGTTTCAAACGCAAACAGTTTCTCAACACTTTCCAAACAGTCGTATGTGGGATTCGCAGTTCGTGATATGCACGCCAGGTTGATTTCGTAGGGCTGTTGACAAAACGTTGTCTCACTCACTCAACGATGTTGTCACATGTGCTTGGGTGACCTGATGATTTCCCATGTCTTACCGAAAACACTGTTTCTACAAAACATTTATACCACTCATAAATTGTAGGTCTACTAGGAGGATCTATAGCGTACTGAACTTTTGTCGCCAACTTTGATTCTTCAATCTAAAACACACAGCTGGCACCTCGGGTCCAGTGAAGGCAGCCATCTTTGACGCAAGTGCCACTAGCGCTCATTACGATGCGATTCGGCACTAGCGAACTACTCGAAACAAAACTTGATGAATTTCGCTACAATCTGACACTTCAATGACCTCTGTAGGTACTATGAACTAATTTATATGGATTTTCGAAGTTGTAAAATCGTTTTTGAAACATCTTGTAACATCTGCTGTCGAGACTTAAATTTGCGGGTTAAGTTTAACCAAAAATTTTAAACAGATAGGGAATCCAGTAAAAGAGTTTATTAAAAACAATAATTTTTTTCTGAATTTTAAAACAGAAAGCAACTCATTATATTACAATATCTTCAAAAGGTGGGCGTAAAGAACACCATCTTCACCTACCTTGGTATTTCAATGGCTAATCTTTGAAATAACATAGCTCATTCAATTTTGTGCTCTCGGAAATTTTACACCTCCTATTATTAACCCAATACATCAACAAGAAATAATAAACAGGCTAGAAAGTGCTGTGTTCTGATGAATACATACTGATGAAAACGTAAATTGGAAAAATGTCTTAAGTAATTGTCTTCTATATTTCCAGAGTTGGCAGTTATGGTGGAAATAGCTGAGTCGACCATTTTAACAGATTTACTATATTATTTTTCCATATAGTAAATCTGCTAAAACGTTTAACTCAGCTATTTCCACCATAACTACCAACTTCGGAAATACAGAAGACAATTACTTAACACATTTTACACACTTCATTTACTTATGCCTTATGGGATAATATTGAGTGGTAATGCCTAACTTAGGTAAAAAGTGTTCAGTAATTAGAATTATGTGTGAAGTTCACACACATACAACTTCCAGAGGTCTATTTAAGCAGCTGGGAAAATTTACCACAACTTCGCAGTAAATTTATTCTCTTATGAAATTTGCGATCGATAACCCATCCATGTTTCAGACAAATAGAGATATTCGTAAATAAAACACTACAAGGAAATGAATCATTGACCTTGCTGTTGGTGGGGAGGCTTGCATGCCTCAGCAATACAGATAGCCGTACCATAGGTGCAGCCACGATGGAGGGATACCTGTTGAGAGGCCAGACGAACGTGTCGTTCCTGAAG
Organism: Schistocerca serialis cubense; assembly: GCF_023864345.2. NCBI lineage: Eukaryota > Metazoa > Arthropoda > Insecta > Orthoptera > Acrididae > Schistocerca > Schistocerca serialis. The sequence goes on along the minus strand of NC_064641.1, from coordinate 467,097,441 downwards.
AGGGGCAGTAGCCTTTTCAGTAGTTGCAGGGGCAACAGTCTGGGTGATTGACTGATCTGGCCTTGTAACATCAACCAAAACGGCCTTGCTGTGCTGGTACTGATAACAGCTGAAAGCAAGAGGAAACTACAGCCGTAATTTTTCCTGTGGGCGTGCATCTCTATGTGTGGTTAAATGATGATGGCATCCTCTTGGGTAAAATATTCCGGACGTAAAATAGTTGCCCATTTGGATCTCCGGGTAGGGACTACTCAGGAGGACGTCGTTATCAGGAGAAATAAAACTGGCATTCTACAAATTGGAGTATCGAATGCCAGATTTCTTAATCGGGCAGGTAGGTTAGAAAATTTAAAAAGGGAGATGAATAGTTTAAATTTAGATATAATGGGAATTTGTGAAGTTTGGGGGCAGAAGGAACAGGTCTTGTGGTTAGGTGAATACAGGGTTATAAATACAAAATCAAATAGGGGTAATGCTGGAGTAGGTTTAATAATGAATAATAAAATAGGAATGCGGATAAACTACTATGAACAGGAAATTGAATGCAATATTATAGCCAAGATAGACAAGACGCCCACACCTACCACAGTTGTATAAGTTTATATGCCAGCTAGCCCCACATATGAGGAGGAGATAGAGGAAGTGTATAATGAGATAAAAGAAATTATTCAGACAGCTAAATGAGACAAAAATTTAATAGTCATGGGGTATTGGAATTCGACAGTAGGAAAAGGAAGAGAAGGGAAAGTAGTTGGTGAATATTGATTGAGGGAAAGGAATGAAAGAGGAAGCTATCTGGTAGAATTTAGCACAGAGCATAACTTAATCATAGTTACACTTGGTTTAAGAATCATGAAAGAAGGTTGTATATATGGAAGAGACCTGGATACACTGGAATCTTTCAGATTGATTATATAATAGTACGACAGAGGTTTCGGAACCATGTTTTAAATTGATGGACATTTCCAGAGGCAGATGTGTATTCTGAACGGCAAATTAAATCTGGAGAAACTACAAAAAGGCGGGAATCTAGGGAGATGGTATCGGGATAAACTGAAAGAACCAGAAGCTGTAGAGAGATTCGGAGGGAGCATTAGGGAACGATTGACAAGAATGGGGGAAAGAAATACAGTAGAATGGATAGCTTTGAGAGATGAAATAGTGACATTAGGTCAGAGGAACAAGTAGGTAAAAAGACGAGGAGTAGTGGAAATCCTTGGGAAACACAAGACATATTGAATTTAATCGATGAAAGGAGGAAATATAAAAAGGTAAAGAATGAAGCAGGCGAAAGGGAATACAAACGTTTGAAAAACGAGATCGACAGGAAGTGCAAAATGGCTAAGCAGGAATGGCTTGAGGACAAATGTAAAGATGTAGAAGCACATATCACTAGGAATAAGACAGAAGATGCCTACAGCAAAATTAAAGAGACCTTTGGAGAAAAGAAAACCGCCCGTATGAATATCAAGAGCTCAGATGGAAAGCCAGTCCTGAGCAAAGAAGGGAGAGCAGAAGGGTGGAAGGAGTATGTAGAGGGCCTATACAAGGGGATGTCCTTGAGGACAATATTATGGAAATGGAAGAGGACATGGATGAAGATGAGAAGGGAAATATGATACTGGTAGAAGAATTTGACAAAATACTGAAAGACATAAGTGGAGACAATGCTGCGGTAGTAGACTACATTCCTTTTGAGTTACTGATAGCCTTGGAAGAGCCAGCCATACAACACTCTTCCATCTGACGAGCAAGATGTATAAGCCAGGCGAAATACCCTCAGACTTTAAGAAGAATATAATAATTCCAATTCCAAAGAAAGCAGGTGTTGACAGGTGTAAAAATTACCGAACTATCAGTTTAATAAGTCACAGTTGCAAAATGTCTTACAGAAGAATGGAAAAACTGATAGAGGCCGACCTGATGGAAAATCAGTTTGGATTCCGGAGAAATGTAGGCACAGGCGAGGCAATCTGACCCTACGACTTCTCATAGAAGGTAGGTTAAGGAAAGGCAAACCTACGTTTGTAGCATTTGTAGACTTAGAGAAAGCTTAGGACAATGTTGACTGGAATAATCTCTTGCAAATCCTAAAGGTGGCAGTGGTAAAACACAGGGAGCAAAAGCTATTTACAGTTTGCACAGAAACCAGATGGCAGTTATAAGAGTAGAGGGGCACGAAAGGAAAGCAATGGTTGAGAAGGGAGTGAGACAGGGTTATAGCCTATCCCCGACGTTATTCAATCTGCATATTGGGGAAGCAGTCAGCGAAACGAAAAAAAAATTGGAGTAGGAATTAAAGTTCAGGGAGAAGTAATAAAAACTTTGAGGTTTGCCAATGACATTGTAATTCTATCACAGATAGCAAAGGACTTGGAAGGGCAGTTGAACGGATTGGACAGTGTCCTGAAAGGAGTACATAAGCTGCACATCAAAAAAAGCAAAACAAGGATAATGGAATGTAATCGAATTACATCAGGCGATGCTGGGGGAATTAGATTAGGAAATCCGACACTTAAAGTAGTAGATGAGTTTTGCTATTTGGGAATCAAAATAACTCATGGTCGAAGTAGGGAGGATATAAAATGTAGACTGGCAATGGCAAGAAAAGCGTTTCTGAAGGAAAGAAATTTGTTAACATTGAGCATAGATTTAAGTGTCAGGAAGTACTTTCTGAGAGTATTTGTATGGTGTATAGCCATATACGGAAGTGAAGTATGGAAGATACACAGTTTAGACAAGAAGAGAATAGAAGCTTTTGAAATGTGGTGCTACAGACGAATGCTGAAGTTTAGATGGGTAACTATTTTCTTCCGTTTTGTTCGAATGAACTCAACTTGTATTGCTGCTGGGAATTTATTTATTCATTCTATTATTATCGCCAATTGCGAGCACTAATATGACCTTATTATGAATGCTTTATTCTTTCGCTTTAGAGTTGAGCTAAGATTATTTTAATTTCCAAGTATTTTGTCGAAATACGGCACAATTATTTGTTATATTCAAAACTGTGACAATTATTCACAAAATGTTAGATTTCTGTACAAATTATTTACTTCGTTAAATAATAATTGTTTGATTTAACATTTTTGCTTTCATTTCGTAACAGCAGTCCCAAATTTCCAATTTATAAATGTTATAGATATTTCTTTACTACATTTTTTTCTTACGGTGCCAACGCGATACTCGCAGGATTAAATCAAATTATTCTGAATTTCTCGCGAGGCCAAAAGACAATTAGAAATTTCCCTGAGATTACAAAACTTCAAGAAAAAAAGGTAAAAAGAGTAAAATAAATGAAGAAGTGAAGTGATATTGTCTGCATTTTCTGATAAAAATAATTTTTATTATAAAGTCAAAAAAAGTGGCTGTGGGTGAAATATCTAACTCATTTACTTTTAATTAAGGATAAGAAGTGATACCTCTAATTATTCCACATACTAATAGTTGTGTGTGAATATTTAAGTATTAAAGGTAACTAGTCTCATGCGTATATTTAAATAACAGTAGGATAGAAAATTTAATTGGGATACATTAAGTTTGAAGAAATTTTGCATAACAGTCATTCAGTTACTGAACTATAGCCAATAAGTGAATATACTATAAGCTTATGTTATATGCATCGTAATTTACGCTACCCGAAGCCTAAATTTCCACAATTCCATAATAATATACAGCCATATTTATAAAATATACCATAGTCAAAAAGATTCAATGTAGAATCTGTTAGCAGCGTTCTTGGGTGGGAGCAATTGTATATTTGCAGCCCAGAAACGACCACAGCTAACGGTCGTGGCTCTGACTCATTTACGCGCGCAAGCATAGTCTTTGTGGCTAGTCAGCAGACGATGTGCCTCACTAGGCACAGTAGCAAAGTGTCATACTAGGAGGATATCCCATGTAGGGTTCTGCAAAGTTTTTTGTGGCTTCATATCTGATTCGTCAGCTTAGTTTATTCGTCTTCAAAACTGAAATTTCTTAATTATAACTTTTTAGTTGTTCTACAATGACTGTTTCTCCTTATTTAAAACACGCACTCGCCAAGAAAGTTCTTCTTCGAAAGCTTTCCAGGCCAATGTTTATTTGCGTGTAACTCCCCCAGTATCCATATCCCCTGCCTTCCGTTAATGTGTTCATTTGGCAGATGTCTTTGATAAGGGTCTTAATTCTATAAATGTCTGCATTCCTGTTACCGGCCTAAACACGGGCAGGGTATGTACCCATTCTTTTCAGCCAGTGAGTGGCACTTGGAGGTTTTCGAATTGTAAGTAGGCTGTTTAGGTTTTTATGTTGGTAACGCCACGTAGCGCTCTGTATGAAAATCACTGGCTGTGCTGTGTGCAGTCTGTGGCTGGTTAGCATTGTTGTAATATTCGCTTTTGTAGTGTTGGGCAGTTGGCTGTTAACAGCGCGTAGCGTTGCGCAGTTGGAGCTGAGCCGTCAGCAGTGGTGGATGTGGGGAGAGAAGTGGCGGAGTTTTGAGAGCGGATGATCTGGACGTGTGTCCATCAGAGTCAGTAAATTTGTAAGACTGGATGCCATGAACTGCTATATATATTATGACTTTTGAACACTATTAAGGTAAATACATTGCTTGTTCTCTATCAAAATCTTTCATTTGCTAACTACGCGTATCAGTAGTTAGTGATTTCAGTAGTCTGAATCTTTTATTTAGCTGGCAGTAGTGGCGCTCGCTGTATTGCAGTAGTTCGAGTAACGAAGATTTTTGTGAGGTAAGTGATTTGTGAAACGTATAGGTTAATGTTAGTCAGGGTCATTCTCTTGTAGGGATTATTGAAAGTCAGATTGCGTTGCGCTAAAAATATTGGCTGTCAGTTTAGAGCGAAATGTCTGAGTACGTTCAGTTCTGCTCAGCTGTTTGAAAATCAAATAATGTAAGAGGTTTATCAGCACAGTCATTCATAAATTTTTCTAAGGGGAAGTTTCAGAATGATCTCTCTCTCCAGGTCCCTGGCAGAAAGCCCTCCTTCTACCCCCTCCTCCCCCCTTAAACCCGGTCCCCCTGCCACACACACACACACACACACACACACACACACACACACCCAGAAAACACAGTATTCAGTCTTCTGGTACGGTAAACTGCAAAATCACTAATAAAAACGCGCTGTATCAAAATTAATAGCTAAAGCTGATACGAGCGAAAATATGAGATTATTGTGAGTGAATCACTTTCACAAATTCGCTGCAGCTACATTAATTAACTTATCGTCACAAAACTCAAGACTCATAAAGAAAAACTCAGAAAGTTGCAGTCGCACTTCAAATTTCGGTCCCGAGAGCGCTTCAGTGAGCGGTTGGGCAAGATGGGGACAGATACCGAGAAAGCGTATGCATTGTGCCTGAAATGCATTCACATCAGTCCACCGTAGCATTGCAACGACACTGTAGAACGAAGTTCAGCTGGGACCACCAACTGCCAACTCCATTCAGCGGAGGTATAAGCAGGTTAAAGCTACAGGAGCCCTCTGCAAAAGGAAATCAACGGGTCCACTTGCAGTGAATGAAGAAACGATTGACCATGTGTGGGGGCTTGTATCGCACGTAGCCTACAGAAGTCGACGAACAGATCAAGAAGGAAATTGAACATACTGCAACCGACCGTTGGAAGATCTCAAGGAAACAATTGAAGCTGAAGCCTTACCGCTTCCAACTTTTACAAGCCCCGATAGCGATGACAATGTCAGATGTTTTGAATTTTCGACAGAGTTGCTGTTGTGGAAGAGGACAGGTTTTGTGAGAAACTCATCTTCACTGATGAAGTGATGGACAGAGAATCTTCATGCTATTGCAATGTGTTCAGAAAATGGCTCTGAGCACCTATGGGGCTTAGCATCTGTGGTCATCAGTCCCCTAGAACTTAGAACTACTAAAACCTAACTAACCTAAGGACATCACACACATCCATGCCCGGGGCAGGATTCGAACCTGCGACCGTAGCAGTCGCGCGGTTCCGGACTGAGCTCCTAGAACTGCTAGACCACCGCGGCCTGCGCAATGTGTTCTGTGCAATCTCATGATTTTAAGTTTACAGTCCCATTTTCTTCTGCGAGAAGACCGCAAAGGGCACGTATATCTGGACATGCTGAAAAACTGGCTCATGCCACAGCTGGAGACGGACAGTGTGACCTATCAACAGGATGGTCCTTCTCCCCATTTCCATAATGATTTTCGCAAATTATTATATGGGAAATAGAGAAACCAATGGGTTGGTCACGTTGAAATTGATGATCGGCAATTCATGGTATGGCCTCCACGCTCTTCGGACTTAACCCCATGCGATTTTTTTGCGTGGGGTTGTGAGGAGGATTTAGTGCTTACTCTTCCTATGCCAACAACCCTGCAAGAACTGCGAGCTCGTATCAGTAGTGTTTTTGAACAACGTAGGGAGAACTTGATTCTCGATTTCATATTTGCAGGATTAGTAGGGGCAAAGCTCTATGTCAATATGTCAAATAATATATGAGAATATTTACAGCAAATTTATGAAATCGCGTCAGGCGTTTATAATAACCTTTTATATAATGACAGAAGCAAAAATATTCCAGTAAATATGAGACTGAAACTGACCCATTTGCGAAATCATTGGGAACGTGTGGCAACAGGCTGGCACTGACTGCAGTAAGAAATATTGTTGTATATAGTAGAAATGTGTTTCAAATGTAAAGTTTTTGATTGAGTCCCAATTTAATTGAGCCCAATTTACGTGTATGGCAAACCTTAACGAGAATACAGAATTACTTCAGCACGTTACATGTAATATTTACCGTACACCTGTGCTTCTTATGGAAGAAGTTCCGTGTTTCTTGCATTTGGTTGTCATATTTCGTCACCTTGCCAGAGAGTAGGAATTCTTTCTGACAGCCCCGTATCATCTCATAAATCTTGAAAGGACTGAAAATTTGCTGTTCCAGTCCTTGAGTCAAACCAGCGGAAGCACTACAGACGTAACTCACCTAGACTGACTAATACTGGGTTTTTGAAGATGAACACTGGGGTTTTAAGATTTTAGTAGAATTTATTACATTCATCTTACAATTATAAATAGTAAATCAAATGAAAGACTGACTCAAACAGTTTAGTTTGTATACATGTGCACATGTACTGTTTACTGTGTCTTCCGTTAGAAAGCGCTAGTAGCAAAGATGGCGACAAGTGAACAGAAAGCTTTTTGTGTTTACAGTTTGCAACGACTGAATCTGTTGTCACAGTGCAACGTGTGTTCCGTATTAAGTTCCATTGTAAACCCTCCAAGTGATAATAACGTCCGTAGATGGTACCATCGGTTTGAAGACACCAGCTATCTTTGCAGAGGGAAGAGTATGAAACAATCAAGAGTAACTCAAGAACTTATCGAACGAGTCAAGGTGTCTTTCATGTGTAGTCCCAAGAAGTCATTTCGGAAGGCTAGTCGTGAATTAACAGTTTCATTGATGTATGTGAGGAAACATTTAAGGAGACAAAAAAATAAATGGCTCTGAGCACTATGGGACTTAACATCTAAGGTCATCAGTCCCCTAGAACTTGGAACTACTTAAACCTAACTAACCTAAGGACATCACATACATCCATGCCCGAGGCAGGAATCGAACCTGCGACGGTAGCGGTCGCGCGGTTGCAGACTGAAGCGCCGAGAACCACTCGGCCACACCGGCCGGCTTAAGGAGACACTTAACAACTACGTCCTCACCGTTTGCAGATGTTACAAGCTCCTAAGCCTACAGTTTACATGCCAACTTTGCGAGAGAAATGATGTTGCCTGACGAAGATTTTCTGGATCCTGTCGTTTTCAGAGACGAATCGACATTTCAGCTAAGTGTAAATCTGAACTCAGATAATGTTCGTATCTGGGACTCAGCAAATCCCCAGGAGATGGTTCAGCAGCAACGAGACTCCCCTTTGTGCTACATCGCGGCAGAAATTTTATGGGCATTTTTTCCTTGAAGCAAGTGTAACTGTTGTTTCCTATCTTGATGCGCTAGAACTGTGACTCTTTCTTCGACTGGGACAAGCTGAACACAGAACTTTACTTGGAAGCAACATGATGTGCCGCCTCACTGGCGTAACTACGGGATAAACGACGTAAACGACAGTTGGATTGGCCGCGAGGGGTCGGATGACACAGCTTGTTTCCCATTGTTTCCAGGTTCACCCGATCTGACGCCACCTTTGGGAATTAATAAGGGATGATGTGTGTGCCTCGGCTGCCTGCTGATCTACCCGGCTTAACAAACAGGACTGAAGCAGTTGTTGCGTCAGTTACTCCAGACACACTGATCATGGTTTGGGAAGATCTCGTCTTTACGCTCGATGTGTTCCACGTGACGAATGGTGTTCACATTAAACGCATTAAAGATTTGGTTTATTGTTTGTACTTGTAATTTGAATGTAATAAATACTACATAGCCTTAAAAACTCTATGTTCATTTCGAAACACCAGCCATAATGCTTTGACTTTTTATATACAGACGGTATTTTGTATTTCACACGAATTTCAGGAACTGCACGGTGACTAATATGGCGATGTCTGTTGTATAGGAGGGATTATTTTAGGTTTTAAAATTTGTTTATGGGAGCTGTATAGACTACGCTCTCCGCCCATCTTCAGTGGCACACTACAGAGAGAAATCAGGGTGTTAAAGCATAGAAAGTTACGTACATAAGCAGCGTTTTTGTACAATATATTGCTAGTGAATACTTTCATGGCTTATACGTACGTTTTAATACATCTAGTGCATACTGAAATATATTTTGTCCAGAATGAAATGTTCACTCTAAAGCGGCGTGTGCGCTGATATGAAGCTTTGTGGCAGATTAAAACGCTGTGCCGGACCGAGACTCGAACTCGGGGCCTTTGCCTTTCACGGGCAAGTGCTCTACCAACGAAGCTACGCAAGCATGACTCACGCCCCGTCCTCACAGTTTTACTTCTGCCAGAAAGTTTCATATCAGCGCACACTCCGCTGCAGAGTGAAAATTTCATTTTAGAAACATCCCCCAGGCTGTGCCTAAGCCATGTCTCTGCTATATCCCTTCTTCCAGGAGTGCTAGTTCTGCAAGGTTCGCAGGAGAGCTTCTGTTAAGTTTGGAAGGTAGGAGACGAGATACTGGCAGAAGTAAAGCTGCGAGGACGGAGCGTGAGTCATGCTTGGGTAGCTCAGTTGGTAGAGCACTTGCCCGCGAAAGGCAAAGCTCCCAAGTTCGAGTCTCGGTCTGGCACACAGTTTTAATGTGCCAGAAAGTTTCACCTTTTGTCCACATATTCAGCACGTTAGAAGTGTACATACAGTCGTTAAAGGGCCATAAAGGTAAATACTTTCACATTGTATAAATGTGGTTAACCAGGCAGTACAGAACCTGGAAAGCTGTGTAGTATCTCATATCTATGTTGAATTATGCAGTGACATTCCAATATTTCCTCGTGAGTACGAACATACCAGTACGACATGGAATGAGTTATGACCTGCATCTCATACGCAGTAATAGTGAATGTTTCAAATGAGGTAAGTACAGCAGAAGCGAAAATTTAGAATAGCTAGAAGTGGGATCGTACTGGGATGTTCATATTCGTGTTGGTGTTTTTATGCCTTGTGAGAACGAGTGGTAGGTAGCTCGGACTGCAGGCTGTGTGTGGTTTGCGCGCAGGTGGTCGGAGAGGCGGTGTCGGCGGGCCGGCCGTCACTGGACTGGGGGCGCGTGCTGGGGGCCGACCCCGCGGGCTGCGCGCGCAGGGTGCTCTGCGAGCTGGCCGCCAAGCCAGAGCTGCGGCTCAGCGACGCCGACAGGCGGCTCCTCGCCCTCGTCACGTGCGTACACCTACTTGCCCTGTTTTAAATGGCTTCGGGCGATGACCCAGTATGTCATCCAGAAACATGAAGCAAAATAAAGTTAGACATACTGAAATTTGTAAAATCAATATTATACACTTTGTTTTCTTGGATATGAAGATACTGAGTACTGACTCGCCGAAAGTCAAGTTCTCGATCTACACCTTCATCTACAGCCATACTCCGCAACTCACCTTACAGTCTGTGGTGAGGGTTTCGCAATAGGTGAGCATGAAGAACGACTGTCGATGAACCTCGCATGAGCTCTAATTCACATGATTTCCTCTTCATGGTCATTTCACTCAATATACAGGTAAATAAAAATTTCTTAATTAACATCTATCTACCTATTATTTATCTATCTTCTTCTACACTGAAGACCCAAAGAAACTAGCAAACCTGCCTAATATCATGCAGGGCCTCCGCAAGCACGCACAAGTGCCGCAACACGACGTGGCATGGTCTCGACTAGTGTCTGAAGTAGTGCGGGAGGGAACTGCCACCATGAATCCTGCTGGGCTGTACATGAATCCGTAAGTGTACGATGGGGTAGAGATCTCTTCTTGTAAGGCATCCCAGATATGCTCGATAATGCTCATGCCTGGGGAGTTTGGTGGCCAGCGGTAGTGTTTAAACTGAGAAGAGTTTTATTGGAGTCACTCTGTAGCAATTCTGGACGTGTGTGGTGTCGCATTGTCCTGCAGGAATTGCCCAAGTCCATCAGAATGCACAATGGACATGAATGGACGCAGATGATCAGACAGTATGGTTACGTACGTGTCACATGTGAGAGCCGTATGGGACTCCTGATACGTCTAGACGTATCAGGGGTCCCATATCACTCCAACTGCACACGCCCCGCACCATTACCGAGCCTCCATCAGCTTGAACAGTCCCCTCCTGACATGCAGGGTCCACGGATTCATGAAGTTGTCTCCATACCTGTACACGTCTATCCGCTCGATACAATATGAAACGAGACGTGTCCGACCAGGCAACATGTTTCCAGTCATCAACAGTCAAATGTTGGTGTTGACGGGCCCAGGCGAGGCTTAAAGCTTTATGTTGTGCTGTTATCAACGGTACACGAGTGGGCCTTCCACTCCGAAATCCCATATCGATGATGTTTCGTTGAATGGTTCGCACGGTGACACTTCTTGATCGCCCAGCATTGAAATCTGCAGCAATTTGCGGAAGCGTAACACTTGTGTCACGTTGAACGGTTTCTTCAGTCGTCGTTGGTCCTGATCTTGCAGGATCTTTCTCCGGCCGCAGCGATGATGGAGATTTGATATTTTACGGGATTCCTAACATTCACGGTACACTCGTGAAATGGTTGTACGGGAAAATCCCCAGTTCATCGCTACCTCGGAAATGCTTTATCCCATTGCTCGCGCGCCGAACATCACACCACGTTCAAACTCACTTGAATCTTGATAGCCTGCCATTGTAGCAGCAGTAACAGATCTAACAACTGCGCCAGACACTTGTTGTCTTATACAGGCGTTGCCGACGCCAGTGGCGTGTTCTGCCTGTTTACGTGTCTCTGTATTTGAATACGCATGCCTATAGCAGTTCCTTTGGCGCTTCAGTGTATGTATCTACACACAGATCAATTCAAGCTCCCAGCCGCAGTTGTGTCTAAATGTTCAGGCTAACTGGAACAACTACTGCCAGGATTTCTGTACAGTTTTCACTAATAGATAGATTGATTTACAAGTAAGATTTATGTATATAATCTATAAATATTTAGTGGAAATTGAGAGCAATGATAAATTAAAATCACGCACCATTGTGAAAACGATGACATTGCCATCCACTAGTGAACGGCAAAACTCCTTGGAATTACCGTTGTTCCGACAGTGTTCCATACCAACGTTACGTGACACAGGATGCTTGGTACCACTGTTACATAGCAGAGGGCGCTATCCACCCACGTTGTGTGGCAGAGGGTGCATCGAACAAATTTAGCATGGCAGAGCATATTTCGTAAGGAATGTTACATGCCAGAGGATGCTTTGTGCCAACGTTGCATCCTCCTTTCCAACTTGGCAAGGCAGAGGGTGCCTCGTACCAATGATACACGGCAGGGGGTGTGGCAGAGGGTCTTTATATCAATGTTAGAATGCAGAGGATACTTATTACCAGTTTTGCATGCAACCGATGTTATTTGATAGAGGTTGTTTCACACAAATGGTCTGTGCTTCTTACAAATTTTCCGTGGCAAATGGTGCTTTTTTGTCATGTTATGTTGGAAGATATGGGAAAAAGCCACACCGAAATTGTAAATTGTGCCGGACTGACAGTGGAGTCGCGTGGCCAACAAGTGGCCAAAGCATGCACCGAACTGACACTGAAGTCAGGCGGTCTGGGCGACTCAGTAGTTCGCGGTACCATCATTGCCAAGAGATGTGATTCCAAACGTCAATTAAATATGAGAACGTGTAACATTCGTGCCTCTGGAGAACTTGCCTTGCGTGCACTTTTTAAACCGTTTGTTATTGAAAGTGATGACATTCAGTTAGCCAATGTTGTTCCTAGAATTTTTATGGTAACTGTACACAGTGGTCTGTCAACAAAGTTAGCGCTACATCAGATAAGTAGACAGTCAGTGGTAACCATACGAAACCGGGGAGGTTCACAAGTGGGATTTTTAGGTGTTAACAAGTCTTCTCTGAAGGTATTCGTTTAGTGTGTTGCCTTGTACAGATGCGAAACGTGGGCGAAGGACACTGTAGACAAGAAGAGAATAGCTGATTATGAAATATGGTGCTGTATAAGAATGGTGAAGATCAGATGGATAGATCGAATAACTAATGATGAAGTACTGAATCAAACTGGGCAAAGACGAAATTTATGGCGAAACTGAGCTAAACAAACGACTTGGTTGTTAGGACACATCAGACGGCATCAAGGAATCATCAGTTTGGTATCGTGGAAGGAAGTAAGGAGGGTAAAACTGTAAAGGAAGACCAAACCTTGACTACAATAAGCAAGCTGAAATTACGTTGCAGTAGTTACGCTCACAGTCAGATGAAGAGCCTTGCACAGGATGGAATCGTGTGAAGAACATCATCAAACCAGTCTTGACAGAACATTCTTCTGTCCAATCTTCCGAAGGCCAAACCTCCGTTCATAACATCCTGTTGCTCCTTAGACCAAGTTGCCTAAGCCTGCTGTTATTCTCAGCAGGATGCTTTGCAGTAACGTAAGAAGTGAATTGGTCTTCTCGCGGGTCTCTTGAGACGCTTACTGTATTAAGAGAAAATGTATTCAGAAGTTTTCGAGCTGCTCGAGCTCGAAAGTTCTCGAAGATCTTCCCTTGTATCTCATCTGTCGTATCCTATCCCTCGTATCCCATCCGTTTAGTATCATAAAGAATATGAGTTCGTTACATGAGTGACAGTACGGAACAGTTCAGGTGCGAGTTATGTTCATTTACGTTCGTGATCAACTGCCAGAGACTGCACCATTCATCAATCTTCTGCAGCTCATTTTGCAAAGCGATACTGTCTTCCGGCGCTGTTACTTTCTTATAGACAGCAGCATCATGTGTGAAGAATCTTAAAGACTTCCAACGCTTACTACTAGATCATTCATATACACCGCAAACAGTAACAGTCCCATCTCACTTCCTTGGGGTACTCCGGAAATTACCTTAACATCTATCGATTTTTTTCCGTTAAGAGCGACTTGTTGAGTTCTGGCTCCAAGGAAGTATTGAATCCAGTCGCAAGTCTGGTCCGATACTCGGTGAGCTCTTATTTTTTTTCACTAGACGGCAGTGCGGGACGGTGTCAAATGCGTTCCTGAAGTCAAGGAAAACGGCAACAGCCTGAGCAACATTTTCTACAGTGCTATGGCTCTCATCAAACAACACAGCGAGCTGAGTTTCACAAGATCCCTGTTTGCGGAATCCATGTTCATTTTTGTAGAGAAGATTTTTCATTCTCCAAAAAAGTCATAATTTTTTTAGCATAAAACATGTTCCATAATTCTACAACAGATTGACGTCAGCGGCATAGGTCCGGTTCTTGGAAACGGAATGTTCTGCGCTTTTTTCCAGTCACTAGGTACCCTTCGTTGCTCCAGCCTACTACGATAACTGCATCTACAAGGGGAGCAAATTCTTCCACATAATGTTTGTTGAACCTTACACGTATCTCATCTGGTCCTGATGCCTTTTCACTACTCAGCCACTGTAGTTGCTTTTCTATTCCGCAATCAATTATCTCAATACCTGCATTTCGATGTTCGAACGATAACTGAAAGGAAGGACAGTATTACGATTTTCCGCGGTGAAACAATTTCGGGAGACCGAATTCAGTAACGCGACCTTCTCTCTGTAATCTTACGTTTCGGTGCCTGTATGGCCACTGAATGATTGAATATATGATTTCACGTGAGCCCAAAACCTCTTAGGACTTTTAGTCAGATTAGTTGACAAAAATTTGCTTTTTACGTCATTGAATGCTTCTCTCATTCCTCTCCTTACGCTCACTGTAGTTGCTTTTCTATTCCGCAATCAATTATCTCAATACCTGCATTTCGATGTTCGAACGATAACTGAAAGGAAGGACAGTATTACGATTTTCCGCGGTGAAACAATTTCGGAAGACCGAATTCAGTAACGCGACCTTCTCTCTGTAATCTTACGTTTCGGTGCCTGTATGGCCACTGAATGATTGAATATATGATTTCACGTGAGCCCAAAACCTCTTAGGACTTTTAGTCAGATTAGTTGACAAAAATTTACTTTTTACGTCATTGAATGCTTCTCTCATTCCTCTCCTTAACGCTCACTTTCGCTTCTTTCGAATGTTGTTTCTCAGCTATGTTGTGACTTGCCTTGAATCTATGTGATGAAGCTCTCTTTGTTTATTTAGCAGTTTTCTAATACGGCCATTAAACCACGGAGTGTCTTTCCCACCCATTAAGACCTTGGCCGGCATATGCTTGTCTAAGGCTTATTGAACGATGCTCTTGCATTTTTTCCATTTTTGCTGCACATCTTCGTCCTCAGCACTGTATATTTGCTGTTAACTATCCAGACACTCTGCAGAGCGTATCCTGTCACTGTTGCTAAGCAACAATATCTTCCTACCTCTCTTACCATTCTTTGTAAGTCCCGTTGTCATAGATGATGTCACAGCCTTATGATTACCATACCTTCCTTTGTGTTAACTGATTCGATACGTTCAGGTCCGCTTGTAGCTAGGAGGTCTAAGAGGTTGCCTTCTGGATTTGGTTCTCTAATTATCTGCTCAATGTAATTTTCGGACCAGTCATCCAGAACAATGCCCCATCTTTGGCACCGGTTTTGATAGCATGACACTCCCAATCTATACCCGGCAAGTTGAAGTCACCCGCTACTACAAATGCATGATCAGGAAAGTTATTAACAATATTCTACCAGTTTTACATGCGATCGCAGGCTTTCTCGGCGTATTTCGGCTATGAAATCTTCTCGGATATCAGCCGAGTGGGATCGTCGTCTTGTTGCAACGTTTCAATGGATTCCATGTTCATCATCTTCAGAACTGTTTCCTTCGCTTGAAGATGATGGATACGGAATTCATCGAAAAGTTGCAACAGGACGACGATGCCTCTCGGCTGATAACCCGAGAAGATATCATATTTGCAAGTTCTCTCTCAAGCGCTTTACCGCTACAGCTCCTGATCCAGGCGGTCTATAAAAACATCCGATTACTATTTTTGACCGACCTTTGGTGCTTAACTGCGCCCAGATTAATTCACACTCGGAATCCGTGATGATCTCGCTAGATATTATCCAATTCTTTACTGAAATAAATAGACCACTACCACTGACGACACTAACCTATCATTGCGATAAATATCCCAATCTGAACGTAGAATTTCTTTTCCATTCTCTTCCGTTTTCAACCAACTTCCTACTCCATACTGCACTATCTGTGCATTATAACTTTTCTTAAGCTGTGTGACTTAGTTTCTCCTGACGTATACAACAGTCAAGTAACTTACTGGAATACAGCCCCCTGACGTCGTTGACAACCGCCGATATTTCTACAGAAGCACACTCGGCCAGTTCCAAGACAAAACTGGAGCAAGTAAGCGCTGTGCAATTGAATTCAAAACCTCGGTTTGTAGAGAAACTCCGGAAAGGTAACACACACACACACACACACACACACACACACACCTGTCTCTCTGTATTTTGACATGGGAGAGAGCAACATTCCATGCAGAATTCAAACAAAAAGCACCATCTCAATTTATAAGGTTACTTGCTAATTTACTTTCCACTGCTTATTTAGAAATAATGGCTGAAAGTGAATGCCAGAATCTCAGTATTGTTATATTCCATAATATGACCGGCGCACAGACAATGTTCTGCAATGGGAGATTTGCTCGGATGTTGTAAGCGTGTGTGACGCATGTGCTCAGTACACCAGTCCTCCGCAGTCCTGATAGTGCAGTCCACAACAGCAAGAAATACGGCAGACATCCGCCTTACGCACACCAGGATCATCCTTTACGGGACCTAAAAGAACTCTGATCTTAGATGCTGGTCGCAAAACACGTTTCACATCATATTTCCACGAAATACGACTAATCCCGTTCTAAATGTTCACTGCGTAAGGCAAAATGGCCGTAGACTTTGGCACCACCTCTTTGTTATCATCACTCACACGATGCACAGTTGGTAGATGGCACAACGTACGTCTGATCTGTCTTTCACTATAACCATTCTGACAAAGGTGACTCGAGATGGGCTAACTCAGCTAACAAACTCTCAAGGTCAGAGGTCACGTGGGACTGCGAACCAAGGCACCAAGTACCCCTTCACGTTGAGCCGGATGGTGACAACTATCAGCTTGCAGATATAAGTCAGTGTGAGTGGGCTTCCGATAAACGGCATGTCCCAACGTACCCCTTCCCCCTGAGCAATACCTAAAGGAAGGGAAGACAGCTATCCTTTTGCACCTTCATCACGAAACAAATATTCCGATGAACTGAATTTAAGTGTTCTAAAAAGTCTTTCAAGTTCTAACTGCCTTGACGCCAAAAAAAAGTACCAAGTTGCAGTTATGGTATGTCGTATATTGGTCAGACTACCAGGACTGTGGAAGACGGGTGTACTAGCATGAGCGTCACACACGCTTACAACAACCAAGCAAATACACCATTGCAGAACATTGTCATGGCACCAGTCATCGTACTGATTATAACAACACGGATATTCTGGCATGCACCTCCAGCTATTGGGGTAATGTTATTAAAGAAGCTGTTGAAATTAAATTAGCAAGTGACCTTATAAATGGTTTTTGTTTAAATTCTGCATGGAATGCTGCTTTCTCCCTTGTCAAAATGCAGAGGATCAGAGTTAATGCTACCTCACCCGATGGTTACACTAGTCTGCATTGGTATCAGATGAATGAAAACTAATAGGCCAATGTGATACTACCTCAAATTTTTATGTAGATTCCAAATCAGTTCTCAGATCTGTTTCTATAACGTATAGTTATTCTCGAATTTGACTTCAAAGATATATTGCTGTGCTAGTAGGTTATGTGTAATGTTGGAGGAAATTTCCCTATACGGTCCTGTATACTTCCATGTCGTTACACTTGTTGATGCTAATTTTTATTGTGTGACCTTGGAAATGTTGTTTGCCTCAAAAGCGTGCATTATAGTGCTATGTTATGGTTATTCTGAATGTTTAAGACAATATTAATAAAACAGTTCGCCTGCTGTTTGTAGTTACTAAAATGTCAATACGCAAGTGTGACAACAATCTAAACGTTTTCTGTTACATCGGAATAATATTAGGACAAGAAGCTGAGATCATAAAAATTCCTTGCTTTCTACGCAAATGGGACAGTTGGGCAAGACAAAGACATTTGAGTCTGAGCGTCTGACCAGAGCTGAGAAATTTTGTGTCGGAACTAAAAATATCCTGCACGAACCACTAGTACAAAAAAAATCTTGCTTCACTACTACACATAAAATTGGGCTTGATGAAGCAATTTGTAAAGGCTCTACCACCGGATGGACACTGCTTCAAGTACCCTTCGAATAAATTTGCCTTCCCCACACAAGACAAACTGAAAGCTAGAATTTGTGTTGGTCCTCAAATGAAGAAATTGATGAAGGTTGAAGATTTTGATAAGACAGTGAAGAACAGAGAAAAAGACGCATGGACCGCCTTACGATCAGTCACTGATAAGTTTCAAGGGAATAACAAAGATCCTTATAACAAGGCTATTGCAAAAGTGTTCCAAAACTTCAAGAAGTTATGTTGTAACATGAGTGTGAAAGTCCACTTTCTATACTCGCATGTCG
Source organism: Schistocerca serialis cubense (assembly GCF_023864345.2). Classification (NCBI taxonomy): domain Eukaryota; kingdom Metazoa; phylum Arthropoda; class Insecta; order Orthoptera; family Acrididae; genus Schistocerca; species Schistocerca serialis. Next base: position 467,079,268 of record NC_064641.1, on the reverse strand, counting down.
ATTACTTTCCGGAAAATTTGGCACGTTATCGGGGTGAGATCGGGGTGAGCCTTTTTACCCTGATCTTAAGGAGATGAAGAGGGGGTACCCGGAGAACTGTAATGCATTTATAAGGGCCGACCACTGTCGGATGTAGAAGAGGGAAAGTCGTCATACACAAAGAACTGCAAGGAACTCAAAGAATAGAAAATTTAAAAATTGATGGTTCACTGTTGACTTCTTGTTTTTATAAAAAGTAATCACGAAATAAATTAGTGGAATTCTGTAGAATATTTTTAAATGTATTTCATTTTTCAAATGCGTTTTGATTAAAAATTCTCCTTGTGTGAAATGATGTTTGAATATATTTGTGGCCTCAGTAGTCAAAATCATCAAAATATAACTTATTTTGTGTAAAAAGCTGACGTGATAGAGAAATCGGAAGTTATTTCTAGAATCAGCATAAAAAATTGATTCAAGAACTCCTACTTTCAACAAATTGTATGACAAAAAAAGTTTTAAAATGCAGACTAGTGTTATTAATTTCGCTGTCGATGACCTCCGACGTCGTTCATATTTGGTTTGTGATGGCGCTAGTGTTTACAGTGCTTGTGTGTATGTACCGGGTGATCAAAAAGTCAGTATAAATTTGAAAACTGAATAAATCACGGAATAATGTAGATAGAGAGGTACAAATTGTCTCACATGTTTGGAATGACTTGGGGTTTTATTAGAACCAAAAAATACACACGTTCAAAAAATGTCCGACAGAATGGTGCTTTATCTGATCAGAATAGCAATAATTAGCATAACAAAGTAAGACAAAGCAAAGATGAAGTTCTTTACAGGAAATGCTCAATATGTCCACCATCATTCCTCAACAATAGCAGTAGTCGAGGAATAATGTTGTGAACAGCACTGTAAAGCATTTCCGGAGCTATGGTGAGGCATTGGCGTCGGATGTTGTCTTTCAGCATCCCTAGAGATGTCGGTCGATCACGATACACTTGCGACTTCAGGTAACCCCAAAGCCAATAATCGCATGGACTGAGGTCTGGAGACCTGGGAGGCCAAGCATGACGAAAGTGGCGGCTGAGCACACGATCATCACCAAACGACGCGCGCAAGAAATTTTTCACGCGTCTAGCAATATGGGGTGGAGCGCCATCCTGCATAAACATCGTACGTTCCAACAGATGTTTATCAGCGAGGCTGGGGATGATGCGATTCTGTAACATATCGGCGTACCTCTCACCCGACACGGTAGCAGTTACAAAACCAGAATCACTCATTTCCTCGAAGTAAAAAAAATGGTTCAAATGGCTCTGAGCACTATGGGACTTAACATCTGTGGTCATCAGTCCCCTAGAACTTAGAACTACTTAAACCTAACTAACCTAAGGACATCACACACATCCATGCCCGAGGCAGGATTCGAACCTGCGACCGTAGCAGTCGCGCGGTTCCGGACTGAGCGCCTGAACCGCTAGATCACCGCGGCCGGCCCTCGAAGTAAAAAGGCCCGATAACGGTAGATGTGGTAAATCCAACCCATACCGTGACTTTCTCGTCGTGCAATGGAGTTTCCACGACAGTTCTAGGATTTTCGGTAGCCGAAATTCTGCAGTTGTGGGCGGTGACAGACCCTCGGAGCGTGAAATGAGCTTCGTCGGTCCACAACACGTTACTCAACCAATCGTCATCTTCCGCCATCTTTTGAGACGCCCACACAGCAAATGCCCTCCGCTTCACTAAATCGCCAGGTAACAGTTCATGATGCCGATGGATTTTGTACGTATAGCATCGGAGTGTACGCCTAAGTGCCAACCAAACAGTAGTGTATGGAATGCCAGTGCGACGTGCCACTGCACGAGCGCTGACTTCCCCGTGCATAGACGAACCCGCTACAGTCTCCATTTCTTCCTGAACTCTCTGAGCAGCATTACGCCTTATGCTCGGTGGGCCACTACGGGGTCTATCGTCTAAACAACCCATGGCTTCGAACTTCGAAATCATTCTCGCCACAGCTGCATTTGTCAACGGACCTTTACCCGTTCGAATCCCCTTCCTATGGCGATAGGATCGTAAACCTGAACTAGCACATTCCCCATTCTGATAATACAGCTTCACTAAAAGCGCGTCTTCAGGTAACGTCAACATGCTGCGACTGCTGGCACATCTGATTCTCTCTCTCTCTTTTTTTTGTTACTTTATTGTTATTTTTAAACCTGTACAACAGGCAGGATGTCAGCAGCATTCTACGCTGCTCTTCAGCCATAGAATACACAATGAGAAAAAAACAGTAAGAATACACATAAGTTACAGAACGGTGGGCAATAAAACAGTAGACACATAAAGACAAACACGGAGCCGTTCACACTCGATGATAATCCACACTGCAAACTGTTGATACGACGCACAAACACTGAAGATGGCCATGGCACAGGTGAACGATGGAGTGCAATGGTGAGCACTGAACACTAAACACGACGGCACACACGAGACACTGATGGCGATGATCTCCAGCGCGCGAATGTCCACGTAGCGTGTGCGAGTCCGGGGACCTGCCAAGAGGGGAGGAGGGGGGTGGGAGAGGGAGAGGGGAGAGCAGAGATGCCATGGGCAGAGGAGATAGGGGGAAAGGAGGAAGGGGGAGGGGAAGCCCGGGGGAAGAGGGATGGGGCGAAAAGGAGAGAGAAGGGAGGGAGGGTGCCTAAAGGAAAGGACACCGGAAGTGGGGGGGCAGGATCAAAGTTGATAGGAGGGGTAGATGGAGGGGAGGAGGACATCATCAGGGAGGGGGAGCTGGCGCAAGCCACCTTGGGAGAGGGTAAGGAAGGTGGAGAGATGGAGACCGGGTGGGACGTGGGAATACAGGTGCGGCAGCAGGCGGGGGTGGGAGAGGATGGGCGAGACAAGCGGGTGAGGAGGATCGAGTTTGCGGGAGGTGTACAGGATCTGTATCCTTTCAAGGAAAAGGAGGAGGTGGGGGAACGGAATGAGATCGTACAGGATCCGCGTGGGGGAGGGGAGACGGATGCGATAGGCGAGGCGGAGAGCATGGCGTTCAAGGATTTGAAGGGATTTATAAAAGAGAGGGGCGGCGATTCTCTCTCTCATTACAGCTCCTTTTATACACGATTGTCATGCGCACTCACTGACGTTTTGCTGTCCAGCGCCATCTGTCGGACATTTTGTGAACTTTTTTTGTTCTAATAAAACCCCATGTCATTCCAAGCATGTGTGTCAATTTTTACCTCTCTATCTACATTATTCCGTGATTTATTCAGTTTTCAAATTTATACTGACTTTTTGATCACCAGGTATATATATTTCCTTGTACAGTGCTCACTTGCTGCAGCCTTCCCCTAAAAATTACGGGGTGTGCTCCTGTCGAAATTTCGACGGTTGCATTTTCGTAAGTTACTTCAGTATTCCCTTTAGTTATCTGATGTACCTGCAGAGGCCGACAACACGACCCGTACGCGCTTGAGACGGCTCTTGAATGTCAGCTGGCTGCTGTGCTTACAGTGACGGCGGGGGCGGCGGCCGCGGCGACGTGTCGTGGCGCGCCTTCTGGCGGGCGGTGGAGGTGGGCCGCAGCGCTGCGGACCCGGCGGCGTGCTGGGCGGCGTTCCGCGGCTGCCCGCACTCCACCGCCCTCATCCTGGGAGCCGTGCGCGCCGCCGCCTCCACTGCAGACCTGTGACCGCGCCGGCTCACGCCTCGCTGTCCGCATCGTGCCGACTGCACGCCCCTCCGACACGTCGCAGCTGCAGCTGAGCTCTGCATCGAAGGAGAAGAATGTTTGCTACTTGTTATTTGTGCTAGTTCTGTTTTACGTATGTTACGTTACTGTATAACGATATTTTATACATGTTGTATAGCTCTGTATGCCTTTTGTAATAAATACTTTTTTTATTAACGATGTAAAAGAGGGGCGAGAAGTCCCCCTGTTTAATATAAAATGTGAGTCAACGACCGTGCCGAGGTGGACACACCGGCCCGTCAGACCGCCGAAGTTAACAACCGTCGGGCATGGCCAGTACTTGAATTGGTGATCGTCGAGGTATGCCGCTCCCTGTTGACATTTTTCCATTTGCCTTTACGCCAGAGAGGGCCGGAGGGATGGTGGTGCCAATTGTCCTCGATTCAATTCGAAACCTCTCTGCAGCGTCTCTAAGTGAGGGCATACCGACACTGTTGAGGTGATTCGTCATTCGGAGGGACGCTAAGCTCCGTGGTCCCGTTGCTGCTTTTCGAGGGCGGCAGGCTATGTGCCGGCACCAGGTTCCACCTTCTCCCTTCTCTCATCATCTCCAACACGAACACGGCACTACACTACATACACACCCATCAAAGGCACCTACACTTAAAAACACGCTTCCGTACACAGCTCTCATACTTCGCGAAGGAAAGTTGCCTAAGGGCTAGAGGATAGAGAAAACCTTTCCAATCAGGCGGTTGAAGCTGCCCTTCGGGGTCTCCCAGCCGTTCGTAAATACGACTTTAGTATCAGATACTACGAGGGCCATTCGGAAAGTAAGTTCCGATCGGTCACGAAATGGAAACCACTGTGAAAATCGGATGAAGCTTTGCATTGACGTGTTGGGCAGTGTCTCTAGTACGCTCGTCAATCGCGTCACGTCTTTTAAGGCGTGAGCGCACTGTGAGCACGTAATTACGCCTAGAAAATAGTGTCTCCCACCAAATACGAGGCCCCAGTGAGAAATTTACCCCGAAACTATGCAGCCCACATAACATAACTGTCGTGCGTATCCCCTTTCAAAACAATTCTCAGCCGCATTCTGCAGGGGCAATGAAGATGCACCTGCAGCGTTTTCGATAAGGAATGTTCGATCATTCACAATACAGCCCGTAATTAGCACTCTCTGAGTTTCATTGCTCCTCACATGAATCAGTGGCTGTGAAGACAACATTTTGGCACGGACAGCGTGCTGTAGACCAGTGTACAGAATTGGCGGCAAGCACTGGCGGCTGCCTTCTATGACGAGAATATTGAAAAGTTGGTACAAAGCTATTACGAATGTCTAAGTCGGAGCGGCAGCTATGCAGATTAGTTTATAGAAGGTGTAGCTAATTGTTGCAAATAAAACATTTTTGATTTTCACAGTGGTTTCCATTTCGCGGCCGATCGGAACTTACTTTCCAAACATCCCTTGTATTATGCAGGTTGATACTATGTTACCTCTTATCAATTGTTGGAATTCATATTTATATGTTTTCGCAGTTGCAGTCGAGCTACAATTTGTAGCCATGAGAGATGTGAGCGGTCATAGTTAACTACTGAGCAGCGCAGACTGACAAATGTGTGGGTGTACGAACGACTACAGACAATGAGACAGATTAGAGGAGCATTCCAGGAAAGATTTAATAAAGCTACACTGCGAAAGCCAACACTTTTGGGTTTGGGAAGACGTGCTTTTTCCTTTTGGCACCGTTAAAGACAGACCGTGGACTCGAAGGAACAAGACAGGAGAAGAAACATGTACCGGAGTCTCTGCTTCGATTGAACAATATCCTATGAAGTTGGCACGTAAACGTACTTCGGAGTTCGGTATGCTGAGGGAAACAGTGCGAGGTCACATGAAAAAAGACGTGAAGGTCAAACCCTTTTCGACCGACGTTCGTAAACGAGTTATCGGCTGCAGATCGAAGTGAGCGCGTTTAGGCATGCCGTGCATTGTTAACTCAGTTTCCAAATGCAATGAACCGCACCAAGGTTATATTTTCAGAGGATCTTGTGGTATTTATTGCTGCTCAAGTTCTAGAAATAAGAGAATTCTCATTGCATATTCGAGTCAGAAAGGAACCCTCCTCACCTAATGATATGGACAGCGATGACATTACAACATCTGCCTGGACTGTACATTTTTGAAGGGACTATGAATGGCAAAATTGTTATAAACATGGTTAATATCTCAGCTTGTGGAAAGGGGCCTCACTGAATGCATATGGTCGAAGGAAAACGCAGCGCCACTTCACTTCGCTCTTGCAGTGCGCGAGTTCGTGAATGAACGCGTTCTAGGACGGTGGATAGGTCGTGGCTCGCCAACAACACCAGCTCCCTTGAAATGGTTCCCAAGATGTCCTGTCCTTGCCATACCCGGCAACTCGTTGTGAGGGGAGTCATTAAGGCGCTTGTAGGCTACCTACACATCGTTATGCTGTTGAGAATGCATTTCAGACATGGCCAAAAATATGTCAAGTAGAACATGGAGGCGTATGGAAATGCATTTACAGCATTATGGGGAGCATACCTATATTTTTGACACTTACTACTTAAGTAAGTACTTGTGCTAAAACAAAACAAATCAATTAGCATTCCATACTAGGGTGTACGGGGACTTCTCTTCCACACTGTAGATAAAGTGCAATGTCAAGACGAACAGTTCTTAAATATAGTTTTAGACTATGAAAGAAATCAGCTACTTCGAAATGTCAACGGCCTTGCCACAGTGGTAACACCGTTAGATCACCGAAGGTAAGCGCTGTCGGGCTGGGTTAGTAGTTGTATGGGTGACCGCCCGGTCTGCCGAGCGCTGTTGGCAAGCGGGTTGCACTCAGCCCTTGTGCGGCAACTTGAGGCTGAGAAGCAGCGGCTCCGGTCTCGTAAACTGACACCCGGCCGGGAGAGCGGTGCGCTGACCGCATGCCCCTCCATATCCGCATCTGGTGACGCCTGTGTTGAGGATGACACGGCGCCCGGTCGGTACCGTTGGTCCTTCATGGCCTGTTCGGGCGGAGTTTTGGTTTTAGACTTCGAAATCACACAAGGCCGTCCGTACGTGGAGAGTTTCTGAAGGAGTGGAAGTGGTAGGACATACAAATCGTTCACTCGCGCTTTCCTGAAGGTCGACGTGTTAGAGCAGTGGTTGCCAACCTGAGACCTTCACCCATGTATCAGATATTAGCTAGTAACCGCCGCCCCCTTTCTGCCATCATCACCACCATTAGCACCTGACTAAATTTCAGAACGAAAAAGAATATTCTTTGGCCGCTTAAAAAAAAAAGACGAAAGGTAAATTACACTTTTTGTAGGTGTCTTATTAAACCAAGATCTATTGAGGCACTATACAATTATACAGCTTGTTTTAAAAAACAGCTTTTTATAGAATGATGAAACAGTTTTAAAAAGACGTTAACTATCCACATTAACGGTACTCACGGTAAAAAAAATGATTCCTCTGCACCATTCCTCTCTCAGGAGACACTTGCCTCTCCCATACCCTGAACCCTCATTTTAAGCAAGATGAAGTGTAACCACTGTACTTTTTGTTTGTAAACCGCCTGGTTGCTGGACTCCTTACTTCTGAATCTTCATCCACTGCTGAATACCTCATTAAAATAACTGTCGACTTTGCTGTTCAGGTATGATTTACTGATGCATTTCGGGCTCTGCCCATCATTAGAAATACCAGCCAAGGAAGACTGCAAAGTCATAAGCACAAATGTAATTAACAACACATCACTTAGAGAAAATTTTACAAAAGTTGTTACAGTAAGTACAAAAGTAAACATACCAAAAATATGAACAAAATATTCATTCAGTGTGTGGAGTCAGGTGAATCATCCGTCAGTATCGGAATTTAGCTGGTAGCAGGACGGTGTTACAAAGCTTAACTGATATCATAAAGGACAGTGGCGCTGTATTGTGCCCACATAAATAGTTGAGCAACTTTACATTAAAAATCTGAGAATAAACTTAGAAATACGATAAAAGAAGAGTATGTACAACAGTGCGTACAGAATACAGAATTCAATAAACAGCTTTACACAATTAGCTAACAGGAGCTGCCGCCAGGCAGCGAGACAGCTGAAAAATGGCTTTATTTGGGCCACATTGGGAGTAAATGATACAATATATACTATACATAATCCACTATTCATACAGAAACCAATATATGTGGTGAAATAATTAATCCGAGTGAAATCCCCTTGTGTAAGACGGGAAAGGAGAAGGACATATGGAAGTGCGCACCCACGATAATAGCATCATTTTTCCTTTGACAGCTCACATTTATTTACAGAAGCAATTACACTAACAAACCGAGTACAATATTAACCATGCCAAAGAATGAGCAACAGAACTATTACTGTTTTTCTGTTCCTTTTCTCTTTTTTACAAATAATCGGTTTAAGCCACTGATCTAATTGCAAGGTAATAAGGTAAGATATGTCTTAATTAAAACAATTTGGCCTTGGAATAATTAAAAGAATTACTCTTCCAAAACACTGAGAACAAATCGGCACTTACGGCTCTTAAAGGGGTTTCAGAAAATTTAAATTAATTTCAAAATTAATCAGACTAGCCTTTGAAAGGAACATCTGCAGAGTAGCGCTTCTGCATGGCGGTAGCAGCCAGCGCGGGCCAGGACTGTGCCGTCGCAGCCGGAGTACCGGTTATTCTTCGTCTTTTACGGTTCCTGTTAATACATCTACATCTACATACCCCGCAATACACGATACGGTGCGAGGCGGAGGGTACCTCGTACCACAACTAGCATCTTCTCTCCCTGTTCCACTCCCAAACAGAACGAGGGAAGAATGGCTGCCTATATGCCTCTGTACGAGCCCTAATCTCTCTTATCTTATCTTTCTGATCTTTCCGCGAAATGTAAGTTGGCGGCAGTAAAATTGTGCTGCAGTCGGCCTCAAATGCTGGTTTTCTAAATTTCCTCAGTAGTGATTCACGAAAAGAACGCCTCCTTTCCTCCAGAGACACCCACCCGAGTTCCTGAAGCATTTCCGTAACACTCGCGTGATGATCAAACCTACCAGTAACAAATCTAGCAGCCTGCCTCTGAATTGCTTCTATGTCCTCCCTCAATCCGACCTGATAGGGATCCCAAACGCTCGAGCAGTACTCAAGAATAGGTCGTTTTAGTGTTTTATAAGCGGTCTCCTTTACAGATGAACCACATCTTCCCAAAATTCTACCATATCAATAAAACGAATAACACTCTAGACTAGTTTGGAGAAAATGCGCCTGACAGCTCTTGGGAGAGACGCCCTGTATGTACAGGGTGTAACGGTGAAACTTCTTTATTTAAATGAGTGCGTCTGCACTTAAATTGCTGAATGACTGAGACCCACAATATCGTAGCGCAACGCAATCTGACTGCTCAGAAAAAGGATAACCTGACTTCAACTAAATAATTCAAAAGGATGGACCTGACCAAAACGAAATCCTAGCCTATACGTTTCATTAAGCACTTAAGTCACAAAAATATTCATTACGCGAACTACTGCAATACAGAGAGCGTCAATACGGCCAGCTAAATAAAATATCCTAACTACTAAAGCCACTAACCACTAATAGGTATGTGGTTAGCAAAGGAAAGATTTTGTTGCAAACCAAATGATGTATTTTTTTTTATCTTAATAATATGACATCCAGTTCAGACACGAATGCAAATGTCATTGACATGTAGTACAAAGGTATATAATCATGAATGATATTCAATCTCCAAGTCGAACATCTACAGATCGTTAGCCTACGCTAACACTTCAGACCTCTACCCTCTACCAATACTAACTTTTCACATTTAACATCCATCACTGCTGGCTGTTCACCTCCAACTGCCCAACAGTACTTCCATCACTGCTGGCGACTAACTTCCAACGACGAGTCCGACCAGCCACAGAGTCTCTTACGAAGAAAGCGCAGTCAGAGATCCAATGCAAAGCGCTACACAGCGCTGCCAACACAGAAGCAGCCCACTTAGTACATTGGCGGAGTAGTAATTTGTACTGAGGTGATTCACATGAAAGGTTTTCCAACGTGTTTATGGATGCAGGACATGAAGTAACAGACTTCGAAGGCGGAATAGTAGTTGGAGCTAGACGCAAGGGATATTCCATTTTGGAATGTTGGGAAATTTAATATGTCCATGTACGGAGTCCAAATGGTTACAATGGCTCTGAGCACTATGGGACTTAATTTCTGAGGTCATCAGTCCCCTAGAACTTAGAACTACTTAAACCTAACTAACCTAAGGACATCACAAACATCCATGCCCGAGGCAGGATTTGAACCTGCGGCCGTAACGGCCACGCGGTTCCAGACTGTAGCGCCTAGAACCTCTCGGCCACTCCGGCCGGCCCATGTACAAAGTGTCAAGAATGTGCCGAGAATACCATATTTCAGGCATTACTTCTCACGACGGACAGCGCAGTGGCCGATGGCCTTCACTTAACGACCGAGAGCAGCGGCGTTTGCGTAGAGTTGTCAGTGCCAACAGACAAGAAACACTGCGTGAAATAATCGCACAAATCAATGTGGGACGTATGAAGAATCTATCCGTTAGGACAGTGCGGCGAAATGTGGCGTTAATGGGCTATGGCACAAGATGGACGACGAGAGAGCCTTTGCTAACAGCACGACATTGTCTGCAGCGCATCTTCTGAGCTCGTCAACTTATCGGTTGGACTATAAACGACTGGAAAACATGACCCAGGCAGATGAGTCCCGATTTCAGTTGGTAAGAGCTGATGGTAGGGTTCAGGTGTGGCACAGATTCCACGAAGCCATGAATCCAAGTTGTCAACAAGGCACTGTGCAAACTGTTAGTAGCTCCATGATGCTGTTGACTCTGTTTACATGGAATGGACTGGGTCCTCTGGTCCAACTGGGCCGATGATTTTCTGGAAATGGCTGTGTTCGGCTACTTGGACACCATTTGCAGCCAGTAATGGAGTCCATGTTAGCAAACAATTATAGGACTTTTATGGATGCCAATGCGCCATGTCACCCAAGCATAACTGCTCGCGCGATTGGATTGAAGAAGATATTGGACAATTTGGGCGAATGATTTTGACACTCAGATCGCCTGACATGAATCCCATCGAACATCTATGGAATGTATATGCAGTGGCAACACTTTCGCAATTATGGATGGCTATGGAGGCAGAATGACTCAATATTTCTGCAGGGGACTTCCAACGACTTGTTGAGTTCATGCTACGTTTAGTTGCTGCACTATGCCAGGCAAAAGGCGATCCGCCACTGTATAACTTCAGTGTATATGTGGTACATTAATATGTACACACATCAGTGTGTTGGTTGTTTATCACAAGTTTACCATCTGATGTTTTCTGCATTGTCGTAACTACACCACTAAGCGATCTACGCCAGCAGTATAGACTAACCATTTGGCATCCATGCGTCCATACTTGAATACCTGACCCGCTGCCCAGGGGCAAATAAGAATTAATGGCTTGTACTTACAATATGTACTTGACATACTAACCAACTTAAAACATACTGCTTCTAATAGCAATAATTATTAGCCTGCAAATGAAGTAAATAATGATGTAATATTGTTCAATGCATTGTCCTCAGTCAGCAATAAAAATACGAGGAGTGTCTGGGAAGTAATGTAACACATTTTTTTCCAGAAAGCAGGGCGGTTTTATTGAGCATTCCAACAATCACATTATTCCCCGTTATTTTGGCAACAAAACAGTATTTTTCAACATAACCTACGTTCAATGCGACGGCGTTACGCCACCTTATGGGAGGGCCTGTATGCCCACATGGTACCGCTCTTCTGATTGACATCAGAGCCAACGTCTTATTGCGTCAATAACGTCTCCATCACCCAAATATTGCTTCCCGTGGACTGCTTCGTTTATTGGGCCAAACAGATGGAAGTTGGAAGTTGCGAGACCTGGACTGCAGGTTGGATGAAGAAGCACAATCCTATGAAGTTTTGTGAGTTCCTATCGGGTGTGCGGACTTGTGTCAGGCCTTGCGTTGTCATGGAGAATGAGAAGTTCGTTTGCATTTTTTATGACGACTAACACGCTGAGTGAGAATGTCCACACGTTCCAAAATTGCAGGTGTCAATTGCTTGCGGGCGCCCAGCACGTGGGAGATAGGACAAGTTTGCGAGACTTTGCGGTGCTGACAGACGCTTCGCCCAACGACTCAGCATGCTTTTGTTCACTGACGGGTCTCCGTAGATGTTCTGCAAGAGCCTACGAATATCTGTGATGCTCTGGTTTTCCGCTTAAAGAAACTCAATGTTCTCTACTTGGAACGTACAGCTACGTGTAGTGCTGACACCTATTGGAACTTCATGAAACTCATAGGGGCTGAAGCGGGAATATTTCACGATGTCACAACAAACTTCGCGTTTTTCAACCGAAATTAACAGACAAAAAAGTGTTTCGTTACGTACTGAACGCCCTCGTATCTGCTCTTATACCCGTTACAACCTGTATGTAAACTTAGCACATTTAAAATAGAGTGGAGATCGCTGTGGACACTGAGCACTGCAAATTTTATGTACAAGGCGTCGTATTGTAAGGTGAAGATGCAAGTATAGGCTAGGGCTATAAGGGCAACATCTGAAAATAACCGCAGCATAAGGATTCAGTCATTATAGCTAAACCAAAGAGGTGAAGGAAGGGATGGTGATATACGAGTATATATAAAGGCTAGAGGCTTTCATGCAGTCGCCTCGTGAGTGATGAGCGCGAGCCGGCGCTACCTCCTCATGCTGACCACTACTTGTGTCAGTATACGCCTGCCGCAGAGCGTCTCCAGCCACACAGTCACAATTGGAGTCGCTGGCCGCAGCTCGCAGCAGATCTGTGCTAACTAGCCTGGTTCCGGCGCAGAATAAGTGTCTTTCTTGGCACACAACGGAGTCCGTATTATCCGGTGCTAGGACAATAAACCGAGTTATAAGGGGTCATTGTAATGTGCACGTTATTATAATTTTTTTATGGGAATAAAGTGGGCCAGCCAGTGTGGCCGAGCGTTTCTAGGCACTTCAGTCTGGAACTGCGCGACTGCTACGGTCGCAGGTTCGAATCCTGCCTCTGGCATGGATGTGTGTGATGTCCTTAGGTTAGTTAGGTTTAAGTAGTTCTAAGTTCTAGGGGACTGATGACCTCAGATGTAAGTCCCATAGTGCTCAGAGCCATTTGAGCCATTTTTGAATAAAGTGGTGGAGGCCACTTACTCGGTGTTCGCATATTTCTGTAGCTCAAAAACACAATTCCTGCAAGGGAGGTCCTCAGCCAAGGATACAAAACCGCTCTCCCTTATATACGAGGTAAGGCAATAAAGTAATGAGACTGATTTTCTTTGCAAGATGTGGCAACCCTGCAGGCTTGCTTAGCACAATATCTTTGACCTTGGTCTATAAGCTGCTTCTAGTCCAAACAGCACATCGATGCAACTGCTCAGTCTTGAGTTGTGCTGTAATAAGTTAACACGTGTTTGTGTCTCTCGTCACGGAAATGGAGCCGCTTAATATTGCGCAACGGTATGCCATTGCTTTTTGCGTTAAATTGGGTGGAAACGCGACAACTTATGGCAAGCTTCAGAAGGCTTTTGGAGAGGAGGTTATGTCAAGAGCTCAAGTTTTTCGTTGGCATAAAATGTTTAGTGAAGGCAGAACGAATGTTGAAGATGAAGACTGCAGTGGACGACCGTCAACCTCACGGACGGATGTCAACTTGGCCCAGGTGCGTGAACTCGTACGATCTGATCGAAGATTGGCCGTGAAAATGATTGCAGAGGAACTGAACATCAATCGAGAAACGGTTCGTCTAATAATAACTGAAGATATTGGTATGAGAAAGATTTGTGCAAAATTTTGTCCCCAAAAATCTCACACCACAACAGCGAGAAACACGGAAAAATGTGGCAGCCGATCTGTTAGAGCAAACAGAAATCAATCCAGAATTGTTGAGCCGTGTTATCACTGGTGATGAAGGTTGGTTTTTTCAGTACGATCCAGAGACAAAACGCCAATGTTCGCAATGGTGCTCATAGGGATCACCCAGACCAAAAAAAAAAAAAGCTCGCATGTCAGAGTGAAATGCATGCTTGTGTGCTTCTTTGATTCCAAGGGAATTGTTCATAAAGAATGGGTGCTTCCTGGACAAACAGTTAACCAATATTACTATAAAGAAATTTTAGAAAGACTTCGTAAAAGAGTTCTTCTTGTCCGTGCCAACAATGCTGATAAATGGATTATGCACCACGATAATGCGCCATCCCATACTGCTCTGTCAGTACAGCAATTTTTAAACTCCAAACAAATTTCAGTACTACCACAGCCACTTTATTCACCAGATATCGCTCCGTGCGACTTTTTCCTATTACAGAATGTGAGTTCCAGAAATGTTACCATCAATGGCAGAAGCGCTGGAAAAAGTATGTGCAATCAGAAGGAAATTACTTTGAAGGATACAACACTAAACTTGACTAAAACAGTAAGCAACATTTTTTTTTTCACATCAGTCTCATTACTTTATTATCGCACGTCGTATACTTTTCTTCACGCACTCCAGTTCACTTAAGTCAGTGTAATAAAGATCAGTTTTTCTTTTATAAATTAATTCGGTCATAGTTGCTCTTATGTGTGACTATAAAACAAAAAGAAACATACTGTCCTAACAGGCCGTGAAGGCCCACCGGTACAGACCGGGCGCCGTGTCAACCTCAGCTCTTAGGCGTCACCAGGTGCGGATGTGGAGGGGCATGTGTCAGCACACCGCTCTCCTGGCTGTTGTCAGTTTTGGTGATCGGTGCCGCTACTTTTCACTCAAGTAGCTCCCCAGCTGGCCTCACGAGCGCAGTATGCATCCCGCTTGCCAACAACAATCGGCAGACCCGGACGATGACCCATCCAAGTGTTAGCCAAGCCCGACAGCGCGAAACTTCGGGGATCTGACGGGAACCAGTGTTACCACTACGGCAAGGCCGTTGGCTTATCTGTGGCTGTAATGTATTTTATTGAAGTTTCGTATACAGGGTGACTCTTATTAACGTTTAAAAACCTTCGAAGAGAAGTAGATGACAGTGAGACAACTACATTAATTCAAGACACAGGGACCATAACCGTCCGGAATTACAGCAACTGTGGACGACAAATGTTGAACATGTGACGACAGCAGATGACGTTCCTCTCCATGTGTGCAGAGGTTGTGCCTATCGATCTATGGCACCTGATCATCCCAACACAAGTCAAGTATTCAGCTTGGTGCGGCTCCGGCTGACGTACGCTACTTAAGCATGTGGGGCGAATTTTGTATCTGGCAGGCAGCATTTTTTTCATTGAGTTAGACAGTTATGTGTTTACACTGACGTAAGATTTATTACTTTATTTACCGGTCTCACGGTCTCCGCTGGTTTATTTCCAAGTACAGTACAACAAAAACCTACCGTTTCTACTTTGGTGTGGAGCCGCAGTCACATAAAATTTTTTATTAGGTTATGAAACGTCCCCTTAGAAAAATGTATGAATTACGGTGCTGATAAACCTCTTACGTCATTTGATTTTCAAACAGCTGAGCAAAACTGAACGTACTCAGACATTTCTCTCTTTGCTTATTCTGATCATCACTGAACTGACACACAATATTTTTTTAGCGAAACGCAATCTGACTTTCAATAATCCCTACAAAAGAATGGCCCTGACTAACAATAACCTATACCTTTCATGAATGACTTACCTCACAAAAATCTTCGTTACGCTAACTACTGCAATACAGCGTGCGCCAATACTGCAGCTGAATAAAAGATTCTAACTAATGAAGGCACTAACTACTGATAGGCATAGTTAGCAAATGAAAGATTTTGATAGAGAACAAACAATGTATTTACCTTAATAATATTCAAAAGTCCTCATATATAAATCAGTTCATGATATACAGTATTACAAATTTACTCTTCCTGCACACACGTCCAGATCGGCCGCTCTCAAAATTCTGCCATCACTCTCCCCACATCCACCACTGGTGGCAGCTCACCTCCAACTGCGCAACGCTACGCGCTGTGCATATCCAACTGCCCAACACTACAATAGCGAATTTTCGAACAATGCCAACCAGCCATAGACTGCACACAGCACAGACAGTGATTTTCATACAGAGCGCTACGTGGCGTTACCTACACAAAAATCTAAACAGCCTACTTACAAGGTGTAACCGCGATTTGACCGTGCATCATGTTTTATTCTATAATCTAGATTTAGGCCTTAGACCATATTCAAGCATCACAAGTATCAAAACTCATTACACTTTAGTAAACACAAGGCATCGTAAAACATGTATCTTCGGTTATATAAACAATTTTTGTCAAAAGTAAATGCGAGAACATTTGTGTAATAGGCTAATTTACTGGCAATTCGCATGACTTATTCACTTGATATTTTTTGTCAATGCTCTGTACATTATATCTTACTTATTGTAACGAAAGTGTGTTATAAAAGCACACACAAACTTCTGTGCCAATAATTAGTATAAAGGTGTTCACGCACTTAATTTTTAGTGGGCGTATCACCACCTAAGTAATAAAGAATAATAGCTGGAGCCCACCCAAGATCACCTTGCAGACATTTATTTAAGGAACTCAGGATATTCACAGTACCTTCGCAATACATATATTCACTTATGAAATTTGTCATTAATAACCCACTCCAATTCAAAAATAGCAGCAAAGTGCATAGCTACAACACTAGAAGAAAGGATGATATTCACTATTCTGGATTAAATCTCACTTTGGCACAGAAAGGGGTGAACTACGCTGCTACAAAAATCTTGGGTCATTTGTCAAATAGTATTAAAAGTCTGACAGATAGCCAACCAACATTTAAAAGCAAATTAAAAGAATTTCTGAATGACAACTCCTTCTACTTATTAGATGAATTCTTAGATATGAAGTAGTATTTGAAAAAAAAATTAATTAATTGTTTTGTGTAAAGATGTCCTTAGGTTAGTTAGGTTTAAGTAGTTCTAAGTTCTAGGGGACTGATGACCTCAGATGTTAAGTCCCATAGTGCTCAGAGCCATTTGAGCCAATAACGCAGATTGTTTTTGTCTATATATGCAAGTAGCTATCATTGTTAGCTTATTAGTATTCCAATTACTATTTCGATTCCTGTCCTGTGGTTGCTGGTATTACCGTTGTTGCGATAGCATATATTCCGTATTGTGTAGAGTGAAGTACTGAAAATATATCAAGTTACTTTAAAAAGTGTACCGATCATTTTGCAACAGTATTACCTGCGCCAGGTCAGCGTAATTTTCTTTAGCCAAAGATATAGTTTCAGAGACTTGAATTTATTTAAAGAGAGAGAAAGACAGATTCTTTACTGATTAGAGCTGAAGATTTGTGATATTTGACATTAAGTGTAATTAATGAGTGAAAAGTAAAAGGTGAAATTAATTACATTTTAGTGTGAATATTTGCAAAAGTTGACAGTGTCGCCGTCGACATTCAAGTGTTAGTATAACATTTTTTTGCTGCAGACTTTTAGAATCTCTGGTCGAACTTAAAGTTTGAGCTAGCTGGAACATTTTGGTAACTTGTTAATGAACATTTAGGGTCTATCTAAAGAATAAAAAAATGAAGGGCATTAAACATTGCAAACCTATAATAACAAATCAGAATCAATAGTGCAAGCCAGATAAATACGTCGACGCAGCTCGTTCTGTAATGTGTGTAATAAACAGTTCATTAGTATCGCATGCAGCGACTATAAAGTACTTCAATTAAATTTAAACGAGTTGCGTCGTCTTGAAGCGAGATGTTGGTTCTTAATCTTGCTTATGTAAGTGACCAGAGTACAATAACTGGATTGAAGCATCGGCGTCGTATTATTCAAATAAAACAAAATAAGGGCCAGCATACTCCGGCAATACAACGCACGATTTACATCGAGATCTGCACACACGACGACGACATAGCCCAAGAGAACCACATATTAAAATATCAACAGTCAAAACAGGACCATGATAAAGCAGTGCCATCTTCACTGTCGAATGTTCATTTATAGATAGCATTCTCTATTCTGGATCCTCCGTCATTGATGGCTGCCTCCAACCTCTCCCATAACCTTGAAGTTGCTCCAACAAACTTCAGTTAGGATGTCGTTTCGCTAACGTAACTGGAGCTATTCTGACATTCAATGATACTTGCTCTCACGTCTTACATCTCTTTGATTCTGATTCTTAAACTGAATCTTCATCTTCTCGTCGTACTTTCGACAAAATCTGGAAGGGCATCGGTTTCATTTTCATAGAAAACTTCTTCGACTTCTACAAAAGTAATTTTTCGGTACATGGTACAAAACAGTTGATACACTTCGCTGTCGAGTAAACGAAATATTTCAGAAATTGATGCGCACACAGCTGGTAGTGCAAAGCCAATGACTCGAACTAAATTCGAGAAAACTTGTATGGCGAGTTCTTGTTTGCTTCCGTCGCTTATGTTTTCACCGATATGTATAAAATCAACATTTTGAACTTCACGTTCCTCTGGCGAACTTGTCGAAGATTCTCCGCCACTTCGATAGTTCACTTACACAAACACGCTCATCGACAGTGATATGTCTGATCAAGCTACATTCACTCGAAAAGGAGCTCTCGATGTGGACGCTCTGAATCCATGAACGACACTGACGGATTAACTGGATAGCAGACCACTTCTATCGCTCGACTGCTCGACTGATATCGCCCGCTGTTACTGTATCCATTCACAATAAGGATTATCTCGAACGTGTATTCGGTCGAGATGTCTGGGGAATGATCCATATTTAAAGTTCATGCGAATTATGGGACTTACAATATTTGTATTTGCCTTTATTGTATGAAACCAGACCTTCGAGGGAATGTTTGGCTGTCTTTGTCACTTCCTTTACTGCATATCAATGATCGACATTTGTGACCCACCCTGATAGCCGCACTTCCTTAGCACGCAGATTCCGGGATACGGGGAAGTGCACCGGACGCGGATCGAATCCGCCCGGCGCACATGGGGTCAGACTCCCGAAAAAGTGGCCATAAATTTAAAAAATATTCGGAGTTAAGAAGTTTCGTTTAAGGTTGACTAGAGTAATTTTGGGACTATAGAATCCTGGTCTTAGAAGCGGCCAGTTGTTTCTTCCGAAGGTAGAATTTCGTTCGGATGAACTATCTTCGTTTACCGAAATCAGACCGATTTTTTCCAAATGGGGGCTAATCCAGAAGATATGCACTTAATTACGAACAATTAATTCGTTATTTACTCATTATCAACTGGTTTTGTTATTAATATTTTATCGGAAGGCACCAAAAAATTGTAAAAAGCGATCGAGAAAAGAGATAAGTTTTAGATTCCCCGACATTGTACCTTCTTTTTCATTTCGACTTTAAGTATGTACATCATCGCGAATCAAACTTAGAAACAAGCTACTAGCAGCAACTTCGGCTTTGAGCCATTTTTAAACGACAGTTGCAAACTGCCGTTATTTACACTGAGAAAATAGAGGTGGTAATTTTACCCTAAAATACGAATAAAACACATATGCATACATAATCACACAACTGTTATTTATATAACATTGCTAATACGCTATTAAAAGACGAAAATATAATCATTAAATATAAAATGTATTTTAAACATATTAAAAATAAAAAAGTACTCTTTATAAAATAGTTATATTATTTCATATCCAAAGTTTTCCCTTGATAAATTTAATTCTATTAAATTACATTTTATTTTAGTATTATACCTCCGAGAAGAGTGAAAACTTTACCGTCGGAAGCTGTTACGTTCTTGATACCTGCTGTAGAGGATTACGGGGAATCAGATGAGGAGGAGGAATCAGATGAGGAGGAGGAATCAGATGAGGACGATGATGAAACATTCCTCACACGTAGAGGCAGAAAATATGTTATGTGGACATGGGTCCGGAAACGCTCTACTTCCAAGTTACAGTTCATTTTCTACGTCTCTTTATAGTCCTATTAATCATGTGAAACACACAGGAGAAGTACGTATCAGCACAATACGAAACACATACCTAAATGAAATGTTAAAAAAGCCCTCCGTTAGCAACGACACATACGTCAATCCGCCGTAGCTTTGAATGCCTGATGTATCCCTGGAGAACTCCGTATTGTTTCACAGCCTTCCACAATTCGGACTCGAAGACTGTGCACGTCTTGTACCGGAGTTCTGTACACAAAAGCTTTCGAATGCCCCCACAAATAAAAGTCTACTTGGTTTAGGTCCGGAGAGCGTTCAGGCTACGGAATTGGTCCACCTCTATCACCTCTACCTATGGCGGGAGACGAAACGTCGATCTAAAAGTGTTCGGGAAAGTGTCCTGTGCCATATCCAGGAGAACTGAAATGCAAAAATCATACCTTCTATTGCAGTAACTGCAACTTGTAAGGCTTCATATGCAGGCGTTGCTTCAGAACACGCAGCACCTTTCTTTGAGGAAGTTTCTTGTCTGCCTGTCTTGTGGACTTCCGAGGACTCCGTGTGAATGCGTCTTGGATACGCTCGACATTTTCATCGGACGTGCGTAGGCGACAAGACCTCTAACTTTCCATATGCAACCTATTTCCAAGAATTTTGTGTGCCAGTGATAAATCTGTTGGTGCAGAGGCAGCTTCTTGCTGAACCGATGGCGGAATTCCCGTTGCACTTGAAGACTGGATTGAATTCGCGATGATTCCAACACACGTAATGATTCCTCTTGTGGTGCAGTCGCCATATTGCTACAAACAAACAGCAGCGCAGCTGTGTCAAAGCTTCGAACCCTCCTCTATCCGGTGACATGCACAATGTGCTTCTATCTTTTATAGTTTGTCTGTAATAAACAACTGAAACCTGTCCCTTCTTTTTGAATCACCCTGTTGTTGTTGCTGTCTTCAGTCCAGAGACTGGTTTGATGCAGCTCTCCATCCTACTCTATCCTGTGCAAGATTCTTCATCTCGCAGTACCTACTGCAAACTACATCCTTCTGAATCTGTTTAGTGTATTCATCTCTTGGTCTCCCTCTACAATTTTTACACTCGACACTGCCCTCCAATACTAAATTGGTGATCCCTTGATGTCTCAGAACATATCGTACCAACCGATCTCTTCTTCTAGTCAAGTTATGCCACAACCTTCTCTTCTCCCCAATCCTACTCAATACCTCCTCATTAGTTATATGATCTACCCATCTAATCTTCAGCATTCTTCTGTAGCACCACATTTCGAAAGCTTATATTCTCTTCTTGTCCAAACTAGTTATCGTCCATGTTTCACTTGCATGCATGGCTACGCTCCATACAAATACTTTCAGAAACGACTTCCTGACACTTAAATCTATACTCGATGTTAACAAATTTCTCTTCTTCAGAAACGCTTTCCTTGCCATTGCCAGTCTACGTTTTATATCCTCTCTACTTCGACCATCATCAGTTATTTTGCTCCCCAAATAGCAAAACTCATTTACTACTTTAAGTGTCTCATTTCCTAAACTAATTCCCTCAGCATCACCCGACTTAATTCGACTACATTCCATTATCCTCGTTTTGCTTTTGTTGATGTTCATCTTATGTCCTCCTTTCAAGACACTGTCCATTCCGTTCAACTGCTCTTCTAAGTCCTTTGCTGTCTCTGACAGAATTACAATGTCATCGGCGAATCTGAAAGTTTTTATTGCTTCACCATGGATCTTAATACGTACTCCGAATTTTTCTTTTGTTTCCTTCACTGCTTGCTCAATATACAGATTGAATAACATCGTGGAGAGGCTACAACCCTGTCTCACTCCCTTCCCAACCACTGCTTACCTTTCACGTCCCTCGACTCTTATAACCGCCGTCTGGTTTCTGTACAAATTGTAAATAGCCTTTCTCTCCCTGTATTTTACCCCTGCCGCCTTCAGAATTTGAATGAGTATTCCAGTCAACATTGTCAAAAGCTTTCTCTAAGTCTACAAATGCTAGAAACGTAGGTTTGCGTTTCCTTAATCTAGCTTCTAAGATAAGTCGTAGGGTCAGTATTGCCTCACGTGTTCCAATATTTCTACGGAATCCAAACTGATCTTCCCCGAGGTCGGCTTCTACCTGTTTTTCCATTCGTCTGTAAAGAATCACCCTGTATATCCAAATATTCCAGAAAATTAACAGCACTGCAGGGCTTTACTAATTGCTCTGCTCCGGAAAATGTCTTTCGTGGGAGGTGGGAGACGTTTGCTGCTGAAGTTATTTCGCCGTAGTGGTAATCGGAATTAGATAGAGCCTCTCCCTACGCACAACAACAGTAATCACAGGCTCGACGTGTGTATCGTCGGCCAGAGAGAGGTGCGCGCCCGCTATCTGGGCCCGGGGCGGCGACGTGTTCCGCACGCGCAGATAAGCGCCGCTTCCGCTGCCTTCCCGGAGCGATGGGGATCTTGGGGGTGATAAGTCCGTGCCGGACACCCCGCGCCGCCCAGATAGGCCCGCTATAAGACGCGGCCGCGCCCCGGCCGCTGTGTCCACGGTGTCTGCGCCACCGCGACCGCTGAGCTGCGAGAACACGGCATGGCTCGTGAGTATCCGCCGCGATTCTCCCGTCTGCCACTACGGCGCCTAACTTGTATGAGTAAATCTAGTAAATGTGCTGTCACTTTTACGGTAGATTGCGAAAAAAATGTTGTTGACTAATTGGTTGATTCGGGGGTAAGGGACCAAACACAGAGGTCATCGGTCGCATTGGATTAGGGAAGAATGGGGAAGGAAGTCGGTCGTGCCCTTTCGGAGAAATCATTCCGGCATTTGCCTGAAGCGATTTAGGGAAATCACGGAAAACCTAAATCAGGATGGCCGGACGCGGGTTTGAAGCGTCGTCCTGCCGAATACGAGTCCAGTGTGCTGACCACTGCGCCACCTCCCTCGGTTTTGTGAAAAAAATCATTGCTGCTTTCGGGCTGTTCATTCATCATCAGACGGCGTTCTTTTCACTTCTTTCGTGTAAGTACGATGGTAAGGGATTATTTCTCAGCCCGCCACTGGGAAACTGTGATACTTTAAACAACAAAATGTTACCTTTTGACACAGTTCCCTCTTAGGTCAATGAACAGTGTTACAAATCAGCACAGATTTAGAAAAAAAAATGGTTCAAATGGCTCTGAGCACTATGGGACTCAACTGCTGAGGTCATTAGTCCCCTAGAACTTAGAACTAGTTAAACCTAACTAACCTAAGGACATCACAAACATCCATGCCCGAGGCAGGATTCGAACCTGCGACCGTAGCGGTCTTGCGGTTCGCCGGCCGAAGTGGCCGTGCGGTTAAAGGCGCTACAGTCTGGAACCGCAAGACCGCTACGGTCGCAGGTTCGAATCCTGCCTCGGGCATGGATGTGTGTGATGTCCTTAGGTTAGTTAGGTTTAACTAGTTCTAAGTTCTAGGGGACTAATGACCTCAGCAGTTGAGTCCCATAGTGCTCAGTGCCATTTGAACCATTTTTTGGTCTTGCGGTTCCAGACTGCAGCGCCTTTAACCGCACGGCCACTTCGGCCGGCACAGATTTAGAAATCAGCGCTTGTGCGAAACTCAGCTTATCTTTTTCTCGCCCGATATCCTACAAAGCATGGGTGAAGGGCAACAGGCAGCTTTCATACCACTAAATTCCCGGATAGCGTTTGATACATTACCCTATCGCGAATTGTTAAGGAAGGTCCGCGTGTACGGAATATGTTTTCAGGTATGCGAGTGTCTCAAAAACATTTTAAATAATAGAACCCAGTAAGTCGTCCTGGATGGAGAGGGTTAATCACTGGGAAGGGTACCGTCAAGAGTGCGCTAGGGAAATGTGAGACTCTCTACACCAAGTGGTCAAAAAAAGTCTGAAAAGCTTGTAAGGGTGTTCTAGGGTAGGGGTGCTGAGAAATAACTGTTAAATTCGATTTGCATCGTTTCTCATTCAAGTAGCATAGCCAATTAGATCGCTGCAAGCGCAAATTCAAGCAGTTTGGCAGAGACAGCGTCGCCAAACGTGTTCTTCTTTCGGTTTTATATCTTAAATGTATCACTTCCGAAAAAGGCACAGCTTAACTGTGGACGAGCATTTGAGTACAGACCCACAGATTTTTGTGCATCACAGCAGGTTAGCGCGTGCAAGAGCTTCACTCCGCGTGCGGCGACTTGATTGGCTAGCTTCAATGCTAAATAGCTTGGAAACGACGAAACGTATCGAATTTTTTTCTTAATAATCATTTCTCAGCACAGCCTCCCCTGGAACATCCTTACAAGGGTTTCACACTGTTTTTGACATCAATAAACACATAAACGATGTGATGGATACGGTGAGTAGCGATCTCCAATTCTTTGCTGATGACGCTGCAGTGCAAGGGAAAGTGTCGTCATCGAGTAGCTGTAGGAGGATACAGAATTTCTATTTGATGCGATGAATGGCAGCTTCCTCTAATTGTAGAAAAATGTAATTTAATGTTAATGAATAGGAAAACAATCCTGCAATGTGTGAATAGTGTGTTCCTGTTTGACACAGTCACGTCGATTAAATATCTCGGCCTAACATTGCAAGGCCCTATGAAACGGAAGACCGATATTAGGGAAGGCGAATGGTCAACTGCAGTTTATTGGGAGAATACTAGGAAAGTGTAATAACTCATCTATAAATGACACCGGGTAAACAAAACTTATGTGACCCATTCTTGAATACTGCCCGAGTGTTTGGGATCCAACCAGGTCGGATTAAAGGAAAACATCGAAGCAATTCAGAGGCGTACCGCTGGATTTGACTTACTTTATTTCATAACATCTTACAGTACAACAAGAATGAAGTTCAATTGATATAAAAGCCACTTCTACTGCAGCATGAGGATGTTTCTCCAGGGATTTATATTTTCTGGCTTCTAGCTGTTTTAAACTGGAATAATTTTGAAAAGCGGACTATCGTAAACATAGTATTTTTATTGGAAAAATGCGTTTCAGTTGCCAGTAAATTGGTAACGAACGTAGCTCTCTACAGCTGGTGTATTATGTAAACGTTAACTCCATCCACAGGCCCTGGTGGGCCCATCGGTACCGACTGATCGCCGTGTCATCCTCTGTCACTAGTGGTTTGGATGCGGTGCCTGTGCCTATGTTATTCCAAATTGAGACGCAATGTTCCTTTGGACATACAGGTATGTCCAAGGGAACAGCCACTGCGGCGACTACAACCGTTCTAAATACATTAAATCTGTTCGCAATTCCGAGTATGAACAACCATCAGCTGTGCAATGGAATGACAACAACGCATGCATGTCCAAAGGAACATTGCATCGTAATTCGGAATAACACAAGAACTGCAGTTTCGTATTTACCTGCCGACACCGGACAAGCGACTTTCAAGTACCGTGTTTTGTCTGTACGGGATTACACATAATGAATATGCGAGTACATGTTATAGACACATCGTTGACGACATTTGAAAGTTTGGGTCTGGTCGTGAGACGGTGCTCGCATAGCCTAATGGTAAGGCGACCGCTCGCGACAAGCGGAAAATGCGGGCTCAAGTCTCGGTACACCACAAATGTTTATTGTTGTCATTCCATTATACAGATGATGGTTGTCCATATTCCCAACGGCGAAAACCTTGTATTCCCTAACGGCTGTAGTCGCCGCAGTGTCTGTTCATTTGTACGCGCATGCATGTCCAAAGGCATATTGCATCGTAATTCGGAGTAACACAAGCACTACAATATCGGGCGTATCGATTTTATTTTCGTCCAACATGAAGTAAAAGTTATATTACAGGGATGTGTAATGTATCAGTAATTAATATACCACACAGTTTAGTTTAGCCTTGTACGTTCTTAATCCATCAACATTATTGCAAATAGCGCGGAGTTTAAATTATAATCCAAATGTGAAAAAAAAGAGCTTCAGCATCGCCTGAGCACAGACCAACGGCATTTGCTAAACTTTACAGGATTCTTACGAACTTTAAATGAAAACTGATACAGGATAAAAAATAATACAATATTTGCTACTTACAAAGTGTTTTCAATAGAAATTCTTTCAATCCATATGTGGCATACAGCAAACCAGTGCTTAGGAATATTAGTTAATATTTTTCAACTTCGCGCTTCGCCTTATTCAAGCATCTTCAGGTTGATCTTAATTTGGTATTTCTTAGAACGATCCTTTAGACAGTGTAGCCAAAGGGCATCGTCGAATACATCAGGCCAACATCGCCTTCGTTAAACTCAGTAAAAACTTTTCTAGATGGACACGAGTGACTCCAAGACCTGCATAACGCGTTTCCGTTCACAGGAGCGTTATGCAGGTCTTGAGGTCACTCGCATCCATCTAGAAAAGTTTTTACTGAGTTTAACGAAGGCACTGTTGGCCTGATGTATTCGACGATGCTCTTTGTCTACATTGTCTAAAGGATTGTTCTAAGAAGCACCAAATTAAGATCAACCTGAAGATGCCTAAATAAGGCGAAACGCGTAGTTGAAAAATAAAAAATTAAAATTGCAACCAAGACTGTTTTTAACCAATAAAGTGTTTTCTCTGTCGACACGTGATCGTTTAGTAAAAAAACTTAAATTGAAACACTGCAAGAAATACTTGGTGCTTCACGAGTGGGATTTTCAATACCTAGGAAGCATGTCCCTTATAGAACACGATACGAATCTTTTACTATGTGCTGAAACATATAGACGAAGCAATTTAATACGAAAATTAGAGCTTCGCGTATGAAGTGTTCAAGCAGTAATTTATTCCGTAAACCTGCCATAAATGTGGTAAGACGTGTTAGTAAGATTGATTTTAGAACGTTCGGCCGTACGCTGTACTATAGTTTCACTAGTGCAGGCGCTGATTTCTTTTAATGTATAAAAGGAAGTGGAGGAAGGATAATTTTTCATAGCGTCCGCTCTCCATATCGGGTGATCAGTGCTTTAAGCAAGTTGTGCAAGTTGTTATATGCGATGTATCTGTTCCAAGTTGTTGCTGCACTAAGCTGACGGGCACTTCAGCGATCCTGTGTTCGAGAAGTTTCAAGTGTGTCGCCTGGACATGTTGTAGGGGTGCATCAGCCCTGGCCACCGATCCTCTATCAAATGAATCCCAACGAAACAGATTCTAATTATGAACGTAAATGAAACAGTTAATTCTCATAACGATTAATATAGTTTAATCATTGGGATGTGGGTGAACAGGAATGACAAAACCACAATCACAATTTCTAGATGAACGCAATTTTGACCCGATAGTTGAAATAAATTGTGCATCAAATATTTACATTCACTGAACCTCAACTGGCAAACAAATTGCCCTACAAATTAAGTGAAGCACCGAAAAGATATAGTCGGATGTCATTGTAACTTTGCACACACATGTCATTGGCGGGTTTGTAAATGAGTCAGAATCCTCAGTGGTAGGTAAAACAGTCACCAGAGTGCAGTACTGTTGGTATGACGCCAGTTAGAGCATGTAAGGTTCATGAGCAGCGTCAGATGTTGGGTGACCACTGTGAAGCACGCACAGATGACGCGTACTCGTATGAGACAGCGTTGTCAGTACCTGCAAGAGTTTGACAAGGGCCTCATTCTGGGTCACCATTTGGTCTGCTGGTAAAATCGTGCAGTGTCTACATTTTGAGGGCATTCTGTCTGACAGTTGCCTGCTGTTGGGCTGCATGGGAACGGGAGGGAAGGTATGCCCGTCGTTAAGGTTCCAGTCGACCTTGTATGACCACCATAAGGGAACGTCGCCGTATTATGCACATCGTAAGATCTCCGCATCTGCGCCTGCCATACGAGAACAAGTAATGGTGTCCACCATTCAACATTCTGCGTCATCCTGCACCATTTGTCTGAAACTAGCAGCCGGACTAGGGAACTGCTGTCCCATGCGTTGGCTGCCGTTAGCAACAGAAGACAAACGTCTGCGTTTGGAGTGGTGGCGTTACCAGGATGAATGCGTCGCATTGTGTTCAGCGATGAATCGCGGTTCTCCAGTACCACGATTGCCCATCGTCGGAAAGCATGGTGTTGATCATGGGAGACGTCACACACTTCTATTGTTTTGGGGAGGTATAGCGGTGTTACTCCTGGCGTCACGTTTTGGGGAACCATCGAGTATGACTTCACGTCACAGCTGTCAGTCACCGAGGGCTCTCCGGCGGCCGAATGATACGTCACGGCCATGGCGTATCCTCACGTGTTACCTCTTATACGATAGTATCGTGGTGGTATTGTTCAAAAGGACGTATTTCTGCATTTCCCGAACGCCACACAAGTGGCTCGTAGTGAAATTACGTGTTTATGGAGTATCGTCTCAGTTGTTTGACTGGAATCGTGATTTTCTGTCAGAGAGGCCACAGTTCGTAGTAATTGACGGAAAGTCGTAGAGTAAAACAGAAGTGATTTTAGGCGTTCCCCAATGTAGTGTTATAGGCCCTTTGCTATTCCTTATCTATACAAACGATTTGGGAGACAATGTGAGCACCCGTCATAGGTTGTTTGCAGATCATGCTCTCGTTTATCGACTAATAAAGTCGTCAGAAGATCAAAACAAATTGCAAAACGATTTAGAAAAGATATCTGAATGGTAGTTGACCCTAAATAAAGAAAAGTGCGTGGTGACCCACGTGAGTGCTAGAAGGAGTCCGTTAAACTTCTGTTGCACGATAAATCAGTCAATTCTAAAGGCCGTAAATTCAACTAAACACCTAGGTGTTACAATTACGAACAGCTTAAATTGGAAGGAACACATAGAAAATGTTGTGGGGATGGCTAACCGAAGACCGCTTTCTATTGGCAGGACACTTAGAAAACGTAACGGATCTACTAAGTGCCTACACTACGCTGGTCCCTCCTCTTTTTGAATACTGCTGGGCGGTGTGGGATCCTTACCAGATAGGATTGACGGAGTGAATCGAAAAAATTCAAAGAAGGGCAGCACGTTTTGCATTATCGCGAAATAAGGGAGAGAGTGTCACAGGATTTGGGGTGGACATCGTTAAAAGAAAGCCGTTTTTCTTTGTGGTGGAATCTTCTCACGAAATTTCAGTCACCAATTTTCTCCTACGAATGCGAAAATATTTTGTTGACGCCGACCTACACAGGGAGAAACGATCGCTATAATAAAATAAGGGAAATCAGAGCTGGCACGCAAAAATATAGGCGTTCGTTTTTCTGCGCGCTATACTAGTCTGAAATAATATAGAATTGTGAAGATTTTTTTTAATGAGGTGGTGACCATCCACGCTCACACCGGCATGATGGCCAACACAAAAGGTCTACTGCCATCTCTGCATAAGGTTTTTGTTTTCACTAAACAGAAGTCTCGCAGCATGTGGGTACTGCGATGTTTGCGTACGTCTGGTTAAGGTTAACCATTGATACGCGCTAATCTGGAGACAGATTGGATCGAAAGTTGAACAGAGGATATCTGTTTGAAGGGCAGAGGGGAAAAAAGTGCCAAGAAATGAGCCAAGGAAAAAATCTCTGCGATAGTTGGGTAGGGCTGTAAAAGTGGTAGCGGTTTTTTTGCTGCCTCCGACAGGTCATGCGAGGGTAGGCTTTGTTAGAAGTGGGTATCATGCAGGTCGATACCTTTGATGTTGTGCGGTGGTGTTACTCGGCGGCTGCTACTGGGTGCCGATGTTGGTTTCTCGGTCAGCGTCAGAATATCTGTAACAAATAGGTTCATCGTCGTTTTGCGTCCGATAGGTCATATATGGGATTCACAGTGTAGGGTAGTGTTAGCGGTTTGTTTGTGCGTTAATGTGCGAGCTTGTCGGTTCCCTTGCTGTAGCCTGTTGGTCGGCTTTAATAACAGCTGGCATATCCAGTCAACGTTGCTGATATGCAGGGGCTTACCGATGTTGTCGCTTGTGGGTGTATGTTAGCTTGCCATAGAGTCTTTGGCCGCTTACGCTTTCACCTATGGTTGTGATCATGGTTTCCCAGAGTAAGGATGAAAGGATTGTTCGAGTGTCTCGAGTTCCTGTATAATGGTGTGGCGTGTTTTTTTAAAAAAACTTCCTTGAGAGTTTCAAGGCGGTTTTCATTGTGAAGATCCAATGTGCGTGTGTAGCGTCGAGCGTTGCTAATGATGCATAGCACTTTGTTCTGTATGATCTGTAGACGGCGCAGGCGTGTAGGAGCTGCGTATCTCCAGACGGGAGCTGCGTGCGTCATCAAAGGTATAATCAGTGTCAAGTATATGGACCTCGACACCCTCCTATTCAGTGTACTTCCACTGTTGAACATTGAGTAGAGTTGTTCGAGCCTCGCTTGCGCTCTGTTGGCAACGTTTTCACTGTGGTGCCCTCATGTAAATTTCCGATCCAGCCAGACACCGAGATATCTGACTTTCTCTCGGAAACGTTTTGGGCGTGTTTGTGGTGTTACCTGTCTACAGTGTTGATGTTTGCGCAGTAGTTTCGGTCTGCGTGTGAACAGAAATGCTTCGCGCTTGTCGATGTTTACTTTAATAAGCAGTTCTGAGTGCCGTCTGTATTCGTGAATTCATGTTCGACGGCTTCCAATCTTGCGCAAAGATGGCTGTGTCATCCCCGTAGATGGCTAACGTCGTCTTTTGTGTTTCTGGAAAGTCATTAACGTAGAGGTTAAAAAAGGTGGGCTCCAAGTTTCTTCCCTGGGGTACTCCAGCTTGGATACTGCGTTGTGTCCATTGTTTACCCTGCACGTCAGTGTTAAAACATCTGTTCGCGAGATATGAGTGTAGGAGACGTACGATTCCGTCTGGGAAACCAGCATCGCTTAGTTTACGTATATGGCCATTGTGCCAGACACGGCCCAAAACTTTTGCCATGTTCAGGAACACGGCTCCTGTGCTTTATTTGTGTTGTAGGCGTGTGTGATACGTTCGACTACGCGGAGTAGTTCTTGGGTTGCTGAGTGGTGATTCCTAAAGCCGGTCTTAGAGTGGCATTGTCGATGCAGTGCCCAGTGATGCGTTTTAGTTTTACGTTCTCAACAATCTTCCTCAGCGAGCACAGCGGACTAATAGCTCGGTAATTTTGTGGGAGGGAGTTGTCTTTTCCTGGCTTCCTGGACATCAGGACCTTGGCTGCCTTCCAAAAGTCAGGGAAGGGTTGGTGTTTTAAGATGGCATTTGTTATGTGTGCGAGGTATTCTACGGCTCCATCCGTGAACTCCTGGAGGACACGGTTTTGACTGCCACCGGGTCCCGGGACTTTCCTAGCATTGGTATGCTTGATAGCCCAAGTAATTTCGTTTGTACTAGTACGTCTGATTTCCTCGCGCGTGGGCTGGGCTACAAGTCGTGTAACCTTCTGGTGAGTTTCAAGTGTGATTAACGAATCTGAAGGAGCCAGATTCGGCATGAAAGAGCTGCAAGTGTTGTGGCCACAAGCTCTGTCTTCTCCTTAGCGGAATAAGCTGGGCCGTCTGGTTCTCGTAGAGTGGGAATCTAATGTTTCTCTCTGGTGAAATATCTGGCTAGTTTCCACACGCCAGGATGTGTGATATCTAATATTGAGAATTTCTTCCCCCATTGCTCGTTTCGAACTGTTTGTATTTTCTCCCATATTATACCCTGGGGTCTGTGACGTGCAGTTTATACAACGGGCGCCTCGTACGCTGCCAGTATCTCCTGAGGCGGTTCCTCATTGAGGTACGGCCCAGGACTTCCTGGGGCAGGGTCGTCGAGTGTCGTAGCAGTAGGAGCCTTCACCGCCTCGTCAATTTGTTCTAGAGTGTCCGTAATATGATTGTCAAGCGTTTCCTTGAACAGGGTCCAATTGGCGCGCTTGTACGAGTAGTTCAGTATTCTGCGTGGTTCTGTGTCCCGCAGTGTTTCTTCCGTGTGTAATATTACAGGCATGTGGTCTGAGTCCAGACAGTTTTCAACCATAAGGTTGAGTGTGCATTTGATGCTCTTGATGAGGGCTATGTCTAACACGTCTGACCTGACTCGGGCCTGTGCTGGCACGTACGTGGGAACGTTCGGCCCAAGTAAAATGTAGTTTTGACCTAGTGCATGTTCGTATAGTTTCTTGCCGTTGGAGGTACGTATTCGTGAATTGCAGTCGGGGTGTTTAGCGTTTAGACCTCCAGCGACGATTACCCACGGTGCTATGAGAACTGTGCTGATATGGAGTGTTACTATGTTTTTACAAGGGTTGTACAGCGATATCAGCGCGATGTTGACTCCGTTGAAGTTGACCCTGACGGCCGGGGCCTCTAGTCTCTGAAGCGCAGGGACCTCGATGTTCGTGTGTTGTGAAGGTGGTTAGATGAACCCTCTGCCAAGCACTTAAATGTGATTTGCGGAGTATCCGTGTAGATGTAGATGAAGATGAATGCTTGTCCGCGCAGGGTACATTTTTATGATCTGTCTGCATGGTGTTGAGTTATGGCAGTGGCGAGAAAGATGCCCAGGTCTATCGTCGATAGAAAGTGTGTGGGACCAGATTGGACGTCAACTCCATCCTTGTGCCGGAGTCAAGAACATACAATAGTGTTGTGTCGTATTGATTTAAGAGAGGTTCCAACGACTTTGGCACCCTTTCCAACGGAATCAGTGCATGCATCCAGACCAGAGGGGGTGCAACATCGTACTGATAAGCTGGCTCATGGAATTTCTTAGACTTTTTCGGCGATTCGGTGTCATGTCGTGGAATCGGATGTACTCCCAACAAAATATTTCGACGTCGTAACTCGGCGTCTTTATCAGATGTTTCCTGCGCAGTAAACACCTGATGAAGATCCCGAGTTACGGCTTCGAAATATTGTGTTGCGAAGACGCAGACCACCGGCAGTACACTCGATTCCACAAGATGACAAGTGGACTCATATTGCCAAGCTTTTTTTAAATTTGACTCGATTGTGTGATCACTGAAATAACATCACACGCCTTCTCAACACGAGAATTTTCATTACGTTCTCTCCTCCCTTTCTGACTGTTTCTCTTTTTTGTGAGGCAGTGTATTTTGCACTGTGATCAAGGAAAATGAGTACATTAGCATTGATCATTGAGTTTTCAACCTAGAAAACGTTATGACATTTAGCAAGGCTCTTTAAGGCTGCGTCCAGGACAAGAAACAACTGCGAGCAGTGAGGAGTGACAGTGGAATGTGACTGCAAGTTTCCTAGCCTGTACGTGATAGTGGTTCGGAGTGGAGCTGCAGATTGCGAACCGGCGGTCTATCTTTCGATTGCTGAACTAGGAAGATAGTTTACACCCCGCGAACGCGATATGTACTAGAGGCTCTTACCACTCCTCTGAGTTCATGAGCCCTGACTGCGATACGTCCACCATCAAGGCGCCTAGCACAACGCCCATTCTCGTGGTCACTGGCAACTCTTACGCCGACGGCACGTGCTGAGTGCTCCAGGAAACTTTCAAAAGTGGACTGAGTGACCCTGCTGTTTGCAGACTCAGCTCCAGAAAGAAACTAGCATGCGGTCTTCGTTAACACTATTTTCTACACTCAACGCAAACGCACGCTCCCAAAAATACTAATGCTCTTTTACGAGCGAGTTTTGATGGAAGTATATAAATCGGTTAGATAGCACACCAGGCTGATCCTAACATCAACTACGTTCCAGTAGAGCTATCCTACTGTTCGTAACATCTTTCTTCACTTAGTGTAATGTGCCTGACAACTACCGCTATCTTGATAAAAATTAATAACTGTAAGTTGACACTAGTTACATCTCCATGAAAATCACTGCAAAATAGTTCCGTAGCTAACGAGTAACTATTCCAGTTTCTGCTTTTCTCTCTTTTCAGAAACATATAAAAGATTGTTATGCGGATTTTAGCATTTGTTACTGTTACCAGCTAAGAAAACTAGCATATTTCACTTAAAACAAAGGATCAAAAGTGTCCCTAAATTTTGTTCAAATGAGTTTCTCGAATGTTTTACTCTTTTGATGTCACACTACAATGTGAAATAAGGAAGTCATCTTTTCTACATAAACTTTGACAACTGCATTTGGCCACTGACGATATCTCACGACTTGTTGATATTCAAATATTTCCCGAGAGACTGAAATGACGAATTTATACCTTCAAAAATTTTCTACAAGCCTTCTGGCGATTACAAATTCTGATGCAGCACTATTCTATTAGCATTAGATTGATACGAGGGTCATTCAATAATTAAAGATACAAATTGGTCTGGGGAAAAAAACTGTTAGTAGGGCAAGGTTGGTACTTTCATGGCTTTAAGTTGGCATCACAGGGATGAGCCCTGATCAGCTGATGTAACAACATTGTTTTGTTTATGAACTCAAAAATAAATTTCAAGATGGTGAGTCCCCTTGAAACGTCCTCATCAGTTGAACAACGTTCTGTTATTCGTTTTTTACTTGCTGAAGACGAGAAAGCAGTGAATATATACTGTAGAATGTCTAAAGTTTATGGTAAAGGTTGTGTGAATCGTGCAAATCTTTACAAGCGGGTAGAGCATTTCAAAAATGATCGCGACTCAGTGACTGACGAACACCGTCCTGGTCGACCAGTTGCAGTTTCAACTCCCTCACTTGAAAGTCGAATTGGTGACATTATTCGTGCCGACCGCCGTGTGACTGTGGAAGTGATAGTTGATTAGGTTCAAGTTGGTATTGGTACAGCTGATAACATTATCCGTAACAAGCTGAAGTACCCCAAAACATGCGCAAGATGGGTCCCAAAGGAGTTGACGCGGTTACAAAAGGAAGCAAGGTTCAGTGTGTGCACAGAGCTAAATGAACTTTATGAAAGAGAAGGTGAGCACTACCCCAACAAAATTTTAGCTTGTGATGAAAATTGGGTTCACTATTATGAGCCAAAACACGGAGTGGAAGCACATCAACTCACCTGTCAAGAAAAAATTCAAAACCCAAGCTTCAGCAGGAAAAGTCTTGTTGACGGTGTTTTGGGATGCTGAAGGTCCAGTTTTTTGTGATTATCTCGAAGAGCAGCGTACAACGAACAGCCAATACTACTCGGATTTGCTTTTAAACCAGGTGAAGCCAGCCAAGAGAGAGAGACGTCATGGATCTCAGGTGTGTTTCTCCAGCAAGACAACGTGCGTCCTCATATTGCTCAACTAACCCGTGAAACCATCTACAAAACAGGCTGGATAAGTATTGCCTCATCCCCGTTACAGTCCTGATTTAGTACCTAGTGATTTCCATTTGTTTGGTGCATTGAAGGAGGCATTAAGTGGGAAGAGGTTCCAGGACTACGAGGATGTGAAACAGTTTGTGGGAAATTCGTTCAAACATCAAGATAAAGAGTTCTTTGCTGCCAGAATAAAAAAAGCTTATAGCCCGTTGGAACAAGTGCAGAAATGGTCAAGAGGATTATGTTGAAAAGTAGAAAAAGTATTATTTTGTAAAAATAAACGCTTTTTTTCAAGACCAATTTGTCTCTTTAATTATTGAATGACCTTCGCATTAATAGCATAATAAAAAATAAAAATAAATATTATATTATTGTTCCAGATTTTCGGATCACGGACGTCCTTCTGGCGCTGATGTTGGTCAGCACATCCCAGTGTTGGCCAAAGGGAGAATGCCCCAGAGGAACTGCCAATTCAAGAACTATAATACTGCCAGACCATGCCAATTGTACAGTGTTTTATAAGTGCAACTACTGGGAACCTGTACTATATCACTGTCCTCACGGCCTGCTCTTCAACTCTCGCACTCTGACGTGCGATTGGCCATGGAATGTTGCCTGTCCTCACAGCAAGGGTCGAGCTGAATCGGCGATAACAATTCCAAAGTGGCCAACTCCACTGACTGGATATTTAGCAAAACAATGGCCATCTAGCGCAGTCACACCGACCAAAAACTTTACATTTAAGGAGTGCATCGACCACCTCACACTGCACGCCACTAGCGCTAATGGGCGTACACCAGACCCAAAGCACATCGTATCTGGACATCATATTAGTAACCCACCCCTGTGGCCTGCTGCACATGTCAGTAGGTGGCCAACACTAATACCGGAATGGCAATCTGTCTGGTGGAAAACAAGTGTAACTCCCACAGAACACAGTAAACCTGTAAGTACTATAGGTTCCAGTAGTACAACATCAGCGAATTGGTCAACAAGACACACCACCCACCAGCCAACAACTACCTCAGAATTATCATCTGCATGGTGGAAAACAACCTCCTCTTCTACAGATCATGTGGGATCTAGCAGTACTACACAACGAACAACAAAAACAACAACAGAATCGCCGCCAACATGGTGCAAGACAACATATGGCGAAACAAGTTCAACAACAACCGACAAAAGCACTTCATATGAACCATGGTCCACATCAAAATCAGTATCAGTATCAACACAGCAAACACCGGAGGCTACCACTATACATGAAGAATCTACGCAAACTGCAGCTGACGCAAGTACAACACATAAGACAATGACAACAACAGACAGTACCCACTGGCCAGAAACAAAATCGACATCAGTGTCACTACCATCAACCGACAAAAGCACTTCATATGAACCATGGTCCACATCAAAATCAGTATCAGTATCAACACAGCAAACACCGGAGGCTACCACTAAACATGAAGAATCTACGGAAACTGCAGCTGACGCAAGTACAACACATAAGACAATGACAACAACAGACAGTACCCATTGGCCAGAAACAAAATCGACATCAGTGTCACTACCATCAACCGACAAAAGCGCTTCATATGAACCATGGTCCACATCAAAATCAGTATCAGTATCGACACAGGAAACACCAGAGGCTACCACTATACATGAAGAATCTAAGGAAACTACAGCTGACGAAAGTACGACACATAAGACAATGACAACAACAGACAGTACCCATTGGCCAGAAACAAAATCAACATCAGTGACACTACCATCAACAGAAGCTTCCACAGGACATGACGGATCTACAGATACTACTTCTGAGGATAACAGATCTAGCTCTTGGCCAGCAACTGACGTTACCCATTGGGCAGAAATAACATCAAAATCAACAACAGTATGGCAACAAACTGCAGAGTCTACCACAGGAGATGAAGGATCTAAGGAAACTGTAACTGATAAAAGCACATCACACAGGCCTTGGTCAACAACAGGCAGTAAACATACGTCAACAGTAACGACAGGACCAACATCAGTGTGGCAGCACTCAACAGAGGCTTCCACAGAACTTGACGGATCAACTGACGGAAGCAGCCCAATGTCAACAACAGATGGTACCCATCCACCAACAGTAACGCCAGAATCAACAGTGTGTCAGCACTCTACAGAAGCCCCCATAGGACAAGATGGATCTACAGAAACTACAGCTGATGAAAGTACAACATACAGGGCATCGTCAACAACATATGGTACCCACTTGTCAACAGTAATGACAGGATCAACATCAGTGTCACAGCACACAACAGTGGCTCCTACAGGACAAGACAGATCTACAGAAACTATACCAGACGAAAGCACTAAGCCATGGCCAACAACATTCAGTACCCATTGGCCAGAAGTAACATCAGCATCAACATCTGTGTGGCAGCAAACAACAGAATCTTCCACAATACAAGACGGCTCTGCAGAAACTGTTCCTGATGAAAGCAATATGCCATGGACATCAACACACAGTACCCACTGGTCAGAAGTGACATCAGTGGCAACATCAGTGTGGCAGCAAACAACAGAGGCTTCCACTGAAGAAGATGGTTGTGCTGAAACTGTACCTGACAAGAGCACTAAGCCATGGCCAACAACAAACAATACCCATTGGGCAGAAGTAGCATTATCGTCAACATCAGTGTGGCAGCAAACACCAGATGCTTCCACAGGACAAGACGGATCTGACGAAAGCACTAAGCCATGGGCAACAACCCATAGTACCCATTGGCCAGAAGTAGCATCATCGTCAACATCGGTGTGGCAGCAGACACCAGAGGCTTCCACAGGACAAGACGGATCTGACGAAAGCACTAAGCCATGGCCAACAACCCATAGTACCCATTGGCCAGAAGTAGCATCATCGTCAACATCGGTGTGGCAGCAAACACCAGAGGCTTCCACAGGACAAGACGGATCTGACGAAAGCACTAAGCCATGGACAACAACCCATAGTACCCAGTGGCCAGAAGTAGCATCATCGTCAACTTCAGTGTGGCAGCAAATGACAGAGCCTTCCACTGTACACAAAGAACCTACACAAACAGCGACTGAGGAAAGTAAGACACATAGGCCACGGTCAACCTCAAAAGGTACCCAT
This sequence comes from Schistocerca serialis cubense, assembly GCF_023864345.2. Taxonomy (NCBI): domain Eukaryota; kingdom Metazoa; phylum Arthropoda; class Insecta; order Orthoptera; family Acrididae; genus Schistocerca; species Schistocerca serialis. The sequence continues at coordinate 467,041,286 of NC_064641.1, read as the reverse complement.
TCGCCTACAGACGTACCAGTGTGGGAGCATACAACGAAGACTACCACAGAACATGACGAATTGACGGATCCTACAGCTGATGATAGCACAACACCAAGGCCTTGGCCGACAGCAGATAATACCCATTTGACAGAAGTAACATCAAAATCAACATCAGTGTGGCAGCAAACAGCTGATCCTACCAAAGGAAATGAAGAATCAGCGCGAACTACAGAAAACGAAAGTACAACAGCTAAATCGTTGCCATCAGATGGAACTCATTGGCCCAAGGTAACGATTAAATCAACTTCAGCACGGCAGAAAACTGCAAATCCTTCCACAGGATACGAAGGAGCTTGGCAGGAAACAACAGAACCTTCCGCAGAGAATGAGGGGTCTGCTCAAACTACAGCTGATGAAGGTAGCACACCTGATTGGTCAAAATCAGACGATACACACTCGTCAGCAGAAACAGCAAAATCAACATCAAAGACAACAGAGCCTTCCACAGAGCATGAATCTGTGAAATCTGTAGCAAATGAAAGTAGCACATACAGACCACGACCAACAACAGGTGTAACAGATCAGCCAGTAGTGACAGGCAAATATATTTCATCTGGGCAGAAAGCATCAGATCCTTCTTCAGAGCAAGAGGGATCTGGCGAAGCCACAGTTGATGGAAGTACAACAAATACCCCATGGCGTACAACTCAAGTTATGCATTCACCTAAACCTTTTACGGAGTATCAGCGATCTATTGAAACTACAGTGTTCGACAGCTTAAAATCAAGAATGCGACCTTCAACACATGTAAGTCACCACTCAACAATAACGACAAAGTTATCTTTGCCGTGGAAGAAGACGACAGAACATATCAAAGCGAACCATGAATCTAGTACGACCACAGACTACCAAAATACCGTATCTAGTCTACAGCCTACAGTGCACATTACCCATCGTTCATCGACGAAGTCCCCATTGCCTGTCTGGGGAACTACAAGACCAGTTACGGAGCAAAGGTGGCCAATTACACAAGTGCACAGTCTGTCAACTCCTGGGGATCTATTACGGAATACAGTAGGTCCCAACACAGACTATAGTTGTTATTCAGTTTGTCGTTTTAACTATGCTGCTACTTTATTACCCCACCCAAAAAACTGTTCTTTGTACTGTGATTGCCTCAATGAGCATCCTGTGGTACGGGAGTGCCCTCATGATAAATACTTTGATGCAGCGACGAAGCAGTGTGTTAATTCTCTCTTTTCTGCGATTTCTGTGGAACAGGGTGACAATTCATGGATGCCTAAAGAATCTCCTTCTAAACGCCTCATCTGTGATGCAATTGGAGAGTGCCCTAAATCGCATCATCATGTTCCAGCTAGACATCTGCCACACCGAACGAACTGTAGCTTGTTTTGTGCTTGTGATAAGGGGATCCCCTTACAGATGGAGTGCCCTGCAGGTCTTGAGTTCAATCCTGTTTTGGAAGTATGCGACTATCCACACCGCGCTGGATGCCTGGGCAAACAGACTGGTTCAGCGTGGGCTCACACACCAGTAAACAAAAACGTTTTGCCAATGTTATCATGTGATGCTGTTGGGTCTTGTTCTGCTGAAACTCACAGTCCAAAGACTGTGCTGCTACCTCACCGCACAAACTGTAATTTGTTTTGCGTTTGTGAACGAGGCCGGCTTATTACACAAAGTTGCCCCACTGGGCTGGAGTTCAATCCTCATCTGCAGGTCTGTGATTGGCCCACGAAATCAGGCTGTTCTGCTAAGCAGCATCCGACAACTCAAATTCCCTGGGTCTTTTCGACTGAGCCCCATTCAGCAGGTGGATGTGATTCAGTAGGTACCTGTAACCCAATCTATTCAGGAGTACACACAGAGTACTTGCCACACCGTACAAATTGTACGCTGTACTGCAGATGCGAAAATGGAGTTGCATATACTGACAGCTGTCCCAATGGGATGCTATTCCACCCTAATCTGAAAGGGTGCGTGTGGCCGTCACAGGCCAAGGTCCTGACCGCTTTCACTCCCACTAACACAGCAGTAACACAACACACGCCTCCCACGCCGTGTGATGCTTTTGGCCAATGTCCTGTTTACCCCCACATCTCAGAACCCAAACTTTTGCCACACCGATGGAACAGCAGTCTGTTTTGCCGCTGCGATCGTGGAGTCCCCGTAACAGAGAGATGTCCACACGGGCAACTGTTTGATCCTAAACTGCAAATTTGTGACTGGCCTCACAGAGGCGACCACTCTCTTGCACCGACGAGTGCTACTGCTGCACAACATGAACGGACAAACGTCTGTGACGCCAAGGGAGTCTGTCCGAAACACAACTCTGAGCAGAAACTAACGCTCCTCCCTCATAAGAGAAACTGCAGCCTCTTTTGTACGTGTGTTAACGGCGTCCCCATTACTTCCAAGTGCCCACCAGGCTTAGAATTCAATGCAGCCCTGTCTGTATGCGACTGGCCGGACAAAGCCGGGTGTTCGCGCGAGTGCCCAGCAGACAGTACCGACCCAACTACAGTAGCCCCTCCAGTTCGCTGTGATGCCAAGGGAGAATGTCCTCACTATATAACTAAACCAGAGGACGCACACTTGCCTCATTTGACAAACTGTAGCCTTTTCTGCCGCTGTGTCAACGGCGTCCCAATCACGCAGAAGTGTCCTCAAGGGTTGGAGTTCAACCCTCACTTGAAAGTGTGCGACTTGAAGCACAGAGCGGGCTGCAGTACAGGCACTCACTGGCCCCTCGGTAGCGTGCCTTGCGACGCGAGGGGGTCGTGTTCCAGTGGGCTGGATCGCCTGCCACATCGAACCAATCCCCATTTGTACTGCCGCTGCGATGGAGGGGTCGCCGTAACGGAGAGCTGTCCTCCCGGGGAAGAGTTCAATGAAGTTCTAAGTCTGTGTGAACCGCTTTCTCACCATTCGACTGAGAGTGGGCACCGTGTGCAAGACTGGCTTCGGGCCAACGTTGAGTATCCCATTGTGAGAGGGCACGAAGCCTCTCACTGGATGCGGCCCGCTGCTGGTCATTCCACTGTCAATGAACACCACGTCCCAGACAGGGCACACCCCACTTCTCATCATTCCACTGTCAATGAACACAATGGCCGGGACTGGGCACACCCCACCGCTGAACGACCCGTTGTGAGCGAACACCACTTCCGAGACTGGGCGCACCCCACTGCCGGTCATTCTGCTGAGAGAGGGCACCGCATCTCAGACCCGACGCACCTCAGCACCAGGCAGCCTTGTGACGCGGTCGGCGAGTGCCCACGCGGCGCGGCGAAGCTGCTGCCGCACCGGACGGACTGCAGCCTCTTCTGCCAGTGCGACCACGGCGTGCCGGTGACGGCGCGCTGCCCTGCCGGCCTCGAGTTCAACGCCGCCTTGCAGGTCTGTGACTACCCGCACCGCGCCGGCTGCTCGTGCGGCAGGTCTGGCGCTCACCACCGGACGCACCACTGACTGCTGGAGGTTCTGCTCTGATGGTACAAATATGCGAGTTGGGTAAGTCTGAACTACCATACCAGTCCAAGGTGATCACTGCCGCTCTTGCTGTCTCCACACTCATTTATAAGCACACAATGAAAAAAATAGGCATCTCCAGCAGACTTCACGCTAATACCATGTAACACTGGCCTTTCCCTTGATAATGACCTAAATTCGGATTGGGGCCTCTGCTGTTCCTGATCTATATAAATGACCTGGGTGACAATCTGAGCAGTTCTCTTAGGTTGTTCGCAGATGATGCTGTAATTTACCGTCTAGTAAGGTCATCCGAAGACCAGTATCAGTTGCAAAGCGATTTAGAAAAGATTGCTGTATGGTGTGGCAGGTGGCAGTTGACGCTAAATAACGAAAGTGTGAGGTGATCCACATGAGTTCCAAAAGAAATGCGTTGGAATTCGATTACTCGACAAATAGTACAATTCTCAAGGCTGTCAATTCAACTAAGTACCTGGGTGTTAAAATTACGAACAACTTCAGTTCGAAAGACCACATAGATGATATTGTGGGGAAGGCGAGCCAAAGGTTGCGTTTCATTGGCAGGACACTTAGAAGATGCAACAAGTCCACTAAAGAGACAGCTTACACTACACTCGTTCGTCCTCTGTTAGAATATTGCTGCGCGGTGTGGGATCCTTACCAGGTGGAATTGACGGAGGACATCGAAAGGGTGCAAAAAAGGGCAGCTCGTTTTGTATTATCGCCAAATAGGGGAGAGAGTGTGGCAGATATGATACGCGAGTTGGGATGGAAGTCATTAAAGCAAAGACTTTTTTCGTCGCGGCGAGATCTATTTACGAAATTTCAGTCACCAACTATCTCTTCCGAATGCGAAAATATTTTGTTGAGCCCAACCTACATAGGTAGGAATGATCATCAAAATAAAATAAGAGAAATCAGAGCTCGAACAGAAAGGTTCAGGTGTTCGTTTTTCCCGCACGCTGTTCGGGAGTGGAATGATAGAGAGATATTATGATTGTGGTTCGATGAACCTTCTGCCAAGCACTTAAATGTGAATTGCACAGTAATCATGTAGATGTAGGTGTAGATGTAGAAGAGGGGGGCGGGGAGTTTCTTCAGGTATGACATATACAGCTGAAGCCACCATTGATTATTAGTTCCCATAGAGCTGCAGAATTGTATGGATATTGATTGCCACATTTCACTTCAATAGTCGGGTAAAGAGGTGCGCGCCTGGGTACAATCACGGTTCCGTTGGTAACCGCAAACATTTTTCCTGAAGACACGGCTATGGCGATTACTTTTGAAATAATAAACAGTTTATTTACTTTTTTCCATCTGTCTCTTTTTGTTTTGACTATCCCTTAGCATGCAACTCAGTCAGTAGGCCTATACACAGCGCGAATATGCATGAACTTTCGGAGCACCTCAGAGCTGACTACCGAAAAGTCCACAATCACCGTTCAGCTAAAGTGAAAACGGATTTAAAGCTCCTAATATCCGGCCATAGTCTTTACCAAAAACTTATAATAGAAGGAAAGTTCAGCATACAGAAGGCGTCAGCAGGAGGAAACATATTTTAAGCGGTAACACTTCACTGTGCGATGGCACACTATTTAACACATTAAAGGAACACAAACAGCAGAGAGAGAGAGACAGAGACAGAGAGCTTTTTTTATTGGCTTACGGGAGATGTCAATTCAGCCAGCTTAGCAGTGGAATGTTATTAAGGACACTAGGAACGTAAGGACAACACAATACCCAGTCACCGAGCGAATGTAATCTACAACGCGGCCTGAAATCGAACCCAGGCCGCTTCACTCGGCAATCCGACGCGCTTACCACGTAGTTACCGAGGCTGGCCAACAGAGAGTTAGAGAGCCAGTGGACAAAATTCAAATTTGGCGAATGAGTCACCCGAGGACAGTGATCGTCAGCTGGAACATGAACACGCAACAGCAATACTGACATTTTTTTGTCAAAGTTGAAAAGTGTTATTTACGAACGAAGCTCTGCAAAATATGTGTAGTGTTTCTGTGTGATTCTCAATAGTTCATGGGAACGAAGATAAAAACATTTACAAAAGCTTAGAGTGAGTAATCGAAAATATAGACGAGAAATATGTTCGCACAACAAAAGTACGTCTGGATAAAAAATGATGTGATAACTGAACTAGAAATTTCACATTAACGCAATTTGTTGCAGATGACAGGCTACCACTTCTCGAAAATTAACGGAGGGTCCTGCATAATCATATAGCGTAAAACTGAGGTAATGACAACAACAAACAAACAATGTTTTTAGGCCTAATTTTCGCAGATTAATGATCACTTAAACGTTTGCTCAGTTTACAGATTTGAATAAAGAAAACCCACTGACGGTGGCACAAAGGTGCTGAGACATGTTCGGGTCTATATAAAAAGCAGTTGTCCGCACCAGAGACAGACTTCATACGTAGAAATTTTATCTGCAGACAAGTGTAAGAGTAGCAAAACCAAATGATGAATATTTTCTACGATGTTAAGACCGGGTGATTTAGGGGCGATTGTCCGCCTTCGGTAGCTGAGTGCTCAGCGCGATAGGATGTCAATCCTAAGGGCCCGGGTTCGATTCCCGGCTGGGTCGGAGATTCTCTCCGCTCAGGAACTGGGTGTTGTGTTGTCCTAATCACCATCATTTCATACCCATCGAGGCGCAGGTCGCCGAAGTGGCGTCAAATCGAAAGACCTGCTACCCGGCGAACGGTCTACCCGACGGGAGGCCCTAGCCACACGACATTTTTTTAAGGGGTCATTCAAGTTGCGACAGAGCGCCTGAAATTTCGCTAAATCCGGAACTTAATCGAGCAGCCTCGCTAATACGGCTATATTGCCATCTTGGAAGACGAGAGAGTTCACAGCACACTCGTCATAAAGATGTAGAAGAGACATGTTGAAATAAGTATCCTGGTTCAAAGTTTGTTTTATGTGGGAGTTCACAGCTTCAAAGCGTTTTGAGAATGAAAACATCGTCCGAGAAGGCTTTTTATTATCCAGCAACCGGCCAATTTCAATTATGGGCCATTTTCAAGGACATATTTTAAGCTTCACACTTCATTTCGCATTCTAATTAGAATGCGGGCTTGCGTCATTTTCAAGCATATATTTCAAGCTCCACATTCATTTCACATTCTATTTATAATGTGAAATGAAATGTGACGCTTGAAATTGGCCAACTGCACAGATAATAAAAAGAATACAGCCTTCATGGACCATGTTTTCACCCTTAGAATGTCCTGGTTCAGTGGCGCGGTCATCTTAATAAGAGAGGTTAAGTCAAGATACGAAAAACCCCCTGAAACACCACAGAACCACCACTGTCTGAAGTGCATCCTCCGCACACTGCAAATTAAACGTCACATTGCGCCGCCGGCTCATTCGTCGAGGCGTCGCGTCATTTGTAAAGAGGCAAAATCTCGACTCGTCGGATCAAACCACACGACTACAGTCAGCTACAGAAGACTTCCTGCGTTCTTTTTAGGCCTTTGAAGACGCACAAATTTATATTCCACTGTGAGCAGTAGCCTTTGGCGAGGTACCTGACACTAACGTCCACTGCATGTGGTTCCCTTCACAATGCTTGTTCGGGAACTTCTTCAGACTGGCCTGCTTTCACTGACAGCAGCAATTCCTATCAGATCTGTCATTGAAAAGGCGTGACGTATCTGGTCTATGTTGGTTAGGATCTTTTTTTACGAACACTGATCATAAAGCGTGTGACATATTTGCGAGTGGTACACCATTCATTATAGATACGTTAGGCAGTCCGCACTGAAGCATCAACAAAACGGAAAATTTCACCCACGATGTGATCACGGGCATGTCTAAACATTGTAGCACATTTCTGATATTTTGTCGCGTCTCCTAGTTTTCACCTTTCACTTTCTGTTGAAGATTACCTTAACTCTTTCGTGCAAAGAGTCACTGCGACCGTTTACGGAGAAATGAATAACGGTACGGAGCAAACATTCAGTATTGTGTCCGTTTCGGCAGTTTGCATGACGAGCGTCCTTTGGTAAATTTACTGCTGGCGAGTGTAATAAATGGACAGAGAGTGAAGTATCATTTTAGTTCCCTTCGTGGTCTTATGACACGCGGTAGAGGGTGAAATAAACACCCCAAGTCTACAGATGCATCATCATCAACTGTGTCCCAAGTGCTCAGGGCTTTGTACTCAGGAAGCAGGGTCTGAGATCAGAAATCGTTTACCATTCATATCCTCTCCTTGCTAGCCAAATGCTGGCGATGAAAATGATTCCTGTGACCAGAATTCAAAGTGACAGCCTCCGGATCAAGCGCTGTCGCACTAACGTGCGTTATCATTCTCTCCTAAGAAAACAGACAGGGAAAGGAAAATATTAGGAAAGTGCAAAACAAATGCTACCCAAGCTGTACATTTAGCAGTTCGTCTAACTGTTTTGTAGTACCCGCACCTGAGTCTGCTTTCCTTTAAACCCTTGAGATTACTTGTGGCTAGTAGGGAAAGGAATCACTTAACATCTGATGAAGACGAACGCCTGAAGACGCCTCGCTCAGAGGAACAAGTGTTGGTTTTTTTCAAATGGGCCATCACATACTCAGAGCGTTTGCTTTCTTATAAGTTTTTTATAGACGGCGGTGTATAGCATATTTTTATTGTTCATTTACTCTCAAATCATTACATATCCTGAGATTCCTCTTTGGAATGCGTAAAATAATCGTCTCTTATATTCATCTTTTTATTCACAGATGAGCAACGTCTGCTGGGTCTCGTCTGCTAGTGATGCAGATGGTCGACGCCTTCCAGTACCTCCGTTTCCAACGAACGAACCGGACCTATTCATTTCACAGTTAATTAAAGACGAATTGAAGACTGTTAAAATGTAAATTATAAACGTAATTAAAATAATATCACATCATCAGAAGCAGTTGATTTATTTTGAGATTTTGCTTCGATCTTCAGTTGGATGTGACTTCTCTTCAGACGACAATCCTTCCATGATACAGCACGAACAAGTTCAGTACAGAGCACTTTATACCTAGGATATTTAGGCGCACAAATGTGAAGAAAAATGTGCAAAAAAACTGCATCCTTTAAGTTGACAAATGTGCTAAGAAGGTACCAATTCCAAATTCGAAAATGAATTACGGAATACGTGTGTAACTCACTAAATCAAGGAACTTCCAGAAAAATACACTCATTGTCAATCATTAAAAAACTAATGAAACATATCACTGAATATAAATGGTTCATTTTGCTTAATTTTCAAACCGCTGTCCCTCAAGATTTTGGTATGTCTGTCGTCATGAAGGACTGTCTGTGTGCGACTTAAAGTTCATCTACCAGTTCTTGTTTGCCAGGTTGTTCTTTAGCCTTTCTTACAGCAGAAGAATCATCTGGCTAAGCACAATAACTACATACAGCCTGAAACACATTGCAGATTAACATTGCTGTTTTCAAGTAAGGATTCCATCTACTCACAATTAGTGAAGGTGGTAAGGGAATTCCTGTAATTTCTATGCAAGTTCCTCTTCTGGCACAAGCTTTTTTCTTAATGCAAGATACAAAATCGTTATATTTTATGGCCTCAAAAACTCGAGAAGTAACATGCAAATGCAGGTAACTTTTTTTGAGCTACAAAACATAGACCTCAGAACGTAAAATGCTGAAAAATGCGAGCTTGAACAGTGAGTGCTAAAGATACTCTATCATATTTCCCACTAAGCCACAACACAAAACATGCATTGCTGAAACGTTGCATCACGCTGGCAGTAGCTGAATTCTGAATAAAAAGAGTTAACAATTGAATGAGATTCATTTGTTCTCCATTCAGGGTTTCTTGTAAAATATTCAATACATATCTGTTCTGACTGTTGATAGCTTCATCTAAGATAAGTACACAGCTTCATCAGATATTAGTCGTTTCAGGGTGGCTTTGTTGATATAGAGACAGAAGTACAACTTTCTTAAAGTAATTACATCGGGAAAAGACTTTCCACAAGACTTTGTTGTTTCAGTGGTTTTTTGCGCTTGTTTTATTCCCAGTTTTTATTAGCGTTTCATCAGTTTTCTCTTACATACCTTGTTTTGTTTTGTTTTAGATGACGATGTGACACTAGCATCATGCATTGCCAATTTATTTTTTTCTTTACCGTGCGCTAAGTTTCAAAATGGTTCTGCACTAATTGTGGTACCTTTTCTACGCCTTTTGGACCAACAACCCCTCCTGATGTGTAAACAAGAAATTTTCCAACGGAAATAAATCACTAGGAAGATAAGAGTGTAACCAAATACCTTTCTCTTCTTGCCAGGAATGAACATGACATAGAAGGGGAAAAGGGCGATAAGAAGACAGGAGACGACTAATTAGGCGTACGAGTAGCAAACAAGGCGTCGTATGGGGCTGAAGAACCCCTGTAGAGATGTGTGAACATTTCAGACCAAAGGGTTGAAAATATGCTTAGGCTCAACGGCATGAGAAGTTATTCAAAGTGCCTTGAGATATGACGTGTCTTACTCTGGGGATACAATCAAGAAAGGTATTCACCTGGAAACAATCTCGGACACTAAGTAGGCGATGGGTCTCAAAAATAGGAGGTAACGCTGAAAAAGGTGCTCATGTTAAAAGGTGCAATAACATTAGAGCTATGATTCTTTATTTAATAAATTCTTGGCGCTATAAATGATTAAATCATTTCAAAGCATTCAAATACCAAAAGAATTTTAGTTGCAGCACCTAAGAATGTTTGGTCTAGTAGTAAGCGAATTTAATGAGAAAAATTAGTGAAACAAGAAGAAAATACTGTTATTACACGAAATCTTTCAGTAATGAAAATTATTCCAGCTAATATGTAATCACCACAGAAATGTGAAATGTTCTGTAACATTTGTGCATTTTACGTGATCATTCGCAGAGCTATGATACTGAAATTTGTCATATACAATACAGAATATTCATTGAAGTGTCAGAAAATTTAAAAAGTATTTTTTCTTGCATGTGTTAAAAGATTTGTTCCTTTAATATATGATACTAACGCTGATTCAAATAAACCATAGTAGTTGGAAAATGCTTCTGTTAGCTAAAACTAGGTATTGGAAAACCAAGATGAAACTGAATTTCTTATAGGAGTTAATTCACTGTCCTTTTATGAATATCGTGACTACAAAAATAAACAGTATTGAACACTACATGCCAGGAAAGTAAAGATAATATTGAGTTTATTTTAAGATTTTTTCTACCTTATTTGATATGAACGTCGTGATCAAAAGAGTGAACAGCGTTTCGCAAAATTCAGTTAGTAGTTGTTATTTCGGCTTCGCGATGCTGTAAACGGTTTACGGTGTTATATCTTTGTAGCTGTACATGACAAAAGTTAAGAAGCAAAGCTAAGAGGTGACCGTGACATGTAACACTCCGCTACTTAAATTATATAGTTACAATAAAGAAGCGAGCTTTTAGTTCATGCATTGAAGTTGGGGAAGATAAATATCGTATCAGATATGTAATTGGTGTTTACATTCGTGATCATGTTGAACCACAGTTTCCGACCGTACGTAGAAACAAACTCTCAATGTCAGGTAACGGTTTTTATATAATTGCACAACCATTTTGGAACTGCCATATTTTCAGTGGTTAAGAGGTCACGAGAAATTGATATTGCTTAACACGACATTTCTAGTTACTTGTGCAGACAAGGAGTAGTCAATCATTTTATACCTACCGCCCACTTTCGTGTCTCCGTTAGCAGTAAAACTTTCTAACCGCCCACTGGTCCCACGATAATGGTGATTGATAAAGTGGGAACGTATCTGTATAAAGTTTATAAAGTAGAGTTACAGCAATTTAAAACACATAGTAATAATTAAGTACCAAATACTTTATCTGGATCTTTCGCTAAATTTGGCGGAATAAAACTGAATAAATCAACTTACGAGTACCGTAGTTAAAGCAATCTTTTTATTTTCACTTTGTATACATTGACGCATGAAGCCCGATGAAATTAAATTTAGAAAATTAAATTGCTAATGACCTCTCTGAGGCTGATTCTGAGAAACTAAATACTAGATATCTGGTTCAGTTTTTGTAATGAAGAAACGAAGGGCTCCTCTTTCGGAAAAGCTCAAAGGCGGTTTCCTTCATTCGTCATAATATCATTAACAGCACTTGCGCCTGATTCCACAAGATATGCAGGGAAAGATACCAATAAACTGATAGTCTTTTTCCATGTATTTGGATATAAGAGAGATTTTTTTTTAAAATTTTGCCATAGGTTTCCATATCCACTACTATCGAATTTATGCTTACTTTCTTCAGCTTATTTAATTTATAACAGTTCTTCTTGGTAAACTGTATCAGCCTCTTCAACACTTTCAGCAAAAGGGTTTTTCATCCAGATATTTCATTTCAATTTAAAAAAGTTTCAAATCATTTTTCCACGTCCAATTTAAGTTTGTTGCGTTCACTACTAAATCTATCCATATCCTCTAGAGTTAAGTCATCTTTTATAGATGAAAATTCAGAGAAGTGATAAAATTCTCTCTTCAGTAACTTATAGCGAAGTAGTTCAAGTTTGTAAATAAATAATGAAACAGTACTTTGGCAACCTCTGTGTTTTATTAGCTTCCTGAAGATGCAAACTAATATGATTAAATGTCTTGAAAATATCTACCAAATAAAAAGCGTCTTTCTTTACTGTTTTTAACTGTTGATACAGACTGTTTTCACTACTACAATGAAAAATATTATGACACTATCATATAATGCTAGAAAAAAGTCAAAGAGGTGCCGTTTGACAGCCATCGAACGTCTGTGGTCAAAAGTAACACAGTGATATATTAATCACTGTCCTGACAAAGATATCGATATCGTTTTTTGAATTGGTTTTGATATTTTTATGAATCGAATTACTATAGTTAATAATGAATGGAGACTTGTACTTGGATGTTTTCGTGTAAGATGCTGTCTGTGCGCCACCCTATGAATACATGAAACATTTAATAATTCTTTCTTCAGGTAAACAATAAATCCATGGTAGCGACCTACTATTGATGGTGGTCTTTGAGTAGCGCATTCGAGAATATTATTCAGGGAAGTATTATTTTTTGTAAAGTATGATTTCACAGTGTTCAGTATTGATACAATGACGTACATATGCCACAATAAAGATTTATTATATGCAATTGTAGTCTAGTACAGTTGCATGGAAAATGAAGAGAACTTAAAAATACAAGGTTTCTTTTCCGTCATTACGTGTCCTTTCTTGCCTGTCATTTTACTGGGCAATCGCTTAGAGGCAACGTTCTGAAAATTTCACGTATATCCTGATGCATTACTGTGGAGATAATTCTTTCATAGGGCGCATTATTACAGTTTCTCCAATATTATATTTGTTATCACTTTTTGCAATTAATTGTGAAGTGCAATAACTGGCAGTTAATCCATCTTTGTTCGCTACAAGGTGTTTCTTAAATCATGCAACGATTGTTGTACCATTTTGATATTTCTTATAAATTTCCTGAAACTATTCGATGGGCTTGTCTTTATCAGTTTGATGCTTCATAGGAAGATGATCTCAAAATCGATTTGTCTTCTCTACTTCAGTGGATAATGTTTTGTGACGCAATAAACTCACTGGATGTTGTTTCTTTACAACAGATTCTATGAAACGTCTTATCAGATTCTGTGACAAATAGCCACGAATGTATTTCTGTTTTTGAGACTTGGGTTCACAATATTTCACAGTAATTTGTTTGAACCTGTGGGCTCGTGTTCGATCTCACAGATGTGCGAACAATAGAGTCTGTGCAGTTTACCGTCGTCTGTACATGGTGCGGGGTGGGGGCGGCGTCGGCCACATGCTCTGCTTGTCTGTTACAGTTGGATGGAGTGGAGGGTATCGCGCGAGCTACTGTGGAACGAGGATCTTTCGTTTGCAGTCGCATTGTTTAACCGACATAACATGAGCTACACTTATGCTCGGAAGATATAAGCAGTATATTTCCTGAAATTTAAATTTTAACGGAGAATTTTATCAAAACCTAATGAAAATGTTTTTAAAATCGCTATCTCCTACCGCCACCATGAATGGTGAAACGCCCAGTAGTGGGCAGTAGCACCAGGTTGATTACCACTAATGTAGAGCAATCAGGCATGACATTATTTTATGTGTCAGACAATATAGGACACTTAATTTCATCATATTTACCTCCCTTTACTATAGATGATAAATCTGTTTATCTGCTATAAAACTGAGTAATGAGAAAGGAAGAACGTTCGTAGAGTTCACATTTCTCACGAGCTCTGTGCTTACTTCTTAGAACTTGTTTGCTTTGATCACTGCAGAGTTTCACAAAAAGTACGGCCAAACTTTCATCATACTTTCTTTATACGCAGAAGAAGAAAACAAGTTGTACAGACATGTGTCGTTTTCTGAAATTCTTAAAGAGGTACTAAATAGACGTGAGGATATCGCGAAATTTTCCGTGGACATCACAGTGTAGTCCATAAATTTTCTTCTGTCCCTCCTTTATTAGGTGATGAAATGGTACAAATCAGTGTCCTTCTCTCTCTACGCTATGTCGGATGGTATTGGGGTGTAGTGGACGAGGATTATCGATGGGCCACATTATGGCACCCAATTAGACGAATGAATACGTTTCCAGAGCAACATCAGGATAAAGTTTATAGCAAACTGGATTTGCTTTGGTTCGTCTGTACGGCGTAAACATTGCCTGAATTAAATGAAATAAAAATTAATTGTGCCTTTGTACGGGATGTTCAAAAAGTCTCTCTGCAGTGCCGTATGATTGTTAGCCGCACGTGCCATACGATTGTTCGCTTGCCTGGATTACTTCCCTTCAAGTAGACTCTCCCAGCGTTTCACTGTCTATCTCAGCTAGTGTCAGTAGGATCGTTGGTGTGTGTCGTTACGTGCCGACGTGAACGTTTTAGTTCCTTTGTTCGTTTGTTTCGTTTTTGCCACTGTTAAAATGCAAACCATTGAAGAACGTGTGTTTTTAGTTGAACAAATGTTCAAAGCTGGCCGTAAATACACAGTTTCAGTTCGTCAAACGTTTATTTCAGTTTTACCGCAGACAACACGCCCACATCACGATACTGTGCGAGATTTGATTAATAAATTTCAAAGTACGAGTTCAGTGACAGAGGCACCGAGAAGTGGTCGTCCTAGCGTTTTGTCTGAGGATAAACTACTCGATATTTCCGATAAAATGTCCATGAGCCCGAATAAGTCAGAAAGAAACCTCGCCCAGGAAATCGATGTTAGTGTCGATACGGCCAACACAGCTGTAAGGAAAAAATTAGAACTTTTCCCATACAAAGTGACAGCCGTGCAATAACCGAAAAATACTGATCGTGGAAAGAGACTGCATTATTGTCAATGGCTCAAAAATTTCCTTTAACAGAATGGAAGGGATATTCTTAAAGAAACGTTTTTCACTGAAGAGGCGTGGTTTCATTTATCCGGGTACATAAACTCACAAAATTCTCGTATGTGGAGTACTGCAAATCCATTGCGTATTCTTGAGGAACCACTTCCTTCTGTGAGAATAGGAGTTTGGATTGCAATATCTAGACGTCGGATTGTGGGTCCAATATTTTTCAGTGAAACAATAAACACACAACGATACTGCTGTGATACTCTGTACCCATTCATAGGAGAACTTGTGTTAAGCGAAATACCGAACGGTTATTTTCAAGAAAATGGTGCAACCGTGTATAAAGCTCGCGTTTCAATGTCACTTCTTCCTGTTGTTTTTGGTGGTCGCATAATTTCACAGGGACTTTGGTCTCCACGATCGTCTGACCTAACGCCACCTGACTTTTTCTTCCGGGGTACAACGATAGCAACTAAAACCGTCCAAAATCCATCGATGAATTGAAAACTGCAATATCCACTTTCACTGCTTCTGTTACAGAAGAAATGTTACAGCGTGTGTTTGGAAACATGATTAAACGAACTGAATTGTGTATTCAACAACAGGTGTGACACTTTCAACATTTAATGTGAAAATTCGTAAGTAAAAATGAATATTCAATAAATGAATAACTTGTATTTCGCTGAGTTTCATTTCGGTATATGCACTGCGGCATACGGCACGCGCGGCTAGCATTCATACGGCACTGCGGAGAGACTTTTTGAACACCCCATATGACTTCAATAACAGTTACAAAGTGGTAAAATTTAATTATAATTATTAGACACTATGTAGTCATATTTACGTGGCCACTTGTCAAAAGCTCACCTTTTGCAGTGCGAACCACTGCGAGACGTCCAGGAAGAGAGTCACTGATGTTCCGAAAGAGACCAGCCGGGATGTGGAGCCACACCGACTCCATGGCGCGTACATCCCAATCGAGGTGGTCCCACAGATTCCGGGTTGGGTTTAAACCCGGGGAAATTTGTGGCCAGGGGAGTACGGTAAGATCATCCTAGCGCTCTTCGAATCATGCACATACACTTAGAGCTGAGTGACCCGTCTGTCCGATGTGGCTTAAAACGTGAGTCATTTGTAAAGGTCACCTGTCGCCATACAACGGACGTATATTACGGTACTAGCGTGCAAATTCCAGCCTTCGTCACCGTTGAACAGCAGTCAGCATGGATGCATGAACCATGCACCTGCCTACACGCGGCGAAGTTCGCTGAACGGTCGTTGAGAGGATACTGTTGATAGCTCAGTTGCACTTCTCTTCGCCCATACATGTCTCCGTAACCATAGCTCATCTCTGTCATCTATGGCCTGCGGTGTACCACAGTTACCTAGGCGCTGGTTTTGGATAGTGGCATTTTGACACGCACATGAATAGTACACAAACTTAGCTTTCACCCTTGGCCCGATAGCCAATGATAACGCCCTTTTGAAGTCGGATAAATCGCTCTGTTTCTGCATTATGAAAACGATTGAACTGTTCTTCGCGTCAACCCGACATGCTTTATATGCCTTCCACTGCTGCTGCTGCCACCTCCTGTCTTTGAGTGGTTATCGCTTACTGAAGTCGAACGTAGCAGGTGGTCACATTAATGTGACTGGTATGTGTCCATGAAAGATATGTTTTTGTGCATATATTGTCATCAGACACCCATGCATTATTTGGAATGCAGCATACGATGAAAACTACGAAGTCGTCCGAAATAGCAGGGAACTTAGTGATGGCTGCTGACTGAGTAAGACTTTGTTGAAAATTCAGAGATGAGGCAGGATTCGAGTATTAGCAATTGTGCACGCACAGTTACTTACTTGCGTTCGCAACAGCTAGCACCTTTGGTACAACATCTACACCTACGTCTACATCTACGTGCCTACTCACTGTGAAGTGTGTCTTAGAAGGATCTTAGCTTTGTACGTCATGTTACGATTTCTGTCGGTTCCAATCACTAATCTAGAGCGGGAAGAATGACTACTTAAACGATGCCGTGCGTGTTGTCATTATTGTAGTCCTTGCGATCCACGCGGGAGCGAAATGTAGTGGGCTGAAGAATGTCCTTCTCTTAACACTGGTTCTTTAAATCTTGTAAGTATTCTTTCGCGAGATAATTTGTGTCTACCTTCATGGGTGCCAGTTCAAGTGCTTCGACATATCCGTGTTTCCCTCCCTTGAATTCAACCTGTGACCATTCGCGTTGCTCCCCTTCTGTATAAGTACAATGTCCATTGTTAGTCCTGTCTGCACACTTGAGCAATCTTCTAGGATGGGGCGCAACTGATTTGTAAGCAGTCTTCTTTGAAGACTGACTCCATTTTCTCAGTATCTTGTCAATGAAACTACGACTGAGCCTATATGATTACTCGATTTCATATTCCTACAGATTATTAACGTAGGTATTTGCGTGACTTGATATCGTACTTATTTGATACTACGTCTTTTCGTTTAGTGAACTGCACAGTTTTTCATTCCGAAACGTTTAAAGTAAGTTTCCAGTATTTGCAACACTTTTAAGTCTTATGAAGATCTAACCGAAAATTTATAGCTTTTATCAGACAGAACTTCGGTACAGGTAAGTGCATTGTCTGCGGAAAATCTACGGTCACGTTTAATATTGTGTACAACGTAATTAATGTATAACATGAACAGCAAGGGTACCAACACACTTCCCTGCGGCACACGTTAAGTTACTACTACATCAGTCGATGACTCTTCAGCTAAGATGACATGCTGTGTCCTCTCTACCAGAAAATTTGCAATCCAGTCACAAATTTCTCTTGATACCTCTTGCGATCGTACTTTCGGTAACAGTCATAGATGAGATACTACTAAAATGATTTTCAGACGTCATTGTGTGCTGCTTCTACCTGACTGCCTGGTCCACGGCTTTCAGGATGTCGCACGAGGAAAGCGCAATTTGGGTTCGCATAATTAATGCTGACTGGCATGGAATCTATGCTAATTGGAATAGAGCTCAGAAAATGCTCTAGGATTCTACAACATATGGACGTCATTGTGAATCGTGTCTGTTACGCTTCTTTCGGTGAAATGTAATCTATTTTTTTTTTCCTACACGGTTTGTTGTTCCAGGGATCTACAGTACATAATGTTGAAATGGAAGCTAATTTATTTGCAAATTATATGTAGAATTACAGGGATCCCATTGAGTCCTGTAACGTTGTTTAATGTTAGTAATTTTAGCGGTTTCTCAATGCTAATGACGCTAATATCTATATCACCACATCTTTATGGTGCTACGAAGAGTAAATAGAGGCAGTACGTCTGTATTTTCTTTACAAAAGAAACATTTGAAAACGGGGTTTCGTATTTCTGCGTTTGCTCACAAGTGTCTGAACACTAATTATAGTGTCGCTAACAAACTTTACATACGACTAGAATTAATCATTCAATAAAATTCTGCTACGGCAGTCATTGAAGGCTACGTGGACTGCACGTATGACAGCAAAATGCGTATTTTATTCATCATCTCTCTATTCGTGGTCCTATGTTTCCTTTTGCACTGTAAACTTGTGTAGTACTTTCCTTCGTGTGCCATATACGGTGGTAGTCAACAATGCGAGGCGTCTGACATTTAGCGAATCAAGGACACAGGATTCTTTTAAATGATGGCAAAATTGAATTTTTTATCTCTGTAATCTTTTCTGCTTACACTGTCATACACGTTATTGGGTTTTAAATGAAAAATGACCGCCATATAATATGTCTTGGAGTCACGGTCGTATACACTGTCAAGTCCCCATTATTTAAATTACAAGAAACCATTAGTATTTCGCAGAACAACTGGAAAAGTTCTGCTTCCAGTGAATCTGTTTGGGATATATTGTATTCGTTGGTAACACGGCTGCATGCTAGCATCTGTAGTTGACCATTTTTCTCCTGTTTATTGTTGCTTTGGTAACGTGTTTTGTTTATGTCATACTGAAAGTTTGTTGCTCAAGTGCTACAGATTTTTGTGAGTCTAAATGTTCGTTAGTGTGTAGCAAATACTAGCAATGCCACACATCAAGAAATTCGATAAAAGAAAGTAGAAGGATAGTTAGTTTACAAACAAAGCAGTCCATGCTATTGAGAGGAACCAACATATCAGTTCATCAGAGATGATTCAAATTTTTGTGTTAACAGTACTGTTATTTCTAGTGGACCATAAACTCTTCATACTAGTTTGTTATTCAGTTACATTCAGGTGATCTACACTGCCCCACTGTATACATTTGACCACTTCGTTTATCAAAGGGGATGCTTCAATAATCAACAGTTGATTATAAAAGACCCTCAGAGCTTTACACATAATTGTGGAATAAATGTAGAATTCTATTGCTAGGCACATATAATTTCTTTTGAGCAATTATATATTCTTTAATATAAAATGTACTTATCTCCCAAATAACCTCAAGCAACATTAAGAATTTAATGGTTATTTTTCTGAAGTATGTGGATATAAATACAGCTAATGTTCATTCACCAATGAACCAATAACATTTAAAAAGAATGCCTCATTCACCAATGAAGCAATAACATCTAACAAGAATGCCAAGAGGAAACTTGAACATGAAGAAATGCAGCAGGATGAAGATTATGATTCAGTAATGTTCTGAGGCACATTTTAATATGACTCAAATCTTAATTCGCAATTTCCTTGAAGTTGTATTTTTCAGAATTTAGGTCCACTTATTTCCATAAGTTTATAAGGCATTGCACTATTTTTTTTAACCTACAATCGTCTATAGCTATCTAGTAGACGTAAACTTTATTGCAGGTTAAATTAAATTGTAGATAAATAAAAATTTTAACTGGGAAAATATTGTAAAAATTAAAATATATGATATAATAATATTTATGTTGGTTAATATACTCAAGGTGCGGAGTTAAATGGGTATAGTACCTCAGACAACATATGATACGTACCTGGTAAAGATTTGGTTTCCTTCACATGTGTATTAATGGATTAAATGGTGCCTGAATTTGAAGAAGAATTTTAGGAATGTGCATCACTTTTTTAATTATCTTTTTTAAATGGCAATACATCCTAAATTGTTGAAAATGCTTGCAAATTGTCCAGAAAGTAATCTGCACCAACTCTGATAAACTGCAAAACTATAACATATATACAAAAGAAATAGTGCATGAATAAAATAGTTATCGGTTTTCACAAAAAACAGAGCCGAAAAAGTACCCTGTCTCCTCAAGGGAGACATCATGAGATGATTTTCCCCACTGCCCTTTAACAGCTCTTCCACCCCAGAAGCGGCTTACCCTAGATTTCGGAGGCGGCGAAGATCAACAGGCTGCCTGTATTCTAAAAATGGTTATCTATTCAGTCTCCGACCGTGCAAGTGGTTGGAAATGTTTCTACTTGGGGGAGGTGGGGGAGGGGCTCTTGATTTGTATGGAGACGAAGGGAGATTGAGGGAAAAGGTAACAATTGAAAAAATAGCACCTTCAAAACATATAAACTCGAAGATTATAGGTTCAAAATATTCAGCCGGGGGCAGCTTTCACTAATGTCAAGAAATAGTAAATAAGTGTACATCACCATAGACCTCAGCTAAAGTGCACAGAAGCTACACAAATTGATGCAAAATTACTCGCGCTATGCAAACGACACTACTGTGCCACATGGAGAATGTTTGACGGGATTCGATTAAGGTTAAGAGAGAGAAGTGAACCTTAAGATATCGACTCAGGTGATAAGGGGAGGTGACGGTGGAGCTTCACCACGTGGCCGATGCTGTCAGTCTGTGACCGTGGCCCAAGACGGTCGCTGTCGTCATGAAAACGAATCGATGTGCGTACACGAGCGATATTGTCGAATTCTGTTCAAGTTAAGCTGTTACTAAATACTAGGAAGCAAGTGCACATGGTTAGTCACATCCATGACGGAGAAGAAGCGGCGTCTGCTGGTCTACATGGAAGCTGAGAAAGAATGGGGTTGGGGAGGCAGCGATCGAACCAGTAATGACTCCAGAGGCACAACCCTCTAGTGAGATCCCGACTCCAATAATGCCACTGCTAACTTTTGAGAAGGAACAGGAGCCACTGTGTCATATGGAAATGGCCACAACTTTTTCCGACAGAAGATTTCACATTCTGTCTCAATACCAACTGTTGGAAAAGCGGTCTTTTCACAGTGTTCCTACACCTCCACATGTAAGAAGAAGGAATCGTTTAAAACTTGAATAATTTTTAACGGTTGCTACCATTTTGAGTAAATTAACAACTTTTCTCAAAATGACCGGATATAATAATCTTTTTACCCTTAATTTTTATTATCAGGTTAAACAGCAACTGAAAATTACTCGAAATACAATAGATATCAAAGAAATGAGTACACCCGTGGGCCGTTCGTTATGAAAGGGACCTGAATCTGTAATCAGATTGTATGATTTTTGATTGTTGCTATTTTATTTCTTTGTCTGAGCGCTAGGGCGAGTGCACATATACGGATCCCACAATATGGCGTTACAATTTCCCCCTTCAAGATCTTAGACATGGACGCAGGTATGGTAACCATGGTTCAGTCATCGCTTCTGCTAGTAGAAGTTCATCCTGTTCTCTCAAAATTTAACGCAGTACACTCGTATAAGCAATAAGAGAAATGAAAACTATCACTTAACGTGCATACGCAGCAAGAAATCAACAAAACATGTAAAACACAATTCAGGTCCTTTCCCTTCGAGCTCGCAAACTGTAACAACAAACGCGAACCAAAATAATACAGCAACATCAAAGTAAATAACTGTCAAGGCTTCCTCGGTGTGAGAACGACAAAAATTTTTTGTTTCTACAAAATATACAAAACAAATTAATACACAGCATAACCAAGTAAAGCTATCACCATTTCATTTAATTCGAGAAGTGACGACAGTGAGATACGAGTATCGAATACCAGTCGAAGACGATGAGTTCTTCAAATACATCTTTTGACTAAACAAAAGAAAAAAAAATGCCGTTCTGAAACATCACTGGAGTAGTGGGAGGAGGGACGGGCAGGAATAGAAGATTAGGATGTACTGTGGCCTACTGTTACACTGTTGGACCTGCGCTACACTCACAGTCAGAAATGTGCTTGGCGGCAATGAATTAGTGGAGCATACAGTCTGAGGTCAGCTGAGCACATTTACATGAGAGGGTCCCCTGCTGTCTTTCAGACTCCTAAGGCAGCTTATTTTATTTATACGTTATGAGATAGGAAGCGAGATTGTAGAACTCCACATGTTATATAAGGTTCTGGAGGTAGGTTCTATTTTTAAGTTTTATTCTTTATAACGTATTTTAAAACTGTCCAGGTGAAAGTATTTGTAAGCCAATGAATGTGACCGAAAGCCCACGACACTAGAACCCCAATGAAATTAGATCGAAATGTTTAGTACTGTTATGAGTGTAATTTCATATCATATCATACATTGAAAGTAGTCAAGCATATGTAACATAAGAAAAGGGGAATGAGGAGCTGGGAGGCACCTGCTGTGACCCACACTGACCGTCTACAATCGTGTCGATACTTCTACTGGCGGGAGGCTGCCAAGGTTGCCCAGTTACGTTGCTGTAGACAATGCAGAGCAGACACAAAGTATTCTTCTCTCTCATCTCGCCTTGGATAAAGTTTCGCTCAACAGACCTATACCAGCTCGAATTTCCACAGTGGCGAAATTCATCAGTCACATCAGAAGAGTGCAAATGTCTATTTTTAGCGTTGTCCATCAAACCTTTAAGATAATGGTGACTTGCCAGCTGACTTGGCAACTTTACTTCAAGGAAAGACATCTTCCACAATTACATACGCATAACTACTTTCAATTTATCATATGAAAATAAACCAATAACAATACTAAATACTTCGATCGAATTTCATTGGGGTTCTAGTGTCTTGGGCTTTCGGTCACATTCATTGGCTTACAAATACATTCGCCTGGACAATTTTAAAATACGTTATAAAGAATAAAACTTAAAAATAGAACTTAGCTCCAGAACCTTGCGTAACATGTGGAGTTCTACAATATATCTCCCTATCTCATAACGTATAAAGAAAATAAGCTGCCTTAGGCACCTAACTATAGGTACACTCTCAGCTGTCTGGACAGTGCGTATGGCAGGAGTTCCACCATTTATCTTCAAATTAGCTGTAAGTTTACAAGGGCATCCTCACTCTTACACAGGAAATAGTGAAGCGATTTACTATTTTACTCATCAACAGATAAGATAAAATGTAAATTATTCTTCAAGAGACAAGTGTGGCACCTATTTTTGACAAGAAATACTAAATCGCTCTCTCGGCGTCCGAAACTAGGACGCAGACTGTGTTATTGTGGTAATGAAAGTTTTCTATGGCTACTAATGTTATCTGGAATCTGTAAAGGGAGTATGGAGCCTATCCACTCACGAATAATTTATCTGGATGCTAGTGTCAGAAGTCCTATATTTGTTGCTATAACAGTCGTGCTCATTCGGTAGATCAAATCCGAAATGGCACGTATTCTCATAAGGAAAAGCACAACCTACAGTCATGCAATTCTAGAGGGGTGTGCACCGGAACTAACCACTCGTGCATGGGCACAGCACCCGAAAGGTCGGCCGTGCTAGTTGTTCGGTATTTGGCCTACTTAATGCCCGTAAACAAATGCTTTTCCTTTTGGGCATCAGACCTTACAAGGCTGGAATTGATCAAAGCCTAGTTCTAATCTGCTGGACCATTAATGGTGTGCGATACTGCAGTGTCTGTGCTTTTCAGAATACGATGCAATGATCCTTTGACTATGCATGCATGTCGGAAGGAATAGGCACTGTGACGACTACAGAAGTTATGAAATACATGAAATGTCTTCGCAGTTGCGAATATGGATAACCATCCGCTGTATAGTGGAATGAGGACACTGAAAATTTGTGCCCGACCGGGACTCGAACCCAGATCTCCCACTTATCGCGAGCGGTTGCCTTACCATTTGGCTATCCGATCACGACTCACGAGCAGACCCAAACTTCCATATGTCGTCCGCCATGTGTGTACGACGGGTGCGTTCATTCATTCCTTATGCATATTTCCGCACAGGGTGTCCGCCCCGGTAGCTGAGTGGTCAGCGCGACAGAGTGTCAATCCTAAGGGCCCGGTTTCGATTCACGGCTGGGTCGGAGATTTTCTCCGCTCAGTGACTGGGTGTTGTGTTGTCATCATCATCATCATTTCATCCCCATCGACGCGCAAGTCGCCGAAGTGGCGTCAAATCGAAAGGCTTGCACCAGGTGAGCGGTCTACCCGACGGGAGGCCCTTGTCACACGACATTTCCATTTCCATTCCGCACAGGGTAGACATTTTAATTGAAAGTCGCTTGTCCGGTGTCTCTCCTGTATGGGATGTATACATAATCAATGTACTAGTGCAGATTGTAGATGCATGGGTGACAAGGTACAGAAGTTTGGACGCTGTTCTGAGTCGTGCTCGGATAGCAGCACAAATTTCCACTGTACAGCGGATGGTTGTCCATATTTGCAACCGCTAATACATTTCGTGCACTTTATAAAAGCTGTGGTCGCCAAAGTGCCTATTCCTTCCGACTTGCATGCACGCCCGAAGGAACATTGAATCGTACTTCTGAACAACACAGGCATTACAATGTTGCACACCAGGTTCGAGTCCCGGTCCAGCACAAATTTTCATTGTCGTCATTCCATTACACAGCTGATGGTTGTTCATATTCGTTACCGTGAATATATTCCATGAACTAATGGTGTTGGTCTGCATTATGGCTGAAATCAAGAACTCAGTCTCCCAGGAATCTGCATGGTCTAATAACTTCACACTTTACTGAAGTTAATCGCAGGAAAAAATGGAACGAAAATGACATTCGGAATACAAGCACTTAATTTTAATACTGTCGTTGTGACAATTGGGAAAACGGGACACTTAATTAAAAATCATTGTTAATCTGTAACTTCTGCAAGGCATAACAGTAAAAGCTGGGTGCATGACATCTACAGTGGTGGAGGAAAGACCTATGCGAAGTTCACGGTGGCCGTGCGGTTCTAGGCGCTGCAGTCCGGAACCGCGGGACTGCAACGGTCACAGGTTCGAATCCTGCCTCGGGCATGGAGTTGTGTGATGTCCTTAGGTTAGTTAGGTTTAAGTCGTTCTAAGTTCAAGGGGACTGATGACCTAAGATGTTTAGTGCTCAGAGCCATTTGAACCATTTATGCGAAGTTCAGATTGTAACGACGCCACTTTCGCCTGAAAGCTAGTGGCGGACGGCTAGTAAGACATTCGTGGCTGAACAAGACTTTTATTCATGTTTGGTAGGGAGGTGTGGCTGCCATTGGAGCAGAAGCCGTTGACCTCAGAATGACGCAGTGAGCCACAGAGCTCAGTGAGCCAACATCAGCAGGGAAACCTGGGCAGTGGCGTGCAAAAGCAGCATCACCAGCTGGAGTTAACAGGACGTCCGTGGCTGGCAGAGACTGTGTGGGCTGTGGCTGATGAAAGACAGCCCTGTCCAGGCCACTGGCCCATCTTGAGTTGCAGAATGCAACACAGGGTAGGGTGATATTCAGACCGTAGACCTCAGCATGATTGACATCAAAAGCGTGTGCCAGCTCCAGGAAACGGTCAACAACGACAGAGAGACCTGATGATGCAACCTAAGCTCAAACAAGTGTCCCACTAGAGAGGTGGGCACCAGCAGGAGGCAGTCACCAAGAGGGAGACCCAGCGGTGCATAGGCTCTAAGTCGTCTGCATATGGTCCCCAGCACAGGTGGTTGCCTGTCGCTACTGGAGACGAAGCCCTTAGTAGACAGCTGGATACTTTATTTGACTCTGCAGTAGTTCCTACCTCGAAGCCAGCATCTGATGGAGACGGTAGTGGTTGGCATCATGTATACAACTCGAAACTATTGTGTGGAGAGAACGTCAGAGAACATTTGAGACTGAGGGTCTGATTTGGGGAGGGGGCGGGCGGTATTTATGAGCGTCTGCTGGCCATTGCTTCTCAAACAGCAGCACCTCCACCACAGAAGAGACAGTAGGCCGTAGCAGCTGGATGTCGCCAATGGGTGCCGATGACTTCATTCGTTCTGCTCGTTTTGTTTAGCCACCCAGCATCTGAAGGAGCCTACCCAGAGCTATAGTATTGTCCAACTTCACCCTTCAGAGGTATAGGTTGGCTTCTTCCTCTTTGTCCACTTCCTTAATAAGTACTTTTGTACTTTGGGAACGTCTTCCTACTTCATAGTGCGTCGTTACTGCAATGACGGCACCTCTCTCCCTATCCCACCGTTTGGCTGCATTGGCGCGAGGCAGTTCAGTGCTTCAGAGTAAGATGTGGCCCAACATAATTAAAGGACAAGATAGGAGTCTTTAAATGGTCAAGTTTCTCTTTGCTCAACTGACTAGTTTCTTAAGTAATGTTTGAGAACACTTCTCGTGGAGAACAATGGTCTGGCAAAAAGTACTTTAAAAAAAGGAGACGAACAGTCTAGATTGCGGAACCTTTTATTTTGATGGTAACCGGTTTTTGTCAGTTTTTGACCATTTTCAAAAACTGACCGAAATCAGTTACCATCAAAATGAAAGGTGTTGCGGTCGAGACTGTTTGTGTCTATTTTAAAAATAATTCTCAACGTTGTTTATATCCTGAAAATCTTTCACTGGATCCTCCAGTAGGTACGAATAATCTCCCTTCTTTCATCATTTTGTATGGACCACCTAACAGTGGACAGAACTTACCTACATTTCTCTCAATTTAATCGGACTGTGGGTGGTTCTGGACAAGAACGAAATCCCCTACTTCGTTGTCATGCTAGTCTTCCCGAGTCTCTTCCTCTCATTCGGATTCAGGTAACAGCTGTGGCAATCTTTTGCTCCCAAGCCATATCGGACAGCTGTGTCAAACCTCTGATCTAACCAGTTGACACTGTACTTTCAGTGTCAAACGTTGGGGGAGGGCTTGTGCCCTGTCGAATCAAGGGCCGACTAGCTGATTATAGTCTAAAACTGTGGCATGTACTGCACCCACTTCAATGTCATTCATTACAGTGTAGCCCACCTAATTTGCCCAACTCGCAGAAACATTCTGTAGTGTCCCCTGCAGTATAGTAGTGACTTATCCTGTGGAATAGAAAGCCACATTGCCACATAAAGCTAATCCCAAAGCAGCCGGTACCAGAATTCCGCCAAGGCAGTGTTCTGCCAGTAGCACTCTGCTCTACCTATGCGGCAAGTTCTATGATTGCTGAGGTGGGCTGTAATTATTAGCATTCCAAGACCACCTCTGCTTCCTTCTCCTTAGTTTGACCTGCATTATCATAATCTAGTTACTCTGCCGATCCTGTTAATAACTCTCAGGTTGCTAATAGTTTTGGATAGGTCGATTGTTAGGTCGAGATGAGTGGTTATTATTTTGCTGATTGTTTCCAGAACTTGTTTCTGTGATAACGCGACGCAACTAACGACGAATGCCTTCTCTCCCTTCCTGCTTGGAACTCGCCCAGGGCAAACAAACAAAGCTTTGGGAGAGTTCTCGATAGTGGAAATGGGCACCATAAGCAATTGTCTCCTAGCCCATTCAGGCATTCTATGGTATATAAGAGGGATTAACTCTTCTATTGCCTCTGGGAGTTCTATGTGACGAACACTGAATAACTGCTGAAAGAAAAATACACTCAATGTGGCTCCGCTGGAGTCATAACAAGGTCTGTCGTGAGTTCTCGTCACTCACTGTTTCTGAGCTCGAGTCCAACCCTGAGCCACCAATTCCTGACATAACTGTGGGAAGCTGTTACAATATTTGCCTGTCACATCCAACCAGAGAAGAGCCTCTGACCTGAGGTGACAGACAAACAGGCCATTTGGTTGTGTGAGAGCGAAAAGGTATCAAAAATATCTGTAGCTTGAGACAATATCTACCAGGTAATTGCTAGAATTTAGTCCAGTGGACTTCTTCCAAGACAGAGACATCTGCCAAGGAGGTGTTGCTTCAAGCAGAGTAAACTGCGATGTTTTTCTCAGACAAAGACTGTCTGTTTCAGTCATGTTTATTATAAGTGGCTTTATTATAAAGTTCCCTCTTGACATACACGACTAATAAATTATTGAAGGATGATGGCTGTTGCGACTGGAGGCGGCTCTCCTACAGCCCAAGGCATCTGCTGTAGTGTGATTTTTTTTATAGACGGCTTTCCTGCTCGCCCATGTTGATCATTACGTTGCACGTGGGGGGAGGCGGTTCATTTGACTCGCTTCTCCGGGTTGGAGGCTCTATTGACTGATTGATTGTAGTCACTATTCCCTTGTGTGCGTAAATCTAAGTGACTGGGTTGCCAGGCTGTCATTGCACGATCACACCTGATTGAAAGGATGCCTGCGAGAGTGGAAGGATAAGGGTGGGCCAACACCGTACTGAATTCCAGCAATAACGATGGAGGGCGTCACGAACTTGTAAATCATTTTCAACCCGGTGCCTCCGGATTAGCTCATAATGCACCCAATTGCATTACAGAGAAAATTACGTGCAAGCTGCCACCAGGCAGATGAAGGGGTTAATATACAGGGCGAACATTGATAAAATCAATAAACTGCAGGGACGGGGTCATGACTGGAAATGGAGGTAAAAAGTTGCTATGACTTTGTGTCCGGAAATGCATCGTTGCCGCGGTAGATGGCACTGACGAATGAAAGTTCCTCTGACCACGTGTCGTGTGTTCCTTGTGTATAGCAGGCTGTGTGACTGACGCAGCGTACCTTAAGCGGGGGAATGGTCCGGTATTCATGTCAGGAACAAGCTGAGAGGTGTTTGTGTACGGCCAAACAGATGGAAACTGTCGAGAGGCAGAACACGGTCCTAAAAATCTAGTGTTCACACAGTCCGCCGTCTCCCTGTAGGTTCGTCTGTCTGCAAGAACCCACGGTCACTCAAACGCCCAAAAAGGGCTTGAAATGTTGTGTGAAGTGGTTGGTGTGTGTGTGAGGGTACCTGTTTTGGTGTAGCCGTGCTGCCTCTCGACCGTTTCCATCTGCTTGGCCATACACAAACATCATCTCGGCTTGTTCCTGAGATAAATACCGAACCATTCTTCTGCTTACAGTACGTTGCGTCAATCACACATCCTGCCACACACAAGGAACACACGGCACGTGGTCAGAGGAACTTTTATTTGTCGGCGCCATCTACCGTGGCAACGATACATTTCTGGACACATGTTCATAGGACCTTTTTTCCCCTCTTTCCAATCAGGACTCTGTCCCTGCAGTTGGTCATTTTGATTAATGTTCACTCTGTAGATGTGGACCGCTTATTCCTAACAATCACTGAAGTTACTCATTAGAATTGTTAACTGTTTTCCTAAGTGGCATGAATAAAGTTCATATAGGAATGACGTTGAATAACACTATGAATAGTGCATGAGGCATACCAGTCTGGCAATCAACTGCTACATATCATCACGTGGGAACTATGTTTTCGAATGTGCTACATGCATTGTAACTGAATTTAAAGTGATGAGATAATATGTTGCCTCTCCCACGGAACACCTGATCCTAAGTCTCTTCTTCCCTGGCCTTACCATTACCTGCGTCACCATCTATGTCCGCCCCTCTGCCCCTACTCCTTTCAACTTCCTTTCCCCATTGACCATACCTTCTCCTCCTACGTGATTGCCACCGGCCTCAACATCCATAGTCATTCCACCACCCAGCTATGGTGGTGGCATCAGTTCCTCTCCACCCTCCAAGGTGACCTCGTTCCCATGCCCCAACACATCCGCCCTGAATCCAATACCACTCTCGACATCATATTGGCCTCCTCTAACCTCCTTGGCCGCATAGCGATGGACGTCTTCGACCCTATTGGCAGTGGCCATCTCCCTGTCCTCCTCACCGTATCAGACGGTCGTCACCCCCATCCCGAACCTTGTATCGACCCTCCCCCAAAATATGTCCATGATTATTCCTGTGTCAACTGGAATGCCTACCGGGATATCCTCACTACCCGGATCGATAGCCACCCCGTCGCCTACCACCACCCTGATGACGCTACCCATACCGCCTCCTTTCTCCAGCAGACCTGGTCTGAGGCTGTGGAGGCCCACATCCCTACCGTTGCCATCCACCCGCACCGTCCCACTTTACCCACTCAGGCTGTCCTCCTCCGTGAATCCCGCCGTCTATACCGTGCCTTCCTTCACATGCGTGATCGGGACACACTACAACGCCACTGGCAACTCCAACGACACGCCTGAAACTTGCTCACTATCAAGAAACGCCGGGACTGGTGACAGACATGCACCTGTCTTAATGCTATCCTACCTGTCAACTCGTCTAAGTACTACTGGTCAGCCTTCCGCCGCCATACCGGATCTAACCCCCCCCCCTCCCCCTACTACCCTCTCCTTCATGATGACCAGCCCTTTCCTGATAACCCAGTAAGGCTAACCATTTTGCTTCTTACCTCTCCAATATCTTTACCCTCCCTAATGATCCCGAGTTCGATACTCCCTCTTCCCTGATCTCCGCGATCGAACTGACATCTCTGCCCCTCCACTCACCCCTGGCTTCCAGTACTTGGACAACATTACACACACCAAACTCAATGCCCCGATCACTACTCAAGATATCGTATCTACGCTCCGAATGAAACGCAACACTGCTTCTGGTCACGACCGTGTTACCTATCGTCACCTCCATTAAACTCCTGCCTCCTTCCTCTCCACCCTGGCCAGACTGTATAATGTAGTCTTGTCCACCGGCTTCAACCCCAACCTGTGGAAAACCTCCCAGATCCTGATGTTCCTCAAACCCAGCAAATCGCCATTGGCTGTCTCCTTCTACTATCCCATCAGTCTTACCTCAGTCTTCAGCAAGGCCCTGGAATCCATCCTCACCCGACACATCCACCAGCATCTCCACCAGCACTGCCTCCTTCCCGCTACCCAATGTGGCTTTCGAATGTCCTTCTCGACCGATGACCTTCTCCTTCACCTCACTCACCTCCTCTCTGAACAACTCAACTCCCGTCACCCTCCCATCTTCCTCTCCCTTGACCTTGAACATGCCTACAACCATGTATGGCATTTTGGTCTCCTGTTCAAGCTCTGAACCTTCGCCCTCCCTATTAACTATGTACGTCTGATCGCCTCCTTTCTTTCCCACCGTCCTTCCTATGTCACCATCCATAACACGGATTCCTACACCTTCTACCCCTCCATCAGTGTGCCCCAAGGTTCCGTCCTCTCCCTCCTTCTCTACCTTCTTTACATGGCGGACATGCCGCCGCCTGCACCTCCCTTACACCTTCTCCAATACGCCGATGACACTGCCTTCCTTGCCCTCGCCCCCACCCTGCAATGCTCCCAGCTCCTTCTCCAATCACATTTTGACCAGTTCACCACTTGGTGTAACCAGTGGCTACTCAAGGTCAATCCTTCGAAGACCCAGGCGATTTTGTAGGCAAAATCACCACTTCCTTCTACCTCACTATCTACGGCTGTCTTATCATCCTCATCCCCACCCTCAAGTACAATGGCGTCACCCTTGGCCGTCGCCTCTCTTGGACCCCCCCCCTCCCCCGCCCCCCCATCTCTGGACTATCCAAGCCAAGGCACTCTCCCAACTCTGCCTCCTGAGGCTCCTCTCTAGCTGCACATGGGGTCTGGACCCCCTCCACCATCCTCCACACCTATAAATCCCTCATCCACCCTACCCTCTGCTACACCCATCCCACCTGGATCGCCGCCTCTCCTACCTTCTACAAATCCCTTCAAATCCTGGAACGCCATGTGCTCTGCCTCGCCTGTTGAATCTGTCTTCCGTCCCCCACGTGGATCCTGTATCACTTAACCACATTCCCACACCTCATCCTTTTCCTCGAACGGATATTGATTCTTTAGACCTCCCGCAAACTTGATCCCCCTCACCCGCTTGTCTCTCCAATCCTTTCCCACCCCTGTCCGCTGTCGCATCTGTACTCCCGTATCCCACCTGCTCTCCATCTCTCCACACTCCATACCCTTGCCCAAGGTGGCCTCCGCCAACTCCCCCTCCCTGATGATGGCCTCATCCCTCCATCTACCCCTCCTACCAACTTCAATCCTCCCCTTCTCCTGTATTCTTCCTCCAGGGCACCCTCTCTCCCTTCTCTCCCTCCTCTCTTTCTCCCTCTCTCCCCCTGGGCTTCCACTCTCCTCCTACCCTCTCCCCTTCCCCTCCATTCTCCTCTCCAACTGGGATCCACACCCTCCCCCTCTCCCTCCTACCCGCACCTCTTCCCTTTGGCTGGTCCCCAGCTTTGTGCGTGAACAGTACATCTTCGTGCGCCAGAGATCGTCGCCAGTGCTCGTGTGTATCTTCGCGTCAGTGCTTCAGTGTCTCTCCGTTTGTGCTCCTCCGTTCACGTATGTAAATTCTGTCTTCTCCGTTTGTGTCCAGTGATGAGCGTTTTGTATCCAGACAGTGCGCCTGTGAACTGCTTCATGTATTTTAATATGTCTGTCTCCCGTTTTTATCCACCATGTTTGTTTGTTTTTCTGCCTTTCTTTTTACTGTCAGTGTTATCTATGGCCGAAGAGTGTCATAGATAGGCCGCTACCGGTCTACCTTTATTGCAAAGGTGTCGAAATAACAATAAAGAAAAAAAATATGCTGCCTTAAGCGAAAATGAGTGATTTATTGAACAAAGCTTTTTAGTTACGCAGATAAGTTTGTGACCATGTTGCAGTTCGAGACACAAGCCGACGAAGATGGAGATATCGAGATAATTTCCAGTACCACACTGCGTCAAGTCTTTCCAGTTTACTCTGTGTTGTAGAATACGAAGAGCAAAAATACTGGCATCGCATGAATTGCATCTATAAGATACACTTGTGTACGTGAGTTATAGTTTCAGTTTTGTTCAAAAAGGCGGCCGGAGTGGCCGTGCGGTTCTAGGCGCTACAGTCTGGAACCGAGCGACCGCTACGGTCGCGCGGTTCCAGACTGTAGCGCCTAGAACCACTCGGCCAGCCCGGCTGGCTCAGTTTTGTCTTGGTTAAGTCTTGTTAAGTTCCCCCTTAAATTGCTCCGCTGCGCTTTGTGAAACTTCTCGTTACTATGAAACTTAAAACACGGTCATATTGCGTTTATTCACATACATGTCAGATATTTTTTATATAAAAAGGTAACATGTGTTACAGGAGAAGCTAATGAAATAGTCTTACTAGTGGCAGTGCACCACAACCCACGGATAAGCGCCCGGCAATTACACCACGATTCCGGTATGTCCGTTGTCACGATACTGCCTCGTCATGTGTCATTCATACCGTGAGTCACTGCATCAAGGAATTCATCGCGCCGATTTCCATAACCGGGTAGTGTTTTGTGGATGGGCACGTCAACAAATACAAACGACCTCCACATTCTTTGCCGAGGTGCTGTTTTCCGATGAGTCTACATTCACAAACCGTGGCAGCGTTAACCGGCCGAACACAGATTACTGGTGTGTAGACAGTCCCCACTGGTTACGGTAAGTTGGTCGGTTAACACATGGTGCGGTATCATGAGGAATAAACTCATTGGTCCGTATTTTATCAACAACATGTTGAATGGATGCAAGTATCAAACGTTTTTGGAACAGGAACTACCTTCACTACTGCTGGACGTTGCCCTCGACGTTCGACAACGAATGTGGTTTCAACATGACGGTTTCCCAGCGCATTATGCAACTGAAGCACCGGATGTATGGGGCCGTGTTTACGCCGGTCGGTGGATCGGCAGGGGTGACCGCTAGGTCGCCAGATTTGACATAATCGGATTTCTTTCTGTGGGGTTATTTAAAAAATACGGTGTACCAGCAAGTGACACAGGCCATGAAGACTTGGTCAACCGCATCAGAAAAGCCTGTGCTGATATTCCGGCAGATATGCTTCAGTCCTGTGTACGCTCGTATGAAAAGCGGATCACTAAGTGTTGGCAGTACTACGTTTGAACACTTACTGTAATTGGAAAAGTAGAGCAACGTTCGCCTCGAGCCACGGCCACAATGGCAAGTCGAGTAGACCCCTGTTTGATACGTCAGAGGAAAACAACGTTGCGAATGGGGTTTCCAATTAGAAGTTTTGAAATACTCGGCTGTTCTACCCTCGTACCATAGAGGTGGGGGTCCCACCTGCCATTGGGTATTCAAGGGCTATTGAGTAGCATGTTGTAAATTACTATTGCGTGCCCATTTCTATTTCTCCGATTATACCACCATCAGTGGTGAAATGAAGAAAATGCTTCGTACAAAACATATGTAGATTTTGCCGAAGAATCGTAATTTCATGATTAGGATAAAGTTACGGTTCAAAACACGGGTTTATAGCTCTTGGATTATTATTGAAAACACTCACACAAATTAACTGGTCCATGCTATAACACATATCTGTGGTTGGTTCAAATGGTTCTGAGCATTATGGGACTTAACATCTGAGGTCATCAGTCCCCTAGAACTTAGAAGTACTTAAACCCAACTAACCTAAGGACATCACACACATCCATGCCCGAGGCAGGATTCGAACCTGCGACCGTAGCGGTCACGCGGTTCCAAACTGAAGCGCTTAGAACCGCACGGCCACACAGGCCGGCTACATATCTGTGTTTCTATAGTTGGTGGAGCAGTGGCGACGTAGTGGTGGCAAGCGACGTGGCGGCTAACTGTACTCACGGCTCTTTAGGTTTTAGTGATCTTTATAACTTCTTCTGGGCGACGGATTTTTAACGTGTTAGAGCCATTCCGTATTGCCAAAAGTACTATCCAACAGCCAAATCCATATCCGAGGCAAATTTCCCTACAAAAGGGCTTGCAAATGCCTCCCTTGGCACTCTCGTTGTGTACCGTGCAACGGCTAGCCACTGACTGCCTACCGATCCCACCAAGCAGCCGCCCAGATCGACCGCCAAAACCACCTTTACCTCGCGCCAAGCCACTTCCGTTACGGAGGGGCTTCCCTACATCTTTTATATTTCACAATACAAGTTCCCTAAGCATGAACCAGCTCCAAATATACAAGTTTTTCTTTATGAACATACGTATTTTATAAAATATCATTATTTTAAATATTAAATTATTAATTATTAAACTTACATCCTTTAAATTTTTTGACACAAATCGGTAACCTTAACTAACAAAGAACAAACTCTTGATAATCATAGATACACATTCACATAGTAAAAACCTACTTATAATCGATATTGGTGTTACAATATTGTCGAGAAGTTCATTTCCCTTGTATAGCCCTTCCTGTTCCTATTCCTTCTATGTATACTTTCTTTGCTTTTCATAATGCTGGTTTGCCATCTGAGCTGTTGATGTTCGTAGAGCCGTGTCTCTCACCTCCGAAGATCTCTCTAGGTTTTCTATAGCAGGCGTCTAGCTTTCGCCTCGTCATGCATTATTCTATAGCCTTGCCTTCGTCCTCTAGCCGTTCCCACGATAATTTTGCACCTTGTGTCAAATTCATTTTTAGACATCTCTATTACGTTTTGCCACATATATTTGCTGCACAAAAGAACATAAAAGTCTAATGTGAGTTCACAAGCGTGGGGCAGCTCGCATGTTACTGAGTTTGTTTCAACTACGCTGGGAACCCCGTACATGTCCTCCATAGAGTAGCGACCACTCCCCATGCGACCACCACATTTTTGTAGTCCAGAAGAAATGCATTCATGACCATTGATTTGCTTCGGACGAAAATGTACAATCGTGGGTACAATCATGGTTTCGTAGACAACAGCAAACCTTTTTCGATGAAGATATTGACTGTCTTACCTCACAGTGGGATAAATGTATTAACAGTTATGGATATGATTTCTGAAATAAAAAACAGGTTTACTTACTTTTTCCATCTGTTTCGGTTTCATGTTACGTCCGCTTATATTTTGCAAGTATGTCATTCAAATCTTTAAGATACAAGTACTGCTAGCAGTACACACTTTTTGCACGTAGTGTTGAGTTTGTGTGATGAAAGACGGCTACAACCACGAAAAGGGTATAAAAAGCTGCCTCATGAGAGATTGAAGCACTGATTCGTATTAATGAGTAAGAAGCAAGGACGTGGAAAGTTTTCAAAACTGAATAAAGAAAATATTGAAATGTTCGATGTTTTTATAAATAATGTTCAGTTTCCATTACTTTTGAGAACTAAATCTGCGTGGATTAGCACAGCCGACGGCAAAAACACGCTATTGCTTCTCTGTGTTATGCATAGCTTAGTGAGAATTACGTAGAGTTTATCGTTATAGTTACTTTTTGCGCAAAGGCAACAAGCCATTTCAAATCAGTGCCTTTGTAACTCTTTGCACCAGTATTATGCAAATCAATGGGCTGCTGCATCCTGTCTTGTATACGGGCACTGTTCATTGGGTTGGTGCCTTGGCTGTTTCGATATGCAGCTGTGTTCACACGTGACGGAGCACTTCCTGAAATGCCCACTACGGCTTTCGCTGAGCACCGCTGGCGACCTTACGGCCGTGTGCTGCCGCCTCCTACGGCGCTTTCACTCTACAGCTCGTGCTGGGATCATCTGTCTGCGTCGCATGCCAGCTATTTAGCGGTCTTTCCCACGTGAGTTACTGCGGTCGGTGACAGTTGGCTTCATTATGTGTTTTTTTCTCCTGAGTGAAAGCGAAATTCTTAGCGGCGTTGCATTCACTTTGACAACCATGATTTGTCTCGGAGCTGATGATCTGTGACAACCACAGTAGAGAGTAGTTTCTCCTTGTCAATGGTATGACAACAGTAACAACGACTGGATGGCTAGGGTAACATTAAAGGTTTGTGATACGGTGAGTGTCAAAGAAAGAAATAGGCAATGGCTGACTGAAAAAGTCGAAAGAATTAGAAGATGAAAGGGTAGCTGAGATTTTAAATTTAACTGATGAAAGATGAAAACATAAAAATGTGGCAAATGAAGCAGTGATAAGTGAATACAGAAATTTAAAAAAAAATGTCGTTGAGAGTTAGTGCAAACCGGCAAGGCACAAATACACTCCTGGAAATTGAAATAAGAACACCGTGAATTCATTGTCCTAGGAAGGGGAAACTTTATTGACACATTCCTGGGGTCAGATACATCACATGATCACACTGACAGAACCACAGGCACATAGACACAGGCAACAGAGCATGCACAATGTCGGCACTAGTACAGTCTATATCCACCTTTCGCAGCAATGCAGGCTGCTATTCTCCCATGGAGACGATCGTAGAGATGCTGGATGTAGTGCTGTGGAACGGCTTGCCATGCCATTTCCACCTGGCGCCTCAGTTGGACCAGCGTTCGTGCTGGACGTGCAGACCGCGTGAGACGACGCTTCATCCAGTCCCAAACATGCTCAATGGGGGACAGATCCGGAGATCTTGCTGGCCAGGGTAGTTGACTTACACCTTCTAGAGCACGTTGGGTGGCACGGGATACATGCGGACGTGCATTGTCCTGTTGGAACAGCAAGTTCCCTTGCCGGTCTAGGAATGGTAGAACGATGGGTTCGATGACGGTTTGGATGTACCGTGCACTATTCAGTGTCCCCTCGACGATCACCAGTGGTGTACGGCCAGTGAAGGAGATCGCTCCCCACACAATGATGCCGGGTGTTGGCCCTGTGTGCCTCGGTCGTATGCAGTCCTGATTGTGGCGCTCACCTGCACGGCGCCAAACACGCATACGACCATCATTGGCACCAAGGCAGAAGCGACTCTCATCGCTGAAGACGACACGTCTCCATTCGTCCCTCCATTCACGCCTGTTGCGACACCACTGGAGGCGGGCTGCACGATGTTGGGCGTGAGCGGAAGACGGCCTAACGGTGTGCGGGACCGTAGTCCAGCTTCATGGAGACGGTTGCGAATGGTCCTCGCCGATACCCCAGGAGCAACAGTGTCCCTAATTTGCTGGGAAGTGGCGGTGCGGTCCCCTACGGCACTGCGTAGGATCCTACGGTCTTGGCGTGCATCCGTGCGTCGCTGCGGTCCGGTCCCAGGTCGACGGGCACGTGCACCTTCCGCCGACCACTGGCGACAACATCGATGTACTGTGGAGACCTCACGCCCCACGTGTTGAGCAATTCGGCGGTACGTCCACCCGGCCTCCCGCATGCCCACTATACGCCCTCGCTCAAAGTCCATCAACTGCACATACGGTTCACGTCCATGCTGTCGCGGCATGCTACCAGTGTTAAAGACTGCGATGGAGCTCCGTATGCCACGGCAAACTGGCTGACACTGACGGCGGCGGTGCACAAATGCTGCGCAGCTAGCGCCAT
The DNA here is from genome assembly GCF_023864345.2 of Schistocerca serialis cubense. Taxonomy (NCBI): domain Eukaryota; kingdom Metazoa; phylum Arthropoda; class Insecta; order Orthoptera; family Acrididae; genus Schistocerca; species Schistocerca serialis. The sequence goes on along the minus strand of NC_064641.1, from coordinate 467,003,070 downwards.
TCGACGGCCAACACCGCGGTTCCTGGTGTGTCCGCTGTGCCGTGCGTGTGATCATTGCTTGTACAGCCCTCTCGCAGTGTCCGGAGCAAGTATGGTGGGTCTGACACACCGGAGTCAATGTGTTCTTTTTTCCATTTCCAGGAGTGTAGCTAGACGAGGAATATAAGCCTGTAGATGCATGCATAACTGGAAAAGGTAGACATAACATGTAGGAAAATTAAAGAAATGTTTAACGGAAAGAGATGCACTTGTATGAATATTAAGCCTTCAGATGATAAGGCTGTACTTAACTAAGAAGGGAAGCCTGAAGGGTGCGACATATACATATCTGAAGATAATATTAGGTTGGTGCGTAAGTTTGTACTGTCTTTTGTTTTGCATATTGGTATGCCGGTTGCTATGGTTTTATTTAACGATTGTCGTTTTTTACTTCCAGTTCACCGTTGTTATTTAAGTATATGTATTGTTATTTTGTCATCTGGACGCTAGAAAATGCAGTGCCAAGTGGAGAAATCGGAACATTTGCAACGTATTCTTATGTTTAAGTTCAATAGAAGGGTGACGGCAGCGTAGACAGCCAGAAACATCTGCGGCTTGCATTGGGATTATGTCATTGTGCAGAGAACGGCAACAAAGTGGTTTTCTCGTTTTAAGGAGGATCTTTCTGACATTAGTGACTCTCCATGTCTTTCAGGGTTTGACGAAGATCGTTTAAACGCATTAAGCCACAATGATCCAAGTCAGTGTACTAGAAAACTGGCAAATGTGACGAAATGTGATCATTCGACCATGTATGACTTTTCATGCAATAGGGAAAGCTCAAAAATCGGGTAGATGGGTACCGCATGCTCTAAGCCAAAATCACAAAAATCATCGGAGGCCATATGTACAGCAACTGGCTCGTCAACAACACTGACCATTCCTAACTCGTATCGCTACTGGTGACGGGAAATGGTGTCTTTTGGCTAACATAAGGAAAAGAAAGGAGTGGTTGAGCCCAAACAAAGCACCAATTACCCGTGCAAAGTACTGCACGCATCCACAAAAGATAATTTTTGGTATCCGGTGGAGCAGAGACGGTGTGGTGAACTACGAATTGCTTCCCAGAGGTGTAACCATCACTGCTGATATTTATAGTGAACGAATGAGATGTCTTGCAGAGGCAAATGAGATGCCTCGCAGAGGCAATCCAAGAACAACGACCAGGCAGATTGCATGAAGTGATGATAACACCGCCTGCATTCTGCTAGACTGACAAAAAACACTATGCAGGAGTTAGGTTGGAAAGTCATTCTGCATGCTTCTTGTTCACCTGATCTTACGCCCTCAGATTTTCACCTTTTCGGCTCTCTATCGAACAATCTTCAAGGAACTTCCTTTCTGATTGAAAACTCCCTCCCACCGAACGTGGCTCAACGAGTTCTTTTTTTTTTCTTTTTTATTAATTTGGCCCTCCGAGTTCTTCGCCTCAGAACCGCGCGATTTCTGCTGTCACGGAATCGAAAAGTTACCCCAGCGTTGGCAGACTGTTGTAAATAGTGAAAGAGAATGTATTATTGATGACTGAAGTCTCTATTATCTGTATCTGTTGTGTTTATTAATCTTATGCAATATTACAGTGAGGGACGAAAAAGTAAATGGAGGTGATTTGGGAGATACTTCGAAAAGAATTTGACGGAGATCGGAAGGCTTAAAGTCTAAACAAATCCCCTGGAGTAGAGGATATTCCCTAAGGATTATTCAGAACTTTGGGACTGCCGTCGTTGACAAAACTATTTCATCTTCTATGCATGACACGTATGACAGGCGAAATACCCTCAGATAACAAAAATAATGTGATAATACCAATGCGAAAAAAATGTAGGCACCGACAAATGTATTACTGTGTGGTGTCACCGCCAGACACCACACTTGCTAGGTGGTAGATTAAATCGGCCGCGGTCCATTTAGTACACGTCATACTGAACCATCAGTTTTGTAAGTCATGGATGCAAAATATTAATACAAAGTGTCTATAGTGGAGTGGAAAGCCTGGTAGATACCTACTTGAGGCAAAATCAATTTTGGTGGCAGAGAAATGTAGGAACACCGCTTGTGTGACTTATTTTAGAACGTACATTGAAGAAGGCAACCCATCATTTATAACATCTCAAGATTTAGAAAAAACTTTTGTAAATTTTGACAATAATATATTCATTGGAATGCTGAAGTTGTTTTTGTTGTGGTTTTCAGTCCAAAGACTAGTTCAGTGCAGCTCTCCACGCTACTCTGTCCTGTACAAACCTCTTCATCTCTCAATAATTACTACAACCAACATCCTTCTGAACCTGCTTACTGTATTCATCTCTTGCTCTTCCTCTGCAATTCCCCCCTCCCCCCTCCCCGCACTTCCTGCCGTTACCAAACTGAAAGTTCCTTGACGCCTCAGGATGTGTTCTATCAATCGACCTCGCCTTTCTCTCCTTTTAGGTTAATTGTGCCTTAAATGTCTTTCTGCTCAGTTAGATTCATTACCTCGTCATTAGCTACTCGATATATCCACCTATCTTCACCATTTTTCAGCAGCAACACCTTTCAAATGCTTCTATTACCTTCTTGCCTGCGCTGTTTATTGTCCACATTTCACCTCCATACAAGGCCACACTCCTGAAAAATACCTTTAGAAAAGACTTCCTAACGTTTAAATGTATATTAAATTTTGACAAATTCCTTTTTTCCGGAACTATTGTTCGTGTTGTGGCCAGTCAGCATTTTGTATCCTCTCCACTTCGGCCACCATAAGTTATTTTGTTGCACAAAAAGAAAACCTCGTATGCTACTTCTTGTGTCTCCTTTCCTATTCTCCCTCAGCTTCGCCTGATTTAATTAACTACACTTCCTTACCTTTGTTTTACTTCTCTTGGTGTTGATCTCACAATCTCTTTTCAATTCATTGCATTCAATTGCCCTTCCATGAACTTTACTGTCTTTGACACAATTGAAACATTATTAACAAACCTCAGAATTTCAGTTCATTCTTCCGGAACTTTAATTTTATTTTTCCCTGGTTTCCTTTACTCCTTGCTCAGTGTACAGAATGAATAACGTCATGTAAGATAGGCTATAACAGTGTCTCACTTTCTTCTCAACTACTGCTATCTTTTCATCTCTTTCAGTTCTTATGATTGCAGTCTGGTTTCTGTACAAGTTGTAGAAAATCTATCGATTTCTGTATTTTATTCCTGCAACCTTGATAATTTCTAAGTGTAGTCCGACCAACACTGTCAAAATCTTTCTCTAAGTATAAAAATTCTACAAACGTAAGTCTCCTCTTCTTTTTCTATTTTTTAAGATAAATCGTAGAGTGAGTATTGCCTTGTGTGTTCCGACATTCTTCGGGATCAAAAAACTGCTCTTATCATTGGTTGGCTTCTACCAATTTTTCCACTCTTCTGTAAGTACTTCGTGTCAGTATTTTGCAGGTATGACTGCTTGTTAAGCTGATAGTTCGGGAATATTCACACCAGCCTACTTTGGAGTTGGCACTGTTACATTCTTCTTGAAGTGTGGGGGTATTTCGCCTGTCCAATATATCTTGCAAAAAAGTGAAACAGTTTTATCAAGGAAGGTTCTTCCAAGGATCTCAATAGTTTTAAGGGTATGTCGTCTAATCCTGGGGCCTTGTTTCGACTTCCTTCAGTGGTCTGTCTTCAATTTCGTTCCCCTTGGGTAGCCCTACAGCATATTCGTTACACCTTTCAGCTTCCCCTTCTTTACTTAGAACTGGCTTGTCATCCAAGCTCCTGATATACACACAACTACTTCTCTGTCCCCCAAAAGACCCTTTAATTTTTCTATAGGCAGCATCTACCTCGTTCCTAACTTGCAATGCTTTTTTCTTACGAGCCATTCTTGCTTTGTCATTTTGTATTATCTGTCAGACTCAGTTTTTGTACTTCTGTATTCCTTGTCAGTGCACCAACTGATACATTTCATATTTTATGAAATTCAGTATCTCCCGTGTTAGCCAAGGATTTCTACTGCCATTTCTGTTACCATTTCGCTGAACATTTTAATTCCTGTCCACCCAGCACTTGGCGCCACTACTGCTCTTGGACTCTGGTGCGTAAGAGGTCATGCATTCTATCCTGTATGCGAACTCAGCACCACGCTGAGGCCTGGAGCAGTGTGCTGGAGGAGCGATGGAGGGGGGAGGGGGAGGGGGAGGGATAGGCAGTACGCAATGGAAACGGACACCCCAACTCAAGCCAGCGCCAAAGACCTCTGTAAGCAGCAGCAGACACAGCCTTGGGTTGAACGCGGGGTCCGGCATGGAGCGTCAGCGACGCTACTCTTTGTTACAGACATGGCTGGCCAGGGGTTGGCTACAGGTGCCAGCTGAGGGCGCTGCAGTAGGTCTGGTAGTAACTGGACGACGACCAAAGCAGAGAGAGACGCTGGAGAAGCAAGGAGTGCCGTGGAGCCGAGAACAGCATGGAGGCAGCAAGCAGTTGGACTGCAATGGTCAGCACAGGATGTCTCTGGTTGTAACGCAGACGTCGACGGTTGTGACAGCAGACGGTGTTTCAATTTCTGTGTCGAGAGCAGATGGTAGCTGAGACACTGAAAGAAAGGGCAGAACAGTTTCTGTTATGACAGTCCATTGCAGAGCATAGGAGTGACGTGTGCTGTTATGTCCGCCATATTAGGTGGGCTTGTTATTTGTCCCAGCCGCGAACAGTCAAAAACAGTGGGACCATTGTGCGCCTGGGTAGGTAAATTCAGATATTAGATTATCTCATGTGCAGTGAAAAAGCACTCTGATGTGGTCGCATGCTTTGGTTGTGACAAGACTTGTAATTAAAATACAAAAGCACTGTGAGGCAGTGGTGTGATCTGATTGTATCATAATTATTCTTGCATTCGAAAACACAGTGAGACCACTGTGGTATCGTTGTATATTAGTGATAAGTCTTGTAATTCTGTTGCTAGTTTATGTGCATTCTTCGTGATTGTTTAGTAGCTTCGGTGTCCATGTATATTCTGTTGTTCATATGTTGTCCATCCGGGATGTGGTTTAGGTGCTGGTGGTAGTTGGCTGCGATAACTCTAGAGCTTGTTGCTATATTGTTTCTGTACCCCAACTGCAAGGTTAGTTAATGAGCAGAGGCAATATTGTACTATATATAGGGTGTCCCAGGAGGAATGGTCAATATTCATAGTTATGATAGGAACGACCACTCGAAGCAAAAATCTTTAGAAAGCTGGGCTATAAAGTGCAAACCATATTTTCTACTGTTAAGAGTATCTATCCTTCAGAACAGAATGCTATGAGCATTTAACCTCTTCAGCCCAAGCAAAATTTTTCTATTGTTTCAAATATTTTTTGATAAGGGCTTTGCATATGCATGTCATAGATGAGCATTGCAATGGTAGTTTATTGTTACTGCTCATCTGGATGGAGATCTACCTACGCTACCTACGCTGGTCTAAATTTGACTATTCATCATATATGACCATGAAACCGATAATACAAAATTGTGTTTTTTTAATTTTTATTAAACATTTAGATACATTATTTACAGACTATTACAAAAGTACAACATAAGACAAGCAGTGACAGTCATCAATCATCCTGAAATTGTAGTAGCACAACACAATCAGTTTTCAGCTGGGGAAGTTAAAGAAACATTTTCTCTCGTTAGTGATGCGCAGATATACTTGGAATTCAGAGCATATGAACTTGGAATTCAGCTTTGCAGCCCTTGTTTCGGCATCTCATTCATTTATTTTTGTCTGTAATTGGGCAGAGAGGCAATGTCTACTACCACTTTTCCTAACATCTCTGATAAGAACCTGAATTAAACTTGTGTTTTTCCTGGCAGCTACTTCATGATATTTAGGTTCACAGTCTAAAGAGTATATGTCCTGCCATGCTGCAGTTGCATAAATCTTTAAATCCAGTAGATCCATGATTGATTTCTTGCTAGCACCTAGTGCCTGCTGATCCTTTCTGCACTCAGCCCACGAGCTCACAATCCCCAAGTCACTGAAACGGAAGAAGATTCTTACAGGCCATTTCTTTTTGTGTGTTTGGATATTTGATAGTAAGAAATCATTCTGTCATATAGATCCACACCACCCACTGATTTGTTCTAATCACAGGTACACTTTGATTGAGACATACCAATGAATTGTTTTCCTTTTCTGTTCCGCCTTTTACTACACTAGTGGGAGAAGCATGAGCGAAAGTAGGTACTACTGTAACAGAACGATCATCAGTCCACTTCAAAATGGAAATGTTCTCATATTCTCTGACGAATGCATCAAAGGAATCTCTGTATCATCAGATCCTTGTCTCCAGTGAGTTTTGATCTGAGACCAGATGGAATACAGCTAGATAAAATGGTTGCTGCTGTATATACTTCTCTTTCTTAGCAGGTATTGTAGTGGTGGAATGGATTTGAAGTAGCGATAAAAACGCACAATGTGTTCACTGGGAACCTTGCTGTCCACCAGTTTCTTCACCAAACCGATCTCTGGCTCTGGTTGGCCAGATGGCCAAGTGCTGGCACCCTGGTAAATAAAGTAGTACCAGTCCATCAGCAGTTGTCAGCACAAAATTCGTCAAACCGACTGGGTTTGGCTTATTCTTTACATATTGTCTAAGAGATGTTTTACCATGGCAAGGAATCATTTACTCATCTACTGAAAGGTACGTAGAAGCTGGCAGTGATAAACATTTTCTCCTAAAGCTGTCAATGACTGGTTGCATTTTCCATAATTTATTATTTGCCTTGATTTAATCCGAAACACTCGGATTATTTAGAAAGTGTGAGTAGTTCCTCTATTTTAATTTGCGATTCCTTGGAGTTACAGTTACAGCAGGGACCCTCAATCTGTTGCTGAAATGCATTCTCAGTCTTTGTAGCTTCATACGACATGTTATTATGTGTGTATGCACAAGTTTCTTAATTTCAGTAGCTGTTGCATTTAGAGAAACCTGGTTATCCTGAAGAGCCTTTATGTTCGTCAGCTCAGCAATGAGATGTCACATGTCACCTCTAGTTCCCTGCCCCTAACTGCCACTCCTTCTTGACAATATTGGCTGTTCGATCAATAGCAGATCCTTTTTTCCAAAGCATTTGTCTAAGTATGACCTTTGATTTACCAACAGTCCCTTTTCTCGTAGCTGATGTTTTTGGACACAGGTTCCTATCTTCAGTTTCATCTTGGATGAAGAAAGTAGAAGTTAAAAAAGACTGATTTATTTTTGAAACATTATAAATTAAATATCTTTTCCTATCTCCAGTACTTTTTAAATATGTATCTGAGAAGGCGTCTGTTGTAGCAGATGAAAATAATGATGTAAAGCTTCCTGCTTCAAATTCACACAAGTCTGTATTGGCAGTAATGTCAAGGTCTTCCTCATCTGAAAGTTGTAATGACACATTCCTATGCAGAGACATACAATATCTTAAAAGCTGCGCCAAAGATAAATTGAGAGGCATGTATATTATAATCTTTGTAAAGCTCACATTGGATTCTCTTTTGTTTGATACTCCAAGGAGCTAAGGGACACTTTCGATTGTTGCCTTGTGGAGGATGGACGTGATTTTGGACTGTGCGGAAAGGCAGCCATGTGGTTGGTAATTATGGTTTGTGCGATGAGCACAGCAAGTCTTATTGTGTTGTGAATAAAAAATAGTGAAAAGTATCGAAGTGTTACGAAAATTATTTATAGCGACGTAGCATAGTATTCCTTGGTTTCCACCGTCTTCGTGAAGTGAACCGATGCCGACTCATGATGGTACACACGGTCAACAAAGAGAAGAACATCGATGGCGACTAATGAATTAATATTGTGGCAGAAGGACTAATTCTACGTCTAAGGTGAGAACTCTGATTAAATCAACAATGACGTGGAATTTAAAATATAAAATGTTTTTTATTTATTTCGCCACACTGGCGACCGCTGACAGGGACAGTGCTGGTGGAACAAAGAGTAAGTACTTCATTGTTGTGCTACAAATGTACTTGTACTAATTACTGTTTCTCTGTTACATGACGCACATGGAAAATGACGAATAAAGTGAAACAGTATTAACTGTATAAACGGATGGCACAATAACCAGAAGGAACAAGGACAAGGATTTACAAAACTAACGTAATCGTGAGTGACGCAGCTCAGTCGGTATTAAGGTAGGAAAGCGCAAACGCATGCAGTGGCTGCACCTTGGCTTAGCTCCACTTAAAGCAGAACCTTTTCCTGTCCATATTAAAATCCGGGTAGTGTTTGTGGCAACACACAATTACACTTTGATAATTACTTTTTTATGTTCAACAATCGCAGAATTAGAAGACGTAGTGCGCCATCTTGTAAATTTCCGACGCGCAACAAATAACAATCGCGAGATATTTTTATTAATTCAACTGCGAGAGAATTTAAAGATTTAGATTAACAGTAAAATACAGATAAAAATAATATCTTCACAATGGAATCGGAGAACTTTAATTTAACAAATGTTCATGGACACGTCACCGATTCTGACAATAGTGACGTAAATGATGACGCAATTAGTTTTTCAGCACAACATAATGTAGAAGTAAATACAATTCAATTGCACTCCACAGGGATTAACAATAATGAACCACTTGCAAATGAAACCTTGTGCACAGTCGATGAAGCATCGATTACCAGATCAGATGAAAATATTTCGCGTGAAATCAGTGAACCTAGCCCGGTTTCGATTCAATCAGACCGTGGCAGAGAAACAATGGCAACAAATAATGGCATAAATACAAACACACAAGCTTCGTCAGTTACGCTTGAGGCATTATATAGTCTGATGTCAAACGTGAGCGAGCAATTATCGGATTTAAAGATCAGTCACAACACAACGAACACAAAACTGTCGAATCTAGAAATCAGCCACAAAGTGACAAACACAAAATTGTCAAATATGGAAATTGGGTTCCAACAGCAGTTTTCAAGTGTAAACACGCAATTTGAAAACATACACAGACATTTCGATCAACGCTTAAATAAACTCACCAATGAAATCGATCAAAAGATCGAAGACAAAGTCATCAAAACCGTCAATAGTGTATACAATGTATTGGCAAATGACTTAGAAAAGAAATTGTCAGATCTTACAAACAAACAGGAACAGGAACTGTCAGAAATAGTAGAAACACACAATCAAACACAAACCGTACAAAAAGAAATACATGAAAACGTACAGGCTATTCAATTAAATTTAACAAGAGTACAGTCCGCATGTGAAGAAATACCTGACCAAGTTAATAAAGTTAACGAAGAAGTCGGTTTTCTGAAACAGGAGACTCGACGTATCAACGCGGACATTATCAAAATAAATGAAACTTTAGAAAACGGTAGTGTAAATGAATCAATAACTGACCGGGAAACAAAACTTTTTGAAAAATTAGGTAATGAAATCAAAGTAGCCGAGGACAGAATACGCAAGGAAATTGCTGGTAGACTGAATGTTTCAAATGACTTGCCTACGTCAAGCAACAGGCAGCGCGACACTTATTCGCCCGTGCCAGATTACGATGTCAATAACGCAGAACATCAGGCGCCCAGTCCGGCGTATGTGCACGCACCGGCACAGGCAAACAATGGCTATTCGCCAAACGCGGTGCTGCAACAGGCAGTAGGTGTGTCGCCTTGCATCTCGACGATTCTAGTCGATGAGAGCCTGTTGAAACATAGACAGTTTCCAGTTTTCTCCACAGAATCCAGAAAAACTCATCCAGTCGTATTCGTAAGAGCATTTAAAAATGTCTTACCAAGAAACTGGACTGAGGCACAGAAGATTAGATATGTAGTAGGCTTCACACAAGGCGACGCACTTTTGTGGGCCACAGACATGGCTGAACAGTGCGTCACCTACGAACAATTTGAACGGGCTTTCTTGGAGAAATATTGGTCTGCTGGGGTCCAAGAAAGACTGCGCCGTGAAGTATTCAACCCACAACCGTTCAACCTCAAAAACGGCGGGTTGAGAAAGTATTTCGAAAAGTACTTGAATAAGACGCGCTATTGGAACAATCCAATACCGCACGTAGATGTTCTCAAAATTCTGAAAAACAGACTACCCGCGAACTTACGCGAAAAATTGGTAACCATACCGGAGAACGACCTTGAATACTTTCTTTCCGTGCTTGACTCAATTGATCTAATATACGAAGAAGAGCCGAGCACAAGTAATCGGAATGAATATTCCGGAACCAATCAAAACAACGGTAACGGATATCATTTTAATGGCAATGGACAAAACCAACATAGTTGGCATCCGTATGCGACAAGGCCAAAAAATGGAACCTGGAATTACGGAAATCGGAGGAATTCGGCGCCACAGAGACGTGAAGACCGAAGGTACAGTACAGATTACGGTCCACGCCGGTATGGAAATGATAGAAATCACATGAATGATTGGTCAGGCCCGCGTGATGAAAGGCGGCACACAAATGAAAATTACAATAGTTACAGTAATAGGAATGATAGACCAAGGAGGAATAGCGACGGCCGGTTGCAAGAAAATGTTGCACGCAGCGGTCTGGAAACTAATTGGCGACAGAATAACCACTCAGTACACTTTGTAGAGGTAACGGACAGTACTGAAACAACGCCTTTGTCTCCCCCGGTAAACAACAATCGGTCGTAATGAGCCCCCATCGGCCGACCGATTTGACAACAGGGGGCACAAACAAGCACACATTACATCTTAGACAATTATTTTTAAGATATGATCAGGATGCGACCGTAGAAGATGATCTATGTGAAGAAGAGATGAAAGCACCGGACAAGGTAAGTGACCTCGTGCAGGCTGTAATAACAGCAAAGATAGGAACTATAATTACCAACGTAATTTTAGATACAGGCGCATCTACGAATATTATTTCTAACAGTTTATTTAAAGAAGTTTCGAAAGCATTAAAAGTACCAGTGTTGCCAACGGAAAATTGTAAAATCTTGACAGCTGTAGGTAACAAGTCAAAAAGTATTAAGTGGCAGACGCAAATACCGGTTACCATTAGCGATGTCACGATAAACTGTACATTCTTAATCGTTGACAAGTTAATCGTCAATTGTATTTTAGGCATGGAAGTTTTCCGGCAGTATAAAGTGAACATCGACATAGGCAGTGGACTTTGCTATTTCCGAGTGGGCAGTCGTAGTGTGAAGGTCAATCTTGTAAGGTCAACAATAGATCGTAATGGCCAATTACAGAAACAAGCTGAAGTAAAGTTAGTTTACCCACAAGTTTTATTGATAGATATTCCTTTCCCCGAACAATTAGACACGGAAATAATTAACGAACAGGCCGCCCACGAGAAGGTAGGAAAATCCACTTGTCTTTCAGAAACTCAACAAAATGAACTAGCAGATCTTATTTATGAATACCGCGACATTTTTAGAAAACAGCCAACAATAATCAAAACGTATGAATACAAAATGGAAGTCTACCCACATAAAACGTACTGCCATAAATCATATGCGATACCATGGGCAAAGAAGGAAGCGGTTCGCAAAGAAATAGATAGAATGGTTCTGTGGAAGGTGATAGAACCTTCACATTCACCGTACTGCAGTCCCATCCTAGCTGTTAGCAAACCTGACGGATCAGTCAGATTAGTACTTGATGCGCGGGAAATTAATAAGATCATCGTACCAATACGCACTAGGCCGGAGAACTTAGATGAGCAATTGCTTAAATTTCATGGAGTGAAGTATTTAACATCCGTTGACATGAAGGCTTCGTATTGGCAAATAGCCCTACATAGTGATAGCAGAAAATATACTGCGTTCATTCATGCTGGCAGAAGCTATCAATTCCAAGTACTGCCATTTGGACTCAACGTGAGTGCTGGGGTGTTTATAGAGGCTTTAGACAGAGTATTGGGTCCAGAACTGATTAGCAAAGTGACGTTGTATGTAGACGATCTCTTGATAGCCACGGAGACCTGGCAAGAGCATGTAGAATTGGTACACAAAGTGTTCCAAAAGTTCCGAGAATATGACGTCACAGCAAATTTTAAGAAGTCCGAATTCGGAAGGGATCGAATAAAATTTTTAGGCCACATTATTTCACCAGGCGGAATTTTACCAGATCCAAAAAAGCTTGATGCCATAGAATATTTCCCCTCACCACAAACACGTAAACAATTGAAAGCGTTTCTGGGGCTCACGTCATTTTTTCGAAAATTCGTGCCCAAACAGTTACTGAATAGTGATTCCCTACTCAACCTTTTAAGGAAAAACCACACATGGTTGTGGACAGTAAAATGTGAGGAAGATTTCGTAAAAATCAAACAGGCACTCATAAACGCACCCATTTTGAAGCATCCTAACATGAACTACAACTTTTGTTTGAGCACGGACGCATCATGTCAGGGATTAGGCTCTTGTCTGTTCCAATTAGTAAATGACAATGGAGAACAGAAAGTAAACATAATTAGTTTTGCCAGTAGAACGTTAACGGAATGTGAAAGAGCCTATTCGGCAACTGAACTTGAAGCGTTAGCTGTAGTGTGGGCTTTCCGCAAGTTCCAATACTATCTCTGGGGAAGGCATACACGAGTGTTTTGTGACCATCAAGCACTATCGTTTTTACTCACATGCAAATTGTTGCACAAACGGATTGCACGTTGGTGTTTATTCCTCCAGGAATTTGATTTCGAGATAGTTTATATCAAGGGTGAACAGAATGTAATTGCCGACGCATTATCGCGCTTGCCACAAGGCTTGAGCGAGTTCAATGAATTGATCGAACAGACTTCCGATTTTAGAGTTTTTCTGATGCATGATGGCACATTTCAACCATATTACAGAAAGATGTGTAAGGACATGAGCAAACTACAAAAGGAAGACAGTAGATGGAGACAAGTTATGCAAAAACTGCAGGCAGATGACAATAGTACATTGAAACAATATTACACAATGTCAAACGATGTTCTTTTCTACAGGCGCAATCCACAATCCAACACCTGGTGTGTCTGCATCCCGGAAGAATACATAGACAATTTGATAAGACACACACATAGAGTATGGGGACACTATGGGGTATCAAAATGTACAGCGAAAATATCAACGTATTGTTACTTCCCGAATCTCAGACGCAGGATTGAACAAATAATAAAAAAGTGTACAATATGTCAGAAGGTTAAACATCTTAATAGATCTTGTTTGGACGTATTACACCCTATCATTCCAACTAGACCAAGAGAACTAGTTTCCGTGGACGCAGCAGGACCATATCCACGAGCTAGGGGAGGAGTTAGATATGTGATCGCATTTTATGATGTCTTCACAAAGTATTTAAAAATGTATGCTATAAAAGCAGTACTGTCGGGATCAATAATCAAACGCATGATAGAAGACTACATACCACTAGTGGGAAAACCGAAAATTATATTAACTGATAATGCAACAAACTTCACTAGTAATAAATGGAAAACATTTCTCGAATCTCAAAACATAAAACATATATTGGTATCCAAATTCCACCCAGAATCGAGCCCGATTGAGAGAAATTTTAAAGAATTTAATCGCTTTATAAGAACTTATGTACCAAATAAACAGACAAAATGGGTAGAATACATAGCTCCATTTCAGCATATTGTAAATAATTTAATTCATACTTCAACAGGCTTTACACCTACAGAGTTAATGTTTCAAGGCACAGAACTTGACGAATGGGCTAAACCTTTACCTAAATTAGTCACAAAGGAAATAACACTAGGCGAAAAGGTACGTCAAGCATTACTACAGATGGAAGAACAAGCAGAAATAAGGAGAAAGCAGTTCAACAAAAAGATAAGAAAGGTTACAGAATTTAACATTGGACAGGAAGTACTATTACGTACCCACCCAAAATCCTCTAAAATTAAGGCATTAAACAAAAAGTGGCAGTTGTTGTATGATGGCCCTTTCATTATAATAGACAAACCTCACCCAGGATGTTATCTGTTAGGTAACACACGAACGGGCAAGGTGAAAGGGTTATACCCCCACAAGGACATCAAGGAATTTTTTCATTAAAGGTTATATGTTATTTTAGCAAAATTGAAATTGTACAACCTTGGATCACATAGTAAAATTGCTGTCATTAACCTAAGAAACTTGCGAACAACTGGGGGCATATGCCAGCTTAAAAAACGCATATTTAACCAAACCTAATGAAACATGTGTTACTGTGAGTTTTAACACTATAAAATAAACCATACGGTACTTTTGTAGTCTAACTCAGTTATTTAAGAGAGGGGAACAAGGACAAATTAGCGCGAAGGTCAGAGTTTGTTCGCTTGAGACGAGCAACAAACCACACGTCGAAGTTTCAATCCAACGCTCAGCTCATGAGCACGCGATAGCTGCATGTCAATACGAGGTCATTGGCCGCGCTGTAGGCAGCGAGCCGGGGAGAAATCTTCCCCCCTTCCATGTCCGATCAGCTGAGCGTATACAAAGCGCAAAGGCGCATGCGCGGTCGAGTCCAGGTGTCACGTGACTATTACACGATGGTGGCTATCACGAATAATGTTCACCAACAATGCAGAGTTTTCCCCGCACCTACAGTCCAGTCGTGGTACGTAAGCGCGCATGCGCGGAAAGTTTAAAAGTTTTGGGACCACTCTTACTATGAGACACAGAGACGAAAGTCATTCAAAAACAAGAAAGGAAAGGGTACACAAGTCTTGTAAATAGTAACTTAGAAAATTTAATTATAAGCTGGTATTACGTAATAAAAGTGAACATACAAGTACATACTAGTCATGGACGGTATTGTAAGATTATATTATACTGAGTAAAATCTTAGCTTGTACGGAAGGAGAAAGAAAATAGAAAAATAAATAAATAAATAAATAATGCAGATATATAACCGGAAGAAAGGCTATGTACACGAGAACAGCACACATTTACATATAGGGAAAAAGCAGCAAAGAGGAAATCAAAGAGATAACGCATACATTTACATTACACAGTAGCTAGCGATTTTCAGAATGAACAACAAGGTAAACGCGGGAATTTTTGTGACTAAGGAAAAGAGTGACACAAGCTTTAAAATAGGGTAATAATAAACAGACCTATGCAGCGTGAGTAATGAACTGAATCGCTCTCAAAACAAATACCTAGGGTTTATAGAGAGAGAGACACACATTAACGTTAGGAAACACCTGAAGCACTCAGCAAACAACTTTGTAGGATATATAAGCTATACACGAGGGTACATGTACGAAAGCTAAAGTGTAAAGGAGGAAAATAGGGAATGTTGCGCATTAATGGACTGTAAGGCAGTTATGTATGTAAGAAGAAATATTTAGTTGTAAGTATTATTAGTATAAGGGACGATGCTCAGCACACCCTGAATTATTTTGGAATATTGGAGGAATGGTGCAGGGTACCGAAAAAGGGCCCCACCAGCAAAGTGTATATTATAGTGGTAGATATTTTTTTGTGTATAAACGTATGTATGAATGTGTGAAAGGCGAAAGAAGCCCTGTACATGTACGGAGCTTAAACAACGTAGAAGTGTATAAGGAAAATTAAACTGTAAGACAACCTCGTATAAACAGGTATACCTAACGTCAGGAAACAACTTAATTAAAACTGTAAGACTCTACGAGTGTACGAGAAAAGGTGAAAAACCTGACACAAAGTGCAATATTAGCGATGCTTCACTCATGTATGCAAAAGGAAGGTATGAATTACTTTACCCACTTGAAACATGAAAGGAAAAATCATGTTAAAATTATATCTTTCATACATATAACAATTTACAGTCACAAAGAATGAAAATGATGTCGCCGCTATACGAGAAACAGGTGAGTAGTGTGATCGACGACCTGTAAGCAAGGGAATCGTCTATAAAATAAACTATGAAAAAAAAAGTCATACAGAATTTCATGCTGCACTGAAGCTATGAAAGTGTGATTATTCGTGTACATAGATTTTCATGACAACCAATGCATTAAAATGTCTATTTTTTCTCCCATGATAACACAAGACGCCTATAAGCGCACTTTAATTGAAGATGATACACGCAAACAAGGGCGTGCCTCTGTACATAGTAATAGTAGTTGCACCCTGAACTTCAAAATTTTATGTTTATATGTCCATGTTAATGTAGGAAATTTTATTAGAGGTAATGATTTACAAGCACACCAGAACGTGCTTAAGCACAAAACACTGTACATATTAGGGTTATGCTGCATACAAATGATTATTTCGTGCATTTTCAGATTTTATACGCAAAAAACCGTAGCATACACGTAGTCGTTGCCACTACCCTAAGTAGAAGGTAGAAAATTCCCTTCCCAAGCTTCAGTGGAGCGGCTACAGCTGTATTCTCTGCATGCTGATGCATGTCGTTGCGTATGAAGAATACGTAACGGAGGTAAACCTTAACTTATACTCGAGTTCAAGAAGGAAAACAAAGGACTTGTTCCTTCTAACAGATTAATGGAAAAAGGCGAGTGTGTGTGTCAGTAAAATCCAAGACGAAGAAGCCACTATGAGTGGTCAAAAAATTTTTTCAATTTTAGTCGATAGTTTTTTCCTGTAGTTAATGTAAACAATGTATTGTATGTATTATATGTTATTTCATTGTATGTGATGTATTTTGTATTTCATGCCAAGTCCCGTGACTTACAAATTATGTGCATTAACCAGAAGTATTGAGGGGAATGAATCTCAGTACAATAGGTAAAAGGGGTTAATGCGAAGAAAAAAAAAGTGTAGTGAAAAGGAAGTTTCGATCGCAATACTCGCGGTTAAAGTGGTGTGTGTAGAAATTAAAATTGTGCAAAGTAGTGCTACGTTGCAAGTGTCAGCGACCCTAAACAAGTGACATCGAAAATTGAAGCTTGTATCGTCAAACGATCCATGGCGTCACAGTAGGAAAGGACAATGCCAAACAAGTTTGACATGGTACGCTTCTTACCAGGAGCTGCATCGACGGGATCGTCCTCCACCTCGCACATAGTGTGGTGTGTTGTTCGGGGCACATATTCAAATGTACCTCGTTGTATCCAGTCTAAGTACTGGAAGGAACTACAAAAAGCACACGCATACTGAGGTTCGGAAGTCTTTACGGTACCCGCACGTCGGTGTATATTCAGTGCACTGGCGCGCGCATTCAACCAACGTCGCCAGCTAACGGACGACCAATCAGGCGCGCGTATCACCCGCCCATATTCAACACGGGCTAGCGAACAAAGCTCGTCGCCCCAGAATAAATACAGAAAGCAATACAAGGACTTAATTTTCACCTCTGATGAGGAAGGAAACATTTGTATGTAACGTTGTATTCAGTGTATATTTTATTGTACAAACTTTACTACATGATGTCATTTTCTCAGTATTAACCAGAACTTTGTATATTAGTATTAAGGTTTGTAAATATTAGCATAAGTATACCAAAAAACTGACACACACTCAGAAATACCAAAGAATTCACAGTGCCATGAAAATGAGACAATAAAAATGAAGTTTGTAAATAAAAGACCCCCAAACCTATCAATTGCAAGGTCGACTACTGTATCCTGTCAATCAAATAAAATTTTCTAGTGACAGTATACAGTAGGGGGGCAGTTGTAATGACACATTCCTATGCAGAGACATACAATATCTTAAAAGCTGCGCCAAAGATAAATTGAGAGGCATGTATATTATAATCTTTGTAAAGCTCACATTGGATTCTCTTTTGTTTGATACTCCAAGGAGCTAAGGGACACTTTCGATTGTTGCCTTGTGGAGGATGGACGTGATTTTGGACTGTGCGGAAAGGCAGCCATGTGGTTGGTAATTATGGTTTGTGCGATGAGCACAGCAAGTCTTATTGTGTTGTGAATAAAAAATAGTGAAAAGTATCGAAGTGTTACGAAAATTATTTATAGCGACGTAGCATAGTATTCCTTGGTTTCCACCGTCTTCGTGAAGTGAACCGATGCCGACTCATGATGGTACACACGGTCAACAAAGAGAAGAACATCGATGGCGACTAATGAATTAATATTGTGGCAGAAGGACTAATTCTACGTCTAAGGTGAGAACTCTGATTAAATCAACAATGACGTGGAATTTAAAATATAAAATGTTTTTTATTTATTTCGCCACAAAGTTCACCTATGTCACTCAAATCACTGTCCTCTTCTATGCCTTTAGCAGTTCTCTTTCGATTTCAAAATGGTTCAAATGGCTTTGAGCACTAAGGGACTTAACATGTGAGGTCATCAGTCCCCTAGAACTTACAACTAGTTAAACCTAACTAACCTAAGGACATCACACACATCCATGCCCGAGGCAGGACTCGAACCTGCGACCGTAGCGGTCCCGCGGTTCCAGACTGCAGCGCCTAGAACCGTAGGGCCACTTCGGCTGGCTCTTTCGATTTCAGCTTCTGTGAGTGGTTCATTCATGCCTGCGTCAGTGGGAGAAAAAAAGTTGTGAATTTCTGAAGCTAATTACAACTGAAGAAAGGCAGCAGCCTTTTCAGTAGTTGCAGGGGCAACAGTCTGGATGATTGACTGATCTGGCCCTGTAACACTAACTAAAACGGCCTTGCTGTGCTGGTACTGCGAACGGCTGAAAGCAACGGGAAACTACAGCCGTAATTTTTCCCGAGGGCATGCAACTTTACTGTATAGTTAAATGATGATGGCGTCCTGTTGGGTAAAATATTCTGGAGGTAAAATAGTCCCCCATTCGGATCTCCGGGCGGGGACTACTCAGGAGGACGTCGTTATCAGGAGAAAGAAAACTGGCGTTCTACGGATCGGAGCGTGGAATGTCAAATCCCGTAATCGGGCAGGTAGGTTACAAAATTTAAAAAGGGAAATGGATAGGTTAAAGTTAGATATAGGGGGAATTAGTGAAGTTCGGTAGCAGGAGGAACAAGACTTTTGGTCAGGTGAATACAGGGTTATAAATACAAAATCAAATAGGGGTAATGCAGGAGTAGGTTTAATAATGAATAAAAAAAATAGGAGTGCGGTTAAGCTGCTACAAACAGCATAGTGAACGCATTATTGTGGCCAAGATAGAAACGAAGCCCATGCCTACTACAGTAGTACGAGTTTATATGCCAACTAGCTCTGCGGATGATGAAGAAATTGATGAAATGTATGATGAGATAAAAGAAATTATTCAGGTAGTGAAGGGAGACGAAAATTTAATAGTCATGGGTGACTGGAATTCGAGAGTAGGAAAATGGAGAGAAGGAAACATAGTAGGTGAATATGGATTGAGAGTAAGAAATCAAAGAGGAAGCCGTCTGGTAGAATTTTGCACAGAGCATAAATTAATCATAGCTAACACTTGGTTCAAGAATCATGAAAGAAGGCTGTATACATGGAAGAACCCTGGAGATACTAAAAGGTATCAGATAGATTATATAATGGTAAGACAGAGATTTAGGAACCACGTTTTAAATTGTAAGACATTTCCAGGAGCAGATGTGGACTCTGACCACAATCTATTAGTTATGAACTGTAGATTAAAACTGAAGAAATTGCAAAAAGGTGGGAAATTAGGGAGATGGAACCTGGATAAACTGACTAAACCAGAGGTTGTAGAGAGTTTGAGGGAGAGCATAAGGGAACAATTCACAGGAATGGGGGAAAGAAATACAGTGGAAGAAGAATGGGTAGCGCTGAGGGATGAAGTAGTGAAGGCAGAAGACGATCGAGTAGGTAAAAAGACGAGGACTAGTAGAAATCCTTGGGTAACAGAAGAGATATTGAATTTAATTGATGAAAGGAGAAAATATAAAAATGCAGTAAATGAAGCAGGCAAAAAGGAATACAAACGTCTCAAAAATGAGATCGACAGGAAGTGCAAAATGGCTAAGCAGGGATGGCTGAAGGACAAATGTAAGGATGTAGAGGCTTATCTCACTAGGGGTAAGATAGATACCGCCTACAGGAAAATTAAAGAGACCTTTGGAGAAAAGAGAACCGCTTGTATGAATATCAAGGGCTCAGATGGAAACCCAGTTCTAAGCAAAGAAGGGAAAGCAGAAAGATGGAAGGAGTATATAGAGGGTCTATACAAGGGCAATGTACTTTAGGACAATATTATGGAAATGGAAGAGGATGTAGATGAAGATGAAATGGGAGATACAATACTGCGTAAAGAGTTTGACAGAGCACTGAAAGACCTGAGTCGAAACAAGACCCCGGGAGTAGACAACATTCCATTAGAACTACTGACAGCCTTGGGAGAGCCAGTCATGACAAAACTCTACCATCTGGTGAACAAGATGTTTGAGACAGGCGAAACACCCTCAGACTTCAAGAAGAATATAATAATTCCAATCCCAAAGAAGGCAGGTGTTGACATATGTGAAAATTACCGAACTATCAGTTTAATAAGTCACAGCTGCAAAATACTAACGCGAATTCTTTACAGATGAATGGAAAAACTGGTAGAAGTCGACCTCGGGGAAGATCAGTTTGGATTCCGTAGGAATTTTGGAACACGAGAGGCAATACTGACCTTACCCCTTATCTTAGAAGAAAGATTAAGGAAAGGCAAACCTACGTTTCTAGCAATTGTAGACTTAGAGAAAGCTTTTGACAATGTTAACTGGAATACTCTCTTTCAGTTTCTAAAGGTGGCAAGGGTAAAATACAGGGAGCGAAAGGCTATTTATAATTTGTACAGAAACGAGATATCAGTTATAAGTGTCGAGGGGTATGAAAGGGAAGCAGTGGTTGGGAAGGGAGTGAGACAGGGTTGTAGCCTCTCCCCGATGTTATTCAATCTGTATATTGAGCAAGCAGTAAAGGAAACAAAAGAAAAAGTCGGAGTAGGTATTAAAATCCATGGAGAAGAAATAATAACTTTGAGGTTCGCCGATGACATTGTAATTCTGTCAGAGACAGCAAAAGACTTGGAAGAGCAGTTAAACGGAGTAGACAGTGTCTTGAAAGGAGGATATAAGATGAACATCAACAAAAGCAAAACGAGGATAATGGAATGTAGTCGAATTAAGTCGGGTGATGCTGAGGGAATTAGATTAGGAAATGAGACACTTAAAGTAGTAAAGGAGTTTCGTTATTTGGGGAGCAAAATAACTGATGATGGTCGAAGTAGAGAGGATATAAAATGTAGACTGGCAATGGCAAGGAAAGCGTTTCTGAAGAAGAGAAATTTGTTAACATCTAGTAGAGATTTAAGTGTCAAGAAGTCGTTTCTAAAAGTATTTGTATGGAGTGTAGCTATGTATGGAAGTGAAACATGGACGATAAATAGTTTAGACAAGAAGAGAATAGAAGATTTTGAAATGTGGTGCTACGGAAGAATGCTGAAGATTAGATGGGTAGATCACATAACTAATGAGGAGGGATTGGATAGAATTAGAGAGAAGAGAAATTTGTGGCACAGCTTCAATAGAAGAAGGGATAGTTTGGTAGGGCATATTCTGAGGCATCAAGGGATCACCAATTTAGTATGGGAGGGCAGCGTGGAGGGTAAAAATCGTAGAGGGAGGCCAAGAGATGAATACATTAAGCAGATTCAGAAGGATGTAGGTTGCAGTAATTACTCGGAGATGAAGAAGCTTGCACAGGAGAGAGTAGCATGGAGAGCTGCATCAAACTAGTCTCAGGACTGAAGACCACAACAACAACAACAACAACAATTACAAATTAATTATGGGAGAATAACTGTGATTCCCAGTGAGCAGCTAATTTCATACATCTAACAAAGTAATAAGAAGCACAGACATATTTTACGGTGGATGCTGTGGTAAGAGAAATTAGCCAGTGATCAAAAACGAAAAAAGCTGTGACCATCTGTCCAGCCAGCTGAACTTCATTGTTTAATCTTGTAAATGATAACAACAACAACAACAACAAGAATAAATAATAACAGAAAACTGAGTACGACATTCGTACTTACGTTTCTTTCTGGAAGATACTGCAGAGAGATCGCCATGACGTAGTGAGTGGAACATCTCAGTGTAGCCAACAACAGAAAACAAATACCACATACATAAATGTTCTAGAGATAGCTAAACTGTCCAACGTACTGCATACATGGTTACAGTGTTGAAAAAACTGTAATTTCACTTAAAGCAAAATAGAGAAGTAACATCCAACTGGCTGGATGCCATGATTGAAGAGGTTAATGAATGAATTTTAGAGCCCATGTTTACTAGTGATGTTTTTAATGTTTGGATCCATACAAAATACTCTTTTAAAGTATGGAATGCAAAGAGCTTACTATAAAAGAGCTTTTTCTCACAGTATCGAATATGAAGAAGAACTCATAGCTGTAAAGGTATGCACTTTAGGGATGATGTTTACTGGACTTTTTACTTTGAATGAACATTCCTATTATACTCCTGAATACTGGCCATTCATCTTTAGCTATATGAGTTTAAGTGTGTATATATCCATTACAGAACTGTATTTTTATTTGTTCTTGCTGTAACATTTGACTGCCTGTAGCCATAATCCAGCTCTGTCTAGTTTAGGATACAAAACATCTCGCCTGGCTTTGTCGAAGGAGACAATCTGAAAGAATGCATACAGGGACAAAGACGTTTCCCAATGTCTACACCATCAGGATTACATTGTGCACCAATGAATATGGTGTTACTCTATGCAATGCAAAAGAAATCTCTGCATGAATTTCTAGAGTCTTAATCAGATGTGACATTCCAATACAATAAACCACTTACAAGGGCACCACACAGCAATCGGGATTGTGGTACATGAAGTTCCATACACAAATATCAGTCAAGTGAAGCAGTTCGACGGAACTCGCAAAAATTCTTGTGAAAACAGGCTTTGAAAATTTCCAAGGAACTTTAATTCCCCAAAGTTAAGACAACTTTTACAATGGATTGTGTTGTTCACTCGGTAGTACTGGACTAATCAATCGATCATGGATTCGAATCTCACTGTGTTCTTATTTTTCCGTTTTATTTTTTCGTTCTGTTCAAATATCTACATAATTTAAATTTAAAAATCATCAAATATATGATAATTAATACATAGCTAATAATCAATACTTATGAAAAAACACGTTTTCTTTTTTGAATTACATATCGCAAGTACTGTAAACATAAATTCTTAATTGTCAATATCTTATAAAAGATTATTGATGATGACAGTTTAATTTTAAAAAATGGTTACACATTTATTGACAATGTTTTACAAAGTATTGATAGCTAAAAATTTATAAGTGCAATGAAACAACCGGAATTTTATAAAACATGATGGTCAGACATTTGTTAATTAGTATATATTTTATAGATTTTGTATTTAATTCATGTAGTGGTTCAAGTTGAAAGAAAAAATAAAACGAAAGAAAACAACCATAGGTTTCAGTTTAAAGTCCTCAAGCCCTTGTATGCACGAGTTCACGCAAAGCTGCATGCACTCAGGATCTAAATATGGCTTATGAAAAGTCAGACACAGTTAATTAACAAGAAACATAGAAAGTGTGGTCAACAACACATGGTACCCATTTGTTTTAAGAAGACTAGTCACGCTAGTCGTTTTTCCCTCGCGCGATCCGCGAGTGGAACAGAGGGGGGAAATATGACTTTGGTGCGAATACTGCCCTCCGCCACACACCGCTTGGTGGCTAGCGGAGTATATATGTAGATGTAGAAGGAGACAGCCAGGGTCATTCTAAGAGCTCCATCCCCAAACTGAGAAACTGCTGGAGATTACGATAACAAATAATGTATCTCCGCTTATTCCGCACATTGTCATCAGTTTTGTGGTGGAGCCTCCTTGCAGAGCTAGTTGCTCTGGACATAACGGCAAATCGGCGTACACATCATGCAGACTAGTAGGTTCTGCCTCCACTGCATAAGCTTTGTCATAATCAGCCACCACACCCCCCATGATTCTTTCACCTAACCCCTGCATTCATCTTCGGGCACCCATCGAAACTCAGCACTCGGCAGCAATGCTGCATGGCGTGCCCGTATAAGTTATTTACATCTAAGTACATTATGTAACTCGAATCGAGGGATGCGTTGAACCTGTCACCCATCTGTGGGTTATTTGCCTTAGCATGCCTATGGACACATTGGCAAAGTCCCCCCATGGATCCCTCGCTCGAAGAAAAGAAGCATGTCAGCGTTGGTCAATAATTCGATATTGCAATTAGTTTTCTTGAGCACTGTGTCCCAAGATAACCCAGATACCATGTAATAAAAGGTGGATCTGGAGAACATACAGTCATGCATAGACTCCAGAATCTCTCAAAAACATCTGCAAGCAAGTGCACATCTGTGTCCATGTAAGCCATGCAGATATTGAATTCCTGCCAGACATTCACAGCATGCTTATACTCTGCATCAAATGGTTCAAATGGCTCTGAGCACTATGGGACTTAACATCTATGGTCATCAGTCCCCTAGAACTTAGAACTACTTAAACCTAACTAACCTAAGGACATCACACAACACCCAGTCATCACGAGGCAGAGAAATACTCTGCATCAGTTATGACATTGCATGTGGGTTTGCTGGAGAATGCAGTTATGTTAGGCAGCCTGGTTTTGTTGAGTTTTGCCATACTATCCACATACTCGTATGGGAAAGCCTCCCTTCTAGTCACAAGTTGAAACTTATCATCGGGGAATGCAGCTCGAGTGATATGCAGCTGTTGGTGTTTCCAATGCAACAGGAAATACGCAACTGCTCCTGTGGGTACCGTATGGCCGTGTCATGAACCCGGCATGTGGCCTCACTTCCAGCGGAGCATACGCACCTGAGTGAATGTCTTGCCACTTGCGCTTTGGAGGACTGACTGGACTTTTGTCGAATGATCTACAGTTACAACACACACGTATATCAGCATGAGTTGCGAAGTGTAACTTAGCCCCATCCTGCTGCATCTTCATTATTTGATGAAACGTATTCATCATCGCCAAATATCAATGCTATCAACACAGTTCTCAGATGCTAATACACTCCTTCTTCCCTAGCACAGACATATCGTCCATTGAGCACAGTACACAATTACATCCATTCTCCAAGTCCAGAAACTAGACACAGACTGATTCCCTTTCTCTCCATTTCTTCCCCAGGCCGCCGTCTTGGATTACATCATAGGTGGGGAGGAGAGGGGGATGACAGCGCTCTCTGGTGTCAGTGTTGTGAACTAGGTCAGTTGAACATTGGGCCTCATGGTGAACACACTGGACAGAGCTACTGCCTATGACAACAAAATTGCTTAAATAAACAATGCATGCAAAATAAAGAGTTACATCTATCCTGTCGAGCAGCCCAGCACAGACTGAGTTCTTTTCCCACCAGTTTCCGGATTGGGTAGGAGAGGGGGAAGGGGAGGGGGTTAGGTTAATGGAGGTAGCCTAACTGACCTATTTTCCTACCAAAATTTGAACTTCCCACCATGATATCACTGCGACTTTTAGACACCTATGTCCGCCATCTTGGATCCGCCATATTGAATAAATTTGGCGACAATGCAATGTGGGGCGTGCCCGCTTTGCCCTACAACCCACACGGCATCTGTGAACCATCGTGACGATGTCGCGTCACATTGGAGTTATGCGCAAATAGTCAGCCATTGGTGTGTGGTTACAGGGTAGAAGTACACACTTTGTAGATAATCTGGCTGGAGGAGTGCACACAATTCCAGCTATTAACAAAACCTGACTGGCCAGAGTACTGCCTAGTATAGAAGTTACCCTTACACATCCAGTAGCTATTAAAATTAGACTGGTCTGAGTGCTCTCTGGTGCTTGTTTAATACAGCTACAGCACCCTTACATACACATCCATCAGCTATTGACAAGACTGGATAGCGTAATCCCTAGTATTAGAATAATGGCAGTTACCCTTCACCCATGACACACTTCACACAGCCAGAGGAAGAAAAAAATATTAGTTGTGTGTGTACTTGATATGTATGAGGATAATTTTCAAATGTGTATGAATTCCTAAGGGACCAAACTGCTGAGGTCATCGGTCCCTACACACTAATTAATCTAATTGAAACTAAGTCATGCTAAGAACAACATACACACCTATGTCCTAGGGAGGACTCGAACCTCTGGCGGGAGGGGCAGTGCAATACGTGACATGGCGCCTCTAACTGCACGGCCACTCTGCGCGGCATGTATGAGGATGGTCGGACTTGTATGAACGTGATAAAGGAAATTATATTGTTCACCGCCAGAAGCTGGCTGTTGCAGGACTCTTCAGCAGAGTAGTCTCTGGAATTTTTCGCAAGTTCAACTAACTATTGCTTCTGGCACACAGGTTCGCACTTCAACCTGTGTTATAAACTGTAAGTGTGTGTGTGCTGTTATTGCTGATAGGGTTGAAAATAAAAACAATTTATAGGATATATTTATTGTACAGTCTTAGACATAAAACCTGACCGCCGGCCGGCCGCCACAGAGACTAAGTCCGAGTCGTTCACTTACGGTGGCCAATAAGACTGACCGCCCCTGACAACACTGTAAGATGGGGAAGTGTTGTCTACTTCCGAGTGGATATGGATGGAGTGAGCCAGCGGTCTTGCGGTAACCGTCGTGCATTCTAAACTTAGAGTCGCGTGTTCTCGTCCATCTGGTTTTTTTTTTTTTATTTTTTTTACCACATTTCGGTCTAAACTTATGAGTCTGATTGATCATAACAGCTTACGCTCGAGCGTTTCCTCACGCTGCAGCGGCTACCGGCCACCGGCCAGACGCCACACGGCGCCTGAAATCCGACGCCGCCCATGTGAAGGCGGCGCCACGCTGTCAGTGCATGTATCAATACCATTTTCGTATTTGAAGTTCTATTTATCATCTTGCAGTTAAGCATTGGATTTTGCATACTTGAAAATCGTGAACTACAATTAAGCATTGTAAAATTGAGTCGCAAGTGGAAAAAGGTGTAACATCTGCAACACAACATTTACTTTGGTATAACAGAGGGGTGAATGTAGAGGAGGCAGCTAGAAAGATTTGAGCTGTGTGTGGAGTGAGTGCTTTTGGGAAAAATACGCCAGAAAAAGATATTCTTGTTTCAACGAAGATCGTTCTGGCATGAATGATTTTCCACATTAAGAAAGTCTCGACTACTGATATATGTGACAGATTACCATTTTACCATCATGCGACATTTGCATTCAACAGGCAAAGTTCAGAAGTCTGGTTTAGGATTACTGCATGCTCTAATTCGAAACAACAAAAATCAACGGAGTGACTATTACTGAACGTCATCAGGTCGCTCATTGAGCATTCCTATGCAGTACTGTTACTGGTGACGTGTTATGATGCCTTTATCGTTAACTTCCTAAGAAGAAATGAAAGGCTGAGCCCCACCAAAAGACGTAGACTAGAGTAAAGTGTAGTGTGAACATAATATTTTACATTTGATAGCTCCATAAGCGTGTTTTGGACTACGAATTCTGCCCCAAGGGGTGTGTGCAACGCTGCTGAAATTTGTTGTCAACAACTGAGACACCTTTCGGTCGCAGTGTAAGAAAGTCGAGCAACAAAACTACATCACCTGTGCTACTGCATGATAACTCACTCTGTTGATTTGAGAAACAAAACTATCCAGGAGATTGATAGGAAAGTCGTCTCTCAGGCACTTGTCCCTCTCGTCATATATTGGTAAAATTTTACCTTACCCGCTCTTGATCGATCAACCGTCAAGGCAATTACGTTCTAGATGAAAATACTTTTAAAACTACACTGGTTTAATGACATCGTTAGAACCAGTGGGTTTCTACAGGCGTAGAATTTGCAAACAACTACTGCATAGTCAGATTGTTGTACATATGGTGAAAAGAAATTCAGCTGCTGATTAATTTCTCTTTGATAATTAATGTTGCGATTAGTAAATTAATGTAAAATGCAATTAAAATATTCACTGTACTAATACAAATAAAATTCAGCTTACTACAGAAACATCACGATCGCAACCTATCTTATTAAAGCATTATGCGTCTGTAAGACGATTCGGCCTATTTTAACACGAATTAGTAGAATATTACCGACTTTTAACTCCGAAAAGATCTGTATTTACTTCATTTCCTGTATCATTCGCAAGTATTGCAAGTATTATGAAAATGTGGCATTTCATAGATAAAATTATGTATTCACAACAACAAAAAATTATGTCGGCAGAAAACAAAAGCGGTAAGTAGCAAGCCGAATTTTGCTCGAGCGTTATCTTACGATTCCCATATTGAGTTTGTATCTGCCTGCTTATAGCTCATCTACAAAAGAATTAAAAATCTGGCTTTCAGCGAGTCTCGAAAGGCGAACGAAAGCAGCTTGCACTTGGTAGCCAAGCATGTTACCTGGGAACTGGTTTTTTCTAAAGTAGAAAAATATCCTTTTGTAGTTGAATTGTTGGCAAATGTCAGTCAGACGTGTGCCGTTAGTCTAAGCGTTTCGGTATGTTGAATTTGCACCAATGATTTTTCTACAGGTTTTTTCTAATCCAAATAGTGAGTTGAAGTCTCCCATTAGTATTTTCACGTCATCTTGGTGAAGTTTGGTAATAGTATTTTCGAGTGTGTTCCAGAATATTTCGACATTTTTGGTGGGGGCATGTGCATTGATGAGTGCATATTTTTTACTGGGGCTCTGAATGAGAAGTCGATTGTTGATGGCTGTGATTTCTTTGACAGACCTGATGATAGATCTGTGTTCGAGAAATGCCATGGCCAAGATTGGTACGCCTTTCGCTACCTTTTGTTGCATTTTGCTCTTGAAGATGCAATGGTTTCCGTAATGCAAGGTTTCATTGTCAGTTAGTCGTGGTTCTTGAAGAGCAATGGTGGGAATTTTTTGTCGGTCGATTTATTATGTTAGATTATTTAGTTTTCGTTATTTGTATCAATGTATTGATATTTTGTTATAAAAAAAGTCCTATGTGAGTGAAATCTTATGGGACTTAACTGATAAGGTCATCAGTCCCTAAGCTTACACACTACTTAACTTAAATTATCCTAAGGACAAACACACACACACACACCCATGCCCGAGGGAGGACTCGAACCTCCGCCGGGACCAGCCGAACAGTTCATGACTGCTGCGACCGCGACCGCTCGGCTAATCCCGCGAGGCGTGTAGTTTTCAAATGCATGTTTTCTGCTTGTAGGGAAAATTTACAAGAGATCTTCAATATTCTCTGCCGTGCTAACCTGGCCTCCCCAGAATCCGAAATTCCAACTGCCGCCCGTCGGCAGTTTGCACAGTTCATGTTTGCTTGTGTTTCATTGGTTTGGCCTGGCTGATTCCAGGACCGGACAGGACCAGAGGGTGTTGAAGCCTTTGGAAGCAAATATTTTCAGCTGAGCTCATTGAGCTAACAGACGGTGACCAGAGTAGCGGAGGTTTTCACTCAGACGTGCGTGGATTTTGAGTTCAACGGATTGAGTAGTCGTTGAGGACTGTGTTAGTATTTGGTTCACCCCAAGTACTTGATTTCCTCGGTACCACCCATATGGGGGAGGGTTTCCCCTATCGGCCCCATGGGATTATTATTATTGTCATTATGTCATCAGCAAATCTTTCCACCACTGGAATAGATGTGCATTGTTCGACTCAGTATTTCCATCACATAAATATGGGTTATAATTACGTTACATTGCTGCTGGTAGACATATTTCTCATTTTTTCTTGGCAGTTGCTACCTGTTACTCCATCTTAGGAATTTATGTGCGCAGCATTGTTGCAATACAGACGTTCAAATTATCCAATTTCTGTAATTTCATTTCGACACCAGATCATTCTAATCAGATTCAGCCAGTCTGGCTTAATGTGGATATCCGAATACGACTCTCATCATTTGATAGACTGGGTAAACCACATTCTTAATCGGACGGTTGAATCTAGATCACTTATTTATGACAGGGCCGGAATTCTTAAACACTGTCAAAAATAATAATGCAATGTGCTTATTACTAATATTTTATTTAAATATAAATACATGAACGAACGAGATAACAGTTTATTTACAGAAGCACAGCCCCATCCATCATAGCAGAGCAGTGCGATATTGGTTTCAGGGCCAAGAGAAGATAAAGCTGTTGCTGTTTGTTCCACGATCACCGAAGATCAACCAGATAGAGGATATGTGGGCAGAGGTAACAAGGTCATTGCCATGTGGACCTACAAATGCAAGCGACCTTTGGACGAATATAGAAAACGTATGGTAGGAAGTAAACCATCACGCTACACTGTCGACAACTTAATGAAAACAATACCCCTACGCCTTCGAGAAATCTTACGTAATGATCGTGGGTGGGTTGGTTACTAAAAGTATACTCGTCCACAGCACCCATGTAAACAATTATCTGATAGTCGGTCAAGCTTTGCTTTGTCGCAGCTCTTTAGATACAAGTCCGTTTACTTTCAGTCTCCTCCTTACAATTCTTGCAATGCAAGGTAATTGAAAAATCTCATCCACTCGACGCCAACTGAGGAATTGACTGGTGCATGTGTTGTTCAACACACAGTAGTTGTCACCCTCACTGGAATCAATGACTGTTTGTGTGTGTGTGTGTGTGTGTGTTTCCGTGTTCACGCACAATCTGAAT
The DNA here is from genome assembly GCF_023864345.2 of Schistocerca serialis cubense. NCBI lineage: Eukaryota > Metazoa > Arthropoda > Insecta > Orthoptera > Acrididae > Schistocerca > Schistocerca serialis. The sequence continues at coordinate 466,972,524 of NC_064641.1, read as the reverse complement.
CAATACTATTAACACTAGAGAGATGGGGAACTGATGACCTTAGCTGTTTAGTCCCCCTTAAACATCCCAACAACCACCACCACCACTAGAGAGACAACCAACAATAAATATTGCATCGAATATGACTATAAAGAATTTTAATGCGATGGGAAGTTACAAACTGAATTTTTACCCAACCCACGACCTGCATATTACGTTACTTTAAGTAAGATGTATTAACTCCATAGTATCGATAGCAGAGACAGTGCGCTCTTGTTTTCGAGGCTCGCGACAAGTGCAGCGATTAGCAGTGCCCAATGCCGCCGCGATTTGTTTATGTTGGCTGAGCGTGGACACTGCAGCAGACGCTTCGCCATAAACAGAAAGAAATCTCCTTGGCTCTGACTGCAGTGAGCGGATATCACTGCCTGCGTGTTCTTATAGTACCCAATGTGAGACTCTACTCACAGGTACCATGGAGCAATTGCAAAGGGTATCATGTCATTAGTCATCAGAATATTAACCAGTGATGAAATGTCCACTCTATTTGAATCCCAAGAAAATAGGAACCTTCTCACAAAAGAATGTGAGGTGATATCAAAATTTATTCAACATACAAAAATTAACTGCAGGGCTTTCATGTATGCAGTAGTAGCACACAAGGAAATATTATGTCTTGGAAGCGTATATTTCATTTCCTCTTCTCATATTAACGCCCTTGTTTCAGTATGAAGTGAGAAAAAAACATGAAAAACTAAAGTTCCTGAGAAGCATATCAGTCATTTCCTCTTCTCAGATCATAACTTTTATTTTAGTATGAAGTAAAGAAACAAACAGTTTAAGTTTGTGAAGCATAATATGACACAAGATTCGTATCGTAGGCGCTATCGGAAACGCAAAAAGCAGGGAGCTGTCCATTCTTTTGTCCAACAGTCTGTCTCCTTTCAAGCATTACTCTTGCTGGGAGATACTTATTTAAGGACTTGTGGGCATCAAGTTCTTCATCAGAACAAGCCTTATGTTATTGTGCTAATTACGGTATTGAAAAAATGCAACAAAGATGATTTCCCCTAAACAGTGGGGATATTTGCAAAACTCTGTATTTAGCAGTGACTGCCAGCTGCCATAACAATTGACAGGATCCATGCGATAGGCAACACAACTGTGCGTGCACTTCAGACTTCATTCAGTAACACGTTAGGAGATGGATGGAAACGTCAAATTAACGTCACTTTCCGAGTCGTATTCAATCCAGAATGAGGTATTATTAAGGTAGTTGAGCGTTCTAGCAATTACACTTTTATAATTCCTGTATGAGTATTCCGATAGCCAAAATAACCCGTTAGTTTGAAACTATCGGGAACTGCATTAATATCAAACTGCAAGAACTTGAGACAATACGTGGACTCTTCTCTTCGCTGGGTGACCTATTACTGTTATTTAGGATTCTCTCACTCCTAGGCGTAATGCAAATGGCACTTCAGAGGGGCTTTCCGCTATTCTTGACAAACATCAGCAACTTGTAATCACTGCGAATTACAACTGCGTGATGATATGGCTCAGGTTGTCAGTAGTTGTGGTGGTGTTATGCTGTCAAACTGCTTACAGTAACGTTAATGGTGGCACACATAATTTAGCGCTGACTACCTACTTAAGTAAAGATAGTGTTGTGGCGTCGTCGCTTCTCTTTATTTGGCCTCACCTTGAGTAATCCGATTTAACGAACATAGTACTCCATTCGCGGGCTGCTAATGATACAGTATGACTACAAAATCATCGTGCAGGTATTACATTAATTCTCCAATGATTTGCTTAACAAATATTACCCTCAGCTATGCAGCTGGAATGGCTCATTACATAGGTACTCTATGTTGCACTTGGTTAAGGTATCAGTTCGCTGCAATCGTGCTTCTACTGTTCGTAAATACTCGTATACTTCACAAATGGTTCAAATGGCTCTGAGCACTGTGGGACTTAACTTCTGAGGTCATCAGTCCATTAGAACTTGGAACTAATTAAACCTAACTAACCTAATGACATCAGACACATCCATGCCCGAGACAGGATTCGAACCTGCGACCGTAGCGGTCGCGCGGTTCCAGACTGTAGCGCCTAGAACAGCTCGGCCACACCGGTCGGCATACTTATTACTCACCATTCGTTATTTGACTAAATATGAACTACAATCTGATTCGCATGTATATGATATGGGTTAGCGCCGGCACAAAGCAATGACTAAGGGTTGGATGCCGTTAAAGTCCCGTTACTCTGATGGCAAGACTAATGTTCGCAAATCACCTCTATTGCCTCAAGAAACAATTGCATCTTAAATGTCGAAGGACCGACGTCCACACTGTCACAGCGCGTTGAAATACAGCTAAGACGGCAGATGAATATTTGTGACCGACTGGGAATCGAACCTGGACCTCCTGCTTACTAGACAGACATGCTGATCACTGCACAATTTTTTTTTTTTTTTAAAGTTTGAGAAGACTTTCAGCACCAGGTAGGCGGAGGCAAAGAGGGCAGGGGTCGAAGATCCGAGGCCTGGTGTCAATGCCTCCCCCATACCTGTCAGTGAGCAGCTGCATTATTCCCATGTATTCCATGTTTGCACCCATATATACCTTTAAATTGTGGAAAAAATTGAAGTAGTAATCAAGGTAAAATAAATTACAGATTGCCGCCTCCAATGGCGTGCGTTCCTTGTAGAACATAACTTATAACAGTGAAAAGGGTGACGGAAAAATACATAACATACATTCATTCAGAAATACAATCACTATTTAAGTTATTTTGCACTGGATGCATATGAGGTCTGTAAGGAAGCCTTATTTTTTCCACAAATGATAAAAATTTCGGAGCCGAAGGGGTTTTGCCAAATTAGAACAGTTCTGATTTTAGAACCAACGTAAAAGAATATTCCAGGAATAAAAAAAAAAGTGAAAGAATAGTATTCTGCTTCTAATCAAAAAAACTGTCCACCTCTTCGTAGCCCACATAAAGCAATAGATAAAAAAAATTTGAAACCATTCCTTATATTTGCCATTCTTCTTCGGCGTAAAATGTTCTTCTGCAATATAAAACACGTACTCTTCTAAGTTCTGTTTGTTACGACGTAAAACACAAACTGTCCCAGAAGCCACGAATAACTGTTATTCTTTGCGGACGGGTAACATTTCCAGTCGGGTTGTAAAGCTTCAGTTACCGGTATATGACTTTCGGCGGTTCTGTTGATAGTGCTAATTTCTTCCTAGTCCGGTTCCAAATTCTGATTCTATTTTCACATAAGAAGATGTGCTCTACAGTTTCTACAAGCCGACATTTGTCGCAGTATGGAGATGGTTTCAATTTGTTTTCCATGATCGTTCCGCTGAGTGTATGCTTTCGTTTACAACGTAGCACCATACGGCACTGACTCTAGTTGGTAGAATTTGATTGTTGATATTTTTCCAGACGTTTCTCCAGTTTTGTAGGTTAATTTACCGGAATTGGTTTGTGAAGACGATGTGTGGTAATATAATCATGGACGGTTCTAGTGTTGGTTTGTGCTGGTGGAAGTCTTATACAGCTCCAATCGCCATATTGCTTTGGGACGTAATATAGACTGGCATGCTACATCAACAGGGGCGTTCCTATCTCCGGGATCTAACAAGAGGAACAGAAGTTTCGTGATGCTTGTCTTAGTGGCATGTATTAGTTTAAAAGCACGTCTTTAATTACAAGTCCTCCATTTTGCCTCTGCAAAGTCGCCGTGTGGAGGGATACTTTGAAGATATTTTGTTTCCACACATACCAAGAGGCTACAGCTAATATTTTATGCGCAGTGACCTGCAGTATCGGTAAGACTGCTGCGACATGATATATTTTGCTAAGTATGTATGTATTTATAAAGTGAACTTTCTGCAGTCGGTCTAACAATCCCACGTCATGGCCCTTCAACAAGGTTCCGATGACATTAAGTTTCCGCTCCCAATTGTTCGTGGCCATGCGCTTGGGATTCGCCCTTAACCTCAAGCCGAGTTGGAGTCTCTCTTCAGTTACATCTAACCAGTGCGCACCTGTTGCACTATTGTAAGAACCGAGATGCAGGCCGGCCGAAGTGGCCGCGCGGTTCTAGGCGCTCCAGTCTGGAGCCGCGAGACCGCTACGGTCGCAGGTTCGAATCCTGCCTCGGGCATGGATGTGCGTGATGTCCTTAGGTTAGTTAGGTTTAAGTAGTTCTAGGTTCTAGGGGACTAATGACCTCAGTAGTTAGGTCGCATAGTGCTCAGAGCCATTTGAACCATTTGAACCGAGACGCAGGTTCATTTGGCTACAAGAATGCGTATATTCCTCCAGCACGACGGGGCTCCTGCACATTCTAGTTGTCAGGTGACACGTTATCCAAACATAACATTTCCCGGAAGGTGGATCATTATATATGACACTTTTCTTGGCCTTCAAGGTCCTCGGACCTTATCTCTTTGGATTTTTGCCTGCGTGGATGGTTAAAGGCGAAGTCTACAAATAAAAGGTAAACCCAAGAGCCGATTTGATCGTTCGGTTTATGAATAGTGCAGCCCTCATACAAGAACGCAAAGACGACCTCAGTAAGGCTACACGTGGTGTTATCAAGAGAAGTCAAATGTGCATTGAAGTTGGTTGGTGAGTTTTTGAGAATCAACTCTGAATGTCGTCATTTGCCTTTGCTTTGAGTTTGTTAGTGTTACGTTCTGACAGCTGTATCTCTGTACTCAATAAAAAGTGGACGCATTTATATGGAATTTTTTTCGTCTGTACTACCACCTGCTAAAATATGCACTATTCCTCCTGAAACTTCCTGTATATGGACATATGTGTGGTGTCTGTTCTTTCGGACATGTCCGAAAGAAAATGCTTCATGGCATTCTGCAACGACCTTCGATCCAGTTGCAGGGGCTGATACAGATTTCAGAGATGCTTGGCTGTCTGAATAAAAGTAGATGCTACGATTTTTGTAGGGTCTACTCTAATTTTCCTCCGTGCACATGCTGACAGAAAAAAAAGGTGTAATACTGTGGCCATCTTCCTTAAAGAGATTCTAGGCAGTACACCAGACCTGGTACTTTCATCTGTTTTCGACCTGTCAGCAAACCACTATATTATGTCTCCTGCACGGTGTTGTGGTTCGTTTTTCCACTGCTCCCTGCTTCCAGCTGTTACATGGCAAAGTTTATTGAAACAGCTAGAAGTTATTGTGTAGTTAGTCGGCATTTCCCCAGCCATCGCCTTACTGATTTTGGATTCCGTATATTCCAACTATATCCAGTTATTTCCAGTTTTTAGCCTTTATGTCCCTGCCGCTGCCTCCATTTTAAGCCACAGGTGTAAGACGGGCATGTCTAGCATAATATCCATTGCAAGAGTGGATATCCTGCTAATTCCATCTGTTTGTGAAAGCAGGCCAGTCTCTGCACTTTGCCAGACTCCCTAGCAGCCACCTTCTGTTCGACTTTGTTCATATTATAGGCCAATAAATTATCATTGGCCTTTTTGCAGGGATGTATATCCAGTACGTACTGGGTTGAGACCCCAGTTTACCCTACAGCAGCTTCTAGTGCTTGGAAGATTATCTTTCGCAGCGGAAAATATTCTTTATGTGAGGTGTTCATAATAGTTTTCCATCCAGGGCTACCTCTAGATACACTACAACCCTCTCTAAAGTTTCATTGAGAAACATAATTTTTCAGTATGTGTGCTGGACATGCTTCCCCATAAATAATACTACACCAGTTTTCGTGGGGCTCGTCTTTAAATACTTTTTCACAATGTCCAGTGCACATAGGTTTAACAGTACTAACAAATTTCCTAAGTCTTACTGTGAATAGATCGTCTACTTATTCTTTTCAAGAGTAGTCCCCAGCATTCAGCCCATCTATGTGTTCATTCACCACTAGGTTCTTCATCTCTAACCATTTACTCGAAGGTCGTATTACTCGACATCCAGGAAGAGACAGAGCATCCAGAAAGGGTAGTGCTTTTTCCACCTTCCCAACAAGTTGGTGAAGTGTTACTTCACATGATTTGCTTCGCAAGTATTATGAAAATGTGGCAGTTCATAGATAAAATTATGTATTCACAGCAACAAAAAATATGTCGGCAGAAACAAAAACGTGGCATTATGAATTTAGCAGTACCTCAAGGTTTTCGCTTTGACACTAAGGGTTACTCAAAGAAACAAGACGAATTTTGCTAGAGCGTTGTCTTACGATTCCCTCATTGAATTTGTATCTGACTGCTTGTAGCTCTGCTACAAAACAATTAAAAATCTAGCTTCCGGTGAGGCTCGAAAGGCGAACAGAGGCAGCATGCACCTGACAGTCAAGCACGTTACCTACGAGCTAGCGAATATGCGCGGTGTCTTCCACTTACTTATTGACCCAGTAAGCCCTGTGACAGATAAACCGCAACATAAGAGGCGACAGTACTTGTATTTACCATGTGGAACGACTTTCGTGGACTCAGAAGGATTAACTGATATCCTTATGTCACGTCTCAAGCGAAAATCACTCAGTATTAAATTGAAATGACACGATAATATCAAGTAAATTTAGCAGGATAGTTCTGTGCCATCAAGGAAGTAACTCGTCGGTCACAGGGTTGCCAAACATATTCTGCGCTGTTGCCAAGTTTCAGTTATACCGCCAGGAAGGATACTAGCTGAAGTGTTCTGTGAGTGACCTCAGAAGTGACTAGAGCTTCGTTTCAAAGTTGCGGGTGGCAAGGGCCGCAAGATCCTCATTATATGTCAATGAGTCTTATTCGCATTTCTGTAACTAAGTTTAGGGGCTAGAGTAAAATTACTTGTAATACATCGATGCACTGAATGCAAACTAAATGTCATAAATTAATAACTGCGGAAATTATTTGTGTTTTACTGACTTAATCGGACAGAAACCTTGAAAGCGTATTCACCAGACGCGATTCACAGTTTTGGAACTTCTCCAGTGGTTGAATTGGCAATGTATATTTGCTGTAGAATATTGTTATTGAGATCACTGTCATTGGGACATCCACCAGAAGACAGGCATGGCCTGGCTTATTGTTGTCAGCTTTCCTGACGGATATTCCGCCTTTGTTCGAAACGTGAAGACTTAGGGTGAATTCGAACATTCCATAAGGCGAAAATTTGATGTTTCTATTCTTCCAGCACTAACATTCAAATAACAGTTACAATGAGCGGCAGTAAAGCGCCTGTGAATCAACCGTTAATAATGCAATCATAATTAGTGGAATCTGACAAATTCCATCTGCCATCTGATAATTGTGAAAAACTACTTTTTTCATCTTCACAACACCACAGTATGAATTGAACTCAAGGGTTTCATAGGATACCTATACTTAATTTCGTTGTGATCGTTTTCAATGACAGTACGGGAGGAGCACTACCATCTGACTTGAAACATACTTTTCCAGCGGGATTTGAATCTTTTGGCTACAGTTGCAGTAGCACGTCCAGTGAGGTATCAAGAACGTGAGCAATCACTCATTGCTATAGTATAGGCTAGGGCAGAGAGAAGCAGCTCTCCAACAAAGTAAACGACGAGAGACACTGTCGCTGTCATTTATTAAACAGGAATTGTTCAGAAAATTACAACTATATCTAGTGAAATGAGTTGCCAAACATTTTCCGAATAGCACTTAAGATAAAAATGTGTATGTGTGAGTGTGTGTGTGTGTGTGTGTGTGGTCCGAAAGAACAGACACTACGAATCGAAATAGACAGCCTTGTTAATCAATTAAAGATTGAAGGATAGATGTCCAGGATTAAGACACAACAACGGCGGCAGATGAAAATTTGTGCCTGATCAGGTTCGAACCCGGATTCGTAGTGTCTTTCCTTTCGGACATTCCCGAAAGAGCCGCCCATGTTGTATGCGGCAAAGATGGGAATTTGCGTCTGACGAGGGGCGTGTGTAGATAGGTGCTGAAAAGAGGTTGGCTGCTGCGTCCCGACAGTGCCTACCGTTGGAGGTTCGAGTCCTCCCTCCGGCATGGGTGTGTGTGTTATCCATAGCGTAAGTTAGTTTAAGTTAGATTAAGTAGTGTGTAAGCTTAGGGATCGATGACCTAAGCAGCTTGGTCCCAAAGTTCTTACAACGAATTTACAAAATTTTAAATCCAAAATACTGCATCTCCGTTCTTACGATAGTGCAATAGACCCTTTTCACTGTTATAAGTTATGTTCAACAAGGAACGCACGCCATTGGAGGCGGCAATCTGTAATTTATTTTACCTTGATTACTACTTCAATTTTTTCCACAATTTAAAGGTATATATGGGTGCAAACATGGAATACATGGGAGTAATGCAGCTGCTCAGTGACAGGTATGGGGGAGGCATTGACACCAGGCCTCGGATCTTCGACCCCTGCCCTCTTTGCCTCTGCCTACCTGGTGCTGAAAGTCTTCTCAAACTTAAAAAAAAAAAATAATTGTGCAGTGATCAGCATGTCTGTCTAGTAAGCAGGAGGTCCAGGTTCGATGCCCAGTCGGTCACAAATATTCATCTGCCGTCTTAGCTATATTTCAACGCGCTGTGACAGTGTGGACGTCAGTCCTTCGACATTTAAGATGCAATTGTTTCTTGAGGCAATAGAGGTGATTTGCGAACATTAGTCTTGCCATCAGAGTAACGGGACTTTAACGGCATCCAACCCTTAGTCATTGCTTTGTGCCGGCGCTAACCCATGTCATATACATGCGAATCAGATTGTAGTTCATATTTAGTCAAATAACGAATGGTCAGTATCTACATCTACATCTACATCCATACTCCGCAAGCCACCTGACGGTGTGTGGCTGAGGGTACCTTGAGTACCTCTATCGGTTCTCCCTTCTATTCCAGTCTCGTATTGTTCGTGGAAAGAAGGATTGTCGGTATGCCTCTGTGTGGGCTCTAATCTCTCTGATTTTATCCTCATGGTCTCTTCGCGAGATATACGTAGGAGGGAGCAATATACTGCTTCACTCTTCGGTGAAGGTATGTTCGCGAAACTTTGACAAAAGCCCGTACCGAGCTACTGAGCGTCTCTCCTGCAGAGTCTTCCACTGGAGTTTATCTATCATCTCCGTAACGCTTTCGCGATTACTAAATGATCCTGTAACGAAGCGCGCTGCTCTCGGTTGGATCTTCTCTATATCTTCTATCAACCCTATCTGGTACGGATCCCACACTGCTGAGCAGTATTCAAGCAGTGGGCGAACAAGCGTACAGTAACCTACTTCCTTTGTTTTCTGATTGCATTTCCTTAGGATTCTTCCAATGAATCTCAGTCTGGCATCTGCTTTACCGACGATCAACATTCTATGATCATTCCATTTTAAAACACTCCTAATGCGTACTCCCAGATAATTTATGGTATTAACTGCTTCCAGTTGCTGACCTGCTATTTTGTAGCTAAATGATAAAGGAACTATATTTGTGTGTATTCGCAGTATACAAGTATGCCGTCCGGTATGGCCGAGCTGTTCTAGGCGCTACAGTCTGGAACCGCGCGACCGCTACGGTCGCAGGTTCGAATCCTGTCTCGGGCATGGATGTGTCTGATGTCATTAGGTTAGTTAGGTTTAATTAGTTCTAAGTTCTAGTGGACTGATGACCTCAGAAGTTAAGTCCCATAGTGCTCAGAGCCATTTGAACAATTTATGAAGTATACGAGTATTTACGAACAGTAGAAGCACGATTGCAGCGAACTGATCCCTTAACCAAGTGCAACATAGAGTACCTATGTAATGAGCCATTCCAGCTGCATAGCTGAGGGTAATATCGGTTAAGCAAATCATTGGAGAATTAATGTAATACCCGCACGATGATTTCTGTAGTCATACTGTATCATTAGCAGCCAGCGAATGGAGTACTATGTTCGTTAAATCGGATTACTCAAGGTGAGGCCAAATAAAGAGAAGCGACGACGCCACAACACTATCTTTACTTAAGTAGGTAGTCAGCGCTAAATTATGTGTGCCACCATTAACGTTACTGTAAGCAGTTTGACAGCATAACACCACCACAACTACTGACAACCTGAGCCATATCATCACGCAGTTGTAATTCGCAGTGATTACAAGTTGCTGATGTTTGTCAAGAATAGCGGAAAGCGCCTCTGAAGTTCCATTTGCATTACGCCTAGGACGGAGAGAATCCTAAATAACAGTAATAGGTCACCCAGCGAAGAGAAGAGTCCACGTATTGTCTCAAGTTCTTGCAGTTTGATATTAATGCAGTTCCCGATAGTTTCAAACTAACGGGTTATTTTGGCTATCGGAATACTCATACAGGAATTATAAAAGTGTAATTGCTAGAACGCTCAACTACCTTAATAATACCTCATACTGGATTGAATACGACTCGGAAAGTGACGTTAATTTGACGTTTCCATCCATCTCCTAACGTGTTACTGAATGAAGTCTGAAGTGCACGCACAGTTGTGTTGCCTATCGCATGGATCCTGTCAAGTGTTATGGCAGCTGGCAGTCACTGCTGAATACAGAGTTTTGCAAATATCCCCACTGTTTAGGGGAAATCATCTTTGTTGCATTTTTTCAATACCGTAATTAGCACAATAACATAAGGCTTGTTCTGATGAAGAACTTGATGCCCACAAGTCCTTAAATAAGTATCTCCCAGCAAGAGTAATGCTTGAAAGGAGACAGACTGTTGGACAAAAGAATGGACAGCTCCCTGCTTTTTGCGTTTCCGATAGCGCCTACGATACGAATCTTGTGTCATATTATGCTTCACAAACTTAAACTGTTTGTTTCTTTACTTCATACTAAAATAAAAGTTATGATCTGAGAAGAGGAAATGACTGATATGCTTCTCAGGAACTTTAGTTTTTCATGTTTTTTTCTCACTTCATACTGAAACAAGGGCGTTAATATGAGAAGAGGAAATGAAATATACGCTTCCAAGACATAATATTTCCTTGTGTGCTACTACTGCATACATGAAAGCCCTGCAATTAATTTTTGTATGTTGAATAAATTTTGATATCACCTCACATTCTTTTGTGAGAAGGTTCCTATTTTCTTGGGATTCAAATAGAGTGGACATTTCATCACTGGTTAATATTCTGATGACTAATGACATGATACCCATTGCAATTGCTCCATGGCACCTGTGAGTAGAGTCTCACATTGGTTACTATAAGAACACGCAGGCAGTGATATCCGCTCACTGCAGTCAGAGCCAAGGAGATTTCTTTCTGTTTATGGCGAAGCGTCTGCTGCAGTGTCCACGCTCAGCCAACATAAACAAATCGCGGCGGCATTGGGCACTGCTAATCGCTGCACTTGTCGCGAGCCTCAATAACAAGAGCGCACTGTCTCTGCTATCGATACTATGGAGTTAATACATCTTACTTAACGTAACGTAATATGCAGGTCGTGGGTTGGGTAAAAATTCAGTTTGTAACTTATCATCGCATTAAAATTGTTTATAGTCATATTTGATGCAATATTTATTGTTGGTTGTCTCTCTAGTGTTAATAGTATTGATTCAGATTGTGCGTGAACACGAAAACACACACACACAAAAAGTCATTGATTCCAGTCAGGGTGACAACTACTGTGTGTTGAACAACACATGCACCAGTCAATTCCTCAGTTGGCGTCGAGTGGATGAGATTTTTCAATTACCTTGCATTGCAAGAATTGTAAGGAGGAGACTGAAAGTAAATGGACTTGTATCTAAAGAGCTGCGACAAAGCAAAGCTTGACCGACTATCAGATAATTGTTTACATGGGTGCTGTGGACGAGTATACTTTTAGTAACCAACCCACCCACGATCATTACGTAAGATTTCTCGAAGGCGTAGTGGCATTGTTTTCATTAAGTCGTCGACAGTGTAGCGTGATGGTTTACTTCCCACCATACGTTTTCTATATTCGTCCAAAGGTCGCTTGCATTTGTAGGTCCACATGGCAATGACCTTGTTACCTCTGCCCACATATCCTCTATCTGGTTGATCTTCGGTGATCGTGGAAGAAACAGCAACAGCTTTATCCTCTCTTGGCCCTGAAACCAATCTCGCACTGCTCTGCTATGATGGATGGGGCTGTGCTCCTGTAAATAAACTGTTATCTCGTTCGTTCATATATTTATATTTAAATAAAATATTAGTAATAAGCACATTGTATTATTATTTTTGACAGTGTTTAAGAATTCAGGCCCTGTCGGAAATAAGTGATCTAGATTCAACCGTCCGATTAAGAATGTGGTTTACCCAGTCTATCAAATGATGAGAGTCGTATTCGGATATCCACATGAATCCGATTACAACGATCTGGTGTCGAAATGAAATTACAGAAATTGGATAATTTGAACGTCTGTATTGCAACAATGCTGCGCACATAAATTCCTAAGATGGAGTAACAGGTAGCAACTGCCAAGAAAAAGTGAGAAATATGTCTACCAGCAGCAATGTAACGTAATTATAACCCATATTTATGTGATGGAAATACTGAGTCGAACAATGCACATCTATTTCAGGGGTGGAAAGATGCACCATATCGGATTTGCTGATGACATAATGACAATAATAATAATCCCATGGGGCCGATAGGGGAAACCCTCCCCCATATGGGTGGTACCGAGGAAATCAAATACTTGGGGTGAACCAAATACTAACACAATCCTCAACGACTACTTAGTCCGTTGAACTCAAAATCCACGCACGTCTGAGTGAAAACCTCCGCTACTCTGGTCACCGTCTGTTAGCTCAATGAGCTCAGCTGAAAATATTTGCTTCCAAAGGCTTCAACACCCTCTGGTCCTGTCCGGTCCTGGAATCAGCCAGGCCAAACCAATGAAACACAAGCAAACATTAACTGTGCAAACTGCCGACGGGCGGCAGTTGGAATTTCGGATTCTGGGGAGGCCAGGTTAGCACGGCAGAGAATACTGAAGATCTCTTGTAAATTTTCCCTACAAGCAGAAAACATGCATTTGAAAACTACACGCCGCGCGGGATTAGCCGAGCGGTCGCGGTCGCAGCACTCATGAACTGTTCGGCTGGTCCCGGCGGAGGTTCGAGTCCTCCCTCGGGCATGGGTGTGTGTGTGTGTGTTTGTCCTTAGGATAATTTAAGTTAAGTAGTGTGTAAGCTTAGGGACTGATGACCTTATCAGTTAAGTCCCATAAGATTTCACACACATAAGACCTTTTTTTATAACAAAATATCAATACATTGATCGAAATAACGAAAACTAAATAATCTAACATAATAAATCGACCGACAAAAAATTCTCACCATTGCTCTTCAACAACCACGACTGACAGACAATGAAACCTTGCATTACGGAAACCATCGCATCTTCAAGAGCAAAATGCAACAAAAGGTAGCGAAAGGCGTGCCAATCTTGGCCATGGCATTTCTCGAGCACAGATCTATCTTCAGATCTGTCAAAGAAATCACAGCCATCAGCAATCGACTTCTCATTCAGAGCCCCAGTAAAAAATATACACTCATCAATGCACATGCCCCCACCAACATCGAAAATAAGAAAAACACCAAAAATGTCGAAAAATTCTGGAACACACTTGAAAATACTATGAGAAAAAGTCACCAAGATGACGTGAAAATACACTCCTGGAAATTGAAATAAGAACACCGTGAATTCATTGTCCCAGGAAGGGGAAACTTTATTGACACATTCCTGGGGTCAGATACATCACATGATCACACTGACAGAACCACAGGCACATAGACACAGGCAACAGAGCATGCACAATGTCGGCACTAGTACAGTGTATATCCACCTTTCGCAGCAATGCAGGCTGCTATTCTCCCATGGAGACGATCGTAGAGATGCTGGATGTAGTCCTGTGATACGGCTTGCCATGCCATTTCCACCTGGCGGCTCAGTTGGACCAGCGTTCGTGCTGGACGTGCAGACCGCGTGAGACGACGCTTCATCCAGTCCCAAACATGCTCAATGGGGGACAGATCCGGAGATCTTGCTGGCCAGGGTAGTTGACATACACCTTCTAGAGCACGTTGGGTGGCACGGGATACATGCGGACGTGCATTGTCCTGTTGGAACAGCAAGTTCCCTTGCCGGTCTAGGAATGGTAGAACGATGGGTTCGATGACGGTTTGGATGTACCGTGCATTATTCAGTGTCCCCTCGACGATCACCAGTGGTGTACGGCCAGTGTAGGAGATCGCTCCCCACACCATGATGCCGGGTATTGGCCCTGTGTGCCTCGGTCGTATGCAGTCCTGATTGTGGCGCTCACCTGCACGGCGCCAAACACGCATACGACCATCATTGGCACCAAGGCAGAAGCGACTCTCATCGATGAAGACGACACATCTCCATTCGTCCCTCCATTCACGCCTGTCGCGACACCACTGGAGGCGGGCTGCACGATGTTGGGGCGTGAGCGGAAGACGGCCTAACGGTGTGCGGGACCGTAGCCCAGCTTCATGGAGACGGTTGCGAATGGTCCTCGCCGATACCCCAGGAGCAACAGTGTCCCTAATTTGCTGGGAAGTGGCGGTGCGGTCCCCTACGGCACTGCGTAGGATCCTACGGTCTTGGCGTGCATCCGTGCGTCGCTGCGGTCCGGTCCCAGGTCGACGGGCACGTGCACCTTCCGCCGACCACTGGCGACAACATCGATGTACTGTGGAGACCTCACGCCCCACGTGTTGAGCAATTCGGCGGTACGTCCACCCGGCCTCCCGCATGCCCACTATACCCCCTCGCTCAAAGTCCGTCAACTGCACATACGGTTCACGTCCACGCTGTCGCGGCATGCTACCAGTGTTAAAGACTGCGATGGAGCTCCGTATGCCACGGCAAACTGGCTGACACTGACGGCGGCGGTGCACAAATGCTGCGCAGCTAGCGCTATTCGACGGCCAACACCGCGGTTCCTGGTGTGTCCGCTGTGCCGTGCGTGTGATCATTGCTTGTACAGCCCTCTCGCAGTGTCCGGAGCAAGTATGGTGGGTCTGACACACCGGTGTCAATGTGTTCTTTTTTCCATTTCCAGGAGTGTACTAAAGGGAGACTTCAACTCTCTATTTGGGACAGAAAAAACCTGTAGAAGAATCATTGGTACAAATTCAACAGTCCGAAACGGTTAGACCAACGGCACACGTCTGACCGACTATTGCCAACAATTCAACCACAAAAGGATGTCTTCCCACTTTAGGAAAATACCATTTCTCAGGTAACATGCTTTGCTACCAGGTGCAAGCTGCTGTCGTTCGCCTTTCTAGACTCGCTGAGGGCCAGACTTTTTATTCTTTTGCAGTAGAGCTACAAGCAGGCAGATACAAACTCAATAAGGGAATCGTAAGACAGCGCTCGAGCAAAATTCGTCTTGGTACTTTCAGTAACCCTTACTGTCAGAGCGAAAACCTTACGGTACTGCCAATTTCATAATGCCACTTTTGTTTCCTGCCGACATATTTTTTGTTGTTGTGAATACATAATTTTATCTATGAAATGCCACATTTTCATAATACTTGCGAATGATACAGGAAATGAAGTAAATACAGATCTTTTCGAAGTTAAAAGTCGGTAATATCCTAATAATTCGTGTTAAAATGGGATCAATCGTCTTACAGACACTTAATGCTTCGCTACAATATGGAACCGCGCGACCACTACGGATGCAGGTTCGAATCCTGCCTCGGGCATGGATGTGTGTGATGTCTTTAGGTTAGTTAGATTTAACTAGTTCTAAGTTCTAGGGGACTAATGACCTCATAAGTTAAGTCCCATAGTGCTCAGAGACCTTTGAACCATTTTTGAACTTAATGCTTTATTAAGATAGACTGCCGTCGTGATGTATCTGTAGTAAGCTGAATTTAATTTGTATTAGTAAAGTGAATATTTTTTTGCATTTTCCATTAGTTTACTAAACGCAACAGTAATCATGAAAGAGAAATTAATCAGCAGCTGAATTTTCTTTCACCATATCTACAACAATCTGACAATGCAATAGTTGTTTACAAAAACTATGCCCGTAGAAACCTACTTGTTTTAACGGTGTCATTAAACCATAGTAGTTTTAAGAGTATTTTCGTCTAGAAATGAATTGCCTTGACGGTTGATCGATCAAGATCGGGAAAGGTAATATTTTACGAATATATGACGAGAGGGACAAGTGCTTGAGAGAGGACTTCCCTATCAACACAAGTGTCTGAGAGACGATTTTCCTATCAATCTCCTGGATAGTTTTGTTTCTCAAGTCAACAGAGTGAGTTATCATGCAGTAGCACAGGTGATGTAGTTTTGTTGCTCGACTTTCTTACACTGCGACCGAAAGGTGTCTCAGTTGTTGACAACAAATTCCAGCTGTGTTGCACACACCCCTTGGGGCAGAATTCGTAGTCCAAAACACGCTTATGGAGCTACCAAATGTAAAACATTATGTTCACACTACACTTTACTCTAGTCTACGTCTTTCTTAATGTGGAAAATCATTCATACCAGAACGATCTTTGTTGAAACAAGAATATCTTTTTCTGGCGTATTTTTCCCAAAAGCACTCGCTCCACGCACAGTTCAGATCTTTCTAGCTGCCTCCTCTACATTCACCCCTCTGTTGGAAAAAAAAAAACAGTTGGACGCGAACACGCGACTCTAAGTTTAGAATGCACGACGCTTACCGCAAGACTGCGGGCTCACTCCATCCATATCTACTCGGAAGTAGACAACACTTCCCCATCTTACAGTGTTGCCAGATTGTGCAGATGGCCGGACTTAAGAGTTGTCAGGGGCGGTCAGTTTTATTGGCCACCTTAAGTGAACGACTCGGACTTAGTCTCTGTGGCGGCTGGCCGGCGGTCAGTTTTTATGTCTAAGACAGTACATAATCAGCTTACAGTAATAGTCGTACCTTGCTATGTTATATTCCTTCTGTTTGCTTGGCAACCCAAATCAATGGCAATGTCTTCATGCATAAGAATGGGAATATGCACTTGGGTCCATTGCTGTGCTGCTACTGTGGCTCAGGCAATAGTAGCTTGTGAACGCCTCCGCGTCGCCCATTGGGCTGTGGATTGTTGCAGCTGTTGTCACGGTTGAGGCAACAATAGTTCTGCTACCACAGCAATAATGATAAAACCCTAAGTATAACGATATATGCACATAACAATAATAATAGTAACTATTATTATAATTTCAGATGGACGAATACTTATTGACAGGTATTTCCAGCACAACTCAGAACCGCTTCTTGAGTGGTTGGAGCCGGGACAGACATTTTAAAAAGGTAATACAATTCCAGCAAGTGCAACACGTCGTGTCGGCGGACCAAATCAAGTGATGCATCTTCTTGTCATTCTGTTACATTACCATTATATGTGAACAATATTCCTCTTGATTGCTGTCATATACACCGCCATTATTACATTCTTGATGCAGAAAGCTGTGAATAGATTTCTCTGATGAATGTTTACAACAAATACATTTGTTAAAGTCGTCTTTGCTCGACACAAGCGTCTGGCCAATTGATCACATGAGGCCTGGGCAACAAACAGACGAATGACGACGCTCACACAATCGAATTATAAAAATTAAAATTGCTCCAGGGGTTGAGCTAGCGCACCACTGGCAGAGACATATCAGTGCACCGGGGGTCCCGACAGCGACTGGCAGACAGCACGGTGACGTCGACGCACCCACGTGACGCCATTGGCGACGAGAAGGGAAGGAAGGCAGTGGGGGCAAGGGAATTCCTGAAGATAAGCGAGGGGAAGGGAACTCCAGGAAAGACATAGCGATTCCAGGAATAATGACGTTGACATCAGGGATTTTGGATCTAGAACTCCCTATATAGACTACTAATACAAGCTTGGTTAAGATAGCACACTTGCACCGCCACCAGCCAAACTCCACTTACAACCAAAAGCTGCGCTACATGGACTTCGTCTTTTACTTCTCATCGGATCATCTGCTGTCCTCGCTATTTCATTTCTTAAAGTTATCCATACGTCTTCGATTGTGTTCCTTACTCCTGTTTCAATCGTTGCCTCATGCTCTCTTTCAGACTGTCAGAAACCTCTGGTTCTTTCAACTGACCCAGGTCCAGTCTCCTTAGTTCCCTACCTTTCTGCAGGTTCTTCGGCTTTAATCTGCAGTTTATAACTTACCTGTACTACTGAGGACCGTTTACACAAAACTCGACAACTACAAAATGCGAAAGAATGGGTTAAATATCTATTCGCATACTTCTAAATGAGGCAAATCCATTGCATTACACAGATTTTGTTTATTTAACTTTGCATATAAAACTGTAAACTTTTTTCTAAACTCGACATCTACAAAAAACGTCTACCTCTATTTGAGATTGACATTTATTGTTAGTTTCGGACAAAGTAGTTTACAGCTTCCCAGTCAGCGGTCACAGTTACGTACCCCTAATAGTGTATTTCCTATCACTGAAAATAAATTGAGAAAACTTGTGACCATAACCTTACCATCACATCATCATGAGGTTCTGTGGCACCATGCTACCTGTACGGTTCTGGGCAAGGATTGTCATACATCCGATTTGAAGCTCAAAGAAGCCAGAGCTCTTATTTATAAAAAAAAAATAAAGATAGTGCCATCTGCATAGTCGGAACAACGTGCTATTCCTCATCGATTATTCTTGAAGTGAAGAAAGGTAATATAGATCATTTCAAAGAGATTGATCGGTCAGCTGTAATAAACCCCACAAAACATATGAGTATCCAGAAAAGCTGATGCTGCAAGTAAATCAAAGATATTTTTTGATACATTGAAACACATATGTATTCATTACCAGCGATGGCGAGGCATGACAGAATCTCTTACCAGAGAGTTATTCATCGTTGCTAGTCTGTGCTTGACCGCACGAGAGTTCAGTTGTACTTCGTCTGTAGTAGTAGTCTGCACGAGTCTGCAGTAGTAGTCAGTTGGATACGGTAGTAGCGAGTGGACGGTTGTACTGAGCAGGCGTCGGCATGCGTCGACGGCGTGTTCTTCTTGCAACTCTCGTCAGGATTGTGGTGGACGATGAGTATTGTTGTAGAAGGTAAAGAAGCAGCATTGCGCATATTTAATAATGTATGTTAATTGTAATTAATTTGTTCAAAAAATGCCCCAATAATAATTTCTTTTATAAAGTAACTAATTTAAACAAAAACAATCATTTCAATTTAAAGAATATTTTCTATGCATTTCCTCCAAGAATCAAAATTAAATATATGCCAGCATTGCACGAAGCTGTGTCGATAGATAAGAGCAGATATAGATGCAGTTTTTATGATGCAGTTTTTATTGAGGTAAGAATTTTTTGCTTTTTTTTATTCAGAATACAGAGCCGAAGGTCAGCACTGCTGCCCTTATAGAATTTTTCAGGTTTAATTATTTGTGTTGAGATGTTACATACGGTTGATGGTTCATTATTTGATTAATATTATGGTTGGTTTCTGAACAATCTTCATTTCTTAATTTTGTGGGAAGTTAACACTTGGCTCAATTTTCATATTTTGTTTAAGTATTTCTGTGGGGACGATATTGCTTCGTGGGTTCATTTCAATTTAACGATATTTGGCTCCATTTCCATTTCCATCTTTTATTGACATATTTTTGCGGGGAGGTTACACTTGGCGACCCTGCCAGGATCGTATTTCTTTGTGAATCTTGTGAGAAGTAGTCATATATCTGCTCTTATTTACTTAAAAATAATTAGCATTTGGCGCAACGCTTTTTCTAATTTGTCAATCTTTCTTCCACAGGTTATCGGCAATTTGTTGCTCTTTGTTGTAATAGTGTTTGTTGGATTTTGCGTTGTCTTTGTTTCATTTGTGAATAATTGTGATTTGTGTAAAAATGCTGCGAAAAACTGTTAATAGTACATCGCGATGTATAATGAGTGTAACAGCCGACATAAACAACTTGACCAATAGTACTTGCGACATGCATTATAATGATGACAATCCTCCATTTGCAGACAATCAGTGCGTACAGAGCACTAATGTTGATTTTGATCCTAGTGATGAACAGACGAATTCAGTTGTGTCCTCTGTTAATTTAACGACAATTGATGATGCGGGGCGTTCTGTTGCAATGAGCGCTGCCCAGCTTGACACACCAGGTTTGCAGGATTTACGTAATGAACAGACAAATTTTTCTAATGAAAATGAGCAGTGTAATCAGAGTACGACAAATTTATTTAATTCCGGTGTAGTGACTAACAGTGCACATCCAATTGGCAAACATTTTCAAGAATCACAGAATAACCAAATGGTTACACAAAACGTGACAATTGCAGGTACGTCATCAAACAGCACAGAGAGTAGAGCCGGTAATATTATATTACCTTGGATCGAATTATGGCAATATTGCTACAACAAAATGAGGATTTCAAACAATCGAAGAAAGAACAAGACGACAATCACAAACAAAATACTGAACAGAACAAACAACTTAATGAAAAATTAGACAACAATTCCAAATAACTTAGTGAACAGATCAAACAGCATAATGAAAAACAAGACAACCTTAATGAAAATTTCAAACAACTTAATGAAAACCATGACAACCTTAATGAAAAATTAGACAACAATTTCAGACAGCTTAGTGAACAGATTACAGCCGTTGCGGCACAGTGTCTGATACTAAGGAACAATTACGTGTGGAAATTGAGGCTTGTGCTAGGAAAAGTAGTGAAGAAATTAGATCAGTTGCTCAAGAATTAAGGGGATACGGAATCATCTATCCCCGCAATGTTAATATATGCCTACTATAGGGAACATTTTCTCACAAACTACTGGAGACAGAGAGGTAAAAATTTTACTGTATGTGCATTCATATGTTACAACAATACTGAAACAACAGTTTATTGTCAAAGTATTTTCTTACAGAGATATTGTACATTTATTTTTAAGTAAATTTTTTCCATCGCTTTTTACTAGACTATCACCCCTAAGTCTTTTGTAAATCAAGTAATTAAAAAATCGTTGTTTCAGTATGTAATAGGGACCTATGTCACTACGTCATAAAAATTTCAGACTTCTAGGTTGACCAGTACCTGAGATAATGTTCCTAGATGAAGTAAAAAGTAAACTTACGGGAAACGGAGAAAGAAGATTAAAACATTCCTGATCCGTAGCTAATACCCCCTTCACAGTCTTCATAATCATCTTCAAGTCTTCTTTTGGCACCCCTCTGCACCTGTCTTGCTTTTTTCACTAATGTCTTGATTATATTATCAGCATGCCTTAGTCTGTGCTGATCTAAAAAGAACATAGCACGTACCGTACGGGAACCAACACACATACCCAACTTTTGAAGGACCTGGCATTTAGTTATATTTCCAAGATAGAAGGTTGCCACAGCATCATACACACCAAAATGTAGTGTATTAATTCCGACAAACACTGTTTTTGGGAGACGATGCCATATCACACTATTCAAGCACTCGTTGGGGTTCTGCGTTTTTCCGTGAAGACATTTCATCAGAAGACTTCTGTCAGCCAGATCTCTGAAAATGGGCTTTATTTCTGCCATGATGGGTGATGGTAGACTGTGGTGGTGAATGTATTTCTCTCCTGTTTTTAGTCCCCTATTGTATTTACACCAGCTGTTTTCACCTTTGGGGCACAAACCATGTTGTGGATGCTCATCCGTGGATGCGGTGTGGAAATATAAAGCCCATATAGCTCTCCTCATTTCTTCAAGATTGCCTGTATTTTGCCTGATTGCAAGGCCATAGCAGTTCTGAATGTGGTCTATTATGGAATCAGTCAATCTTCCTCTGCCATCCAAGGTTTTCCCATCATCTAGTTTTTTCCCTTTCATAACTGATTTTAACCTTCTCAGCCTGGCACCCATTCTCTTCTGCACATGTCCTATACATTCAAGTTTGCTTATATTTACACTGTTCCCATATGGTTTGCTTTCCAAAACTTCTTTGAATGCTTTAGAGTCACCATCTCCCAGATATTTGACATAGCGAACATTATACCACTGTGAAGAGCGATGAAAAATTTTCTTCACCCCAGCAACCTCCATGCCACCACTACTACCATAATAATTAGCAATACAGTCATCACTGTGTTCATTTTTCAGCCTGCCTGTGCACCTACAGTATTTAGACATTATTGCAACATCAATAACCTTGCCAGTATCAACACTAGTTGCTGTTACAACACCATTGTTGGAGGTGTGGCCCCTTTTCTGCCACGTGCCATCAAACGCCACTGTGAGGTCACGACTGCCGTCATTTTCTTCCACTGCTTCTTCCACAGCAACCTGCATTGACTTCTGTGCTACATCTTCAACTGCAGATCCTAGTACATAATTGTAATCTTCAAACTTTGAAGGTGCACTTGGAAGATTTAGAACACCACATAGCATATCACCAGCTGCTTTGCCCTTACCAATTGCTCGCAATCCATAAACTAACCTAATATTTACACTATAAAGTTCAGTTTTCTTGTATCCATTATTTACAGTTACTGAAACCGAACTTGGAAACTTACAGCTGTATTTACAAACACTGCATATTAAATTAAACTGGGCAGCCAGGCCAACATGGGATTCTACTTTCAGAGAAACGTTTCCATGACATTTTTTGCAGCACAAACTGTTTTCAAGAGCTTCACACAATATATTCGTATCAATGAGTTCAAAAACTTCATTCCCTCTATCAAGTAAATTATATTTCTCTTCCAAATCTCTTAGTTTTTTATGAGAAGCACTGTTTTCATTTGGTGTAAGTTCGTTCGGCAAATCAGTAATAAGTGGATTCACATTTTCCAACAGTGATGATGATGAACTGCTTTGCTTTGCTAATGAATCATTATTTCTTTTCTTTTGCCAGTTCACACGCTTTTTAAATACTTTTGCTTTAGCTCTAGGCATTTTCACTGCGAAAAATGAAGCACTAAATACGAAATAACTCAACAACAACTACTTTCTTATATCACACTGTTTACAAAACAGTCCCGCCACAAAGTCAAAGAGTAACTTGAGGAAACCAGAGAGAAACATTTTCGGGCAACTAGTGTATAAATAGTCGCTGGAAACCGGGATATTTGAATTCATGTCACTTTAAAGGTACTGCCAAAAAGTTCATGGTCAGCCACGAGAGACGTGTATAACTAAAGCGCAATACCCGATCTCACAAATATATAAAAATAAAATAGTTATAATTGTAGTAGAGCTATGTATGATACGTCATTTTAAAGAGGAAACATGGCAGAATATAATACGCCAATAAAAAAAAACTCGATTTTTTAACCCAAAATCCGATTCCGTATCCCCTTAAGGGATATGCAAACAGCTGCAACAGAATCACTTAGAGACGAAATTAGTGCAGTCGGTAAACAATGCTCTTGAAAGGCAACACAATTACGCGACGAGTTTAAATTCATGACAGCAGAACTTTCGCGCACACTGGATGCAATGGTAGACGCGAAATTCGACCAATAAAATAGTCAAATTGACGAGCGTTTTAATCATCACCTACAAAACAGTGATACGCCTTTCCGTAAATTTATACAGGATCAGAATAAAGTAAAACGACAAGTCATGGAAACAATCACCGCACAGAGGCAGGAAGATAAACGTAAATTGTTTGCGAAAGCAAAAACATACGTAGACAATATTGCTACAGTGTCCGACGAAATTAATACCATCAAACAGTTGAACACAGAATTACGTGATGAAATTTCCGATCTTAAATTGAAAACAGACACACACACACAGCAGACTTTCAAACAGTGACCGACAGACTCGAACAATTAGAACTAACACAGGATTCTGATGTCATCAAAGCTGACGTTAAAAAATTGAGCGAAACCACGCGTAAAATACAATAACAAATTAATGCTTCAGACACTAAAAACGATGATCAGGTAGAAATACTGACTGAAAAATATGATGAATTGGCCAGTCGTATTGACGTTATTGAAAGTAATAATGATAGCAAATCAGACGATACTTCACCGATTTTGTTTAACCAAACACCTGAATTCCAAAATCTACAGCAGACAATTAGTGAGATAGATTCGTCTAATAATACATTACGTAGAAAATTGTCAAGTTTACAGCAAGAGGTAACAGAGATAAAAAATATTTCAGTTAATAACACGTCACAGCATACGGCGAATTCCGAACGTTTCTCACACTCACACAGCCAGTATAATTTAGGTAATCTACAGAGAGTACGTGAGTTAGATACCGAACAGTCACAGTCAAACAGATTCTCATACAATCCTGAACCTGTTCCGTCATACAGAGACGATAATTTTGATTACAAACATTTTCTATCAGTGAGAAAATTGAAAGTGTTTAAAAATGACAGAACACAGATTCACCCCCCTGGATTGGATACAACAATTTAGCTTTGCTTTTCCACCGACTTGGCCCGTAACGCACAAACTTGAATTTATTTGCAGTTTTTTGGAAGGCGAACCGGCAACTCGTATGAGACCGATCGCGAGACAATGTTACTCGGTAGAAGAATTTCAGAATGCTTTTCTGTCAGCGTATTGATTGAAGACGACACAGCGCGGAATTAAGGATCAACTAATTAGTTTGCCGAATTATGAGAACTCAAATTTTTCCATTGTCACGCAATTTTTTGAACACATGGTCCAACAAAACCAGTACGTAAGTGAACCATACAGTGAATCTGCACTTATTCAATTACGTATCTCTAAATTACCACGATCATTAAGAGTGTCACTTTTAACAGGTCGGCAGAAGGAAAATATTTCGGCATTTAGAGATCTGTTACAGCTTTTGGAAGTGCAGCAATCCGATTATTCCTTTATAAACAAAAATTTTTCATATAGTAACCAAGGTCAACAAACATACAGTAATTACGATCAGCCACGCAATTACAATAGCAAAGCTAATAGACGCTTCAGGAACGACAACCACCAGAATTCTAATAACAGGCAAAATTTTAATTATCAATATCGACAAAATTATCAGCAAGAAGAACCACATTTTAGTAACAATAGGCGTTTTTCTCCGCAACAGCATCAAAGCTAGCCGGTTAGCATACCTAACCAACAATGCAGTGTGCAAGGTCAGCCAGGCTTTAATGTTTCGCCGCGTGCACGTATAGTCTCAGTTCCAACAAATAGTAACGCACAGCAGCAAGGAAATAACTACGTACAGAAAACACACTATTTCAATTCCTATCGCAATGCGCCGTACAGAAATTTCTATCACGACAGACGTAAAAACAATGAGCACAATTTTCAGTGTACATCTAATAACAGTCGGTCTTACCAACAGCAAAATCATCCGCAAGAACATATTCTCATGAATGAAGCAGACAGTAGATATCATCCAGAACGTAGTACGTCTGGAAGAAATAACAGAACAGTTCAAATAGTCGAAATGCCACAGAATCCTCCTGATAATAATAATGCGTCAGATAGAATTTGACTAGATACTGTACGGGTCGCATCTTCCAGTAACACAAGCACTACTTTAGACACGCAGAATGTTGTTCACGAAAATGTTATTACTTTTGACGACATCCGAGACACTCTTTTGCAGGAAAGACCAATTGTTCAAAAAACCATTTCACACCCTGTCATCGAAATTAAAATTGGATCATCGAAATTTTCGGCAGTAAACGATTCTGGATCACCTATGTCAGTTATAAATGAAGAAACTTTCAACGAGTGTAACAAAGAGAATACCTATCCTACATTACCATTAGGCAAAACGAAAGTAAAAGGAGCAGTATCTAGTAAAGGAGTAGATGTTAAATTACAGACACATTTATCATTTTGTATTGCAGGTCATACGTTTCACTCAAATTTTTGGATTGTTCCCTTATTGACGACAGACATTATTTTAGGTACGAATTTTCTGGTGCAACACGATGCCATTATTGACTTTCAAAACTCCTATTTAATGTTGAAGGATGAAAATTTACAACTAGCTCTAGAATTTCAGCACTTATTATCTGCAGAAGAACAAACAATTAATCGTACAGAGGTCATTTCCGCATCACGTAACATAGACTGTAATTCCACATTATTGACAGATACGTACGTACACAACTATAATACTCCAGACGAAGCCGAGTATGACGTTATACAGACGATTTCTGATAAAGTTAAACAGAGCAGTGCAAATACAGACGACGAACGCACGCAACTACACAAAATTCTTTTACAGCAAGCTCCAGTTTTTGACAACGTTCCTGGTACTATGTCCGGTTTTATGTATGAATTTCAAGTTAAACAGCACGACACATTTAAAGCCAAGCATTATCCCATTCCGTATATTCATAGAGAACAAGTTAAGAAAGAATTGCAAGCTATGCTTGACCAAGGAATTATTGAACCGGCAGTTAGTCCGTACATAAACCCGCTCCATATTGTTAAGAAAAAGGATGGCTCACTTCGCCTCGTACTTGATTCGCGTCACATCAATGACATTATTATTAATGAAACAGATCGCCCACAGACACTAGAAGAACTTCTACAGAAATTTCACGGTACTGCTATTTATTCTACATTAGATCTGAAATCGGGATTTTGTCAAATTCAGCTCCATCCGAACTGCAGAAAGTACACAGAATTTCTCTGTTTTGGTGACTGTTATCGATTCTGTAAATTACCATTCGGTTTAACTATTTCTTCTGCGGCTTTTATTCGCGGTTTGAACACAATACTTCCGACAGAACTTAAAGACAGAATCACAACGTGCGTAGACGACATTCTTATTGCAGAAGCTAACTGGTCTGAACACAATTTGATTCTTGAACGACTGTTGCAAACTTTTCATGCACAAGGACTCACAGTTAATCTCAGTAAATAGCACTTTGGTAAAACTTCTATAAAATTTCTTGGACATGTAATTTCAGCAGAGGGCATTACGCCTGACCCGGAAAAACTTCAAGCTTTACGTGACATTACTGTTCCTACGACGAAAAAACAACTACGCAGCTTTTTGGGTTTAATTAACTTTTTTCGTAAATTTATTCATTACTCTGCTTTAGACACCCCTAGATTATGTCAATTGACAGGTAAAAGCACTATTTGGTCGTGGGATAAGCAAGCACATTCTGAATTTATGAACCTGAAACATGCTTTGTTGAATGCACCACTTTTATCGCACCCAGATCTTACTAGAAATTTTTCCATTGCCACCGACAGTTCTAACACCGCTTTAGGCGTACATAGTTTTCAGGAAATTGAAGAAGATGGTTGTACAGTAATTAAAAACATCGCTTTTGCAAGTCGCATTCTGTCACCTGCTGAACGAAATTATCTGTTACAGAACTTGAAACATTATGTGTTGTTTGGGCTTTTACGAGATTTAGGCATTTTCTTTATGGAAGACATACCACCGTTTACACAGACCACAGAGCGATACAATTTTTACTTTCGGCTAAATTTACACACGACAGATTAAGTAGATGGAAACTTTATTTACAGGAATTTAATTTTACAATTGTTCACATTCCCGGCACACAAAATATTGTAGCAGACGCACTATCCCGTTCTCTCAGCAACAATCAGCAAGACATCGCAACCAACTTCTGCAAAGCAAATTTCAGCGTCATGTACATTCAACAAGTTGCATTTGAAAATTTCATTTCGTCGTCATTACAAGACATAGCACAAGAGCAGAGTAAAGACAACGTATGGAAAGAGATTAAACACCTTTGGCAAGATAGGAATAATGTTACCATTAGAAACCATTACACTGTACGCAATAATATTCTGTTTCGCCGCTCTCATCCTGACAGCAACAATTGGTTATTATGCATTCCTGATGAACTTGTTAACAAATTAATCTGGTATACTCATTTAAGTTACGCACATTACGGAGCCAGAAAATGTTTTCTTATACTGAGACATAACTGTTATTTTACGAACATGGAGAAACGTATTCGACGAGTTTTAGCGTCATGTAAAATCTGTCAGAAAGCTAAATCAGATACGACTTCACATATTCCTCCATTACATCCCATTGTACCTGTTCAATTGAGACATATGGCCGCTGTAGACATTTTTGGTCCGATTCCCAGAACTAATAGAGGTTTTTGCTACATCTTTGTCGCTGTCGAACTCACTTCAAAATTTGTTACCTTCACTCCGTTACGCAAAACTACTGCTAAAACTGTTTCGAAAGAATTTGTAAAACATTTTTTATTTTATGTAGGGCATGTGTTGAAAGTAATTTCCGACAATGGATCACAGTTTCGATCTGCTATATGGACACGTATGGTACGAGCTAGAAACATTTCTCCGATCTGTATATCCAGGTACCATGCTTCTTCGAACCCTTGTGAACGATTAATGAAAGAAATTGGTAAACTGTGTAGAATATACTGCCATAAAAGACATATTGATTGGGACACACACATACTCTCATTCCAAGACGTAATTAATTCCATACCGAATGAATCTACTATGCTATCTCCGTCTGTTATACTGAAAAATGTTGAACCACCTAACAAAATTAAAGAGTAAGTAACATTTCCTACATCTCGTCGACTACGACACCATGAAATAATTGACATTGCGCTGAACAACATCAAACGTGCCGCAGAGCGCCGTAGAAGACAGCAAAAACAGGTTTGTATACGCCGTGAATTTCACATTGGACAGAAGGTATTAGTACGTACACACTATCTATCCAACAAAGGAAAGAGTAAATGCAGTAAATTTGAACTTCTATACGCAGGTCCATATCGGATTCGCAGCATTCCTCACCCCAATGTTGTACACGTCGAAACTTTGAGAACCAGAAAAACCAAAGGAAACCACCACATATCGAATATCAAACCTTTTATTGAATGAAGATACTTTATGATTTAACATGCTGTAATGCCATTTGCTAATTTTTATGACCATTTATGCAATTATATTTATGTGACTACTTACTGATGATTGTCGTATTTTTCTTGGCAAGTACCCAGCAAGTTAAGGTTAGCAGGTCGCTCTTCTTGTCGTTACACATCAGACCGTGCACATTTTTCCAAATAAACTTACGTATCTTATGAATAATTATGCAATTTTATCTAGTGACATATTAATTTTATTAAATTCTCTCTCCATTGAAGTCTTTAATTCTCGCCTCTATTAACTACACAACATACAAGCTGAACACAAAGAAAGTCATATTTCTTGTCATCATTTTTTATGTATGTATGATTGTTTTCCTGTTTTGTTTGTATGTACTATGAAATATTTAAGATATAACAAACACCAGTTGACTTTAACATTTTTGCCTTATGATATCTCAACATCGTGACTACTTTACTTCCTTTTTTTTGCTGCTACATTGTGATACAGTGGGTACATTTTTGCCTCTGAACACTATCTATGTTTTTGACATATTACGTTTTCTGTCATGCTATGCTGTATGCTCAATTATGCTACTATAAACCAGTTTTTATTTAATGAGTATATGATTTAAATGCAAGACATTAATCTTTGTTCATCATTTTCAGAAAGAAATAACGTGTAAAAGAAATAATTTAAACAGAAATGGGAATTTCACATTAGGAATGAACGAAAGAAGATGCAAAAAAAAAAAAATAAAAAACCTCATTCGGAAGAGTAAATGGATCAGAATTAACAAGCATTAACAAGAATATACTATACACATCGCAGAATAGCAGTCTTAACTAATTTTTTCTTTCAGAATACAAGGCGATTGATGCAGGCTGTCAGACAGAACTACACATCTTAGTTTTAGTGATGAAATACGTTATAAATAAGGAATAGTTGTATAATGAATAATGAAGTGACTTTTTTGCAGATGATAATGAATGGGGATGAATAATGATGAAGAATATGCTACTATGGATAATGAAGTTTTTCTTTACAGGTGATGATAATAATGGAGTTATGATAATATAGATAATGAAGTGATGGATAATGAAGTTTTTTTTTCTTTACAGATGAGGATGATGTTGAAGTTATGTATTTATGCTATGTATTTATTTTAGTATTTGTTGCAGTTCGTTTTGACAATATGTGTTATATTGCAGAGTATGATGACTGAAGGTTTTGGAAGGGACAGCTAGGGAACACAATTTTTTAATACACATTTCACTACCTGTTAATTCTAAGTTCACTACTTTTCAGCATAAAATGCGTTTCTTCTTTCAGTTTAATAATCCATTTTTGTATTTTGCAGGAGAAATTATTTATGAAATTAATGTGCTATAAGCAGTTGTTCATTAAACCTATGTCATTTATGAATGTGATTACATATTCTCTACTTGTTTCATAATCTTGCTACAGCTGACTCATGACGAATGACATTACACATCTTCATTTGCAGCAACAACTCAAAAGCAAATATTTTCATTCTTCAGTAATTACCCAATGCAATGCATTGCTTATATATATATATATATATATATATATATATATATATATATATATATATATATCCCCCCATGAACCATGGACCTTGCCGTTGGTGGGGAGGCTTGCATGCCTCAGCGATACAGATATCCGTACCGTAGGTGCAACCACAACGGAGGGGTATCTGTTGAGAGGCCAGACAAACGTGTGGTTCCTGAAGAGGGGCAGCAGCCTTTTCAGTAGTTGCAAGGGCAACAGTCTGGATGATTGACTGATCTGGCCTTGTAACAATAACCAAAACGGCCTTGCTGTGCTGGTACTGCGAACGGCTGAAAGCAAGGGGAAACTACAGCCGTAATTTTTCCCGAGGCCATGCAGCTTTACTGTATGATTACATGATGATGGCGTCCTCTTGGGTAAAATATTCCGGAGGTAAAATAGTCCCCCATTCGGATCTCCGGGCGGGGACTACTCAAGAGGATGTCGTTATCAGGAGAAAGAAAACTGGCGTTCTACGGATCGGAGCGTGGAATGTCAGATCCCTTAATCGGGCAGGTAGGTTAGAAAATTTAAAAAGGGAAATGGATAGGTTGAAGTTAGATATAGTGGGAATTACTGAAGTTCGGTGGCAGGAGGAACAAGACTTCTGGTCAGGTGACTACAGGGTTATAAACACAAAATCAAATAGGGGTAATGCAGGAGTAGGTTTAATAATGAATAGGAAAATAGGAATGCGGGTAAGCTACTACAAACAGCATAGTGAACGCATTATTGTGGCCAAGATAGATACGAAGCCCACACCTACTACAGTAGTACAAGTTTATATGCCAACTAGCTCTGCAGATGACGAAGAAATTGAAGAAATGTATGATGAAATAAAAGAAATTATTCAGATTGTGAAGGGAGACGAAAATTTAATAGTCATGGGTGACTGGAATTCGAGTGTAGGAAAAGGGAGAGAAGGAAACATAGTAGGTGAATATGGATTGGGGGACAGAAATGAAAGAGGAAGCCGCCTGGTAGAATTTTGCACAGAGCACAACATAATCATAACTAACACTTGGTTTAAGAATCATGAAAGAAGGTTGTATACATGGAAGAACCCTGGAGATACTAAAAGGTATCAGATAGATTATATAATGGTAAGACAGAGATTTAGGAACCAGGTTTTAAATTGTAAGACATTTCCAGGGGCAGATGTGGACTCTGACCACAATCTATTGGTTATGACCTGTAGATTAAAACTGAAGAAACTGCAAAAAGGTGGGAATTTAAGGAGATGGGACCTGGATAAACTAAAAGAATCAGAGGTTGTACAGAGATTCAGGGAGAGCATAAGGGAGCAATTGACAGGAATGGGGGAAATAAATACAGTAGAAGAAGAATGGGTAGCTTTGAGGGATGAAGTAGTCAAGGCAGCAGAGGATCAAGTAGGTAAAAAGACGAGGGCTAGTAGAAATCCTTGGGTAACAGAAGAAATATTGAATTTAATTGATGAAAGGAGAAAATATAAAAATGCAGTAAGTGAAACAGGCAAAAAGGAATACAAACGTCTCAAAAATGAGATCGACAGGAAGTGCAAAATGGCTAAGCGGGGATGGCTAGAGGACAAATGTAAGGATATAGAGGCCTGTCTCACTAGGGGTAAGATAGATACCGCCTACAGGAAAATTAAAGAGACCTTTGGAGATAAGAGAACGACTTGTATGAATATCAAGAGCTCAGATGGAAACCCAGTTCTAAGCAAAGAAGGGAAAGCAGAAAGGTGGAAGGAGTATATAGAGGGTCTATACAAGGGCGATGTACTTGAGGACAATATTATGGAAATGGAAGAGGATGTAGATGAAGATGAAATGGGAGATACGATACTGCGTGAAGAGTTTGACAGAGCACTGAAAGACCTGAGTCGAAACAAGGCCCCCGGAGTAGACAATATTCCATTGGAACTACTGACGGCCGTGGGAGAGCCAGTCCTGACAAAACTCTACCATCTGGTGAGCAAGATGTATGAAACAGGCGAAATACCCTCAGACTTCAAGAAGAATATAATAATTCCAATCCCAAAGAAAGCAGGTGTTGACAGATGTGAAAATTACCAAACTATCAGCTTAATAAGTCACAGCTGCAAAATACTAACACGAATTCTTTACAGACGAATGGAAAAACTAGTAGAAGCCAACCTCGGGGAAGATCAGTTTGGATTCCGTAGAAACACTGGAACACGTGAGGCAATACTGACCTTACGACTTATCTTAGAAGAAAGATTAAGGAAAGGCAAACCTACGTTTCTAGCATTTGTAGATTTAGAGAAAGCTTTTGACAATGTTGACTGGAATACTCTCTTTCCAATTCTAAAGGTGGCAGGGGTAAAATACAGGGAGCGAAAGGCTATTTACAATTTGTACAGAAAACAGATGGCAGTTATAAGAGTCGAGGGACATGAAAGGGAAGCAGTGGTTGGGAAGGGAGTAAGACAGGGTTGTAGCCTCTCCCCGATGTTGTTCAATCTGTATATTGAGCAAGCAGTAAAGGAAACAAAAGAAAAATTCGGAGTAGGTATTAAAATTCATGGAGAAGAAATAAAAACTTTGAGGTTCGCCGATGACATTGTAATTTTGTCAGAGACAGCAAAGGACTTGGAAGAGCAGTTGAATGGAATGGACAGTGTCTTGAAAGGAGGATATAAGATGAACATCAACAAAAGCAAAACAAGGATAATGGAATGTAGTCTAATTAAGTTGGGTGATGCTGAGGGAATTAGATTAGGAAATGAGGCACTTAAAGTAGTAAAGGAGTTTTGCTATTTGGGGAGCAAAATAACTGATGATGGTCGAAGTAGAGAGGATATAAAATGTAGGATGGCAATGGCAAGGAAAGCGTTTCTGAAGAAGAGAAATTTGTTAACATCCAGTATTGATTTAAGTTCCAGGAAGTCATTTCTGAAAGTATTCGTATGGAGTGTAGCCATGTATGGAAGTGAAACACGGACGATAAATAGTTTGGACAAGAAGAGAATAGAAGCTTTCGAAATGTGGTGCTACAGAAGAATGTTGAAGATTAGATGGGTAGATCACATAACTAATGAGGAAGTATTGAATAGGATTGGGGAGAAGAGAAGTTTGTGGCACAACTTGACCAGAAGAAGGGATCGGTTGGTAGGACATGTTCTGAGGCATCAAGGGATCACCAATTTAGTATTGGAGGGCAGCGTGGATGGTAAAAATCGTAGAGGGAGACCAAGAGATGAATACACTAAGCAGATTCAGAAGGATGTAGGTTGCAGTAGGTACTGGGAGATGAAAAAGCTTGCACAGGATAGAGTAGCATGGAGAGCTGCATCAAACCAGTCTCAGGACTGAAGACGACAACAACAACATATATATATATATATATATATATATATATATATATATATATATATATATATATATATATATATATATAGGGGTCAAGGTGGTTGGTAGAGGTAGCACCTTTGCTTGGGGTTGACTCAGTACTGTTCCTCACCACCCCAGGGATGAGCTGAGGAGGTATGCAAGACCTTTGCCTCTGAGGAAGCAACGTGCAAGACCGTCCGTGCGTGGTGAAGAGCCACATCCTACACGAGGTGACACTGTTAACGCAGAACACGGCGGATCTATAGGAGAAAACCTTGAAAAAAAATCTCACATTACAAATCCTCAATGCGTCTGTACTCGAGTCGAGCGGCAGCGAGGTCAGCGTCTGTCCATCTAGTAGGTGCGGCTGTATTATATGCTCCAGCAACTGACAATCCCTGGTTCTAAACACCCAGTGGAAACACTGGACCAAAACTTACAAGCTATCATGATTCGTGAGAGTAATGACAGAATTACCCCAGGTGGTAACCAATCCACTCGTCGACAGACGACAACTGGGTTTTCGGATTCTGGGGAACCCCGGCCATCACGATCAGAGTTCTCAAGCAAACTTCATCCCAAGGTTCCCATGTACATTGGTACCTTCAACATTCAGACCCTAATTCAACCTGGAAAATTACACAACTTAGTAACAGAGCTAGACCAACAAAAAATTAAGATCTTAGCGTTACAAGAAACTAGATTCATGGATGAAAATACAATAGACTATGGAAAATATCGCATCTTCAAGAGCAAGACTGACAAACGAATTGCCAATAGTACGCCACTCCTGGGCATGGCATTTGCGGTGCACAGAAATATATTAGGCTCAGTTAGAGAGGTCTCTTCCATAAATAATCGCCTCATGACCATGCGTATCCAGTGCGCCAACAAGAAATACACATTGATAAATGTTCATGCACCCACAAACATAGACAACAAAAAACGCCAACTACAAACAGAAAAATTCTGGACTAAACTTGAAGATGTCATGGCCAAAATTCCCCGGGATGATATCAAAATCTTAATGGGAGATTTCAATGCACAAATTGGCAGAGAGAAAGAACACCAAAAAACTGTAGGAAAATATCCAGCACACAGATTCACCAACAGAAACGGACTGAGATTTATTGAACTATGCCAACAAAATAATCTAAAAATAATGTCTACATCTTTGAGAAAAAAACCTAGAAAACAAAAGACCTGGAGGTCCCCCATACAAGAGATCGGCGAATATCAGATTGACCACATTGCCATCTCCTATTTCGTACAGAAAGAGATCCATTATGTCCAAGTCCGCAGAGGGGCGAACATTGACTCAGACCACTACTTAACACGCATTAAAGTGAAATTCACCCCAAAAAAATTCTATCCGAAGAAAACACACATGATGAAATTTGACACACGAACAATCAAAGAAACCAATCTGAAGGAGGAGTGGGAAAAGGAACCAGCTGACTCTTGGGAAAAATTTCGAACAAAAATTACAAAGAAGGCAAAAGAACTGATCCCATTGAAAAAGAACACAAAACACCCCTGGTGGGACTCTGGATGTGAAAAAGCGCTGGAAGAAAGAAAGAAAGCCTTTCTGAAGTATAACAGTAAAAACTCCCCAGAAAATCTAGATCACTTCCACAACACCAGAAGACAAGTGGCAAAAACAATCAGACAAGTCAAGAGGAAGTACCTCAAGGAACAGTGTGAGTCTATTGAAGAAAATTTCCGTAACTATAATGTACGAGACTTCTATAAGACCTTTGCTGGGAGAATCAATGGATACGGCTCACGAAATCTATGTTTCAGAAAACCAGATGGAAAACTAGCGCTCACAAATCGGGAAAATTGTGAGGAGCTGGCAAGATACTTTTCCGGACTCCTCAATTGCCCTGAACCTTCTTCAAGATTCCCTCAAGAAACTGCTATCTACACAAATCCAGAATCCCCACCACCTACACTAGAGGAGATCCAAAGACATATTCATAGACTGAAAAACAACAAGGCATCCGGAGAAGATAATATCACTGCAGAACTACTTAAAAATCTTGGACCAAATTCCCTCAAAGAACTCACTCAAATCATCACAGACATTTGGCAGACAGAAAAACTACCAGAAGATTGGAAATGCGCCCTAATTCATCCACTGCATAAAAAGGGAGACATGGCAGATACAAACAACTTTCGAGGAATCTCCCTTCTCCAAGTCACTTATAAAATCCTCTCAGCTTGTCTTCTTCAACGAACACAAGAACAACTCGAACACAGTATTGGTGAATACCAAGCTGGCTTTCGCCCTCACCGATCCTGTGCAGAACAAATTTTCAATTTGAAGACAACACTAAAATACAAAGAAGTCAGAAACAGTCCGATCATTTGTTCCTTTGTTGATTTCGCAAAGGCTTATGATTCAATCGATAGGCAATCTCTCTTTATTATCCTTGAGGAGCTAGGACTCGATCCGAAAACCCTAAACCTTATCAAAGAAACGCTCACAAACACAACTTCTAAGATAAAATTCCAGGGTGAAATATCAGAGCCCTTCCTGATCAAAACCGGCGTCAGACAAGGTGACGGCTTGTCTCCACTCCTCTTCAACCTTGTCTTAGACAAAGTCATCCGAGAATGGGAAAAAGAACTGAAGAATCAAAATTACTGGAAGCCTATACAACTAGGAAGATCTAAAGATGGTATTAAAATTTCATGCTTGGCATTTGCAGATGACGTGGCCATTCTAGCAGAAAACGAGACCACAGCAATTAAACAGATAGACATTCTCAAAGAATGCGCCGAAAAAGTTGGGCTACAAATTTCCTTCCAAAAAAACCAAATTCATCTGCTCAAAATTTGAAACTCAAAAACTGACTACAAAACATGGACAAATTGAGAGAGTTCCATTCTTTAAATACTTAGGCGAGGTCCTAGAACCTACAGGGGGAGAGAAAACTGCACAAAAAGTTCGACTGCAAAAACTGAAAAGAGCATACTGGAAAACCCACAACATCTACAATAAAAAGTGTCTCTCCATTCACTCAAAAATACGACACTACAATACAGTAATCAAGCCCGAAGCACTATATGCCAGCGAAACACTCACACTCCATAGAAAAGGCGACCTGGAAGGCATCCTGAAAGAGGAACGCAAAATTATCAGAAAGATTCTTGGCCCAAAAAGAACGGAAGATGGATACAGGTTACAGTCTCGGAAAACTACAGAAAAATTATCTAACCTCGCCGCAGACATCTGGAAAAGAACAACCCGAGAATGAAGTTTGCAAGAGACAGGGGACAAAATGGACAGAGGAAAGAAAGAGAATTCATGGGGAAAGAATGAGAGAAGTTTGGAGAATTAAAAAATTGAATCGGAAAAGCTTTGCGTGATCCGTATGGGTCCAATCGCACATAATTATATATATATATTATATATATATATTATATATATATATTATATATATTATATATTATATATATATATAATGCTTTATAATTAGGCAATGAGTACCAATGCCCTCTGTAAAACGATTTATGTACATTATTCTGTAATACTATGTCATTTATGAGCTCCTGTTTTCAGTGATGACCTCTGATGGTTTATAATTAGGCAATGAGTGCCAATGTTCTCTGTAAAACGATTTATGAACATTATTATGTAATACTATGCCACTTATTAGCTCCTGTTTTTAATGATGACTTCTGATGGTTTGTAATTAGGCAATGAGTGCCAATGTTCTCTGTAAAACGATTTATGTACATTATTCTGTAATACTATGTCATTTATTAGCTCTTGTTTTCAATGATGACTTCTGATGGTTTATAATTAGGTAATGAGTGCCAATGTTCTCTGTAAAACGATTTATGTACATTATTCTGTAATACTATGTCATTTATTAGCTCCTGTTTTCAATGATGACCTCTGATGGTTTATAATTAGGCAATGAGTGCCAATGTTCTCTGTAAAACGATTTATGTACATTATTCTGTAATACTATGTCATTTATTAGCTCCTGTTTTCAATTATGATTTCTGATGGTTTGTAATTAGGCAATGAGTGCCAATGTTCTCTGCAAAACGACTGATGAACATTATTCTGTAATACTATGTCATTTAGTAGCTCCTGTTTTCAATGATGACTTCTGATGGTTTGTAATTAGGCACTGTGTGCCAATGTTCTCTGTAAAACGATTTATGTACATTATTCTGTAATACTACATCATTTATTAGCTCCTGTTTTCAATGATGACTTCTGATGGTTTATAATTAGGCAATGAGTGCCAATGTTCTCTGTAAAACGACTCATGAACATTATTCTGTAATACTATGACACTTATTAACTCCTGTTGTTAATGATGACCTCTGATGGTTTATAATTAGGCAATGAGTGCAAATGTTCTCTGTAAAACAAGTCATGAACATTATTCTGTAATACTACATACATGGTACAGAAATGTTCAATAACTGGGCAATGAGTGCCACCAACTATTAATGTAATTCTCAATGAAGACTAGTATGTGACTTAATGTCGTTCACCTTCTGACCTAACTACCTGGAATTACTGCAATATCCGTTTGTCCTGTATATCCTCATGATCATGGAGCACTATATTTGGTTTTTGGACTAATTCTACATTGGTGTACCTTACAAGAACGTGGTGTTGACACGACATGCTGTCCACCACCATGAGCGATGGAGATGCTATTACGGTCCCACTGTTTGGTGTACCTAATGTACTACCAGAAAGATAACATGGAATATTACTACGACATTTCAGTGTCTTGGCTACACTGATTAATACTTCTGCTAAAAGAACTTCAGATTGTCTCACTTGGTGTTGTGCTTCTGTAGAAAGATATGGACTTTCAGTGCAGCTGTGTGCAACCTAAAGTGCTACAACCATGATGCAATCCTTCCCTTTCCTATCCTAATTCTTGTAACATAGTGAAAATCATTTTTGCTAACATGGTTTGTATTGATGACCTATACATTTTTGATTTGCTGATATGTTCTGAACTACAGTGCATGTACACTTATGTCATTTGTTAATTTGTTTTGTACTCATTGTATATATATTTTGTCATTACCTGATAAGTTCTTTACTCAGTGCGTGTGCACTATATATTTATTTCATGTTCTACACCTATATATATCGCTTTATACTGTGATTGTAAAGTTAGTTAGTTAAAAAAAATTGTTGCTCATGGCAAGTGCAAATGACTCACCATCGCTGCCAAATTTTGCCCCCCCCCCCCCCCCCCAGTGGAGGGTTATGAAACACGTATGTATTCATTACCAGCGATGATGAGGCATGACAGAATCTCTGACCAGAGAGTTATTCATCGTTGCTAGTCTGCGCTTGACCGCGCGAGAGTCAGTTGTACTCTGTCTGTAGTAGTAGTCTGCGCAAGTCTGCAGTAGTAGTCAGTCGGATACGGTAGTAGCGGGTGGACGGTTGTACTGAGCAGGCGTCGGCATGCGTCGACGGCGTGTTCTTCTTGCGACTCTCGTCAGGATTGTGGTGGACGATGAGTATTGTTGTAGAAGATAAAGAAGCAGCATTGCGCATATTTAATAATGTATGTTAATTGTAATTAATTTGTTCAAAAAATGCCCCAATAATAATTTCTTTTATAAAGTAACTCATTAAAACAAAAACAATCATTTCAATTTAAGGAATATTTCCTATGCATTTCCTCCAAGAATCAAAATTAAATATATGCCAGCATTGCACGAAGCTGTGTCGATAGATAAGAGCAGATATAGATGCAGTTTTTATGATGCAGTTTTTATTGAGGTAAGAATTTTTTGCTTTTTTTTATTCAGAATACAGGGCCGAAGGTCAGCGCTGCTGCCCTTAGAGAATTTTTCAGGTTTAATTTTTTTGTGTTGAGATGTTACATACGGTTGATGGTTCATTATTTGATTAATATTATTGTTGGTTTATGGACAATCTTCATTTCTTAATTTTGTGGGAAGTTAACACTTGGCTCAATTTTCATATTTTGTTTAAATATTTCTGTGGGGACGATATTGCTTCGTGGGTTCATTTCAATTTAACGATATTTGGCTCCATTTCCATTTCCATTTTTTATTGACATATTTTTGCAGGGAGGTTACAACATCACTAGAAAAACCTGAGAGTTCTATGGGAAGGCCATAGAGTGTTGTGATGAACATTATATTGAAGATAATGAAGTAAAGAAACCAAAGAGATTTTTTAATACATCACTAGAAGAAACCCAAGAGTTCTACGGGAGGGCCATAGATTGTTGTAATGAACGTGACATTGAAACAATGAAGTGTAGGACCTGGAAATGGAAAAAAGAACACATTGACACCGGTGTGTCAGACCCACCATACTTGCTCCAGACACTGCGAGAGGGCTGTACAAGCAATGATCACACGCACGGCACAGCGGACACACCAGGAACCGCGGTGTTGGCCGTCGAATGGCGCTAGCTGCGCAGCATTTGTGCACCGCCGCCGTCAGTGTCAGCCAGTTTGCCGTGGCATACGGAGCTCCATCGCAGTCTTTAACACTGGTAGCATGCCGCGACAGCGTGGACGTGAACCGTATGTGCAGTTGACGGACTTTGAGTGAGGGCGTATAGTGGGCATGCGGGAGGCCGGGTGGACGTACCGCCGAAATGCTCAACACGTGGGGCGTGAGGTCTCCACAGTACATCGATGTTGTCGCCAGTGGTCGGCGGAAGGTGCACGTGCCCGTCGACCTGGGACCGGACCGCAGCGACACACGGATGCACGCCAAGACCGTAGGATCCTACGCAGTGCCGTAGGGGACCGCACCGCCACTTCCCAGCAAATTAGGGACACTGTTGCTCCTGGGGTATCGGCGAGGACCATTCGCAACCGTCTCCATGAAGCTGGGCTACGGTCCTGCACACTGTTAGGCCGTCTTCCGTTCACGCCCCAACATCGTGCAGCCCGCCTCCAGTGGTGTCGCGACAGGCGTGAATGGAGGGACGAATGGAGACGTGTCGTCTTCAGCGATGAGAGTCGCTTCTGCCTTGGTGCCAATGATGGTCGTATGCGTGTTTGGCGCCGTGCAGGTGAGCGCCACAATCAGGACTGCATACGACCGAGGCACACAGGGCCAACACCCGGCATCATGGTGTGGGGAACGATCTCCTACACTGGCCGTACACCACTGGTGATCGTCGAGGGGACACTGAATAATGCACGGTACATCCAAACCGTCATCGAACCCATCGTTCTACCATTCCTAGACCGGCAACGGAACTTGCTGTTCCAACAGGACAATGCACGTCCGCATGTATCCCGTGCCACCCAACGTGCTCTAGAAGGTGTAAGTCAACTACCCTGGCCAGCAAGATCTCCGGATCTGTCCCCCATTGAGCATGTTTGGGACTGGATGAAGCGTCGTCTCACGCGGTCTGCACGTCCAGCACGAACGCTGGTCCAACTGAGGCGCCAGGTGGAAATGGCATGGCAAGCCGTTCCACAGGACTACATCCAGCATCTCTACGATCGTCTCCATGGGAGAATAGCAGCCTGCATTGCTGCGAAAGGTGGATATACACTGTACTAGTGCCGACATTGTGCATACTCTGTTGCTTGTGTCTATGTGCCTGTGGTTCTGTCAGTGTGATCATGTGATGTATCTGACCCCAGGAATGTGTCAATAAAGTTTCCCTTTCCTGGGACAATGAATTCACGGTGTTCTTATTTCAATTTCCAGGAGTGTATTATTTGTTCAATAGATAAAAATGAACTACAGTATTACTATTATACAATAAACAATCTGTATATGTTCAGAGTTGGAAGAAATTAATGATTTTTACATTTTTTGTTTGCAACTAAAAGGTGATATAAATTTTTTGCGCCATTGTATTATATTTCTAGAGATTATCTGTGAAATATAATTTTGTAAGACATCACGAATACATACTGTTGAAGTAATTCAATAAAGTATTTCCTGAAAATATTGTTTTTTATAGTTGTTGACTTCTGCGAAAACGGTCCTCAATTATGCTCAGAATCTGCATCCGCCCCTGGAATTTTTTTACGTTTGAAATCTGGTTTCGAAATCTGTGTCTTACCACTAAAAAATCTTTCTAAAATCTTGCTGTGTCTAGGTCTCTCCGACATATAAAGACTTCTTTAACGATTCTTAAACTAAGACAATTACTCACATACATTATCTGTGCAGTGTGTGGCCCATCGGTTAACTTTAGCAGCCAATTAAATAGCGAAATACTGTTTGGAGCTTGTAAAGTTTCAATATATTCGGAATAGAATTTGTAGTTACTTTGAACAGTCACCAAAGAATTCCAGAGTATTGAAAGATATAGAAGAAATACTTAATAAGTCAAGGAAAAAAGATGTGAAAATTTTAGCCATTCGCTGTATCTCATTGGGAGCGACGGACAATTCCCAATGTATGAGTTAGAATTCTTGGGTATCTGTGCGTTCAGTCTGCGCTAGCTACAGGATGACAATTATTGAACTATGTGAAATAAAATCGTCATAAATTCTGAACGGTTTGCGTTAGAACGTTCAAACTACACGGTTGACCGCGTGGCATGATGGGAAATGGTATGCGCCTGCATGGTTTCGTTTAGCGACGAAGCCCCCTTTCGTTTGGACTATCGAACGGCACGTGAAAGTTTTGGAAAATGGTTGTATCCCTATTATCCAAAGTGACCGTGATTTCGACAAGATGTGGTTCACGCAAGCTGGAGCTTGACCCCATCGAAGCAGGAGAGTGTTTGATGTCCAGGTGGAGCAGTTTGGGGACCGCATTCTGGCTCTGGGGTACCCAGAGGCCACTGACATGGGCCTCGATTGGCCACCATATTCTCCGGATCTGAACACATGCAATTCCTTTTTGTGGGGTTGTATTAGAGACACGGTGTACAGCAATAACCCCAAAACCACTGCTGAGCCGAAAACAGCCATTCAGGAGGTTATCGACAGCATCGATACTCCGACACTAGAGCGAGTCATGCAGAATTTCGCTATTCGTTTGCGCCTCATCATCGCCAATGATGGCGGGCGTATCGAACACGTCATAACCTGAATCCGAATACCTGTAGTGACGTTTACACGTTGAATAAAGTGGGTGCAAGCCGTAGTTTGTAACTATTTTACGTTTTTTGCATGTAGTTCAATAATTGTCAACATGTACATACACTCTTGTCGGAATTTAAGATATCAGTTCGTAATACTATGTGAAGCTTTATTCCCGTTTATAGCTTTGCCTTTATAAGGAAATTTTATATGCTAATGATTTTGAAATAACTGTAACTTCTAAATCAATGTATTAGTTTAACTTTCAATGACAAATGTATTTTTTGTGACTTTATTTCAAGTTTCTAAAGTGAAGTTAGCTTCGTGATCCTTACGCGAAATGTGCACTGGCTGCGATAGAATCATTCTGCAGT
Source organism: Schistocerca serialis cubense (assembly GCF_023864345.2). Taxonomy (NCBI): domain Eukaryota; kingdom Metazoa; phylum Arthropoda; class Insecta; order Orthoptera; family Acrididae; genus Schistocerca; species Schistocerca serialis. Next base: position 466,929,439 of record NC_064641.1, on the reverse strand, counting down.
CAGCTTCAAACACCAGCTCTCTAATTTTTCTCAATAGTGTTTCGGGAAAAGAATGTCGTCTTCCCTTCAGGGATTCAAATTTGACTTTACAAAGCATCTCCGTAATACTCGCTTGGAGATAGAACTCGCCGATAACAAAGCTGGGAGCCGCCCTCTGCATTGCTTCGATGTCCTCCATCCTACCTGTGGGGATCCCACCCACTCAGGCAGTACTCAAGAGAGGGTCGCACTAGTGTTGTATAAACGGTATCCTTTACAGATGATCCACACTTTTTCTAAAACTTTCCTAATAGAGTGAAGCCAGCCGTTTCCCTTCCCAACGCCCTTGTGTGGTCGTTCCATTTCATATCGCTTTGCAATATTCCGCCTATATATTTAATCGACGTAACTCTCAAGCAACAGACTACCAATGCTGCACTCGAACTTTATGGGATTGTTTTGTCTACTTATCTGTATTAACTTATATTTTTCTACATTTAGAACGAGCAGCCAGTCATCACACCAATGGAAATTTAGTCTAAGTCATCTTGTGTCCCCTTACAGTCATGCAGCTACGACACCATCCCATCAGCAAACAGCAGCAGATTGCTGCTCACGCTGTCCCTCAAATCATTAATGAATGCAGAGAATAAGAACGGCCCTCTCATAATTCCCTGGAGCAGATGGACACTCGCCGTCGTGGCCAATGTACTGAATTCTCTTACTTATGGAATCTTCGAGTCACACACATAACTGAGACCTATTCCATATGCTCAGACATTCGTTAACAGTCTGCAGTGAACTGTGTCAAATGCTTTTCAGAAACGTAGCAATATGAAATCTGCCTCTCGCCTTTGGTACATGGTTCACAAGATATCGTGCGAGAAACAGACAAGCTGAATTCCACACGAGCAATTTTTTCTCAGTTTGAGCTGACTTGTGGACAGAAACTTTTCTGCCTCAATAAAAGTTCATTATATTCGAATAGAGAATATGTTAAAGGATTGCGTAGCAAACCGATGCCAAGGATACTGGTCTGTAATATTGCGGGTCACTTCTGTTACCTTCCTTGTATATCGGAGTCACTTGCACTTCTTTCCATTCGCTTGGCACTTCGCTCTGAACGAGAGATTCGCAAGATAAGAAAGGGGCCAATGCTGTAGAATATTCATAGTCTACGCTTTCACAGCAAGTAAGCCAGAAAGCATCGGCGTGTGTCTTGTACATAATTTGGGAAGTCTTTCCGATGTAGGACGCCTGATTAACTTTTGAATTATAACCTTTTAACTCATTTATGTTCTGTTATGAAAGTATTTGTGTTTTTGTGTGAGGCAGTCAACGGTTTAACATTATTAGATATGTACTGCTTGCCACCTGTCAAGTAGTTCTACAAGGCCGGCCGGCTGGTGGCCGAGCGGTTCTAGGCGCTACAGTCTGGAACCGCACGTCCGCTATGGTCGCAGGTTCGAATCCTGCCTCGGGCATGGATGTGTGTGATGTCCTTAGGTTAGTTAGGTTTAAGTAGTTCCAAGTTCTGGGGGACTGATGACCTCAGATGTTAAGTCCCATAGTGCTCAGAGCCATTTGAACCATATGAACCAGTTCTACAAGATCCTATGAATTCGGGAAGCGAAATTATCTACTCCGCCATCATGTTGTCTAGTCATCGGTAATGAGCCGCGGCGGAGTGACTTCGCGTCTTAGAACAGCAGCTGTACGAGCCAGTGTTGTCATCGTGCGTCAGCGGCTTGTGTCAGGTAAGCTGGCGATTCACTGCGGCCGGAGGGTTCGTCCGGATCTGCGTCGACAGCAGGGGTCATGGTGAAGGTGGCTGCTGTGTGCCTAAGGCTGATGTGGCAGCTTTCTCGAACGGTGAGGCGTGCTCCAAGGCAGAATGTTTTCTATAGCCAGACTGCACTATGACTAGGCGATACGAACAGAGTTGATGGCCGCAACTATAGGCACGAGAGAACGCTAGTTCCGACGAAACGTATTTTAGGTATGCGTAAGACTCTTTGGACTAAGGAAGTGTCACAACGCCAAGATACCACCAGAAGAGCTACATGAGAGCACCAGTGCCGTCTCGGTTATATGAATGTGACACAGAGTCGAAACAATGTCGACTTACAAATTACAGGACCCAAAAATAGTTACAGATAAAATCACCCAAAGCTTCCCCCTTCACGACTTTACCTCACCATGTACAACTATTGTAGCCATTGAGCGAATACTCTAAAATACCTCAGTGTAACCATTGGGGGGTATGAAACTTCCTGACAGATTAAAACTGTGTGCTGGACCGAGACTCGAACTCGGGACCTTTGCCTTTCGCGGGCAGGTTGTAACCTCCCCCTCACTTATCGACCTTAATGACAGTGAAAAATTAAACCGCGTGTACCTAATGGGAATTTGGGAAAAGCAATCGTCACCGAAGTTTATCTGTCGGTAAAGAAGGAGGAAAGGGTTACATCTAAATGAAAGGAAAAATGCAAATGAGACTGGTGGAAATTAATTTTGAAAAGGGGTAAAGTTAATAAAGAAAGTAAATGTGCGGCCGTTACGTTAACAATTAACTAGCGGTAATTAGATATTTGAGATTTGGGGAAAATTACGGTCACCAGTCCTATGGGTAATTAGTAACTGAAAAAGAAAGGTTATTGCACATATAATTAGCACTAGAAGCGTGGCAACTGAAGGTTGACACGTGTAGTGTGAAAACTGAAAGTTTGTCAGAAGTAATAAATTTCGCTACACTCTGACTTAATTTATCAAAAGAATTAATAAAACCGGAAAATTGAAAGTTAATTTAGTGACTGAAATTAATAGTGAGATTTGTTTCTGAAGCACTACGAAATTCAGTAAAATAAGGTTAGTCTTGGGCTAGCTCAACAATCATTTTAAAAGCTACTTGAATCTACGCAATTTAGAAATAAGAGATTTAACTTTGAACTTGAATTAAATGATTCTGGACAATTAACAATAGTAACATTTAGTACGTACCAAGCTGAGCTGCAGTCACAGGTAAGCTAAAATATGCTAACAAAACTCGCACTCTTAATTTATGCTTGTGTAACCTAAATATTATAGCCAGCTATGAATACCTTAACTGAACTTTGAAATTAAAGCAGTGAAATGGAATGATATTACTTTAATGCTGGCGTCTGAATTTCAACCACACTCGGGTTCATTTCGGAAAAGGAAGGGACCGTGCTTGGTAATGCATTTGGGACAATGAGCAACAAAGGTTCATGCTAAGTTGCTGTAATTTTGTGATGCAACAATTTTAAAAGCTGAGGTCTGCCGTACAGTCCTAAAACTTTACGTGCTTCCAGTCTTCCTTGTTGGTTGATTGAAGGTTTGAAGTCGTCGGTCGAGGAGGTGGCGACAGTCACTCATTGTCGGCCGACGCTGTTGCAGAAGCTGGATGTTGGCGCGCCTTCTTCTCGACACGGTCACCAGGCGAAACGGGCTCTTGATGTGCGCCAGCTAATGCTTCCCGTCCGCGACACCATGTCAGAAACTATCATCGCAAGTCGAGCGCAATTACATGCTGCCAAACCCCGAAAGCGCGGCAACTCGCGGGAGCGTCACACAACACACCTGCTCAACCGCACTACTCCAGCCAGACCCTGCTCTGCCCGCGCTCCACGCGGCAGAGTTCACATTAACAAAGATCGTCAACACTTTGGTTCTCCACACGACGTATCAAATGGTTCAAATGGCTCTGAGCCATTAAACTACTTAAACCTAACTAACCTAAGGACATCACACACATCCATGCCCGAGGCAGGATTCGAACCTGCGACCGTAGCAGTCGCGCGGTTCCGGACTGAGCACCTAGAACCGCTAGACCACCGCGGCCGGCACACGACGTATCGATGTAATCGTTCGATAGCATAGTTTTCCCTAGGTAAGACCCAGCGTAAAAATACAAATAATATTTACAAAACAAACCAATTATACATCGCCATAAATGCATATATATACAAACAGTAAAACAATTACAATATATAAAGAGACAGAAATGTCATATCTTCAGGTGACAAAATAAGGAAAAAATTTATAGTACAATAGATGGAAATATGCATTTCCGGCGTTGCAAGGTGCTCTACCAACTGAGCTACCCAAGCACGACCCACGCCCCGTCCTTACAGCTTCAATTCTGCCAGTACCTCGTCTCCTACCTTCCAAACTTCACAGAAGCTCTTCTGTGAACCTTGCAGAACTAGCACTTCTGGAAGAAAGGGTATATTAACATACAAAACTTACCTACTGACACTACAGCACAAAAACCCTTCAAGACATTAAACGACTAACGGGCCAAACATGGTGACTGCATCCCTCCTCTTCATTCCACACCTACTGTGTCAACTCTGTGAGGCCAATGACTCCAGGATTGCCGCTTCTCCTACTTTCTATTACTTACTCCAAATCCTCGAACTGCATGCATTTCGTCTTGCCTTTCTCTCTTATTTACCTATCCTTTCCACTCGAACGAGGTATTAATTTGTTAATATCCTCACTAACTTACTCCACACACAGTCGTACAGGTTTTTTACATTCCCATGCCATAGATTCTCAGCTCTCCACTATCCTATATCCCTTTCTAATAGTTTGGTTCAGAATCCTGTTACTTGTAAATTACATTGCGCATCCTTTCTACAAATGTTATCTAGAAAAGTTATCACCTATCATACTTATCAGATCAACTCTAACATTCTGTGTGGTGTCTGTTGTTCTATGTCGTGTCTCCCTACCACTTTCGCGCAACGATGCTCTGAGCGTGTTTTTTAGGAAATTGACTAGTTTGAACCTGGGACCTGTTGCTGGTAAGGAGACGCCAGACCTCACATGACATGTAGAGTTCAGAAGAGTTCAGCGAGACTAGCGATGATATAACCAAATACTTAATGATTTCAGCGTCAGCTCCACTGCACTCCCAGTAAAAGAATCTTAATACTAACAAAATTTAGTGGAAGGGGTTCAAGGCTTCCCTATTTTTAGTTAGCAGGTAAAATAACGTCGAAAAAGCAGTTAAGTTTACCATTGGAAATTTTATTCTACTCACAAAAAATTGTTTATAAATTGCAGTATTGATAAAAGGAAATGTTTTAATACAGGATGATAAAAACCAACTGCGTTCAACAAAAATGAGAACGAATATTCCCTGAATGGGTTTCCAGTTGCTACAATGGATCGAAGGATGACCTATGCCATATCACATCTATAATCTAGGTTTAAATTAAGTTTCACAAAAGAGAAAACTATCAAAATGGTCTACAGTGACCCTCAATTATCTTTAATTACCTATCTAACTTGTCGTAAATTACAGTGGCTGATGTGGCTTCTCAGTAATTATATAACAGAAAAATCATCGCGTTTCGGATTTTAACTTACGTAGCAAATGTGAATACCATGAGCTTCAATTGACGATCGACACTAGTATTACGTAAAAAGGGGATGTAACAGATGAGACTTCTGCAGTTCTGAGTGAAGCCTCATGCGCTCAAAAATGCGGCATCGCGTGCGTTCATTACCTTGTCGGTGTTCGTCAGGGGGCGGCGGCCGGCGCAGCTCCATACAGCTCGGCGTCTCGGAAGCAACTCTCTCATAACTTCTCCTTACTACAATTTACTGAAGTTGGTTTAAAAAAAAAAACTATCTGGCTGTGTTTTCATCTGACCAATCAGGGTCTCAATGTTAACCTTAAGCTCCGCCTACAAAAATTCTGTCTATCCAATGAGAAACGTTATACTTTTCGTGGTGTTGCAATGTTTTTAAAGTTTGCAACGTAACAGAGACGCGAAAAAGTCTCACGCTAAAACTTGCAGCTGGTGTGGCCCTTTTAGTGTTATCGTAAAATCTATACTGTTCTTCTGGAGGGCTCTATCTTTTAACATGGGCTGGGGGTGGTCCTGGCGGTTACTTTTCGTGGTGAGGCAATGTTTTTAACGTTTGCAACGTAACAGAGACGCGAAAAAGTCTCACGCTAAAACTTGCGGCTGGTGTGGCCTTTTTAGTGTTATCGTAAGAGCTATGCTGTTCTTCTGGGGGTGGTCCTGGTGGTTAGCTGGAGACGTGGGTATCCGTCCCTTATCGTAGGGCCTTCTAGCTTAACACAGTTCTGCTCTCGGCTTCTGTTCTCGTTTCTCCCCTCGGAACTGCGTCTGTCTCACGGTGGGAAGGTATGACATGCATTTAGACATTCCATTTGCTCACTCGTTACTCGTATTACTTTGGTTAATTTAATGTCAGGATTTATTCGGAGCTAAGTGACATACTACTGGATTTGCTTATCATGTCAGGGTTTTCATGGAAGGTGTTGGATTTGCCTGACACCTTGCACAACAAATCACAACTTTCGACATCCGTACTCCATAACAGACACAAATCATGCACCACCTTCATCAGCAACAATGCCTAACACCAGTGGAAAGAATAACTTTTGTTCATGTACTCATCGATGTCTTTAAAACTTAAAAAAAACTCAAGAAATACGTCAATATTATAAATTATAAACCTAATGAATTTTAACATTTAAAATCACTTTTTTGTTCTAAATTTTGGTGACTGAAGATCGTATATAAGTATTACCACCACCATTCTGGTGCTGGTGATTACAAACAGCAGAAAAAATAAAAAAAAATCGCTTTTGTGTTGCTCTTCTTTAATTAACCAGGCACTTGTTATTACTCGTATTTTTGCCGTCTGTAGCGTCCCCAGTGCTATATTACGAAAAGACTTAAAAAACAGTATTTATAAAGAAGAGACATTTAAAAACTGAGTAATATATTTTTATCATGTAGCCGTAAAACAATAATTTCTCTGTCGAGAAATGCAAAGAAATACAATGCAAAGAAATAATTTATGACAAAATGATCTAAAGAGACGACAAGATACGCTCTTTTGTTAATTTTTTTAGTCGACTTCACTTCTTCACTTGTCTTGATGATGTACAGACGGACATCTTGCGAGTGCTGGCAAATGTAAGCATATTTGTATGAGTTAAGCATATAATATACTGATTTAATATTATTGTGCACTTTTAATTTGCAAGAGGTGATCCCGATTTCATGTCCGCCTTCCTGGAATTAACCTACATTCAAACAATTTACAGTTCAACAATCGCAGCGGCCGATGCAGCCAACGACGCCATTACGTGGCGATATTAACTTATGAAAATTAGCGGAAGCGAAATACTCGCCCGCTGTTAACATAATATTAATTTTTCTCCACAGCCGCACGAAGTTGCAGAAATACGTAGCTTTAAGATTCGTATTTTCAATACCATAGCCGAGAGCGAGAGCCCGGACTCCGACTACAATACAATGGTTAACGGAGGTAAGAAAAATACTCTCGCGCGTGTGTGGGCCGCAATTTTAATTAATAACTAAAGATTTCTTGCTTTAAAGTGGACTAGCCGAGGAAATTAATATGAAAAGTTTATTACATTGTTCAACTTATATGCTCATGTTTTAAGATTCAGCGAGTCTAACATTCATTAACGTAACAAATAATTTGAAATTAATATTGTTAAAAAGGAGAACTTCAGGAAAGCATTTAATCGTAAAATCAAAATTAAGTGAAATATCATTTTTATTAAGGCCCACCACGTAAGTCGGCAACAATCAAAAAATAATAACAACAATAATAATATATTGAATTACGACGGCCTACGGACGCGAGATTGGCGCCGCAACTTTGGGGCCCGATCAAAGAAAATACGAAATTTACTAAATCTGACTCTATTGTAATGAATGTAATTATGTATGTGTCTAATTGTTGTAAAGTATTAATGCCTATATGAATTCCTTTACGTGTACAACAACAAAACCACACCCTGAAGTGATCTGGAGAAGAAAAAGTGTAGAAAAGAAAAAGAATTGCGAGAAAGAAAAATAAGTAAGGTAAGGCCTATTGTGCAAGCATCTTGTGTAGCTCTGTGCGGAATATCGAACCCATGTGCACATGAGATACCTTCGGTGTTTTGTGTATTTACGTGTTTATTTTTGGAGGGGATAATTATTCGTTTTGTGTATTTATGTGTTTATTTTTGAAGGCGATAATTAATCGTGTGTGTATCAGTGTTAAAGATTCGTCAGTGGCTTAAAGTGAATTTAGTATGGGTAAGATAGTACAACCTAAAGCATCCGTACCAGAAGAACAAAATTCTGTTAATATGGAAAGTGAGGATCCTTTGCAAAACGTAAACTAATCCAAAGCCACCGCCTCCGGTAACATAATTTCCGGAGCGGGAGGCGAGGATCTGTGGACGGTGAATGACGCTCCACAGCAGAATGGGAGTAGAATAACAACTCCACTGCCTGAGCAGGGGGGCCAATCGAGTGCTAGATTAAGCGGGGCACCAGTATGCTCACCGATTGCAGACCCATTTGCAGAATTTCTGCGCAGGTTAGAAGAAAGAGATAGGGAAAAAGAAAGAATGTCAGAACAGAGGGAAAAACAAAGAGACGAAAAACTGGCTCAGATGCTCTATGAGCAAGAGCAACAAAGAGAACAGAAAGAAAGGGAAAAAGAAAGAATGTTAGAACAGAGGGAAAAAGAAGAGACGAAAAACTGGCTCAGATGCTACGTGAGCAAGAGCAGCGCAATGAAGCGAAACTAGATAGTATCCAAAGCGAACTTGCCGAGATGCGGGACGCTTGCAAAGAAATCCCCGATCTTGTGCAAAGCTAAGCCGGCGAGATGCAAAAATTACAGATATCGCAGGCTAGGCTTGAAGATAATGTCCAGACTTTAACCAACCGCGTGGATAATGTGGAGATAGATGCACGGAAAAGTATTGATACATATTTGGAAGTGCAAGCTCAAAAAGTAGAAAAAGAATTAAATGAATGGCTAGAAGTAAAGGATCGCGAGATATCTGCAAAGATTGAAAGCGACGTAAAAACAGCTGTAGAACAAGCGACTGCGGCCGCGAGTGTAAATATTGACGCTAGCGCTGCCGCACTACGTGCCGAATTAACACAGATCAAATCCCGTGTGACAGCGGAGTTGCCAAATTGGCAACAGGAGATCCCGCGGAGACTGTCTGTGTTGGAAAGCAATGTAAACAGTGGCGGACAGATAATGAATCCGACTCCGCGTACTGATTACAATAATAACGCTGACGGTAGGCAGGGTGCGAGTGCGCAACCGCAACCTAATGCGAATTATGAGCACGAACAACATGCGATACCGTGCAGCGCACATCACCAAGTAACGAATGTCACAGAATGTAGCAATCAGATGTGCAAAAAAGAGGACAATGTAATAAAACACAGGACATTCCAACCCTTCAATAGCGAAAAACGAAATGTCCACCCTGTTGTATTTATTAAGAGCTTCAGGAATGTGTTTCCCAGGACATGGATGGAAAGACAAAGAATACAGTTCGTGGTCTCCTTTATTCAAGGTGACGCGGCACTGTGGGCCACCGACGTGTCCGAAAAATGTCTAACGATGCAACAGTTTGAAGGTGCATTCTTGCAAAAATTCTGGTCCGATAGCGTCCAAGAAAGACTACGAAAGGAGCTGTACAGTCCAGAAATGTACAATCCTAAGATGGGAACGTTACGCAAATATTTCGAAAAGTATATAAATAAAACCAGGTACTGGGACGAGCCAATGTCCGATCGTGACATAATCAGATTAATAAAAATGAAGTTACCCAGTGAAATTAAAAGATATTTCATCAATGTGCCGGAATACGATATAGAACAGTTCATGGAAATAGTGGATACTGTTGACTTATTGATCGAAGATATGAAAACCGAAAACAAGTGGAACCATGCAGGCTGTAATCAACAAAAAGCCGATTACAATAGCAGCCACAGTAACGGTAGTAACTTAGTACCAAATGGTAACGGGAATAGACAAGAGCACCGGCAACAGAATCGAGGCACAAACAATGGCAATGGTTATAACGGCAACGGTTATAATCGTCAAAATCGAAAGAGACATCATGATGGACGCATGAGTAATGGATATAACGGTAACGGCAATCCGCAATGGCGGAACAACCAAAACCAGTGGCGTGGTTGTAATGAACCGACACCACAGTGGCAACAAAACACAGCGCCACAATGGAACGCCAACCCAGGTCCGTCACAGAACATGTCAGGGAATTACAACCGACCACCGCAAAACCAGAGCCATACACAGTATCAAAATACACCATCGTGGAGGCAGGGCGGCCAACCCAACAGTAACAACAACAACAACCAGAACCACAATGTGAGGTTAGTGGAAGTGACAGACAACTGTCAACCCACTAATGCTCATCCGTTAAACTAAAGACAGCCACAATACGCTCTCCGTTGTTGGCTGCAGGATGGTGTAGTGAGGGCACATTCACGGATGACAGCCATAAACTTTGTATGCTGAGATACAATGAAGGAACAAAAATAGAAAAGGAACTTGTAGACATACCGCAGAAATGTAACCGAACCGACAAAACTGTTGTGCAGGCTATATTGCAAGCAGATATGTACGGAGCACCAATACAGATAATAGTCGATAACGGTGCGTCAACCCATGTCATGAGTGCAAATTTTTACAAGTACTTGAGTCAAAATAATAGAATACCAGTATTGCCAGTGAAGAATTGTCGTGTGACAGGTGCAATAGGTGCACAATCTCATATCATAAAGCACCAGGTGCAAGTTGAGTTTACAGTAGGAAATGAAGCAATGAAAAGCTCGTTCCTAGTAGTTAAAGGATTAGGTGTTGCTTGCATCCTGGGGATGGAATTCTTACGCCAGAGGGACGCAAAAATCGACCTGTTCTGCGGGGAAGTAAGCCTTATGAATGAGGGTAGACGGGTAATTTTGCCGTTGTTCAGGACACGGGAAGTGCACGGTAAATATTGCCGGAGCTTTCAGTCTAGATTCGAAGGAATACAGGTAATGAATTTATATTCTGACTTAAGTACAAGACAAGCATATTATAAAGATTTTATTACTGAAGACAAAGAGGAAAAAAGGAAACTGATAGCCATGAAAGTCAGGGAGTCAGAACATTTGACTGAAGCACAACAAAACGAATTGACTCAGTTACTTACAGATTATGAGAATGTGTTTTCGGAAAAACCCGATGTTATCGAGGGCTACACCTATAACATCAAAGTGGTACCTCACGATACTTTCTGTCACGCAAACTACAACATCCCGTGGTCAAAGGAGGAGGCAATTACGAAAGAAACAAGAAAAATACTTACAAAGACTTAAAGAAGTTCGATCAGTAGAGTAACTTTTACATATGTGAATAATAGATTAAGTTTATAGTGTATTTTTCTCTGTGTGTGTAAATGTTCAGATTTTAGTGTAACATTTAAAGACAATGAGGCGCACAAGATTAGTGCGATTCAATTTTGTAGATGTTAAGGATTAATAGTATTTTTAAGCAATTGCATTTTGAAGAAAAAAAACGAACGTAGGTTTACGAATATTTTTGAAAGAATTTTTCATTAGTGTGTCATGAATATTTTTGAACCGTAGTAGTAATGAAACTTACGAAATTCAGTATTATAGAGTATATGTTGTTCTATGTATTTATGTCTATACCGATCTTGAAATATGCTCAATCATAATTTACTTAACAATATGAGTGCAGGGTGTACAACACGCAAGGTACCTCATGTGTTGTGGACAAGGTACAAAGCAAATCAGTAAACGCGACTACCGCTAAGCACTGTTAAAATATATTGCCATCTGCTAAGGCAGAGATTTGCACGAATTTATTGTGTAAACAAAAGTCATAAATCTGACACCAATCTAGGAACTTGCACGCTAGGCCTAGATTATAAAATGTGTACAATAATGCGAGAGGCAAAGTTTTGTAAAGTCGAGCCTGGCTCTGGAGGGCAAGTACGCAATGAGTGGGCAGACATGACATGGGGACTTACCTCAGATGAGACGGAAATACAATTGTATAGTCAAAAAATCTGAAAGCAAGTACGACTCTAAGTGGAAAATGAAAAGAGATAATTAGTGCGAGAGACTGGTAAAATCCAGCACGAGCCAAAATCTAGTTCAGACTGAATGAAATACATTAGTGTTTGTGAACTAATTGAAACAGTTACTTTAAGCAGTGTGAAAAACTGTGAAGGTGAAACTGTGATACGGCCAGTGAAGTGCTAGTATTGAACGTTCAAGAGCGGTAAGGACGCCAAACGCCAATATTACGCACGAAAAACTGTGAATTTGCTTATAAATGTGAACTGTTAACGTGAAGTGAACCCACAGTCAATATTAAGTGAACCCACAGTCAATATTTTTGGGACAGACTGTAATTTCAGTGAGTACAACAATGCGAGATTGGAATGCAATGCGTGGACTGTTGCAAAACAGCGACCGCAGTAACGGCGAATGTTTGTGCTAAGCTCGTATTGGGACACTCACCAGTGCCTGCGAGTGCGGCGAAAACATAAATAATTTTGTCAAGACAAAAACTGACGTGTAATGGAAACAGTATTGCATCAAAACTGCATTCACGGGAGAAGATCCATGTCGTGTATTCTGCAGAACAGTGCTGTCTTGACACTCGGAAACTGGCGAAAGCTTAACAACTGCCGCACTAATAAATGCGTCTTTCCCACTAGCGTAACCATCTGCAACGAGGAACAAATATTACGTTGGTTGTGTGTATGTTTCATGTACTACGTCGGAGATGCGTAGCAGAGCTGACTCCTGCCAACAAGCGCGGGGGGCGAATATCATCCCACTCCGCCACGCCCGGGCGAGACAGAAGCGCATCGCCAACCGTGCAGCCGATCAGCTGATTCTGACGTTCCGCGACGGCGAGAGACACGCTGGCGTCGAGCGGGCGTTGACCACTCCGCAGCCGCCGCGACCGCCGAGCACCGAACACACCAACCGACACCATCGCGAGCTAAACGCTGCGGCGTAGATCATCAACGACACCGCAATCAATTGTTATAATGACCTCATTTCTTTGCATAGTGCAACAAAACATTATTTGTAATGTATGCACATCCTATACTCCAATGACATCCCAGAAACATTTAAGTGAAAGTGACCAAAGCAGTTAGTCTGTCGCTCCGCCGAGGTTTTCGCCAGGTTTCCCTACGGCCGCGCCAAATGGGGAGCGAACAGTTGACACCCCTGGGACTTCAAATATTCCGGACTAACTCGTGCTTGTATACCTTTGAACACTGCAAAAGTTGCAAACCGAAAAAGAAGCAGCCAAAATGAAATTAATTGTATTCTATGTCCTTTTGTACATGACTGTATACGTAACCAATTGTATATTATATTTTTATGTAGATAACTTTATCTGTATTACACTTTGTTTGCAACACACCTCAGTAATTACAACATACGATGTGACATATGTAAACTGTGAAAGAAAAATCTGCGTGCGGACTCTGTGGACATGAAAGAGGAAATATTTATGTCAAAAAACACGAACATTTTTTATGACATAAACATTTCGGGGGGCAATGTAGCGTCCCCAGTGCTATATTACGAAAAGACTTAAAAACAGTATTTATAAAGAAGAGACATTTAAAAATTGAATAATATATTTTTATCATGTAGCCGTAAAACAATAATTTCTCTGTCGAGAAATGCAAAGAAATGCAATGCAAAGAAATAATTTATGACAAAATGATCTAAAGAGACGACAAGATACGCTCTTTTGTTAATTTTTTTAGTCGACTTCACTTCTTCACTTGTCTTGATGATGTACAGACGGACATCTTGCGAGTGCTGGCAAATGTAAGCATATTTGTATGAGTTAAGCATATAATATACTGATTTAATATTATTGTGCACTTTTAATTTGCAAGAGGTGATCCCGATTTCATGTCCGCCTTCCTGGAATTAACCTACATTCAAACAATTTACAGTTCAACAATCGCAGCGGCCGATGCAGCCAACGACGCCATTACGTGGCGATATTAACTTATGAAAATTAGCGGAAGCGAAATACTCGCCCGCTGTTAACACAATATTAATTTTTCTCCACAGCCGCACGAAGTTGCAGAAATACGTAGCTTTAAGATTCTTATTTTCAATACCATAGCCGAGAGCGAGAGCCAGGACTCCGACTACAATACAATGGTTAACGGAGGTAAGAAAAATACTCTCGCGCGTGTGTGGGCCGCAATTTTAATCAATAACTAAAGATTTCTTGCTTTAAAGTGAACTGACTAGCCGAGGAAATTAATATGAAAAGTTTATTACATTGTTCAACTTATATGCTCATGTTTTAAGATTCAGCGAGTCTAACATTCATTAACGTAACAAATAATTTGAAATTAATATTGTTAAAAAGGAGAACTTCAGGAAAGCATTTAATCGTAAAATCAAAATTAAATGAAATATTTTTATTAAGGCCCACCACGTAAGTCGGCAACAATCAAAAAATAATAATAACAATAATAATATATTAAATTTCGACGGCCGACGGACGCGAGATGCCGACGGACGCGAGACGTCCCTTTCAGAAAAGAACACCATTTTAATCGATGTACTTTCATACTCACCTGCTAGTTGGTACTGTTAACGAGCATTAGGTGCATGTTCCAATGTATATTGTAGGTGCACCTGTGATAAACTGTTTATGTATGATAACGTATGGCCTCAAAATGTCCAAGTTCATTAGTGTTGCTCATTTGATATGATTACTTCTTGTTTTTTTGCTCTTATGAAACAGTTACATTTTAGTTTAGAAGACACTTCTCTTATAGTTTTAGATCCGAGATGGTTGCAACGAACAGCTGAAATCGATGTCAGCGTTTCACTAGATTGTGCTTTCTGATTGCTGCCATTTTAATAAATAATGTATATAAATTCAGTCTGATATTCTTTATTTTTGGTCATCATGTCATACTTAGCTATTCAGTTATTACCAAAATGCAACTGGTATTTGCAAATTCATCGTCCATGTTCACATCTGGAATCCTGACGATGTGAATAATCTCTCTACAGTATTACTTGAAACAGTTTGTGTGCTGATTTTTGTGGTAACTTGTGGTGATTTGATGTTTTCTTGTGCATCCTTGTGATAACAGGGAGAAGACGACGAGATGAGACGGTAGGAGTTGAGAGAGGAAAGCATTCTGGGAGATGTTGCTGCGTGGTGAAGTTATCCCACGCGCAACGGCAATAAACGTGATTTGTCTCATGTTTGCCTATTTGCAAGGGAGGAGGTTCATGTTCTGTTGCCTTGATGATAATGAAATTACTATATACTGTCACTTGCAAAGGATAAGATATTTCATTCCTTCCGCAGTTACTCAATACAAAAAAGTTATGCATAGAAGAGAATAATAAATGAATGTAGCATTTTGACGCCTTTAGCAGTGAGAACACAGCTGAAATTTGCCTAACAGAGGAGTGTTCATTATGTTACAGACAGCGCCCATCTGTGGGCAAAGAGTGTCTTAAAATTAAATGCAAGCTATAATGAACATTGGAGCGCGAACACACACACACACACACACACACCCTTTCTACAGAAAATATAGACGCAACACATTTTTCTTCCACAGCTAGTCGCCCCAAATAGTATAGTAGTTTATTAAGGGCTTAACCACGGCTCAGAAGGTGGAGTATGGAGCAATTGAAGCCATGATGAGACGGGTCCACCCAATGTGGGCAAGCATCTCCTGATAAAGTGCCAGCGGCGGCGTCGAGCGAGATGCGCTGAGAGTGAGAAAAGACATACAGCATCAGGGGGCCTGCCTTCTTCACAGACTCTTAACCAGTATGAGATTAACGGGCCTAGCGCCACAGATACACCTCGCGACAATTCCTCCTGAATACCAGCACATTAGGAAATAGTTTCTTTGAATTTAGTTCTGCGCGGAACAGTATATCAAATGTATCACTGCTTACTAAGAAGACGATATACAAAATCGTGTCAAAGAGCGCACGTGAAACCCATTGAAGAAAGGGAACAAGAGGTGAAGTGGACAGTATTATCGAGAAATATCTACCAGACATTTCTGTCTTCAGGATTCGCTCACGGTGTTGTCTGATTGTCAATGATAAAGTTCATATGAACGCCAAACTTCACAGAATCCATCATAGTACAACAACCGCCTGCCACAAACGCAGAAATGTTGACTTGCTTGCGCACAGGCTTATTTGTGTAGCAATGCAGCACAAGTGGAATCATCTTATTCACAGACTAGTTACCCCAGATCGGACGAACGCATGCTACCTGAACGTTCTAGAACTGACGCAGCTTGACAGCACGCGACACCCAATTACTAAACAAAATGCAATTCTATTGACGACCAGACATACAGCCACCAACAAATTGAGAACCGGAATGCTACATTCTCGGAGTATTTTTCTTGTATTGAAGGGGAATACTTTCGAATTGCGCCGGATGATAATCGCAGGAACACAGGGAAAATGCTGTATAACAGGATCAATGAATCCCTGCAAGCGCTCTCTATCACGCCAGTTCCTAGATAATCGTCACAATGAGAGCGTAGAATAGTTTCTTAAATTACTATAGCTATTCCATGCCAATGACGTAGATGTGTATGAAACAACAGAGAGAGGCAAGCAAGGAAAAAACTACAAAGGCAATTGTTCCATAGAGAATAAAATCTCTGCATTTGTGAACTCTGTTCTCGTGCTTCTGTGTTCTGGCATTGTAAATTACAAATGAAATGTTTCATCGCCTGGCTCAGGATAATAATAATGTTGTGTGACTAGGGCCTCCTGTCGGGTACACCGTTCGCCTGGTGCAAGTCTTTCGATTTGACGCCACTCCGGCGACTTGCGCGTCGAGGCTGAGGATACCACCTCAAGCTGTGGTGACCTGCAGGAACAAGCTGTGACGGCTTGCACAAGCCCGGGGCGGCGCCTCCGGCAGTTGGCAGGACGCGGCGACGTATAGGGGGAGAGTGGCCAACCGGACGATACGGCGGCCATTTTTCTGTCAAACTGCGGGAGGGACTATTGAATGGCCAGTAGCGGAGTAGTGGAGTACACACTCACCGAATCAAAAGCACAAGACAATATAGCGAAATCATTCGTTAAATGCCTTTGTTTATAAGAATAATGTTTTATAATAATTTTCACACAGCCAATTTACAGGTCTGTTTTCAAATTTAACTATGTATATTGCAAGTTGTTTTGTATGTAGTAAAAAGCAAAAACGACTTTCTTCGCATAGATAAGAGTACTTGGTTGGTTTCCACAAGGCTCCTGTTTGATTTATGTCAGCCCTGCTGACTGCGACTGCCCACTGCTTTCGTCTTTCTTCATTGCGTTGAAATGCTAACATGCGAAATCCACCTTCGCCTCTATTGGAACAACCAAATGCAGCACAACCTGGCGTCGTTTACGAACGTCTGCAGAACGAATAACAGATGTCAAAAACAATACTATACAATTACTGACGTGTTTACTTCAAACATGTAGGCCTACCGACTTCATTACAAAACGCTTCATTATTTCAACTCGTATTTAAAATCGCAAACGCTAATTACGTACTAAAAACGATATACAACTAAATCTAACATGCATGCACAACGCATAACAAGTCTCTCAATAATCCAAATACCTTTTAATCGTTTTCAAAAGTCCTCTGAAGTTCAATTCAACTCAAAAGCATGGCGAACATAGGAAGCACGAGAGACGCTTGGCACCATTTTTCTGCCAAAGCTAATCAACCGATCACGAGCAACTTCATCTATGGCCACTCTCTCTGTATACAGGCTCCCTAACGTACGGCGGGCACACTGCACCAGACCCGCCTTATGTACTCCACCCCTGGCGCCGGGCTGTCGGGAAACCTGGAGCCTGTTCTCTCGCACTCAGATCCTGTAACAACTTCCTGCACTCTTCTGTAACGTTAACTGTTTACGTAATTCTGAGTTACTAAATCCTCATAAAATCTAAGATCGCAGTTGATATCTCTTCGTGGTTCCCTCCAATCTGTACACAGCGACACGGGCTCTTGAGAACTTCATGGAAAACACAATTCTTAACAGCGGCTGAATTGTTTGTTGCTTGACTCCAGTGGTTTGCCGTCACTGGTGCCCTTGTCGTAAATATTACGAAAGGTTAGTAGTAATGGTGGGCCTCTTTTCTAGTAGTCGGAATACTTGTTTTACCGTTTACAATATATCTCAGTGTGACATCGTCATGATATATCAAGTACTCACATTTAGAAGAGTGTTGGCTTAAATCACACTGACGCTCTTCGTTTGCTACTGAAATTAGCACAATATGGGTGGTGCTGAGTTATATTTTGACACTAACATCTTGCGTGACTGGCTTCAAGAACCTGATAAAGACACAGGAAATGCATAATTTGGTGAAGAGGAAGATTTTCTTCAAGAAGATAATGTGATGTAGGCCCAGACCTTGAAGTAGCAAATGAGGAATTGGATGAACAATCCCTGGGTGACCGTGGAAGGAAGCACAAGACTCTTTACACATTTTGTGTGTAAAATACTCTTGGAGATATAATAATTTGCAATTAGTGCATAGCAAAAATTATGAAGTCTTTTCCCGTAACATTCTGACCAGTAAAATTTTCATTTTTAGGTATAAAACAGGGCATTTTGTGTGTAACATACTACTAATTAACTAGTGCATGGCAGGGCGGGATAGCCGTGCAGTCTGGGGCGCTTTGTCACGGTTCGCGCGGCTCCCCCCCTCGGAGGTCGGAGGTTAAATTCCTCCCTCGGGCATGGCTGTGTGTGTTGTCCTTAGCGTAAGTTAGCTTAAGTTAGATTAAGTAGTGTGTAAGCTTAGGGACCGATGACCTCCTTGCATCCGTTCTTTGTTCCGCTCACTTGGTTTTTAATTCAGGAAGTGTAATGGTAAAAGAAGGTTTTCAGTGGAATGCAAAGACATTACAGCTGCAATAACGAAGCTTTGTGTACAATGCACTTATTGCTTGCTGAGGACAATAGTCTTGTACTATAGTGTGCTTCGATAAAACTTGACTTTCACAAAACGATACACACATATGTATTTTATTGCAATTCAACGAAAATGTGGCCTGAAAGTACTTAGTCTTATTTTCATAGTGTATATCAGCGATTGGATTGATGGGTGCTATGACGGAGAAACACTAAAACCTGCAAATAAAAAATTTACGGGAGGTAGAGAGTATCCTCGCTTGCACTAAGGCGACCCGTCGGAACAAAAATCCTGGCGGCGTCACGAAAGTATTCGCGCGCTGGCGCACACAAAGTCTGTTGCAAACAAAATGCGTTCAAAGGTGTCAGATTACATAATGATGCCTCATATCTTCCCAAAATTAATTTGATAGTTTTCTTAACAACTTTCTCCCTGCAAGTTTCCACAAGGTCTAATAGAATGCAAATTCATCGCTGGCGACATTTTTCGTTAGACAAGGCAGAACAGTTTCACACCTCTTAAGCTATTTAATTTTTTTATCTCGGAATAATTTTATGTTTTCACGATAAAATATGTATCATATGCATCTATAAACTTTCAGAATGTTTATATATATGTTTTTCAATTCAAATATGTCAGTGGTTCTGTTTTATCAGCAGGTGGAAGTAAGAAAAATTCCTGTAACGTAAGTTTTTAATTATTTTTCGCTGCAGCTGTCGAGATTTTTCTTTTAGAAAGTACTGCATCATGTTCTAGACTAAAAATAAAGATGTCTAATATTCTTTCGTAATTTTTACTAACATTTCCGGTCGTCACTAATTGGCAGTGCTGTAAGACGGCGAGATGATTTTGAGGTGTCTATTGTCGTGACGGCCGCTTTAGTCAATTCATTTTCTATAGTGTATTTTACCTAAGAAAGCTATAACACAGAAAGTGTTAAAAGGATTATTACGTGAGGTGTGAGAAACCTGGTATAATGAGCTCAGGGTATTAAACTTCCTGGCAGATTAAGACAGTGTACCGGACCGAGACTCGAACTCGATACCAGTGCCTTTCGCGGACAAGTGCTCTACCAACTGAGACGAGGTACTGGCAGAACTGAAGCTGAGAGGGCGGGTCGTGGGTCGCGCTAGGTGAGCTGACTTGGTACCGGCACAGTAGCTCAGCGTGTTCAGTCAGAGCGATAGCTGCCCTCTATAAGAAAAAAAAAAACTGGGATCAAAGATGAACTTGAACAAGTGTCATACGACGTCCGCCACGAAAAAATACGATTAATAACGAACAAAATGAGATTTTTTAAAAAATCTGGTAGAGCACTTGCCTGCAAAAGGCGTTGCTCCCGAGTTCGAGTCTCGCTGCCAGGAAATTTCATATTAGCGCACATTCTGCTGCGGAGTGAAAATTTCATTCCAGTTCAGGATATTACTTAAAGGTAAGAGGAGGATGTATCATAATATCATGTACGGCCACTACTGAGTTCCAGAACTTCGCTGCAGACAGTATTAGAAAGCTGTGAAGAAAGTTATCAGTACCGTATGAATTTTTATTTGCTGAAAACTAATAAAATATTCATTTACTTACGCACCAAAAATTAAAAATTTGCAAGTTAAAACAAAATATGAGACCAAAGGTTGATGAAAAGATACCAGGTAAATCACTCTTAATTTCACAAGATTGCTTTGTAGTATGGGATGAACACCATCCCTATGTTGTCAGTCATAAAAGTGTAATGATTATCCAGGAGCAATGCTGTGTAACAAGAGAAAATGTGTTCCAAGCCACATATTATCAACTTCGCACATTTAAATGTAGCCAGCTGTTCCTCAATGAATCCGCCAGGAAGCGATGTAGAAATATCGTCGTTGAAAGCAGTAGCAGCAGCACGGAATACTTTAGATATCGTCGTTTCTTTGAAATAAGGAACAAGTTCTCTTTACTGTTGTTCTTCCTGCCTTGTCGAGTGCTAAGTGGACATGAATAGCTTTGCGAAGCGCAACAATCAAAAGTAAATCAGAAGTCTCACAAAATATTAACTGAAGAAGTATTTAACTGCTACACGACACTAAATTATAGTTCAAAGTATAATAATACTCACAGGCACTTCGTTACGTACCAAACTTTGTGATGAGGGGAAAAGGGGGTAGGTAGTGTACGGAGATGTGAAAAAGTTCAACTCAGCATGGCGCTTTAACAAAACCTTTTTTTTTCAATCGGTATTTACACCATAAAAATTCGGAAAAACATTCCATATTTTTGTTTGCAAACACAACACAGCATATACATTACGTAGACGATATGAATTATTTTAAGATAACTTACTAGTAATCCCTTGGCTGCTTCCCTCACATGTGTAGCACCAGTAGTTAAAACCAAAACAACGTTATCGCAGCGAATAACTTTGGACCACATTAATACTATGAAATCATTCAAAAATCAAGCAGTGAAGAAAGGGTTATTGGTTTTCATAAGAATGGCGAAGAATTGTTCCAATCCTCAGTGTACCAATAACCACAACTCTAATTTTCAGACAAGTAAAGTTGCATGTCTTGTCATTTCCCTCTCAGATATCTGTAATACCTCATTTTTCGTGAATTCTGTTCGTGGTTTCTTTGAAACAATGTTGAAGGGTTAAACTATCAGCTGAATTCAGTCCTACGTATTTGGACAGAAATACATTTCCTTAATTTATTGAAAGCTATATCTAATGAGCCTGGAAATGCATCTGCTAAATGTTGCTCTGCTGATATGACGAAGTCTTCGCTGAATGATTTTGCTCTCGTAGATGCTGAGTCATTTTTGATAATTGTATGAAGCCCAGCCATTTGTCATACAGCTCTAAAATAAGATTGTGCCATCACAACTGAATACATGCGGAATTACTGCCACATGTTTCTTCAATCTTACCAGTTTTGCTCGTAGCGAAAGATTTGAATGTGATTTGCCTTTCAAACTTATTTCATATTCATTACATTCTCATTTTCTGCACATTATCAATGATACACACCGTATCAACCAAAGTGTTCCGTTCAGTCTGAATACAGTTTTGCAACTCTCCACAGCAAAGAGTTCTGAACTAGCTGGAATAGACCTGGCACATGCTTCTATAACTCTAGAAAGCAACAGAACATCATCGTTGAGCGTTACTACCTCAGACATCAATTGGCATATTTCCATAGGAAGAAGTCCAACGCATGTCAGTTATGTGAGCGTAGATGGTTATGAGAATTCTGTAGTCAATCTCTTGTCAAGGTGCCCGCTTTGACCACAGAGTCAAACCTGTAAAGTTTGGCCTTATTTTAGATTTCTGTAGGAACTAATGGCAGAATGCTGTTCTCGTTGGAGAATCTAAGAATATCATAATGTTTTTACTCTTTGTAATTGGTATGGTTCAGTAGTTGTTACTAAGACATTATTGCTGAAAAATTTTGTAGCTGTGAGGCAGATCTGTAATTTTTCGTAGATTTGAGTCATATTTCTTTTCTATAAACCTAACTCCTGCCTTTTTATATCCTTTGGTAAGTTACATGAGCTGAAAGACTCATACATCACGTTAACTAATAGACGTTAGCTGATAGATCTTAATGCTATATATGCAGTCTATTCAACACACAAACCGGTAATTTATCCATGCCTACTGATTTCTTATCCAATTATTACTTTACTTTTTCTGACTTCATTCTCATTTTCAGATGACACCATTATTGTACATGCAACATAATTTTATGTTGAAGGTACACTTTTTTAACATTCGTTTTGTAACTTTTGTGTAATGCTGAAGAGAAATCTCAGTTACAAAATAGTTTGTGCATATCATTTACTGTCCTATCCCTACACTTTGTATGTAAGTTTTAATGTTTCTGTTTATTGTTTCCTTCGTATGATCACCCAGACAACGATGCTTTTAACTTCAGTACTTTTTTCAGGCACCTAACTCCAGCCTTTTTATATTCTTTGGTAAGTTACGTCAGTTCAAAGAATGGTTCAAATGGCTCTGAGTACTATGGGACTTAACATCTCTGGTCATCAGCCCCCTAGAACTTAGAACTACTTAAACCTAACTAACCTAAGGACATCACACACATCCATGCCCGAGGCAGGATTCGAACCTGCGACCGTAGCGGTCGCTCGGTTCCAGACTGAAGCGCCTAGAACCGTACGGTCACACCGGCCGGCCTTAGTCAGTTGAAACATACATTACGTTAACTAATAGACTTTAGCTAATAGACCTTATATGTTATTTATGCAATCTATTCAACACACAAACTGGTATTTCATCCATGCCTACACTCCAGTAAATATTTCTGAAGCAGTAAAAAAGTTTAAGAGCTCTAGCTCACTTATGTTGAGGTGTTAAGATTGGGGAACAGAAGTAGGGCATTTTACTTCATTACTCTGAACAAGCCGGTCGGAGTGGCCGTGCGGTTCTAGGCGCTACAGTCTGGAACCGAGCGACCGCTACGGTCGCAGGTTCGAATCCCGCCTCGGGCATGAATGTGTGTGATGTCCTTAGGTTAGTTAGGTTTAATTAGTTCTAAGTTCTAGGCGACTGATGACCTCAGAAGTTAAGTCGCATAGTGCTCAGAGCCATTTGAACCATTTTGAACTCTGAACAAAATTCCGCCTAGCAACTCCTAAATTCGGAATGTGAATTGAATTTGGGTGGGGTGGTGTATATAATTCAAATCAGTGATAAACTTAAGTCGTCCTTCTAAGCTCGCCATCATGATTGTTTCCTTAGAGCTCATATACTTATAAAAGACGATCTGTTGTGTATTACGCTTCGAAGTTTTGTCTTGTTTGGCGGCGTGCATGCATCGACGGTCATTTCCTCTGACAGTGGGGAGTTCCATGTTAGATTCCTGAGTGCTTTATGTTTTAAATGTTGACATGTAACTGGTGAGTTATGAATTTTAGGATTTGTTTCTTTCATCTATTTGTGTATCCTTCAGCTGATTACTGACTATGTGTTTTCATTTAAGGGTCACTGCGTTTCTCCGTAAAAAGTCTCTTTCAGGTAACACAATACTTTCATTTTGCCGAACGTCCCTGTTTTGTAGCGAATATTGATTGTAAGGACGTGTCCTCTGGAAAGTATTTTTCTGGTGGCAGTCCGCACAATGTCTGAAAGTCGTCTCTTATGAAATATAATATCTAGCAGCGTGTGACAAACTGAGAATTTAATACACTTACCCAGCGGGAGACAATATGTGTTGCCATAGCAGTCCCTTTCTCACATCTGACCGTTTATCTGCCATACGACGTATGATTGTTCGTGATGCATTTTATATTCAAGAACAAAAGTCTCAAATTATTAGTACTTCAGTTTGCTACATGTGACCTGTTTCTAGAGAAATCACGGAGACCGATTAATAGATGTCTCCACTTTGGTGGATTGCAGTTGCCTTCTGTTCAGAAATCGACACTTATCTCATCACGTCACTGTTGCATATGATTTTTCACTTTAAGTAAGTATCCTAGATGCTATAACGTACTCATAATGATAATTTTTTGAAGTCTGTACTGTATTTTAATCACATATGTTTGTAGTCTTACCAAGGATTTCTTGTCTGAAACGCTCCCGATTTCGTGTTTTAGCATCCACGTCCCTTGAATATGAAACAAGTAAACTGCGAAGCGCCGACCAGTTCGCATTTATGATCATCAACTAGAGAAACTATTTTGCGACTTTCCTGCCTGATGTACTAGTCTGATGTCCGAAGCCGCAGCCGCTTGCTAACGCTGGCTGACTTGTGGCCCGTGACGTCACACTGGTACGTGCCGCTGCGCCGGTAGGTTCTGCTGATAGCATGCGTGCTGCGCACAGCTCGAGTGCTGCTTAATCGGCGAACAGTGGACTTAATGCGTTGACATCTAATCTTATCAACTAGCTCACCTTTCTGAGTTAATCCAGAGACTACGAAACAACGTTGCGATAACTAAATTCCAAGCAAACAAATCTGACGTATAGTGTAGGCTGCAAGTAGTACTTTCCACTTCTTTTTCACTTAATAGATTAGCTCTTCAAGCCCCTTGCTTCTTCAGAAATTCCTTTCATCTCTTCTTACGTCTTCTGATGTTTTCCCTCCCACATGATTTAAAAACTAGATTGATTTGGGGAATCTTTTATTGTCCACCTTTCGTTCATACCAGCTGTTATATACTTCACTTTTTCCTGGACTATTTTCAGCTCATATACTTGACAAATTGTTCTATTCCTTGTATGTTCTGTTCTCAAGTATGCTCTTGTTCCTGTTAAAAATTGATTTTGGTGCTCTGTATTCAATTATTGTTATTATTATTTTATCGCACCCTTATAGTAGTGGTGGATGGGTCATAATTTTATAAGCATAAGTCTTATGGATAGTGCCACAGAAATGTCCTACACATTTGTAAATATTCTCAAAGGATTGTGAAAAATGCAGGAAACGTCATTTTTTTCTAAATTTGCTTTTATTTACCAAACTTGAACTCATACATTTACAGTCTTCTTAGAATGACTTGACTGGCAGTGTGAACGGTGCTGAACTGAGATGTCTTACTTCGAAAATCTGAAAATGAAATTGAGTTATGTTCATAAACATGCTAGACAGCACATGCGTGCGTATTACTCGACCACTATATTATTGCACTTGGGCTCCCGTGGCCGTTATCGGAAACTCGCGGTGACGTTACAGTGAACAAATAAATTGGTGATAAAGAAAAGGCATCGCATTGTTAATGGTTTCGAAACAGTCGTGCATAAACTATCAAGTGGTTCAGCGTGTCTTCATGAAATACCACGACAAAAACTCACGATAAGCCAAACCCCGCCCTCGCTCCCAGGTGCAATAATATTGTAGTCGACTAACAGTAATAACCAAAAACATGGATAAAAATAAAAATATTAATGTCATAGCATAGTGTAACTAAGAATCTGTGCTAATGGCTACTAATCCTGTACGGGAGCGAACTATTAATGGCAAAGCTATTTTCCAAAAACATAAAAGACATAACGGAGCAATTAGTCTATTATTTTGTCGACGAAATCAGTCCACTCTCATCCTGCACTTATCAAAAGAGTGACGGTAGCTGCATCTCGTTAACTAATTAAAATCCCCAGAATTACACGGCTTGATGCTTCGAGTGCAAATGTGGGGTCTTTTTATCTCAATCAAAAATATCTGGTAGTATTTGTAACATCAATGCCCAACGGATGGTGTATGGAAATTGCAGACTGGGCAACGTCGACATTTCATTGTGAGCCGTGTGTGGCTTTACGAATTATAATGATATGCCTACACTCGAGCTGTCACCGCTGTTAAACAGTCGCTTTTCCTTACTTTTATTTTTTGGCTGTATCTGCTAGATAATGACAACAGTTTGGTTAAAATGAAATCTATTCGAAGCCGCCCGTAAAGATAAAGAAACCCATTGCCACTGTTCTAAGCACTGTGGTTTAGAAATCATTGAACAAGTACTCTGCAATAAGAGAATACTTGCTATACGTACACTCTAGGAGGACACTCGGCGAGGTGGTTGTCGGAATTTGCAGAATCGAAGAGGCGTAAGATGGTGTATGACTTCAGACCGTTACTCCCGTGTTATGTGCTGTGTGTGTTTGTTGCCACCAGTCTGCGTTGTCTCCCTCGTATTGAGATTTTGTTTATCGTATTTTGTGATCGCTTACTCTTTATGTAGTTTTAAAAAAAAGGAATGACAAGGAAGATTAAACAGTTGTTAATGTTGCGTGTGCTATTTAATATCGTATAGGAAAGCAGACTTCGCGATCAAATCGGTGTTGTCTGCTATCAGAGCTAGGCCATGTAGGTAGCACCCGGAAATTTGTCAAGGCCAATCGTGATCCTTCGATTTATGTCGATTCAGCTATCAACACCAACCACCGCGCTGTATTCCTGGAATACAGTAAGCATAACTCCCCTCCTTCATTAGACTGCGAGAAAATACGTTCAGGAATAATGAATACTCATAAAGAATTCTTGCGAATCGAATTCAGGACATTCAAATGCCTGTTATGCCGTATGTCATGAGGTGTCACAACAGAGATACAAGGAAGCTTAACGTGTAGTGTTCATTGCTTTTCTCACACACGAAACTTTCTACAGCAGATGAATAAGATTGCATTCAGAACAGAAACCACAAGTCGTCTGTGCTTTGTAGGAAGTGCAATAAAGCAGGGAGGACGTAGTGTGTTAACTGGGAACGATCGACAGATGCAGAGTAAACTCAAGCGAACCCCAGGGAAATGTGTTAGAGACTCTTTCTGTCCATGTGTGTTGATGACCAGGTAGACAAGATTGATAGTAACCTCGAACTTCTCGCAGTGACGTGGTTGCCTATAATGAGATAATGTTTAAAAACTGCTGCACAAATATGTCGTAGATCTTGACAAAATTTGAAAGGGCTGCAAGGACTGGTAACTTGCTTTAAAGTTCAGAAATGTAAAACTATGCACTCTAAAATAAGGGAAACAAAACATCCTTTGACTACAGTACCAGTGAGTAACAGTTGCAATCAATTAATTCATACGAATACCTGGATGTAACATGTGGGCATATGAAATACGAAGTTTCAAGAACCAGCGCTGATAACTGAAGACATGACGTCTGACTGCATTGGCACTTTAAATATAATAAAGAAAGGCAGACACTGTAGAACATAAGCACAACGGAGCTTTTCACTTATAATAATGTTGTTCTACCAAGAACCGACGTAAGAATAAGTTAGCAAGACACAGTCTAAGTCACTTTTTAGGTTTATATGGATTATTGATTTCAACTTCTGTTACAGGCCATCTTCTGATTAATGTACACTAAAAGAAGACAAGGGAGAACGGCAGTACAAAGTTGATAGTAATATGACATTTTAATATGTACAATGATAGTATACAAATAAAAAATAGAAAATATCTAATTATTGTGAATGGAAGTTTGTCAACAGGGGGAAGTTTCAGTTAAAATCGCAGAAGCTGTGGAACGTGAACTGTAGAGGTTGCTATGAACATTGTCATGTGTGTGACAAGTTACTCAGGGCCCTCATGTTGTGAAAGCCAACTACTTAGTAAGCTAAAATTTTAAAGTAACAGGCCAGCAAAATTAAGATTAAAAATGCCCATACTTAAAACATTACAATTAATATGTATCATTGCACAAAAATTAAAAATTAAAGGCTTACAGAACTATTGATGATAAACGCAAGAGGATGTAGCGACATAGCAGCGATCGCGTGACGCAGCGTGAGGAAACTCTTTGGTCAGCGCCATAGAGCATACGAGATGCGCAGAAAGAGAATTGTGTCCCCATCATTTGCTGCAGCTCAAGTGACGTGACTTTGGGATGGCGCATTTTAGCCCTATAGCGCTATCGTATTTTGAGTGATATTACTTCACTACCATAGGTAGATCACCTCCAGAAGTAGCGTGAAACTTTGTACCCACGTTTTATAGATATCTTAACAATTTGATAGCAGGAGCGGAAGATGGCTTCTTTTCCGCAACAGTATCATAGCTCAGATTCCACTTTATCTACGTTTTTTCAGTAACGGGATAAGAACTGACAGTCAATTATATTTTTTTACGTTTCTACTGCACTTTTTCATGTTGTTGAATAGTTCTCCCATCCAATTACATTACAATGATACTGTAGACGGCGCCGAAGTGTCACGAAAAAACAATGCATTTGTGGAATTATGAAGTTGTTACAGTGAATACGGTAAGCGATCTGTACGACCTGCTTGTCCATTATTATTTTTCAATTTTCTTTAGTTACCCTTTTGCTTTTTATAGACAAGTAAAATATCTATAACACCTTGTTCCCATTTCATCAGAAAAGTAAAACCATACACTACGTACAAAATAATAAGAAATACAAGGTCAGTGCTCGAATTTGGAGTAATTAAAGAAGTGACAGCCAACAATATTCATTTTTACATTTTCTACTGCACTGATTATTTTGTCGAATTTGTTCCCAACTAACTGTGTTACAATGCACTGTATAGGAAACTGTCTTATGCAGAAATACTTAGGCAGACACAAGGGTCTGAGAACCTGAATAAATCGGAGGAATTAATCAGACTGTCATGTATAAATTTTATCTGCTTAAGAACATAGCACCCGTGTATAGACTAATTGGCAGTTTTTACAGACACACTTGCAAATTTATCTAACACCTGTGTCCTAAACACATGCTATAAAATCGCAGAAATTATCTCCACAATACAAGACTTTATAATACCGCGTCTCGTTTTTTTTTTTTTTTTCAGCATGTAAAGTGTATCGTGTCAAGATGACATTTACAGTTATACATTTGTTGTACATACCTACGAAAAGTTACTGGTGCTCCTATCACGTAGCCTATTTCTCTTTACACCCGTAGCAACGAAAATACTGCACCACAGCTGTTACTACAACTAAAATGTGCAAAAACGTACAGGAAACAACACGAATACGTGTAAAATTCAAGTTACGCTATTACCGCAAATTATAGACAAGCAGCGTCGTTCCAAAATCACGTGGCCAGCTCGGTTTTATGTTAAGAACATACGCAGTAGGCTATGTTCACTCCATGGATATACTGTATGTACTCTATGGCCAGTGCTACGGCTTTTCAAATGGCTCTGAGCACTATGGGACTTAACATCTATGGTCATCACTCCCCTAGAACTTAGAACTACTTAAACGTAACTAACCTAAGGACATCACACAACAGCCAGTCATCACGAGGCAGAGAAAATCCCTGAGCCCGCCGGGAATCGAACCCGGGAACCCGGGGCGGGAAGCGAGAACGCTACCCCACGACCACGAGCTGCGGACGCTACGGCTTTTCTGCGGTATAGTCTATGATTTAGTCGGTTCTGAGCTTTTGTGGAGTACGCATGTTCTCTGACGTATCCTCGCCTAGTAATAAGTGTAGCTTCACGGGTTTCGCAATCTCCGTTATTTAACTTGAAGTATCCTCGCCAGGGTCTACTCTACGAGGGCACCACATACTTAGGTCGGCGTATGGCACCGATGGTTTTTTTTTCTCTCTATTTCCTCTTTGCAGCTAACGACCATGTAGCCACTTAAAAGATAAATAACTGACATACGCAACAAAACACAAAGTGATGACGTAACACCAGAGCATACAGGTACAAGGTTAAGAAAAGACTTTAGAAGGCCGCTGTTGATTGATACGTGTGTAAGATGTTTTAAAATGGATTACGGTAATTTAAATGAAAAGATGGAAGAACAATATAACGATATAAATCATTAACAATGGCGTTGTGGCACAAATGTAAATAAAGGTACAAGTACATGTTTAACAAAGGTTTTCGACAAGCCGTGGCCGGCCACGTTGACCGAGCGGTTCTAGGCGCTTCAGTCCGGAACCGCGCGACTGTTACGGTCGCAGGTTCGAACCCTGACTCGGGCATGGATGTGTGTGATGTCCTTAGGTTAGTTAGGTTTAAGTAGTTCTAAGTTCTAGGGGACTGATGACCTCAGAAGTTGTCCCATAGTGCTCAGAGCCATTTGAACCATTTTTGACAAGCCGTGTGAAACATTTCACGGTGGTTTATCAGAGTTAATGTTCTGGCAACACGAATTTAAGAAACAAAACTAAAAGAACAGGAACAAGAGAAATATAAATGTTCAGTGCTTAAATTGCAGTACGAAAAGAACAGGAAAAACAGAAATACAAATTTTCAAAGCTTAAACTGGAATAACTATACATGTATAAAATACTTATTAACATGAAACAAGGGTTAACGTAGTTACAGCGCTACGTTCTATATCACAGCAGGTTGTAAATATTCAATAAGCTCTTTAGTAAATGCAGGATTACTCAAAGATAGTAGAACGGCCGCAGTCGTAGGAAACTACTTTCAAACGACAATTTTGTTGCAAAAATGGTTGTCTGTGCCTCTCTCATTCTGAAGAAACAAAGAAGATACGGCAAATGTCGCCTTCTGTGGTGTTAGTACAGTCACGGAACGGAACTGGAGTAATTCCAGTGTGGTGAAGGTGCTTCATAAAACTTAACGTGTTTGAATCTCACACGACAGTGGATATCAGCCCTCTAGGTTCGCGAAATTCGCGAAACTAGTATCTATGTGGCATAAAAGGCTGAAAACATACATAATATCTCCCCCGTGAAGAACTGAGACACGTTCCAGTCCTCCTGCGTCGAAGAAAGGCATCCTGTGTGGTCAGAAGGGAAATTCCCAAGCCAGCCGGGGTGGCCGAGCGGTTCTAGGCGCTACAGTCTGGAACCGCGCGACCGCTAAGGTCGCAGGTTCGAATCCTGCTCCGGGCATGGATGTGTGTGATGTCCTTAGGTTAGTTAGGTTTAAGTAGTTCTAAGTTCTAGGGGGCTGATGACCTCAGATGTTAAGTCCCATAGTGCTCAGAGCCATTTGAACCAAGGCGAAAGTTCGAGATCGATCAAAGTTCCGCATTTTGTGGGTTCTTAAGCAAGAATATCGACTTCTTCATTATGGGTGACGCAGCAGTGAGATTCAACCTACTGGTTCAAATGGCTCCAAGCACTATGGGACTTAACATCTGAGGTCATCATTCCCCTAGACTTAGAGCTACTTAAAACTAACTAACCTAAGGACATCACACACATCCATGCCCGAGGCAGGATTCTAACCTGTGACCGTAACAGCAGCGCGGTTCTGGACTGAAGCGCGTAGAACCTCTCGGCCACAGCGGCCGGTTAAAGTACAGGGATTCTATCGTCTGACTTGGGATCTCACACTGGATGCACTACCATATGACTGGCAAGATGAGATTGCTAGTTTTTGAATTCCACTTCTTGTGTGATAGAGCTTGTAAAACCCACCTGGAATTGGATAGAACGAGGACCTTGAATACCCGAAGGGAGCTGAAATATACTTTACCGTCGAAGTACCTCCGTGCTGTAAGAGTGCCGTGGATGGCAACCAATGTGGTTCTGCTATAAAAAGAAACTGTACTCCTGACCCTCTGGCTGTCGGGCCGTATGGCGGGCAACAAATGGCTCTGAGCACTATGGGACTACACGTCTGAGGTCATCAGTCCCCTCGAACTTAGAACTGCTTAAACGTAATCAACCTAAGGACATCACACACATCCATGCCCGAGGCAGGATTCGAACTTGCGACCGTAGCAGTCGCACGGTTCCGGACTGAAGCGCCTAGAACCGCTCGGCCACCGCGGCCGGTGGCGGGCGACAGTGAGGTCGATATACGACCACTGCCAGTGGCGTCTCAAGATTCGTCTTCAGCCTGGAGTCTCATTGACCAGAGTAGAATTGTCTTCAGTAATGAGCCCCGCTGCGAACTGAACCCTGATGGTTAGTGAAGATTTGTCTGGAGATGCCCCAGACATTGATGGGATACCAATTTGACCATCACCTACCATGCGGCGTGACAAAAGGGAGTGATGGTCTGGGGGGGGGGGGGGGGAGGGAGGCGCATTTCTTTTCGTAGCAGGACCC
Organism: Schistocerca serialis cubense; assembly: GCF_023864345.2. Classification (NCBI taxonomy): domain Eukaryota; kingdom Metazoa; phylum Arthropoda; class Insecta; order Orthoptera; family Acrididae; genus Schistocerca; species Schistocerca serialis. The sequence continues at coordinate 466,897,143 of NC_064641.1, read as the reverse complement.
ATTTGTTTGTCATCCGACGCACCGTTTCAGCATAGCGGTACGTCGATAGTATTCTACGTCCCGTTGTGTTTCCCTTTGTGGCAATCCATTCTGGGCTTACGTTTCAGCAAGATAATGCCCACCCGCACACCGCGAGATTTTCCACTGCTTGTCTACGTGCTTGCCGAACCCTACCTCGGCCAGCAAGGTTGCCGGATCTTTCATCAATTAAGAATATTTGGAGCTTTAAGGGCAGGGCCCTCCGACCAGCTCTGTATTTTAACGATCTAACGCGCCAGTTGGTCAGAATTTGGAACGATATCCCTCAGTAGGACATCCAACAACTTTGTTAATCAATGCGGAGCCGAATAACTGCTTGCATAAGGCCCAGAGGTGGACCAACCCATTTGTGATCCTCTTTGTCTTTAATAAAAAGTCAAATTTTACTGAAATTGTTTGTCTGTACATGTATACCACATCTTCAGATTTCCGTCCCATTCGGATAATACCTTCGTGGTGCGCTGATTTTTTGTCTTAGGGTGTATTGTCTGTTTTCTTTTCTCACAATGTATTTTAAGTTCCCCTAGGCTTTAGCAGAGCTGTGTCTGCACAGTATCCTTTCTTCCAGGAGTGCTAGTCGTGCATGTTATTCACGAGACCTTAAATATAGAACTTAGGAGATGAGGTACTGGGAGAGGTAAAGCTGTGAGGCAAGTCAGAAGTTGTGTTTGGATAGTTCAGTCGGTAGAGCACTTGGCCGCTAAAAGGAAAGTTCCCAAGTCTGAATAATGGTTCGGCACACAGTTTGATCTGCTAGGAAGTCTCACATTTGAAGCTTCTCTACAAAGTGGCCTAGATGGTATCTGTCTTTCTTCATTATGACATTATAGTGACAAATCTTAAATTATACTAGAGTCACCTACCTATGATTGCTATAGGGACCGTGTACTGTTTACAGGGTGCGCAGTCGTATTTAAGCAGCCATTCTCACCATGCTCTATATGTGCATGGAACGAACAGAGGCTCTAATAGTGCTAGAATGGAATGCCATGCGCTTCACAGTGGTTCTGTAGAAAATAGATGTAGTTCTTAAATTAAATTTTGGCTGAGACATTTAAATCTCTAACTTGTCTACGATAACATTGGAAGCTGAAGAAGTGAATTAAAATTTGTGCTGCAGCCAGGACTGGAACCCAGGTCTTCTTGCTTACTCGATAGATATGCTGACCATTACAGCACCACGGCATTATGGTCAACATACCTGGACGAACTACTGAAGTCAAATAAATACCCTCCCAACACAAACTCCAGTTCACATCTCCCCTTACATTGTCACTACTACCAGGGCTCTCTGACATTGGAATAGCACCCCAGCATTAGACGTAATGGGGAAGTGCTGTACTAGGTAGTTCGTGCAGCCACGTTTCTCATAATGCTGTGGTGGTGTAATGGTCAGCATCTCTCCTTAGTAAGCAAGAAGACCCCGAAACTTCCTGGCAGATTAAAACTGTGTACCGGACTGAGATTCGAACTCGGCACCTTTGCCTTTCGCGGGCAAGTGCTCTACCAGATGAGCTACCCAAGCATGTCTGACGCCCCGTCCTCACAGCTTTACTTCTGCCAGTACCTCGTCTCCTACCTTCCAACCTTACTGAAACTCTCCTGCGAAACTTGCAGAACTAGCAGTCCTGAAAGAAAGGATATTGCGGAGACATGGCTTAGCCACAGCCTAGGGGATGTTTCCAAAATGAGATTTTCACTCTGCAGCGGAGTGTGCGCTGATATGAAACTTTCTGGCAGATTAAAACTGTGTGCCGCACCGAGACTCGAACTCGGGACATTTACCTTTCGCGGGCAAGTCCTCTACCAGCAGGAGAGCTTCTGTAAGGTTTGGAAGGTAGGAGACGAGGTACTGGCAGAAGTAAAGCTGTGAGGATGGGGCGTGGGTCGTGCTTGGGTAGTTCATCTGGTAGAGCACTTGCCCGCGAAAGGCAAAGGTCCCGAGTTCAAGTGTCGGTCCGGCACACAGTTTTAATTTCCCAGGAAGTTTCATATCAGCGCACACTCCGCTGCAGAGTGAAAATCTCATTTAAGAAGACTCTGGTTTGAATCAAAACCTCAACACAAATTTTAATTCACTTCTTCAGCTTCCAACCTTATCGCAGAGAGACTTATATCTCAGGGAAAATTTAATTCAAGATCTATACGATCACATATAGTACAGCACTTGCCCATTACATCCAATGCTGTGGTACTATTCCAATGTCGGAGAGCCCTGGTAATAGTGACAATATAAGGGGAGATGTGAATTGGAGTTTGTGTTAGGGAGGGTACTTGACTTGGTTAGTTCGTGCAGCCCTCTTGACCATAATAGTGTGCTGGTGTAATAGTCAGCATATCTGCCTAGTAAGGGAAAAGACCCTTGTTCGAGTCCCCACCCCAACATAAATTTTAATTCGCTACTTTAGCTTCTATTGTTATTGTAGAATGATGTAGTTGTTGACAGAGAACTCTGTGGTGCAATTTTTCACATCAGTGATGTCACTAAGCATACTGTGGCAGTTAAAATAGAGTAAGCAGTTTAATTACCCGTAATTAGCATGTGCTGTCTCTACGACGTCACGGTAGTGTGGTCCGTAAGGCGAGTTATGACGCAGACTGTGGAGACTTGTGCAGCCGGCCCTCACGGGGTAGTCGCAGACGCACAGGTGCGGGTTGAAGTGCAGCTCGGCCGGGCACTGGAAGCGGACGGGGACGCCGTGGGCGCACTGGTAGAAGACGGAGCAGTCCCTGGTGTCCGGCAGGTAGGCGGCCGCCCACCAGTGGCGAGGGCAGTTGCCGGCCGGCCACGGCAGCGCGCCCGCCAGCAGCAAGGCGGCGCATGCCAGCACGCACACACCTGCGCAGCCGCAAACCCTGTCACCACGAGAAATACGGGACCCGCAACGAACTTCTGACGTCACACTAGGCGTCTCATCCGCCACATTTCGCGAAAGCTCGGCTCCGTGCAAGGACCACAGGAAATCAGTATGTCAATGAAATGATACCTACTAAAGGTGATAATTTTTTCGTGTGCTATCGACAGCTTGCATGCATTTAAAAGCGCAGTAAAGAACTATTAACAGCGTCTGAAATATTCACACGCTTACCACCAGAGAGCTGCTAGCGCTCGTAGAACTTGCAGTGTGACGTGCTGTGACGTACGGGCTGCGACCTGTCTTTCTTGTGGGCCTCGCTCACCGTCCACTGTTGTGGCGCTTATAAGTGGCACCACCCCTGGACCACGAACAGTCCAATTTCGGAAACGGATTTTCACTGTCGTGTTCATTTGTCAGGCATGAATAGATTTTGCTAGTGCGGTGAAAATCTCCTTTTCCGAACTCAGCTGTTGTCATCAATTGTGTGTCTAAATCAGCTGTGCCGTTTAGTCAGCTGTAAGGGTACCATACTTACCGGATGCGGAGATGCATTTGCACTCTTTCGATTGGAGGATACGAGTGATTTTTCAAGAAAGTTAAATACACTCATGCTCATAAATTAATGATAATTGCAAGAATGTGGTGGCACACAACATGGCACTGTACAAAACTGGCGCTAATAGCATAGGCACATAGGGAACACACACGACGCAGATCTGTAAGTCCACGGTATTGGTGATAAGTTGAGAAAACCGTCCCGAAACGCATGTGCTACAAAACGCCACTGTTTCCTGCGCATTTACCTCGACATAAATATAGGATATGATCACCATGCACACGTACACAGGTCGCACAACGGGTTGGCATACTCTGGATCAGGTGGTCCAGCAGCTGCTGGGGTATAGCCTCCCATTCTTGCACCAGTGCCTGTCAGAGTTCCCGAAGTGTCCTAGGGGTTTGAAGACGTGCAACGATACGTCGACCGAGAGCACACCAGAATCCCAGACGTGCTCGATGGGGTTTAGGTCTGGAGAACACTCGGGTCACTCCTTTCGCCTGATATCTTCTGTTTCTCTTCCGCGATGGCAGCTCTGTGGGGCCGTGCGTTATCATCCATCAGGAGGAAGGTGGGACCCACTGCATCCCTGAAAAGGTGGACATACTGGTGCAAAATGACGTCTCGATGGACCTGACCTGTTGCAGTTCCTCTGTCAAAGACATGCAGGGGTGTACGTGTACCAATCATAATCCCACGCCACACCGTCAAACCACGACCTACATACAAGTCCCTTTCAAGGACATTAAAGGGTGGTATCTGGTTCCTGGTTCACGCCAGATGAAAACCCGGCGAGAATCACTGTTCAGACTATACCTGGACTCGTCCGTGAATGTAAACTGGGACCACTGTTCCAATGACGATGTACTGTGTTCTTGACACCAGGCTTTACGAGCTCTCCTGTGGCCAGGGGTCAGTGGAATGCACCCCGCAGGTATTCGGACGAATAAACCATGTGTGTTCAGTCGTCTGTAGACTGTGTGTCTGGAGACAACTGTTGCTGTGGCTGCGATAAGGTCCCGAGCAAGGCTACCTGCAGTACTCCATGGCCGCCTGCGGGCACTGATGGTGTGATATCGGTCTTCTTGTGGTGTTGTACATTGTGGACGTCCCGTACTGTAGCGCCTGGACACGTTTCCTGTCTGCTGGAATTGTTGGCATAATCTTGAAATCACTTTGTGGCACACGGAGGGCCCGTGCTACGACCTGCTGTGTTTGACCAGCCTCCAGTCGCCCTAGTATTCTACCCCTCATAACCTCGTTCGTTGAGCCATTTTCAACACACAGTCACCATTAGCACATCTGAAAACATCTACACACTTACTCGCTGCACCGTACTCTAACATGCACCAACACACCTCTGCGTATGTGGACTGCTGCCAGCGCCACCGTGCGACGACCGCAGGTCAAATGCACCGCACTGTCATATCCCGAGGTGATTTAAACCCGCAAACCGCCCACCAGAGCGTTGTTTCACCATGTATCAGCATTATCCTTAATTTATGAGCATGAGTGTAGTTACGAGAAGAGGTAGTCGAGAATACGAGAGTTCTCCGTTCAGTCGCGTCAGAAGTGACATAGACAGAATATTGAGAGGAACAAAGTGATACTGAATACTTCTGAAATTTTTTTAAAGAGATACAAAGGTAGACTAAAGGTAACACGAAGAGCTTTGGTAAAAGCAAGAATATCAGTTACAGAATTTAGGGGTAAATATAACAATAAGTGATCAAAAAGAAATTTGCGTGTTAGCTGTGACTGTAGTGCTTAAGAGTTGTGTGTGCACAGTAGGAAACAGTAAATATCCTGTACGATGATCCAACTAAAATCTCGTAATTTTCGTGGGTAAATTTACAGAATGACACCAAAGTGAGTGGGACAGTGTTGTTAAAGTAATGACGACTGTGGCTGGGGACTGAAGTGTTGTTATGTATGGGATTCGTGTCTCATAAAGAATGGCCACTATTACGAGTGACGTTCCTAAAAATTATTGAATCTAAACCGTGTGGATGCTATTTTTGTGATATAATCTACACGGGAAAACACAACTGAAGGATCACTTTTTCGAAACGCCATTACTATCTCCCACTGCGACGTAGAAATTTGAATCTCGACTCAAGGGTGCCTACAACCTTCTCCTGTACTGGTGCAAAAGCGTGGCGTACTGCGACGTCGCCGTGTACACTAGAGCAGAAATAGCAGTTGTGCTGCATTGCAAAGGGGAGCGATCACGTTGGGTGGGGTTGCAGCCCACGATGTCCTTAGAGAAGATTCAATCGTCCGGAGGCTGTCTGTAGTGTCGCAGGTTGTCAAGAACATCCGCCTGTTACTCACTGCACTGCGAACTGTCATTCCCGCCCGCGAAACGTGTGGCATTCAACGCTATAAGGAAATGGATTGTTTCGTTGACACTATTTATGGCACTCCCAGAGGCCTTTTCGTGCCGATATTGAGCGGCGGAGTGACTGAAATGTTTTCCTTGGCCACCCGTAATAACTGGTTGTCGCGATTCTGAGCTCCATTGTAGAAGGGTCAAGAGACAGAGTGAAATGTGGATGAGAGGGGCTATGACGACCTTCTCATCGCGTGACACGTCCACAGTGGCGTTGGGCAGTATCTTGTCAAATTTGGTGCAAATGTGACAATATTAACGTACCTTACATCTCACATGAACTTCTGAGGTCTGGCCTATTTTTCACATATATCGACACTTTGCTCTTTGAAGCTTCGGTGACCCTGAAGGTGATGTCACAATTCGCCAGGCTTTTGCAACATTACAGAAGAAGGTTGTAGCCATCTTTGATCCAAATTTCAAACTTCTGCGTCATAATGGGAGATAGTTACGGCATTTCGAATAAACAATCCTTCAATTGTGTTGCACATCGTAGTTTCACTGAAATCAAAACAAAGACATGTGATTCGTACGAGGTACACGTTCACAGGTAAACATTCGCCTGTTTGCCACTATGTGAATTCTCAACGAAATAATATCCGATTGACTTTAATTAAACCTGCGACCGCTAATAAATATCGAGATGCAGCTAGAGGCTGTAGAAGCTTGCCGGCCGCGGTGGTCTCGCGGTTCTAGGCGCGCAGTCAGGAATCGTGCGACTGCTGCGGTCGCAGGTTCGAATCCTGCCTCGGGCATGGATGTGTGTGCTGTCCTTAGGTTAGTTAGGTTTAAGTAGTTCTAAGTTCTAAGGGACTGATGACCACAGCAGTTGAGTCCTATAGTGCTCAGAGCCATTTGAACCATTTTTTTTTGTAGAAGCTTATACAGCACAATAAAGTCAGGCTATTAGTATATTCGTAACTTATTAATAATCAGAGAGTACAATTTCCTTATGGATGTTACAATATGGGTTCCGAACTTTATGTGAATGATGTTCAGACTGCTCGCGGCGGGATTTGCATCGTTAGTAGCATTAATGTCATGACTTGCCGTTAAGCGCCGGTACTGGTACGGCGATGTATGAAACACAAACAACATTGCGCGTTAGCACTGCAGACAGTCAACATGGGTCTGGACAAGGTTATTCTTCAAGCTGTTTTTATCAAAATGATAACAGTAGCACTGCTGCTCTTCTTCGGCAGCATTGACGCATTGAAGGAAAGCGGGAGGTTCTTTTTCGGCAACGTGGTTGAAGAACACGGTTCAGAAGTTCGAATTAATTGAAGATTTGGGAACTCCTCGAGGGTGGGGCAACGGCCAACTGCGCCACATATTGTTAAGGAAGTTCCTGTTACGATGTCTGAGAATGCTGGAAGCAATGTGCGACCTACAAGCAGTGCGTGAGCTGTGTCACGACAGCTAAGTATTGCATGGTCCAATGCTCACAAAGTTCTACAAACAATTGTGGAATAGTACCGTTAGTGCGGTTCCAGGCTGTCGTGGATGCAGATGGTCGTCACACTGAGCAAGGTTTGTAACCTAGTTCGTAAAGATTGTAGGCAATTAACAGACGTTACCATCTCATGTGAAAAGTAATAGGTGTTTCTTCCAATGGTTTATTCGTTATTTCTCTTCCGCATGTCCTTACAAACATTTCCGCAAAGTTTCATTGTCCTACGATTACTCGTTTTAGATGAGGGCCCTCTCAAGTAGCGAATGTTTAATTACCCTGAAGAGCCAAAGAAACTGGTAGAACCCCCGATAGCACGCAGAAGTGCCGCAACACGACGTGACGTGGACTCGACTAATGCCTAAAGATAGTGTTGGAGGGAATTGACTCCGTGAATCGTGCAGGGCCGTCCATAAATCCGTAAGAGTAGAGGGGATGGAGATCGCTTCTGAACAGCACGTTGCAAGGCATCCCAGATACGCTCGATAATGTTCATGTCTGGGGAGTTTGGTGGCCAGTGGAAGTGTTTAAACTCAGAAGAGTGTTCCTGGAGCCGCTCTGTAGTCATTCTCGACGTGTGGGGTGTCGCATTGTCCAGCTGGAATTGCCCATGTCCGTCGGAATGCACAATGGACATGAATGGGTGCAGGTGATCAGACAGGATGCTTACGTAAGTGTCAGGGGTCCCAACTGCACACGCTCCACACCATTACAGAGCCTCCACCAGCTTGAACAGTCCCCTGCTGACATGCACGTCCATCCGTTTGATACAATTTGAAACGAGACTCCTCCGACCAGGCAAGATGTTTCCAGTCATCAGCAGTCCAATGTCGGTGCTGACGGGCCCAGGTGGAGCGGAAAAGCTTTGTGTCGTGCAGTGATCAAGGGTACACTAGTGGGCCTTTGGCTCCGAAAGCCCAAACCGATGTTTTTTGTTGAATGGTTCGCACGCTGACACTTGTTGACTGCCCAGCATTGAAATTTGCAGCAGTTTGCGGGAGGGTTGTACTCATGTTACGCTGAATGATTCTCTTCAGTAGTCGTTGATCCCGTTCTTGAGGATCTTTTTCCGGCTGCAGCGCTGCCAGAGGTTTGGTATTCTACCGGATTTCTGATATTCACGGTACACTCGTGAAATGGCCGTATGGGAAAATCTCCACTTTATCGTGCGCCGACTATAACACCACATTCAAACTCATTTAACTCTTGATAACTTGCTATTGTAGCAGCAGTAAACGATCTAACAACTGCCCCAGAAATTTGTTCTTTTATATATACGTTGCTGACCGCAGCGCCGTATTCTGCCTGCTATAATACAGTATCTCTGTATTTGAATATGCATGGCTATACCAGTTTCTTTGGCGCTTCAGTGTATAATTACCCTCTGTAAGAGACCCGTGGTCTACGATGACACGTTACAGAGCAGAAATGAAATTACAATTTATTCGGCTTGTTAACCAGATTGCCTCTGTCTGTGTAAAAATACCTATAAAATAATCAAGATCGTGTAATATGCAATCAGCAAAAAGTGCAACATGAAACAGAGAATGATTTGACGACCCCACGACGAAACACGTTTACTTTTACCACTGTGTGTCTAATCTGTTGGGCCACTCTCCCACTGTATTCATTTAACACATACACTAGGCGCATGTCAGTCAACTTTTCATCAATAAACCCATTCATCCTCCTGTGTATTAACATACAACTAGCACTGCCAAAGAAATAAATCCGGGACAGAACCGAGGAACACTGAATGCAAGTACTTAAGTTCGCCAGTCAGAGTGCAACCGTCGGAGGAGATTTAATCATCCAACAATCAGTGAGGGTAACTAGTTTTGTTAGACAACCTGTGAAACATTACTAATGACTTTCTCTGAAAACTACTTAGAAAAAAATTTTCGTATCTCCATTTATGATGGAAATATATCAGATCTAATGGCAACAAATAGACCTGACCTATCCGAGGATGTCCACATCGATACTAGAACCACTGATTTGGAAGCAGCTGTAGCTACAATGTTTGCAAAAGTATAAAGGGCCACTGAAAGAAGTAGAAAGATTTATATGTTCGTAAACTTGATAAAGAAGCAGAAGTGTTATATTCAAATGAGGAACTGAAAACTTTTAGCTCGGGACAGAAGCATGTCCAGGAACTATGACTCAAGTTAAAAAAAGTTGATAACACAGTTCTGGACAGGCATTTACTAAGGAGAACAGTTCATGATGCGAAAGCCCCTACATGGTATACAGTCACCGTAAAGAAACTCCTAAAGAAACAGAACGACTGAATAATAGATGTAAAACAAAACAGAGAGCTAGAGATCGAGATATTCAATGAAACGCCTTTGGCTGTCAAAAGAGCACGATGCATCAGTGACTGCTGTAGCAGAATGTCGTGATAGGTGGTTTCACAAAATCAAAAGAATTTCTGGTCGTTAGTGGCACCAATGTTAATGTCCAGTCACTCACGGACGAAAAAGTAACTAAAATTGAGGGTAGCTAAGAAGAAGCAGAAATGCATAACTCCTTTTACAAATTTTACTTTGGAAGGTGGGCATGTTATTTTCGTTTTTGTAAGTTATCTATGTCAGAGAGAGAGAGTAAGTTATGTTACTGTTAAACCGTCTTGGGGTGTCACAGTCTTTGCCTGCGCGCAGTCTGATACTTTCGTAGTTGAAATGTGGTAGGTGATGGAAGTATTCGATAGTACTGTGTCGACTCCTGATTGTATCTTTTGGATGGAGAAAGGTTTGTTGTAAAGGACAGCAAGGATGAATATATTGAAAGGCAGCTAGTTTGTCGGAATGATTATTGTCGGTTAGTTACCTTTGTTCACTTTTTCAGAGCCGAGAGAAAGACCATCCCACTTCCCTAAGTTACGCATTAAAATATCAGCTGATTAAGTTGTTTGATTTTTTGTAGAAATTCTCTGTTAGAATTGTACCCTTTTTAAATCATTGTTCACTTTGTTAAGCATAATATTGTCCAGACCAATGTTACGTGTGTCTTGGAATATCATTTCACAGGAGTAGCTACCCTCTGTTTAAAGAAAGTTTATCATTACACACTACCACATTGCGCTATGTGGGGGTACGGAACATTTTGAATATTGTTTGGTAATTATATTTAAAAATAGAAGACTAGGTTAGCCGCTGCCTGTTTGCTGTTGCGCTTTCGAGAAATCTGCAACGATGTTGTCAAGACGCGACATAAGTGGAAATTTTGATTAGGACCAGATAATTGTTTTACATTTAATATAAAGACAAGTTACAGCTCTCGTCCTCTTGTTTTTCATCACACTTATCTCCAGTGACCCCTGTCATGATCGCTAACAAACCCCATACTAATGTCCATTACTAGCTGTCCGAGTACTTTTTATCAGATAGTGGACATATCACATAAGTCATAAAATTCTCTTCAGGAGCGACAGACCTTTATTACACCCATACACACCAGTCTGAACTTTGAAAGTCCTTATAAGCGTTTAAGATGTATATATAAAGTATATGAAATGTATTCGCAGTGTCTGTTCGTTTGGACAAGCGTGTTTGTCCAAAAGAACATTGCATCGTAATTCGGAATAACACAGTCACTGCAGTACGATATCTATCCTCTGACTTCGGGCAAGCGAATTTCAAGTAAAATGTCTCCCCTGGAAGGGAATATGCGCAAAAGATGTACGAGTACAGGTTGTAAACACATGGTTGACGACATATGAAAGTTTGGGTGGAGTTGTGAGCCGTGTTCAGATAGCCTCATGTAAGGCGACCGCTCTCGATAACCGAGAAATCCGGGTTCGAGTCCCATGCATGCATGTCCGAAGGAACATTGTATCATAATTTAGACTAATACAGGCACTGCAGCATCGTATCGTATACGTAAATGACGAAGTCTATGGACATAGTTCGGCACTGATGTGGAGGGTTCCCCAAACCTTCAGAGTCAATCTTATACAGGAGCTGCATGATCTTGAACTGAGTATCGTGAAATAAGAGAGCAGTGGGTGGAAGTGAATACTGCAGACAGTACGAAGTTTTGAGTGAACAATGGTGTGAGCCACATATTTATAAACTGATTATATTCTACAGTCTATCTCATCGACGTTGATGGTGTTACTTTGAGAAACAACACACAGTTGTCTAAGGCGTATCCACGTGGAGGTGACCATTATTGCAATTACTGACTGGTTGGAGCAGACTGAAGACAAACATTTAACATGTGGTTCTGTAGGATCTAGTGCCTGGAAAGTCAAATGAATGTTGTATAGCAGGCAACATCTGAACTGGTTGAAAGTTATCGTCCTTGATATAATCTTGCGAGGTAGCCAAGATCGTTCATCACGGTCGTGCAGTCCGAGGACAGCACCGAGCCATACAGCCTTTAGAGTGCATTCAACTGACTCCAAACTACCGCCGTTTGCGACTTCAGTGGCGTCAAGAGAGAGCGCGTTGGAGGGCAGGGTGGAGGTCTGTTGTGTTTTCTGATGAAATCTGGTTCTGCCTCGGTGCCAGTGAGTGGCGTGTGTAGGTTAGAAGGAGGCCAGTTGAGGGCCTGCAGCCACCCTGTCTACGTGCTAGACACACTGGACATACACCTGGAGTTATGGTATGAGATGCGATTTCGTGTGGATGTGTGGTTCTCCCACACATCCTGACTGGAAATTGGTACGTCAGTCCGGTTATTCGACCTGTTGCGCAGCCATTCATAGACGGCATTTCAGGGGTCTTCTTCAACAGGATAATGCTCACCGACGTACCGCTACTGTAACCCAACATGCTCTACGGAGTGTCGACATGTTGCCTTTGTTTGCTCGATCACCGGATCTGTCTCCAATCTAGCACGTATGGGACTTCATCGGACGACAACTCCAGCGCCATCCGCAATCAGCATTAACCGTCCATGTACTGACAGACCAAGTGCAACAGGCATGGAATCCATCCCACAAACTGGCATTAGCACCTGTACAACACAATGCATGCACGTTTGCATGCTTGCATTCAACATTCTGGCGGTTACACCGGTTATTAATTACCAGCATTCCGCATTAACCTATGTTCCTGCAATGTAGATCACGAAAATACGTTACCTAGGCAAATGTATTCCAGAAATTTCATTACTTCACCTTAATTATTTTTTGGTGCTGCGATTTTTTTCTGTCGGCGTATTTCGAGTCAGAAAGACTTCCAGTTGATTCAATAATTTAGCATTACACAGAGTAAATCATTAGTACTGTCATTGCAGTAATATAGTGTACTGTTATTGTTAAGTTGTAGTACTTAGTTTTTCGGAGTGGTTGAGTAAAGATCCCGAGAGCCATCAGTTGCTCCAGGACTATCAGGTCATAATTCCTATAAAAATGGCAAGTGGCACAATGCTTAGGGTGACCAGATGCAATTGTTTAGAAAGGAGGACAAACAGCTTCAAAAAGAAGGACAAAATAAGAAAAAAGAGGACACTTTAAATGCGAACATTTTTAGGTTAGGCTTTACCGTGACTGTTACTGACATTTAATGAAACAACAAGTTTACTGTTACCAGTCACCGTTGACTGGTAACAGTAAACTTGTTGTTTCATTTAAAAGAGGACACATCAAACGGGTCAACTGCAGATGTGGATACCACCCGTCAGTTTTCGACAAGTCACGTGACTGCCGGGAATTACCGGTAAAACTAGTAGTTAATTGTTACTGATGGTCAGGTGGTGGTTAACTGCGCAATATAAAAAAATAAAAACATTGATTTGTTTTGTTATGTCAACAACACGAAATTGTTTACAAAGCGAAAAACGTGAGACCATTCACCTCCCTTCATTCGACGCACCGCTACCAACATCTACAATTCAAGCAGCAGCAAACGACATGTAAACTACACTTTCACCTTCCGAATACAAATAAATTGAATTACTATGGAACAATGAAATAAAACCATGACAGTTAATCTGTCGAGTTATTTCTTACCTTTATTGGCCACTGAGACGTACGTTCCAGCTCCACATATCTTACATTCCGCTTCAAATTCATTTCTCCCTTTCTTAAAGCCGGATATTTGCAGGAAAGGACATCAGAAAATGTACACTTTCGTTTAGGCATAGCCAAATATTTTACTTAACTCACTCGGTTAAAAATTACACTCGCAAATCACACGTGCACTACAGGAAGCCAAGCCAATACAAAGTGAAGATTCGAAACGAAAATTTTAAATAATCGATATTTGCATTCGCTTATAAGTAGGTCAACAATAACATCGACAATCCTGATGCCACCTACTAACACCGCCTTCGTGCGTGTTTATCACGAAGGCTGTGCCAATAGTTAAAGTATTTAAGAAATGAGCAATAGAACGGGACGAATTGTAAATTTAACTGTATTACGCTCAACTTTGCGGAAAAGCCGGACACTGTAAAAATCCTCCCGGACCCCGGACAAAGAGCTAAAAAGGAGGACATGTCCGGATTAATCCGGACGTCTGGTCACCCTAACAATGCTGATATCAGATTCTAAGGAATTAAGTTGTAGGTTTGATTGCTGTAGCTACAGAAAATATTTTCAACACCGAATAACGACTGTATGAATGAATGCTTTAATGTTTGTGCCACTACAAATTATGTTCATTAGGTAACGAGACAACAGGTTTAGCTTGTTGGCAGAAATAGATAAATAATTTTACAGCAATGGTTCTCGGTGAAGAATTGTTCACACTGCAAAATTTGAAAAGATAGTGCTGGATCGCGTGGAAGAAGATTCGTCAAGGAGCACCTGTAAGCTTGCCTTTGAAATGCACACTACGCAGAATGCAGTGTGGAGTTGAAGTAACAGCAGTTGTTGCTGTGGTCTTCAGGCCGAAGACCCTTGTAATGCAGCCCTCCACGCGAATCTACATTGACTCTTCAGAACTACTGCATCCATCTGAACCTGCTTACTGTGATCAAGCTTTAGTCTTTCCCTACAAATCTTATCCCACAATTCTCCGCATTACCAAACAGACTATTGATTCAGGATGTGCCTTATCAATCGAACCCTATTGTACTCAACTTGTACCATAACTTTTTTTTCTCCCCAGTTCAATTCAGTATCTCTTCACTGACAGATCGACCCTTCTAATCTTCAGCATTTCCTATAGAAATACATTTCAGATCCTTCTTTTTCCTATTATCTTCTTGTTTCCGTTGTTTATCGCCCCCATTTCATTTCCGAATTGGGCCACTTTTCGTATAAATACATTCAGAAAAGACTACATAACATTTAAATTTATAAGCGATGTTGACAAATTTCTCATTTAGAGAAACGGTTATCTTGCTATTGCTTCTTCATTATACATACTCTCTATCACGGCAGTCTTCACTCATTTTGTAGCAAAAGTAACAAAATCTACCAACTATTTTCAGTGTCTCATTTCCTAATCTGATTTCCTCAACATCGCCTAATTTAATTACACTACAATCTATTCGTGCATGAATGTTGTAGGATCACTTTGAAGCAGATGCAGTATAACCACACGTCAACTTGCCTGTCAATCGCACACTTCGCAGACTACAGTGTGAGAAGAGTAGTGGTGCACCACAATCTGCATTTGTATAATAAAGAACGTTTGCAAGTAATGGACCTAAATGTTATTCAACCCAGAGTTCATTTCTGTCAATAGATAATGTTGTAAGTGCATGCATTGTGGCTGACGATCGTCACTTTAAGAACTGCCATGGGTTTAAGTTACTGATATTTGGTGTAAAGTGCTGATGTTAATAGAAAATTAAATACTGATTTCCGGTCATTGGTTCCTTTTCTTAAAGTATTCAGTTGACAACCTGAGTAATTTTGTCCCCACAGATAGGCACCGTATACAGTGACGCTCTTGTTAATAAACCGAAGGCTAAAACTTCATGGAACCGCGGACGCTACGGACTTTATCACATTTTCTATGGGTGGGCAATGTCACTTAACATAAACAGAGGTTTCATTTGACAAAAAACATTTTCCGGTAAAGCTAATCGCTAACGCAGGAAACAGACTCAGTCCTACCTCGCATACTTGGTCGCCGCGGTAGATTGCACACGAACTGACGGGGGTGGCCGTGTCATCTGCTTTTATACCCACAGACAAGTGTACGCCAACAGAACGTAGAAGGACGAGACCCCAGACCCTTTTGTGATGGATGTTTCCTAGACATATCACATACACAAAAAGCACGTTATTTAACATTAAGTTTACTTAATGTTTTCGACTATACGACGGTACTGAAATAAATATAAAAAGGTTTCGGGCGAAATAGTAATTTCATTGTTTTTGCAGCTGAAAGTGCAAAATAGCAAATACTTTCGTTACTTACGGTTGCTTTGTTGAACCTGTCTTAGATCGACTTGCTCATACAACTCTTATTTTCAGCAGCAGTTCCTCTTGCTTATTTATTTCTTATTTGCCTCGATCATTAACGTAACAATATCGTTTAGGCTGTCTCTGTCTCAAAAACTGCATCCTGCACTATTCGATCACGAAGTCTATTGTTCACACACGCGTGGAACATATAACTTCAGACAGGAGTACAAGATCTGCATACTAAATTCGTGATCTGGAACGTACTTACCTGATTTACATTCACCAAGCTCGTCCGTACCTAACAGCTACCTTTCATAGACTTCTTTGAGACTAGTTTTCCTACTCATGACGGTTGTGCACGACGGTTAATTGTATTCAAAAACTGTCTAAAATAATGGAAAAAGATATACAAAGCCGGCCGGAGTGGCCGAGCGGTTAAAGGCGCTACAGTCCGGAACCGCACGACCGCTACGGTCGCAGGTTCGAATCCTGCCTCGGGCATGGATGTGTGTGATGTCCTTAGATTAGTTAGGTTTAAGTAGTTCTAAGTTCTAGGGGTCTTATGACCACAGCAGTTGAGTCCCATAGTGCTCAGAGCCATTTGAACCATTTTTTTGATTATACAAAACTTAAAGAAAGTAAAAAACACAAATAGTATTAACGAATGCTACTGACAGTTTTTGGTGGAAGCTGGAAAGCAAACGGCATTACGAACATGATAATATTTTTGAAGTGCTGTATTTTCAAATGAACTATGTACGTTTAGAACATGACTTAATTTTTTATATAATCAGTACCGGTTTGCCACACGCTTTGAGAGCCTGAGCACCGCATTGTTTGAGCCAACGTAGTAGAAGTGTCGCGTATGTTCGCGAAAACACTTTATGAGCGCCTCCAAAATTCAGCAATGTATGTAAATATGTCAACCCAAGTACGCCTCCAACTCTGACAACAACTGAATGAGGCTTGGTGTGAACGACTGTGCCAGTCGCCGGTTATGACATGCAGTGTAAGGACGGGCAACCGTTGCGAGTAAACAAATGGCGCGCTGCGTTTGCGTTATTTCCCGCTTGCTTTGAATACCCCTGCGCTGTTGTTGTAGCTGCAAACATCGATGCCGGCAGTGTGACCTCTGAAAGAAAATTGAACGAAAATTGGTCGGCTTCTGCGCAAAAAATATGGTTAGGAAGATGATGTATTGAATTTTTTCTTTTATGATGAGATAATAAATCGTTTATTCTCTCTCTCTTTTCAAATTAGATGTACTTTTTGATTCTTCCATCCATAGTGAGAAGATCCTCAAGGGTTTATCCAAAGTGAAATAGTCCTCGAGATTGTGGAATAAGACAAAATCTTTAACATATTTTCATTTAATTGGTAACAAAAAACTTGTCACAGGCATAACATTTGATAAAAAAAAACCTCTCGACAAGAAAAGGAGACAGCCGGAGAAACAGAAACAAACAGAGGCAGAAGGAGGTAGAGAAAAATAGCGTACGAGCCTAGCCTTGCTGCAGCTTCACAGGGTGAGAAACGGCTCATTCCAGAGCAGTCAGTTGTTATGGTTATAACACAGTGCTGAGAAGTTACTTATGTGTCAGCAGCTATGTGCCACAACTTTGCCATGTACGTGTTAGCTTTGTAATCACAAGTGCCAGTCGTGTGTGCAAACATGTCTCGGGAGTGATGTCACATGGTTTTCATTTTAGAGGCTGAAAGGAGTGTGTCGTGTTTTGAATAAAATTGTGCATGTGTTACCTTAACGTATTACAACAGTGTCTGTATGGATTAAAGCCGGCCGAAGTGGCCGTGCGGTTCTAGGCGCTGCAGTCTGGGACCGCGTGACCGCTACGGTCGCAGGTTCGAATCCTGCCTCGGGCATGGATGTGTGTGATGTCCTTAGGTTAGTTAGGTTTAACTAGTTCTAAGTTCTAGGGGACTAATGACCTCAGAAGTTGAGTCCCATAGTGCTCAGAGCCATTTGAACCATTTTTTTTATGGATTAAAGCATCCAAAATAAGAGTACATACCTCATCTTACGTCAATTGTTTGGAGAAAATACCTAACTAATGAACGGTTGCGAATATCTTGCCAGCCGGCCGGTGTGGCCGAGCGATTCTAGGCGCGTCAGTCTGGAACCGTCCGACCGCTACGGTCGCAGGTTCGAATCCTGTCTCGGGCATGGATGTGTGTGACGTCCTTAGGTTAGTTAGGTTTAAGTAGTTCTAAGTTCTAGGGGACTGATGACCTCAGATGTTGTCCCATAGTGCTCAGAGCCATTTGAACCATTTGAATACCTTGCCAGGAAAATCATGAACAATACATTGGGACGTTCAGATTACAACAGTGGTAAAACATCTCATATTTCTACTCTCAAGGCTATAGCATGTCACATACGAACTTCCTTTTCTATCTGACACTATTATAAATTAACACTGTTTGCTTGTAGGTGCAGTTAGGAAGGTTATTTTGTACTATTATCTTTTACTGAATTTCCATACTATTACTTCAGCAGATATTCCGGCAGGGGCGGACATAGCGAGGGACACCTGAGGGTACCTGCCCCGCCCCCATAACCCAGTGAGGAACGTACACCTCAAATCGAACTCGTGTGCTGTCCAGACAGAAAGACAGACGTGTCAAGCCACCGCAAGATGAATGCATGTTGGCTATTACCAAAGATTGGATGGTCAGGATGGATACGAGTGCAGATAACGATTTTATCCCAAGGTCACGCTCAAGTATCTCTGCCAACTATGTGTGGTAGTTCAAGGTCACTATGTAACTCGTCGTGCGTCACGTATATCCTCCGAGGTCGCCCATGACTGTAGGACGGTTGCAAAACATAAAATCTGCAGGAAAATGAAGGTCACTCATCCACTGTAAGAGTTTTGGCTCAGATAATGATCTAAGTGAAGGTTACCCTCCCCCTCCCATCCCTTCCCTCTCTGGGCCAATAGGAAGACTTAAACCAGATCCCCAATTCTCTCTCCACCTGTTTCTTACTATTCCAGCTGTGTGAGTTTCGTTATTTGTGCTCTGTGCACCGTAATGAAAGGAACATCGGTAGTAGATTTTTCCTACTTAAAAATGGCAGTAAACGTTACTACAATTTATGAGACAACACTTTGACATTACAGTGTGTGACTAACACACAGCTGAATTGCTATAGTTTAAAGATGTCATGGCATATTTTGCAGAACTCTGGGAAATATTAACATAATTTATGATGTAATTCACTTCGACATTAAAATATATGACTAGGCCACTGACTAATTACTACAAATTAATCAAATGATATCACTTTCTATAAGCACTCTAGCGTATGAGCACCTCCTATTGATATTTAAAGTTTTGAGGGCAATTGGTTATAATATTGTCGATTTTCTCCAAATACCCACTCTTCAAAAAGACACAAGTGAATATGAAATTTAAATTTTTCGCAGTTAGCACAGTGCGATATTTTTAACAAATACACCGACATCCAACATTAAACAAACAGCACACTGCACCACTGTAAGAAGTGTACAAGGAACGTACCCCTGATTTATTTGTGTCTTAAAAACACTGATGTCACTATAAAACTGCTTTAGAGGAGTATGACATTATAGGGTTACAGTAGACCTGTAAATGACAATACATCGATAAGTTTCCATGTACAAGGAACTTACCCCTGATTTATTTGTGTCCTAAAAACACTGATGTCACTATAAAACCGTTTTAGAGGAGTATGACATTATGGGGTTACAGTAGACCTGTAAATGACAATACATCGATAAGTTTCCACTGTAACCAGCGCCACCACAGACACTGTCTAAGAATGGTACAGGAAATGCACTTTTATTTGAAAGAAACTAAAATTGTGACGTGGAGACGCATGTTGCATCGTCTGTAACGGCAAAACACGAGTCTCCATATTAGCAACGAAGGCTCAGCTGTCGAGGTACCTCTGGCCGATAGAAACCTTGAAAGATGAAGGCTACAAAACTCATATTACAATATTCCTTTTTATGAGAGTATTCCCGTCAGCCCGAGACCATTACCAGGTTGGATTAATAAAAGAGCTGACCTTATTGTCATAGAATGGAAAGAATATTACGGGATGGTCAACAAGAGCAATGATCTTCTGTGGAAGATGCTACAAGAGATGAGTTATACATCATGAGAGGTATTTAAGTCGAGAAAAAAATCCAGGAGAATATACTGCGGGCAACATATTACCTCCTCCCACACATATCTTACGAAATGACTTCAGTGGGAATTATGGATTTTTAACCACACCCAATCTTTCCACGATAATGGAAGAGGATGGCATTTAATGTACTCATCACCACACTCAAAAGATGGCGTTTGGGTGTTACGAATTTGATTTCTTGCTGTAATCCCCAAATAGACACTAGGATGGTGTGCAAACTTGTATTTCGAATACTATTTAAGTTTCTAGCAAACGTAACTACATAAATCACACAGTGCGCAATTACACAATGTCCCTGGAGCTGGGGAGATTTAGTCCACTGTAGTTGAAATCTGATATACGCAGATTCTATACTGAGCACAGTATAATTAAAAGTGCAATGGTAAGATTTCTTTGAACATTGTTCTTGAAAAAATAAATCTACCTTCACCAATATTCTTGCCATTAAAGAACTATATCTGATCTAGTTATCATAAAAAAGATAGAGGGATGTATAGAGGCATACAACCAATCAGGGAATGAGAGTAGAAGGGAAACCGATAATAATGTTGCACTGTACAGCGGCTAGTGGAATATGTGTTTAGATGTTGCTGCATTCTCTATAGGAGGGATGCAATGCTGTAGCAGTGTACATTGTATCTAAATATGCATCTTCTTATTCTATACAGGGAGAAACGTATTTAAACTGACAAACTCTGGGAAGTTGTAGGGGACATCAAAACAAATATTTTTGCCCAATGTCATTTTTTCCTATGAGGATTATTTAAACCGGTGAAGGCCGTATTGCGCTCTTCAGTTATTAGAGGCCGTATCAGAATCTTCAGTTGTTAGAGGGTGCATTACGCTCTTCAGTAGTAGGCAACTGCTGTCCACCAGTGGAGTAGTGCATTGTCTCTGTTTACTAATGGAGCGATACACCTGGAGTGGGTACACTGATATGGTTGGTGCGTACTACGTAGCGCACCACAACGGACGAGCTGCACAACGGGTCTATCAACAACAATATCCTAATCGCCGTATCTCACATCATACGACCTCTGCTGCTGTGTACCAACATCTGCGTGAGACCGGGTCATTTAGCAGATTACCTGGACAGGGACGCCGTCGTACGGTAAGAACGCTGCAATTTGAGGAAGCGAGTGGAGCGGGATCCTTCAATCAGCACTCGTGCAAATGCATGTAACATGGAGACGAATTAGACGAATGTAAGAACAGTCCTTCGAGAGCAATTGTTACGTCCATTTCACTTACAGCGTGTCCACAACCTGGAGCCAGTTGATTATCCATCCAGAGCACAGTTTGCGCAGTAGTACCTGGAACAGTGTGAAATGCCTCCTACATTTCCATCCTCTGTGTTTTTTACCGATGAAACAACGTTCGGGCGTGATGGAGTCTTCAACATGCACAAATCGTATGTTTGGAGTGAGGATAACGCACATGCCACAGTTATTAGCGCTCATCAAGTGCGGTCCTTCGTTAATGTGGGGGTCGGTGTTGTTGGGGACTGTTTAATTGGGCCGTATCTGCTACCTAGACCATTAAATTGCAGGCACTATTACAATTTTCTCGCCAGAGCATTGCCAGAATTGCTGGAAGACGTACCGCTCCCTACAAGACAACGTATGTGGTTCCAACATTACGGGGCGCCTGCACATTTCAGTCGTCGTGTGCGTCGATTCCTGAACCGACGGTTCCCAGAAACGTGGATTGGCAGAGGTGGTCCTGTACCACGGCCTGCTCGAGCCCCAGATATGTCCCATCCAGACTTTTTTGTGTGGGGAGAGATGCACAGTCTTGTTTACGCAACTCCTGTTGCATCAGAAGAGGATCTGGTTGCCCGGATAGTAGCAGCAGCAGGAGCAATTCAGGATACTTCTGGGTTTTTTGACCGTGGCAGACAGAACATGATCCGACGGTGTAACCTTTGTTTACGTGTCAATGGAGGCATTTTTGAAAATCTACTGTAATTGAAATTGGGTTGTGTTAATGTGTTGTCTCTTGGTCATAAAAAAATGGAAAAGTGTTTGTTGGTTTAATTAATTTGCCGTCAGAGAAATCTTCCTCTACCGGTTTAAATACTCCTCACAGGAAAAAAATGACATTAGGGAAAAATATTTGTTATGATGTCCCCTACAACCTCCCAGAGTCTCTCGGTTTAAATACTTTTCACTCTGTAGATCATAAGAAAAATATCATAAAATAAGGGAATGATGCAATACGTCAAACAGACTTAAGCAGATCCATATTAACGAAATTAATAGAACTTTAGCATATGAGATGGATGCTTACTAGCCTACATTATCATAGAATAATATAGCAGTTAACGTATGGCAAATACTGCTAGGTAATATGAAAAAAACAACAACATAGCACAACTTCTGCGTAATACTTGTATCATGTTATACAATATTCTCCTGTTTTATAGGTACATAATGAAATTTATAGATAGGCAGGGAATAGTTTATAATCTCATATCTGTCTTGATTGTCAAGAATGTGTACTTCTACACCAGGCAATTTTCGTGTGTTCCTATGAACCCAGTAGACAAAATGAAGAACAATGGAATGGCTTACATCTGCTTAAAACATTGTTTTAGGTATTATTCACCCCAATGTATGTTGAATCACTTTAACAAGAGCCTGTATTGAGAAAAATATGTTTCTCCATCTTTAATATAGCATATGTATATAATACATATGTCATCTTTGTTAATAATATCCTTTTTATTCATAAATATATATAGGTAATTAAAACTATAGGCAGACTTAGAATTCCCCCACTAGGCAAATTGCATAACGGCAGTAGTGACACACATACGATTTATACAAGGAACCTTTAACAGGTAACGGTTTAAGTGTGCTTAAAACGTTTATTCGTTTAGGTATTTTCCATATCGAAAAGAATTTCAGTATGTGTTATATCACTTGTGGTAACAACATTTTGGATTGACAAAAATATGTTTCCTCAGCTAAAATATACCAATAATGAATAATATCTACACCATAAATTTTAACAATCTGATCCTAGGTTGTAGGCTTATAATTAGACCTAAGTTGGAGAGAGCACAGAGTATAACCTTTTGTTATGTAATGCAGTAGGATATTCCCTATGATATACATAAAGCACAGCCTTCTACAGCATATACATCACACCAGACTTTGAAATGCAATATCCTTGCAAAGAATAGCCAGCTCTCCAGTAGTTCAATGCAACTGGGTGCATAACCTAGATTTACACCAAGAGATAGTCTACAATACGCCTGCCAGGCCTCTTTTGTTTTTAACAGAGTGCTACAGTGTGTTACTACCTGCTGCCGTTAACGGGTATTTCATTAAATCCTACCGTCTGTAAGTAGGCTGTTTAGGTTTTTATGTTGGTAACGTCACGTAGCGCTCTGTATGAAAATCACTGGCTGTGCTGTGTGCAGTCTTTGGCTGGTTGGCATTGTTGGAATATTCGCTATTGCAGTGTTGGGCAGTTGGATGTGAACAGCGCATAGCATTGCGCAGTTGGAGGTGAGCCGCCAGCAGTGGTGGATGTCGGGAGAGAGATAGCAGAATTTTGAGAATAGACGATCCGGACGTTTGTCCATCAGAAAGAGTAAATTTGTAATAGTGGATATCATGAACTGATATATATATATATATATATATATATATATATATATATATATATATATATATATATATATATATATATGATGACGTTTGAACATTATTAAGGTAAATACATTGTTTGTTCTCTATCAAAATCTTTCATTTGCTAACTATGCCTATCAGTAGTCAGTGCCTTCAGTTGTTAGAATCCTTTATTTAACTGGTAATATTGGCGCTCGCTGTATTGTAGTAGTTCGAGTAACAAAGATTTTTGTGAGGTAAGTGATTCATGAAAGGTATAGGTTATTGTTAGTCACTGCCATTCTTTTGTAGGGTTGGTCAGCTGTTTGAAAATCAAATAACGTAAGGGGTGTACCAGCACAGTAATTCATTAATTTTTCTAGGGGGAGGTTTCACGTCTTCTATGGCATACACACCGCATTCTGATTTTGAAGAGCAGTTTGCTCCCAAAGAATAGCCAGTACTATAGCAGAGCAATGGAATTATATGCCTTACACAAGTTTTCACTTACAAATATGTCTGTCACTCCTCTCGCTCTTTTTCTAGTGGCTCACTGCTTTAAGTGGTACTGTTTCTTCCATTAACAAATATTGTGTTAACAACTTTAGTCTTGTACAGAATATATAACCCATCCTGATTTTGAAATGGATTTTGCTTATGACAAATAGCCAGTACTTCAGCAGACCAATGGAAATAGCTGTGTAACATAGATTTTCAAATTTTAGGGGCTACTAATTAAAACTGTGGGTGGACAGAGCCTAGTTTATAACCTTTTCTTGGCCCTGATTCCAGCTCACCTTTTGCATGTCCTTATTATCCCAATAGATAAGCTCCATGCATGTATCATAGTCAAAATTTTTAATGGGGAATGTTTTAAGTTGGCTATTTTGCTTGAGAAATGTGGACATCCCAAAGAATGTACTGGATTGGGAAAATATGTGTCTCAACTTTAATATAGCACTTATGGATAATGCCTCTGTCATCTTCATTGGAGACTGCATTAACAATCTTCATGTAGTTTATAGGCAAATAACTAAAAACTGTAAGCAGATGGAACATAATTTATAACCTTTCCTCGGTCATGATGTCTAGAAAGTATACTTCTACACCATCCTACTTTTTTTGTTAATATTAGTACAGTAGACAAATTGTTGAATGACAGTAGTACTATGCATATTTCTTATACTCTAAAGCACCCAATCCTAATTTGGTAATATCCAACTTTTTGACTGTATTGATACAGGCAGTCAATTCGTTATAACACAAATTTTTTGCATCAACTAGTTCAACTTTTTAGTAAGAAAATGTGTGTTTGTTTAAATAATGCCCTGCTGAAACTTTTAAACGATGAGATATTGACAGGTGCACATTGTCTACTAGATAGCATTCCGGCTCTGACAATCAGTTGTGGTGGTGGCGACCTTGACCTGCCATACAATGGCGTGATATGGGTGGGATTCGCATGGAGCAACTCTTTGGCCATCTCTGAGGAACTGGCTTTAAAATCTGTGAATGTGTATATCTAACACAATGTAAACTATACAGGAGCCACTTATCTTCTATATCCCTCTAGACCATAGTATCATGTAAATTAAAGTGCATATTGTAGAACCGAAAAAGATGTTACAGTTATGGTAACTGACTCACAATGAGGCAAACACTGGACAGTAGTATTATTTGCCAGTCTAACTAATGGAGATGAATGCAGGCTAAATGTATGTGGTCATTACAAGCCAGCTAGTTAGGAGGATCGTAACCAACTTTTTACATGAATTAATTTGAATCTATTACTGTCCGCTGCGGTAGTGTAATGGAGGTAATATTTTTTATTTGATTTATAAACTAACACTGTATCAGTTAGGCTATAACTTTTGCACATCTTAGTAGCCCTAATTGATGCATTTTATCTCTCCACAGGGCAGGTAGCGAAGTAACAGAAAAGTGACTGCAATGTTGTCATCAACAAAAGAAAATCGTTAATCGCTCATCAGCCATATTTTCCATATTCTTCGTATTTTTTCTTTTTTATATACAGTTTTCCAGATTTTTTTTCGTATTTTTTCCATATTATACGTGTAACTGCGCTAGAATATTTGCGCTCTTATTACTTACACAACCAGGTTTCTTTAGCATCTGACACTGATTCATATTCCCCCACCAAGTCAGAGAGGATCTGCAAAGTGTCTGCAAGATCATTTGTTCCTCTTCTTCTTCCAAATGTCCAACCACAAAAAACGTTCATCAACACACAATGGTAACAGCCAAAGCTAACCATTATACACTTTGAGACACACGCATGGACTGTGAATAACACTACTGCTTCCCTGGTAGTTTTACTTTTGCACCCAGAAGTCGTGGTTTGGAGTTAGTTACTCGTACATCTCCATTTTGTTAAAAAATAGTTCTAGCCAAATCTTGCATTACATCCGCACCCATAAGTTTATAATTACACAAATCTCATACAATAGAGAAAGTACTTGATCAATTAGGCCAGCTCCTCTGTACATGACTTAGCCTTATGCTTTTTTTTATATTTCCTCAAAATGGTTTCAAACACTTTCCTGTAATTTTTTCTACAATATGCCTGGTAGTGATGCAGTGTGGCTCTCATGTAGGGAATATGACAGTTTCGGGTTTGACACGATGTCTCTAGAACGTTCCGTCTTCTCACTGTTAATGCACTTGTATATGATATCCTTCCTCTCCTGCATCTGGTTGTTAGATTTAAGTCCTACAGATTCTCCCTGAAATTCCAATTACTCGTGCTTTTTCCCTAAGTGTATCTGTGGTACAATGCATCTTCTATATATCTAGTGCTTACAGTAAAATATAATAGCTTACGCTGAAAATTTCGATTACTCCCTCTGCAGAAATACAGGTATCTTGTATTCGCATTTTGTATGTGGATTTTTCCATATTATACATATTTTTCAGAAATTTTCATATTTTACAATATTTTCCATATCTATACGTTAAGTAAATGTGCAAGAATGTTTGTGTTCTTACTGCTTACCATACCAGATTTCTACACAGTCCAACAGTATTCATATTCGCTTACCATATCAGAGAGAGTCTACAAATGTGTCTGCAAGTTCACTTGCTCCTCTTCTTTTTCCAGATGTCAACCCAGGAAAGGAACCCTCAACACACATGCTAACTGCCAGACTAAACTCTTATATACATTAAACAAACATCGCTGTGAAGGTGAGGTGCTAACTTTAGCTCTGTTAAATACAGCTTTAGTCTCCTAGTACTAACAAAATCTGTTTACATGACCACCTAACAACTGTGACATCCATTTGTACTTTCTCATATGTTACAACACGGGAAACTATCCAACTATGACTGCCAAAGCTTTGTGCGCAGGGTATCCCAGGAGGCACGTTCAATATTCTGATATATGACAGGAATGCTCATTTGAAGCAAAAAATTTCGTACGGACACATCCACTAATCCTAATGGTTTGCGAGGTATAATATGTTTAATATATATTTGTTACTGGGTTAGTAGCGCCCACCTGTGTCTCCGCCGTCCAACGTCTCTAACGTTTCATTGTAGCCCAAACTACCTCCTTGGTTTCAGATTCGTTTGCGACGGATGTCTTTCAACCATTAAACCAGCTGGCTGAACGAGCAGTTGTCCCTGGTGTATTGTGAGTGAGGTAGTGTGAGGGAATGAGAGTGTATCAGAGAGAAGCATCGTTAAATGTATTCGTACACACACTGGTTAAATTGTCATATATCTACACTAATGAAGATTATGCAAGTATAGTGTATGTTTACGTCCTAAGGTATCTGCGATGGTAGTACACCTATTATTGTAAAGGAACATCTTCAGCGCTTTCCGATACATCGAATTCATGATCGTTGAGTGTTTGCTAGAGTTTCAGCACATTACCTGGAACGGGTATTCTTCCTCTCCTATATCTAGTGGTTAGATTAAAGTCCTACAGCTTCTCCCAGAAATTCTGAACGTATGGTTCAACAACCTGTGCAAGAACAGCCAAACACTGTTGAAATGGTGCAGCATCGTCCCACTATCAGCCCATGGCGACTTCTCGCAAGTTCAACGTTCCATGAACACGTGTGCGGCGAACAACACATGAGGAAAACTTGTGATCATTTCACATATAACATGTCCACAATCAATGCCATACGACTTGAAATTTGTCACTGGTTAAACGATAATCTTAATTTTCTTCTACTAATAGTATTCACTGATGAAGCCTCGTTTACACGTAATGCAATCAACACTATACTTAATAATTATGAATGGCCGCAGGAAAAGTCACACGTTACTATGAAATCCATTTACAAATTCGTTTTTAGATCAGTTTTTGGTGCAACAATATCGGGAACACGTAGGGAAGTCCAGTTATTTTAGAAAAGAGGATGACAGGACAGAATTGCTTCCATTTTTTGGAAAATACGTTTGTTGAACACCTTGAGGACATTCTTTTGGCCACTCTGAGTCCAACGTACTTCCAACATGACGGAACCCTTTTTACCAGATGTGTGAGGAAACAAGTTAATTGCACTTACCCTAGTCGCTGGATTGGTCGTGATAGTACAGAGTGGTGCAAATAAAAGTGGCCTGGAGCACAGTACTCACATGTCTATAGTAGATGTTGAAAGTGGCCACCGTTCATGGCTTGGCACTTCTGGACCCTGATTAGCAAGTTGCTGAAGGCGGATCCAGTGAGGACTGCTGGAATGGTTGCAGTCTCGTCCGAAATGTTCTGCTGCAGTTCTTGAAGCCTATGAGGGTTGTTACGAAACATCTTAGACTTGAGGGTTCTCCAACAAAAGTGGGGATCAGGTGAGCTGAGTGGTCATGACGAAAGTGACCGCTGGCTCTGTCAGGCGTGAAGATTGTGTGAATGTGCTCCAAGGTTCGACAAGCTGTTTGAGCAGTTGCTCCATCCTGTTGTAGGTCTTTCCCTCCTCCGTTAATACTGCCACATATAGTTTCAAAATGATGGCAATGTAACACGCCGAAGTCAGCGTATGATGAAAGAAGATGGGACCAATAATGCAGCGTTCAGACACTGCAGACCAAACCCCAACCTTCTGCTCATGTAATGGTTCTTCGAGGAACTTATGCTGATTCTCCGCTGCCCAGAACCTGTGATTCTGTAAGTTGGCAAAAAATGGTTCAAATGGCTCTGAGCACTATGGGACTTAACATCTGAGGTCATCAGTCCCCTAGAACGTAGAACTACTTAAACCTAACTAACCTAAGGACATCACACACATCCATAACGGAAGCAGGATTCGAACCTGCGACCATAGCGGTCGCGCGGTTCCAGATTGAAGCGCCTAGAACCACTCGGCCCCAACGGCCGGCTTGTAAGTTGACATAACCATTCAACTGAAACTAGGTTTCGTCAGACATAAAGAACAGATCCTTGTCCACGCCATTCATTGTTATCTCAGTGAACAGCCGCTCACAAAAAATTCATGAACAACAGACATTCGGTAGGGATGCTTTTGCAGGTCGAGGAGGAGTATTCGTCCACATGATCGACGTGATATGCCAGTTTCCTGCGACAGGCGTCGGGTTGATTAGGTAGGACACTGAAGCATTCTCTGATGAACTGCAGCTACATTGTCTGACGTGCGCCGTGCGGAGTGGCCGCGCGGTTTGAGGCGTCATGCACGGACGGTTGAAAGGTGGCTACACTGAGTCAGAGCGCCAAAGATTGCGCCAAAGATCATTATTCCGCCGCCTCCACTGGAGCAGTAGTAGTTCAGAGGTTGTCGTGGGTAGTGCTTGTTGAGAGGATGTCGGGAGCAGTACTAGTTCAGAGGATGTCGTGTGCAGTTGTTGTTCTGTTGGGCGAGACAGTAGATGCAGTTCGGTTGGTGTAATGTGTAGATGGAAGATGTTGCAATGATCACAGTGTATTTTTCGTCAATATATATGGAGGTAACAAAAAAAATTTTTATTTCACATTTTCTTAATGACAATGCCTCTTGGTCACAGGTTCAGTCAACAAAGCATCTGGCTCGTGTTCATGTATTATTAGACTTCTAATTCTGGTTTCTATGTGCAATTATAGAATTTCTGGTTTTTCAATTAGTTCATTGTAAATGGTGTTTAAAATATCTTGTCGTATTGAGGAAGAACCGTGCCAGATACATGTACGTTGAATCACACTACCACACACAGAACGGTTGCACTTGTGCTTTGTTGTTTCGTAGCTTTTATAGTTGCAGGGGACTTAATTAATCAATTGTGTCAACGGAAATTTCCATTCATTCTTTATTGTTATTTTATGCAGTCAGATTGCTTACTAATACTAGTCAGGGCCAACCGGTTACGAGACTTCGCGACCGGTCACACAGCTGCGAAAATTATTGCATTTTAAGTAAGCCGCCATTCTCGTGGCGACCGCTGCTTCGGATCGTCCCTTGGAATTCTTTTGACAGTAAAAATAGCTAACAGTAGTATTGTTGTAGTAATTTGTAGTTTAGTAATTGTAGTCTATATTGCATGTGTAAGTTTGGTAATTGAACATTTGTAGTTGTCTTGTCATTCTTCTAATGGTATTTTTGTAGAATTTAATTTTTGATGTCTCGTATACGGGGTTGACAATTTTGTGCAATTATGAAGATTTTAATTGTTCGTTAATCGTGTTTGTCGGGAAGCATTTCGTGTGAATGGTATTGTTGGTTATAAAGTGTTATATTGTGTGTAATTTTCGTATAGTGACGAGTTTTGTATGTTTTGTAAATGATTACGCGATCGATGAAAAAGGCAAAAATGATGGATAGTCAGAATGACAAAATTGTTAACATGGCGAACTCGCCAACACAGGAGAACAGTAGGATGAGTAATGAAGTAGAAAACAATTTAATAAGCCGGGAAAATAGTCCGGAACCAGTTCAAAATTTTTCACAATCGGAAAATTTTCAGAATATAAGATTAACGATAGAAGATTCTGAAATAGTATCGAACGCAGATAGCTTTACGGCTATGCCGAAGGAAGTTAGTTTTATGGGAAATGTTAGGGGCGAAAAGAATTTCGAACCAGTTAATATGGAGCAGTTGATGAGTGCAATATTAAATTTGGGATCACAAATAGGAACAATTAAAACTGATATGGGAACAATGGAAACACAGTTGAGATCTGAATTAAAAACAGAGATGGGAACATGGGAAACACGGTTAGACTCACGAATAGGGACATGTTTCAAAAACATGAAAGATGAATTAAAGAAAGAAATTAGAGAAGAAGTACAACCGATTTTGAATGCTCACGATAATAGATTAATTTCAGTAAAAATTAGACAAAAGGAACAGGATAGAGAACAGGAAGAAAGAGATCGCGTGATAGTACAAAAATTTTCAGAGTTAAATTTACAACGTGCACACGATAAGGAAGAAATATTTGAAAGAATCGAGGAATGCGTACCAAATGACAGAATAAATAACCTAACACAACAATATGCACAGTTAACTACTAAGTGTGTCAATACTGAAAGCCGAGTCGGGACACTTACGGAAGACGTAAATAAACAGAAAGAACAAATAGGTGACTTATCGGAAAGAGTTGAGGAGATTTCAGATAAGTCGATAAATAGTAGTTTAAATGGGGACAGGTATTCAGATGATACAGCTCCATTGCCATTTTCAGAAACAGAAGAGTACCAGAATATAAATAAACATGTTGAAAATCAGAGAAAATTTAATGAACGCGTTAAAAGGGAATTTGAGGCGTTACGAAAGCAAGTTAAACAAATTGAAAGTGAAATCGTAGGAAAAGACAGTACAAGAAAGTGGAATCACCGATAGCAGCGAGTTTTGAAGAAAATAATTTATTTCATTTATGAGATGCAACAAGAGAGCGCCGGCCCGCGAACTCGACTATAATCAACATTCGAACTGGGACAGACGCAGTAGTCTTTGTCACCACTAGGCGAAAACTTTGACTATAAACACTTTTTAACTGATCGGAAATTTAAGATTTTTCGCAATTCCAATAATGACATACATCCATGTTCATGGTTAGATAAATTTATGTACGCACTTCCGTGAAATTGGCCACTAAGTCACAAACTGGAATTTATGGGTTGCTATTTAGGTCTTCAGGGGCCACAGGGCCCCGAGCTGTAGTGGTGCTATTTCCCTTTTAGTTTTCTGCACTGCTGCCTACTCTTTTACTATTCTTTGTATATATCAAAACAACTCTTCAACTATCAATCTATCTAGAAAAGGAGTCAGTAAAGAATAACCGGATATGACTATTTTACCCAAAAGTGACAGTTTTCAGGATATTGATGAAAAACGAACCGGCTACGCGCATGCGGACACTTATTAGAGGTTGTAATAATTTAAATGATTTTTATCATGCATTTATATGGGCATATTGGTCCGAAAACACGCAAGACAAACATAGTCTTATTATGCAGCGTAATTTTGAACAGTCTGAGTTCCGCACGCCGGCAGAGTACTTTGAAGACATGATTCGAAAGAATCAATTCCTTTCCAACCCTTATAGCCCGACTGAATTAATTCGCATTTGTTTAACTAAGCTGCCACAATCGATAGGACACATTGCTTTAGCCTGAAGATGTAAAGACGACATTGAAACTTTTAAGACTTTGCTACAAGAACTTGAGTATGACAACGACGACGGAACTTCTTGTAACTTTTTCAGTAATGGTAATCACAATAGATTTTCAGAGAAAAGGGATAATGATCGGAACGGACGTTATAGCGGTAATTTTGAAAATGACAAACGAAACAGACAGGACAATAGATACAAGCCTTATGACAAAGGAAAGCGTAGCGATTAGACAGTGTTATTTAGTTCGCAATGATATTCTTTTTAAACGAAAATCGGTTGACAGCTCTGTTTGGTTAGTTTGCAGTCCTGATGAGTGGGTTAATAAATTGATTTGGTATACACATTTCAGTTATGCACACTTTGGTCCCAGAAAAGGCTTTCATAAATTACGAGAAAATTGCTACTTCAGTAATATGGAAAAACGTATTCGATTTGTTCTTGCCAAATTCAAATTATGTCAAAAGGCTAAGCCGCCAACTATTTCTCACAGAGCACCGTTGTTTCGTATCATTCCAGCGAAATTAAAGGAAATGGCTGCAGTCGATTTGTTCGGTCCAGTGGTTCGTTCTACTAATGGTTTTGCGTACATTTTGGTAGCAGTGGAATTGACATCAAAATATGTGTGTTTTACACCTTTACGCAAAGCAACAGCTCGTTCAGTATCTAAGGCTTTCATCAAAAATTTTCTTAAAGCAGTGGGTCATGTTGATAAAGTTATATCAGATAATGAATCACAGTTTCGCTCTAAATTTGGCTTCGTACTCTACGGCGTCGTAAGATTAAACCAATTTTCATTTCACTTTTTCACCCTCAATCTAACGCTTCAGAGAGATGGATGAAGGAAACCAATAAATTGTGTCGTCTTTATTGTCATAAGAATCACAGAACGTGGGATCAGTATCTTCATATTTTTCAAAACATTCTGAATGAACTCCCTAATGATTCAACTTCTTTACTACCTATATTAATATTAAAAAATAAAGCACCGACAAATCGCATTTCTGAAATCGTTCCTTTTCCGCCTACACGGAAACTGCGGCATTCTGAAGTTGTCAACCTGGCTCTACAAAATATTGCATCTGTGGCTGCTAGAAGAGAGAAATCAGCTAAACGTCCTGGTCGTTTAAAAACCTTGTCAGTTGGTCAAAAATCTCATCGTTTGTCTCACAAAGGAAAAAGCTTGTGTCGCAAATTTTTTCTGCTTTATAACGGCCTATATAGAGTTCGCAAAATTATTCTTGATAACACTGTCGAAGTAGAAACTCTTAAATCTCGGCGCTCTAAGGGAATACATCATATATCGAACGTTAACATTTTTGTGGAATGACATACTTTTGAGAAACTAACAGTTACATGTAAACACGCAGAGAATACAAGGATACCGCGCCGTGTTCTGGCTGCGGCACATACTAAAGCAACAGTCAAGTCTGCGCGCCGCACAAGGCAGTCGTTGACCGCAAACAATTACTTCCTACGTCACGCGAATGCACTGACAGCCGTAAACAAATACACAGTCTAATTTCTCCGACTAAATTCAGTATAAAGCTATAGTGACTTGATAAATTATGTTATTAACGTTCAGTTTTTTTCAGGATACAGTTGTATAAAATATTTAAGAACGTCAGGTAAATTCTGTGTGTGTCCGACGTTAAGAGGACTTGCTATCGAGAAAATTTCAGGAAGAATGTAAATTTGAAGAAGAAAGTAATAAAATAAAAAAGGGAACTATTAATTGAGTTTATTTTTCAGGTAACATATTTCTACTTAGGTATGTACTTTACACGTAATTTGCTGCTCGCGATTACGTGATTTATACTTTGTGTTAACTGATTTTGACAATGATTGATTAATGAACAGGGTTGTTACTTACGTATATTACGCATCGCTTGGCTGCTCTGCTTTTTCACTGATGTCATATTTTTTTATTATATGCCTGCTGTGCTTATTTATTTAAATTATAATTGTCACCTGATTAGTTGTGCTGATATGGCTATGTATGTAAGTTATACTTTGTGATTTATCTGCTTGCGCCTTCATGTTTACTTAATAAGATTAAATATGAACATTTATTTGCTTCTGCTGATATGATGCTAATGACCTGTTTATTATGTAAAATGTATACTTGCTGCTTTGCGTATGGGTTGTATATTTACACATTTCTGATTTGTTGTCATAACTACTCTTTAATTTCGTATATAGAAATGCTGATATGCTGTGTACGAACATGGAGTTTAGGTCACACTCCGCCACACACCGTTGGGTGGCTTGCGGAGTATCAATGTAGATGTAGATGTAGATGTATTTATTATAGATTGTTCGCTTGGCAGAGCCTCGTTGTAGCGATTGTGCTACATCCACTTGTTGACATTCTGTTCTCTACTGGTATATTTACTCGCTATTGCATGTTTCGCTTACGCTCAGTGCTTTATATTTTAAGAATAGAAAATGAACTGCTATAATTCTACGAATGACGTTGGTACAAGAAACTTCATTGAAGTCACATGAGCTGGAGGTTTTATGGAAGCTGTATAAATTTATGCTAATAGAAAGGAAGCTAACGACATGAAATACCAACACTAGGTTTCGACCATTGATAGTTATTACACTGCATTATTCGCGAGCAATTGAAATAGCAAGTGACACTTGACAAAAAAAAAAATACTCCACATGTTTGCTTCTCTTTTGCCATGATTCTTGAAGTGGTGTACACACTGTGAAATATTACGATTTATTCGTTCAGAGTCTTATGTAATCATTCATACTCTGTACTCGTACTTACTTACTAAAAGTTATTTAAACTGGAGGCTGTTAGAGGTCATGTATGCATTTCTTTTATTTAATGATGGACAACGTAACCAAAATGTATTTTATAATTCATAATGAGTAGAAGATTTGGGTCAGGTGGATTACACAGAGGTTGTGTGTGGACATTATGTCTTCGGATTGTATGGCATGATGAATTGAAGTTTGCACTAGAATTTTATCTGTACTTGTTCGAGGAGACAGACTAGAGGAAAGAGTTGTTATGGAAGTGAAATGATATTGGTATATGTATCGACGTATTGAAGAGGTATTATTGAAGTATTGGGATTGTGTGATGTTGATGATTATTGGAATTTTGGTGGACAAGAGGTAAGGTAAATGATATTGGTGATAAGGTTTATATGTATCGACGTAAGAGGTATTATTGAAGTATTAAGATTATGTGATGCTGATGATTGTTGGAGTTTTGGGGGATGAGAGGTATAGTAAGTGAGGAGCATTTTTTTTTTTTGTTGGTTTGTATGGAACAAGAAGGATGAAGATGGCAGACTAGAACACTCCAGTGGAAGGACGATTGTCTACACAAACACACTTTGTTAAATCAATAAGCAGTATATAATTTTTTTTGGAGAGAGGAAGTATTTGCATATCTTGGCACACTGACAGTTGTTCAGTAACCGTACATTTTGATTTGGCTTGGCAAACATTGGTCTTGACATGATGACTATGACGTTGACTAACTATTATTGACTGTTATACACTGTTGCCACTACTACTTGAGACACACGTTGAACATCAAATTTTGACAGAATTGCATTGACACAGTTAACACTATTCAATTACAAATATGAGTGAGCGTGTTTTGTGTGTTTTCCTTTCCTAATCCCAAATAATTGGTACCAACCTACCTCCTAAATATTATTTTACTTGTTTGTTGTGGGTTGCACTGACACCCATAAATATTATAGGTTTACTGATATTTGTGTATTTGTAACAGTTAATATGACAATTATCTGATATCATTTGTGTGTTTATTATAATTTATATGATTAGTGTAAGAGCATTGATGATAATTTTGTAAAAGCAATTGTGTGTGCATTCAAACTGTTGTTCGTGCTTGCACCTATTATCATTGATGAGTGCCACTTGGAAATGTTTAATTTCTGCTGATGAACTCTGATGAACTGTTTAATTATTGAGAGAGAATATTATGGACTGTTACCTGCACTTGCTCAACATTGATGGGCGCCACTTGGAAATGTTTATTTTCTGCTGATGAACTCTGATGAACTGTTTAATTATTGATAGTGAACATTATGGACTGTTACCTGCACTTGTTCAACATTACTGGGTGCGACTGATGGAACTGTCTCTACTGAGATGATGTCACTTGTTGCTGTCTGCACCTGTTCAACATTGCTGGGTGTCACTGATGGAACTGCTTCTACTGAGATAATGTCACTTGTTGCTGTCTGCGCCTGTTCATCATTACTGGGTGCCACTGATGGGACTGCTTCTACTGAGGTGATGTCACTTGTTGGTGTCTGCACCTGTTCGACATTGCTGGGTGCCACTGTTGGAACTGCTTCTACTGAAATGATGTCACTTGTTGGTGTCTGCACCTGGTCGCCATTGCTGTGTGCCACTGTTGGAGCTGTTTAAATACTGCTGACGAAATGTTATGGGACTGCTATTTGCTCCTGTTGACCGTTGCTGGGTGCTACTGTTAGAACTGTCAACTACTCTGAGGAGTGCTACTTGTTTATTGAACTATTGAAAAGATTTTATGTGAATATTTGTATAAACTGATTTTTTGTGTATTTACTGTTTATGAAATGTTATGAGACTCTTACCTGCACCTATTCGTCATTGCTGGTGCCATTGATTGAATTGTTTAACCACTGTGACAAATGATACTTGTGTAAACTATTATGTAAAATCACATGTATGCAAGCATTTGTATTCCTTACTGTATTTTATGTATTAGGTTATTGAAGGGTCAGTGCAAAGCCAAAATTTATATACTTATGTGATATTTACTTATTAATATCATCTTTTATTTTTCTCTGTATTTTTTTTGGACGAATTTGGTGGTATTTTCACCACCAATGCTGGCAAAAATACCATCAAATTCTAGTCCGTTAAGGAGGGGCATATGAAAGGTGGCTACACTGAGTCACAGTGCCAGAGATTGCGCCAAAGATTATTATTCCGCCGCCTCCACTGGAGCAGTAGTAGTTCAGAGGTTGTCGTGGGTAGTGCTTGTTGAGAGGATGTCGGGAGCAGTACTAGTTGAGAGGATATCGTGTGCAGTTGTTGTTCTGTTGGGCGAGACAGTAGATGCTGTTCGGTTGGTGTAATGTGTAGATGGAAGATGTTGCAATGATCACAGTGTATTTTTCGTCAATATATATCGAGGCAAAAAAAAAAATTATTTCACATTTCCTTAATGACAATGCCTCTTGGTCACAGGTTCAGTCAACAAAGCATCTGGCTCGTGTTCATGTATTATTAGACTTCTAATTCTGGTTTCTATGTGCAATTATAGTATTTCTGGTTTTTCAATTAGTTCATTGTAAATGGTGTTTAAAACATCTTGTCGTATTGAGGAAGAACCATGCCAGATACATGTACATTGAATCACACTACCACACACAGAACAGTTGCACTTGTGCTTTGTTGTTTCGTAGCTTTTATAGTTGCAGGGGACTTAATTAATCAATTGTGTTAACGGAAATCTCCTTTCATTCTTTATTGTTATTTTATGCAGTCAGACTGCGTACTAATACTAGTCTGGGCCAACCGGTTACGAGACTTCGCGACCGGTCACACAGCTACGAAAATTATTGCATTTTAATTAAGCCCCCATGCACGGTGCGGCCCCTCCCGCCGCAAGTTCGAGTCCTCCCTCGGGCATGGATGTGTATGATGTTCTTAGCATAAGTTAGTTTAAGTAGTGCGTAAATATAGGGACCGATTACCTAAGGAGTTTGGCCCCTTAGGAATTCACACACATTTGAACATTTTTTGTCTGATGTGGGGGATAGTTTCGGAATATTTTTTGATTTGTTCAAAACAGATTCTGTCAGATATCATATTCGGACTAATTGGTGCATTGCACTCTTAGCTGGCACTTTGACACCAATGAACTTCTCCGCGAACAACTGTCCACACCGTTTTCACGACTCTGTTATCACGTAAATTTCCACAGCGAGCACCCGTTGGTCCACTGTGAGTACCATCGTTCCCTTCGCCCCGCGCCACTCACACTGACACAGCCCGCACTACGCTCTGAACCGGTGTGGATCACGTGGCGGGCGTACACGTGGTGTGCGCGTCATGGGGTGTGGCTATACGCATACATTCACGTTCTGTCGTATCCATTCGTCCGGACCACCTTTATTTGCCCAACCCTGTACAGTTATCTAGCCTTCACGATTGCCAGATCATTCGCCATAAGATTTTGTTTATGGGTTTGGATGAAGTCTGCGTATAAACGA
The DNA here is from genome assembly GCF_023864345.2 of Schistocerca serialis cubense. Taxonomy (NCBI): domain Eukaryota; kingdom Metazoa; phylum Arthropoda; class Insecta; order Orthoptera; family Acrididae; genus Schistocerca; species Schistocerca serialis. The sequence goes on along the minus strand of NC_064641.1, from coordinate 466,858,890 downwards.
AAGGCGAGATGAACTGCGTGGTCGCACCATGAGCGCTGCTGCCGTCATTAGGAAGCGTGCTGAGGCACCCAGACAAACTACGCAATATGTTCTCCAAACAGGGCAAAAATTCATTGATGCTGGCTGTGAGATATTCGAACATTTATTGTGAACAATACAACTGCTGTAATGTGAATTGTATAATAATGCTTGGAGACGAATGTATCAGACATACGTCTTATTCAATAGCTACTTTGTAAACAGTATGTTTTAATGTTTCCTAAATGTTGTACATGTGTACATATACATGAACCGGAAATGTATTGAATAACACAGAAAGTAAAATTACAATGTACCTTACATGTGTTCCATTTCGGGAGTCATTCAGATTAGGGCGTATGTCCATACGAAACTTTTTGCTTCAAATGATCGTTCCTGTAATATTCCTGAATGAGACCACTCCTCCTGGGACATCCTGTACACTCTAAAACTTTTTGCTTCAAATGATCGTTCCTGTAATATTCCTGAATGAGACCACTCATCCTGGGACATCTTGTGTACTCTTAAGTTACAAAATGTATGTATCACGTGGAAGAAATGTTTAGGATACTGAACAACGTCAGATATCAAGATCCAGAGTGTATGCAACCAATGGAAATAATAAAGTTTGAGGAACATGTTTTACCCAAAGATAAACATACATAGCCCAGTTGCACTACTTTGTGTGTGTGCGTGTGTCAGTTTCCCGAAACAAATTGCATTTGAAAATCAAAACAGGGAGTGTATGTCACAGAAGGTTGTGCTGAATGTATATTGTCGGGAATAAACCTACTCCATAACGAAAGAATTGTCAGTGACGTATGGTTCAAATGGCTCTGAGCACTATGGGACTTAACATCTGAGGTCATCAGTCCCCTAGAACTTAGAAGTACTTAAACCTAACTAACCTAAGGACATCACACACAGCCGGCTGGTGTGGCCGAGCGATTCTAGGCGCTTCAGTCTGGAACCACGCGACCGCTACGGTCGCAGGTTCGAATCCTGCCTCCGGCATGGATGTGTGTGATATCCTTAGGTCAGTTAGGTTTAAGTAGTTCTAAGTTCTAGGGGACTGATGACCTCAGATGTTAAGTCCCACAGTGCTCAGAGCCATTTTTTGACATCACACACATCCATGCCCGAGGCAGGATTCGAACCTGCGACCGCAGCGGCCACGTGGTTCCAGACTGAAGCGACTAGAACCATTCGGCCACAACGACCGGTTTATCAGTGACGAGAAAAGGTTGTAAGATATACACTGTCTATCTATAGTTTTAATTATGTCATCCATCCATCACAAGTATTTCTGTAGTTTGCTGTTGCCTTCTTATAGGCAATTGTATCATCTGCAAAAATTCTGCCTTCAAACAAAAATCTGGCTGTACAGTGCATGGTAGTAGTTTTAACGATTTCCCTTTGATTCCACATTCACGAGTAGTTGCCGATATACATCTGTACACTTGCGTCGCCTTGAAAAAGGGTATCTGGAGAAAATCGACAAAATTATGATAAATAAGCCAAAAATTGTACAGAACAATGGTAGGTACTCATACATTAGAGAGCTTACAGAAAATGTTATGACGAGATTAATATATAACAACTCATCAGCGCCCTAGTCAAACACTGTAATGTCAAAGCATATTACATCATGCACTGAAGAGAGAAAGAAACTGCCACACCTGCCTAATATCGTGTAGGGTCCCGGCGAGCACGCAGAAGTGCCGCAACAGGACGTGGCACAGACTCGACGAATGTCTGAAGTGGTGCTGCAGGGAACGGACACCATGAATGCTGCAGGGCTGTCCATAAATCCGTAAGGGTACGAGGGAGTGGAGATATCTTCTGAGCAGCACTTTGCAAGGCATCCCAGATACGCTCAATAATGCTCATGTCTGGGTAGTTTGGTGGCCAGCGGAAGTGTTTAAACTCAGAAGAGTGTTCCTGGAGCCATTATGTAACAATTCTGGACGTGTGGAGTGCCGCATTGTACTGGCGGAATTGCCCAAGTCTGTCGGAATGGACAGTGGGCATGAATGGATGCAGGTGATCAGACAGGACGCTTACGTACGTGTCACCTGTCAGAGTCGTATCTAGACTATCAGGGATCTCATATCGCTCCAGCTGCACACGCCTCACGCCATTACAGAGCCTTCACCAGCTTGAACAGACCCCTGCTGGCATGGAGGGTCCATGGATTCATAAGGTTGTCTCCATACCCGTACACGTCCATCCGCTAGATAAAATTTGAAACGAGACTCCTTCGACCAGGCAAGATGTTTCCAGTCATTAACAGTCCAATGTTGGTGTTGACGGTCCCAGGAGAGGTTTAAAGCTTTGTGTTGTGCACTCATTAAGAGTACACGAGTGGGCCTTCGGCTCAGAAAGCCCATATCGATGATGTTTCGTTGAATAGTTCGCACGTTGACACTTGTTGATGGCCCAGCATTGAAATCTGCAGCAATTTGCGGAAGAGTTGCGCTTCTGTCACGCTGAATGATTCTCTTCAATCGTCCGTTGGTCCCGTTTTTATAGGATCTTTTTCCGGCCGCAGCGCTGCCGGTGGTTTGATATTTTACCGGATTCCTGACATTCACGGTACACTCGTGAAATGGTCGTACGGGAAAATCCGCATCTCATCGCTATCTCAGAGATGCTGTGTCCCATAGCTCGTGCGCCGATGCGCCGACTATAACACCACGATCAGACTTTCTTAAATCTTATTAACTGCCACTGTAGCAGCAGCAGTAAACGATTTGAAGGACTGCGCCAGATACTTGTGTTACATAGGCGTTGCCGACCGCAGCGCCGTATTCCATCTGTTTACATATCTATGTATTTGAATACGCATGCCCATACCAATTTCTTTGGCGCTTCAGTGTAAATTATGTTAACGTTTACCACAATTTTGGAGAATATTCCATAACGTTATTTTTAGTAATTCAGCTGTGCTCGAGTCAGGCACTATAATGTCACAGTGCCTTATCTATTAAGTTATAGTACTATTTTACCGTCATTTTCAAGTAGAATAACTGTTGCTGATAAGTCTTTCACTACGGTGCACAGAGGACAAATGATGTGTTTCGCATAACTGAAACAGTAAAAGAAAGGTGGAGGGGGAAGTGGTGACATGATTTAAGTCTTCCAGTTGGCGCAGAGAGGGAAAGGGTGGGAAGGGAACGGTACACTTCACTGAGATCACTATCTGAGCTTACAACTCGTACAGTGGATGGGTGACCTTCATTTTCCCTCTAATTTTATGTGTTGCAAGCGTCCTACAGGTATGGGAGTCCTTGGAGAGTACACGTAACAGATGACGAGTTACACAGTGACTTTGAATATACCACACACAATTGTCAAAGATGTGTGGGCGTGACCTTGGGGTAAGATTGTTCCCAATTCAGCTCCTGGAGACGTTCTTTAAATCTGGAAGAGAAAATGATGGAAATTTGGTATGGTAGGTGAAAGCTGAATAGGAATTTGATACATTTTTCTTAAATTAAAGCATTGTAGAACGTTATATACCGTTCACATTTATTAACAGCTTTGTGACACAAATAATGTTTGTTCGTATTATGGGTTGCAAAAAGGGATACATAACAGTAATGATGATTAATGTCGTTGTACAGATATCTTCCCTTAGGGTCGAGGAGAGCGAGAATGTTTGTTCGAAAAGTGAAAACAAGGCGTCAGGTAGACGTTGTAAAATCAGAGAGACGACTTTTTTCTGCGTGGTCACTTATGTTCAGTTACTAACAGAACCTACGATATATGAATATAACACTGGTCTATGGAAACCCGGCTGAAAAACCCAGTAAGATAGCTACTTTTCTTCTTAACCCATTTAGAAGGTCCTGCGTACAGCACATATGTTTCAGTCTTTGGAAAATTGTCAGACACGTACACGTTAAAAATGTTGGCGTTAGCAGAGATTTGTGTCTCTGTGATTACACGAGTTTGCTTGCTTCAGTCATGGTTTTTGCACTTATCCAATATCACACCCATATTTTACAGTTTATTTTTCATAATCGGAATTGAAGCGAACTGTGTTACTTTAATTCTATGTGTTAAGAATGGCTTCTAAAAGTAACAGTTATTTATTAAATCTGATCAAGAATATTCACTTGTCCTCCAGTAAATGAAACGAAATTATAACAATGTTAAAACTATCCTGAGGCCAACGATAGTTTGAACATCATAGTGCTTCACTTGGAGCCAAAAATTATGGTTGCAACTTGACTTTTTCACATGAAAAATAGAAACATTATTAACGCTGTAAGCAAGAGGCTTTTAAAGACATACCGTAACGCATTCTCTAACTAATCACCGACAGTTCCTCCTTATGTCTGATACAGTGTCTTACTTATTACAAGAATAAGATGAGCAGTGTGATGTACTCGTCGTCGTGAGATTTATCCAAAGAGAATCAGTTGAAGATGAGTGTGGTGACAGTTGTAGTAGTATCTTCCAGAACAGAGTCCTGCGTTGTCGCTGCTGCGTCTCCCCGCTCTGTTTCAGCGCCGTGCTCCGCCGCCGCACAGCGGGCCCTGTGCGGGTAGTCGCACACCGACAGCTCGCGGTTGAAGTGCAGGTCGGCAGGGCACACGGCCGCCACCGGTGAGCCGTAGCAGCACCTGTAGAACAGCGAGCAGTTGCGGTCGTCCGCCAGGTGCACCGCGCTAGAGCTGGACGGCGGACACGTCCCCACTGGCGACGACAGCGCCGTCGCCGTCATAGCGGCCACCACCGACACCAACCCATAAACTGCACATGTTAGTAAATAAACGCAAGGTTATGTGCCAGCAGCTCATTTCCATGCAAAAATCCCCCGGCAGAACGTCTAAGCTGCGCCCCCTCCCCCCTCCCCCCCCCGCCCCTCCAGCCAATCCCGGTAGATCTACCTCTCTTCAATTTTTTCTAATCAGATACAGCGAATTTGAAATTAGGTTTAAAAAAATGAAGTATTACTGTAAAACATTACTTAAATGAACCACAGGTTGAAATATGTTGGACATAGCAAATCGAATCATTACACAAATGAATTAAAGACATTATCTGCCACCGAGCACTGATTTAAATCAATGCGGAAAGGTGAAAATTTGTGCGAGATTGGGATTCGAATCATACTTACTAAGCAGATGTACTGACCACTGCGCCATCCGGACACGGAGGTCAGCAAACTGCATGGACTATCCTAGCACCCTTCCTGTCAGATTCAAATTCCCAACTTCTGCACACACTACTGATCTAGTACCCCTTGCCCATTATCCTCAATAATCGCGGTATTTCGCTGATTCCCGGAAGAGTGCGACTGTGCTCTGCATCGACGCTAAAGTGATCCACTGGTCGTCCTCATCTGTCCGAAAGAACAGACACCACATATATAATTAAGCTAAGGGTGACCAGTTGATTTGATTAATGCGAGGACGACCAGTTGGTCACTTCAGTGTTGATGCACACCATGCTCGAACTCCTACGGAAATCAGCAAAGACCTGCGAATAATGAGGATAGTAGGCAAGGGCCACTACGTCAGAAACGTGTGGATAAGTTGAGAATTTGAGTCTGACTGGAAGCGTGTTGGCAGTGGTCAGTGTATCTGCCTAGTAAGTGGGGGTACAGTGTGGTACAAATTTTCAACTTTCCCCATTCAATTAAATCAATGCCCACTGGCAGCTAATGCCATTAATTCATTTGTGTCTTAATTTATAGTAGTTGCTGGAGCAAAATGGTGTCTGTTCTTTCGAACATGTGTGAAAGAACGGACACTACATATACAACAAATTGAATGTGTTACTGAAGTAAATAAATTACAAGTTGTATAAGCATTTTAAAATATAACAATGAACAAAATCTATATCTTATTGTTTACGGTACCCACTGTATGTTACATTCAATATGATGTTTAATGAAGAACAGATTTTCTTTTCTCCTCATAAATTATTAATATAAATAAAAGAAAGGTTGTAATTAAGAGATGAGAAACTATTCCTTTCCAGGAAGTGTACTTTTATTACAATTTTACTTTTCATTTCCTTGCTTTGAGTGGAGCAAAAGCGTTGGTTATATCGCTGAAATCAATTTTACCAGCTGTGTTGTATTCCATCGAGAATGTAGTAAATCCGACGGTGTGCTTTCGTCATAATCGACCTCAAATAAATTTTTTATCATCTTTAATTTGCTGAAACCACGTTTACAAGATGCTGCAGCCACTGTTATTGTCATAAATATCCTATTTCGTTGTTTGAATAAACATCTTTTAACACGTACTCTGAAAAAATACTTCACAGTATACAGACGTGAAGCCATGTTAGTGCGTTTCATCAGCTCTTTTCACCTGGGACTTGAAAGCAACTGTTTCATTAACTAGCTCTGCAGTGTCAATATCTCTGGCACATTTCGCACCAAATCTACACATTTTTCTGAGTAAGATACAGAGCTTTCATCTAAGGAGTTTCCTGAGAGGAAATTAATGTCAGATGAAATGGTGTGGTATATGTGAGATCTTCCACTTTAATTATCGTTCTATCAAATAGTCTCGCTCTGGTCCTCAGGTGGCACAAATTGGCAAAAATCGGAACCTTCTGGTCAAACAGCGTATTTGCTTCAACTCCCTCTCGCCAACCTTTAATGTGTGCGTGCGTTTGCATGATTGGGTTTGTGCCCATTTAGTATCTGAAGGTCCGGTGGACTTTTCCAAATGCCTTCTGTGTAAGGTAGAGGGTGTGAAATGAAGGGCTTACCTACATGTGTACGTGTTTTGTTTGAGTGAAATTTTTCTGTGTTTAGTGTGATGTTTTGTCTGGTGTTTTATACTCTGAAATGACGAGTGGTTATGTTCCTTGGGTGTTTGTAGTTTACATGGAGAGGATCGGATCTGAACGACGAGATGAGATGGAATGGTCAGTTTTCTGATTTGTCATAAAATGATTGTGTTCTATTCTGTATGATGGTGGTGATGATTTGCATATTTGTGTCATTGTGTATGTGTGTGTTGGGGACGAACCAAGGTGCCTCAATAATGATTCTTAAGGCCTTGTTTTGTAGGACTTGTACCTTTTGGAGGTGAGTATCAGCGGCCATGCCCTATAACTCACATCCGTAAAGTATTGTCGGAAGTACAACCATCTTCCAGATTAGCAGTTTTAATCTGGTGGTTAGGCCATTGCCCTTCAGCAAAGGATATAACTGATATAATCTAGTTGAACCCTGATTACATATTTCGGTAATGTGCTGTTGCCAGAGTAATTTAGCTTTAATGTCTTACAGTTACGTGCCTATAGACCATCATCCGAGTTCTGCGACTGAATCGTGATTTACTGTCAGAAAGGTCACGAGAAGTAGTAAATGACGGCTTCGAGTAAACAGAACTGATATCTTGGGTTCCCCAGGGAAGTGTTATAGGCCCCAAGCTGTTCTCAATGTACCGGGTGATCAAAAAGTCAGTATAAATTTGAAAACTGAATAAATCACGAAATAATGTAGATAGAGAGGTACAAATTGACACACATGCTTGGAATGACATGGGGTTTTATTAGAACCAAAAAAATACAAACGTTCAAAAAATGTCCGACAGATGGCGCTTCATCTGATCAGAATAGCAATAATTAGCATAACAAAGTAACACAAAGCAAGGATGATGTTCTTTACAGGAAATGCTCAATATTTCCACCATCATTCCTCAACAACAGCTGTAGTCGAGGAATAGTGTTGTGAACAGCACTGTAAAGCATGTCCGGAGTTATGGTGAGGCATTGGCGTCGGATGTTGTCTTTCAGCATACCTAGAGATGTCGGTCGATCACGATACACTTGCGACTTCAGGTAACCCCAAAGCCAATAATCGCACTGACTGAAGTCTGGGGACCTGGGAGGCCAAGCATGACGAAAGTGGCGACTGATCACACGATCATCACCGAACGACGCGCACAAGAGATCTTTGACGCGTCTAGCAATACTTTTTTTCTGTTCTAATAAAACCCTATGTCATTCCAAGCATGTGTGTCAATTTTTATCTCTCTGTCTACATTAGTCCGTGGTTTATTAAGTTTTCAAATTTATACTGACTTTTTGGTCACCCGGTATATAAACGACTTAGGAGACAATCTGAGGAGCCCTCTGAGATTGTTTGCAGATGACGCTGTCTTTTACAGTCTAGCAAAGTGACGAGAAGATAAAAATAAATTCCAAAATTATTTAGACAAGATATCTGTACGATGAGAAAAGTAGCACTTTTACCCCAAATAATGAAAAGTGTGAAATCATCCACATGGATACTAAAAGGACTCCATGAAATTTCGGTTACACGATAAATCACACAAATCTAAAGGCTGTCAATTGAACAAAATACCTCGGGATTACAATTTCGAACAACTTAAATTGGAACGATCACATAGAAAATGTTGTGCGGAGGGCCTACCAAAGACTTGTGTTCCATTGGCAAAATACTTGGCATATGTAACAAATGTACTGCTGAGATCGCCTGCACTACGTTTGTTCGTCCTCTACGGAAGGAGAAAGTGTTACGAATATAAGCGATTTGGGGTGACAGTCATTGAAACAAAGGCGAGATATTTTCCCGAAAAACGAATTACAATCTTTCTGCTCAGAACGCAAAAACACCGGGTGGTTATAATTGAGCTGCACATGGAAGTCCAGTGTGGGCGGTAATTATCGTACGGCAGCGAAACTTGGTAGATGTACTAATGAGATAATGCAGAATCAATTTACGCTGGAAAGAAATTGTTGCAATTTTCGCCACCAGGTGCACATCTCTCGCTATCCACTCTTCGTGTGACAGTATGACATTCATGCTGTCATTTGTCAAACCATAACGTAAGTGAAGAGTGTGGCTATCAAGAAAAGAGATCGTGCAGTGTTAATGAAAAACGCAACGTCATTAAATGGTTTAGAGAAGATGATATGAAATTCGAAAACGTGGATGAGCATGGTGTGGCACCTGGAAGAGGACGGTGTCCTATACCGGTGGACGTTATTGATGCCCGCTGGTGTTGCTGTAACTGAGCATAAACAGCACGTGCCCCGAGTAGTGCTAGTGCTCGTGCGGTGTCACGAGAATTGTCGATCCCATGGTCAACAGAATGGAAAGCTTTGCGGTCTATTTTACACTGGTGCCCACACAAGATCGAGGCGGTGTAGCAACTGAAACCTAATAATCTGCAGCAACGTTCTGAATTTGTTCTCAGTTTTCTGGCTTGGATCAAAGTTGATGACATGTGGCCAGCCAATATTCCATGGAGTGACGAGGTATATTTTACATTTCAGGTTGCGGTGAAGATACAGAAGTACCGAATGTGGGGTACTGTTAAACCGGGTATGGTGCGCAAAGAGCTGTTGCACTCGCTGTGTGTGACGGTGCGGTATGGATTCATAAGTATCGTTATTCTCGGTCCGTTCTTCTTTGACTAGAATACATCCAGAGGACGTGTCAGACGTACCGAGACATATACATGTTATCGAATCTCCTTATACAGCTGTTGATTCCTGGTCAGGAAGTGCAACGGCGTAGAAAACCATTATTTTCATGCAAGTTGGGACAACACCTCATGTCACTCGCGAAGTAAAAAACCTGCTTAATGCAACCTACCACGAACCAGGGGCGCATGTAGGCTTAGGCAGACTAGGCGGCTCCTTATGGCTGCGGGTTTTTTGGAACAGCTTATAAAGCCACGTCCACATCGGCCGCGCTCCGCTGTCACGCGCAGCGCCGCTCAAAACCGTGAATGGAGGTTCAGCGAATAACGAACAAGTTCCGCGCAGTGTTGCTGCAGCAAAGGAAGTACTTCGTTCGTGCGCAGGTCTGTTGGGATGGCGTTTCTCGTTTCCAATTTTTGCTGACTGGCGCGCGTGCGCATTGGAGCTCCTCTGCGCCGTTCCGTGCTGCTCTGCGCCGTGGACTTGTCTGAAGTTTTCACTGTTAATTAGAACATTTTATTTAAAACTCTTGAAAAGCGAAGGCGAACTCACAATGAAATGGATAATTCTAGGAAGGAAAACAAATGGAAATAAGGTAAACTGTATGGCTTTTGCAGACGACTTTGTAATAATTTCACAAGTTCTGACAGACAAAGCGATTCAAATAAATCTTCTGGAAGAAACAGCAAATAGAACTAGTCTTAAAATTTTAGCTTAAAAAAAAAAACAGAATTCGTAACAAATATAAAAAAATGAACCAAAATTCATAGAAACACGAACGGGTAAAATAGAGCGTGTACGTAAATTCAAATATTTTGAAGAAACTGTACAACAGAAAGGACTAGAAAAAATTGCAGGAGATGTAAAAGTTAACCAAGTGGACAGAGCATATAGTTTGACAAAGAATATTTACAACTAGAAATGCATATCTAGAAAAACCAAACTAAAACACCATACCACAGTGGCACGACCAGAATGTTTATATGCATGTGAATGCCTAACAATGAACTATAAGCTGGACGGGATAGAGGCACCTGAAAGACGGATAGTTAGAAAAATATGAGTGCAACACAAACTGCAGATGGCTGGAAAATGATAGATAGTGAGGAGATCTACAAAAATATAGATATAACGTCAGAAACAATGGCTAAAAGAAGTTTAATCTTTTTTGGACACCTCCATCAAATGAATGTGAACAGGCTCACGAAACAAATATTCCTGCATTTCTGGAAGAAGAAACCGACAATACCATGAAGTAAAGAAATATGGAAAGATGTAGAAAGAAACATCAAAGAATCTTTTCAAGAATAAAATATTAAATTTAGAAGGCTTTCCCTGTAGAAGAAACAAGAAATCGGGAACAACATCGACAGAAGAAAGAAAAAAATAACATGGGGAGAAGACGTTGGAGTACTGGAAAAATAGAAAACAAACAAGGAACGGTGAGGAACTGAAGTTGATACGTGATCCTAATTGGTCAACATGAAAAAAAAATAGTGGTAACAATCCACTCAAATTTCATGAACAGTATGGTCAGGCAACGAGAATAGGATAGGTTTTGTTTTAGTAATGACGTTACTTCGTGACAATGTGACCATTATTCACTTTATTCAGTGTCGTCTTGTCGTGTGGTATGCGTTAGGAAGGCAAATCTCGCTCTTAATAATTGAACTTTGTGATGGGTAATGCCGCTATCACTGTCATAGGAGTAAGCGGTGTCGATACTCAACAATGCCCCTTCAAATTCAAAGCAAATTTTCTTTTTGTTATGTTGTCGCTCATTGGGTTGTCCACAGCTCTCAATTTATGAAGCTTCTAGTTCCACTTTAAAAATCATTAGTTTGTGGCGACTATCGACTCTACGAGTGAGATATCTCCGCCATAGCAGGCTCTCTGACCCATGTGGACTTATTGTGCGCCGCCATATTGCTTCCTATTCTGTTGTGTACTGCCGACTGTATAAGACGTTGTAAATATTCTCGCATAATAAAGTTGTATTAGCGCATGTTAGTGTGTTATTTAATGATCGCCGCCGCTCCGCACATCAGGAATAACCACATTGGTGACCCCGATCTGTTTTAGTTCAATTCGCGAGTGCTATTAACAGTGATTTGTATTGTGCTACGAACAATGTTTCAACAACCGTTCAGTCCCTGTGATGCGACTTCTCAGACGAAGTTTTTCAAAGCGGAAAATGAATCCATTCCGGAAATCACGCCGCAGTTTCAGTGCCAAAGTGAACTCCGCTGTCAACCGGATTTTTACCTACGTGGCCCCGAGATAAACTCTACGGTTCCCGCTTGGCCGCCGCAGCACTTTCCCGCGCCTCAGCTGCCTCACGACCGTCGGACTGCATTCTGCTTATTGACGCCCCAGCACTGCCAGCACCTGCCGTTCCTGCTCATCTGCTGCAACCACACAGGACGCCTGCTCCACAGCCGCAGACTACGCGACTCTCCACGGACATCTTACAACCTCTCAGGTATGATGCAGCCGCGTCTCCCGCGCCGCGCGCCATCCCGGCTCCTGTTCGTCTTCCGCACGTTTTCCCGACGGTTTCGTCTGTCTCTGCCGCGTCGGTTTCAACCGCGCCCGCTACACTCCCGAACCCGTTGTTAACGGCTCCGGCATGCCTAGCGCCCGCGCCCGCGGCGGCGCCGGCCGCCCCACCCGCGCCGGTCCACAACGTTTTATTGACTTCCGCGCCGGGTTCTTTCGCGTGGCAAACACCGGTTGCGTGCTCACCAGTCCGAACTGCACCTGTTTCCACGGTACTGGAGAGTTTTCCACACCCAACTGTGCCCCCACCAGCCGGGGCCCCAGCAACTGTACCTGCCTACACTATGCAACCGAACTCACATGTCAAGACTGAACTCTCTTCTTGCACTCCTGCTGCTTGTAAATCATGTGGTTTTGTCCCTAATAACCAGATTAGTACAGCTACTGTGTGCCAGTCTCCTGGTGCCTACAATCCCGATTTGGCACCACTCTACACTGCTACACCGTCTGCACCGACCGTTCCTCAGAACCTCGCGCCTAGCAGATTGCCAAAACTGCCAGCCCTACAAACAGAGAACCCTAAGACATGGTTTGCATTAGTGGATAAAATGTTGGACATTCACAGCGTGCTAAACGACGGAGCCCGATTTGTGTGCCTTCTTAGTCACCTGCACGATCACACAGATCTTATTAGTGACCTGCTGCTTTCGCCTCCCATGCAGAATAAGTATGAATTTGCTAAAGCTTGTATCATTGAACGCTTATCCCATCCCCCTGCTGAGTCGATCCAACGCATCATCCATGAGGAACACATCGATGACCGTACCCCATCACAGCTGTGGCGCCACTTACGCGCCCTGGTGAACACAGACTTTCTACCAGACTTCGCACTTTGGACAATTTGGCTGCTTAAACTCCCTTCTGAGCTACAACTGCAGTTATTGTCCCATGTCTCTGAGCCCCTCGAAGCACGCCTGCGCATTGCTGACCGTGCCTATAGTATCATTCAACACCGGTACCTCCAGCATTCGAGTCCGAGTCCGGCATCCGCCGCCCCCACGCATTATGCAGTAACAGAAGCCAAGCCTGGCCGCGGCAGGACACGCGCCACGCTGTCAGCGCAAGCAACGGCCCCACCACCCCGTGGTCGCCCGACTGCACCACCTACTTTTACGTTGCCGCCCCAAAGGTCACTGGAGACGGCCGAGCGAGCGCCGGAGTACACTCTGGCCGCCTCACCGCCCAGCCATGCTCCTGCACTGCAAGCTGGCTCTCCTTATTGCTGGTTCCACGCTAAATTCGGTGATGCGGCTCGCAACTGCAAGCCCCCGTGCGCTTTCCCAAACGCTTATGGCGGGCACGTGTAGGCGCCACGTCCCGCCGCACTGCGTCACGGCGCCTACCGGCATCTCGTCCAACTCCTGCTGCTCTGTCTTCTGCTTTGCGCCTCTTCGTCGAGGACACCAACACCGAACTCCGTTTTCTAGTGGACACTGGAGCCGACATTAGTGTTATCCCACCCTCCCTCGCTCCTAACATAGATCCCTTATGTGCACCGCCACTGATAGCTGCTAACAATTCCCCGATTCCGGTGCTAGGTTCCTCACATCTCCTGCTTAAATTTGCCCCAGATCAGGTTTTCGCCTGGACATTTTACGTTGCGGAAGTTGATGCACCTGTACTGGGCCTCGATTTTCTTCATCACTATGCCCTCTCCCCTAATCTGCAAGCCGGCTGTCTGACTCACGTCTCCGGTTCGAGTGTTCCTGGTGTGTCACAACATTCCTCCCCTCAGCCCGAAGTTCCTACTGACTGTTCACACTCTGCCCTTTCAGAGTGTATGTCACTTGCTGCAAACCTTTCTTCTGCTCTCTCAGCTTTCTTGCGCGAGCGTTCAGACGTCGATGCATTGCGTACTCAGAATGTCGACCTGCGTGTTCGCATTGACGAAGTCCATGCACAACTGTTGCAGACACAAGAGCAGCTTCTACAACTCCGTACACCCTCTCTTGCAATCGTGGACAAGCCTCAGCAGCCGGGTCATTGTGCCGCAGCTGTGATCCCATTAACGGTTCGGCCAGCCCCTGCCCCTACCCCCCCTGCCCCTACCCCCCCTGCCCCTACCGCCCCTGCTTCTCCCACATTTTTGCGTGCAATTGCCAATGGCACGTGCCACAGAATAAACACAACTGAAGGACCCCCTGTGCGGCATAAGGCGCGCCGCCTAAACACGCAGAAACTTCGCCGTGCTAAAGACATTGTTAAAGATCTTTTGGATTCCAACATTCTCCGTCAATCTGATAGTAACTGGTCGTCACCAATCCATCTTGTGCCAAAGAAGGACGGTACTTTCCGCCTCTGTGGTGACTACCGTGCTCTTAACGCACGCACTACCATCGATAATTACCCTATCTCCCACATTCAAGATTTCACCCAGATGTTGCATGGTTCCCAGATCTTCTCCGTTCTCGATTGTAGCAAAGCATATCATCAGATTCCCATGTTCCCCGACGACATCCCCAAGACAGCCATAATCACTCCATTTGGCCTCTTTGAGTACTGTTCCATGCCATATGGTCTCAAAAACGCCGCACAGACATGGCAACGCTTCATCGACACTCTGTTGTTTGACCTCCCTTTCGCCTATGCCTAATTAGACGATATCTTGATTTTCTCTCCCTCACCTGAGGAACACACTCTCCATCTTTCCAGAGTGCTTGCACTGCTCGCTGCTAATGGAGTGGAGATCAACCACGAGAAGTCTCAGCTTAGCAGTCCTGAGGTCACCTTCTTAGGTAACACAGTCACGGCCGAGGGTGTCTGCCCTACCTCCTCTCGGGTTGAACTCATACTTAGCCTCCCTTCCCCAGAGGACTTCGCTGAACTTCGCCGTTTCCTAGGCATGGTGAATTTCTACAGGCGCCACCTGCCCCATGCTGGGTCTATCCAGATCCCTCTGACCGACGCTCTGGCGGGTAAGGATACTAAAGGCAAACGCAAACTCGTCTGGACACTGGAGATGGCCGATTCATTCAAAAACCTCAAAACCGCCCTCTCTAAAGCTGTCACACTCGCTCACCCAGCTCCCGACGCACCAATTTCTATTACAGCTGATGCGAGTGACACTGCAATTGGTGCGGTCCTTCAGCAACATGTATTGGATACCCCCCAACCCCTCCATTTCTTCTCCAAGAAATTAACCAAATCCCAGTCCAAATGGTCCGCTTTCGACCGTGAACTCCTCGCCTTGTACGAGGCAGTCAAATATTTCAGAGCCGATGTCGAGGGTCGCCCGTTCACGATTTATACAGATCACAGACCCTTGGCAGATGCAATCCGTAACCCCTCACGCGATCTCCCCCCACGACGCTTCCGCCATATGGATTTCATATCCCAATATTCCACTGATGCACAATATATCCGAGGCGCTGACAATGTAGTCGCTGACTACCTGTCTCGCGTCAACATCATCACTATCCCACTTGACCTTACTGACCTGGCCCGCTGGTAAACTGAAGACCCCGATATTCGTGCCTTGCAACAAGACACTACCTGTTCCCTCAAACTGGAACAACGTGCATTCCCCGGCACCACAGAACTAGTCTGGTGCGATGTTTCCACTGGTAGCCCCCGCCCTCTCGTACCCGCAGCTCTCCGCCACTCTGTTTTTGATGCTCTCCACAACCTAGCTCACCCAGGCATCAAAGCGTCCACCAGATTGGTCACGGAAAGGTACGTCTGGCCCGGTGTTAAACGTGATTGTAGGATGTGGGCTCGTGCCTGCATACCATGTCAGAGAGCTAAAGTGGGCCGCCATGCACTTCCTCCGCCAGGCACTTTCGACATACCTAAAGGACGTCTGCGACATGCCCATATTGATATTGTAGGTCCCCTCCCTCCTTCCAAGGGCTTTCGATATATCCTGTCCGTTATTGATAGGGTCACTAGATGGGTCGAGGCAGTCCCTTTGGAAGATATTTCGGCTGAGTCTGTGGCTCGGGCCTTCATTGCCACTTGGATTTCCCGATTCAGAAGCCCTACCTCACTGACCACCGACCAAGGTAGGCAGTTTGAATCACAGCTGTTCGCCTCCCTCTGTTCATACTGTGGCGTCGCAAAGTTTCACACAACTGCTTATCACCCCCAGGCCAATGGACTTGTGGAACGCTGGCACCGCACGCTTAAGGCCGCACTTATGTGCCACGGTGGCCAGTGGTCTGAATCTCTCCCCTGGGTTTTGCTGGGCCTCCGCACCGCATACAAAGAGGACTTGCAAGCCTCCCTCACCGAGATCCTTTACGGGGAGCCTCTGGTTTTACCAGCCGAATTCGTTGAGGATACACCGCTACCAAGCTCTTTCGAGCTCCCAGCACTCGTCGAGAGCGTCCGAGGGCACATCGCGCTCATCAAACCTCCCTTGCCATCTGCCCACTGTAGGCCTCGTGTGTTCGTGCATAAGGAACTGGCCACATGTGAATTTATCATGTTACGTGACGACACAGTACGGACAACCCTGCAGCCTCCCTACACTGGTCCGTTTAAAGTCCTGTCCCGAGGCCCTTCCACATTGTCGATACTTAACATTGGCAAACAAGTAACTGTTTCACTCCACCAGATGAAACCTGTGTGGACCTTGCAAGAGCACTCTGCAAGTGACACCGATGTACACGACGCCTGCCCTCCTTCCCAGGAACCCCATCATGATTTGAACGGGCCCACCACCCCTCCACCCCTTCCTCCCCCCTTGCAGCCTACATCACGGGCTGGACGACCTGTGGTTCCACCCCGTTGGCACAGGGATTATGTCCTAGCTTCAGTCGAGCTTGCTACACCTACCCCCAAGTGTTGTGCGTGTGATTTCACCAGGGACAAGTGCTTCTGTGACCATCAAGTGCCCCACCCTCACTGGGCCGGCACAGGACTTGGCGCACCACCGTGCTCCGCACTGCAAGGGGGGGGCTCTGTGGCGACTATCGACTTTACGAGTGAGATACCTCCGCCATAGCAGGCTCTCTGACCCATGTGGACTTATTGTGCGCCGCCATATTGCTTCCTATTCTGTTGTGTACTGCCGACTGTATAAGACGTTGTAAATATTCTCGCATAATAAAGTTGTATTAGCGCATGTTAGTGTGTTATTTAATGATCGCCGCCGCTCCGCACATCAGGAATAACCACAAGTTCATCATCTTTGTTGGAATGTGGCTATTGCTGAGGGGTATACGAGTATATGTCTCAAGAAAATAATGCTGCTCGAAATACAAGGCGCTAGCGTACGGCAGTGTTCTACATTCTACAAAATTTAGCTGCGCTAAATGCATTTTGCACTTATAAATTCAATAAAAATGAAGATAGAGCGCTGAAGAAAATTTCTTTCTAACCTGTCTTGCATGGAAACTTATGAAACCTCCAAGCAGAAAGGAGATGTCAAGCACCACAGGTTCCTAACGAGACCAGGAGGCGTGGAATTTCAGTGCTTGAGTTGGTGAACGGGCCACAAGAGGAAAGAAAGGGAAAAAGAGGAAGATGTTATGAGTGTAGTAGATCACTGGACAACTCAACCAGGAAGTGGTGTGTTTGTTGCGATAAGTGGACCTGCCCTCAGCATTTGAAGGAAGTTTGTGTCAATTGTTTGGACAGTACGGACTGAAATAATAGAAGTGTCAGAAAGCAGTTTTGGAAATTTTGGTTTAATTATTGTATTAGTGAGATCCATATAGAGTTACTCAGTGTATGGTTCACAAACCACATTTATTGTTCATATTTACTGCGATATAAGTGCACCTTTATTGGTTTTCGTTAAAATAAGTTGTATGTGGATATTATAATAATTATAGCTCATTGAAGTCTGGAGCTGCCTAATTGACTGAATCCTTTTTTATTACGCCCGTACATATCCTATTTTGTTTTATCGTTGTTAAAATTCCGTACACAACAAAGGTGGGTGACAGCTGTCACCCACTCGACCAATAATGGAACAGAAATTCACACAACTGCTGCAGGGTTAAAAACCAAACACAGCCAGTTAGTTCCAACTCGAGCTCGAGTGTAGAAATATGAGAGTGTAATAATGTGGTGAACATATCGAAAACAGTGCAGCGTGTGGTTAAACTGAGTCAAGGGTTTCCGAGTTAGAAAGAATAATAATAATGGCGCGGAAACAATAATTTCAGTGGACCCAAACGACGCATATAAAGACAATGATGATAGTCATTCAGTTTCTGAAGATCCTACGAACTGGATAATAAATGAATTCCTTCTCGATCATATCGCCAAACAATGTCATGTGACACATAACATGAATTCAGACTTCAGTAATTCATGCAGTGAATATACTGACTTTCTGAGGTATGCTGAGAACTAACAAATACTGTTTTTACTATGCCATCGAAGCAAGCGTTGTGTATTTTGTGTCACATATTTATTGTTCAATGGAACATAACAGTTCACAATTCATAATGATGGATTTAATGACTGGAAAAACAGTCAATGCCGATTAACTACCCATGAAAATTCTGCTGACCATAGCAAATGTGTGTCAACTTTAAAAGATAGAAGACAAATCACTGGGAGAATAGAGAAGAAACTAGCGTCTCAGTTTGAGAAAGAAGTAAAATATTGGAGGGAAGTTTTAAAACGATTCGTTGCAATGGTCAATAACTTTTTCATACTAGGCCTATCTTTCAGGAGTCACAACTATGGGTTTGGGTCAACACACTGCGGACATTCCGAGATGGAACTGAAGCTAGTAACAGAATTCGATCCTTTTTTAGCTGAACATATAAAACTTTATGGAAATAAACCAAAAGTGAGCACGTTATATCTGTCTTTTCAAATGTGTGAAGAGTGTCTATAAATTCTGGCAGAAAGGGTGGTGAAGCATATTGTTGAAGAAGTGAAGGAAACTAAATATTTTTCCACCATATTAGACTCCAACCCAGACATTAGACATGTGGATCAGCTGCCTTTAGTTATTTATCGAAAGATGGATTTTCTGTTGAAAGATTTATCTGTTTTGTCCCAAATTCAGGACACAAACCAGAAAAAATAAGTTGATTTTTATTGAGTAAATATGATTTGGACATTCATTTATGCAGGGGTCGGTCATACGACGATGCAAGCAAGTTTACTCTGGCCTCCAAATTAAAATTGACCAAATCAGCCCTCTTGCTGCGTATATTCCATGTGCAGTTCGCTCCCTTAAGCAAGATCGTGTGCTGCAGAGCGCTGTGCTCAAGCTGCTTCATCTTCCCGTTTGTTGCTACAAATTTACACTTTCTTCTCTGCTTCGACGAGTAGCTAGAATATTTTGCAGTCAAAATTACTTAGTTCAGTCTCCATAAAACGGCCTTCCGAAAGGCGCTACTCAAAGCGTCAAGATGCCCGGTATAGTCTCAGTGTTAACCCTGTAGAAATAATATCAGCTTTGGAAGTTTTTCGGGATGATGAAACTCAAAAGGCTACACTACGATGAGAGGAGACTGAAATGTTGAGCAGTCTGCAGGGTCTTTAAATTGCGATCATGACAACTTTTTGGTCAGAGGTATCGAAGAAATTTAATGTTGCAAATAAATTATTGCAAAGTATTGATACCGATACTGGAACTGTAATGAAGTTGTACTATTCTTCACTCGAATACGTTCGATTCGAGTGAAGAATCGTACAGCTTCATTACAGTTCTATCATTCAATCATTCTACGTACGACACATATGAAAAAATTAGCATCAAAAATAATAAGAACAATGTGTGCGAAACAGCCACAAAAAGGAAAAAGTCAAGAGAACTGAAAGTGGTCAAATCAGCCGAGCTTATTACTGCTTTTGAAGAATACATTTCTGGTTATGGTAGATTGATATCTGAATTCGAGAAAAGGAAAAAAAACACTGAAAGAGTTCAATAGCAGTTTTGAGTTCTTCAGTAATTTTATTTTGTCTAAAACTGATATGGTGGGACAGTGGTTGTGTACAATTAATGATGTTGATTCTTGCAAAGAAGAAGACAGCAACCAGCCACTATCAATGCTACTATTTAATTAAGTAAATAGTGCTGTAACCGGTTTCGAACCGACAATTTCATCATCAGACGGCTGTTCACATGATTTGCAAGGTACACTTTACACAATCGTCAGTTTTCGATTTTTATTCTTCCACTGTGGCGAAATATTCTTGGTGCGTTGATGCCCTACGGTAGAAAACAGTGTTAAAAGCGCCCTATGTGAACATAAATAACCTGCAAACGATGAATGGTTCAAATGGCTCTGAGCACTATGGGTCTTAATATCTGAGGTCATCAGTCCCCTAGGACTACTTAAACCTAACTAACCTAAGGACATCACACACATCCATGCCCGAGGCAGGATTCGAACCTGTAAAGTGTATCTTGCAAATCTTGTGAACAGGCGTCTGATGATGAACTTGTCAGTTCGAAACCGATTACGGCGCTATTTATTTAAATACATAGCAGTATTAATAGTGGCTGGTTGCTGTCTTCTTCTTTATAAGAATCAACCTAGATTAAGTAATTTTTCTAAACGAGACAACGCTGAGCTATTGACATATGCTAGAGCACTGGAACAGCGTCACAGGAGTTGGAAGGATTTTTGAGTGAGGAGATAATTCATTTTAAAACAACAAAATGAAAACTTTCTTCCTGAATACTTTTCGTAGAGTGTTGCCTGAAAACCACGTTCAAGAACTGTTTCCTAATCTGGAGATTGCATTACGGATATTTATGTCTACCGTGCAACCAATTGTTCGTCCGAGCGCTATTTCTCACTCCTCAAAAGACCAAGAATTATTTGCGGTCATCCAGGTCACAGGATCGAATCCACAGTCTTTCTGTCCTCTCCATGAATTCTGACATAACACAGCACCTAGAGTATGAATATGGGAACGACAAATTTGCACATTTGCCACAAAGAAAGCATGCCGTAAACAGTTTTGCCTGACTTGACTTTGGTGACTACAACATGCACGTATTTCTTATTATAGCGGTAGCAACAGTAGTAATATTCAGTTACGTACAGATGTAAGTCTCTTGGTGGCACATTTATGTCGAAATGAGCGGCAGAAGTATTATTTTCTGCCAAGGGGCGGCAAATAGCTGAAAACGGCCCTGCCACGAACATGTTATCTCCAGGGATTTTTCAGGTGCATGGCCTACAAGATCACCTAATCTGAATCTATGTGACTTTTGGCTCTCGGGATATCTAAAAGAACGCGTTCACCAAGGACACATTCGACCACTACCTGATCAAAAGGTTGTACCGAAAATGCTGTGAGCATCTATTGATCACGTCGTTTTAAAGATGCAGCATCTCGTCGATGTCTCCTTTGCTCATATGGAACAAATTGCGTAAGCGGCGGTCACTTGTTTCACTTTTCCTGCCCATGTTCTGCTCCTAATCCATTACATATGGAAACATTTCTATACTTCTTTTTTGCATTTACAACGGCAGATTTCCACCTGGTGGCAAAAATTGGAACTAATTTTTCAGCGCAAAGAGGTTCCGCATTAACAAATTAGCATATCTATCAAGTTTCGCTGACACGCGATAATTACAGCCCACACTGGACCTCAGTGAGTAGCTTCACATTAACTGTAACCACCCGTTATTTTGTTGACGCCCACATACACAGAGAGAAATGATAATCGTAATAAAGTAAGAGAAATGAAACCTCGCTCGAAAAGCTTTAAGTGTTCGCTTATCCCACACGCTGTTCAAGAGTGGTACGGTTGTTGTTTGTTGTTGTGGTCTTCAGTCCAGAGACTGGTTTGATGCAGCTCTCCATGCTCTCTATCCTGTGCAGGCCTCTTCATCTCCGAGTAACTAATGTACCCTACATCCTTCTGAATTTGTTTAATGTATTCATGCCTTGGTCTCCCTCTACAATTTTTACCCTCCCCACTTCCCTCCAATACTAAACTGATGATCCCTTGATGCCTCAGAACATGTCCTACCAACCGATCCCCTCTTCTAGTCAAGTTGTGCCACAAACTCCTCTTCTCCCCAATTCTATTCAATACCTCCTCATTAGTTATGTGATCTACCCATCTAATCTTCAGCATTCTTCTGTAACACCACATTTCGAAAGCTTCTATTCTCTTCTTGTCTAAACTATTTATGTTCCATGTTTCACTTCCATACATGGCTACACTCCATACAAATACTTTCAGAAGCGACTTCCTGACACTTAAATCAATACTCGATGTTAACAAATTTCTCTTCTTCAGAAACGCTTTCCTTGCCATTGTCAGTCTACGTTTTATATCCTCTCTACTTCGACCATCATCAGTTATTTTGCTCCCCAAATAGCAAAACTCCTTTACTACTTTAAGTGTCTCATTTCCTAATCTAATTCCCGCAGCATCACCCGACTTAATTCGACTACATTCCATTTTCCTCGTTTTGCTTTTGTTGATGTTCATCTTATACCCTCCTTTCAAGACACTGTCCATTCCGTTCAACTGCTCTTCCAAGTCCTTTGCTGTCTCTGATAGAATTACAATGTCATCGGCGAACCTCAAAATTTTTATTTCTTCTCCATAGATTTTAATTCCTACTCCAAATTTTTCTTTTGTTTTCTATGTTGCTTGCTCAGTATACAGATTGAATAACATTGGGGAGAGGCTACAACCCTGTCTCACTCCCTTCCCAACCATTGCTGCCCTTTCATGCCCCTCGACTCTTATGGTTTCTGCACAAATTGTAAATAGCCTCTCGTTCCCTGTATTTGACCCCTGCCACCTCAGAATTTGAAAAAGAGTATTCCAGCCAACATTGTCAAAAGCTTTCTTTAAGTCTACAAATGTTATAAACGTAGGTTTGCCTTTCCTTAATCTATCTACTAAGATAAGTCATAGGGTCAGTATTGCTTCACGTGTTCTAACACTTCTACGGAATCCTAACTGATCTTCCCCGAGGTCGGCATCTACTAGTTTTTCCATTCGTCTATAAACAATCCGTGTTAGTATTTTGCAGCCGTGATTTATGAAACTGATAGTTCGGTCATTTTCACACCTGCTTTCTTTGGGATTGGAATTACTATATTCTTCTTGACGTCTGAGGGTATTTCGCCTGTCTCATACAAACTGCTCACCAGATGGTAGAGTTTTGTCAGGGCTGACTCTCCCAAGGCGTCAGTAGTTCTAATGGAATGTTGTCTACTCCCGGAGCCTTGTTTCGACTTAGTTCTTTCAGTGCTCTGTCAAACTCTTTACGCAGTATTATGTCTCCCATTTCATCTTCATCTACGTCCTCTTCCATTTCCCTAATATCACCTTCAAGTATATCGCCATTGTATATACCCTCTACATACTCCTTCCAGCTTTCTGCCTTCTCTTCTTTGCTTAGAAATGGTTCTTTCAGTGCTCTGTCAAACTCTTCACGCAGTATTATATCTCCCATTTCATCTTCATCTACGTCCTCTTCCATTTTCCTAATATCACCTTCAAGTATATCGCCATTGTATATACCCTCTACATACTCCTTCCAGCTTTCTGCCTTCCCTTCTTTGCTTAGAAATGGTTTGCGATCTGGGCTCTTGATATTCGTACAAAGCAGTTCTCTTTTTTCCAAAGGTCTCTTTAATTTTCCTGTAGGCAGTATCTATCTTACCCCTAGTGATATATGCCTCTACATCCTTACATTTGTCCTGTAGCCATCCCTGCTCAGCCATCTTGCACTTCCTGTCGATCTCATTTTTGAGACGTTTGTATTCCTTTTTGCCTGCTTCATATTTTCTCCTTTCATCAACTTCATTCAATATCTCTTCTGTTACCTAAGGATTTCTACTGGCCCATGTCTTTTTACCTACTTGAACCTCTGCTGCCTTCACTGTTTCGTCTCCCAAAGCTATCTATTCTTCTTCTACTGTATTTCTTTCTCCCGTTCGTGCCAATCGTTTCCTAATACTCTCTCTGAAACTCTCTACAACATCTGATTCTTTCAACTTATCCAGGTCCCATCTCCACAAATTTCCACCTTTTGGCAGTTTCTTCAGTTTTAATCTTCACTTTTAATCTACAGTACATAACCAATAGAATGTGGTCAGAGTCCACATCTGCCCCTGGTAATGTCGTACAATTTAAAACCTGGTTCCTGGTTGAAACCTAGCACAGTAGGGAAATAATATGAATTTGTTTCTATGAACCCTTTGCGAAGCGCTCAAGTGTGAGTTGCAGAGTAATCATGTAAAATGTAGAATAGTGTAACAAAGTTACCGCCATAACCGTAGTGTAGAGCATGAGTGGGCTGTACAGGCTGCAGCTGTATTAACGCGGGGTGAGACTAAAAGGCTCGTCGAATGGACCACGTGTGTAAATATGATACACGCCTGTTGAGAGGCATTTCAAGAAGCGCCACGTAGCACTGAATGCGATGAGGGTGTACTTCCGTATGCAGTGAAAACTTACACACGCCTACCCACATCAGCAGCTTTCTACATTCGTGCCACCTGCTTCCGTATCAAGGTCGCTAACGAACGGGTTTCGCTCGAGTCGCAGGTAGCCGATTCGAAACCAGGTGGCGGCAGAAATATTCACCACCAGTATTTAGTCGGCAAGGAGAGGAAAGCTGCTTGCTTACGGTTGCGGATCACGATATTTCGCATCAATGCCCAGGATTAAATTCATGGTGCCTCGTGGAGTGACGCTCAACAGATATACCAGAGACGACCGAGTTAAAATTTTATAGAGTGGATAACACACGAGCTACAGAGCTCCTTGCGGCAACCAGCGTCAACTCGGTCGCCATTTCCATGGCGGTCAGAACACTGAGAGCCTATCGAGTTAAAATCATGCTCGTCAATTCCCGGTTTTGATTAAATCCGGAGATACCGACGGATCCTGATTATTTTTATTCTTTGTGCCGTAAAGTTATTATTGTTAGCTTACCGAGGATTTTCACTCTTTCGGTGCCTAAAAGACTAATTTATAATGATGACAGTTACTGTCTTTCAAGTCTAAATAATCTGGAAGCACAATATGACAGAGAACAAGCAGAGAGTTTGCTACTGAAGAAGCATATAAACCAACTCAGAGAGCGACACAAAAGAAGGATAATGCAGTTAGAAACTTCAGTTTCTGGTTTTAAAAAATCAGTTTGTGGTGTGCTAAATAGTGAGAACTTAACAGATTTGTTAATGTAGCTTTTGTAACTTCAAGCTAGTGGTAAAGTTTCGCAGTATTCTCAACAAATACGGAAACGGGATCTGACGCCACATTTTTATTCTGCTAAGGCATACGGCTACTGACTAAAGTTTGTGAAATTATCTCACTGAGCAACACTTCACTACAGTTAATGAGAAGTTCCTCATTCATAAACAGTGACCGCTTTTAAAGGGCAACTTGTGGTGTCCAGCAAGATATTTTCTTTATAATACACACAAGCTGTGGAACACCCTGCAACGGGATTTCCACTTCATTCCCTAACCAGGAGGAGGGCGCTGTTCATCGATATCAAAAGATGGAAAAGAATACAGAAAAGTATTACATGCAATAACCAGTTTTTACGGTGCGGCGTCATCCTAAGTTTTCACGAATTGATATAAAAGCGAACACTTACGCGTATCAGCCAGTAAAAACATTTATGCATCTCAGTCAGTAAAACTGAAAGCAGCGGATGTGGGTGCTTGTAGAAGTCGGAAGTTCAAAAGTAATTAAACATTACTTTTTTTTACATTTGAATATAGGGAAAACAATACCAAAGTATGTATTGGACGTTATCCTAAAAATATCAGCAGTTTAGAAAACAAGGAACAGCATGAGAACAGAAAAAGATACAAAAAGATATTTCCAGAACTCTATCTAATAATAACATATTGAAAGAACAGAAAACGATAACGATTTTATGCTCTATGACAGGACTGTCAACCTTTTGAGCATGGGTGTGAGTACAGACGTATACTGAATTTGAGAAAGAAGCACATTACGTGAAACGCAAATCTGCATCTCAAGCAGTACTTTATCCGCGTAAAATCAATCATTTACGTAAATCTAAATGTTTTGAGCAGAGCCGGCCGGTGTGGCCAAGACGTTCTAGGCGCTTCAGTCTGGAACCGCGCGACCGCTACGGTCGCAGGTTCGAATCCTGCCTGGGGCATGGTTCAAATGGCTCTGAGCACTATAGGACTTAACTTCTGAGGTCATCAGTCTCCTAGAACTTAGAACTACTTAAACCTAACTAACCTAAGGACATCACACACATTCATGCCCGAGGCAGGATTCGAACCTGCGACCGTAGCGGTCGCGCGGCTCCAGGCTGTAGCGCCTAGAACCGCTAGGCCACTTCGGCCGGCCCTGGGGCATGGATGTGTGTGATGTCCTTAAGTTAGTTAGGTTTAAGTAGTTCTAAGTTCTAGGGGACTGATGACCTCAGAAGTTAAGTCCCATAGTGCTCAGACCCATTTGAACCATTTTTTGAGCAGATGGGTCAAATTGCTGGATAGCTACATACCAAGCTTATTTTAGCTTAAAGATCAGTGAAACCATTACAAAAACAGAAAGTCAAGGAAAATGCTGTAAAAATGAAATGCCAATGAAAACATTACAGAAATGAAATCTCAACGAAACATTGTAAAAAGGAAATAGCAATAAATTGTCTTGTAAGTCATCATTGTTATTGTTGAACTACTTGTGTTAATTACTTGTAACACTTTTTTTCAATATTCTCGTCCAGAGTGGATTGGTTCTTGAGGCTGCGACTGTATGATTAAAATACAAACGGAAGTACAGAATTTCTGCGCCAATCACCTGTTCTACAGGTGTAAGCTAACCATAACAAGTTTCGAATTTACACCACTTCAAGTGGTACTTATAGGAATTGCAATGATTTATGTTCAGTTTTCGAACAAAAAGAAGTTGTCGTAGGCAGACGACCATGTTTAGAGTCGTCTTGTAATTTTATAAGCATCGGAAAGTCTGTCCATATTTCAACTAAAACTTTACTTTTGCTGCCAGAGTACAAAGAAATCAACAATGTTTACTGTTTTTTGAGAAAAGATAAAGCTAGCATGAGCTATCTGAAATTACTTACAGACAATTTCAAGGAAGCGTGACAAAACTGATGGCATCCTTGGTAACAGAAAAAAATGGCGGACGGAATTCAGTTGATTCAAACATGGCATGTCCGAAGGAACATTGCATCGTACTTCTGAACATCATAGGCACTCCAGTGTCGTATGTATCTGCTGACACCACGCAAACGAGAATGTAGGTATGAATGTACGAGTGCAGATTGTAGACACATGGTTGACGACTTATGGAGGTGTGGGTCTGGCTGTGAGTGGGAAATCCAGGTTGGAGTCCCGGTATGGCACAAATTTTAACTGTCATCATTCCATTATACGGCTGATGGTTATCCGTGTGAGCAACGACGAATACATTTCGTGCCTTTCTGATCGAGCGGCTGAACCTGCCAACCCTCGTGGTGTGCCAGACAACAGCGTCACATGACTCTTTCTTTTCTCTCTTTCGACTTCTGGCAGCTACATCAGATGTGGAAAACTACACGCAGCCGGTTGCCGTAACAGACAGGAAAGCTAAGCATAATAAAGTTATCTCCTTTCCTTTGCCAACGTTCAAGATGTCGAGAATTGCCAGTAGCTGAGAGCGTGCAGAAATAAGGGTTGAAT
This sequence comes from Schistocerca serialis cubense, assembly GCF_023864345.2. NCBI lineage: Eukaryota > Metazoa > Arthropoda > Insecta > Orthoptera > Acrididae > Schistocerca > Schistocerca serialis. The sequence continues at coordinate 466,831,311 of NC_064641.1, read as the reverse complement.
CTTAAGAGAGTCCATCCAAACGCTTCGCCTGTGCTTAGATGGTGGTAACGTGCACGTCAGATTGGAGGCAGTCAATGGGAGGACGGTATATGACAGCCACATGATGCCCAGTAGCCGGAAAATATGAGTTGCTCGCATTGTGTGGACATCGCTTTCCTTAGTTCCTGCGTTTATCTTGTACTGGCACATTTGCTATCAGTGGATATATGGTACGTTTACACTTACTTATTCTGATGAATAAGTTATTATGGACTTCTTCCCAAATACGAAATCTTGGCAGTGACAATGGCAGAGTAGCCAATAGCGAAGCCCAAGGTCAATGATCCACGACCCGACGACACAGCTTCACTCCCGACAACACCCTGCCCTACTTTCCACACTTCACAGAAGCTCTCATGTATCCCTTGCTGGATTAAAACTCCTTTCCTCCTTCTCATAGAATTGTCTTTATTCCGACTGACGCTATCATGTCTGCAAATTTTTATAAAATTATAGGTGTTCTCAAGAGGACTTTTGTATTATTCCTCTGAAAACGTTACAACACTCAGTCAAGTACAAAGAGAAGAAAATGTACTTCTTTCCCTGTCTAATAGCATATACCATAAAAGAAGACTCAATAAAAATTCTTGGTCTTATCATGTCATTGTAGAGAGATTGAAGGTTCTAGCCGGCCGCGGTGGCCGTGCGGTTCTGGCGCTGCAGTCCGGAACCGCGGGACTGCTACGGTCGCAGGTTCGAATCCTGCCTCGGGCATGGGTGTGTGTGATGTCCTTAGGTTAGTTAGGTTTAAGTAGTTCTAAGTTCTAGGGGACTTATGACCTAAGATGTTGAGTCCCATAGTGCTCAGAGCCATTTGAACCATTTTGAAGATTGAAGGTTCTACCCCGATGCAATACACATTCAAATTGAGCCATGATATGCATAAAACTGGTATTTTTACTGCAGTTGAGATCACTCTCCTGCTGATTTGATTGTTATCGATAGCTTGCTCTACTCTGCTAACGTTCTAGAAGCGGGGGAATGCAAATTTTGCCGTTTATGACACTAAACACGGAGAAATCACACACTAAAAGATCAGATCAGTCATGTAATAAAAAAAATTCGCGTTGCTCGTGAAATCAGTCAGCCAGAGAGGTTGCAATTCAAGCGTTTGCAGATGTTCAAATGCCAATGGGCTGAACTTCTGTCTTCTTGGAAGGAGAAACTCTATTAATCGAACTCCATAGTGACTTACGGGCACGGGCTTTGTTGATCTGAGAGTGGCATTTATAGCACTTTTCTGCAGTTTACTGAAATAAAGACTTTATGGGAAGTGTTCAGTTGGAATGCATTTTCAGTTTTGATGTATGCTCATTAGTATAAATTAATAATATATTCTTTAGATATGACGATTAACAACATTGCGTCTCGCCTCGATCACGCCAATGCAGTGGTGTTTTTGTAGAGCAGGTTTGTAACTTAACAGATTAATGATATTGAGGTACTAATAGCATAACTGCTTCAATAGTAAAATTGTACTCATAAATAACACTAAAAATCTCGCCTAACGCTACCAACCTTGGATACAAATCCATTATAGCTTAAGAAAGTGATGAAATGTCTTATTGTCTATGTTCTAGAATCGATACAGCTCCTTAGTCACTTCCTGTGAGGTCTTAGTAGCCATTATTCCATAATTTCTAACCTAGCCCAGCTCGAGGCGGTAACACAATAGCTTTCTTTCGCTACATACACCTTTTAAGTATCTTTTGCGATCTGGAGATGGTCTGTTGTTCTCCATTCGTGCATCCGGGACTTATAGGTGCAATTATACTGTCCTTTCTATTTCAGCGATATGTCAGATGCTGAATCTGTTTGAACGGGAAATTCTCTCAGGGAAGCATGGGAAGCTTCGCCGTATTCGTTGTAGGCACCATTTTCATTATCTGGTCACGCCAAATAAATAAATCAGTCAATGTAAGGAGGCAGTACAGTGATTCCAGTGCTGCAGGATGTAAGTTACAGATGACATCAAAGAGCTTAACGTACTATAATTCCACCTTACTCTGCGTCCGAGCATTCAAGTAGCGCTCCGCCGCTTGCAACGGAATCCGAGTCACTGTCGACGGAGCTCGTCATTCGTCAGCACGGAGAGGAGGCAGTCAGCACGTGTCGCGAACCGCGTAAACAGCGAACAGTGCAGTGTGGGAATGTAAGCTGCGTCATGCAGAAGCGGTAATGATTCTGCTAATGCTTTGTTGCGATGTTGTTTGAGTATCATGAAGAACTAGATGAAAGGATTATTAAACAAGTGTACTGCGTTCACTAGCAAATGGACAGTGTTGTCGCCTGCAGAGTTTACATGATCTCAGACATGAGTTATTTTCAAGATATTTGCGACTGTGTCACTGAGAAGCTTCAGTAACAGTACCAAACTGGACTGTGCCTCCTGTGTGAAGAAACGTTTACTCCCAGTACGACATCAGCAGTTATAAATTTCAATACAGTACTAGATTGCGCCGGCAGCTGTGGCCGAGCGGTTCTAGGCCCTTCAGCACTGCTGCCACTGTCGCAGGTTCGAATCCTGCCTCGGGCTTGGATGTGTGTGATGTCCTTAGGTTAGTTAGGTTTAAGTAGTTCTAAGTTCTAGGGGACTGATGACCTCAGACGTTAAGTCCCATAGTGTTCAGATCCATTTCAACCATTTTGAACTAGGTTGCAAACCATTCTCCACTTACTCGAACAATACGAACAATCAAGAATTAGTTTCGGGCTCGCACATGTGATTAATCGTTCTCAAACACAGAATGCAAATGGTTGTCCATTGAAGGATTTTCAGAATATACGCAAGAATATTTTTGAGGTTGTGTCACTTTATTCACACCTTGGCTTGCTTCCTATGTAGAGTGAGGACAGTGATACACCATTAACAGCGAGAGGCGTTTACAAGTCGTTACACGATTGAGCTACAGGTACAGACTTCAATTGGGTGTGGGCTTTCCCCATTGACGATGCGTGTTTACACCGAGCTACTCCTACATTGATAACTAGAGATATTGTTTGCTTAAGAGATATTGTTTGCCTAAGAGACTGAAGAGCAAAGTCTCGTAAGGGGCTTAGAATTTGCAGTGTGTTGGCCACACATTCTGGGGGTGGGGACGCGGGGGAAGGGGAGGAGGGGGGTGGGGGTGAGGCGCCATGTCACAGATTGCGCGGACCCTCCCGCCGGATGTTCGAGTCCTCCCTTGGGCATGGGTGTCCGTGTTGTTCTTAGCAAAAGTTTGTATAAGTAGTGTGTAAGTGTAGGGACCGGTGACGTCAGCAGTTTGGTCCCTTAGGAATTCACACACATCTGAACATTTTTCGAGGGGGGTGGGGGTGATATAAAGAGAATTCCTGCTCTAGTCTCATAAGGCTTTCGTGGTGCTGACCCATTTGGATTATGGGTGTCAGATGGTCAGATGTACAGATCCACAAGACCTACGCGTCTATCGCAGAAACTATCCATGTGAGAATAAGGGTGGCCTCTACAGGATCAGCTGCACGTAAAAATTCTGTATCGAGATGGGGCGGGCTGCCGTTATCCAGCTTGCGGCTACTCGTACATGGTACGCCTAGCGTATAAATTCCTGGTTTGTGGACGGTTTCTAGTATTCCATTAGGCTGTTAGCCCATTCTTTCAAACTGTATTCACAATCGCCCGTAACCAATGGAGCAACGTACAATTCACATGAAAGAAGACGTAATTTTCTATGGACCAGATTCTAGATCTTAACCAGACGTGGAGCCAGCTTCCATCAAAGACTCTCGAGAGGCTTAGAATATTCTCAGTTTGTTGCAGAAGTAGAGGGAGCCGGGTACCACTTTTAAAATGATTTTTATATATTTATCTAGGAAAACCCTAACTGTACCCTGCTGTGCTTGAGCAGCTTTGGCCGTGTCCTCAAGATCAGCTTGTCAAACGATTTCACATTATTGGTTGCTTACAGCAATGGAAAAAATGAGGTATGTGAGATGTACGAAAATCGACGTCTGCTTCGATTCCCTCAGTGAACTGTATGTGTTCTGTACATCCAACAGAGAAATCTGTTCAGCCCATTCAGGATACCCACATACACTTCCAGCTTATAGGAACGCGGCATACGGAAATTTGGGGGACGAATTGGCCGATTCATCAGCTAAGGAATACTGTTACATATTATAGGCTACTCTAGGATCCCATAAGTGCTCTGAATTCACTTTTACATTATAGGATCATTTATTAACGCAAGGGAAAGTGGTCGGAATGGGGGTTCAATATCCGCATACTATCCGGTCATGGCAGAATGTTCTATTAACACGCCTCTGGTAGGGCGCTATACTCCTACTGTTGAGTGGCGTCTGCGGTGTGCCAGCATCAGTACGTCGCATTGTAGAAGATCTTCAGTCTACGGAGTAGATTGCTTACAAGAAACTTGAAATGAGAAACATGCAGCCAATCAGCGAAAGAGATTGCTTAACAAACGGATGTGCGATCCATCCTAGAATTTTGCTCAAGTGTGTTGTCCCCATACTAAATGGATCTAGCAGGGGATACTGAACTTTTACATAGAAGGGACCAAATGGTCACAAGCCTGTTCGATCAGTGGGAAGAAGTAGTGGAAAGAGTGACGAACATGAATTTACTGATGCTCGAAGAAGACTCCAACCATCGCGTGATAGCCAACTTAAAACGTTTCAAGACCCAATATTAAGTGAGAAATGTAAAAATATGCTGGTGCCTCCTACGTGTACGAAGGCATGATTAGACCAGTTACGACGCGCACAGAGGCAGTTCAGCAATAATTCTTCCCGCGCTCCATACACCATCGGAATGGAAAGAAACTCTAGTATACATTACAGTGAGAAGTACCCTTTGTCATGCATTTCAAAGTTGTTACAGCGTATGGATGTAGATGTAGACGTACGGGGAACCAAAAAAGATAAAAATATAGAAACATCGCAAACACAACATATTACCAAGACTAACATGATGTGGAAAAACCGTTGGCATTCAAGACAGTATCCAGTCGTCTCTGGGTGAATAAATACAGGTTCTGCATGTCTTTAAGGGAATCTTATACCATTCCTCCTGCAAAATAGCGCCAAGTTCAGGTAGCGATGATGGATGTGGACGTCGATCACGCACCCTACCCTTCAAACTTGATCACAAAGGCTCAGTAACATCGAGATATGGTCACGGTGGTGACCACAGGAGATGGGGCAATCCATCCTCGTGCAAACCAAACCAGTCCTTGACAATGAGAACAGTGTGGACAGGCGTCCTGTTGTCATGGAGCACAGCAGCACCATTGGAGAACAAACACTATACCATGGGATGGACCTCATTAGCCCAAATGGTCACATAATCCTTGGCAGTAATGCGATTTGCAGTGTAATCGTGGGGCCCATGGAATACCTCGATATTGCTGCCCAAATCATCACCAAACCAGCGCCATGTTTCACTCTAGGGCCGTAAACTAGGCCATAAGTTAGTGTCAGACAAGACTCATAGGACCAGATCACTTTCTTCCATTGCTCCACATTCCGGCTTCGGCATCACGTTTTCATGTTACGGGCACCTGCATCACTAATGAGTGGTTCTGTAATTCCAGATCGTCCTTATGGAGTTTTGGCGCTACAGGGTTCGCGATTGCGACTTTCTGTTCTCCAGTGACTTTTGCAACTGTCGTCCTTTCATTTTTTGTCACAATTTTCTTCAATAGCCGTTGGCGACGACCACTCTACACATGCTTTCGTCCTGTTGTGACTTAGCGGTTGATGTTTTTCCGCTTTCCGAGCATCCCGTATAAATCTTCGACACGGTGCCTCCTGAACATCAAACACTTTGGTTCACTTATGTACGGAAGCACTCACCATACGAACACCAACAATTTGCCCACTTTCCAATTCACTTAGCTCCGACATAATACATCTACACGGAATGATGTTCTAACCACAACTAATATTTGCAACGTATTGAGAATACTGCACAAGCGACCGTTCGTAGTCAAGTACAACAGCGCAACCTGCAGTAATGGCTATAATCTGCATTTACGTTCAAGCATGCTCGCAGTGTTCCCATGTTTTTGCACAACCTCTGCATAATGTACCCGGTTTTCTAATGGTGGAGGGAGGCGGATGAAGCCTGCATTTTAACTGGGGATTTGCCCTCTATTTTGACTGATGACATTGTAAATGTAAATCGTTTGTTTAACTTTTACGTCGCTTCCTGTTCCTCGCCAAATTTTTGTTAAGGAACAGCTGGTGTATAACGTCTTGACTTCTATGACAGTTAAGTATTAAAACTACGGCTTGAAATTTGCTATATCTTTTCACTCTCTTTATGTGTATTTATCACACTTAAGTAATTTACTATTTTGTTACTACTGTATGAGTTTTATTAGTTTACTTTTATGTAATTTATTTTCTTTGTCATCTGAAGCGTCAATGCTCGAACGCGATGACCGCTTGTCGCCAGCCCTCAATGCAAATGAAACATGACGATGTCAACGAAAACTAACGCCAAAGAAAAATGGCTCGCCGAGCAGTTCATCAACAGTAGCTGGACATCATAACTGTGGGAGTAAAAACGTAGCAAACTAATCATGTAAAAAATTCGAAAACAGGAAGCTTCTTAAAACCTATGACGTCAGTAGATGACTGCTGAAATGTTCAAGAAATAAATGGTGGCGATCCAGCCAACAGCAACAAGCCACGTGATCGTATCTAACATATGAAATTCCTGGTAAGAACTCAAGTTAAAAAAAGTTCGCAATTCTTAACATGCTAAAAGAGATATGAAATATGCCAGCAAATAGGTTCCTTTGATGTTAAGTACAGAATAAAATGCATCATACCTATCATGTCACAGGAGGGAAGAGACGTGAAAGAATGTGGAATGCCTTTGGACCTTCTCTTTTATACTTCACGAAAGGTATTCTATCTGCGACGGCAGCTCGCTGATAAACGCAAGGTATTGCTTGGCGCGTGAGACAATGCTCACACACACTCGAGGTCGTACTGCACAGTAGCTACTGAGTACGTACTCTCTGCGTGTGTCAGTCTTATGTTCCTCTTCACTATCAAATTCTCTAATGAGTGGAGCTCTGTGTAAGCAGAAACTGGTATAGGGATACTCTTCATTGCACTGAACATCTCTGCTGCTAAGCAGGTTTTAATTGCAGTTTACTGTATTTATGATAGAAAGTATCAAGGTTTTGTAGAATTACATTTTCTTATTTAAGAAATGACCAGTTCCCACGTTTCTGGAAGTATGTTACGCCGAGAGTCCTCAAGAATGAAGTACTCATATTCGGCTCGTCTTCTTTCACACTTAAGCGTTTTCTCAGCTCCGTTGGCAAATGATTATGAATGGAGACGTGTTCAAATATTTAAAAAAAGTTTTCCTTTATCGCTTAGCCGTTTTTCGTAGACTTTTTTACTTACCAGTTCTAACTCAGCTTGATTTCACACTTTATCTGCTTATTCTTATGTTCATGTACAACACATCATTACACTGGTGGTTGCTTGTCAGAATATATTGCCACCCTTCCTCCACTTCAGAAATTTCTTTTCTCCAGACATGCAACTTTAGAAACTTCTTCATTGATACCGTCTCCAAGTATCATTTATTTAACAAATTTGCTCCGTCGTAAATGGCATACACGTGATGCTTTAAAATTGATCCATGCGTCAGACTGTGTGTCACACCTCAACAATATTGCTAAATACTTTGCAGTGACGTTTGAGACTGAATGGTGGAACATTTTTCTAGTTAGACTAGAACTAATTTTGTTGTAAGTACTAAGTTGCTCTATCTGAGGTCATTGTACTTCAGCAATAATTCAGGGTTATCAGCGCATCCTAGATCCTTGCATCTGCCTCTTTCTACGGATACAAGAATGCCATGCTTTTCACCACCACTTAGTTACTTCTTTCCGGGAAACTAATTTTTGCGTATACTTGTAATTTGCATGAAACTCGCATAAGGTACCGTCTTACGCCTCAATCACAAATACCGATCTCGTTCTCCCCTTTTCCTCTTCCCAAGACCCTGAATCTTGTGCTTTTTTCCTTATGTATCTGACGTAATGGAAAATGTGCTGTTTACCTTGAATGCATGAGTACAGTAATAATTTTATTGAAATGTCGTAAATATATAAAGGAACATTCAAGGCACATAAGCTGTAGTAATAAAGGTACCCGTGAGCAGGTACACGCTCTGTGTCATTGTGGTTCAGAGCGAATTCAGTCCAGACCAAATACGTGCACTGACGTAAAGGAACATAAAAGCGTAAAAAATAGCGACCATTCTGCTTACAAAACGGTGTTATCTGCGAAACTGCTGAACCGATAAAAATATGATAATTATATTATTTGTAGTGGCAGGCGCTATTTGCAAAATATATCAGCACATGAATATATTTAGCGTTGATCTGTGATCTAAACTATACATCTGAATGAATCGTGATATAGGTTATAGAGTGTGTAAGTAGGCTATTTAGGTTTTTATGTTGGTAACGCCACGTAGCGCTCTGTTTGAAAATCACTGACTGTGCTATGTGCAGTCTGTGGCTGGTTGTCATCGTTGGAATATTCACTATTGTAGTGTTGGGCAGTTGGATATGAACAGCGCGTTGCGCAGTTGGAGGTGAGTCTCCAGCAGTGGTGCATGTGGATTGAGAGATGCCCGAGTTTTGAGAAGTTACTATAAGCGGACGATCTGGACGTGTGTCCGCCAGCAAAAGGAAATTTGTAAAGACGGATGTCATGCATTGATAGATATATATATGATGACTTTTGAACATTGTTAAGCTAAATACATCGTTTGTTCTCTATCAAAATCTTTTATTTGCTAACTGTGCCTATCAGTAGTTAGTGCCTTCAGTAGTTAGACTCTTTTATTTAGCTGGCAGTATTGGCGCTCGCTGTATTGCTGTAGTTCGAGTAACGAAGATTTTTGTGAGCTAAGTGATTCATGAAAGGTATAGGTTATTGTTAGTCAGGGCCATTCTTTTCTAGGGATTATTGAAAGTCAGATTGCGTTGCGCTAAAAAATATTGTGTGTCAGTTTAGTGACGATCAGAATAAGTAAAGAGAGAATTGTCTGAGTACGTTCAGTTTTGCTCAGCTCTTTGAAAAAAATATAACGTAGAAGTTTGGTACAAATGGCTCTGAGCACTATGGGACTTAACATCTGTTGTCATCAGTCCCCTAGAACTTAGAACTACTTAAATCTAACTAACCTAATGACATCACACACATCCATGCCCGAGGCAGGATTCGAACCTGCGACCGTAGCAGTCGCGCGGTTCCGGACTGAGCGCCTAGAACCGCTAGACCACCGTGGCCGGCTACGTAGAAGTTTACCGGCACAGTTATTCATAATTTTTCGGAGGGAACGTTTCAAGTGTTGCGCAGTTTTGCTGGGCAACAGCAAAGTTCAGGTGGAAAAATCATTTATATAATTTGAAATAAATAGTTTATACATTACCAGTGTTAAGTGCACGATTTGATTGCTGTGGAACATTCGGAAGGCAGATAAATCTAGTGTCCTTTTGAAAGCATAATCTTAGCTGTTAACCAAAAATACATAGCGTTGTGGATTTTTAGCTCTGCGGAATCAACTACCAAAGTGTTACGGAGCTGATACATTGTCAAACATAATTACTACTACTTATGTGTCCCGTCAGGATAGCCGTGCGTGTTGAAACACCCGTTTCCGGGACGGAGAGGCACTTGGGCCTAGATCTAATTCGCTCAGCGGGTTAAGGACAAGGCCCGGTACGCCAGCCAGCAAGGATGTGGTTTTCAGGCGGTTTCTCGCATCCCACTAGACGAATACCGGGCTGTTATCAACGACCCGCCTCAGATAAACGCTACACAAACATTTAGAAAACTACCTCACACTTGCACATTGATAACAGTAGAGGTAAACATGTGGGATACACTGAGGAGGGAGGAAGGTTCAAATGGCTCTGAGCACTATGGGACTTAACTGCTGAGGTCATCAGTCCCCTAGAACTTAGAACTAATTAAACCTAACTAAGCTAAGGACATCACACACATCCATGCCCGAGGTGGGATTCGAACCTGCGACCGTAGTGGGCACGCGGTTCCAGACTGAAGCGCCTAGAAACGCTCGGCCACAACGGCCGGCAGCGAGGAAGGATGAAGGGAGTTATCCAGGTGACTGATGGCCGTGTACTAGGGTGTGACACACAAATTTGTGTTAGTGATACTGCGTTGAACTGTGACTCTGCCGATCGTGCAGAACTCTCGTACAGTTTTCGAACCGTAGTACACCAGACAAAACAGTTATTTACCCATTCTACTGAAATCAGTAGATTGAACTTCTCAATAACAAATTACTTTATTTTCAGATTCACACACACAACGTATGATGTCTCTTGCGATGCTATTAAAAGAGACCTATGTCCACAGACTTCAGATAAGAGGCTGTCTAAAATTTACATCCAAGCTCGATGTTATCTTCTTCCGTATTATTCATTTGGGTTCGAGGCATCTTCTGTCCGGTGTATCCCTTAAAACTGTGGTTGACGGTGAGGTCTGTCTGCACTTGATCTGACGTCACAATATTGGCTGCCGCACTCCAACGCCGCTCGTAGCCCATCACATACCTCATACAGAAGGTGCAGACAAATGTCTACAATACATAAATGATACTCGAGTTTGCAGAATAACATAAATGACATGAATCAGTACAAGAATAACGCTGTAACTCTACACGTCCACTCATTCATATTACCATCAGTGATCAGAAACTTTAGCGTGATACATTCGCACGTATTTAAGGTTTTAAAGTCTCAAAATTTCTGCACCCTTTCAATATGTTTAGTTTCCTCAAAACCAGAATCAATAGCAGTAGCAGCAGCTCGTTATGTGACAAAATTACACAAATGCTGGCTTGAACGTGGAATTCGACGTGCTTATCCTGGTGACTCCTCACATAATTCAGAAACGAAGGATAGATTAAGGCCACACTGAAAATTTCCGTGGCACGTCAAGGATTAGATCCTGGTTTAGGCGCATTACCGCCAGATTCGACGAGTAGTTCAGCGATAAGCTAACATTTTAATCTACGGCTCGTTTTGTATTATCGTGAAATAGGGAAGATAGTACCACAGACATGATACGTGAATTGGAGTGGCAATCATTAAAACAAAGGCGTTTTTCGTTGCGACAGGATCTTCTCATGAAATTTCAGTCACCAGTTTTCTCCTCCGATTGCGAAAACATTCTGTTGCCACGCACCTACATAGCGAGAAATGATCATCACGATAAAACTAAAAGAAACCAGGGTTCGAGAGTGGAACGGTAGAGAGACAGCTTGATCGTGGTTCACTGAACCCTCTGCCAGGCACTTTGTTGTGAATAGCAGGTAATCACGTAGACGTACTTTCACACTTCGCACACAGAAACTCGCACACAGCAGTACATCACTTATACATTGTCTGCCACTAGATGACGTAAATGCATCAATGATATAGAGTAAAGTGCCCTATTTTCGGATGGTAGCCTAATTTCAGGTAGTTGGGATATTTGCTCCCTTGACAGCGCTGTCGACGCGGAAACTACCTGAAATCCTTGTGCTTCCGCTATTTTAGTGTCCTGCTAACTGCCAAGCACATCAGTCGCGTTTCATGCTAGCATTTGATTTTTTCTTAATATCTTACATTTGAACGTAATAAGAGGGTTGTCCAGAAGTAATGCATCGCATTTTTTTTTCTCAACCGAAAACAATGCTACGAATGCCAAACGTTACGTGTGTATTATCTGAAGCCACCTGAGTGAGCGAGCCAAGTTCCCGTCACTTCCGACAGATAGCAGGACAGTTTCTAAATGGCGTCCGTAGGTTATGTACGTTACAAGCAGCGTGTCGTCATTGAATTTCTCACTGCAGAGAAAGAGACTGTGGGGATTATTCACAAACGCTTGTGCAAAATCTATGGAGCATCTGCAGTCTCTGGAAGTACAGTTAGTCGCTGGGCACGGACGGTGAGGTCATTAGAAGGCGGTTTGGCGGGGCTTCACGATTTGCAGCAGTTTGGGAGACCGTCCACGGCTGTCACACCTGACAGGTTGTAGCGAGCTGATGTTGTCCTTCGCGAGGACAGATGCATTACTACTCGGCGGTTGGCACTGCATCTGTCAATCTGCAATGAAAGTGTGGATGCAATTATCCGCACTCTTGGATACTCAAAAGTGTGTAGAAGAGGGTCCCACGGTGTCTAACGGCGGTTCACAAACCATACAGAAGAAACATTTGCTGCAACGTTTTGAAGGGGAGAGGGAAGCTTTCTTGTCCCAGATTGTGACAGTTGATGAAACCTGGGTTCACCATTTGGAGCCCTAAACAAAACGACAGTCGATTGAATGGCACCATTCCCACTCCCTACAAAAGAAAAAATTCAAACTTCTTCCTTCGGTAAGGTCATGATCACCGTGTTCTGGATTTTTGAAGGTGTGATTCTCATTGGTGTGATGCCAAGAGGGGATTTCATTAATTTAGAAGCGTATGTCAACACATTAACAAAACTCCAATCGGGCTTCTGGTGACTTCAAAAAATGGTTCATATGGCTCTGAGCACAATGGGACTTAACTTCTGAGATCATCCGTCCCCTAGAACTTAGAACTACTTAAGCCTAACTATCCTAAGGAGATCACACACATCCATGCCCGAGGCAGGATTCGAACCTGCGGCCATAGCGGTCGCGCGGTTCCAGACTGTAGCGCCTAGAACCGCTCGGCCATCCCGGCCGGCCCGGCGACTTCGGTGCCACAGCAACCCATGAGATGTTTTGCTGCAACACGATAATGCTGAACCCCACGTAAGTCTGAGGACTGCTGAACATATCGCAAAACAGGGTTGGACAGTGTTACCCTATCGACCATACTGCCCTGACCTAGCTCCTCGGAATTCCAGTTGTTTGGGCCATTAAAGGATGCCATTCGTGGAAGACATTTTTGAGAACGACGAGGAGGTGATTCACATAGTGAAGCACTGGCTCTGCCACCAGGACAAGGACTGGTGCCGGCAGAGCGTATACGCCCTTGTTTCACACTGGAGGAGGGCCATAGAGTGGGATGGAGATACATGGAAAAATAGAGTGTGTAGATAGACTTTAATTCTTCTGTGTGAGTAATTCCAATGATATTGAATAAAGAATTTTTGATCAATGTAAGTTGCATGGTATGTAGTCTGATATTTTAGTCATATTAATTAGTGATATATAATATTTAATGAAATTTTTGAGTAGCTTTTAAATGCAATAATTCATTACATGTTTCGGTAGCTCCACCATGTTTCTAAAGTGTTATAGGTGCCTGATTTCGGATACTGCTGCGTTGCCAAGTTACGACCACTTGACAAATGCGCCCCTTCATAGATTTCGCTTTTTACTTCTTTTCAGAACATGGCTGGGATGGAAAGAAAGTTTTGGGAAGAGGAAAATACGAGGAAGGTAATGGCAGCCATTACATAGAAATAAATGTGGTTCTTAAAGGTATAGGAAGTGTTTCAAGTGCCATAACCTACACTTCTAGATTAGGTAAACTTGGAAGAGAAACTGGGCTCTACGATAGAGAGGAAATGTGCTATAGGCTGAGCCTTCTGCTCAAGACAAGCTAAAGTGCAAGAAGGCAATTTTAGACAAATAGGAGAATCTTCAAAAAAGGGAAGACATCAAAGCTCCCAAAAGGCCAATCAGAAGAACACAAAGGTGGCTAAAACGAGCAACAGACACAGAAAATCACATGTGAGTTATCATCTGCTGAGGATTCCGAAAGCTCTGTTTCCCTTGTCTCGACAAATCGTGAATACAGTGCAGATGAGGAACGCATGTTTTGTGCTGTCCCATTCTGGGAGGATAAATCTGGAGAAGATTGTTTAGGATGTTTGCGCTGGGTACAAGAACTGTGTTCTGGGACTGAGAAACGTGGTTGGAAGACGTTCAAATGTGAAAACTGCAAATGTAGCCTCAACTTAATTATAAATATATCATTATTGCAATCAAAGTGGAATATCTCAACATTACGTTTTGTACTTTTTGTAATAAAACAATATTCCTCTAAGTATTCAATCTTGAGTTTTTCTTACGGAATGGCCCTATCCAAAATTAAGAACCACACAACCCGAAACTGCGCACCCTTTTAATATACTCTCCAAAATGCACAAGTTTCTTTTACGTAAATTATGTAATGTAGTCTGTTGACTTTCGCTTTAAAGCGTTATATATGACCAAAATCTATTATGTTTTACGTCTATCAGTAATTTTCGAGAGATTTCAGTTGATTTTTAACCACCCACATTCTTAGATTTCCTTAGGTATCCGAAAATAGGGCATCTTACCCTGAATGAGATTTTCACTCTGCAGCGGAGTGTGCGCTGATATGAAACTTCCTGGCAGATTAAAACTGTGTGCCGGACCGAGACTCGAACTCGGGACCTTTGCCCTTCGCGGGCAAGTGCTCTACCAACTGAGCTACCCAAGGATGACTCACGCCCCGTCCTCAAAGCTTTACTTCTGCCAGTATCTCGTCTCCTACCTTCCAAACTTTACAGAAGCCCTCCTGCGAACCTTGCAGAACTAACACTCCTGAAAGAAAGGATATTGCGGAGACATGGCTTAGCCACAGCCTGGGGGATGTTTCCAGAATGAGATTTTCACTCTGCAGCGGAGTGTGCGCTGATATGAAACTTCATGGCAGATTAAAACTGTGTGCCGGACCGAGACTCGAGCTTGGGACCTTTGCCTTTCGCGGGCAAGTGCTCTACCAACTGAGCCACCCAAGCACGACTCACGCCCCGTCCTCACAGCTTTACTTCTGCCAGTATCTCGTCTCCTACCTTCCAAAATTTACAGAAGCTGTCCTGGGAACCTTGAAGAACTAGCACTCCTGAAAGAAAGAATATTGCGGAGACATGTCCATACATGTATTTTTTTCATCATTACTAACTTTACGACAGGAGTGGGTATACAATGTAAATGGCATATTACTATAAACATAACTAGGTCGAGATTGAGACTTTGCATCTATTCCACTATGCCAGGCCTTATAAGCGATGACATCTCGGTCGGCGAAGGATTCCAATCCGGGTAGAGAGGTGTTCTCACATCGGATGATAGCGAGGGTAAACCATCCACTTCCAGTACTCCCAGTGGCAACTTTGAGACTAAAATTAACTCGACATCCACAAAAAAAATCGGTCCATTCACTATCACACTTTGTGCAGTTCCATTTGTGCGAAGTTTATTTTGCAGGCTTATTATGTCTCTGCAATATCCTTTCTTTCAGGAGTGCTCCTACAGGAGAACGTCTGTGAAGTTTGGAAGGTAGGAGACGTAGGAGAACTTCTGTGAAGTTTGGAAGGTAGGAGACGAGGTACTGGCGGAAGTAAAATTGTGAGGACGGGTCGTGAGTCGTGCTTGGGTAGCTCAGTTGGTAGAGCACTTGCCCGCGAATGGCAAAGGTCCCGAGTTCGAGTTTCGCTCCGGCACACAGTTTTAATCTGCCAGGAAGTTTCAAAATGAGCGCACTCTCTGCTGCAGAGGGAAAATCTCATTCTGGAATCACTGTTGTTACACTGCCACCATGAACAACAGAATCGAGACAGCTGCTGTGTACTAGAGCGCACGCTGTCCTGTCGGCATGGAGAATCAAGCAGTCCTGCTACAATCCTAGAAGCACATCCACGTCTAAAAAATGGCTCTGAGCACTATGAGACTTAACACTGTGGTCATCAGTCCCCTAGAACTTAGAACTACTTAAACCTAACTAACCTAAGGACATCACATACATCCATGTCCGAGGCAGGATTCGAACCAGCGACCGTAGCAGTCGCACGGTTCCGGACTGCGCGCCTAGAACCGCGAGACCACCGCGGCCGGCCATCCAGGTCTGCGATCACACCTAATTAACAAGCACTCTCTGGAGAAATGCACTGAGGTTCTCCCGCCAGGTCATAATTTTCAAGCTCCATTTATCAAATATTTTCAGAACTGCCTAAAGTCTTGTCGTGGCCAAGTGATCACGTACGTTGTCTTGTGTGTCAGTAATACTACCTTAGAATATAAGACTGCATCTTTAATGGTTTTGAGTATGTCATGTGTGGTTGTGTACTAACTTGGGCAGTGGGCCTTGATTAGAAATTATTCTGTCCAAAAGATGGTTAACTGGAAGATAGTGATTTTTTAAACAATTGTTGGAATAATAATTCGGGACGTTACTCTTTTCGGTGAGACAAAGACTATTACTTTCTTTCAATGAAAATTTGTAATCTTGCATTAATTTCAGTTACTAGAATAATATCATAGGATTTGTTTTAATTTTAATACGTGGTCTAGTCTTAAGGATGGTCTGGTCGATTCTTTCTACGTTTACTATCTTTGTGAAAGTTTATTTGGTATATCCAAAGGAACGTCATCCAAAACATAAAGGGTTTTGATAATTAAGAAATCTTCGGGGCTGTCTGCCGTTAGTAAACATTTGTAGCAATTCACCACAGACTGTTTTGGAGAATACAAGTAACATAAATATAAAGCTATTCTGGTACCAGCCTCACGCATACAGGTATAGTCATTCACTGTAATTTTGAAATAAATATGTTTAATTGTGAATATTTCTTAACTGAGTTTATTGCAGATATTTTTACTTTAGTAAGGATTGCTTTTTTTGAAGGTTGTGCGTGTGATTTTTTAAAAATTGTATGTCTTATGATCGTGTCTGTGTTGCACACTTGATCTGAAAAATTGTTAAATAAATGTTACTTGATGGGATTTTTTTGTAATTTTCACTGGTTCAGCTCAAAACCACTTCCCAACCAGCTCCTTGCCGTTTCAGAACGGCGGGAGAAAATATTATACAGTGAAACTTTATGCGTTCAGAAGGTATGTGATGCTATTTCAGTTTTTACAATATTGAGTCAAATTTACAAAGAACTTCACAATATGAGACCACTTATTTATTTGTTGTTGCACTCAATCTGTCTTGGATGCATTCACTGATTTGGTTGGGAAGTTTGTTATAAAGGCGCTGTAGCCTCTCCTGAGACAATGTGACACAAATGTTGCAATGATATCATGAGTTCTAGCGTGGGATAGAGTTACACCCAAGCTGGACCCGCACATGTATCAGGGATAGAAGTGGGAATCTTGATGGTCATGGGTGTGTCTCAACATCACGCAGATTGTTCACAGAGACACTTTCCATGTGTAGATGTGTATTATTCTGTTGGAAAATGACACCACCATCTTGTCACATGAGGATACAGAAAGTCTGCGACGTACCGTTGTGCCGTCTGATTTTCCTCAGTCACTATCAGCAGAGATCTTAAGTGACACCCCGTGGCTCTCCACACTATGAGGTCAGAAGTAACACCGCTGTGTCTCTCCAAATCAATGGAAGATAGGGATCTCTCCCCAGATCACTGTAATACTAGCCTACGATTATCACTTAGCGCATACAGAACAACGATTAATCGTTGACCACAATGAAATACCATTCATCAGAAGTCCATGCTTGCCAATCGCGGCACCATTCCGGACACAGTGTGTTAATTGCAGCCTATGCATGTATTGGTAACACGAGAGTCCAACTGCCCATAGTCTCAAACCAGTGCTGTGGTATAAGGGAGAGTTATAAGGAAGTCCAATACTTGTTCTCAGATTTCAAGCACACATGGGAAGTGGTTACAATGTGCTTGGTGAACGAATGGATATCCTCCATTTTGATCATGAAATGTGGCCGACTGGAACCTTGATGAGTATGCCTTCCCTAACGCTCCTCAGCATTCAAGTACTGGGCCACTAGCACATCCAAATGCTTCACAGATCTTATTATTTTATGAGTCAACAGGTCAGCCAAAGGGAGACCAACAATTTGAGGTCCCTTTCAGTCTCTGATAAGTCTGTTTCACACGAGTATGCAGCATCTCCATGGCTTTATAAGTGGTTCATCGCCATCTCATGCTGTTCGTGCCACTTACATACCCTACCAGGCCTCGTGACAAAACTGAACACGAACAGCGGTAAAGCAGTCTGGTGGGCATTCCTCTGACAAAGAGAACTGCAAGTGTACTTACTTACATACCCACCGATGGTGTGTACATGTATGAAATCACGTTAACATTCAACCATCTTCTGAGTGCTTCACTGTGTTTGCCAGGTAGTGTATTAAGGCCTCTTCACTTTTGCATAAAAGAAGATTACAGGAATCACTTACCTGGGTATGTTGGTGACCTGGGTTTTTTCACAGTTGCGAGGACACGTAGAATACTTCATTTTTCGACTTCACACCAGCGAAGTGGCATTTCCACATAAGAGCATCTCTTAAGAATACGTTTATGCTGAAGTCTTGCGGCTGCACTTCGCTGCTCGCTGTTAGCAAATCACACCTCGCTGCTCACTGTTGGCATATTCCTCCCTGCTCGCCAAGAGCCTTGTCACATTTACACTGCAGTCTCGCTGCTCGCCAGGAGTAATTACCGTGCAGCTGTTCACACAGCTAGTAGAGTGCTAACAGAGTCAAATATGGCACTGTTGTACTGACTTGAAGCTGTCAATCACAGCTCAAATTTCAAACCATGCAGCGATGGTCGCAGTGTGGAACAGAAACCAGCTTGATACCATCGCCTGGCAAGGATCGTAGTGAGGCCACGCCGGAGAGCAATGAGGTGGCAGCATGAACGCACTCTTTACAATGAGCTGCCTCAACGATGCATTGGCCTCAAAGGGTCTGCGGATGTGGCATTATTGTATCCAAGTTTACCCGATTTCTCAGTATGTGATTATTTTGGAGGAATTTGTGAAAACCCCGTCCGTGGGTCATGGAAGGTAAATCGAAGACTGCGTTTTATTGGCAGAGCTCTTAGAAGATGCAATAAGCTTCTAAATGGACTGCGCACACTAAGCTTGCCTGTCCTTTGCTGGAGAACTTCTGTGCACTAGGTGATCCTTACCAGATTGAATTGACGGAGGATATCTAAAAATGGTGTGGATTCAAAGAAGTCCACCTCATTTTACATTAGCCGAAATAAAGCAGAGAGTGCCACGGATATGATAAGCTAGTTATAGTTACAATCATTAAAACAAAGGCGTTTGTCGTTGCGGAAATAACTTTTCATTAAATTTCAATTTCCAACGTTATAGGTACCCGCCCACGTAGGGAGAAATGATCATTGTAATCAAATAAGAGAAATCAGAGCTCGCACGTAATTACAATTACTAACAATTTAAATTGGAGCGGTGTGATCGAAGGTTATAGAACTGAATAATACATAAGTGTAAATGCTTTTTGTTAAGATACAGAGAAAAGACGAAGAAAGACGAAGAAAGAAATTATGATTCTAAAGAAAAATTCATTATAAATGACACAAATCTAAAGGTTCTCAGTTCGACTAAATACCTAAAAATTTAAGATTTAGTTTTTCCCGCGCCCTGTTAGAGATTGCAGCGGTAGAGAAACTATGTGAAAGTGGTTCGACCAACCCTCTGCCAGGCACTTAACTGTGAATTGCAGTGTAATCACGTAGATGTATTCGTAGATGTTCCTTTCTTCGCCGATTATGTCGGAGAACCTGCTCATTCCTTATTTCAGCAGTCCACATAGTTTTTGACATTCTTGCGTAGCACCACGCCTCAAACGCTTCGATTCTCTTCTGTTCCGGTTTTCCTGCAGTCGATGAATCTCTACCATACAATGCTATGCTCCAAAGGTATATTCTCAGAAATTTCTTACACAGATTAAAGCCCATGTTTGATGGTAACAGACTTCTTTTGGCTAAGAACGCCTTCTTTGCCTCTGTGCTAGTCTGCTTTTTCGTTTCTACTACTTCTCATTGCTTCCGTTTTTTCTCAGTTTACTCCAAATCTATGTTCTGTAGTCATTAGACTGTTCTTTCCATTCAACAGATCCTGTAGTTCTTCTACACGTTTACTGAGGATAGAAATGTCATCGACGAATCTCATCACTGATATCCTTCATATTAAATTTTAATGCCACACTTGAACATGTCCTTTATTTCCGTCATTGCTTCTTCTCTGTATAGATTGAACAGTAGGGGCGAAAGACAACATCCCAGTCTTACATGCTTTTTAATCCGAGCACTTCCCCCCTGGTCTTCCAGTCTTAATATCCCTCTTGGTTGTTGTACATATTGTGTATCGCCGTCGTTGCCTATAGCTTACTACTATTTTTCTCATAATTGCTAACATCTTGGACCATTTCACATCGCCGAACGCATTTTCCATGTCGATAAATCCTATGAATGTGTTTTGAATTTTCTTCAGTCTTGCATCCATTATAAAGTTCAACGTCAGGTCTGTCTCTCTGGTACCATTTACTTTCCTAAAACAAAACTGGTCGTTTTCTAACAGATCCTCAGTTTTCTTTTGAATACTTTTTCTATCACCAGCTTGGATGCATGAGCTGTTAAGCTGATTGTGCAGTACTTTTCACAAGTATCTGCTCTTACTATCTTCGGAATCTTAAAAGTCACGGAACTAGCAATGCAGCGGAAAAGTACAAAGAGATAACGATGAATTTGTTGGTACATTCTCCTCGCTGCCACTGGTGTGATCGAAGGTTATAGAACTGAATAATAGATAAGTGTAAATGCTTTTTGTTAAGATACAGAGAAAAGACGAAGAAAGACGAAGAAAGAAATTATGATTCTAAAGAAAAATTAAATCAATGAATTTTCGTTTATATGGAAACACTACTAAGAAAAAAAGAAATGAAAGTAACAGATCGATGGAAATATAAACTTTGGATAACAAAATAACCAATTTGAGAGCAAACTTTACCGTAACCGTAAAATAATCCACATAGTATGATTCAAAAACATGTAGGCGATTTGAATGGAAGAATATGTCTTGGTAAGGTGTAAGTCCATTTCAGCCATAATAACAACAAATCTGCGGAGAATGTGAAAAAGCTAAGGCAAAGGCATTTACTCTCACTAGCCTTGAAATCATCATTCTTATTACTGTGTCATGACCATACATGTAAAGAAGCGTATAACAGATGTGGAAAACATGCTCACAAAGAACATTGATGTGATCGGTAATGCCGAGAAAGTGATATGTGAGAGAGAGCTGCAATATAGAACAGAAAATCATATGCAAATTAACGCGCTGTCGACTGAGTGCATTTTGTCTCGTAGTTACGAGTAAGTTCTTGCAGTTAAGTAGAGGAGAATATCAATTCGCTGACCGGTTTCTTGAATAATTTAACGATATTATCAGTTACTCTTTTGCTCGTAGTGGTTAATTAGATCTCGTTAGCTCTGCTCCATCACCAGTTGAAAACTGTATCATTAATTCACGTCCACTAGTCCACCTGGCACATCATTACGATCATTACATTCTTACTTTGAGGGATGTACAACGGGTCACAAGGTCTGATGTAATTCCAGATTGAAAGCAGTGCGTAAGCAACCAACGTTACAACATACCATTAGTTTTATGTTCAACGATGCGCTGTAACCTCGGAATCTGAGACAGGTGGAAACTGCTTATTAAATGAAACTACCTAGTTGATATTTTGGTGCACTAACTAAATATTTTCGAATTAGTACCATGTCTTTTCTTAGTGTATTCTAAAATCGTGTATTTAACGACTTAGCTTTTAATTCTTTCTTATATCAGGGCTGTGTCACAAGCGTGAGTGCACAAAGTGCGAAATGTGGAGTCATGGCGCAACTTGAAGAAGTTTTAAGAATTTCATTTCCAATTTTCTCGTTAGTATGAGTATTTACCAAGTTAGAGGAACCATATCAAAAGGAGAAGACCAACGAAAAATGTTTTGAGCGGCACCAAGACAATCACAGATATCAGAATAAACGCAATTCTCAAACTAAAAACAAATTACAAGGCGTTCGCTTTATAAGATGATGGTAGTGGTTTTTAATTTATTGACTTTCTGTAAATGATCTGTATCTACAAGGTGATTTTGCTGAATGAGGACAAACAACAGAAAACGATGGTTGTGAGGATAAAGAGCAAGGTCATACAGTCATGTGGCCGGAAATGCATTTCAGCGGTGGCACACCAACCTGGAGATTAAAATAAAAGATCTTTGACAGTGTACGCTACTGCTCAATAGTTCCATCACTCATGATAAAAAATATATACTTTACTTCAATTCACAAATAAATAGCACAAATTAAAGAGGCCAACAAAACAAATTTTTTATCTCTCTCTCATTAAGTACAATACTATATGGTTTAGATTTTGGCCTCTTGAAAATGTTCAAATGTGTGCGAATTCCCAAGGGACCTAGCTGTTGAGGTCATTGATCTCTAGGCTTACACACTACTTAAACTAACTTACACTAACTTATACTAAGAAGAACACACACACCCAAACCCGAGAGAGGACTCGAACCTCCGGCGGGAGGGGCCGCGCAGTTCGTAACATGACGCGTCTAACCGTGCGGCCACTCCGCGCCACTTTGACCTCTTGAAAATACCCTTCAGAATAGCTGCACAGACTCTTGACATTCTGGAATAAGACCTTGTAGCGTCTCTGCAGATATTGCACTCAAGCACGTCTGTATATTACCCCATTAATTTTCGACATTAGGTGATATCAGTTTTCTGACTCACCAGTTAAGTTACTCCCGTAAGGGTTCAGTGGCATTTACATCAGGTGACTGACTTGGCCAAGTGATATTATTCAGTTCATCACACGTCTGATTTCTATTGACGTACCCTCTGCACAATTTAGAAGCATGTTTGGGATCATTGTTCTGCTGCAGAACAAACCCACGACTAATTAGTCTCATGCCAGATAGAACTGTATTGTCGATCAGTGACCTGTAGTATCCTTCCTTCATTAAAGTTCCATCTAGGTCACCAACTTTATCATCCGCAACATCTCCCACCACTATGACCGATCCTCGACCATGCTTCACCGTTGGCGTCATACATTTGATTCTTCATACGTTCTCCACGAAGTCGACGAACAAATATTCGACTATGACTTCCGAATACGTCAAAATTAGATCTGTCCCTGAAATACACCTTCGTCCATTGCTGAACGCTCCAGTATTTATGTTGCTGTGCCCATTACAATCACTCTACCTTATTTTATTTACGCAATAAAAGTTTTTTGGCCCCTATACACCCCTTTAAATTTGATCACGTAGACGATGTTACACTGGTGATACAGAGATTGGAGCTGCTCGTATACTGTTTACTTCCTCTCGAATTTTAGGTGCAGTATGAGAGGTTGTAGAGAGTTTCAGGAAGAGCATAAAGGAACAATTGACAAGAATGGGGGAAAGAAATACAGTAGAAGATGAATGGATAGCTTTGAGGCATGAAGTGGTGAAGGCAGCAGAAGATCAAGTAGGTAAAAAGACGAGGGCTAGTAGAAATCCTTGGGCGACAGAAGAAATACTGAATTTAATTGATGAAAGGAGAAAATATAAAAATGCAGTAAATGAAGCAGGCAAAAAGGAATACAAACGTCTCAAAAATGACTTCGACAGTAAGTGCAAAATGGCTAAGAAGGCATAGCTAGAGGACAAATGTAAGGATGTAGAGGCTTACCTCACTAGGGGTAAGATAGATACTGCCTACAGGAAAATTAAAGAGACCTTTGGAGAAAAGAGGACCATTTGTATGAATATCAAGGGCTCAGAAGGAAACCCAGTTCTAAGCAAAGAAGGGAAAGCAGAAAGGTGGAAGGAGTATGTAGAAGGACTATACAAGGGCGATGTTCTTGAGGACAATATTACGGAAATGGAAGAGGATGTAGATGAAGATGCAATGGGAGATATGATACTGCGTGAAAAATTTGATAGAGCACTGAAAGATCTAAGTCGAAACAAGGCCCCGGGAGTAGACAACATTCCATTAGAACTACTGACAGCCTTGGGAGAGCCAGTCCTGACAAAACTCTACCATCTGGTGCGCAAAATGTATGAGACAGGCGAAATACCCTCAGACTTCAAGAAAATATAATAATTCCAACCCCAAAGAAAGCAGGCGTTGACAGATGTGAAAATTACCGAACTGTCAGTTTAATAAGTCACGGCTGCAAAATACTAACGCGAATTCTGTAGAGACGAATGGAGAAACTGGTAGAAGCCGACCTCGGGGAAGATCAGTTTGGATTCCGTAGAAATATGGGAACGCGTGAGGCAATACTGACCCTACGACTTATCTTAGAAGCTAGATTAAGAAAAGGCAAACCTACGTTTCTAGCATTTGTAGACTTGGAGAAAGCGTTTGACAATGTTGACTGGAATAATCTCTTTCAAATTCTGAAGGTATCAGGGGTAAAATACAGGGAGCGAAAGGCTATTTACATTTTGTACAGAAACCAGGTGGCAGTTATAAGAGTCGAGGGACATGAAAGGGAAGCAGTGGTTGGGAAGGGAGTGAGGCAGGGTTGTAGCCTCTCCCCAATGTTATTCAATCTGTATATTGAGCACGCAGCAAAGGAAACAAAAGAAAAGTTCGCAGTAGGTATTAAAATCCATGGAGAAGAAATAAAAACTTTAAGGTTCGCCGATGACATTGTAATTCTGTCAGAGACAGCAAAGGACTTGGAAGAGCAGTTTACGGAATGGACAGTGTCATGAAGGGAGGATATAAGATGAACATCAACAAAAGCAAGGAGGATAATGGAATGTAGTCGAATTAAGTCAGGCGATGCTGAGGGAATTAGATTAGGAAATGAGACACTTAAAGTAGTAAAGGAGTTTTGATATTTGGGGAGCAAAATAGCTGATGATGGTCGAAGTAGAGAGGATATAAAATGTAGACTGGCAATGGCAAGGAAAGCGTTTCTGAAGAAGAGAAATCTGTTAACATCGAGTATAGATTTAAATGTCAGGAAGTCGTTTCTGAAAGTATTTGTATGGAGTGTAGCCATGTATGGAAGTGAAACATGGAACATAAATAGTTTGGACAAGAAGAGAATAGAAGCCTTTGAAATGTGGTGCTACAGAAGAATGCTGAAGATTAGATGGGTAGATCACGTAACTAATGAGGAAGTATTGAATAGGATTGGGGAGAAGAGGAGTTTGTGGCACAACTTGACAAGAAGAAGGGATCGGTTGGTAGGACATGTTCTGAGGCATCAAGGGATCACCAATTTAGTATTGGAGGGCAGCGTGGAGGGTAAAAATCGTAGAGGGAGATCAAGAGATGAATACACTAAACAGATTCAGAAGGCTGCAGTACGTATTGGGAGATGAAGAAGCTTGCACAGGATAGAGTAGCATGGAGAGCTGCATCAAACCAGTCTCAGGACTGAAGACCACAACAACAACAATGAGTCCTCTGACGTTTATTCTGTATACGTATGGCCTGATCTTCCCTGTATGATATTACTCAGGGTCTTCCAGATCGCGAAATACTTGAAATGGCACTAGTTTGCTTGAACTGCTGAAATGTGTACACCACTGTAGATTGGTCTACACCAACTTTTGTTGCTGTTGTCTTACTAGAAGAGTCTTTCTGATGCAGAATTACAATTTCAGCACGTTTCTGAGTTCCACTCTTTTGGTTCCGTCCCATCACGAGATAATATGGTATCAGCCTGATGAGGTATGCTAACACAGTGCTAAATGCACTTAATTTTATGTGCTTGACAAATATATAATTCTGTACGCCACGCTCTAAAACTAGATTAAAAAAACCAATGCAGCATGTACACTGATAAGCCAAAACATTATGACCACGCCTACCTCGACGTTGGATGCCGCCGAGTGGCGTTGCACGCACGTGACGTGGTAGCAAAACTATGTGCGTGGAGCAGACACGGACGGGGATCACCCTAAAGAAGTATGGGCTGCAAATGCGGAAATCCATTGAGATAAGCGAATTTGACAAAAGGTAGATTATTATTACGCAGAGCCGGTGGACGAGTATCTCGAAAACGGCGAACCAGGTCGAATGTTCACGTGCTGCTATCGTGAGCATCAACGGAAAGATGTAGAAGGACAGTGAAACCAACACTAGGCGTTAAATGGTTGAACGTCCACGACTGTTCACAGAAAACGAGGTTCGGAGGCTTGTCTGCGCTGTAAAATAGGAAAGTGTTTCGGAGCACACCATTTACCGTACATTGTTGAATATGGAGCTCCCCAGAAGACCAGCCCTCCGTGTTCACATACTGACCCAACGCCTTCGTCAGTTACAGTGGCAGTGGGCACGGGACCACTGGGATTCGTTCGTCGATCAATGGAAACGTGTCGGCTCTTCCTGTGAATCACATTTCTTGTACACAAGGTCGACGGTCGGCTCCACAAACGCTTTCATCGAGGTGAACGGCGGTTCGAAACGTGCTGCGCGCCACGGATGCTGGCTGGTGGGAGCAGTATTATGCCATGGGAGACATTCTCCTGCATTTGCATGGGACCTGCGACAGTAATCGAACACAGACTAACAACTGCGAACCACATGTGTCATACTTGATGTCGTCCCCGACGGCGATGTCATCTTTCAGTAATATAATTGTCCGTGTCTCGGAGCCAGAATAGCGCTGCAATGGTTTGAGGAACATTATAGTGAACTCATGTTGATGTCTCGCCTGATGCAAAATCCTATGGAACCCATCTGGGTTGCTATCGAGTGTCATTACCTCGTACGAAAATCGGCGGTCCGTTATTTACGCGAATTACATGAGCTACGCTTAGACATCTAATGCCACATACCTTTTCAAACATACCAACAAACTGTCGGATCCCTGATACGCAGAGTCAGTAACGTGTTTTGTTCCAAAGGCGTACGAACACGCTATTAAGCATGTGGTCATAATGTTTTGGCTCATCAGTGTATTTATTTTTCTCACAATTCTTGTACTTTACACGTATCTACCACATATTTAAATTTATATAGGAGGGGGTGGGAGGGTAAAGCAGCCAATAAAACTTGGAATTACGCTTTTTGCTATAGTTTATAAAGTTTGTTACACTTGTCTGCACCGGACGCGGTGGCCGAGCGGTTCTAGGTGCTAAAGTCCGGAACCGCGTGACTGCTACGGTCGCAGGCTCGAATCGTGCCTCGGGCATGGATGTGTGTGATGTCCTTAGGTTAGTTAGGGGACTGATGACCTCAGAGCCATTTTATACACTTATCTGCGTTGCTAAAAGTAAGTGTTGTCAAGTTGGTATCGTTATTTTAGTGGTGTTTTGTCTTGCAGATCTTCCTCCGAGTTTTGTGCCTAGTACTGCATGGCATTAAACGACTTGCTCCATCTCCCCTCCACGTCAAATGATAAACGAACTTTTTCTTTCACACTACGGCTTGTACTATTTGCATACCATTTAAATCTTCAACAAAGCAACTGAAAATATATAATTTGAAAGTAAAAAATAGAGGGCCAGTTCAACAGTCTTGCACACTGCGTGTGCGGGACTATTACGGTGCCGTGATCTAGGGACCGATGACCTCAGCAGTTTGGTCCCTTAGGAATTCACACACATAATAATATGAGCGCGCCAGACTTTCATTTTTTCCACAACTGAAGGAACACTTCCGTGGAAAATGTTTTGATACAATTGACGACGCCTGCATTGCGGCGAGCAAAGTAGTAAGACAGTTCAACAATGAAGATGCCGCATGTAAAATTCAGAAATTGCCAAGACGTTTGGAAGTTGTCGTAAGGAAGAAAGGTTATATTGAAGGGCTGTAAAGGTCTTCTGTAAGATAAACTATTTTCTTTAACTCTATCTTACAGTATACAGAACTTCTGAAATGACCCTCTTGATATTACCATATTGTAGAGACAATATAAATACTAACAGATTACCACATGTCATTAACAGGAGGCACTTGTTACTTTTGTAGCAGATTGGCACATATACTGAGATGTTTCAAAGTAGATTACGTAACAAACTGAGAAAGAAGAGGAAGAAAATCTCTCGACGCTACAGAGTCATTACACACCTCATACCGTCACGCCAAATTCTGCACCCCCCCCCCCCCCCCCCCTCTTTTCCCTTCTCCCCCCCCCCCCCCTCCCACTCCATGATAATGAGGAATGCGATTTGGCGACGTACGTTCAAACTGAAGCCTGCACACACCGATGGATACGTCCGTTGTAATAAAGTACCAGTAGTCCACAAGGCGACTTGATGACCAACATGTGTCCAGTGTTGTTGTCGGACGCCCGTGTGTGCTGCTGCGTCTAGGAAAGACGTGACAGTGGTCGTCACACTTACGGCCCACGCTGCTCCAGACGTCGTCGCGCTGTCTGTGTGGATACTCCTCCTGCTGCAAACAAGACCATTTCGTGATTCAATGTAAGTGACGTGGCTCCATGTTCTCGGGCAGTAATAGTGCGGGCCATGAGTCCCTGTATGACCCTCCTAAAACCATTGATCCCTCATTCGCGTGGAAGTTACCCCCAGGAGCACGAGCAGCAATATCGCGAAACAATAGGCCACAATCCTGTCACGTGGTTCTAAACGTTTCTGCATCGTACGCGATGCGTAACATGATCTTCTCACAAACAAACAACATTCAAACGAGACTTCTGAATGAGAAACCAGCCTTGCAATCTTCTACTTACTTTGTGTGGCTCCATTAATAAGCTAATATTTTGCTTATCCAGTTTGGTTTTTGTAGCATTCCGTCTCCACGGTGTCGCAATTCTAATGACCAGCAGTGTAGAATCTCCAAGAGGCAATTGTCAATTTTGTTTCACATATCTTTTTCTTCTAGAAGCTACAGTTATTTGCGTTTTTTGCCGGAGTGGCCGAGAGGTTCTAGGCGCTTCAGCCCGGAACCGCCCTGCTGCTACGGTCGCAGGTTCGAATCCTGCCTCGGGCATGGATGTGTGTGATGTCCTTAGGTTAGTTAAGTTTAAGTAGGGGACTGATGACCTCAGAAGTTAAGTCCCATAGTGCTCAGAGCCATTTGAACCATTTGCTATTGTGACACTGTAACATCACAGCTCTGAGGAAAATAGATTTTCATTGTCAAATCAAAATACTTAAAAAAAAAAAAAAAATAAAGCTATCTTCAAGCTGATCGTTAAGTGTTATGCTATTGGAGGTGGTATACCTACGCCTTCCTTCTTATTAGAAGTATCGACTAAGTTGTTTTTCTTCTTTTATTTTATTTTTTTAACTTTCGGACTTCCATCTGCCACTACGACCCTTTCTTGTGCTCATCAAATTATGGCTTTCAACTCTATGGTACATTTCTTAATTAACTAAATTCTTCTTCTTTAAAATTAACTAAGATCGTCTATTCACTCTAGGTATTCAGGAACGACTCACGACCCTCTGTCACTCATAAAGCTGACTTGAAACAGATGCTGAATTTGCAGTACTTAAAACTGCACTCATACATTTGCAGCACATAGTAATTGTGTGTGAATGAACTGCAGGTAGCTCATGAAATGCGATCATATACAGTGAAACGGAGTAACCTTTGCAGGTGTTATTCAGGGTGATTCGGCTGCCCTTATCTGTGATTTTATGCAACCTACATCGTCTACAATAACTAGTTGTGACATTTTGACATTCTCTTGCTCACTACATCCTACAGAAAAAATAGACAAGACCTTTTCGTGGGAAATTTAATATACTTTTATTTTGTACTGGGTTACGTTTTCACTAGACACGACGGTTTTAGAATTATTTATGAAAAACAAGTTTGAATGTCACTTTTGTACGTTCTTCTTGAATAATTCGAGAACTATCGCATCTAGCGAAAACGTATCCCAGTACAACTACATCAAATTTCCTATGAAAAGGTCCTCTTTACTTTTTCTGTAGGAGTAATAGTTTGCTCGTACCAAGTGAGAGAATATGAAAATCTTGCACATAGTTTTTGAAGGTGTTTTGGGTTGCATTATACCCATTTGTAGGGGCCGTTGAATCACCTGGTATTATTTCCAACTTCTTGTTACATTTATTGTTTAGCAGTTCTGTGATGCTGTTGCATTTGTACGTTACAGACTGCAGACCCGACTGAGACTGCTCTTTGCAGATCCAAAACCACTGCACTAAAGACTATGTACAAAATCTTGATCGAAGCTCGCATTTTAGTGCAGGCTCTCTAGTTGCAGACTAGAGGTACGGAAATTCCTTTTGTTCAGTTCTTTGGTGCAGACCCCCTTACAGACATACGATACGCAGGTGTAATTATTTTGTATGGCCTCAATCGGATATGTTTTTCAATTAGATGAATTATCTCAGCACTCATCTCTCCAACATCGCACTTCTTCGCGTAATATTTTTGGTGTCATCCGGCCAAAGCATGGCACTGCAGTTGACGAAACCACTAGAACGTTTAAAATAATCATTATCGGAATTTTTGTTTGAAATGAGTTCCATGCAGCGAAAATACGATTTTTTCTATACCTCAGTTCATCCAAACCAGAACCCATAAAACTTTAAGGGAGTTTTCCGAAATCAGAGGTCGCCCTAAGAAGGTACCTGTCACTTACGATCATAAACATCAGAAGAAAATAGGTCATTTTCAAACTGGCGTTGATCAGAGACAAATATCGAACATCCATTTTAGAAGACAGATTCAACATTTTGCCTTCTCTCACTATTTTAAGATAGTTCAGTAATGAAGGCGTTGTAAGAGTGAGTAGCGTCATTAGTATAAAATGTAGACATGAATCAATTAGATCATAAGATTTCTTAGGACATTGATTTTAAGACTGATTAGTTAAGAAAGAACTATATTTAAATTAAATGTTTTAGTTATCTTATATTTGCCTAATAAATATGTTTGCTTACGATTATATTGTGTTTTGAAACCTGAGATAAGCCGTTACCTGAACATTATAATGTTTTATTTTTAAAATTTAAATACCTATTTTTGTGTGCATGAAACTCAATTCATTATCTTTTCTTGATGTGGACATCTTTAGTCTGGTTTATGAAATCCAATGGGTTTTTTAAATTGTTTACGGTGATGGTAACAAATCGTGTTTATTACCACGATATTTTCAGTTGTATGTTGTATGTTAACTGGGGACCTAGAAACGACGGAGAGGCTCCGTCCCTGCCGCAGCGGCAGTGGTCCACAACACCACGACGACTACCGCAGTCCACTACACACCTCCGCCTCCGCCGCCCCACACCGAACCTAGGGTTATTGTGCGGTTTGGCCCCCGGTGGACCCCCCCCCCCCCCCCAGGGAACATCTCACACTAGACGAGTGTAACTCCTATGTTTGCGTGGTAGAGTAATGGTGGTGTACGCGTACGTGGAGAACTTGTTTGCGCGGCAATCGCCGACATAGTGTAGCTGAGGCGGAATAAGGGGAACCAGCCCACATTCGCCGGGGCAGATGGAAAACCGCCTAAAAACCATCCAGGACTGGCCAGCTCGACACAAGCGTGCCTGGCGGATTCGTGCCGGGGACCAGGCGCTCCCTCCCTCTCCGGAAAGCCGTGCGCTAGACCGCTCGACTAACCGCGAGGGCTATTTTCAATTACTTTTCATTTTATTAATCTCACCAATTTGGGTCGATATCAACGCATGCAATGTTATTCTTATCAAAGAAATCATTTTTTTGTGGATGTATTCTTCTTTTGTCATTATAACAACAGTATCCCTTTATATGCTTTTAGCACCAAGACATTATGGGAAATCAATTTTCTGTTAATTTTATGTAAACTACGCATTTCTTATGAACCATTCCTTCGCTTCTTATGTACATTATTTTCATCGTACCTATCAATAATTTTGATGCTTTGCTGGTAACGTTATTTTGTTAAATTACGGACGTTGTTGCCGCATCTAATGATACTCTAATATGTCCAGTAATATAAACTGAGTTACAAGTTTTAATCTGCTAACACAAAGTATAAGCGAACCCTTTATGCAATAAGCTGTACTCTTCTGTACTCACATCCATGATTGAAAGGTTGACAACCTTGTCATAGAACATAAAATCGTTATCGTTTTCTTTTCTTTCAATATGTTGCATTAGATAAGAGCTCTGGAAATATCTTTTGCACCTCTTTCGGATCTCATGTGGTTCTTTGTCTTCTAAACTATGGATGCATTTAAGTTAACATCGAATACAATTTTAGTTTATATTGAGATGTAAAAAATATAAGGCCTATTACTTTTGAACTTCTAATTTCTTCATGCAGCCACATCCGATGGTTTCAGATTTACTGATTGAGGTGCATAAGTGTTCTCTTTTATATTAATTCGTGCGTACTTAGGAATAAGTCCGCTCTGTAAACACTGCTTTGTGAATCTAGTAGTAATTCCGTTACAGGGTGCTCCACAGCCAGTGTGTATTTTATAAAATATATCTTGCTGGACATCATGAGCTGCACTTTAAAAGTACGTAATTGCCAGACCAATGTTTGGGCACATAGGCCATCATCACTGGCATCTCATATACAGGACAAAAAAATACGAAGGTCATTTCATGAGTCATGGTAAATGTAGTATAACTGGTCATAATGCTACAACACAAGAATGTCACTATGTGCGTTGAATGGATAAGGCAGTGTGTATCTGGATGTCAACATAAAACAGTGCTTCAGTAAAGCAGTTTACGACACAGGGTGAAATGGAAGTACACATTAGAACTCCGTGGAAATTTATTGTGCACGAGTACAAATGGAACAAAATTGAAACAGAATCAACTACATTCATTCAATATAGCCTACTACAACCCCCCCCCCCCCTCCCCAGTACATCCACACAGCGTTGCCATCGATGGAAAAGACATGTGCCACCTGTCGCCGAAACACCGTAAGGGCATCCGCCCCGTGTGCGAAGCTTCTCCAGCGCAATGGTTCTTCAGTGAGTGGAAGTGAGGTCGAAGTCGCATGGACTGAGGTCTGGTGAGTTGTGAGGGTAGGTGAGAATTTCCCACCCCCACCACTGTACACGATTCTTGATGACGTATGTAGTGTAGCCTTCGCGTTGTCATGAAGTATGATTGCATTATCCAGCAATGGCGGACGTTTTCGCCGAAGTGTACATCGCAGATGGTACAAAAGAAAGTTGTGGTAGTATTGTGCATTGACGGTGTGGCCACCCCAACAGGGTAGCACCGTGGCTGTCATACGCCAGAATGAGCATGACCTTTGTGGGAGGTGGATTCTGTCACATCTTGTGTCGTGGTGGCGAACCTGGATAACGCCATTCTGCTGATTTGGTCTTCAGTTCTGGTTATCCGCTCGTGCCTAGGTTTCATCAGTCGCAATAACGCGATTGAGTATATCATGCCCATCCCACTCAAAGTGCCCTAGGTTGATACGGCTGCTCTCGTACCGCGCAGCCCCTCCCGCCGGAGGTTCGAGTCCTCCCTCGAACATGGGTGTGTGTGCTGTGTTTAGAGTAAGTTAGTTTAAGTAGTGTGTAAGTCTAGGGACCGATGACCTTAGCAGTTTGGTCCCTTAGAAATTCACACACATTTGAACATTTGGTCTCGTACCGCATCGACTTCTGCAACTCTTAACTGATTTATTAGTCATTTCGAGCACTTCTTGCGCACCTTCAAGTCCTGCCGTAAAATGCGGAACACTGTTGCCTCCGGCATGCCCATCCGAGTCACAGACCCAGGCCAGTCCCCTGTTCAGTAATAGCCACGGGCAGGTCAACACTGGTAGCGGTGGGCCGCCCCCTTCGGGGCGAGTCTGTCGTTGCTGCGAGTCCACGTCGGAAAGCCTCCACTCAACGTTCAGCTGTTCGCTAGGGCAGTGACCTGATACCCACAGCTACTCGTAGTTCCGCATGACACTGAGTAACATCTCTGCCTGCGAGAAAGACATCCATCTCGTACCACGGTCAAGTTCACACGAAGAGTTTCAGGTGCTGGTTCCTTGACATCCTCACATGCGGTAGCAATCTATTGGCTGATTTCCGAACTATATGCTGCCGGCTTTCGAATGTATTTACTGCGACTACGGTGACGCCACATGTTCGCACTATAAATCATAGTTGTCATGACTTACGGAATGACCCTCGTATATGTATGCATATCGATGTTCATAACATAACAACATTGTGTACATCACAGTGGAAATTTTAAAGTTACTTATATATTGTGTACGTCTATACCAAATGACTTGTGTGTCAAATATGAAATCTTTATGATAGTTAAACCGATGTATCGTAAAAAGCGAAGAATCCCATGGATATTTAAAATCTAATTATAACCATTTCTACGTGGCCCGATAGTACATTATCTGTCTTACCTTTGGGATACACATATTGTCGTGTGTACATGCTATAGCTGTGAAACGCTAAACGGCCACACTTCTTGGTAGTATCCGACACAGCTGTCACGGGATGAAAATAGGGAACTAGTGACCAAAGCAAAGCGTACAGCTCCTGTGTTGCCTCTGGGATCGTACGCAGATACATCTGTGGCATGCGCTCACTATGTATATTGAATACCGGAATAAACAGTACTACAGCAACAATTGAGTAGCGCAGCTGCCTGACGGTAGCAGGCAGTGCGGCCCAGGGCATTGCTGTCACTACTGGAGAACGGCTTATTTTTCTTGTTTAACCGTTCCTATTAATAAACCAGTGTCGCACTAGTCTAATTTGGGACCGCTCCATCAAATGGGCATATAAAATTCTGCTTTAAAAATAGTTTTGTTTGCAACCAGAAACAGACCAAAGCTTTCCGGCGACACTGGGAGTCGCAGGAAAGACGAGACGAGTAGTAATTGTTTGGGCTGGCGCCAGCTATACATTGCAAAAATGAATTTGCAGATTTCTGCCAAAACATCAGAAAAATGTGGTTGACGACTCATAGGAGGGATACCGTGTATAAGAGGAGAATGTTTAAAATATATAAGGGTAGAATATACAGAGAGATAAAACTGCTGTTAACTGTTATGACGAACTTGGCAAGATGGACGTAATGCAATAAAATCTGTATAACGAGATTGCCAGTTCTGACCTGGATCTAAGGATCAACTATGATACGAGTGCGTGCTGAAAAGTAATGACACCGAATAGGTTACATGAAAACTCTTAAGAATTTTGAAATAAAACAATCTTTACTGACATTTTACATCTTTATTCTTAATGCCCATGTATTTGCAGCCCTTTGCCGCTAGAGGACGCAGAGCTGTAGTGCGTAACACTGTGGTGTGTAACGTAACTATATCGGAACGTGAAAAAAGCGTGCTGTAATCCTGTAATCGAGTTTCGAATACGAAGAGATCGTCCACACATGGAGAACCCCCTCCTTCAGCATGATAATGCCAGACCACACAAAAGCGCTGCGGCATCCGCAACAATCCGACGCCATGGGTTCACTGTCATCGATCATCCTGCATAGAGCCCCAACATGGCCACATTCGATTTTTATCTGTTTTCGAAACTTAAAGAACATCTTCGAGGAACTCACACTGATAGTGATGAAGCGACGAAAGCAGAAGTGAGATTGTCGCTCCGTTAGCAAAGTCAAACAGTCTACAGTGGCGGTATCAACAAATCTGTCTCTCGTTGGCGGGAAAGTGTTCGTCACCAGGATGACTACGTTGAGAAATAAATATGCAGACAAACGTTTGTTTCATTTTAAAAGGATTTCCACATAAAAAAGTCGGAAGCAGTGCTTTATAGTACACCCTCGTACCTTGTCAAAGTTTAATCAAATTTACATACAACAAAATGGAGTAAACTGTAATGGGAACTCATTTGGTTGAAACATCGTTAATTTTCTGTATACACAACCTATTGCGAAACTCTGTTCATTAAGGACGTGGTTTCGGCGTTTATTCATTTGTGTGTATTCACAGAGAGGCGTGCCAAATGTGATGGATTGAAAACTGTTTACATAACTGTTAATAAACAAACATGTCATTTTTATTTTTTACATTAATCATCAGAATGTATG
This sequence comes from Schistocerca serialis cubense, assembly GCF_023864345.2. Lineage (NCBI taxonomy): Eukaryota > Metazoa > Arthropoda > Insecta > Orthoptera > Acrididae > Schistocerca > Schistocerca serialis. Next base: position 466,795,480 of record NC_064641.1, on the reverse strand, counting down.
TGCTCAATGAGCGTGCAGTATATGTTAAGTATGACGACACTGTTGAGGTACCACCTCTTCGATATGAGCAGTGATGTTTCCGACCGCCCTACGACACAATTCCTCTGTGATTCCTTGGAAAACTGTTGTGAGAGCATCTCGCAGTTGCATTAGATTACGCGGTTTGTTGCGGCAGACTGTCTCCTTCAAATGTCCTCATAAGAAATAATAACAGGGATTAACATCCGGGCCGGCCGAAGTGGCCGTGCGGTTAAAGGCGCTGCAGTCTGGAACCGCAAGACCGCTACGGTCGCAGGTTCGAATCCTGCCTCGGGCATGGCTGTTTGTGATGTCCTTAGGTTAGTTCGGTTTAAGTAGTTCTAAGTTCTAGGGGACTAATGACCTCAGCAGTTGAGTCCCATAGTGCTCAGAGCCATTTGAACCATTTGATTAACATCCGGGCTGTGTAGCGGCCATATTGAACCACTCGGAAAAACGTTCTGGATATCGAAGGACATCACACGGTGCCCGAAACGTTCGTGCCAGAAATATAGAATACGTTTTACTGAGGACAAGCTCCATCTTCCATCCAGTATTGTGGCTCTATTGGCTAACCCTGTTGCATAAAGTTGTGGAAGAAGATTGTTGCCGGCCGTTGTGGCCAAGCGGTTCGAGGCGCTTCAGTTGTAATGTTATGTGAGCCTCACTGCCCTTTTTTTAAACTAATTTGTTTCTGATTTTATTCTCAGAAGCTCAGTAATGTATGTAAATACCGTAATTGTAGGTTTGATTCAGAAAGTACTTGAAGTGAAGTGCAGCTGGACAGCAAACAAACTCTTTAGCGCGCAATCCCCGCAAACATAGTAGTTGTGGATCTTTGAGTATGGACTCTAAAAAAAAAATTATTTATTAAAAAAAAAAGAGAACCGTTATTAAGTATCTTGTGGAAAGAGGACGTGTTGCTAGGTCGTCGCTCAGAACGTATTGTTACATTTAATGAAAATGGGTATTTTAGTGATAAAACCGAGTAAAGTATGTGTAGGAGTTGCCAAACATTTATGTATACAAATTTTCTGGAAGTGAAGAATAGAAATATCTTGCTTTTGGAAAAGGAGGTGAACTTCATTGTCGTCACCGTCTATCAATCGATAGAATTGTAAGTGTGCAAAGTTCACTAAAATACAGGAAAAGAAATGCATTCTCTATAGTTTTCATTCAATAAGTAACAACCTCTCATAATTTCTTAATTACAGTAATTGGATTATATTCTTGTACAATAGTATGGTGCTGAACTCCACTGACCAATTTTGATGTAGCAGGACGTGTAGTTTGAAGGAAGTTTGTGTGCCAAGCAATCTCCTTTTCTCACGAAAAGCAGATTGCTGTTTCATCTTATTTATTTACAACAGTGGTCCCTTAGGTATAAAAAGCTACGAGAACTTGGGCTCAAAGCTATCAGCAATACGGCCAAGTAACTAAAAGAGTCGTATTTTCAACCTTAAAGAACAATAACTTCCTCCAAATTGTAATACGTCACCAACTGGTTCAGAAGCTGATCATTCAAGGAGGCAGCAACCAAAATTCAGGTTCCTGTTACGACTTAAAGTAAAAATCTCAATCAAAAATCAATCTCTCTCTCTCTCTCTCTCGCTCTCTCTCTCTCTCTCTCTCTCTCTCTCTCTCTCTCTCTCTCTCTCCAAACACATATATAAATATTCATATTATTAAAAAAAAGTCATTTTATACAGGCTGGAACCGCGCGACCGCTACGGTCGCAGGTTCGCATCCTGCTTCGGACATGGATGTGTGTGATGTCCTTAGGTTAGTTAGGTTTAAGTAGTTGTAAGTTCTAGGGGACTGATGACCTCAGATGTTAAGTTCCATAGTGCTCAGAGCCATTTGAGCCATTTTGAAGAAAGTTGTTCTCCAGTATGTCAGTGTAGTGCGCAGCGTTATCTGGGTCGCTGAAAAAGATTGTCCCAGTGATTCCACGGCTAGAAACAGCACACCATACACTCACCTTTTCTCCATAAATTTCAATGTCATGTAAAAAATCAGGGGCTTCTCGTGGTCAATGTTATATTCTGCTTATTGACGTTACTGTTGAGATGAGTGAACACTGCGTCATAACCATGTGTTATGAATCACGGCGTCATTATTTGCAAGGGCCGAAGTCGCAAATTGTAATCTTCATAACTTGTCGTTTGCCATCAGTTTGTGCAACACTGTCATTTTGTATGGGAACAATGTAACGTCGTCATGAAGTATTCTACGAAGAGAACGACATGAGATGGACAATTCAGCTGAAACTCGCCTCGTGGAACTCCTAGGACTTGGTGTCAAAGCCACTCTCACAGCCTCATTATTCACTCGAGTACGGACTGTGTTGGCATAAGGCCGCTCTTTCTCTAAAATGCTGGCGTGAATTTCAGATTCTGTGTCTATCTGCGGGAGGCCCACCTCATACGAAAACGAACACGAAAAAGTCGCTGATTCTCTACGGCATTCTTGGTTTCCGTGAAAAACAACACAGTCTTCACTTTCTGTTCTAGCATCAAACGGCCTTTGTCCGACATTTTACCAAACGGATATTGTGACGACACGCATGCATGATATGACAAGAGCTGTCTTCCGATGAACTGTGTGCTAACTATGGATACTCGTCACGATATTCCAACGTCGCCATCATGCAAATAAAATATTTATTACCCAATGTCAATGTATGACATTTCGTGTGCCATACTGTATCTTCTTTATGATGTAAAGCAGTATGCTTGCACCCTTTTTATTGGGAGCCACCGCCGAGCAGTTGAACTAATTAACATTAACATGTTCTCTACGCCTCGTTTTGAAGTTCCTCTTCGTTTACGCAACATATGAGACTGCAATCTCATACATCAGGGCCGGCCACCGTGTGGCAAACGTCACGCGTGCAGGATTTGCGAGCTGCGGACGGGCCAAGGCCCGGTGTGCCTCGGCTTTCATCGGTTCTCCTCGCAAGAACCCGCTACAACGCGACACTTCATTGCGTACTGTGCTGTGGCACAATTCTCTTCAGCTCGGCAGAGTCGTACAGTCGGCGCTGTTTATCGTTCGCTATTTGTTCCTGGTACTGAGGTTGTTCCCAGTTCGAGTGTCTATTTGCACAAAAAGATGCAGTCTAGACGGTTCAAATGGCTCTGAGCACTATGGGACTTAACATCTATGGTCATCAGTCCCCTAGAACTACTTAAACCTAACTAACCTAAGGACATCACACAACACCCAGTCATCACAAGGCAGAGAAAATCCCTGACGCCGCCGGGAATCGAACCCGGGAACCCGGGCGCGGGACGCGAGAACGCTACCGCACGACCACGAGCTGCGGACTGCAGTCTAGAGATCGATCGTCACAACCTCTTAAAAGTGAGTGGGAATGACAGAAGAGAGGGCTAAGAATTCTCAATATAAATTATACAGTCGCATAAGCACTGGTACCGCAGCTTTGCTATGAAACGACATTAGAATACCATGCAGAAAGAATTTAAGGATTTAGTTGGTAAAAATGAAAAAAAAATTACGACGATTGCAGACCGGACATTGTTCTGTACATTAAGAACCGAAGTGGCCGTGCGGTTAAAGGCGCTGCAGTCTGGAACCGCAAGACCGCTACGGTCGCAGGTTCGAATCCTGCCTCGGGCATGGATGTTTGTGATGTCCTTCGGTTAGTTAGGTTTAACTAGTTCTAAGTTCTAGGGGACTAATGACCTCAGCAGTTGAGTCCCATAGTGCTCAGAGCCATTTGTACATTAAGAAGCACTTAGTGCTAAATTTGCAGGCATGGAGCATGGAGCACATAAAGAAGTTGGTGGTACGAGTAGTAAAACTTCTGAAGTCGCTCGCATTATTCCACTGTCAGTTGCAACAGCTTTCTGTGGACCCGAACGAAGAGTGAGGAGAATTTATATATTACTGCAAAGTACGCTGCTTAAGTCAGCGGCATGCCTAGAACGATTTTTTGAGTTTAAACTCGCAATTGTTGAATTTATGAAGGAAAAATGAGTGCAGGAGAGAAAATTACGACGTCCGGAATGGATTGTAGACCTAGCGTTTTAAATGGTCTTGACTGCACACTCTCCAGAGTAAGACACTGCAAGGACAGAAATAACATATCTCAGATTTGTCGTGGGTGCGTTTAAAAAGAAAATCGCGTTGTAGAAAAGACACATCCCTAACCACAATGGCGTTAAAGAAATCGCGAGGTTTTAAGAATTCATTGTGACCTTGAAATATTTACAAAGGATAGTTTCCGAAACGTATAGAGGATACTGCCAATCTTACATCTGTTTTAGAGCTGTTCCCGAAACGTTTTGTCGTTTCAGCCGAAAGCGCCCCTGTGCATATGCAGGTGTAACTGGTTGATCTGCAAGGTATATCCCTTTCTGAAGATAAATCTCTTCAACTTTAAAACCATCCAGGACGTCTACATTGCTTTCCTCAGATAGAGTTACAGATCTCCCTAATTACGTTGCAAAAGCTGCAAAAAAAAAAAAAAAACCATATGTTTGAAAGACGTGTTTTCGATAATGAAACTACATTGGTCACAATTACGTCGCAACCTGAGAGCGAAAATTTTTGAAACTGTACGCATCTGTCTGCATGCCGACAGTTTCTAACAGAATAAAAACCGTATGTCTTCTGCACGTCAAAAATGATTAAATAATACTGAATTTTTTTAAAAAAACATCTATGCTGTTGAGGTATGTGAAATAAAAAACCAAGTCGTACAAAGTGTGACTGCATTACCATTTAAATGCAGCGCATTCACAGTTTCCTCTGTGTCACACTTAGACATCGTGGCCTGGCACTGGGAAAATGTGCGAGCCAGACTGAGCGCTAAGGCACTCATGCACGGTCCGTGAGCCGGATTCCTGGCCAATACTGCTACACTTGGTTTGAAGATAAGTAATTCCTTAGACTAAATTACATTAATCAGACTGCGGGGAATTAAAATTTATCCATAGTCATGTCCATACAGTCCTCGAATTGGAGTTCTGTTTTAGAGTGGTCTGCTTACTAGAGTCTGACCAAACTCAGAAATGTAGTAAAATGTTTCACGTGTTCAATGTTCCTCGTGTTTCTAAAGTGTATTCTACAGATGACCAAACTAACTCTGCAACAAACGTATGATTATACACGGATGCAGGTGAGTGAATAAATAAAGTGCAAGAAAAAGGTATTTCATGGTGACCACTTGTAATAGTAAATAGTAGAGGACAAGAGTTATATCGTAAGTAATTGTACCGTAAGGTTCACAGTAACAAAATGTCAAGTCGAAGTTTTCTATGTGCGTACCGATTAAGTTTAACATTAAACATACATGAAAGAATCCTTTTCCAGAAGTGGCCTAAACAAGGTTCACAAGCTGATCCGTTAAAACTTTTTTTCCAGGAGATAAAAACATATCTTTCTTTATGGTTTGATAACATTGCTGGTCTTTTTTTATTTTACGATAACAAGTGTACTTTTTTAATTATTCACAGATATTTCTAAAGTGGCCTAAACAGGATTCAAAAGATGTGCCTCGAGCTTTTGTTACTTTATATATTTCCAAAGGAGCCGAAAGGTTTGGAAATAGGTACTTCATTTGTATTGTTGATTCATGTTTCATTAGGTCTTCGATTTCCTTGGCATCTTGTATCTGGCTATCTCTTTTATACGCAGTCGTTTAGTGGTAGTTGTTGCCAACCATTGATCTATTTGTAATCCGCAAACTAATGGTAATGTCGTAAACACAAATATGATTTTACTCAATGGCTTCATTGTAACCACAATGTTGGTAAGATAAGTCGTTAATTTTAATGAAACCAACATAGCGACACTGCACTGTATATAAAGTGGCTAATATTCTCTCAGCGATTTTTAGTAACTTTTCAAAATATTTTCTTCCCTGTTATTAACCCTTCAACGCATATTGTTTTTTTGGATCGACTCTTTTAATAAGTAGAGACTGTCTCTGCAGGGGACTGAAGGATGCAACCCCGCTATTTTATACTTACACAGCGTGATAACTTTTCGCATTCAAGCACCAGCAGCCGCCCCCTCCATTTTTTTGGTTTACCCGGTGAACGGCGGGATAGCAATTGGTGTGCCAATCTTCAGACAGCTAAGGATTATACAGTAATTTTAGCAGTTTGTTTTTTCCACTGCGAATTGTGCGGGCTCTCGGGCTGGTAATCGCGATAGACTCTTCCTTAGGCGACGGTGTATTCGAAGGAGAGAATGTGGAGGCAGCGAGGGCAGAGAGCGGCGTGTGGGTTCGTGAGATCCGATTTTCGATCGTTGAGACGTTCGTCTGCATCCCTGGACAGATTTACAGTTTGAAGATATGTCGCAGTTTCGCAGTAGCTCAGTTCCTTTACCTCTAAACAATTCGCAACTTGCGTATCCGTTAATCGCAACTTGTCTTGCATTTATATTAATTCAGAGCTAGGATTTAGTATTCAGCAGAATCCTTTAATGGAATCCGCCTGCTAAGCTGAGTGGTAACTTATTTGTCTACCGTGCAGCGAGCCCGGGTTCGACTCCCGACAGGATTGGAGATTCTCTTCGCGCGTGGACTGTGCGATCTACTGTCGCCATCATCACCGACGCGCAAGCCGCCCAGTTTGGCGTCACCTGAAATAAGCCTTGCAGCCGGCGGCCCACCTTCCCCGGAAGGGGCCTCCCGGCCAAAAATGCCACGCGATCGTTTCATTTCCTTTAATTGCATTTGTGAACTGGTCGGACCTACTGGAACGCCACCTGTACATCCGCCAGCAGTCATCCTTGTTATTCAAGTGATAGTCAACTGATAGTCTGCCTTGATAAATCGACCTTCTGTGTGAGGAGATTTTTTTTGTTAAAAATTAGTTCAACCACTTTGCACACACGAGTTTAAACCCCTATAACAAAATATATTTTTTTTGAGTATCATTGACCTCAGATTACGTTGTATACTCTACATCAACAAAAATTAATTAAAAGTAATCCATTTAACTTATTTAGCTCAACTTCATAACTTTGAACAGGCGACCGTTCATTACTGAGTATATTATAAATATGTTCAGTCCCATGGCATGATTTAATCTGTGTTTTCATTGTGCCGCCGAGACTTTGCAATACAGGTGCCCCACTGAGACCGATCTGAGGACTTTTAAGTGGAAATAATTGATTGTTACATTCCGTATAAATGACTAAATGTTCTGAAGATGTGAAATCACTGGGAGAGTTCGTGAGTGTGGCAGGCAGGTAGCACGACCGCTGTCGAGCCCCAGAACGTCTCATGGCGAAACAAAACCAATACAAGAAGAAAAAAATCGAGAAGGTGGTTACATTTCAATGCATATCATGTTAGCCTGCAGCTTTGTAGCTCACGAGCACTGACAATTGAAGAAGATTCAGTCAGATCGCGGTATCAATTTTTAAAGTAGGAGGCCTAGTAAATTATTTCAATCATTCCCGAACTTGGGCAAGCGTATATAAGTACTTTCTTTATTTCAGGATGTAGGTGCTTAAACTGAATTAAAGTTTATTTATTTCTGTTTACGTATGATATCACTCTTGACCTTTGTGTAATAGATCTATCGTTGTCTTGAATGTCATCTTGTATTCTATACGATACGATTCCACACAGAAGCATTCATTTTGTTCATTTTTGTGGGCGATAACAGGAGTCATTTGACAGTGTAATGCCATGTGTGAACTTCACTTTCACTGCTTGGGCCCCAAATCAGTCATTTGCATATAAATCTTCTGTTGCGTTTAGTTTCACAGTGGTGTAGCTGAAGGGTGGTTCTGTGCCGCAGAATATTACAGGGCAGAAGTTCATTATAGGTACCCTCACATTAACCTCAAACCGGGCACTTTATAATGTTGAGTTAAAGTTAAATGAATTTAAGAGGTACAGTTCAGTTCTTTCATTTCCCGGTTATTGAACTCGGGCTAGAGTTATTTGCCCTCTTTTTCTATAAAATGTGATTGGAGACTGTTGCGTTGTGGCCCGCTGGGAAGGTCTGTGCCTGACATCAGCATATTCTGTAGTACTAGTCATTTTGTGAGTTACGGCGTTCGCAGAGCCTTGACCACAGTGGTGTGTCTGTTGACAGGCTGTTTTAACTGACGGTATAAGCAGGGTGGCAGCGAACCATGGTCGGTGACAACATGCACACGTGTAATATCAGTACTAGTAACGTTAGTACTAGGTTGGGGAACGGCTGTTAGTAGAACGGCGCTTAATATAGGTCGGCATGTACTATGAGTCACTTGGTGTTTCCTCGGGTTTGGCGCTTGCGCGAACTTGAGTAATGTAGCTGTTGAGTGTGTGTCACAAGTAAATTTCATTTGTAATTTTCAGCGTCGGTTTATACATTTAAAGGTAACCAATAATGTTATGAAACTAATATTAATATTCAACTAGTTTATCTAGATTTATCGTAATGATGAAATTTTGCGGACTCACACTCGGTTTCTGTTTCCGTCGTCTTTTATGTGCAATGTCAGTCGGCCCACGTAATTCCCGCTAGCTAAGAATGGTTTCTGATATGGCAGGAAATTTACAACTGTCTCACAGATATCACAGAGAAAAGAAATTAGACGGTAGATATTTCTTTCAAAAATTTGCGACGAATTGCCCTGAACGGTGTTACAGAAAACCTCAGTCCACAAGCTTCGTGCTTTATGTCAGGTTCAGTAGAACACAAGGTATTGGGTTTCTTGACCAAACTTTTTTTTATTATCTTATACTTCTGATGTATAAACAGATTTGTTTGCCCACAACAAAACACTCGTCTTAAAAAAAACTGTATTTTGCCTTAGGGCCTATACTACCAGACACTTTCTTAACATTTCGAACTGTAAACCTTACAAAATCTTTTCTTGGTGTATGTCGTTTTAATTAGGAATATTTACTTTAACGTTTACACAAAACCAAATGTTCAGGTAAAGGTTTTTACAGTTATACCTTATTTGAAAACAACAAAAGTTTTATAACAATTTTGGGTTAAATGGCCCATACTATCCGCGGTTCCTCTACATTCAAGTAACAGTGGTAGTTGTTTAAAAACCTACTCCACAAGCTGCGACATGGTCGCATTTGACGATGCCACTATGGCTCCAGTATATTAGGACATGTTTTTATAAAAAAAAATCTGAAGATGGTCATTGTAGACCGAAACCGGTAATCTGATGACGAAAAATTGTGGCCTTAGACATGAAGTAAAGGAAATTTATTGTACTATATTCTGTCCATTCCGGCCATGTCGTCGTCACGCGAGAAAAATGTTTTGTTTTCGTCCACTGCTATGAAATTTCCACTATCTTTCCATTTCGTTACCGGCAATCCTAACACCGCAATTTTTAGACCTGAATGTCCCTTTTCTAAATTCTGGAGTTTTTAGATTTGTGTTACTTACGTTACGTTCCTAGACACTATTTTATGGATTTCGTTCTGGAAGTTATTGCTCTTGCAGCTTCACGCGCTTGTCCTAACTATTCACATAGCGCGATTTTGTAAACGTGCCTATGGAAACGCTTCAATGTTGCCACATCTCTGTAGACGCCAACTATTTTTGCCTGCAGCCGTTTCCGCTTCGTAGTTGAAAGCTGGTAACAGCGCCGTTAGCTCTCAGGGACCATCTTACTATAACTCGCTCTTGTCTCACGTACCATTCTGAAAGACGTGGATCGAGGTCGTCGGATGGCTTCATATATCTCTACTTGTGAAACCCATTTTATTAGCACTGTAATAACGAAATTTCCAGCTGGACTGAAGATTTATTGGCTGTGAGAACACAACAAATTACCTTGGATGGGGAGTCATCAACAAATATGAGTCGTGGTAAAACAATTGCTGTTTTGAAGAGCGCGCCGCAGCGCGTTGTGTGAAGCAGTCGCCCTCCGTTTCTGGGGGTGGCGCCGCTGTGGTAATCGGATCTTTGGTGTCTCCCTCAGGTGCGAAAGCGGAAAGGTTGCCTGTTCACGTGCATTTAAGGGGCGCTATGAGCTCTGTGGAGGTGAGTCGGTCAGACGAGGCGAGTCTAGTCAGTTGGTGAGCCGGCTCAGTGTGGGGCAGTCAGTGTCTGTCTGTCGTCGGAGTTTGTCTCTCGTGTGGATCAAACTTTAAGCCAGAAAATGAGAGTCTTGCCATTCCGCCAGTAACAGAACTCAGCTAGTGGTCGCCCGGTCGGGGCTGAGTTCCTGCATCTGAGTCTGCGCGTTAGGCCACCAGTCTGCTCGAGTTTCTCGGGCAACGGTCATTGACGGTTGGATTGGTCGGTTGGTTGGTCGCACACTGAGACACGAGATGACTTGTCCGCCTTGAGCGTCGACGCATGTGAGGTCCCCACGTGAGTCCCGTGGGCAGCGCCGTATAGAAAGGAGTAGTGGCTTCGCGGTTCACAAGAGAGCAACAGCAGTCAACCCACGACATCGGGCTGGCCGGGGCGAGCTGCGAAGCCGTGCGACGGGAGATCGGCGCGCCTTCCTGCGTCCGTTGAAGCGGCTGGCAGCGGACGGTTCGGGAGAGCGTCGGGGGTGCTGCGCCAGGTCTTCGCCATAACTCGCAGTTTATTAGAAGTTAGGTGATTGGAGATATGTTGTTTCATTTACTTGTAAAATTCTACTTGTTTTCTTGGTGAGGTCACCAGCCGCTTTGTTTTGGGGTCGTCCCACCATTCTTCTCCGTTTGCCCACCCATGGGAAGGTGGTTATTGTGAATTGGGTGGTCCGTTTTTCCCTTGTGGAATTGGGGAGGTTTTAGAGCAATCTGCGGTTCGGGTTGTTTAGTAACCTCCTCCCCCCTCCCCCCCCCCCCCCCCCTGTCAATCGGCCGTACGTTAATAGCTGCCTCTGTCATGTTTGTCGGATTCGGTGTTAACGAATTTATTGCTTAAAGACCGATTTTTTGAAATATGTTTCTATCTTGCTTATCATCTTGCGAGGTGGTATATGTGTAATGCAGAGCATGTTGTACATTTTATGTAAATCTGTATTTTATGGGTTTTATTTAGTCATTTCAGGTTATAAGCTTGCCACCCTTCCACCGTAAGAGTCCTTAAAAAAATTAAAAAAGAATTACACTTTCGGTGGCAAATAATTTGAGGGTTGTACCATTTACATTCCTCTTACGGGGCGCATAGTTTACATATTTGTATGAGTTGTTAAAATTTTTGTTTAAAGTAATCTGGTGTGTTGCAAATTTGCACCAGTGTACTCTTTCAGAGGTTGTTGTAAACGGTCATGACTACGGCCGTGTTGAGAGGGAGCAGGAAGCTTCTCAGCCCGAAGGCTCCTACTGTTAATATTGTTCTTGCCTCTAAATAAAACTGTAACTTGATATTTCGAGGGTGCTTTTCTGCTTATAATTTTAAGTCTGTTTTGAAAAGGCTTTTAGGAATAAAATTCACATTTGTTAAATTGTGACTTGATATTTCGAGTGTGCTTTTCTGCTTATAATTTTAAATCTGTTTTGAAAAAGCTTTTAGGAATAAATTCACATTTGTTAAAGGCAATTTTCCATCAGTTACTTCCTGGCAACTACTTCCACGCTCACCTAGTGCGATTAAATGTGTCAATGTTCTTGATGAATCTCCAGTAAATAAAGTAAATTCCTTAAGAAAAGATTTTGAAAGTAAATTCATGGTTCAAAATACATAAATAACGTCTGTCGTGCTCCAGGGAAGTGTGTTGGAAGTCTTGCTATTTATGTTGTACATATAATAATGATTGCATAATAATGACCTAACAGAAAACATTAATAGCAACCTCTAAGTTTTTGCAGTTGATGCAGTTACAGACTACTTGCTGAAAAATCTGCACAAATATTCATTCACATATTAATACAAGGGCAGTTCAGAAAGTCTTTGCTCCCTTTTTTTTACCCAAATAACGGCTCTAAAAGCGAAGAAAGCAAATGTGTTCCCAGAGTTTGACCTTTGTTTGCGCCGGCCCTATCTGCCGGTAGCTCCGCCGCACGGCGCTGCCATCAGTTGTTAAAGATGGAGGTTGTGCTCCACACGTCCACGGCGCTAGAGCAACGAAGTGTGATTCGTTTGCGAATGCCCATCGAGATCAATAGGGAAAAGCAGCCCACATATGGGGAAAACCGTCTCGCTTTGAGAACTGTGAGGTGGTTCTGTTGTGAGTTCGACAAATGTCTTGAAGCGTTGCATGACAATGAGGATCGAGGAGGCCGCATTCGTCGCTGACTGACATCATTTCACGCGAAGATGCAATAGTGAAAGCAGATCGGTGTGTGCACATCACGACCATTTCGCAGGACCTTGGCATATCACATGGGAATGCAGCGAATCACAAGTAACGATGAAGCAAAGATTGACTGAGGTTCCATAGTCAACCGGACGAATTCTGTTGGAAGGGCATTTCAAATTTAGTGCTGCGATGGGACGAATGTGTGAACCGGGATGTGGACCATGTGGAAAAACAATATCAGGTACGCAGAATAGGATGTATATTTGTAATTACCTGTATGTACCTTAATTTGGATAGTAAAAAATAGGGGCAAAGACTTTCTGAATTCACCCTCACACAATTTCAGAGTGGTACAAAAATTGGCAAACTAGCTTTAAATGTTCATAAATATAAAATTGTGCATTTCACAAGCTGCAGAAGTGTAGTATCCTATGGCTGCAGTATGAATGAGTCACATCTGGAATCTTCAGCTCATACAAATACCTTCAATTTGAAGGGATATGAAATGATCACAAAGGTTCAGTACTAGGTAAAGCAGGAGGTTAACGTTCGTTCATGAGTAGGATTCTTCAAAAATGCAAAGATGGTTTACAAAACACTCTTGTAATGCATGCTTGAATATTGCTTAAGTGTACAGATTGCTCAAGCGCATGGAAATAACAGAGGATATTGTATGTACACAAAGAAGACCAGTATGAATGGTCCCAGACTGAAGAAAACTTGAGTAGAATTATCTCATTACCATTTTATACCATTGTAGGCCACTTAGTCGTATGGAAATAATTCGTCTTCTGATGATTTTTCTTCTCACCACAAGACACACCATCTTACTTATTTAGATTTTGAAATGGCCTATCGCTGGATTTAACATGTACACTCGATTGAATCTTTTCATATTACCAATACACAACAAAGGTGCCTCCATTTAACTATGAATAAGCAGTGCTATTTTTATCACTGTTATCATGAAAAATGTATTTTTTGGCTGACAACTAGCAGACCATTCTGTTCGTGAATATGAGGCCATCTGAATTGTGAGGGGAGATAGTGGCACAAATCCTAAAAAGTTCATTAAATATTTTTATTTGAAAGTACATATAATTGATTTTATGCCATAGTTTTCTCTGAAATTGGAATCACAAATGGTACAAGAAAATGAAAACCCTATAAAGTGTAATGTGCACACCAATTTGTTTAAGGTTTCTGGTGGAGTAACAATTTTCTTCCTTGATTTTGCCTCTGAACCTTTAAACTGTAGCTTTAGAAGCCTGCAATGTTTTGTGTAGTTTCACGCATTTTTTTTATCAGAGCAATGTTGTATAGAAGGCTGTGGAGCTTCACAAACAAGTTTTGTGCTGTTTAGTGGAATCTGAGTAAAGTTTGATTTACTGCGTCATTCTTTATGCAAGGTGAATAAAGTATATTGAGCGTTTCGAATAATGCCAAGGCCGGGTAAAGTATTTAAAAGGTGTAGGTAAGTCCCTTATTACCAATACAAAGAGACAAAATGATGTTGATGTTAGGGCTAAGCCTGCAGATGCAAACATTAGCTTGTATACAAGTGTATCTAAAGTAAAACTTAAAGACAGGTGTTGTGCCAGAAGAAGCAAATCATGACAAAAATGCAGGTTTCCAACTAGTGGATCTGAAATTTTTAGCAAAAGCAGTTGGAAAAGCCTGCATGTACTCTGTTGTGGAGGAAATGTGAATTTGGTGGCTACACTTTACGTTAAAACTGCAGTGCTGACACACCATTCTAGAAATCAAAGGCCAGTAGTAGAATGTATGAAGTCAATGTGAGGTTTTATTATAGGCTAAGACGTGTAGGACTTGGAGGAGAAGATGGAAACATTTTATATGGTATGATTAACATGCCTCCACCTCTACTAAATTTTACTAAAATGAACACTACTCTCCTCAATGCAGTTGCAGATATATGTGAAGTGAGCATGAAGATGGTAGTTCAGGGGGCTATTTAAGAAAATTGTGATGCAACTAATAACAAAGATATGTAATTTTCCTACGGCAATTCATGGACAAGGTGGGTACATATGTCACTCCATGGAGTTTCAACAGTCAATAGTGTAGACGTTGGAAAAGTATTAGCATTACAGGTAATGTCTAAATATTGTTGTGCATGTTCCTTGCACAAGAACTAAATGAGCAAGTAAAGAAACAGAGTGGCAAGCAGTGTTATTTAGGCTCCAGTGGAAGGATGGAAGCTGCAGGCATGAAACTGATTTTCTATTAGGCCTTTGTAAAGGCACAGAGTAAGATACATAAAGTATTTATGAGATGGAGAGTCTAGTGGTTTCAAGACTGTAGCTGAAAGTAAGCCCTATGGAAAAGTCTGCAGTATTCTCTAAGTAGGAATGCTTAGGCCATATTCAGAAGAGGATTTGTGGACGACTCAGAAGAATTGTTTCAGACAATAAAGGCAAGTTACTGGGGGGGGGGGGAGCCACTGAGGGGAAAACAGGCTAACAAAGAAGATAACTGACAACCTGGAAGTATATTATGGTGGTGAAATTAAGAATAACCTCACTGACTTGGATAATATGAAGAAGGCAGTATGGGCTATTTGATTAAATTACTCGTTGACAAACAATTCACCCCAACATGACCTATATTTTAATCAGTACTGAAAATTCCTGAAAAGCATGGAAAGTGGGAAAGGTTATAGTCTTAAGAATAACTTTCCTTATGCGATATCAATGGCCATCAAAAAAAGTTTTCGAGCATTGGCTTCAGAAGAAGCAAAGCACGGAACCCAAATGAAAGCGTCAGTTTTCTTATTTGGAGGAAAAGTTCAAAGACTGTGTTTCTTGTTAAACTGGTACTGAAGATTTTTGCTTTGGATGCTGCAGCTGTGTTTAATGATATGAATGTACCAAGACTTTACATCCTCAGGAAGTTGGGCCTTACACCTGGAGTCATCACTGAACAGCTACTGTGAATGAGCAATAAATTGCAAAGGCAGAGGCTTCAGTGCAGAATATAGGAGCTTCAAAGGATGATGAAGAATAACTGGAATATGGTTATGGACACTTTGCATTAAGGTATGATTAAAAAAAAACTTTCATGCAAAATTTAAATTGATTTTTCTGCAACTTAAAATTTTCATCCTTTAGGAACACATGTATCATAATCTATTGGAGGGATTTCTATGAAATTTGGCACACTTTTTCCTTTAAACCAAAGCAATATTTGTATGGAACAGGAGCTTTATTCTGTGCAATATAAACAGTTTCATGCTTCAAAACATATGGAAATTTTGTTTTTAAATTACTCAAATCAGAAAAATCACATAAAATAATTGAAATAATTTCTGAAAATTTACTGTACTTGAATGTACACTTATTAGTGTAGATTAGTTTACTATATGAAAGATTAAAAAATTCGCAAGGAATTAATGACAAAGTATACCACAAAATAATAATGTAACAAAAAATTCAGAATTTTCATATAGTATTGATAATTTATTGAAAACCTCATAAAATGATTTAAAGCATGTAGATCCCTCTAAATAAGTGTACAAGATTTCAGTGATATTTGAAAAAAAAAGGTAAGTGATGTAAATTCACGAAAATAAGACTGCAAATCTGCCACAGTCTCCTCTTTACTTAACCCTAATAATGCAGATTCCTGACTGTGAATTTGCAGTTTGTTGTCTTATTCTAATACTAGAAAAAAAACCAGGAAAATGAAATATCAATTAGAAGTCATGAAATCGTAGAATTACTCTTGTTACGGCAGTTTTTGAAGGAGTAAGCTATGAAATCATAAGCATCTTTATCTTGGGGGTAGTTGCTCTGTGGTGTGACTACTATCAAGTCTGTCTCTATGTCATAGTTCTTTTACGACGTTGTGGTTACAGAAATAGTTTGTCTATAATGTCGGATGAATATTTTAATATTCACCTTCATCCTTCACTTGTAGAATGGAATCGTAGTCTATGGAACAAACCAAAATGATTTTTCGTATCATACTAGTCTTCATTTTATTTTATTAGATCATATCTTTTAAAAATACTTATTGTCCTTAGATTTTGAGGCTAGTGTTTGTCAGTGCCAAGAGGAAGCTTGATTTTTTCTCATAACATTAAAATATGTATAATGTTACATATGGTACTGCTGTTGTTTTGGACTTCTGAAAACCGATAAACATAAAACAAAGTTTGAGATAAGTCCTGTTTTACTTCTTGATTTTGTCAACGTTCTGAGGAGCTAATAAACATTTATGTTTCTCTACTTACAAAACACAAGTTACAAAGTAATGTTTCGTGTTGTTGTATCTGTTGAACCAGGTTACACCAACTCCTGAGCACTATAATATCACGAGGACGCGGCCACGTGACAGCAGGTTTGAGTGGTGTCACTTCCGCCTCCTTTCGTCTGAATGTCGTCGATCAGCAGCTCCCTAGGACAATAAGTGACAGTTACCAACAATATTACTTTCGTAGCAGTTTAACCCTCTACTGTACTATGTTTTATGTGTGATATCTAAAACTGAATAAATTCGAATGTCACAATGACCGCTGAGACTCGAAGGAGGAGTTACGTTAAAACGAATATCTATATGTTTAACGTAGCAAAATAGGAGAAAATAGTGTATTAATGACTTGCTGATATTGCAGGACATAGAGCAAACAGGAATGAAAATGTTACCTACAATACAAACAAGGAAAATTCATGAAAATAACAATTTTTTATTACTACAGAGACACACATGCAAAAACAAACACCATAGGAAAACCCTCTTCTAGTGAAACAAGAGGCGTTTATGCTGTGACTTAAAATGGTCCCTCATTCATCTCAAACATGCAGCATGTTCTTCATGACATAACTCACTACTTGTAGAGTCAATTGAGTTCATTCCCCCTAGCAGGAATAGTGGTCCTCTGGACTTCCCCAGTGTTTGCCAGGCATAATCTGTATGGCTTACGCGTGGAGATAATGCTTTCCAGTCCACTTCATCAATACGTTCGTCTTCAAAAATGTAATTACCTGCTAGATCACCCACACACATATATCACTGACAAGTCACACATATTATTGGAATTGTTGATCACTACACCCCGGAAGAGTACGGATCAACGAAGAAAGCAAACTTGGGAGAAAGAGCAAATTCACTCGCTTTTTTACCACAAAAGTTAACAGCAATCAATTTTTCCAAGGAAGACAAGTCGTACGACTAGCCAAGATTACAACATGGATCATATGTTCTCCTATTTACTCATGTGCAAAATTTGGGACGTTACATTAACATGCAGGCATCACACTGTATGTAGGCTGAACAAGACCGGGAAAGAGGTAAATATGCTATGGCCAGTTATTAGAGTGCAATGTGGTGCTCACTGATTTGTCCTAGCGAATTTCTGTGGAGATGATACTTGGGAACAGAAGATGATTCATCAACATCAGAGTAAATAAACACTTCGCTGGTATGTAGGCGACGATAACTTCAAACTTGAAGTCCCTGCTTTTTGACGATGAAACCAGATTACGCTCGGACAGGTGCCATAAACGAGCCCACATTGCGGTGATAACCCAGTGAAGTAAGCCAGCCCGAGACCATTGTTGTTTGCCGAAGGAATAGTCTCTGGAAAAAAACACTGCTATGCCACGTGAGCTTCTGAGTGGGACAATTTAGACAATTCAGTCCAGCGCAGTGAAGAGTTTGGCCTGTTTGTCAACACTTCTAAGGCTAAAGTTGTAGTCTTCTCTAAGAGAAGACTCCAAGCAAACTTTTCAATAAAAGAAAATAAGAAATTGGAGTAAAAACTTGAATAACTGTAAATACTCACTTACTTACGCAGAAAAATAAGATGTGAACCGTTTTATAACCTTCAAATATCGCATATCAAAACAAAACTGTATCATGCTGCCTTCCACTGAAGATGTCTTCGAGGAAAAAGGTGAGTCACATCTGGAATAAATAATTTAGAAAACGAATAGTAAATAAGATTTAACAAGTATCCTCCTTGAAGAACGTAGGCACTGTGTTGGATGAGCAGTGTGACTGCAAGAAAGATATCAGAACTAAACAAAAAGACGCCGTGAGAAAATTTATTAGCATTAACATTTTTTATAAGATCGGATCGTAGTCTTCAATGCAAATGATCCGTTGCTAAGTTTTCTCCATTTGTCTCAATGGATACGAGAACTGGACACTTGACCAATATGTAAAGAAAATAATTGATGCGTCTGAAACACATCTCTTACACATACCTTGGGTGGTGAAAATATCAAACGAAGATGTTCTTCATCGGATGAAAAGGCTAAACCAAATATTGCTCATTATAAAATAAAGGAACTTAATATCTAGGACACATTATAAGAGGCGAAAGATATCAGTTATTATAACTCATCGATGAAGGGAGAGAACAAGATATCTGCTGGATGACGAAGGAGCTCGTGGCTGAAGGATAGTAGTAGATGGTACAATTACACGTCAGAAGATGCCTTCCATGCTGCAACGACACGTCCAGGTCGTGGACCATCAGCCGCCATCAGGAGAAGACGCCTTAATCGGAAGAAGTGACCCTGCAGTGAAAGAGTCCAAACGCAGAGCCTCTGTTTCACCATATCGCGCTCTGAAAAGTTGCCGGGGATAAGGCTTACCCAGTTGTCACCAAAGCTTTGGCTGCTCGTGGAAATATACTGCCCACCTTAAGGCGTATGGGAAAGGCTACTTTATGTACCACTCTCTCTTCTGTCCCTATTCCTGTTCGCAGGAAGAGCTATTGTTGGTAAATCTCCACGTGAGCTTAAATATCTGTAGTTTCACTTTGATGATAATTTCGCGGGATATACGTGTATTTGGGTCTTCTAGGAACGTATGCTCTCGAAATTTTAACAGCAAACAGCAACGGGATACAAAACATCTCTATGGAAACGTATGCCACTGGAACTGACCGATCATCTCCGTGACACTTCCGCACTTACTAAATGAACCTGTAACATTTGGGGCCGGCCGCTGTGGCCGAGCGGTTCTAGGCGCTTCAGTCCGGAACCACGATGCTGCTACGGTCGAAAGTTCGAATCCTGCCTCGGGCATGGATGTGTGTGATGTCCTTAGGTTAGTTAGGTTTAAGTAGTTCTAAGTCTAGGGGACTGATGACCGCAGATGTTAAGTCCCATAGTACTCAGAGCCATTTGAACCATTTTTTTGTAACATTTGGGTCATCTGTGTTTGCTCTATCAGTAAGACCAATAAATAATGAAACATATTTTTTTCTGAAAGCAGGTTCGTTTTATTGAGGATTCCAACAATTAGACCATATTATTCCCTACTCTTTTGACTGCAAAACCGTATTTTCAAACATAATCTCCTTTCAGTGCTACGGCCTTACGCCATCTTACTCGAATGGTTGTAACGTATTACTATCTTTACGACGTTTCTCATCGAGCCATATACGTTATCTCGCATTTCTAGCTGCTTCTCTCGCACAGATAATGATAAAAATTCAGAAATTCCAGGGTCGCCACAAGCCCAAGCCCTACCTAGCCATTTAGAAAAAGAAACGGAGCTGGAAAATTATTAGTTAAGTTACTTTAATAATTTAATTACAAGTATGTTACTTTCTTTAAGTAGCCAAATAAATAGCACTCCATGTCGTGCATGAAGCAACTTGATTAATTCAGAATTGGAAATCGGAGTAAGTGGGTAAGATCAACACCACAACATTTACCTTTCATGTAGATTATTTATTGTATGTAAGTATTTGGTTGCACATCCTAACTACACATAAATGGTGCCCGACCAGAAATATTTAAGTAAGAATGACGTGAGAATGTAACAGAGCACAATTTAACTACAGCAAGAACAAAAACAGAAAACGGGGGTGGGAGACAATAATACTATCATCTCCTTTGCATTCATACTATAAAAATATCTCAGTGAGATTCGCATTACGATTCTACGCATGCACTATTCTTGACAGAGGTTTAAACAATGCACGAGGTTGTGCGATAATTATTCAACATACGAACTGCGTCTGCTGCTTGCAAACGGCCGAACTAGAGCACGTGGAGCATTCCGAATCAAACTGTTGTGCTGCTATGTAGAAAGCGCACGAAAGAACAAATACTCTTGCAGAAATTATAGCTCATTAAACAAGCAAACTGTTAAAATAAAGTCTACTGCGGTACCGTGGTGGACCAGAAGGGTCATTGATTACCAAACACGTGGCACAAAATCGACACGCAAAGACAAAAGCAACTTTCACAAAATATAAGATTAAAAATCATTAAAAAATCATACTCTCTTCGACATAGTATTACACTTACGTACGGATGAAGTGATCCTAACCAGCTTTGCCTAATCAGATTTACCGTTTAAAATTCTACTTCATCGTTATTCAAAATGAACAAAGTAACTTCCACACTTTTAACTCAAAACACCCAAAAATCGCCTATTTAAAGCGATATAATTATGGCATATTCGGAAAAATAACTCGCTTCACACGCTTCAGTTAAACTGAAGTTCTTAAGTGTTTCTGGAAACCTAAGATCACCTGTGCTCTCCTTCGAACGAGAAACAACAGTCTGCTCCCAGCAGACGATGACCAACTCAGCGTTTCCCACAAAACAAAACAGAAAACACACACATAATATACAATAGGTCTTATTTGAGTGCTCTGTCTTTCTGGAAGAGTTTATGAATTGGGCTAAAATCAGGTAGTAAAGTGAATGAGTTGTACCGAATTCGACAAGCGTCTTATGAAACGACTTCACAGAGACGTTTCATGGTTCGTAAGCCTACATAGTGCCATTCTACTGGTCGAAGTCGGAGCAAAAGTCTTGTTACATCAGTAACCTTCACATCATCCACATACTGCTTCCCGAAGAGAGCAGCCGTCATTGGGCCAGATGGAAGACGAAAAGTGCGAGATTCGGGTTTTAGAGTAGATGATAAAGAGCAGTCCAATGAAATTTTGTGAACTCCTCTCGGGATGCAGACTTGTGTGAGGCCTTGCACTGTCATGGGAAACAGAAGTTCGTTTCCCTTTCTGCCGTGACGAACACGCTGATGTCGTTTCTTCAGTTTCCTGAAAGTAGTGCAATACCTTCGCAGCTAATCGTTATACCACGAGGCAGGACATCAAACAGGATAACCCCAGACCGTCACCATGACTTTGCCGGCTGAGGGTGTGGCTTTGAACGTTTTCTTCAGAGTAGAGGTAGTGTGGCGCCATTCTAGGGATTTCCGTTTTGTTTCCAATTCGAAGTGATGAACCACTGTTTCGTCACCTGTGACGTTCTACAAAAAATTGTCGCGATGTGAGTCTCGTACTGTGCAAGCAGTTCCACACAGATGTTCCTCTGTTGCTCTTTATGGTCTTGTTAGGCGGCGAGGAATCCAGCAGGCGCACAGCTTTGAGTAACCCAACTGGTGAACGAGTGTTCAGCAGTACCAACAGAGACGTCCATTTGTGCAGCGAGGTGTCTGATTGTGACTCACCGATCACATCGAATGAGAGTGTCTGCACGTTCCAACACTGCAGGAGTTAACAGCTGTGTGCAGCCCAGCAGAGCGGACAGGTTTGCGCGACCTTGTTGCTATGATGACAGACGCCTCCCCCAAAGACTCATTGTGCTTTTGTTCGCTGCCATGTCTCCATAGACATTCTGCAAGCACCTATGAGTATCTTCAACGCTCTGGTATTCTGCTAAAAGAAACTCTATGGCAGGTCTCTACTTGGAGTGCATCACCATTACAGCCGAAAATTCGAACGCTGCATAAAGCGCCGTCACCTGTCAGAACCTCATGAAACTATAAGAGCTGAAGCGCGAATATTTACGATATCCCACAGCAAACTCAGCATTTTTTCAAGCGAAATTGGCCAAATAAAAAGAAGTATTGCTTTACTTATCGAATGCCCCTTGTATTTTACTGCTTGTTTAATCGTGACCAGGGTTTAAGGCAAATTGCCACGAGGACGCGTTTGGGACGCGACACGCGCCTGCGCCAGGTCGCGCGGCGTTGTGGTTGAGGCAGTTTCTTGCGCCGCGCGTCACGCGAGCTCTGTGGGAGGGGTGAGTCGGGGAGATGGAAGGCAGTCCTGCCATGTGCTCACTTCGGCATGGCGCTTATGGTCAGCGGCTGTATTGCCGATGCCAAAATCAGCATTACGGTACACTGAGTTTTATTGTCACTGAGTAGTGTTGCGTTTTCACCGTTTCAGCGCTCTACTTCTTTTCGTTAATTCAAAATAGTTTTCAGTGACATATATCAGTATACTTTTTGTTTTGTTTATTCTTTTGTCAAGAACAATGCACAGTTCAATAACTGGTGAACCATTAGCTACTGGAAGTATATATTCTGCCTCCACAATGTTTTCAGATCGTTAAGAAGGGACAGACGATTCATCGTGAGGGTAGTGAATAAGGAAGTAAGGAATATTATAAAATCATGTGACCAAAAGCAAGGCAGGAAAGTAAAACAAGGTTATATACTTGCTGCCTGTTATTCTGGCGTATCTCTACAATCTGTTAAAAAATGTCGAAGAGGCGTAATTTCCACAGATATGATCCCTTTGTACTCCTAGTAAAAAGCGTCCTAGATGTGGAGTACGTAAGTTTCACTGCCATTATTTGGATATGAATGAAATAAGAGACATTATACTACGTACATGTGGACATCACATTTCCACTGCAAGCTAGAAACAGTCGAGAAGCCCTCACGAATGACAATGTTTTAATCAGATCGTCGCGACGAGAAAAAGCATTTCAGTGGTCACATACACACTATCAGCATTAATAAACTAATTACACAACAGGCTACACAAATGAAGTAGTGGTTGGTATTATTACTGAAGTGTGAGTATCGCCAAAGAGCGTCGTGATCTATTTAATTTGTTGAAATGTATTGCTGACAAAGGCAGATCTACTTTCATGACAATGCTTTTCTAACGACGTGGACTCTTCCTCTCACAAAGCACATTTGGCTAGCTTCCGCATACCGGCCGCGCACCTTATTCTCAGCTGCTGACGATACACTGATCATTGTGTTGTGCCACATATCAATTGTTTACTTCTATCAATAACAACTATTTTGTTCGGGAATCAGGCATTGTCAGTTTGGCGAGGCGTAGGTGAGTAACCAGCATCAGGCCTGTGAGTGTCATTCCACTTGAAGGGTACGCTCATCATTACTTTTATACTGCTCAGATAAAGAAAAGGAATAAAATTCTTTGTAAAGTTTCCATTCCAGTCGATAGGTTATGGGATTGAATAAAAAATTGCAACAGAATTGGCGATTTATTATTGTGTGAGTTGTTAAACTTTTCTCATTCGAAGAAGCATCACTATTTGCGAGTACGGCCACATTTCTTCTGTTGACAGGTTTGATAGTACTTCTTTTGGATAAACACAATATAATTTGCACAAACTCATTTTTGCAGCAGCTACTGTGACAGAATTCTGAAACACAGTGTCTAATTAAACAAGTAATTGGCGACCAGAGAGCTCAATAGCTTACGAAAAACCTCTTTGTTCCGGTTTGTGGTAACATAAGAGAAGAAATTTCATGTTTATTTTTATACTAGGAAACTCTTGTCTCACTAGCTGTCGATAATTCTTAAATAATTACTGTCACTAGCATGAAACAAACAAATTAGAAAGTACATCTCATTTCGATGTCTCGAGCGGGTTAAAAAATATGAGGGATTATGTGAATATTCCATTCTCGAGGGCGTGAGATCGGGAATGACCACGCTACATAGGATCCATTTTCTCGAGATCGGAGACAGATACAGACCTCCTCCCAAGTCTAAACAAAAATTCAATATGTTAGCTAAATTTCATATACATCAGCGTATGGCGTAATACGCTCTAAACGCAAAATTATAGTGATCCCTATTTTTCATTGCAAACTTTTTGAATTTTGCGTAGTGTCTTACTAAAATGTGTACATCACAACAGATATGACCATTAGCGAGGTGACAGGCACTTCGCCACGTAACTGACACATAACGCTACAAGTAAGGCAAAAATCAAATATTTTCACTGAACTCTACCATCTGGTGAGCAAGATGTATGAGACAGGCGAAATACCCTCAGACTTCAAGAAGAATATAATAATTCCAATCCCAAAAAAGCAGGTGTTGACAGATGTGAAAATTACCGAATTATCAGTTTAATAAGTCACAGGAGCAAAATACTAACGCGAATTCTTTACAGACGAATGGAAAAACTATAGAAGCCGACCTCGGGGAAGATCAGTTTGGATTCCGTAGAAATGTTGGAACACGTGAGGCAATACTGACCTTACGACTTATCTTAGAAGAAAGATTAAGGAAAGGCAAGCCTACGTTTCTAGCATTTGTAGACTTAGAGAAAGCTTTTGACAATGTTGACTGGAATACTCTCTTTCAAATGCTAAAGGTGGCAGGGGTAAAATACAGGGAGCGAAAGGCTATCTGCAATTTGTACAGAAACCAGATGGCAGTTATAAGAGTCGAGGGGCACGAAAGGGAAGCAGTGGTTGGGAAGGGAGCGAGACAGGGTTGTAGCCTCTCCCCGATGTTATTCAATCTGTATATTGAGCACGCAGTAAAGGAAACAAAAGAAAAATTCGATGTAAGTATTAAAACCCATGGAGAAGAAATAAAAACTTTGAGGTTTGCCGATGACATTGTAATTCTGTCAGAGACAGCAAAGGACTTGGAAGAGCAGTTGAACGGAATGGACAGTGTCTTGAAAGGAGGATATAAGATGAACATCAACAAAATCAAAGCGAGGACAATGGAATGTAGTCGAATTAAATGGGGTGATGCTGAGGGTATTAGATTAGGAAATGAGACGCTTAAAGTAGCAAATGAGTTTTGATATTTGGGGAGCAAAATAACTGATGATGGTCAAAGTAGAGAGGATATAAAATGTAAACTGGCAATGGCAAGGAAAGCGTTTCTGAAGAAGAGAAATTTGTTAACATCGAATATAGATTTAAGTGTCAGGAAGTCGTTTCTGAAAGTATTTGTATGGAGTGTAGCCATGTATGGAAGTGAAACATGGACGATAAATAGTTTGGACAAGAAGAGAACAGAAGCTTTCGAAATGTGGTGCTACAGAAGAATGCTGAAGATTAGATGGGTAATCATATAACTAATGAGGAGGTATTGAATAGAATTGAGCAGAAGAGGAGTTTGTGGCAGAACTTGACAAGAAGAAGGGACCGGTTGGTAGGACATGTTCTGAGGCATCAGGGGATCACAAATTTAGCATTGGATGGCAGTGTGGAGGGTAAAAATCGTATTGGGAGACCAAGAGATGAATACACTAAGCAGATTCAGAAGGAAGTAGGTTGCAGTAAGTACTGGGATATGAAGAACCTTGCACAGGATAGAGTAGCATGGAGAGCTGCATCAAACCAGTCTCAGGACTGAAGACCACAACAACAACAACAACAGTTTCGTTTGAAAAAGATTACAGGGTGTGCGCGCTTCGGCTGTGTCAGCACAGAGGGTCGCTAATCTGCGTATGCGAAATATGTGTACCCGTCGCAATTTGCGCAGGACCAGCGCGACATGTACGGAGCGCGTGCGTCGCGCAGTGATGTCGTGTCACAACACACGTGCTATGCGAGTCTCAATTTGCGCTTAGCCTAAGGTTAAGACACATTGTCGGTAGATAGGCGTGAATGCAACCAAAATACAAGCTAAGTAGCCTCACAACAAGAAATCGTGAATCAAGTTCTGCTGGACAATGCTGTAAAGAATAATGAGGTAGTTCCCGCAAACGATGATTGCGAACAAAAGAAAAATTGTTTTGTTAAAGTACAGGGCGGTTATAATTAAACTTCGCTACTTGAGAGGGCTCTACAAAAAACGAATATCATAGGGCGGTCAAACTTTTAAGGACATGCGAAAGAGAAATAACGAATAAACCATTGAAAGAAACACACTTCAATTTCCACATGAGAGGGTAACGTTTGTTAACTGCGTGCAATGTTTACGATCCAGACTACAAACTTTGCTCAATGTGCCGACCATTTGCATCTACGACAGCCTGGAACCACACGAGATATACCATTTCACAACTGCTCGCGACACTTTTCGAACAGTTGGCAGTAGTATGTTCAGCTGTGATGAAAGCTCCTGCACTGATTGAGGATCGCACTTCGCGTCCAGCATTTTGAGCCATGGCAACAGTAGCTTCTTCAACAATTTGTGGAGCAATTGGCCGTCGGCCTCTCCTAGGAGCAACTCCCAAATCGCCTGTTAATTCGAACTTCCTTATCATGTTCTTCAGTCTGTGCGAAAAGAGGATCTCTACGTATTTCTTTAATGCATCGATATTCGCGAAGAGAAGTAACACTATCAATGTTGTTTTGATAAAACAGCTTTCGCGTAAATTCCTGTTCATCTTGCCAGATCCATGTCTGCATGCCCACATACGGTGATAATTCCTTCTGCTGGACTTCGTGCTTGCCAAACTAATGCACACTAATGCTTGTGTTTCAGTCATTCCAGTGCCGGTGTCTAACAACGCGTCATGACACTAACACTAATAACAATGCAAGTGCTGCAATGCACAGTATGAACACCATTCCTATAAAGTTTGATACCTTTATGGTAAACAGTTTTCTTTCTACACTAGCTCAAGTAGCCAACAAGCACCCTATAATTTAGAGTGTGCACGAAAAGCAGTTTTCAAATTTAAAATCGCAAGTACAGGACTTGGAAAAAGCCATGAATGATGCAAAAATTTGCAGCACGCCAACTGGTATCAACTTAATCTCACAGGAAGTAGAAACACTAATGCAAGAAATCGTAGTGCAGATCCCCACAAACACATCTAGTTGATATCATGGAACACTTTCGAATTGCGTTTGCACAAATTGGAAATGAGGCTAAAGAATCAGTACTTCCGTACGACATATGAGTGCCGGTGCCAGAAAGCAGGGAAACCGTGTGAGTGCTCAATATACTGCATTTTCATGCTGAGAAAATGCGTTCCTCCACAATTATTGGTCGGTAGATAAAAGGTGCAGGATCAAAGAACAATCTTTCTCAGTGCACAGTTACAACTGCAGCGAAGCGTCAATGCGTAACTTCCTTGTGTTTATTAAAAAAAAAAAAACAAAAAAAAACGAAACGCTGGGTTCAAAAAATGGCTCTGAACACTATGGGACTTAACATCTGAGGTCATCAGTCCCCTAGAACATAGAACTACTTAAACCTAACCAACCTAAGGACATCACACACACTCATGCCCGAGGCAGGATTCGAACCTGCGACCGTAGCGGTCGCGCGGTTCCAGACTGTAGTGCCTAGAACCGCTCGACCAGAAACGCTCGGAACAGAATAGTTATTAGATGATGATCTGATTATAATTCTGATAAAACATTTGCCGAGGAAAATAACTAGACAGCACTGCGAACATTAAATGATTTCGATGAGCTGTTATGAGTTGTAGAGCATTTAGAACAAATTTGCAGTGAGGGAGTACCAGGTAAATTAAAAAAAAAGCACAGCACGACGTATTAAACATTTTCAACGACTCTAAGCCCCGTGACAAAATAATTTTGGGCGCCCACTGTGGAGGCAGCAAAATGATCGGCCGAGATACCCGGGGGCGTGAAGAGATGATCACTCACGGAAATATGTGTTCAGTGATCCTTTTAGAAATGAGAAGAGGAGAGAAAATGACTTTGAAAGACGGCACTAACAGCCAGTGCAAGACGTTACATTTCATAAAGATTCGCCTTTCTTAGATACGGACGACAGATACAGACAAAACGAGCGGATACCGGTAAATTAACGGTAGTTTTGGTCGAGACCTAGTTCAGAACATGCAAACGGCTTAATGGATCATCTCCGAGAATTCAAATACTAAAGACATTAAAACTGAACTAGTAAGGGAAGAAGTACAACTGCAGATGAGACTTTAATTCCACTGACTGAACTTAGTGCTAATGGTGATAAAATTGCGCCTTTTCCTCGATTCTGGAAGTTATGCTACCATAATATCCAGAAATTTGTATCAACAGCTTCGCAGCAGCAGAGATACCTGTACTCCAGAAAATGGTGTGCTTATAGTCACTGCAACTGGTCATAAAAGTTGTGCTATTACTAGACAAATACTCATTAGGAGCAAGACCCCAGATAGCTGCTTTGACGTGACTGTGTCGACTATTGAATCTGTAACTGTGGAGTGAATTTTTGACCATGACTGGTTAATACAAAGAAGATGTAGAATTGATTTTGAAAGAGGATGTTTAATTATTTGTCGTAAGAATGAAGAGTAGGAGATCAATTTTGTCAGATTTGTCAGAGAAGAGGCAGTTCCTGCAGGTTTAGTAGCTAGCATAATTAAGAAGAAGATAGATGACGGCATAAAAGGATCGGGAAGTCAAGTGAAAGATCCGGGGAAACTTCGATGGTTTAAGTAATTTGCCCACATCCTATAGGGAAGAATTACAAGCAGTCTTGCGTGCGCACGGAGGTATTTCTAGTAAATGTGGATTAATGAAAGAATGTTAGTATCAAATTAAGATGCAAATGCGTGAGACATTCAAGAAAAATGCTATGCAGCACCACTAGCTAGAAGAGAAGCTCTAGAAAAGAAAATCAAGAGAATGATAGAAAATAACAAAACTGGAAAGAAAGGCACCAAGTATTGCAATGTAGCACATACAGTACATAAGAAGAATGGGTCAGTCAGACTTCTAGAGGATGCTCTTGCTACCAGTCACTATATTCTGCTTGAGGAAGATCAGCCAGAAAGTATAAGAGAACTTTTGTACACGAATTTAATGGAAATTGTTATATTAGCAGTTTTGTCATGACGAATAGTTTCTGGCGGCTGGAGCGAGAGGAGAAAAGTCGGAAATACACGGCATTATTACACACTCTAAGACAAAAAAAAAAAAAAAAAATCCGAATCGGAAGGAAATCAGTAGATATGATGTACAAGCACAGAGTAATGAATAATCAAAATTTCAGAATATTCGAATGATGTATTCAAGAGGAAGAGCTTCACAAACTGAGCAAGTCGGTAATGCCCCACCCATAATGCTCCAAAGGTTCCTAATTGGGGAGAGATCTGTCGATCTTGCAGGCCGAGTCTGGAAAGCACGAAGACAAGCTACAGAAACTCTCACCGTGTGTGAGCGGGCCTTGTCTTGCTGAAATGTAAGCCCAGGGTGGTTTGCCGTGAAGGGCTGTAGAATGGGGCATAAAATATCGTCGACGCACCGCTGTGCTGTAAGGGTGAAGTGGATGACAACCAAAGGGCTCTTGCTGTGAATTGAAATGGCACCCCAGACCATCACTCCTGGTTGTCGGGCTGTATGCCAGGAGACAAGCAGGTTGGTATTCCGTCACTATCAGGGATGTCTTCAGACACGTCTTCGCATGTCATCGGGCTCAGTTCGAAGCGGAGGCTCATCATTAAAGACAGTTATACCCCAGTCAATGAGACTCGACGCCGAAAGCGTTTGTGGAGACGCCTAGGACAGCAGAGTGATACCAACATGACTGTCGCCCATCATATGGCCTGTCAACCAGGAGTGGTGTCCTGGAATGCTATTTCCTTTTGTTGTCATCCGCAACACCCTTGCAGCACAGCGGTATATCAACGATATTCTACACTTCACTATGTTGCCTCCCCTCCCCATGGACAGCCATCCTGGGATTACACTTCAGCAAGATAATGCCCACATACGGTGATAATTCCTTCTGCTGGACTTCGTGCTTGCCAAACTATACCGTGGCCAGCAAAGTAGCCAGCTTGTAAGAGGCCCATGATTAAGGAATTTATTGCTATCGCACTTGAGCAGATGTAATTTCGATGGATTGCTCACGCGCTGCCTGCGATATGTAAGCTATAAGAGAATCTCAGATCAAAGAGCAGTGTTCACTGCAGTAGGAACTGTGTAATAAGTAGTTGCTAGCTGTCTGGTGTATCGAGTTGGCTGGGCCGGTCGTGTGGAGCGATGGCGGTGCCTGAGCGATATAATATAAGGTAAAAGCAGCCTCTCGCATATGTAGTATTGTTATATCAAGTCCCATGCAAATGTTTAAAAAAATCAGTAATAATCTTTTTTGTAAAAATTAACTTTTGACAATCATTCATCTCAATTTAAAGAATTTACTGATTTCTCCAATCCATGGTCATCCCGATTATTGTAAAGAGGAATCAGTTATTTCTTTTTATACATGACAAATCTATCGGCCAGCATTGCACTGCGCTGTGCCAGAAAAATTTATTATAAGAGCCCATATACATGCGTTATCGGGCGACTTCATTGACGTAAGAATTTTCAATTTATTTAGTATGATCTTTCAGGGCCATGACGCAGCACTTCTGACGTCCAAAATTTATCAGTTTAAATTCACAGTCAATTACTGAAAGCTTATAAGTGAGCCACAATTTTATTGGGAGATTAGTCACATTTTATTGTTCAAAGAATACGGAATTTATCTGTTGGTAGGTTACGCTGAATGTGAATGCTATATAATCAATGTATTAGTGGTAGGTTACGGAATTCTTTTATTGGAAGGATATGCTGAATGTGAATTATATACTTATATTTTTTACTGTTGGGAGGTTTCGGAATTTATCTGTGGGGAGGTTACAAGCTCTCTCCCCAACTGAGAAAGTTTGGAGCATTATGGACATGGCTCTGCAACCTTCTTCCGATTTTGATGATTTAAAGCGGCTACTGGACAGAATTTGGCATGATATCTCTGAGGAGGACATCGAACAACTCTATCAATCAATGCCAAGCGGAATAATTTATTGCGTAAGGGTCAGAGGTGAAGCAATGCATTACTGATTTACTCAGTTTGTGATGCTTAATCTCTTGAAAAAAATTATCCAATTTTTCTAAAATTGTAATCGTTAGCTTGTCTGCTGCATATGTATACCACATCTATCATTGTCCATCCAGGTTCGGACGAGATACGCGAGGAAAATCCATTTGTAGAACGTAATAGTCTATGTAGATGACAGTGAGGAGAGCACACAGGCACATTGCATAAAGATCTGACTACATATAAATCAGAGGGAGCTACCCTCAGTTGGCAAAATTCGGAATTCGTAAGAAAAAAGATACAATATTTAGGGAATACATCTCGTCACTAAGAATTGAATCAGATCCAACTGAAAATTTTCTGGTACCTGTTAAAAACACCTTGAATCATGTCTAAGTTTCTGTGGATACTACCGATGTTTCATTAATGGCCTTCGAACACATTTATATCACATATTTCTCTTGCTAGGATATCCACAACTGTTATTCATCGTTAATAATAAAAATACAACACAGTTAAAAACTATTTATTTCTAGAAAGGAAAGCGCAAAACGGTTTCAGTACATACGTCCCATCGTTAGTGCATATTAAAATGTGAGTCCACAAAGGATGCATAACTGAGGATCTACATCTACATCTACATGGATACTCTGCAAATCACATTTAAGTGCCTGGCAGAGCGTTCATCGAACCACCTTCACAATTCTCTATTATTCCAATCTCGTATAGCGCGCGGAAAGAATGAACATCTATATCTTTCTGTACGGGCTCTGATTTCCCTTATTTTATCGTGGTGATCGTTCCGCCCGATGTAGGTCGGTGTCAACAAAATATTTTCGCATTCGGAGGAGAAAGTTGGTGTTTGGAATTTCGTGAGAAGATTCCGTCGCAACGAAAAACGCCTTTCTTTTAATTATTTCCAGCCCAAATCTTGTATCATTTCTGTGACAATCTCTCCCATATTTCGCGATAATAGAAAACGTGCTACCTTTCTTTGAACTTTTTCGATGTATTCCGTCATTCCTCCCTGGTAAGGATCCCACACCGCGCAGCAGTATTCTAAAAGAGGACGGACAAGCTTAGTGTAGGGAGTGTCCTTGGTAGGTCTGTTACATTTTCTAAGTGTCCTGCCAATAAAACGCAGCCTTTGGTTAGCCTTCCCCACAGCATTTTCTATGTGTTCTTTCCAATTTAAGTTGTTCGTAATTGTAATACCTAGGTATTTAGTTGAATTTACGGCTTTTAGGTTAGACTGATTGATCGTGTAACCGAAGTTTAACGAGTTCCTTTTAGCACTCATATGGATGACCTCACACTTTTCGTTATTTAGGGTCAACTGCCACTTTTCGCACCATTCAGATATTTTTTCTAAATCGTTTTGCAGTTTGTTTTGATCTTCTGATGACTTTATTAGTCGATAAACGACAGCGTCATCTGCAAACAACCGAAGACGGCTGCTCAGAATGTCTCCCAAATCGTTTATATAGATAAGGAACAGCAAAGGTCCTGTAACACTAACTTGGGGAACGCCTGAAATCACTTCTGTTTTACTCGATGACTTTCCGTCAATTACTGCGAACTGTGACCTCTCTGACAGGAAATCGCAAATCCAGTCACATAACTGAGACGATATTCCATAAGCACGCAATTTTATTACGAGCCGCTTGTGTGGTACAGTGTCAAAAGCCTTCCGGAAATCCAGGAATACGGAATCGATCTGAAATCCCTTGTCAATAGCACACAGCACTTCATGTGAATAAAGAGCTGGTTGTGTTTCACAGGAACGATGTTTTCTAAACCGATGTTGACAGTGTGTCAAATTGGATCAAATGGCACTGAGCACTATGCGACCTAACTTCTGAGGTCATCAGACGCCTAGAACTTAGAACTAATTAAACCTAACTAACCTAAGGACATCACACACATCCATGCCCGAGGCAGGATTCGAACCTGCGACCGTAGCGGTCGCTCGGTTCCAGACTGTAGCTCCTAGAAGCGCACGGCCACTCCGGCCGGCGACTGTGTGTCAATAGACCGTTTCCTTCGAGGTAATTCATAATGTTCGAACAGAATATATGTTATATAATCCTGCTGCATATCGACGTTAATGATATGAGCTTGTAATTTAGTGGAATACTCCTACTACCTTTCTTGAATATTGGTGTGACCTGTGCAACTTTCCAGTCTTTGGGTACGGATCTTTCGTCGAGCGAACGGTTGTATATAATTGTTAAGTATGGTGCTAATGCAGCAGCATACTCAGAAAGGAACCTAATTGGTGTACCGTCTGGACCAGAAGACTTGCTTTTATTAAGTGATTTGAGTTGCTTCACTGGTTAAATGGACTGACGGAAAAACATCCCAAAACAAAAAATTGATTAATGTAGAGTAATGAAATTTCGGCAATGCATTTGTCTAGGTAGCATATTTAAGGGATTAACATGGCAAGAACACAGTGTAATGTAACGGCGAGACAAGCCGCTGTAAATGTGAAATGCCGATACATTCATAACTGTTATAACCGCCAGAATGTTGAACGCAAGCATGCAAACGTGCATGCATTATGTTGCACAGGTGCCGAAAGTCAATTTGTGGGATGGAGTTCCATGCTTGTTGCACTTGGGCCGTCAATATAGGGACGGTTAATGCTGTTTGTGAATGAGGCTCGAGTTTTCGTCCAACGATGTCCCGTATGTGCTCGACTGAAGGCAGATCTGGTGATAGAGTAGGCAAAGGCAACATGACGACACCCTGGAGGGCATATTGGAGTACAACAGCGGTATGCGGGTGAGCGTTCTCCTGTTGGAAAACACTTCCTGGAATGCTGTTCATGAATGGCTGAATAACAGGTTGAATCACCAGACTGACGTACAAATTTGCAGTTGGGGTGTGTGGGATAACCACTAGAGTGCTCCTGCTGTCATACGAAATCACACCCCAGATCATAGCTCCAGATGTAGGTCCAATGTGTCGAGTGCGCAAGCAGGTTGTTTGCAGGCCTCCTCCTAACCAGCACACCACCATCACTGGCAGAACCAGCTTTGATCAGAAAACTTAACAGGCCTCCACCCTGCCCTCCAATGAGCTCTAGCTTGACACCACTGAAGTCGCAAATGGCGTTGCTTTGGGGTCAGTGGCATGCATGCTACAGGCGTCTGGTGCGGAGCTGTCTTTGAAGTAACCGATTTGTGACAGTTCCTTGTGTGACTGTGGTTCCAACTGCTGCTCAGATAGCTGCTGCAGATGAAGTACAATGCGCCAGAGCCATGTGCCGAGCATGTTACTCTTCCCTGTTGGCAGTTGCACATGGCAGTGCGGTGCGACCGTACATTGTCGCAAGCACCGCTGCCAGCAATCATGCACAGTGGCTACATTCCTTTCAAGTCTTTTTGCAGTATCGCAAAAGGAAAATTAGCTTTTCGTAGCCCTACTAGACGACTCGCTCAAACTCAGTGAGATGCTGATAATGGGCTCTTTGTCGACTTTGAGCCATTCTTGACTAACATCAACTCGCCACTTCTAATCTCAAAGGTAGTAACGTTCACTGCCGTTGCTGCATCTGTTTCAAGCAAACCTGATTTGCATCCTCATAGTGGTGCTATCAGTGCCACTCTTGCGTTACTGTCGCGAAATTGGAACAGACGTCATCTTTTAGACTTAAAAACACACTTTCCAACTTTGGAATATGTCGCACAACTCCTTCGTGGTGTTGTGATTTTTTCCCGTCAGTGTATGTTATATCAAATGGTCTGGAAAAACATCACGCGATAACATTCATTAGTCGAGTTCATCAAGGTGGGAAATGAAATACAGTTTGGCTAAGAGCAAAGCACAAGCAATTGCTCGGGGATTTGACCAGTTACACTATTTTCTGTTCGGATAAGAAACCAGATCATAGGATGTTATTCTTCATACTTGATTGTAAACTGCTGCGTAATACACTTGCTAGTCACCCCCTACCCCTCCCCCATACAGTAATTTAAAGAAAAAAATCAATATATTTCTGGTGAAATAACTGTGGTACTTGATGCTTATCACGTCTTCTGCAAAATTTCAAGGATATTTATGCGGAAACTCCACATGTCAAATAAAAAACAATAATTTTATAAAATTTTGTAACAGGCGTGGACGGAGGTAAAAATTCGTAGGTTCATGCTGAACATCAAAACAGAACAGGAGACGGATGAAGTTTCAAAAATGATCAAAACAATGTATCAGGATAAAATGGAGACTAAAATTCAGCAATATTACCTAATTAATGATGACACCTTGCACACAGGACCGACTTGAACTCAGTATCATGGCGACTATGCACACAAAAATATAATATTGATGATCTGATTAAAAACATACGTACCAGTTTTGCACATTTTGTTCCGAAGAAATTATTACAACAACTTCAAGATCAGGTGACCTTTGATAACATGACTATATCTATGTCAGCTTATTGAAGTATCTACTATCCAACATAACGATTAATGCATAATATTATGCTACAAACAACAGGCGAAATCATCACTTTGGACCTATTTGGATCACTACCCTAGTCTCGTGGAAATTTCTCACTGATCTTAGCTGTTGTGGAACTGTTTTCAGAATTCTTTCACTTCTTTCCACTGAGACTAGTTAACAACAAGATCATACGTAAAAAAAACTGAAGGAAGCTTATTACCTGAATAACATTTGACCTTAGTGTACCTTGTTGGGTAACAGACTGCAATTTAGTTCTAAATAATACAACTCATTCTTTCAGGAAGGGAAGATCCTTGATATTCTACTTCTACGTATTGTCCAATGTCTAATTTGCTGAAAGTATCATGAACACTCTTCAGAAAGAAATAGACGAACTGGATTAATAAGTTGTGCGATTTTGAAGATACGATTAACGTTTACCTCATGATAGTACTTATCTACCACCCTCTACTGTTAGCAGAAACCCCGCCAATATTTTTGATGATATAAGTGATTTTCCGTCACGAACTGAGTTGCCTACCGAAGAAAGACAGCAAATAGCATTATGGCATTTGGAGAAGATGCCGCCGGCCAGTAAATTAAAACATGTCTGATTATTGACACCTGTTGTGTATAAAGATGGATCACATTACAAGCCTTCAGTGGCAAGGGATGAAATCAAAAATCTCTGCAGTTGGGACGCTTTAGAATTCTAAAGATAGTGCATCCAAATTCTGTCATATTGGAGAGAATTAATGATGAAAAATGTTCTTCATGAGGAGAACATAAAAATGTACCAACGATGTATGGAAGAGAGTGAAAATGAATAGTGTTGTAGGAAAGAAATTTTCATATTGTGTTTGTATTGGGATATGACTGATTGGCTGAGAACCTTTTCTAGCAATTGAGCGTAGGAGACTGGTCGAGCATGCTACCTGTGAGTGGGGTTAATGAAGTGTATGAAGAAATTTTCATATGAATTACAAGGTGAGTAAGGCTGAGTGATGTGCATAAAATCATGTCTTGGTGTCGTTTCATATTAAATTTGTGGAAGTAATTATTAACATGTTTGACGGCGTGCGAAGTACAAGTTTTGGTTTTGAAGACATTCTTCCGTCTGTTTTCTTTTGTTCGAGTGCTGCCAGTACGCAACGCCATGTCATCGCCTATGCAAGAAGGTGGCTCGCAAAGGAGTTAGACGTCACTTCATATGATCCCAGGAACTGGCGTACCGTCTGCCAAGTAGCGCTGCCAATCTGCCCTGCATAGACCAGGCCGCGCACCAGTCTGCCCACTGCAAGCAGTATGGAAGCAGTTTGTTTATCAACAGATCCATGTGAGATGAAGGAACAACACGAATCTTCAGTTGCATGTGACAGACTAAGTGCTGGCCAGATTGTTTGCAAAGCAGTGTGTCCACGAGTGCAGTGAGTGATTCAAATAAAACAGTGTGGCGTTAAATGTGTTTATGTATGGATATGCTGACATTATGAGGCATTTATGTGCAAACATGTATCTACGTATGTACACTGTGTGCCTCAAATCTATCTCTGTCCCCTTCTAACTTTTTTCCTACGATTCTAAACCAACTGTTGACATTTACGTGATTAACATCGAAATATTATGCATCTTCTTTGTACTCATTTCACATGACATGAATACTCTTTGCTACCAGACTATATAATTAGTTTATGTTCGTCTACACAGAAATACTAACTGGGGAATAATTTTGTCTCAAAATGTAATTTTCTAAACATAGCAGGTTTTATTTAAAGAAAGAATAGAACAGATACGAGGGCTAAGAATATTGATTTAAAGATTATTAATATCTTCTATGAAATACAATTAAAAAGCAAACTAGTTAAAAGATAATTCCATGACACATTGCAATTATTTGACAATGGAATAATTTCATTGACAGCCTTTACTCATTTTTGCTAATTAAATTATATAAATAACATAATTTCCTTACAATGGGATTAATTATGCATTTGTTTTTGCCAGGAGACAGACTGTGTATTAAAATGTGTCTTTTAATGAACAGTTACCTTCATACTACTAAACACCATATTTTGTGGCATTCTCATTGATGTCATTTTGTACTCCTTTTTCGGAGTTATCTTTTAATGTACTGACATTATATGTATATGAACCACGTGCCTGTTGGTTCAGCATTATTTAGTATTTAGGTACTTAGCTATTTTTTCTTCCCTATCTACAAGGGCTCTTACTTTTTTGTAAATTTCACACTGAAACTTTATGCTGACATAAACTTCCAGTCGAAATTTATTTTATGATGACCCGGGACGTGTGAGGGTCTTATATACCTCAAATCAGAATATTTGTTATGTTTAGTGATTTTTTTTGTGAGCTCATTGATCAGCGTTCCACAGAGCGTATCTCTATTACTGGATGTATATGTAGTAGATGTTCGGATTATCTATCCTGTTTGTTGACACCTGATAGCTTGGGGTTGAATGTTCCCTTTTCTTTTCAGTGTTGCTAACGATGTTAGTAGATAGTTAATAGATAGTAGATAGTTTGGACAAGAAGAGAATAGAAGCTTTCGAAATGTGGTGCTACAGAAGAATGCTGAAGATTAGATGGGTAGATCACATAACTAATGAGGAGGTGTTGAATAGGATTGGGGAGAAGAGAAGTTTGTGGCACAACTTGACCAGAAGAAGGGATCGGTTGGTAGGACATGTTCTGAGGCATCAAGGGATCACCAATTTAGTACTGGAAGGCAGAGTGGAGGGTAACAATCGTAGAGGGAGACCAAGAGATGAATACACTAAGCAGATTCAGAAGGATGTAGGTTGCAGTAGGTACTGGGAGATGAAAAAGCTTGCACAGGATAGAGTAGCATGGAGAGCTGCATCAAACCAGTCTCAGGACTGAAGACCACAACAACAACAACAACAACGATGTTAGCCCACGATTTTTCCTCCACTGCTTCCAACCTCCGATCTATTTTAGCTCTTGGTTCCGCCTTCTGTGCCTTCATCGTTTCCTCCATCACATCTACATAACCCTTGTGTTCCTGGACTGCCTTCTGCTCCAGGGCACTGCCTTGGCCCAGCATACCAGCCACGGCTGTATCCTTTACGTTTCTTTAATGCCTTTATCTATCCTTCTTGCTCCTTTCTCATGAACTGAGTATTTAAACATGCTACCTAATTGCAATGACAGGTCTTGCACCTGTTCAGTTAGACGTTTGCAGCTCTTTGTAACCCGTCAGCGGTATCTCCGAGTGTATTTTTATTCTGGCACAAGTGTGACTGCTCCTGCTGCATTTTTGTCTGAGCCTTAGATACCTCCTTCACCTTTTCCGCGAACTGTTCTTGTGTCTCGCCTACTGATGGCGCTGTTTGGCTTAAATTACTTATATCTTGTGTCAAATGAGTAGCAGTTGTGTTTTTCTATCATTCCCCAAGCTTACAGGTTTATCTGATAATTCATTTGAAAGGTCAACACGCAGATCTTTTGCCAAGTCATTGAACTGTTGTGGTATGTCGATTTTGAATGCATCAAGAGTTCGATTTTGCTGTCCAAGTAATTCCTTTTGTGTATCTGTTTGTTTTTTTGTAAAATCATTAAATTTTTCGTCAATACTTTGTTTGAGTGTTTGTTTTTGCTCTTCCCTAAACTAGTTCCTCAAATTATTGAAGCTTTATTTAAATTACTGTTGTGACACTTGCATCGTGATCAAGGTTTTCGGTGTGCGCAATACACCCTGTCCAATCACGTTTGCATTAGGCGTAAGTATGGCAGGCAAAGAATGATGTAATAAGTTAACGGTGTTGCGCGTTATATTTTCACCAGGGGAAAAAATACTCCCTGGAGAAAATTGTGACCTTGTCTCGTCTACTGTCATCATCGTATCATTTAGAATGATAATGATCTGTGTCCATGTTAATTGAAAAATGTAATTAGTCGTCGTCACCGCGACCGACATCTTCAGTTTCTATTTCATTTGTTGCCACGTCCATGTCGGCGACA
Organism: Schistocerca serialis cubense; assembly: GCF_023864345.2. NCBI lineage: Eukaryota > Metazoa > Arthropoda > Insecta > Orthoptera > Acrididae > Schistocerca > Schistocerca serialis. The sequence goes on along the minus strand of NC_064641.1, from coordinate 466,756,056 downwards.
TCTTGCGCCTGGCTATGCGGCAATGGACTGGCAACAATGTGCCTATTGTGGATATTAATTTTTTGATAATGTAACAAAATGACAAAATAAATGAATACTTTTGAAAATGAAATATTCTGTTTCTAATAGGATACTACTACGAAACCTATTTCAGTGGTGCCTTGCTAACATGTATCAAAATACATTGTGGGCATAACTCAATTTTATGCACATATTTCTCTTTCTAAAATTAATTTTCTGTCCAAATGTCTTCTTATTTTACGAGAAGGCTTCAATTTGGAAACTGGATCGTGAACTTTCCTACCTTTTCGTTGGCTTTTTCGCTCCTTCCGGAATCAGCTCTCGAACTGACTATGTTTTATCTTTTGCACATCGTGTGATTTCTATGCTTGTTGCGATAATACAGAATCCCATTCGTGAAACAGGGAAAGACAGCAATTAGTATAATAGAAAATTTACAAAATTGTACAGTTATTTTAAATTATTACAAACGAGCTAACTCTCTTTCTATAACCCCGTCCTAGTGTAGGTCACCAGATATAGTGGTTAGGAAGAGAGATAATGTGTTTTGTTCAGAGTTGACGTGGTTATGCTAATGAACGTGTAGCTGCACCAGAAGCTGCAAGTCCAGAAACGAAGGAAAGTATGGATGCGTGCGGGTTACGAGACGTTGTGGCAGTTCTGGAACATTGGTGAAGATTAATTCTTTTGATTTCTGTTGAAACGTCCCCTTTGAACATTTTTACATGACTGTGCTTAAACTGACACACAATATTTTTAGCGCAACGCAATCTGACTTTCAAAATTCCCTACAAAAGAATGGCCCTGACTAACATTAAACTATACCTTTCACAAATCACTTACCTCACAAAAATCTTCGCTGCTCAAGCGACTGCAATACAGCGAGCGCCACTACTGCCAGCTAAATAAAAGATTCAAACTATGGAAGGCACTGACTACTGATAGGGATAGTTAGCAAATGAAAGATATTAATAGAGAACAAACAATGTATTTACCTTGATATCATCATATACAAATATAGCAGTTCATGACAAATTTCAAAACTCCGCCATCTCTCTCCCCACATCCACCACTGCTGGCGGCTCACCTCCAACTGCGCAACGCTACGCGCTGTTCACATCCAGCTGCCGCTGCCCAACTCTACAATGGCGAGTATTACAACAATGCAAAGCAGCCACAGACTGCACACAGCACAGCCAGTGATTTTCATACAGAGGTGGCGTTACCAATAAAAACCTAAACAGCCTAACAGCCTACTTACATAGAGAAAACATAAACAGCCTACTTACACTGTGTACGGCTTGATATTTACCTCGTCTCCCCAACGATGTACAGCAATGCTGACGTGACTGCGTCGGCTATTCTCTGTTCTTGTTGACTTCGTCTCATTTAAAAATTCAAGGCCTCGTCGTATCCGGAGGTGGAGATTAGGACGTAGCTCAGTAGGAGAATGAAAACTTGCGACTTCTGTCCACTATAATTTTTAGTTAACACAATACCGGGCGAGTGCAAGTACATACATCTTATCGCACCAGCTCATAAGACCGACATGCACCGAGATCGGAGAAAAAAAATTGATTGTATAGCTTTTAATTTTCTGTCAGCTTACTCTGATATAATCATACCTCCCTACGATATCTTTGCCGCTCGGCGACGCCGGGAGTAAGAATCATTACAAATATTTATTTATATGTGAAGGCAATTTAAAGAATCTACACATGTGGTAGCAGTGGATGTTTAGAGCCTGTCGTCGTCGTTAGGCTACTGCAGTCAGTAACGTATTCTAGTACTAATTACTTTTACCATATTCTGACGGTTTTAAGGTTTCAGTGTGAAGTGACTAATGTACTTTTATCAATCGAATGCTTCGCTGTCCGCTTCCTAAAATTATCAGCAAAAGAAAGTTCATAATTAGATACTTGAAGTGATGTATGACAGCAGCTAATGATATGACACATCATGCCGTCGTGTTACAGACTACATTTTCTGAGAATTCCTCCAGTTAAATTCAGTCTTGCTTCTACCTTACGTGCGATCAGTTTTACGTGGGTTTTCTACTCTAGATCGTCCCGAATAGCCATTCCCATATATTATGGATGTGACTATTTCCAGTGATTGCTCTGCAATCTTGTAACCAAACAATAAAGGGGTCTTCCTGTCTATGTATACGCAGTACGTTACATTTGTTTATGTTGTGGGTCAATTGTCACTTCCTACACCAAGCGTCGGTCCTCTGCAGGTTTTCCTGCATTTAGCTACAATTTTATAGCGTCGCGACTTCTCTATTTTAGTCTTTAGTTTTAGTTATGTCATGTTCAGTAGATCATTTTCCCAATTATTTTATCGATATGATGTGGAACAAGTCAGATGACAAGACATATATACACACACATGAATAGTGCTAATATTAACATTACTGAAATTTTTAGTTCTACACATGCAACTCCATTTAGAGGTACAATTTTTTTTTTACTATTTCTGAAACAGAAACTCGTCCATGAAGTAGTAGGAGTTGTCCAAAAGAAATGATTTTAAGCTAGATTTAAAACTTGATCTGCTACCTGCGAGACACTTTTATGTTGTTGGGCAAATGATCAAAGATTTTTCTTGCTGAATAATGCACTCCTTTTTGAGCAACTGATAGCTTCAATAACGGATAGGAAAGGTCATTTTTCCCTCTAGTGTTGTATGCATGAACACCGCTGTTCTTCGCGAATTGAGATGAATTATTTGAATTGAGATGGATTATTTGTAACGAATTTCATTAGCGAATATATATACTCTGATGGTGCAGTTAAAATACCTAACTCCTTGAAAAGGTGCCTACATGACGTTCTTGGGTGAACACCACTAATTATTCTCACTGCTCTCTTTTGTGCAATCTATATTTTACGTCTAAGTGGTGAGTTACCCCAGAAAACTATTACATAAGACATTATTGAATGGAAATATGCAAAGTACGTTAGGAAGCTGATCTGTTTATTACCAAGACTAGTAATTATACGAAGAGCAAAAGAAGCTGAACTTAGTGGTTTGAGAAGCTTTGTAATATGCTTCTTCCAGTTCAAGTTGTCATCAATGTGAACATCCAGAAATTTGGAGAAACCTACCCTGTTAACTCAGCCCTGTTCATATGCTACATCAATTGTCGTTATGACTCTATTCAGTGTACTGAACTGGATGTAGTGAGTGTTTTCAAAATTAAGGGAGAGTCCATTTTCTGAGAACCACTTACTAATTCTTTCAAAGAGGAGTGGGATTTATTATAACATTCGTGTCATCTGCAAAAAGTACTGTTCCGCTTGCTGAACATTAAGTGGGAGGTCATTCACATGAATAAGGAACAGCTGAGGACCCAAAATTGAACCCTGTGGGACTCCCTTTGTGATAACTCCCCATTCACTAGAATTTACCACCCTTCCAACATTATTTGTGCTATTCAGCACAACTTTTTGCTTTCTGTTCATTAAGTATGATTCAAACCAGTTTTGTATATAGCCTTCAATTCCATAAAACCTGAGCTTATCTAAGTGTGTGACGTGATCCACACAGTCAAGTACCTTGGAGAGATCACAAAAATTCCAACTGGCGATGATTTGTTATTTAGGGCTTGTACTATCTTATGGGTAAATGTGTAGATAGCATTCTCAGTCGAGTAACCATTCCGGAATCCGAACTGTGACATGTTGAGTAAATTATTTTCACTTAAATGTGAGACTTCTCTTGAATACATAACTTTTTCGAATATTTTAGAAAATCAAGTCAGCAATGAGATTGGTCTATAATTATTTAAGTCACTCTTGTCACCTTTCTTATGAAGAGGTCTGACAATTGCGTATTTCAATCTGTCTGGAAAAATTCCCTGTGCCAGCAAAGCATTACATATATCGCTAAGGACTCCACTTATTAAATTAGATCAAGACTTCAAAATTCTGTTAGAGACTCCATCAACACCACATGAGCTCTTGTTTTTCAGTTTATTTATAATTCCCTTAATTTCAGTGGAGGATGTTGGTGCTATTTCTAAAGGCCTAAATTCCTGGGGAATGACACTTTTAACATTTTTTTTTTGCTTTTTCAACTGAATCCTTTAACCCAATTTTTGCTGCTACATTCAGAAAGTGATTGTTAAAAATACTTGCAACTTGTGAATTATCACACACATCATCATCGCCGGCCGAAGTAGCCGAGCGGTTCTAGGCGTTACAGTCTGGAACCGCTACGGTCGCAGGTTCGAATCCTGCTTCGGACATGGATGTGTGTGATGTCCTTAGGCTAGTTAGGTGTAAGTAGTTCTAAGTTCTAGGGGACTGATGACCTCAGAAATTAAGTCCCATAGTGCTCAGAGCCATTTGAACCATTTTTGAACAACATCAACATTTAGCTTTATTGCTATGGTATGCTGTGCACTGTCAGGCTGCCCCGTCTCCCGTTTACAGTACTCCATATAGTTTTAATCTTAGTATCCCCATTATTAATTTCTGTCAGAACACATAAGCTTCTCGACTTCTTAATGACTTTTCTTAAAATATTGAAGTATCTTTTGTAGTAAGCAAGTAATGTCGGGTCCTGACTTATTCTGGCCTGTCCATATATTTCCCTCTTCCTCTTACACGATATCTTAATTCCCTTAGTTATCAATGGTTTACTTGACTTTGTAATGGCTTTTTTGGATAACGTTTCAGGAAAGCAACTCTCAAATATTGAGACAAATTACGGTGGAACAGACTGAATTTGGCATCAGCATCATTTTCTGTGTATACTTCATCCCATTCTACCACTTCTATGCTGCACTTAAAGCATTGTATCTTGTTCGAATTAATAAGCCTCCCTGCCTTGTATGAACCTGTCTGAATCCTGTAAGGTGCCGTATGTGTTATTTCCATTAACTGTGCATCATGATCAGATAGCCCGTCAACAACTGGGTACATATTAATTGTTTCTGCCCTAACACTGTCTATGAAAATGTTATCGATAAGTGACCTACTATCCTGCTACACACGAGTTGGAAAATTTACAACAGATACTAGATTGAAACAACCAAACAAAGATTCTAGCTCATTTTTCCTATCCGTATCTTTTAAGAAATCTACATTAAAATCACATACAACAGCATCATTCGGGAAAAACCTCATTACACGACGTTATCCACTACGTCATTTAAATATATTGTGAAAAATTTGGATCCTGTAACACTCCACTGAGGTACGCTGATGTTACGTTTACGTCTGAAGATTTCTCTGTCTGGAAGAAACTCCTCGATTCAATCACATAGCTGATCTCTTATTTTGTACGTTCGTGCATTGTTCATCAGGTGACAATGTGGATAGGTACAGAACACATTCCGGAAGTCAAGGAACACGACATCTACGTGGGCGCCTGTACGTACTGCTTTCTGGGTCTCTTGGACGAACAGTGCGACCTGGATTTCAGAAGATCGTTGTTTTCGCAACCTATGTTGTTTCCTATAGTGGAGATTTTCGGTCTCCAGGAATTACATAATACGCAAGCATAAAACATATTAAAAAATTATACAACAGGTCGACTTCAGGGATACAGGCCTATAGTTCTGTGCATGTGCTCGACGATCCTTCTTGAAATCAGGAATGACCTGCACGAGGTGGCGTAGCGGTTATCATAGTGGACTCGCTTTCGGGAGCGCACGGTTCAAATCCCCGTCTGGTGTTCCCGTTTAGGTTTTTCGTGATTTCACTAAATCGCTTAAGACAAAGCCGCCGGAATGGTTCTCTTGAAAGGATACGACCGATTTCCTTTCTCATCCTGAGTCCGCTCCGTCTCTAAACAATAATCTTCCTTCCTTCCATCGTAATATGTTATTTAGCTAGTGGGCTCATAATTGTAATTCTTGATATTGTCGGTATATAAATAGCACGTTTATTAACACAAAACACAAGGCAGAAACTATGTACAATACTTTTTTAATATACTACACGAGTAAAGCAAAGTGACCCATGAAAACCTAACAAACTCATGGGACTTCTAGACGTTCATAGACATCCTATTAAAATGTAGAAAAGGTCAAATATAACACATAAAATCACCAGGAATGCTTCATTATGCCGCCAACCTACGGTACGCTGCTGCCAGAACAGGAGCAAGTTTTACCGCATACTTTATGTAGAATACTACTGGTATCCCGTCAGGTCCAGTGGACTGCTCTTCGTTTAGCAGTTTTTGTTGATCTCGTAGTCGCTTAGATCAGTATGCCATTCTGACGTTCTTGCAACGATTTAAGGAGGAACCAAGCTATGATCTATTCTGAAAGACCCACGTTTGCAAGCCACAAGTACTCCGCTACCCTAGTAGCCTGTTTCTAAGGGGGTCCTACAGTTTGTCCACCCGTTAGCAGAGGTCGAGAAATCCGTGTCGATGATCAAAGAATCGTTCGAGCATCTGGCTTCAGTCTTTCACTCAGTTCTAAACCAGACACCGCGATCGGTTCAGGGAACAATGCCACGAAACGGTAGATCTGCTTCCACCCCTTGCGCAGTGTTAGTTGTCTTCAGCAAAGCAGCCACTATCTGTAGGAACTGAAGATGGTCTCTGTAACTGGGCGGCAGGCATCATTGATGCCAACACAAGCAACGATTTATAGCCTGATGCACCCACTGCTCTCAGTCGCTGCCGAAATGATCGCTGAGAAAGCAAACACAGTGGATTCCGTCCTGATCACAGCTTCCATAAAGGCTCCGTCACCCACCTGACGTTGTGGCTCCTTCTAATAAGCAATCCCATCCTCTGTGCTTGTCCAGACCTTTCAGGAAGAGTACTTTCAACAGTGGGCAGTACCTCATACCTGTTTTTAAAGTATAAGGGGACGGCCATGCGACCAATACCCACTTTTGTCTTCGGTTTAGAGATACGCGATCCCCTCACTGTTCACCATTCACCATCAAGTAAGTGTCGACCAACAACGACGAAAAATTTGGAAGGCGTTGCGACATCAGGGATACCAGGCGACGCTACAGGCACCAGAGATGCAAAAGCTGTAAGTAGGCTGTTTATGTTTTCTCTATGTAAGTAGGCTGTTTATGTTTTCTCTATGTAAGTAGGCTGTTTATGTTTTCTTATTGGCAACGTTACGTAGCGCTCAATATGAAAATCACTGGCTGTGCTGTGTGCAGTCTGTGGCTAGTTTGCATTGTTGTCTGCCATTGTAGTGTTGGGCAGCGGCAGCTGGATGTGAACAGCGCGTAGCGTTGCGCAGTTGGAGGTGAGCCGCCAGCAGTGGTGGATGAGGGGAGAGAGATGGCGGAGTTTTGAAATTTGTCATGAACTGCTATATTTATATATGATGATATCAAGGTAAATACATTGTTTGTTCTCTATTAATGTCTTTCATTTGCTAACTATCCCTATCAGTAGTTAGTGCCTTCCATAGTTTGAATCTTTTATTTAGCTGGCAGTAGTGGCGCTCGCTGTATTGCAGTAGCTTGAGCAGCGAAGATTTTTGTGAGGTAAGTGATTTGTGAAAGGTATAGTTTAATGTTAGTCAGGGCCATTCTTGTGTAGGGAATTTTGAAAGTCAGATTGCGTTGCGCTAATAAAATATTGTGTGTCAGTTTAAGGACAGTCATATATAAATTGTTCAAAGAGGACGTTTCAAAGCATTCCTCTCAGATGACATAGCGCCACCACAATGTAGGGGAACAGCCTGAAGTTTGTCGATCATGGCCAACACGTTTCCAACAGTTTACGGACCGTGGTCAATTCTCTCTGCATCTGTATACAATAGGCGCAACCCTGCTCTTCTTTAATCAATGTTCTTCAATGCTACAAAGAAAATAACTTTAAGCCAAGCAGTTGCTGAATGTAGTCTAATAACTGCTGCTACGCTATTCTGGTTTCTAATATTCTCCAGAGTCATTTCAAACAATTAAATTCAGTAATATTTACACAATACTTAGAATAAGATAGGTTACACTAGTTAACACAGTAAAATATACAGATACACATCACTTCTCCACAGAATCATGTGACAGCAAAAACTGAACTAAATCCTGTGTATAAGCAGAAACTGTTGTTCACCTGGCGTATCCCCTACCTCTACTCACCGATTTGCAAGAGCTACAGTTCTGTGTGGAGGCAAATTATTACGCCAAATACACACCACAGTTGCGAAAATCGCTCGCCCTCAATTAAATGTGACCTCACGAAATGGGTACCAATTGATTAGTGGACAAATTCAAAATTAAAGCAGCACATTCTCTCACCAAACAGTATCACACAGACGGCTGAGTTTGGTGCCTGAAGCTCCCCAGCTTCCGATCTTCTAACCTCGACAAAAAAAAAAAAAAAAAAAAAAAAAAAAAAAAAAAATATATATATATATATATATATATATATATATATATATATATATATATATATATATTCCCAGACGGAGTTTAATGCATTAGCAATATACTCGTACATCGTAAAAAAGTTACTTACCTACCTTTGTCTCTGAGCACTATGGGACTCAACTGCTGTGGTCATCAGTCCCCTAGAACTTAGAACTACTTAAACCTAACTAACCTAAGGACATCACACACATCCATGCCCGAGGCAGGATTCGAACCTGCGACCGTAGCAGTCACACGGTTCCGGACAGCGCGCATAGAACCGCGAGACCACCGCGGCCACTTACCTACCTTTGTCGAACACATTTTCATTGTTCATGGTGGTGAGAAATGGCTGTCCAACAACATACATCTTAAATAAAGCAATAAATGAAAGGTACCTTCTAGGCCATTACAGTTTTCGCAGTTGCTCAAAATGTGTACAGATATTAAACGTTTAAGCCGCCTGCCGGTGTTGGTCTTTCACCTGCAGTCGGTGGCGATGCTGAGCTGCTGGTCAATACTTCCATGCAGAGGTCGTCTTCCTACCTGGTGCAGTATGCGAACAGCACTTCAGTCTGCACCTTTTGGTAATGTCTGGTAGGATTCTAATAAGAGGGGTCGCCGTTAACGGCAAACACACTCACCATTTTGTCTGAGGAAAGTGCACTGGTGTGTCACAAGAAACAATTGCAACCCTCCAGACCTGCAATTTCCACACTGCTCGCAGCTGGGCGGCAGACAACTTCCGCTGTCCATCCATTGGCACTAGACTGGCCTTTCAGTACCGCCACCACAGCTTCCGCCATCACATTAGTGAGTTTCACCAACTTGATGGGCCCAATGTCCTCCACCGCTAGGAAGAACAATCCCTCTACAGGCACTGGTGACATCTCCAGCTTCACTAGCACTGCCACTGCTGCCACCAAAGTCACACCAATTGTGGGGAAGATGGATAGTCGTCTTCGGTTAATTTGTAGAATTTTGGGAAGATGTGGCTCATCTGTAAAGGAGACCGCTTATAAAACACTAATACAACCTGTTCTTGAGTACTACTCGAACGTTTGGGATCCCTATCAGGTCGGATTGAGGGAGGACATAGAAGCAATTCAGAGGCGGGCTGCTATATTTGTTACTGATAGGTTTGATCATCACGTGAGTGTTACGGAAATGCTTCAGGAACTCGGGTGGGAGTCTCTAGAGGAAAGGAGGCGTTATTTTCGTGAATCGCTACTGAGGAAATTTAGAGAACCAGCATTTGAGGCTGACTGCCGCCAACTTATACTTAGCGGAAAGACCACAAAGATAAGATAAGAGGGATAAGGGCATGTACAGAGGCATATAGGCAGTCATTTTCCCTCGTTGTGTTTGGGAGTGGAACAGGGAGAGAAGATGCTAGTTGTGGTACGAGGTACCCTCCGCCACGCACCGTATGGTGGATTGCAGAGTATGTGTGTAGATGTAGATGTAGATTTACGACAGTTCCCATTGCCACAGCACCTATGAAACTCGCAGCCTAGAATAATAGCAAACGTCACAGCCAGCTCGCCTATGTTGAGGATCTGGTGTTTCCATCCCTCTCCACCAGGGCGGAGAGTCTGGGAGTACTGTGTAACTGCAAGACCACTAGTGGTCTTTTTTTCTCCTCTACAGCATAGCTGACAAAGACCAGAGTTTCCATCCGTAGCTCTCTACTTGGTTCCGTGGGTCAAGAGTTTGGCACTCTGGCTAAGCATTTCGATTGTGACGGTGGGCTACGCTACGGAGACATTCTCCATCATAAAGACACATCCTCGCCACTAATACTGCAGCAGTTGCCTGTGACAGGCCAATTCTGTCTGCACACCGGCGACACTGGGCTGCCTTGGCTGTCACACTGTTGATGGTTTCTGCACCCTTCTCTCTGCCTGAGTTAACTGCTGCCTGTGCGTTGCTGACCTGCAATTTGGAATTTTTACTACTGGAACTGAGACTTGTACAACTGGCGACACTTTTTCAAATAGTGGACTTTCTTGAAGCATTCCAGAGAAGGATGACGGAGTTATTTCTGACAATACGCTTGGTGCCTGGCTACAGTACTGCTTACTGCGTAGTAAACTGTGCAATAAAATATCCAGTCAGAGAAACTTTACTGACAGTATAAGGTGCATATATGGAAATGAAATCTTAAATCAAGGCCAACTGAATATAGTGCTTCTATTTCTATAAAAGTATATTTTGTCGTTCACAAACGATCCCTCATTTAATCTGATATCTTTAAGAAACTGTTGTCCTTAAATAATATAGTTTTTGTAAGGTTTTCTTTTGTAACTGAGAAATCTATTTATTTGTAACAACAGCCACAAAATTTTTGCAGAGTTTATATTTTTGTATTCTTCTCAGTATCACTGAAATTGCTGCGTCATACCACATTACTTTATACTCATCATCAGTGAAAAACTCGTTTTCAGCATTCTACTTCTTATTTTTTGTAGTAGATTCTTGGATGCCAGTCTTCTTGGTATCCTGAATATACATCCATAGTTGACACTCTCTTGAGTTATTCAGCATCTTTTTTACTAAAAACATTCCATCGCTTTCTTTATCTGCTACATCTCTTTGTTCTCCTCCCACCACCAATAAATTTAACGTAGCTAATGGCAAACAGTCTCGTCTGTGCCCACAAGCGTGTTCCGAATTGGGAAGCAGAAATATGGGAGGTATGAATGTGGCTAAATCGTTCTCCCAATGTTTCGCTTAGCGAAAGGGTGTGTTCATTACTACTAAATACCGTGAGATTTCTTCAAGTAGGATTTTTAAATGGTCATTTACCAGTTCATTCTTCGAATTTTGTGCCCCGCCATCGAATGTGGGGAGAAGGGTAGGTAATTGGATAAGTAAGAGTAACGTTCAAGAGGTTACCAGTGAGTCTGAAATCAGCACAAGGGCCTAATTCGCAAGTATGTGTTTCTGGGGCAACGTCTGTGAATGTGGCTCACGTCTTGTGCTCAATTTCTTCATAGCAGAATCGCTCATGTAAAATGCATGACACCCTCCTTCAGATTTGCCTACGTAGTTAACAATTAGAAATCCCCTTTATCATCGATCATCGGATATCAAATAGTGGCACCTTACGAATGTATCACCTTTGACTGCAATTTGGGACATCCTTCACATTATCTTCATGTGAAGTTTCTAGGCAAACCATTCAAAAACATAACATTCTGGTGTGTTTCTTGTTGACAGCAAAAGGTGTGCTCCGTGAGTTTGATTAGATCCGTGTAATGTTCAAGACAGTCGAGTTCTTGTTTGATTGCTTCCTTGAATTGTTCGAGGCAGAAAAACCTAGTTGCACAACCCAAACTCAGTGAGAAACAGTTTAAGTTCTTGGCAGAGAGGAGAAACAGCTTCAAATGGGAATGTGTAGAAAATTAAGTTTACCACCTTGGAAATTACTAATGCAAAAGTTGTGATGACATCAGTGGACAAATTTTCGACGTGATCGATATGCCGGCCGGAGTGGCCAAGCGGTTCTAGGCGCTGCAGTCTGGGACCGTGAGACCGCTATGGTCGCAGGTTCGAATCCTGCCTCGGGCATGGATGTGTGTTATGTCCTTAGGTTAGTTAGGTTTAAGTAGTTCTAAGTTCTCGGGGACTGATGACCTCAGAAGTTAAGTCCCATAGTGCTCAGGGCCGTTTTTGATCGATATGGAATTTCATAGATAAAATTTTCTAGGGCGAAGTGAAGTGGCCTAGGTCATCATAACCATGAACGGAGACGGCAGTGTATCTCCCTGTTAATCAGAGTAATTGGAAAAGTGATGTCCTGAGCACCTATCGAAAGTACGATATGCTGAAGCATTTGGGAGCTACGGTTAACAACGCAGAGTCACACTGAATAGAGGATTGACAAGATGGAGAAAGGGATGAATGTACTTGGGTCAGCTGACGATTATGGTGGAGTGCTAGGCTATTGAATAACAAGAAACTGGTAGTTTGCAACAGAAGGCAGCCAAGCAACAAAACCACTATTCTGGTATTAGCCAATGACAGCTTCAGGACATTGATTTTAGATGATGTGACATGGAAAACGTCAAACCTCCTTGTGTTGAGCGCATGACGACTACTGAGGCACCTATGAAAATAGATTGCCCTACAAAATCAAATGCAGTTTCATTGAGCAGATCAAACGTTAGCAAGAAATTTTAGTTCTACTCTACGCAGCCACATGAGATTTCTACTAATCTATTTACTCCCTAAGAAATGCTGTCGGCCGGTCTACTTATTGTGTACCGGCAGAGAGTAGAGGTGCTCGATGCGGCTGAAGGCCTGGTGGCGACCATCGATAACGGCGAGCACCGGCGCAGCGGAGTTGGCCGGCGGCGGCGGCGGCAGGTGCAGCTGCTTCGTGGCCGGCCGCGTTCTGCCCTCCTGCACACACCCACTCCTCGTGCTCACCCACACACACGCTACGTTCAGAAGGCTGCACTACTTCAACAACTAGCTACTAGGTGGCAGAGTCAGTGCTACACTTGGGCTACGTGATGCAGGAGGAAGACTACACTGCTTCAATGACTGGCTACCAGGAAGCAAAATCAGGACGACATTACTTCAACAAGTGGCAGAGTCCGTGTCACACATAAGCTACGTGATACAACAGACTACATTACTTCAACATGTGACTACTAGGTGGCGGAGTCAGTTCCAGCTGTAGCAGTTGCTGAAGGGGAGGGGTGTATGCAGGTGCACTCTGGCACACAGCCTCACATGAGCGCTCAAAAAAGACTACTCTGCTTCAACATGTGACTACTTTGTCGCTGAGTCAGTGCAAGGTGAACTGGTTGCTGGGGTGATGGGAGGGGGAAAGTGAGGCGCACTCTATCTTCTGACACACACTAACTCACACACAGGCTACATGATGCATTATAGGGTGAAAATTAATAGAACCGACAAACCGCAGGGACAGATTCCTCACCCGAAATGCCAGCCGCTGATGGCTGAGCGGTTCTAGGCGCTTCAGTCTGGAACCGCGCGACCGCTTCGGTCGCAGGTTCGAATGCTGCCTCGGGCATGGATGTGTGTGATGTCCTTAGGTTAGTTAGGTTTAAGTAGTTCTAAGTTCTAGAGGACTGATGACCTGAGATGTTAAGTCCCATAGTGCTCACAAGGGAACCTCCCCATCGCACCCCCCTCAGATTTAGTTATAAGTTGGCACAGTGGATGGGCCTTGAAAAACTGAACACAGATCAATCGAGAAAACAGGAAGAAGTTGTGTGGAACTATGAAAAAAATAAGCAAAATATACAAACTGAGTAGTCAATGCGCAAGATAGCCAACATCAAGGAGAATGTGAGCTCACGAGCGCCGTGGTCCCGAGGAAGCCGGCACGGTAGTTCAGCGTGTTCGGTCAGAGGGTTAGCTGCCCTCTGTATTAAAAAAAAAAAACTGAGTTAATCGATCAACAACGAACTTAAACGGATGTCTTACGACGTCCGCACCGAGCAGATGCAACAATCTAAGGCGATCAAAATGAGATTCTTTTTTTTTTTTTTAAAAAAAAAGGTTAGCGTGAGCAGCTGCGGAACGAGGGGTCCTTGGTTCAAGTCTTCCCTCGAGTGAAAAGTTTACTTTCTTCATTTTCGCAAAATTATGATCTGTCCGTTCGTTCATTGACGTCTCTGTTCACTGTAATAAATTTAGTGTCTGTGTTTTGCGACCGCACCGCAAAACCGTGTGATTAGTAGACGAAAGGACGTGCGTCTCCAATGGGAACCGAAAACATATTGCCCTGAATACATCTCACGTATTTAATGCACTCTCGTACAAAGTGGCGAACAGTCAACTGCCAGCCAGGGAGCCTCGTTAGCAGGAATAATCTCTCTTCCGTGCGCTGTAGTCAAATGGTTCAAATGGCTCTGAGCACTATGGGACTTAACATCTATGGTCATCAGTCCCCTAGAACTTAGAACTACTTAAACCTAACTAACTTAAGGACATCACACAACACCCAGTCATCACGAGGCAGAGAAGCGCTGTAGTCGACTGAGTCGTGTGTTTCGATGTTTGTTTAGGTGTAGCGTCCCCATGCTACGGTGCAGTTACCTCGCATCGGACGGACGGACGGACGGACAGATAATAATTGTCTGAAAATAAAAAATTAAACTCATTCTTTCGAAGGAAGACTTGAACAAGGACCTCTCGTCCCGCAGCTGCTCACGCTAACCACGGGACCACGGCGCTCCTGCGCTCACAGTATCCTTGATGTTGCCTATCTTGCGCATGGACTACTCAGTTTATATATTTTGCTTATTTTTTTTAAAGTTCCATACAACTTCTCCTGTTTTCTCGATTGATCTGTGTTCAGTTTTTCAAGGCCTATCCACTGTGCCAACTTATAACTAAATCTGAGGGGGGTTGCGATGGGGAGGTTCCCATGTCAGAGCCATTTGGACAGTCACCTGAAATGGAAGAAAAAAGGTCGTATGAACATGTGTCAGAAAATGTATAGTTGACACGGTAGATGCCGCTGGCGAATAAAAAATACTCTGACTATGTGTCATGTATTCCTTGTGTGTTGCTGGCTGTGTGATTGACGCAGCGTACGTAGCCAGCAGAATGGCCCAGTATTCATGCCGGGAACAATCCGAGATGGTGTTTGTGTGTGTCCAAGCAGATGGAATCGGTAGAGAGGCAGCATGGATATACCAAGAAAAGTACGCCCACGGACACCAGTCACATAATACAATATTTCAAACCCTTTTTGGACGGTTGTGTTATCATGGGTCCTTTCAGACAGACGAACATATAGCGATGCGGTGGACTGTGCATACACCAGATTTGGAGGACCGGGTTCTGCAGGATAATGAGACGAACACTCGTACAAGCTGCAGGCGAGTGGCCCGCCAACATCATGTAAGCCAAAGTACGATTATGTGTATCCTGCGTGACAATCGCTACCATCCCTATCACCTGCAGTCCTTAAAGGCCACTTCCGAACATCTGCTGTGACGTGCATGCGATGCAGCTCTGTAATGCGTCCCAGGACGAGTTGCTGTCGTTGCATGCACACCGTCCGTTTCCGGACACAGGTTCAAAGGACTTTTTCCTCCATTTCCGATCAGGAACCCGTCCCTGCAGTTCGTCGGTTTTATTAATGTCCACCCTGTATAAGGGCTACACTACAGCTGACTACTGGTAGGCTGCGTCAATAGCAGGTGCATTGGTTGGTGAGAGGTGGGATGGGGTGGAAGAGTAGTGATATCCTGCACACAGACAAACGTGTTTCTCATCTGTACACACTGCGTGATGCAACATAAAAGCTACAGTACTTCCACAAGCGGCTACGAATCAACAGCATTGCTCTTTACCGGATTCATTTATACATCTTGGCATGCTCTACCGTGGTTGTTTGCGGAGGAATAGCTGAACAGATACGCCATCCTATGCTACAACGCAGTTATACAGGGTACGTCAAAAAATGTATACACACTTTGAACTGTCATAGACAATTTATTCCCGTTCTACAAGGTTAAATATCTGTGAGAAAGTAATGTTATATTTCTTCAACAAGTGGCAGCAGTGGAAAGGAAGTAACTGCAACATGGCGGACGTGCGTTTGAGCTTTGAAGAGCTGAAGCAGATAATTAAGTGGTACTGGAAGTTTGAGAATGTAGCTGCGGTTCGAAAACAGTGGAGAAGTGAGTATGGTACAGATCCACCTTTAAGGTTCTCAATTACACATCTACGAGACAAATT
Organism: Schistocerca serialis cubense; assembly: GCF_023864345.2. NCBI lineage: Eukaryota > Metazoa > Arthropoda > Insecta > Orthoptera > Acrididae > Schistocerca > Schistocerca serialis. The sequence continues at coordinate 466,739,959 of NC_064641.1, read as the reverse complement.
CGAAATTCATGGAACAGTGTGTGATATGCATAAAGGTCGATAAGGGCGACCTCTTGTAGCTATAAGTGATGATTCCACAACTGTGGTCTTGGAACTGTTTCAGCGTTCGCCCCAAAACTCTTCAAGGCAAGCGGCACGTGAGAGTAATCTAAGTGCTAGTAGTGTGCTACGCATTCTGAAGAAAGGCAAGGTTCGTGTGTACATTCCAAGGCTGGTGCAACAGCTAAGTGACGACGATCCAGATCGAAAGTTAGAATTTTGTGAATGGGTTCAGGAGATGGTGAGACGTGAACCGGGATTTATGGGTAGCATAATTTGGTCGGATGAAGCCCAATTCAAACTCAATGGAACTGTCAAAGGCACAATTGTGTGTACTGGGCTGAAGATAATCCTCACATTACAGTTGAAAAGGCTGTGAATTTGCCTGGTGTAAATGTGTGGTGTGCTTTGTCTGCAAGGGGACTCATTGGGCCTTTCCGCTTTGAAGGTACTGTTACTGGAGAAACGTACCTAACAATGCTTGCTGACTCCATATTCCCTGCCATTCGTGCATTATACGGTAATGATGAGTTTTTTTCCAAGATGAGGACCTGACGCACTATCATAGGGACGTACGAGCATACCTGGATCACATTGTGCCAGGCCAGTGGATAGGACGCAGGGGACCAATCGAGTTTCCTGCACGCTTTCCAGACCTCACACCGCTGGATTTCTTCTTATGGGGCACAGTAAAAGATGAGGTGTACAAACGTAACCCACGTAACCTGGACACACTTTGGAATGAGATTCAGGCGGTGTCCGCAGAAATCTCATTGGACACTTTGGTACGATGTACGGAATCAGTGGTGACTCGTACTCAGAAATGTATTGATGCTGAAGGCCACCTGTTTGAACGTTACTCACATTTGCAAAGTACAATTATTTTTCGAACTGGACTTTAAGCTTTCCATTTCCAGAAATTTAACATTGTAGGACTGTAAATAAATTTTCTATGACGTTTCAAAGTGTGTATACATTTTTTTGACGCACCTTGTATTTATATAGATTTTTAGAAGGAGTCATATAGTGTTTCCTTCATATCGACAAACTGCAATATGCCGGTCAAAAGAATGTTTCTTCAATGGCGTACCGTCAATGGATATTTATCCAAAGTTGATGTAGATTTCTGAAGAAATTTCTTGTAAATTATGTACCCCCACAGCTATTATACATTGTGTAGAAGACGTAATAAATCCAACAAAGTATTAACGGAATTGCTATAAATTTCATTCAGCTTATAAAGATGCTTTGTTTTCAAAATCTAATTAATGCACGATTGAATTCAAATATAGCGGCACTCCTGATAAAGATAATTCAGATGAAGAGTGTCTCAAAGCAGAAGAAACAAACAAAAATTGTGATGTGAAAAGTGCAAAATAGTATTTGGGAATTGGCGATTAAAACTGTCTACAGTGGCTAACGCCATAGGCTAACATAAAGGAAGTGCAGAATACATTTTACCTGACGAATTAACTATTTAGAAATGGGGTGAGAAGCAGGTGCCATGTTTACTTAATGTTGAAAAAAAATGACGAAAAGAAATTATGTTTGGTACTTTGTAAGAAAATCCTTCCGATGTGGATTAGTCATGTCGTAAAATAGACGTGGATTAGTAATATCCTAAAATTCAACTGAAGACGGTTACCTGCTTGTCAGCCGAGGTATCAAGGCAAAAAATCAGCATCATCCAGCTACTATCCTGACTTCTCATGGTACGCTCATCACACAGGGAAACCTATTGATACAAATTTTGGTTCTCTTTATTGATTAAAGGCTGCTCCAGTTTTTTATATATCCTTTATTTCACTCCACGACCTTTCAACCTGTACAACCAGGACATTATCTCCAGCGCTGTGTGGAGGTAACCTTCCAATCGCAGTGACTGGTTTATCAATATCATAACACAGATTTGGGTACAATTGTAAATGAATAAAATACGAGCCCCATAAGATGATGAAGTTGAGAAGAGCTGTAAGTTGCAAACTGCAGCCATGTTCTTCTTGGGCTGTTGTTGATATGTAGGAGGAAGCCTGGACGATAGTATCAGAAGCATAACACACGAGACTAAGCTTCAGATCCCCTTGATGAAGTCCTGGATGTGAAGGCGAAAAATCAGTCGCGGACTTATGCAAAGTATATATCAGCAAATGCAGCGCCTTGTAATTAATTGAATATACGGTTGTAGAGTAACAGCATGTTCCGAACATGGAGAAACTAACAAATGTTCGTATTATTTGGCATGTGGACTTAACTGAGACCTGCACGTGGATACTAAACACACCCACAGATATAAAAAGAAGTAAATGTATTTGATGTGAGCGGCAAATAAATGAGAATTATAACCAAAATTACAGGGCTAAGTTCTGTACAGTTTAAATAAAACTGAAATACAATCTAAATTTAGGATATGATCCAAACATACCAATCTACAGTTATCGACGTTTTGCATGGTATTATGTATGTAACATGAAAGAAGGCAAGCTCTTGGAAATATACAGTGTGAGTTTTTTATCTTAAGACAATGAAATATCTCGAGAATAATTTACGGGATCAAAAAAACAAAACTGGGCATGTTTAGAAATTGTGAAAAAAGCTAGTTTGTGGCGTGTCGTCTCACCTCTCACCAAGGGTGTGCTCGTCTGAGGTGTGTCCTCTTACCTCTCACCAACGGGGCGCTTGTTTGTAAGAACTGTTTCACAGTAAGTGGTCAAAAATGTCCCAGTCCACTTCGATGTACTTATTTATTGGCACATGCAATGATTCGACACAACTGAGAAGTGTTTTCGATGTAATCTTCTGACACATATTGGTGATACGCTGAATCATGTTATCACGCGTTTTGGCACTTCATTATAAAATTCATTCTTCAGGTAACCCCACAAAAAAAGTCAGGCGAAGTAAAATGTCGTAAACTTGCCGGCTAAGACACTGTGCTGGCTCTTCCAATCCACTGACGATTACACACTTCACATAATACTTCCCGTGCTGCTACAGAATAATGTGCTGGACAGCAATTGTGTTGAAACCGTATTGTTTGTCTCAAGTCCCAAGTAGGACTGCAAGCAATATTGTTCTCCAAGACTGTTCGATATTTACTACCGTTTGACTGATGACCACAGCAGTTAAGTCCCATAGTGCTCAGAGCCATTTACTACCGTTTAAGCTGCCATCTATAAAGAATGGACCAATGAGTTTGTTACCATTAATTCACATCAAACATTCACATTTCACAGATGCTGATGTTCAGCTTGGCGTAACCAAATTGGGTTTTTCATATTCCAATAACGCATGTTGTGTCAGTTAATCGTACCCTGGTTCGTGAACGTCGGCTCGTGGGAGAACAATACTCGACCAAAGAAATTAGACAGTAGTCTGACTAACAGCCACCTCAGGACTTAACTGCTGAGTGCTAATGTGGAATGTACAAAAAGAAGCGCGTGATCGTACACTGTCTGGAAAACGTTGAGCGTAAATGGCTACAGCATTACTGACATACCTTCCTCTTTCTCCATTAAAGTTAAATATTTCAAATTTCTCTTCTATGGTAAAATGCTGCATTCTAATAACTCAGTCTGGTTGTGAAGGAACGTATTTAAGAAATTCTGGACTACATACATGCAATGAGATCAAATCAGATAACTAATGAATGAATGTTTCAAAACAGCTACACGCCGAAACCTGTACAACACTCAGTTTGCCACACACGTCTGTGTTTACGTTTTTGATTCATTGCATTCTTCTCTAGATTATACCGTTATGGGATTCAATTACATTATTTTTCGATTACAGTGCCGTCCATCACACAACGACAAAAGTGATACACACAAAAGTTACATGTTATTTCCTGTGGGATTAGAGTCTACAACAAAAATGGGATGTTCCTATTTATGCATTCAAAGTTGCCTACACCCCTCATGGGAGCAACATAGGTATCGCAGGATAGAGTTTTAAAAAATACTGAACACGTATTTTTCCGTTTTTTAATCTGTTGCGTAGCTTTTGAGATACGTCGCTGAAGATAAAGAAAACTCAGCCTATATAATCAGCAATATTCTCTTAGTACTCAGATTCAGGGACGTACACTTCTGAATGTTCAGGATCAATTAATACTTTTCGGACCATTTAGCTATGCGTCTAAAATTTCTTTTAATTTGTTTTGATTATTTGTTGGCTGCAATAACCCTTTAACGGAAACAAAACCAGCAAAAAATCTTTGAGAGCTGCTTACGTTATCTCCTAAATTATTTATACACATCAAGGACAGCAAAGTGGCGTATCAACTGCCTTGGGAAGCGCTATGTATAACTCCGACTTTGCTGGAGAAGTTCTACATTTACATGTACATCATTACCCCAAAAATCACTTAAAAGTACAAGTCAGAGGCACTTCTATTGTACCAATTATTAGGGCTTCTTCCAGTTCCATTCACGTATGAAGCGCGCTAAGAATGATTGTTTAATCGCCTCTGTGAGTAGTCGAATCTTGGTTCCCTTCGGTTACTATGGCCTTCCTCATGAAAAATCACAAATTCATTCACATAGCTGAGACGATATTCTGTAGGAACGCAATTCGATTAGATGCAGATTTTTGACGAACGATGGAAAGATATTTTTAAATCTAAGAATATGGAAGCAATTGTTCAGTAGATTCCCTGTCGCTGACACTCAACACTTCGTGTCAAAAAAACACAGGATCTCTCCCAAAACCTCACTAACTTTTGACCTGTGTAAAAACTGTCATGCGCACGAAAATTGGTGAAACGAAATTTATTGATGACCATGGTTCGAAATATACAGTAACTGTGTGATCGCTCTAAGCTTGTGTTTATAGCTTGATACCAGTGCCTACCAATTTTAATTGTATATTACAGCACTGAGGATGGTCACTAAATGACCGAAAATCGATTTTGCTGACAATAAAACAACAAAATACGGCCAATGTTGATTTTCCTTCCACTTCTGAACCCTGTTACCGATCGGTCTTCCCGCCGATTTTTCGAAAACTGTACCAAGAGCTTTTGGATTTCGGTATGGCCCCCTTGTTCAGTTTGTGTGATTTATTTATCCCTAGAATTTGTTATTTTAAACATATTGACTGAAGAATCACCAAGACACATCCGGGTAGAAATTGAGTTCATAATAGACTATTTTCATTTTTTAGAAATATGGTTTGTATTGTTGTTACTGTGAATGATTATAACATAAAAAACAGTTTTGGTCAATATTCTCACAAAATATGTGTTATTTTTAAGTAATTAAAGAGTTTAAGAAATCATTAAATTTCAAAAGGTCGACTCAGCTTACGTATATCACATGATTGTGTTAGCTGATATTACTAGTGACTTCCTGTACATTTTTCTGTGAATGGCGTACTTATTAATTATCGAAACGAGTTTAAAACTTTTAAGTAAGAATGCAAAGAAATTCTGTGAAGCCTGATAGAGGAAATCTTCCAAAATTTCATGCATTTACGGCTTACACCTGCATCAAATAAAGCGCTTCAGGAAAGTGAGTTCTGGTAGCAGAGTGGGTAAGGTAACGAACTACCGTCTCAATAGTCGCAGGTTCACGTACTCTTGGTACTAAAATACTTTTTTTTTCCTCTTCGTGTTTGTAAGACATTCTGAGACTTCGATAATCGTCATAGTTAAGCATTTTGCTGATATTTTCGGTGTTAAGAAGAAACTGCTGTGCGTGAAACAACTGACAGTGACATTTATACTTTTCCTTGTCACAAATAATTCATGATTTTTTTCTGAATACGTAGCGATTTCCTAGTGTGTGGTCAGAAAGAAATATAAGAACATAACTTAAATTACTGCGAATGAAACTAGCAGTAGTCGTCTTTATACTTTAACTTATACCAAACATTTATCTGGGATCAAATCCTTCATAACAGTAGACACAGATGAAAGATTCCCGCTACAATATTTTTTAGACTATATCACCACATATGAAACATTTTGGTTCATCTGACGCATGTTATAAACTACAACGAAGTTCTACAGCTGCACTCGCCACACGCTCTCAAAAAGGCGTTTCTTTTTTAACTTTGTTTTTATTAACCAAATCGCTGATGTATCTTATGGGGAAGTAGGCTACTTCATCATTTGGATCTCTAGGAGCGAGTTATAACCACATGCAATGCATGTTCTTATTCTTTGACACACTCTTGACCAATTTTTCGGTTTAGAGGAGATGTGTTCCGTTTATGCAACTAATTGAAGGCAGTTGGTTTATTGCTATATGCGCTTCGCTTCTTTTATTTGTGAAGCATCTTCACGAATAAAATATGGCAATAAACAAACTGCCTTCAATTAGTTGCATAGACGGAATGTACATCCATGAATTAAGATCCAATTAAGAAACGATGGAAAATAGAAAAAATGACAAATTTTTTGGGTGTTTCTATATACCTATTTGTACGATGTGGTACTACACTCCATTCCTAACTCGTATCCCGAAACGTAAAATCCAAAACAAGACGTCGATGTGAATGAGAATAAAATGAATAATGTGACATTTATGACAGTTTCCAGAACACAATCAATATTCTATCTTTATCATGCTGCATTCATGGAAGCACATGGTCAGCGAAATTTGAACAGTATTACGTACTCTAACCAGATTTTTCGGTACTGTGAAGAATAGCGTGCCTGTGTCGGCTGCTAGCCGCTTCGGGTTCGTGCTAGTGTGGCGCTGCAGTGCGCATGCGCCGATCTGAAGCAGACAGCTTTTGATTGCTTGGCGGAAGAGAACTGACAACAGCGTTTCGGTTCGCTAGGACCGTTCGGCATCGCTCCCAAAATGCTTTCAGAATAATGTTGGGACTCTTCTTCGAAAACAAGGCCGTTCAGTGCGCTCGCGTACCGACCCGATCGGCAAACTGGCGGAAAGATCCTGTATAGGGCCCCTGGGCTCGCGACCATATCAGTAGGATGCTAGACGACTGGATAACCTTGGTCTGGTCAGGTGAGTCCAGATTTCAGTTGGTAAGAGCTGAATGTAGGGTCGTAGTGTGGCGCAGGCCCCACGAAGCCATGGACCCAAGCTGTCAACAGGGCACTGTGCAAGCTGGTGGTGGCTCCATAATGGTGTGGGCTGTGTTTACGTGGAATGGGCTGGGTCCTCTGGTCCAAGTGAACCGATCATTGACTGGAAATGGTTATGTTCGGCTCCTTGGAGACCATTTTCTGCCATTGATGGACTTCATGTTTCCGAACAATTATGGAATTTTTATGGATGAAAATGCGCCGCGTCACCAGGCCACAGTTGTTTGCAACTAGTTTGAAGAAGATTTTGGACAGTTTGAGCGAATGATTTGGCCACCCAGATCACCCGACATGAATCTCATCGCACAATTATGGGACACAATCGAAAAGTTAGTTTGTGCACAGAATCCTGCACTGGCATCACTTTCGCAATTTTGAACGTTTGTAGAAGCAGCATGGCTCAAAATTTCTGCAGGGGACTTGTAACGATTTGTTGAGAACATGACACATCGAGCTGTTGCACTGTGCTGGACAAAAGAAGGTCAGACACGATATTAGGAGGTATATCATGACTTTTATTACCTCAATGTATGTTAGCCAAGTTATGTTGAAGTAAATCACCATATACGAGGAAAATCAGAAGAGCTGCAATCCGCTTACGTGGAGGCGTTCACGCTTCAGAACGGTGCGACAGTTGCTACTACGAGAGTGCGAGAAGATAGCCAGCTGTGTCCTCTGCCCTACGGCATCATTTACTGGACTATGGTGAAGCATGTGCAGTGAACACTGAAACTGCTCTTGCTCCATAGTTTTAATCACCGAGCGAGTCAGGTACGAGACGGCATGTAGAAAGTGCCTGTCCTATTTACTTAAATGTTTGTGAAAGTTCCCGTATATATGATGTGTTATTAATTGGACAGTTAAAATTTGACTAATGGTTAAAATCTCATTTGTATCAGCAGAAGATAATGTCCTTGGTCATCAGAGACTGAATGACCATTGATAAGCTGCCGCATTACAAAAACTATTTTTTTTCTTTAGTTTTAGAATTTGGTACGCATCTGTCTGGATTAGATTACCTCGTCACATTTTCATATTTTTTTCTTTTCTTTAAGATCTGACAATTTGGGTACCGATCAAATAATTCAATGCTGATTATGTACTGCCGCAGTGACTGTACAATTTAGCCGTTATTTACCGTTTTTATATTCTCTCCTTTCGGATAGCATTTGGATGTGCAAAATTTCCGTAACTGGGTGTGTCTAGGAGGAATGAGGTACGAAAGGACAGACGAGATCGATAAGTCCAAGGCAGTCCTTGTGGGGATGTCTGTGCGGTTCTCAGTGGAGTGCCGCCGCTGGCCATTGGGGCGCTTGTGAGGCAGGCAACAAGTGGCTTTTTTTGGAGCGGCGCCGACCGCCATGGGTCGCAGATACTTTCTCTGAATACGCTGGTCATTCCAGTATAACGAGGTAAGAGTAAACACGTGGGCCTGTCCAGAAAACTGTGCATTTTACGTGCCAAAGCTATGTGGTGAGAGCACCGGTCTACAGGGCGACGGTCATTCCTGGAAAGTAAGAGACTGCAATGCTGTCTGATGATAAGGACCGTTGGGTTTTTAGTGGGAAAAGAGCCGGAGGTGATGTCTTCAGGATGAACGTCCTGTTGAGATTTAGAAACCATGGGATGGAACTCCATTGGCTGGTCATCATACACGATCCAGTCACATTAACGTGGCCACCGCCCGTGTTCACGGGAATGTGCAACAATCACTCACAGAAGCCAAGTCGCTGCGCCAGCAATGGAGGGTGTATGAGGCGTGTCGGGAGGATGCGAAAAAACAGTGCAGTCGTTGTCGTAATGCGAAAACGGAGCGATTTATCTGAGGTCCAAAAGGGAAAGGTCGTTGGGCTAGGGTGAAAGCTTTTCCTGAATTGCTAAGTTTGTAAACTGTTCGCGTGGCGCCGTGGTTAAAGTACACCGTACATGACAAAAGGCACCATCAAAAACCGGTGCCAAATCAACTGTGGTGCACCACGAGCCATAGATAACAACGGTGAACGACGGCTGTGGAAATGGTTCAAATGGCTCTGAGCTCTATGGGACTTAACATCTGAGGTCATCAGTCCCTAGACTTAGAACTACTTAAACCTAACTAATCTAAGAACATCACACATATCCATGCCCGAGGCAGGATTCGAACCTGCGACCGCAGTAGCAGTGCGGTTCCGGACTGAAGCGCCTCGAACCGCTCGGCCACAGCGGCCGGCGACGGCTGTGGAGATGTGTACGGCGAATAGAGGAGCAACTGCTGAACAACTAACGGCCCAGAGGAACCAAGGAGGTACCAGTGTTTCCTCAACGACCATTCAGTGAACGGTGGGGTGTATGGGCCACCGCAGTAGTTGCCTGTGTCATGCACCCACGCTAACTGCTGTTCGTAGGCGATAAAAGCTGGAATATGCGCAACAAAACCACAGGTTAACGTCCACTGAGTGGCGACACATGGCATTTTCAGATGAATCACGTTTTATACTCCATCGGACAGATGGCTGTTGGCATGTATGGCGTAAAACGTCTGAAAGCAAACACCCTGCAACAAGTGTCGGAAGGGTCCAGGCTGCAAGAGGGAACCTTATTGTCTGGAGAATGTTTTTGTGGGTTCCCTGGGTGATCTCGTCATTCTGGAAGGCACAGTGGTTCAACACAAGTAAGCATCTATCCTTGGGTACCATGTCCATTACTGCAAGCAGTACCATTACGACAATGCAACGTGTCACAAAGCTCACAGTGTACGTGTGTGGTGCGAATAGCACCATTATGATTTAATCGTATTCCCCTGGTCACCAGTTCCTGGGTTTAAACCCAGTCGAGAATCTGTGGGACCACCTCCATCGGGCTGTTCGCGCCATGGATTGTCAACCGAGAAACTTAGCGCAGCTGCCCGCAGAACTGGAGTCGGCATGGCTCCAAATCCCTGGCGGCGCGTTCCAGAACCTCGTTGACTCTCGTCCTGCACGTCTCACAGCGGTCCACGCTGCAGAAGTCTTTTGGCAATTGGTCACATTAAAGTGACTGGGCAGTGTAAAAAAATACCAGAGCGTGGGAGATAGCAGGCCGCTTTCGGAGAATTAGAATTGCGAGAGGATCTTTGCTGGGCTAAAATTTTTGCGTCTATGAAGAGTAAGAATTTGGTACCTAACGTATAGGAACTGTGCTCTCAGAACCACAAGCTCTTGGCTCACTGATAAATTTTTTCCTAGGAGGGGAGTTTCAGCCATTCCGTTACAAAAATTTTTGTTGGACATTATTTGACGTAATCTTGGAATACGTGCACAGAGTTTTGAAGAATTTTGGAGAGAGCAGAAGAGGACAAAGTTCTGTGGGACACTCTGGTTCGAGGTTTTGGAGAAGACATTTTCCGCTTGGATCCAACCCTGGGAGCAATGCAGACCAATCTGCCGACGAGAACCCACATCACTCCAACTTTCAGCATATACTGTGGTGAGAATTTGCGGCACGGGGACCAGGTATCAGAGTTATCAATCGCTCGCTAGGCGCGTAAGTTCGACAAATTTATATTTCAGAATACTGGCGGTCTTTGTAAAGCTTCATCGGCTCGTTAGCATTTCAGTTAGATATATTTGCATGTGACATCCTGTGCCCTGTGGTGTGCTCGGGATAATTACTGTTCATAAGCCACGATCGGGCAGTGGTTAGTTCACAAACAAGTAACATTATATATTTAATGAATCATTTTGGCACCAAATACAGCAGCAGAAGCTTCTACCGCAGGAGGACGCAGGAAAAATGAGTTCTACCGCGTTATTCTGGGCCCTTTTAGTATCAAATACTGAAAAATGTAGTTAAGTAAGTTTCTGGACCCTTTTAATATCAAATACCGAAAAATGTAGTTAAATAAACGATTATTATAATTTTCCAAAAATTTCTAATGACCTAATTAATCTTGGAAGCATTAACGTAGGCCGCGCTCAACAGTAATTCAAGACACACTGCATGATTGAAGATAAATGAACTACAGCTGATGTCCATCTTGTACAACTAAAGGACGACCTGCTATGGAAATCATTTGGCAAATTGGATGCTGGTAAGGTCAACATGTAGAGAAGGACTTTCGCCATAAGTTTCAGGGTCCCTAATTGATTTTTTGAAGTACAGATAAAACTTTATTGTTGCTCCTGTATGTGAGGTGACGAGCGACAGTTGTATCTCTCCTGTAGGGGTGGCCGTTGTGATAAATCTCATCTGCTCATTAAATTCTGACTTCAAAGTGAAGAAGAGAGTGCCCAGCTAAAGTTCCAGTGCGTGCAGTGATCAAAGTGCCGGTACTACGTGTTTGACCACAAAGTCTCCTTGAGGCTTTTGGTCCTATACAAAGAAGCATTGAAATTTACGAGACTTTCCCGTGGCGAACGTACCTGGGGTATTGCGATCGCACTGTAGCGTCGGCCGAGTATGAAATACGCAGGCCGCTCTATGGCAACGGTCCTCAGCAGGAAGAGCCGCAAGTGAGAGCGCGTCACTCAGGAGGAGTATGACGTCAGTTGGTCACGTAGAGCCAGCACTGCGCACCCCCACCTCTGCGTGCTGCCTGTCACAACATCTGCTTCAGCGGGTGTCAGCGCGGTTCGTCAGCTGATAAGCAACTTGCAACATTGCTTCTATAAAGAAGGACAAGGACCATGGAGGGTCAGACAATACACACGCCTCTGAGTCCAACGTCATGGGCACTGAGGCGACTTATTGGGTGCTTTCTCTCTCCCTGGGTGAGGATTTTACGCCATGGAGAAGATAATGACAGCTAAAATTCTTGTTCTTAAAGAATAGTGTACATATCTGCAGCTTTTTCCTCTCGGTTGCTATTTCAATTGTGCTTTATTGTACAGATAAGAAAAATACCGTCATTTGCAACTTTGTATACGAATCATGTTTCGCATATTCATGCTAGGCATCTACAGCCATCTACACTATAAAAAAAATTATTTAATTATACATATTTTGACATGGTATTTCTAGTGCTTGTTGGCAGCTCAGTTAAATCTATTTCTATTTACGATTATATAGTTATCTTTTTTTCGCTTACGTCTGTTATATCTCTTGTTCATGAATTCATATAACGTTATGCTTGTTATAAATACACATAGTACAGGTTTCTTTCAATTTCTGTGTTAAACATTATTATGCACATAAGCTATATTGTAGCACACTGCACATCTTCTTGCTTACGTGTTTCAGGACTGACTTGGAGATCATGGGAGCTAGAGGGGATGAAACTGGATTAGGGTGTTGGGTTGGGGTGGAGGGAGGGCGGGTGGTGGGGCACTGTGTATGTGCTTGTGTGTCTCTTTTCTTACGATGAACTGTGAATTAGTCTTAGTTTTGTTCTTCTGTTATTGGTTTTTGGTCATTGAGCGTATTTTCATACTTACAAGGGATCCTCCCCATCGCACCCCCCTCAGATTCAGTTATAAGTTAGCATGGTGGATAGGCCTTGATAAACTGAACACAGATCAATTGAGAAAACAGGAAGAAGTTGTGTGGAACTGTGGAAAAATAAGCAAAATATACAAACTGAGTAGTCCATGTATAAGATAGGCAACATCATTGACATCATGAGCTCAGGAGCGCCGTGGTTCCGTGGTAGCGTGAGCAGCTGCCGAACGAGAGGTCCTTGGTTCAAGTCTTCCCTCGAGTGAAAATTTTACGTTCTTCATTTTTGCATAGTTATTATCTGTCCGTTCGTTCATTGACGTCTCTGTTCACTGTAATAAGTTTAGTGTCTGTGTTTTGCGACCGCATCGCAAAACCGCGCGATTAGTAGACGAAAGGACGTGCCTCTCCAATGGGAACCGAAAAAATTTGATCGCAAGGTCATAGGTCAACCGATTCCTCCACAGGAAAACACATCTGATATATTCTATACGACACTGGTGACGGCATGTGCGTCACATGACAGGAATATGTTGTCGACCCACCTAACTTGTACACTTGGCGAATGGGTAAAAAGATTCTTCTACCTTGCCCGATTTAGGTTTTCTTGTGGTTGTGATAATCACTCCCAAAAAAGTGATGAAAACATAAGAGTTTGTCACATAAACTGAAAATAAGAAATTAAACTTTTCAGTCGATGGAAGATTTGAACCAAGGACCTTTCATTCCGCAGCTGCTCACGTTACCACGAGACCACGGCGCGCCTGCTTTCCCACTCTCCTTGACATTGCATATCTTCCCATGAAGTACTCAGTTTGTATATTTTGCTTATTTTTTCACAGTTCCACACAACTTCTTCCTGTTTTCTCAATTGATCTGTGTTCAGTTTTTCAAGGCCTATCCACTGTGCCAACTTATAACTAAATCTGAGGGGGGTGCGATGGGGAGGTTCCCTTGTTAGACGCCCTCAAGGACTCTGTTCAGTGGTGATATGTGCATACTGAGAGGTTGCAGTGTTAGTGATTGGTTTGTGACGATATGATCGCGAATGGTCGTGACGTACGAGGCCTGTCTGTGCACGCTCTGTTTTGACTCTGCAGGTAGTAATTGTGCTGAGTTTATGCGTGAACATTGTTAGCAATATTCGTTCTAGGGTAGAACCATGCCACACCGACGAGTATGAACTCCTGTTGTGCAGTTTCATTTATTTGAACGGGATCGCACTATGGGCCTGTGGGAAGCCAGATGGATGTATCGACGGATTGCTGCATATGTTAAGCGCGGTGCATCGGTGATGTATCGCTGCTTACAACAATTGTCTTTGGAACATTTCCACACCTATACACCAGGTTGGACGTCCGAATAATACAGTCGCACATCAGGATTGACATATTGTGCGAGCAGCGTTGGCTGACCGAGTGCCAACACACGGTTGCTGAGAATCAATGTACTCTTCGTGGTCGAAAAGAATTGCCCTAGCCAGCCAAAAAAAAAGAAAAAAAAATGGCTCTGAGCACTGTGGGACTTAACATCTTAGGTCATCAGTCCCCTCGAACTTAGAACTACTTAAACCTAACTAACCTAAGGACATCACACACATCCATGCCCGAGGCAGGATTCGAACCTGCGACCGTAGCAGTCCCGCGGTTCCGGACTGCAGCGCCTAGAACCTAGCCAGCCAGATTGACAGATATCTCGCTAATTGAATACCTATGGGACATGATGACGTGAGAACTTACTCGCTCTTCAGGACCTACAAGAGCGACTGTTTTGGTACTCTTTATGTGACATGTGTATTTCATTTATTCAGAATTTATCATATACTCCTACAATGATGTACTACCTGTCCCCTCACTTGTCAATAGAATGACCTTGTCCTTGAGGATGTCGCAAGTTTTTCGTAGTCCTCTGTATGAAATAGTCTTCCTATAGTGTGACCCTCGCCTCTTTTTGTTACTTTGCATAAGATTGCCATGATATTCTTAAGTGAAGCCAATTATTATGGACTATAGCGCAGGTCAGACTCGGGGATGGGACGGAAAGTATAAAATCAGACGCCTCATTGGCATCAAAAGAGACTGCAAGAACTAAGACTGCTAAAGGAAATATAATTAATAACGAAAACTGAGACAGGTGGAAGTGTATACTAATGGAAGGAAAAACGTTTCAGTAGACATAGATCCACAAATGAGCCGTTTGCGAGATATTTTGAAATGTGTGGTTACGAGCCGCCACTGACTTCAGTGTGAAACATTGTCCTAATTCGTACAGGTGTATGTTCAATGTTAATATATAGACTCTTTTCCAATCTAATTTGATCCAATTTTCACCGATTGGGAAAGTTGGGTAATGTGGTGCACGCATGATGGAGTACCGGTACATTTTGCTGCTAACATGTAGGGCGCCAATACATATGATCCAAGATGGAGACGTCAAGCAGCGCTTTACCCTGGCCTCCAAGATCTCCTGATCTCAATCCACTGTATTTCTCTCTCTGGGATCATCTCAAAAGTTAAGCGTACAACACTCCCGTTGGCCCCTTTGAATAACTAGAACAGCGGGTTGTACAACTCTCAAGATGTACAATATGATCTGCAGGTATTTGAAAGAATTGTAGCTCACTGCAAGACAACTGTCAAGATGTACAATATGATCTGCAGGTATTTGAAGGAATCGTAGCTCAGTGCGAGACGAGTACTTATGGCATCCAAATGGGAAGAATGTGTAACACCTCTTTTAACAAGTACAGGTGTTATGCGTAAATATCACATATAACGTGCTGAAGTGGTACTATATTGCTAGTTGAGGAAGGTCATGAGTGAAAATTGAGCCCAGTTAGTCTGGGACTTAATCGAAAGGTTTACATTTCAAAATATGTGTACTAACTAGGACAATATTTATTCCAGTAGTCAGTGGCGGGTCGTAACAACACATTTTCAGTTATCGCGCAAACGGCTCGTTTGCGGACCCACATTTACTGGAATATTTATGCTTCTGTTATTGTGCACATCCTCCCATGTCACTTTGCGCTTTTGGTTATGATACACTCTGCAGCAAGGCGTGTAAGTAAACTAGGAACAACGGCATTTCTCAAACCAAAGAAAGAGGAAAACATCAAGAAAGTTCAGGAAATCTCCTTTGAAGTTGTAGATGCGAATAAAGAACAACTAAAGGTAAACGCACTCAGAAAAACTATAAGTCTCAATAGTGGATATATTTGCTGTAGAAAATGGTAAAAAGTTAATCGAACACAGTATGGTTAAAAAAGACGTCAGATGTGAGACACCGTAGAAGAAACGCCCCTTGATGTTGTCATATGATTTTCATGGCAGCAAACCTAACGAGGGGCTCATAAAAACCATATTCGATATATCGACGGAGAAATGAATCGAGAAAGAAATTTGTCCTGAAATTTAAGAAAGGACCACGGGGAAAACCCACATCACATCATGTGACAAAGTGTCACATATTATGACAGACTGGTAGAACAGCGGAAGAAGCTATACATTGGGTCCTCTGTATTGTCAGGTAAACACCAACTGACGCTAACTAGATGTCTGAAGTGCTGTGGTCCTGGACACTTCGTATCTCATTTGAGAAAACTGTGGTGAAATAAATCACGAAAAGAGTCACTGGCCAGGGAAAATATATGTAACAATCTATATACCTTGCAGGAAGAGGGAAAAACACATTGTAAAGGAAACAGTTTTCACTACTTACCAGATGCTACTGAATAGATAAATCCAACAACTAAATATGAATAGGCAAAATGACTCAAATCTTTAACCCACAAATAAACTAGCAGACAGAGGAAAAATTTCTCTTAAATGTACGAAATATAAATTCCAGTTTATAGTATTCAAGAGACAGACTTTTAAATTTTGGCCCTGTCCGTACGTAGTGAATGATAGATGACTGATGCTGACATCCAGACAGGCAACTCTTCCAGAACGCCATCGCTCCAGCACCCCTCCCCCCCCCCCTCTCACCCACCCGCCCTGAAAACCGGAATCAGGACGTTGGCACTCATACCAACGATAAACACATCATTCAAGAAGCATAGGATGCCAGTAGAACTTCTACGGATGATTCGAACGAGGATATTCTCAGGTTCTTTCGACTACAGGAACTGTTCTTTCTTAGACTAATCCAGTACACGTATTAAACGAGCGGTTATAATTCAGAAGCACGGTCTGTCAGACAAGGTAGATATGGGAAGTTTCTTCGTAAATATTTGGCTTTCGAACCATGGGAGAAACCCTATAAAATTATCACTAAGAAAATAATAACTCTCATTGTCCTCTGCATACTCCAGGTGGAACGGAGCATGACAACAAGCTGGATAGAATGCGTGAAGTTGTCCTTCAATTTCTTCCATATCGTGAAGGAAGGAATAACGCTGGAGATCACAAACAACTAAGACCAAACCTCCAAGTGCCAAATAACAATACAAAAACCATATACCCATCTGTCAAAATGGAGGTGGCCTAAACCCTCTGTGAAAAAGAAAAAGAAAAAAACAGAGTTACAGGTCCAACGTCGCACCAGGAAAGGGTAGAATCCTAAAGTCCCTATATAGGTTTTAAAGCTATGAGGCTTCTCGCCCACTTTCTGGACGTATATATGTATCGTATATGTATGATATTGCATGAAGACTTCGACAAAGCACTGAAAAACCTCAGTCAAAACAAGGCCCCGAGAGCAGACAACATTCTGTTAGAGTTACTGATGGCCTTAGGAGAGGCAGCCATCTGGTGAGCAAGTTGTATGAGACAGGCGAAATACCCCCCAGACTTCAAGAATAATATAATAATCCCAGTTCCAAAGAAAGCCGGTGCTGACAGGTGTAATGACCGAGCTGTACGGTCTCAAAATACTAACACGAATCATTTATCAATAGCAGAAGAATGGAAAATCTCATAGAGGTCGACATCGGGGAAGATCTGTTTGGATTCCGGAGAAATGTAGAAACACGTGAGTCAGTACTGACCCTACGATTCCTCATAGAAGATAGGATAAGGAAAGGCAAACCTACGTTTATAGAATTTGTAGACTTACAGAAAGCATTTGACAATGTTGACTGGAATACTCTCTTTCAAATTCTGAAAGTGGCTGGGGTAAAACACAGGCAGCAAAAGGCTATTTACGATTTATTCAGGAACCAGATGGCAGTTTTAAGAGTCAAGGGGCACGAAAGGGAAGCAGTGGTTAAGATGGGAGTGAGACAGGGTTGCAGCCTCTATATTGAGCAAGCAGTAAAGGAAACAGAAGAAAAGTTTGGAGTAAGAATTAAAGTCCATGGAGAAGAAACAAAAACTTTGAGGTTTGCCAATGACATTGCAATTTTTGGCAGAGACAGGAAAGGACTTGGAAGAGCAGTTGAACGGAATGGACAGTATATTGAAAGCAGGATATAAGATGAACATGAACAAAAGCAAAACGAGGATAATGGAATGTTGTCGAACTAAATCAGGTGATGCTGAGGGAATGAGATTAGGAAATGAGACACTTAAAGTAGTAAATGAGTTTTGCTATTTGGGAAGCAAAATAACTGATTATGGTCGAAGTAGGGAGGATATAAAATGCAAACTGGCAATGGCAAGAAAAGCGTCTCTGAAGAGGAGAAGTTTATCAACGTCGAGTAAAGATTTAAGTGTCAGGAAGTCCTCTGTGAAAGTATCTGTATGGACTGTAGCCATGTATGGAAGTGAAACATGGAGGATAAATAGCTTAGACAAAAAGAAGTTTTGATGGGTAGATCACGTAAATAATGAGGCGGTACTGAATAGAAATGGGGGGAAGAGCCGGCCGAAGTGGCCGTGCGGTTAAAGGCGCTGCAGTCTGGAACCGCAAGACCGCTGCGGTCGCAGGTTCGAATCCTGCCTCGGGCATGGATGTTTGTGATGTCCTTAGGTTAGTTAGGTTTAACTAGTTCTAAGTTCTAGGGGACTAATGACCTCAGCAGTTGAGTCCCATAGTGCTCAGAGCCATTTTTGGGGGGAAGAGAAGTTTTTGGGACAACCTGACGAAAGGAAGGGATCAGTTGGTAGGACACATTCTGAGACATTAAGGGATCATCAATGTAGCACCGGAAAAATCGTAGAGGGAGACCAAGAGCTGAGTACAATACGCAGATTCGGAGGGATGTAGGTTGCAGTAGTTACTTGGAGATGAAGATGCTTGCACAGGATAGAGTAGCATGGAGAGCTGCATCAAATCAGTCTTCGGACTGAAGTCCACAACCACAAAAACAACAACATATGTACTGTACTGTACTTAGTACGATAAACATGTCGTCACACATGTAACTTGCCTACATGCATTGGCAGGAGAACGACGAGCAGTTTTATCAATAGCAACCTGATACAACTTCATCAGCAACACACACCACCACATGCATTCATTCATAAATGACTGTTTTATGTTTTACTATAAAAATGTTTAAGTCACGTATTGTACCTAAAATTACAACTCGTCAGTAAATTTCATCTCTCTCTCTCTCTCTCTCTCTCTCTCTCTCTCTCTCACACACACACACACACACACACTCACGGATATATGTACATATCTCATAGCCCAGTATTAGACACACACACACACACACACACACACACACACACACACACACACACACACACACATATATATATATATATATATATATATATATATAAAGGGCGGCGTTCAAAAAGTTTCGCGCAGTCGTCTCTATTTATTTTATTTTTTACAGGAGGAGATTGAAATTTTCCGTGAACATACTTGGAACATTTAGTTACACATTGAGCCAACTCAGTGTAGCCTCCATCAGCTCTGACGCATCTGGCCGAACGTTCCTTCCAAGATGTAAACGCACTTTGGTAAAATTCTGGGGAATGACTTTATCACCAGCGCTTGACACAGTAAGTAAGGTGTTTCTCACTATCAAATGTTTTACCGCGCAGGTGGACCTTCACACGACCAAAGAGATAAAAATCAGACGGAGCCAAGTCCGGATTGTAGGGAGGATGAAGAACAATTTTCCAACCCATTTTCCTGATTTTCCCCTGCGTCATAAGGGCTGTATGAGGTTTAACATTATCATAGTGTAGTCTGATGAACTGAACCTGAAGCTGTGCTACCCAATGACAGAGTTATTTCGGCAAGCTGTTGTGTGTCACACATCTGTCATTTTGAATGATTTGATCAATGATCTCCTTATTCACATCACTCACTGCCGTCGATGGTCTACCGCATCGTCGATTGTCCAGTAGAGAGAAATCACGTTCTATAAACCACTTCAAACACCGCTGGATACTGCTGCGATCCACTGTGTCCTCCCCATAAACAGAGAGCAACTTCCTGTGAATCATCGCCGGCCTTGACGAGGAACTCCATCACCGACCGTTGCCGCAACCTGACATCTACTTCACAGTCCATTATGGCTCATCTGTCAATAAAAGGAACTATTTTTATATACCAACTTATAGCTAAATGTTCCAAGTATGTACAAAAAAAATTCATTCTCCTCCTGCAAAAAATAAAAAAAAAATAGAGACGGCTCTGCAAAACTTTTTGAACGCCCATTGTGTATATACTGAAGAGCCACAGCAACTGGTACTCCTGCCTCATATAGTGTAGGGCTCGCCAGCACGCTGAAGTGCCGCAACACGACGTGGCATAGACTCGACTAATGTCTGAAGTAGTGCTGGAAGGAGCTGACACCATGAATCCCGTTCTTGCAGGATCTTTTTCCAGCAGCAGCGATGTCGGAGATTTGATGTTTTACCGGATTCCTGATATTCACGGTACACTCGTGAAATGGTCATACGGGAAAATCCCCACTTCATCGCTACCTCGGAGATGCTGTGTCCCATCGCTCGTGCGCCGACTATAACTCCACGTTCAAACTCACTTAAATCTGGATAACCTGCCATTGCAGCAGCAGTAACCGATCTAACAACTGCGCCAGACACTTGTCTTACGCAGGCGTTGCCAACCACAGAGCCGTACTCTGCCTGTTTACGTATCTCTGTATTTGAATTCGCATGCCTATACGAGTTTCTTTGGCGTTTCAGTGTATGTGCTCTATACTTCAGTTGAGTTTTATCATATTCACTACACAATTTTTTGGGATAAAATCATGTCTCTGAGGTTAGAAGGTCTTGTTTTTCAGTGTTTGAAAATTAAATTTGTTGCTAACGGAACGCGCGTTAATTTTAGAAATTGGTTTATACACAGATGCTTGATTTTATGCATTTTTTACTCGACAGCCAAATAAAAATCAGTATCTTGCTTCGTTTAGAAAATAATAACTTTTGTATACTTTCCCTGTCAGTGAAAGTGGAGGATGTTGTGTACCTACGTTTCCCGTCAGCGTTGGTGTGTCTTGTAGGTTGTAATTATGCAAATTGCTTTTCGCTCTTTCTCTCACTTACCTGTTACGTGGTATTACAAGTCTTTGTGCACAAACCGAGTTGATAAAAATACTTACCACATTCTTCGAAATATGTTATATTACTGTCGCAGCTCATCGTAGTATTTTCCTTCATAGTGGTGCTAAGTTTGAATGTTTTGTGCCACTTTGTGGTTCGGGTTCCCAGTTTCCTTGTGAATAGTGTGTGTATATGTGTGTGTGTGTGTGTGTGTGTGTGTGTGTGTGCACGTGCATTTGTTTGTAAGGAAGGGTGAAAGGTAGGTGGAATGAGGAATCGAGAAAGAGGGAGCGAGAGTGAAAGAGAGAGTGATTGAGAAGCATGGGTCCTTGGGTAATAGTAGCTGTTTCAGTACTAGATTTTCAATGAAGAAGTATATTTGCAAAAATCATTATATAAGTGTTTTGATATATAGTGTTGGGCATATGTTCAAAACTTTCTTTCCTTGTTATAAGAGCTTTCTGTGTGTGGAGATACGTTTCTATTGTCAATTTGTGGTAGAATCTATTGCATTCCCTCAGCTCCTTGAGTGGGCTGGCCTGTATATTGCCAAGGTTATTTCGACTACGCTCATGTTTCGCAGGAATGTCCTTTCGCGTCCTCCGTACGGTGTTGACACCTTCCCAAGCGATTTTTATGTCTTTGGAGCCTTTAAGAAAAATATTCGTGGTCATCGGTTTGCTTCGGACGAAGAGGTTCACGCCTGGATACCAACATAGTTCCGTAGGCAACCACAAAAATTTTTACATTAGTGTACTGATCATCTTGCCTAGCAGCGAGATAAATGTATTAACAGTTATAGCGATTACCTTTAAAATAATAAACACTTTACTTACTTTTTTCATCTGTCTCGTTTTCATGTGACTGTCCCTTATACACTGAAAACAGAGTATTCAGTAATACTATAGCCACAAAAGTAAATACAAAGTAATGTCCTCATACCAATATGTACATCGCATGACTTGTTTAGTAGAGGAAACGGATACTTGGATAAGGCATCTACAGAGTGACATCTACACAGTCTACGCTAAAATAAAACTCACTATTGTTAAAAAAACAAGACATGAAACTAAACTTCATAGACATCACCACACACAGAATCAAAAACAAACCTAATTTTGGAATGTATAGGAAACTGTTCATAACCAGTCCAATCACCCACTGACACAAGAACACTTAAATTTTGTATATACAAAATATATATGTGTGTGTGTTACACAGAAACATCAGAATCCACTAGATAAACTTAACCATACTATATCAGGATGTCTTGGATGGCTTGGTGTGGGCGGTGATTTGCAACCGGATGAGGGTGCAGCAGAAAAAGGTAGTTTGCGGATACAAGCAAGATTACTGACGTTTATTTATACATGTCAGTCACTGATGCTGCTAGTGTTGCTCACTGGCGAGTACTGCAAATACTACGTCGTGGCGTCTCAAGGTGTACTGACGTCCCGGTGTTGTCCTTGTCAGCAGTAGCGAGCGCCTACTATAGGTCGCACAGAATACAGTGGCCAGTTGCACAGTGATCAGTTTTTATCCAAAGCGCTGGGCAAGTTCATCCGTTTGTTCAGATGGGGATGCCGAGAAGCGTTTGCCATCTTTCGGCTGGCGGCGATCACAGAATCGGCGCGCACGCCCTGCAGTCTTTCTCAACGATTTTACAGAAAATATTCAGTAAAAAATAATCATTTTGCTTTGCTTGTAGCTTTATATGTCAGGTTCATTATGATGTGCCCATCATTTCGTTAATGGTCATAGTTATTGCGATATTGACGTGGAAGTAAGAAACTGCGCGAAATTCGAAGTTTACAATGATAAATAGGGGTCGCTATGATTTTGCGTTTGTTGCATATTACATAATATGGTGCTGCGTGTGAAATTTAGCTAACACATTCATTTCTCTTTAGACTTGGGCCGAGGTGTCTATCTGTTCCCAATCTCGAGAAAATTGATGTGACATAGTGCAACCATTTCCAATCGCACTGCGGCAGCGATAAAGCCAGAGTGAAATATCCATAACATTCTTAATATTCCATAAACGATTTGAGATACCGAAACGAAATATTTCAAATGATAGCACACAAACAGCAGAGTATTTTGCCGCATGGTTATTATGCAAAAGTTCATTATCTGCCATGTTATTGCAGTAAGTACAGACTTTTCCGATGAAAGAATGTAATTTTTAAGAGCCGTCGATAACTTGTGAAAAGAGAAATACTATGTGTTCTGGCATAACCACATGCGCCGGAACGAAGATGAAGAATGCAAGAGAAGAGAAGGCGGTGAAATGACGTCGACCAGTGGTGCGCTGATTAGGACTGCACCACGGCAGCAGCGGCCTCTACAAGAGGAGAATATAAGCGCCGCTCCTGCCAGCCTCAGCCGGACGTTAGTGGACAGTACTCGCTGAGTATCAGTACGGCCTAGCAAAGAGTGCTACGGTCGCCCATCGCCTGCGACACCATTGTTATTTCAAAGTTAGGTACTGTCAATCTGCTTTATTGAAATAAAACTACTAACGTTATTTGCTTGGAATGCTGTATAGCATTCCGAGAACGCAGCATGCCTTAGGCACCCTATACGAGACGAGTGGGCAAGTTCCACACTATGGAGTTTGGAATAACATAAGTGAAGTAATTACACTTTTATTTTGTATTGAGGAAGTGCTTTTTCATAAGATGCTGACCTTACTTTTCCTTAGTTCTTCACTTAATGAACTTAATAAATCACTGTTTCAGAATTCTCTCGCAATTGCGTCTGGACAACATGTTAGTGAGGTGAGACAATGTAAACTCCGCTGCGTTTTGGTGAAAGAAGCAAATTTTAACATATCAACACTGGAAATGTGTAGGTTTTACTCAAAATTTCCCACTCGTGACACCTCTCTGAAAGTTACAAATTGTTAACAAACCAATCGGAAATAAATCCCTGCATTTTCGACAGAACTTTTTTAGATGCTAACCAAAGGAGAGGTGACAGATCTTTTTGAATGGTCACCATACAAGTGTGGGCGTGAAGAGGCCCTGCTTAATATTAAAAATATGTGACCGTAGGCTTCAGTTTAGAATGGAACTTCCCATCCAGCACTCGGCATTTCATCTACAGCACCTGCCCGCAGCACTATTACTGCTCTCCCCTTGTGTGTACTGCCATCTGTTCATCTACCGTCCATGGTATTCTGCATGCACTACATTGTTGCATAAGTGGAAGTCTCGCGTTATCACACGTAGTTGGATGGCCCAGCTCAGCTGATGTCACAGCAAACATGGCACACTGTGTCTTCCCAATGACACAGGGCAAATGAGTTCTCCACAGAAACCTCTACAGATGCGGGGATGGCTGGACCACAGCGTCATAGCCCCGAGACAGCAGCAGCGTGCTGAGCAGCTCACATGCCTATATGATGAGGTGGCAGAAAGAGGCTGAAGGTCCAGCGGCGGTGGGGATGGCAGGATCATCAGTATAGTGATGACCAACACACACTGGAAGTCATACAATTATTCCCCAGCTATACGATGATTAGGGGCTACCATGGACTTTAAATGCAGTTGTCTGGGGCTGACAATGCACAAAACATCTCGGAAGCATCTCGAACATGGTGTCAGTGCCCTGTTCTTAGCTATTGCTACACCGTGGCAGGTGGAACAGTGGAACTGCCTCGTATCTGCTACGTCAACAGTTCAGTGTCTTCGTTTGGCGGAGACAGTTGTGAATGTCCTAGACACGGTATTTGGCCGCTGTCTGGCTCGAGCTGTTAAAATGCACAGGAAATAAAGATATTAAACCAGATTGTCAAGGAGAGTAGGTAAGTAAAGCTCAAGCAATTAACAAAATAAGAAGTAAAATAAGAAAGCTATGTGATATATCACTGGCTCGAGACAACAATCTTTCATCTGTTAAATGGATAGAGAAAAATTGAACAAATGCTACTGCTCCAGGTGGTAACCACTGCACCATCAGAATTCTTTTTTGAGGCAAATTTCAAGGGCACCAATATACTTGGAGAAATGTGTAATATACACTGTGCCGTCTTACAATACATTTATTCACTACCAGTTTCGATCAAGATGGTCTATGATTGAAGATGGTTGTGAATAAATGTGGTGTAAGACAGCAAAATCTGTCTCATGGAATTCTATAAGCACTTCGAGTGATGAAAACTGGCTTTTGGATTCTGAGGAGCCTGCTTCAAAATGCCTGAAGGCAGCAAAGACTGCTAGCTAGAAGATCAACCACAAAAAGCGGAACTGCGTTGCAACCTTCAAGTGAAGTTCCTCGCAAAATCTGAGACACTAAAACACCTCACTAATATCCTCTCAAACGTCAGACCGTAACAGTAAAACGAGATTTAGTTATGAAAATGCCTTTGAATCCCAGGTTTACAAGATTCTGAAAGCTAAACATAGCAAGCATATAGCGAAACGATTCCCCATCTTGGTGTGGGGTTTACTGTCGACGGTTTCCTACATTCATCTACACCTACGTGATTACTCTGCTATTCACAATAAAGTGCCTGGCAGAGCGTTTAATGAACCTCTTCCAAGCTGTCTCTCTACCGTTCCACTCTCGAACGGCGCGCAGGAAAAACGAGAACTTAAATTTTTCCGTGCGAGCTCTGATTTCTCTTATTTTATCGTGATGATCATTTCACCATATGGAGGTGCGTGCCAACAGATTGTTTTCGCAATCGGAGGAGAAAACTGAAATTTCATGAGAAGATCCCGTCGCAACGAAAAACGTCTTTGTTTTAATGATTGCCACTCCAATTCACGTATCATATCTTTGGCACTATCTCCCCTATTTCGCGGCAATACAAAACGAGCTGCCCTTCTCCGAGCTTTTTCGATGTCATCCGTCAGTCCCAACTGATGAGGATCCCACACCGCACAGCAATATTCCAGAATAGGGCGGACAAGCGTGGTGTAAGCAGTCTCTTTAGTAGGCCTGTTGCACCTCCTAAGTGTTCTGCCAATGAATCGCAGTCTTTGGTTTGCTCTACCTACAAAATTTTCTATATGATCGTTCCTATTTAGATTATTTGTAATTGTAATCCCAAAGTACTTAGTTGAATTTACAGCCTTCAGTTTTATGTGACTTATCGCGTAATCGAAATTTAGTGGATTTCTTTTAGTAATCGTGTGAATAACTTCACACTTATCTTTATTCAGGCCAATTTCCACCTTTCGCAACATACAGATATCTTACCTAAATAATTTTGCAATTCGTTTTGGTCATCTGATGACTTTACAGACAGCATCATCTGCAAACAATCTAAGACGGCTACTAATATCGTCTCCTATGTCGTTAATATAGATCAGGAACAATAGAGGGTCTATAACATTTTCTTGGGGAACGCCGAATATTACTTCTGTTTTACTCGATGATTTTCCGTCTATTACTACGAACTGCGACCTTTCTGACAGGAAATCACGAATCCAGTCGCACAACTGAGGCGATATTCCATAGGCACACCGTTTGGTTAGAAGACGATTGTGAGGAACGGTGTCGAAAGCCTTCTGGAAATCTAAAAATGTGGAATAAATTTGACATCCCCTATCTATAGCACTCATTACTTCATGAGTATAAAGAACTAGTTGTGTTTCGCAAGAACGATATTTTCTGAATCCGTACTGACTATGTATCAATAAATCGTTTTCTTCAAGGTACTTCGTAATGTTCGAATACAGTATATGTTCCAAAACCCTACTGCAAATCGACGTTAGTGACATGGGCCTGTAATTCAACGGTTTACTCCTACTTCCCTTTTTGGGTATTGGTATGACTTAAGCAATTTTCCATCTTTAGGTACGGATCTTTTTGTGAGCGAGTGGTTGTATATAATTGCTAAAGGGGTTAAGAGCATTTTTATCAGCTTTTTTTAAATAGATATACTTTGCGTTTCTTATTGATGGTTGTAGGCGTGAAGGTATTCAGCCCAGCAGCAATTGCCACGTGGTCGCTAATCCCTGTATGCGCAACGATACTTACTATTTGTCCAGGATTATTTGTTGCTTAGAGGTAAAGTATGCTTTCGCGACCATTTACGCTTCGAGTGGGCTCATGAACTAATTGTTCAAAATAATTTTCTGAGAAAGCATTCAGTACAATTTCTGATGACGTTTTATGCCTCTCGCCGGCTTTAAACGTATAACGTTTCCACCATATCGAGGGTAGATTGAAGTCGTCACCGCCTATAAATTGTATGAGTGGGGTACCTATTTGAAATGAGGCTCAAGTTTTCTTTGAATTGTTCAGCAACTACATCTTCTGAGTCGGGGTGTCGGTAAAACGATCCAATTAATAGTTTAGTCCGATTGTCAAGTATAACTATCTATCGTTTCTGAACACTGTTAGATCCTTTGAAAAAATTTCGGCTAAACTTATTTCCGGCTTTAGTCAGATTTCTGTACCTATAACTAATTGAGATTCTGTGCTTTCTTTTAGGGCCTGGAGCTCTGGTTCTTTCCCAACACAGATACAACAATTTACAACTACAATACACCGATCGTTTCTACAACTAGCTTACTGTGTTTCACCTGCCCCTTTTAGACGAACGCCCTTTCTATGGTTCCCTGAAACCCTCTAACATAAAAAACCACCCAGTCCCTTCCACACAGCACCCGCTATCCGTGTAGCCACTTCCGTGTGTGGTGGACTCCTGACATATTAAGTGGAACCCGGAAACCCACCACCTGATGGTGCAAGTCAAGGAATCTGCAGCCTACATGGTCACAGAACAGCCTGAGTCTCTGATTCAGACCCTCCATTCGTCTCTGCACCAAAGGATCACAGTCGGTTCTATCGACGGTCCTGCAGATGATGTGCTATGCCTTAATCTAGCAGGCAAGACTGGCAGTCTTTATCATTTCTGCTAGCCGTCTGAAACCAGAGAGAATCTCCTCTGATCCAAAGCGACACAGGTCATTGGTACAGACATGAGCCACCACCTGCAGTTGGCTGCACTCTGTACTCTTCATGGCATCTGGGCCGGCCGCGGTGGTCTCGCGGTTCTAGGTGCGCAGTCCGGAACTGCGCGACTGCTATGGTCGCAGGTTTGAATCCTGCCTCGGGCATGGATGTGTGTGATGTCCTTAGGTTAGTTAGGTTTATTAGGTTTAAGTAGTTCTAAGTTCTAGGGGACTGATGACCACAGCTGTTAAGTCCCATAGTGCTCAGAGCCATTTGAACCATCATGGCATCTGGAAGTACTCTTTCCATATCCGGAATGACTCCTCCTGGTACACACACAGACTGCACACTGGTGGCTTCCTCCCCCCCCCCCCCTGGCAGCTGCGTTCCTAAGCGGCCCCATTACGCGCCTAGCGTTGGAGGTTCCAACTACCAGCAAACCCACTATCTGTGAATGCCCAGACCTTACGGGCCGAGAAGCTTCCTCTGAAACAGGGTGGACGACTGCATTTGGCTTAGAGACATCGACAAGATAACGCCCGAGACCTGTTAGTCAAACGATTAGGGGTGGCCCTATGATCAGCCCCTCAGAAAGTTTTTTGCTGGCTGCCAGACTTTGGAAAGATCTTCGACTCAACCACTGGTGAGGGGTCAGCCCCAGTGCAGGTAGTACACGGTGTGGTCACCGCAGTGGACCAATCGGGGGACATGTGGAACGTGCTCGGTGTCCCTTATATCCCAGCGTCATACCCCCACAGTCATGCCCCTTGGCAGCAGCCTCAAGCTGTGTGATGGAAGCCAACGCAGCCTGGAGCTGTGAGCGAAGGGTTCCCAACTCAGCTCGCATATTTATACAGCAATCACAGTTCCTATCCATTACTGCAGTCGCTCCTGTTTGAAGCTCGTAAAAATATGTAACAAACGAACAGTGTACTCAGCTTATTAGCAGCAGGAATTCGAAGTGCTCTCTCACTAACGGTCTAACCGACACTGAGCTACACAAACCAAAACAAACAAAAGCCTTTACGAGGATCGATAGCAACGGCGGTACTGTATGCTAAACTGTTATTAAAATAAAAGCTTGTGCCTAGTAAACACTCAAACACACAAGAAATTACAAAAAATAACCTAGTAACTACACAGATACCTGTAAATAAGTCACTCTCGT
Source organism: Schistocerca serialis cubense (assembly GCF_023864345.2). NCBI lineage: Eukaryota > Metazoa > Arthropoda > Insecta > Orthoptera > Acrididae > Schistocerca > Schistocerca serialis. The sequence continues at coordinate 466,710,987 of NC_064641.1, read as the reverse complement.
TGGAAGCTCGTAAAAATATATAACAAACGAACGGTGTAGTCGCCTTATTAGCAGCAGGAACACGAGCTGCCCTGTCTATGACGGTCTATCCGACACATTATATCACAGCCTGTCATTTCCTATCAGCAGTCTCTCAGACCTCACCTTTGTAAGTATGAACAGGCAAACAACAAACACCCAGGTGGAACAGATAATTCTGGAAGTTCTGGAAGATTTTATCTATAAGATTCCCGTGAAGTGTACTGTCATCCTGTTTGGGATTTTCATTGCACAAACCACTAAAGAAAGAAAATGCCAACACAAATGGCTCTGAGCACTATGGAACTTAACTTCTGAGGTCATCAGTTCCCTAGAACTTAGAACTACGTAAATCTAACTAACCTAAGGACATCACACACACCCATGCCCGAGGCAGGATTCGAACTTGAGACTGTAGCGGTCGCGCGGTTCCAGACTGTAGCGCCTAGAACCGCTCGGCCACCCCGGCCGGCAAATTCCAACACCTCCTTGGTGAATATCCTACTCACGGTAGACAAAATAAAAATGGGGAGAGACTTATAGAAATTACCAAGGCATTCATTCTAATTCCGAAATCAACAGCTTTCAAACAGTTGGCAAGCAAACAGAAAACTTGGACATCACCAAACCCCATCCCTGGTGAGCTCAAAATACACTCCCGGAAAAAAATAGTACACCCTTTTAGAGGTTTCCAGTTTACTCAAGATTTATTGCCGCAACGATGCACGTGAAGTATATGCAATGGTTACATTTACAGATCCATAGCACACTGTTTCAGGGGCACCAGATATTGATACATGTTGAAACACCCATATTAGTAAGTGGAATAGCCTCCATGGGCAGCAACGAAGGCAGACTCTGGCATCCAGTCGACTGTACAGATGGCTAATATTGTAATAGGATACGTTTCTCCCCGCCTGCTCGACCTGTTCACGTAGTTCTATAACAGTTGTTCGTTGACGAGTCTCACAAGTCACTTCTCGGCCATCATACCCCAAATTGGCTCGACTGGAGACAAGTCAGGAGATCTTGCTGGCCAGGGAAGTTACTGCACGTCTTGCAGAGCACATTAAGTTTCACGGGCAGTGTGTGGGCAAGCATTATCCTGTTGGAACAAGACATATCCTTCCTGTTGGAAGAACGGAAAAGAATGAGTCTAACAACATTCTGCACATAACAATCGCTAGTTGGCGAACGAGAGATATAGATTACCGCACCCCAGTCAATAAGTCCTGGGTAGATGAGATAGAGAGATGGGAAAGGTTGTAGGGGATGAAGGAGAGGAAGGATGGGAGGAAGAAAGGAGAGAAGGGTACAGAAGAGGGAGATATAGGGCTTTGAGGGGCAATGGAGAGAAGGGACGCTGGCCTTTATCTTGTCCTTGCGGAGGAGGAAGTGAGAGTCATACTCTCTTGATATCTTTGCAGACAGAACCCTGTTGTCTGTTTTAGAGCTTCCTTAATACCACTTCTAAATTGGAGCTGAAATAGTGTGGTCCACAGATGTCCAACACGAAAAATAGAAAATACATCAAAAAGGGAAAGAAAACGCAATCGATATACCACTAGTCGTAAAAAGAGCCGCAAACAAATGACAAACACAGAGAACTGTAGACTTCAGTAGACAGAGACTGTACACAGAGACTTCAATTTATAGAAAGAACAAATGCTTGATGAAATCTTCTATAGTATCTCACTTGCTGAAATGTCCAACAGCAACGAAAATTTATAAGCCTGACAAGAACAGAAAACTTTTAAGTGAGACGTTCTCTTGTTGATCAGTGACCCGCCAGGCTAGTTGAGAGCGATAATGCGCTGCTTCCTGGACTAGGTTCGGAGCGACGGCCCTACATCGAATCTGTCCGGTGGATTAACGACGAGGGCCGGTGTGTCGGCCAGCCTGAATGTAGTTTTTAGGCGGTTTTCCACATCCCACTAGGTGAATATCGAGCTGGTCCCCATGTCCCACCTCAGTTCCACGACTTGCAAAAATGGCTCTAAGCACTGTGGGACTTAACATCTGAGGTCATCAGTCCCCTAGAACTTAGAACTACTTAAACCTAACTAACCTAAAGATATCACACACATCCATACCCGAGGCAAGATTCGAACCTGCGACCGTAGCAGCCGCGTGGTTCTGGAATGAAGCGCCTAGAACCGCTCGACCACAGTGGCCGGCTGACTCGCAAACATTTGAAATACGTTTTCACTATTTCATGATTTACACTAGACGCAGACAGCTGGGGTACACTGATTCCGTCCTGGAGAGATATGGGGTGGCATCAGGAAGGCATCCAGCCAACCCTTCGCACTACCCATACCAAATCCGATTGTAACAGTGCCGACACTGCTCAGATTGTGGGACAAAGGCTCAAGCAATACGTAGATAGATAGAGAACTCTATCGTTGGTGAGTAGAGCAATATCATAAATGAAAACAAGTCCCAGTTGGCACGTCGCTGAACAATTAACGGTCCAAGGATCCTGGAAGCGGCGTGCTCTCCAGAGCAGCAGCTCTGTCCTTGTGGCGCAGCAGAGGTGAAGAGTTGCTGGGTGTGATGGAACTAAAGTGCCCCTCGCAGAACTTAACAGATGTATATTGGAATTCGCAGCAAATTCTTGCTTTGTTTCCCACGCTTGTGTTGTGTCAGGCCTCTTCATTCTGGACTGTCTTCACGTTGTCCCTTGCGCAGTTCTTCGCTGCTACCGAAGTAGCGACCAGATGTGGCCATCGTGTGGTGACGCTGGGCGGCAATTTGCTTCCCAGCGTATGTACTTTGCTGTTGCGGGGCCGCGCAGCACGTTCGCATAAGGTGCGGGCGGTCGCCTTGAAACGGTCGTGAAGTCTAAGAACTTTTGCTGTGTCATGTAGTATTGCGACCGGAAAATCACAGGCCGGTGCAGAGCCAGCCGAAGGGCGCGACTCTGCACCGTCTGAAGCGTCTTCATCTACATGTGCATCAACAAGACTAGTCTGCAAATCCCACTTACGTGCGTAGCAGATGGCTCATCGAACCATCTTCACAATAATTCTCTGTTATTCCACTCCTGAACAGCGCACGGAAGAAATGAATACCTATATCTTTCCTTGTAAGTTCTGATTCCTCTTATTTTATTATGATGATTGCTTATCCCTATGTAGGTCGGCATCAACAAAAAAATTTTCGCATTCGGAGGAGAAAGTTAGTGAATGAAATTTCATGAGATGATCCCGACACAAAGAGAAACGTTTTTGTTTTATTGATGTCCACCCCTTTTCCTGCACCATGTCCATGACACTCCCTCCCCTATTTCTCGACAATACATAACGTGCTGCCCTGAATTGAACTTTCTTTATGTACTCCATTAATCCTATCTGGTAATGATCCCACAACACGCAGCAGTATTCTAAAAGATGATGGACAAGCGTAGTGTAGGGAATCTCTTTAGTAGATCTGTTGCACCTTATAATTGTTCTGCCAATAAAATGGAATCTTTGGTTCACTTTCCAATTTAAGTTGTTCGTAATTGTAATTCCTAGGTATTTAGTTGAATTTACGGCCTTTAGATTTGACTGATTTATCGTGTAACCAGGTTCACTGGATTCCTTTTAACACTCATGTGGAGGATCTCACACTTTTCATTATTTAATGTCAACCACCAATTTTCGTCCCATACAGATATCTTATCTAAATGGTTTTGCAGTTGATCTTCTTATGACTTACTAGATGATAAACGACAACATCATCTACAAACAAGCTAAGACGGCTGCCCAGATTGTCTCCTATATCGTTAATATAGATAAGGAATAGCAGAGGGCTTAAAACACTACCTTGGCGAACGCAAGAAATCACTTCTGTTTTACTCGATGATTTTCTGTCAGTTACAACGAACTGTGATTTCCCTGACAGGAAAGCACGAATCCAGTCGCATAACTGAGACAATAATCCATAAGCACGCACTTTGACTACTAGGTACTTGCGTGGTACAGTGTCGACAGCCTTTTGGAAATCTAGAAACAGGGAAAAATGTGAAATCCATTCTCAGTACCATTCAACACTTCATGTGCGTAAAGTGCTAGTAGTTACGATCTTTTCTAAATCCTTGTTGATTAAGTGTCAATAGATAAGTCATGATTTTCGAACACAATACATGTTCAAAAAGCCTGCTGCACACCGACGTCAATGATATCGGCCTGTATTGCAGTGGATTACTCCTATTGCCTTTCTGGAATACTGGCGTGACCTGCGCAACTTTCGAGTTTTTGGGTGTGTGTCAGCTGTGAATCTCCATATGAGGGCGTGTATTCGAGGAAAGGGCGGAGCAGCACCTTGTACAGGGTAACGCCCTGCCATGGTTGAAGCCTGAGTCTGGATTACTATTGCCCGGAGTTTTTTTTTTCATTATTGTGATTTCATTCCCCTGCCCCATATGGACAGGGGAAGGCTGGCAGCGGCACAATCCGCCGCTCTTCAGCCGTGTGATATGACAACTAATAAAAGAATAAAATGTTACATGTAAGGCGATAAAAAAAGGGGAACATAAAACAGAGTAAGGGGAGAGAATGGAGGTAAAAATACACTGACATGGAGACGTTCATGGGGGGACAATTAAAAAAAATAGTCGACATAAAGTTAGAAAACACAGCTGGCGATTCGTAGAACACAAAAAATACACTGAAGTCACACGCACAGGTTAAAAGTTGGCCACAGTATTAAAAACACTCCAGAACAACACACTTTAAACCTACTTGGAGCACACATGATGAAGAATAAAACTGCCAGGTGGGACCTGCCCAGGGAGAGGAGTGAGAGGATGGAAAAGGAGGGGAGAGCAAGGTGCAGCAGGGGAGGGGACGGGATGAAACGAGTAGGGGGCGTCAGCGAGTGCACCAAGAGGCAGGAGACTATGCCCAGGGCTCGTGCGCCGGCTTAAATAGACGCCTCGCAAATGGATACTTGTAGGTCTATTTTCAGAGCGTGACGTGGTTGATACATGCAGAGGTGCAGTTGTCAACGGCATCTGTCGTCGCCGTCCACGCCTCCTGGTGGCCGGACCGGAACACTGTAGACGATCTCTGCTAGCCTTGCGCTGAGTTGCAGAGCTGCAAAGCCCTGTGTCGTCTGAATTGTAGCGGCTGAGCAACCCGTACGATGTATATGTTGCGTGTGGTGTAGTCGGTGCATGCTTCCCAGGGCGCAATTGCACAAACATCCTCCATTATCCTAGAACACATCTCAACTCCTCCCCCTCCCCTCCTTCCCCCTCTCTTTCTCACACACCCTATACCCCACACTCTCTATTTTTCATTCTCTCTCCCTCTTACACATACTCACACACGCGCGCACACTCATACACACAAACAAAGAAGAGCTGGATATCTTCATCAGAGCAGCTCCGTACAAACTCGCATCAGACATTCAGAATTAGTGTCACATTCTTGTGAACGTATTGCCGTAAGTATTTTTGTCAACTCGTTTTGTGAATAAAAACTTGTAGCACCTGACAACAGTTAGTGACAAAAGGAGGAAGAACGGTTTGATCATCACACCCACAAGACACACCAATGATACACAATATGACGAAAGATGTATGTACACAACATCCACAACTATTATTCCCAGGCAGACTACACAAAAATAATTATGCTCTGACTACACTGCTGTCAATTAGTGAACTGTATAAGAAAGCAGACCACTGTGTACAACCCACGGTTTGAAAGAAATGCACGTTTCTTTGAATAATTATAAAATAATAAATACGGATGCGAAGTGTTTTTGTAGTATTTTACAGACATAAAAACGCGATTGGCAGAAGGGACACACAGATGCCAAACATATTTTGGCAAATAATAAGAAAGAAGAAGACGATGTTTCGGAGGAGGCAGAGTTTTTAAAAAAACAAGCTTTTTGAGTCATCATTATGGTTTTTTCTGGTTAATGGAAAAGAATTTTCTATTAGGTTGTCTGATAATTAAATTTCATAATCCATTCCACCACTCCAAGCAGATAACTAACCGTCCCATTTCTGACGCAGTAATGGCAAACTATTAAAATAATAAAGGTCCTGTCTTCTAGTCTATCTGTAGGGTAACAGATTCATTCCTATATTACGAACCAAATGAAACAATTATCAATTAGTACAGTGTTACGGGCCTTCTTGGCGACGTAAATATCATGAAGCATGTAAGGCATCGATGCATATACGTCACGGGTGATGGTCACTGGGGACTAACAACGTATCTTGGAAAGTGTGTTCCAGTACCTTGAGAGTTGCTAGGATAATATTACACTGTTTTAATTGTTTTCGCAGTGGAATCACAATAACTGGATACAGTCCATTCCGAATAATGGAAACCGATAAAAACGAATTATTTCATCTGCGAAATCATTACATCAATTCTGGACTTTCCAGCCTTCTGAGAGGGGTTATTAGTTCCTTGGAATAAATAACCGCTGTTTCGAAGAATCTCTCTGTCACTGAGTGACCTTGGTCAACTAAAATGGTTAAATACGACTAGCTATTGACCTTTTAGCACGGCTGTACTCATTATAAAATTGAGACGCAACTGTAAAACATGAAACCCCTACCATGCTTCACAGTCTTTAAGACTCTTCCTTTCACTCATCTGGTTAATAGGAGAATTTTGAACAGTAGCTGTACTATAAATATTATGGCTATGCAGTTTGCTTTGCACTGTTTTGTTAGTGAATTGTTCCCTCATTAATCAGAAGACACGTTAGTGTAAGTGGTCTTATTATCAGAAGTAAGAAGGCTCTTGAGCATTCCCGTGTTTCCATAAATAAGCTTAAATCGTTTCTCCCACTTTTTGGGAAGCAGGCAAGAATTTTTCTTGAACTCCGTCAACTGTAATAACATTAGATACCTTGGATACAGCTTCCTTTAGTAGGTGTGTAACTTATCAGAAATGCATCACCTCACGAAGCACCGACAAATTACTCTCGTTGAATGACTGTAAGATTCGACTTGGTGGAAATATCAAACATCCAAATAGAGAGGTACTGGCAGTGCACATCGCTCCAGAATATGTTACTGCAGAAGCAAAAAAGGGGGACACAACGGTGACCCAGAAATGAGTTGTTCATACAATGGAGATACAAGTAATTTGTCCAACATCTGTTACTCCATATAATCTAAAGCTTAGTGTAAAAATGCTACAGACCTTGCGCGACCGAAGCGACTGGCGGCGGCTCAAGGTTTCTACATCAGCGTTGCTGTGCGCCAGTCCGGAATTTACGGAGATGGCCATATTCTTCGACCGATGATGTGTGGGTCCAGTCTCGCTGTCTGTCGCCCTCATGCTACGTCTTTGAACATCATCTGTAATCATGAGATTTATCATTTTCGAAATTACATCTGCATATAATTTCAGGGACAATACTGTAGAAAGAAAATGGAAAAAGTGTTATTTGTTCCCTGTTGCATCGGCGCTACCGTATGCAGGACAAGTGGGCAGATATTGAATTGGTAAGTATAAGAGGACTCAAGCTTTCTCTACCTAACCTAATATCAAGAAAAATAAAAATTGTGTTGCGTGAAATGCTCACTATTGTGATAATCATCAACCAGAGCTGTTCTTCTTGTATTTTACATACTGCTACCAATTTCGTGCGGTAGTTCATTCTCAAGCAGTACCTAGATATAATCAGTATATATAAATTCAGGGTGTCCCTCCTAAGAGTCGTCAAACGCATTTTATGTGATATTTCGGCAGATATTTGTAATTTTGTTTATGCAGTGTAAGGCTGAAACCAGCCCAGACAAATACTGTTCATCAAGTCTTTCATACGACGCCCGGTGTTAATGGAGTGCGTCGTTTTGTTCCCCAACACACAAAAAATGGTTATTAAAGCGGATTTTTAAATGCCTCTTCTATTGAGCGGTCCAATATTAATCCAGTGCGATACTCAGTCCGTTGCTGTTGTTGTTGTCGTTGTTGTGGCCTTCAGTGCAAAGACTGGTTTGATGCAGCTCTCGATGCTACTCTATACTGTGCAAGTCTCTCCATTTCCGAGTAACTACAGCAACCTACATCCTTCCGAATCTGCTTCCCGTATTCATCTCTTAGCCTGTCTCTGCGACTTTTACCCTCAACACATCCCTCCAGTACTAAATTGGTGGTCCTTTGATGGCTCAGAATGTGTTCTACCAACCGATCCCTTCTCCTAGTCACGTTTTACCACAAATTTCCCGTATCCCTAGTCCTGTTCAGTACCTCCTCATTAGTTACGAGATCTACCCTTCTTATCTTCAACATTCTCCTGTAGCACCACAGTCCAAAAGCTCTTATTCTCTTCTCATTTAAACTGTTTATCGTCCATATTTCACATACGTACATGGGTACACTTCATATAAATACTTTCAGAAGGGACGTCCTAACACTCAAATATATATTCGATATTAACAAAATTTCTCTCTTCAGAAAGGCTTTTCTTACCACTGCCAGACTACATTTTATATCCTCCCTACTTCGACCAGCATCAGTCATTTTGCTTCCCAAATGGCGAAACTCATTTACTACTTTAACTGTCTCATTTCCTAATCTCATTCCCTCAGCATCACCTGATTTAATTCGACTAAATTCCATTATCCTCCTTTTACCTTTGTTGATGCTCATCTTGTATTCTCTTTTACAAATCGCTGCCCATTTGTTCAACTGCTCTTCCAAGTCTGGCAGAATTACAATTTCATCGGCAAACCACAGAGTTTCTATTCATTCTCCCTGGACTTGAATTCCTACTCCAAACTTTTCTTTTGTTTCCTTGGCTGCTTGCTCAATATACAGAATGAATAACATCGGGAACAGGCTACAACCCTGCTTCCCTTTTTTGCCCCTCGACTCTTACAAATGCCATCTGGTTCCTGTACAAATTGTAAATAGCCTTTCGCTCCCTGTATTTTACCACTGTCACCTTTAGAATTTGAAAGAGAGTATTCCAGTCAACATCGCCAAAAGCTTTCTCGAAGTTTACAAAGGCTATAAACGTAGGTTTCCCTTTTCTTAATGTATCTTCTATGAGAAGTCGTAGGGTCAGTATTGCCTCGCGTGTTAATAAATTTCTCCAGAATAGAAACTGATGTTCCCCGAGGTCGGCTTTTACCAGTTTTCTTTTCTTCTGTAAAGGATTCGTGTTAGTATTTTGCGACTGTGACTTAATAAACTGACAGTCCGGTAATTTTCACACCTATCAGCACCGGCTTTGTTTGGAATTGAAATTGAAATCTGACACATCTTGCTCACCAGATGGAAGAGTTTTATTATGACTGGCTCTCCCAAGGCTAACAATAGCTCTAACGGAATGTTGTCTACTCCCGGGACCTTGTTTCGACTTAAGTCTTTCAGTGCTTTGTCAAATTCATCTCGCAGTATCATATCTCCCTTCTCATCTTCATCTACGTCCTCTTACATCTCCATAATATTGCCCTCAAGTACACCTCACTTTTGTAGACCCTCTATATACCTCTTCCATCTTTCTGCTTTCCCTTCTTTGTTCAGGACTGATTCTCCATCTGAACTCTTAATATTCATACAGGTGGTTTTCTTTTCTCCAAAAGTATCTTTAATTTTCCTGGAAGCGACATCAGTCTTACCCCTAGTGATATATGCCTCTACATTCTTACATTTGTTCTCTAGCCATGCCTGCTCAGCCATTTTGCACTTCCTCTAGATCTCATTTTTTAGATGTTTGTATTCCCCTCCGCTTGCTTCATTTATTTCGTTTTTATATTTTCTCCTTTCATCGATTAAATTCTATACCTCTTCTGTTACACAAGGATTTCTACCAGCCTTCGTCTTTTTTACCTACTTGACCCTCTGCTGTCTTCCTTACTTCATCTCTCAAAGCTACCCATTCTTCTTCTACTCTATTCCTTTCTCCTGTTCTTGTCAAGTGTTCCCTAATGCTCATTCTGAACCTTTATACAGCCTCTTGTTCTTTCAGATTATTCAAGACCCATCTTCTTAAAATCCTGCCTTCTTGCAGTTTCTTTAGTTTTAATCTGCAGTTCATAACCAATAAACTGTGGTTAGAGTCCACATCTGCCCCTGGAAATGTCTTACAATTTAAAACCAGGTTACGAAATCTCTGTCTTACCATTTTATAATCAATGTGAAACCTTCCGATGTCTCCAGGTCTCTTCCACGTATACAACCTCTTTCATGATACTTAAACCGAGTGTTAGCTAGGTTTAAATTACGCTCTGTGCAAAATTCTGCCAGGCGAGTTACTCTTTTATTTCTTTCGCCCCAGTACATATTCACCTATTACATTTCCTTCTCTACATTTTCCTACTATCGAATTCCAGTACCTCAAGACAATTAAATTTTCGTCTCCGTTAACTATATGAATACTTCTTTATCCCCTCATACATGTCCTCAATCTCCTCCTCACTTGCACAGCTAGTTGGTATATACTAGCACTACTATGCTGGGTGTAGGCTTCGTGTCTATCTTGGCTACAAAATGTGTTCACTATGCTATTCATAACAGCTTACCCGCGTTCCTATTTCTTAATTCATTATTAAATATACTCCCGCATTACACCTATTTGATTTTGTGTTTATAAGACTGTATTTATCTGACCAGAAACCCTATTCCTCCGGCCACCGAACTTCACTAATATCTAACCTTAACCGATTCACTTTCCTTTTCAAATATTCTAATCCACCAGCCTGATTAAGGGATCTGACGTTCCATGCTCTGATCCGTAGATTGCCAGTTGTGTTTCTTCTGATAAGACGTCCTCCTGAGTAATTCCCGCCCGGAGATCCAGAGATGCGAAAGGAGTACTGTTTTATCTCCAGAATATTTTACCCAAGAGGACGCCATCATCATTTAACCACACAGTAGAGCTGCAGCCCTCAGGAAAAATTACAGCTGTAGTGTCCCCTTGGTTTTAGCCGTTTGCAATACCGGCACAGTAATGCCGTTTTGGTTGACGTTACAAGGCCAAATCAGTCAACTATCCAAACTGTTGTCCTTGGACCTACTCAAAAGGCTGCTTCCCCTCTTCAGGAACCACACGTTTGTCTGGCCTCTCAACAGATACCCCTCAGTTGTGGCTGTACCTACCGTGCGGCTATCTGTATTGCTGAGGCACGCAAGTCTCTCCACCAACGACGAGTTCAAAGGTTCATAGGGGGAGTTAGCGATATGTATGAAAAAGGACAGTAAAACACGAAGAATGACCAGTAATCGAATAGCGAATGCACTGTCCTGACCCACGTTGACTGCTACCACCATGCAATACCGTTGCTTAGTCCCTCGTGGAGTACTGGTTATTCTTCGTGTTTTACTGTCCGTGTTAACACATACTGATAAAACGAACATCGCACTAGACTTCTTGGGACTGCTCTATGAATGGGCATTTAAAATTCTGCTTCAAAAATTATTTTGTTAGTAATGGGAAACAAACCATCGGCACTGAGCGTTACGTTAAGGACGGGATGAAAAGTATTCGTCTGGGATAATTTCAGCTACACATTGGAAAAACGAAGTTACAAGTATCTTACGAAACTCCGGAGGAAATCGTATGACATTTATTGGCCGGGACATCCCCTTCAGGGCTCGGCCGCCGTATTGCAAGTCTCTTTACTTGACGCCACTTCGGTGACTTTCGTTTCAGTGATGATGAAGGACACACAACACCCTGTCCCCTGCCGGGAATCGAATCTGGGCCCCCTTGCTTGGCAGACGGTGACGCTACCGCTCCGCTACGGAGGCGGACATATAATTTTTTGTCGTATCGTAATTTTTACTGACCTTACAGGATCTTAAATGCTAATTTATATATTTGTTGATTGTATTAGGTAGCAACACATAAAATATAAAGTAAGCAGTTCTGTGGGATTATAATTACAATTGTAGGCATTTTATACAATTTGTTGACGTTGCAGAACAGCTTACACAAGATATATATAAACCATATTGCTTTTTTATTTTATGCCCATATGATGTAACTTCTTATTTTCAATTTTTAACACACGGAAATAAGGAACAATAAACAGGAAGTTATTTATTGTTATAGGAATAACAAAACGTATTGAAAATAGGTTCCTACAAGTCTGCATGTGTGTTAATAACCTTATGTAATTTAAATGTCTGAGTGCATCAAATGTTTTAGTATCTATCACGTCCGTAAATAAACCGTTCTTCCATGAGACTGGTTTTGATTGATTAAGGAGATATGTTATCACATACAGTAAATTTTATTAGCATGAAGGTGATGTGAAAAAAATACAACATAGTTTTAAATGAGACAAACAATGAAGCAAAACCACAGTCTGCGACGGAAAGAAATACTCGTTTATGACACGGCCTCGCAGCAATATGAGTTAATAAAACTAGAACTAAGCCACCTAAGAACAGCCTTCTGGGAAAACGGCTATATCACCGCCAGGTATCACAGGCTACTTCTGGTGAGACACGCAGGAAAAACACCACCGCAGCGCGGAGTGGCCGCGCGGTTTAAGGCGCCATGCAACGGATTACGCGGCCCTTCCCGCGGGAGGTTCGAGTCCTCCCTCGGGCATCGGCGTGTGTGTTGTTCTTAGCGTAAGTTAGTTTAAGCAGTGTGTAAATTTAGGGACCGATGACCTCAGCAGTTTTATCCCTTAGGAATTCACACGCATTTGAACATTTAAAAAACACATCTGAGAAGGGAACAAGAAACCTGAATTTTTGCCTTTCTGTGCCACAGTGTCGGGAAAGATTAGTTTGCTCCTGAAGAGACACATCATCTCATCAGTGTTCAGGCTCCTAGGCAAAATACGACAGCTCATGGGGCCTGTGAAGGATGATTTAGGGCTTAGGATGCCTGTAGTGTACAAAATACCCTGCCAGTGGGGCTGCGACTACATCGACAAAACAATTCATACTGTGGGGCAAAGCCTGATGGAACAGAAGAGGTCCTTACTCCTCTGCTGCCGTGGTAGAACACACTTTATAAAATCGACACAGAATTCTATTCGACAAAACATCTGTCATTATGAGGACGAAGAGATATTGGGATAGCGCCATACAAGAAGTGACAGAAATACAAATATCTCAAAATACCATCTACGAAGACGACGATCTGCAGCTCAGTACAGCCTGGAACCCCGCTATCACAAGGTTGAAGCTGGCGCGATGGAAGCGGGACAAGAACGTTACCACAACTGGCGAGGCAGAGAGCACCAGTGAAGTCACAGCCAGTGGTGCGATTACGCAACAGCCGGGCCATTGCGACACGGCAGTCATTTTAACGCTTGACAATGGCCGAGGAGAGATGGCTAGAAAGCTTATGGGACTATAAACATCTGACGTGGCTAGAAGCCTGAGAAAATTTTGTTAGAAATACTCGTGTTCATTTTGTTGAAATGTCTAGCGTCACGAAACTTCTAGATAAAGTAAAGTCAATAGTGATAAATTAAAACTGAAAGAGGGAGCAGACATATCACAAAAATCATTCACAGGAGTTTTAGCCAAAATTTTCAGCTTTTTAAACTGTGGAAACTAAGGATGAACACGTATTGATGGAACATACCTGCATCATATTCGATTTGCTGATGACAATGTACTGTCTGCCTCTAGCGCAGATAAAATACACCAACGGATAAAAGAACTTAACAGACTATTTCGAATATTAGGCCTGCAGTACACTTGACATATTTATCGAAGATGAAAACAATGATTGGATGAATTCCGAAATAAATAAATAAATGGAAGGGTGAAAAGGGCGTTAAGTGCTTAAGGTACACTAAAAATGTTTCTCAGAACTAATTTTCTGACTTTGTGAAAAGCAAATCTTACTTATACGATCAGTGTATCTTGCTAGTTTAAACTTATGGTCTTTTAATGTGAAAAGAATTAAAAAATGACGACTGCTCTGTCAGTTACGGTCCGATACATATTGGAAACTACCGGGAGACACGAGAAAACAATTAAAGGAATCAGGAAACATACTGGAGTGGAAGATGTAATTATGAGTGCAATGAAAATAAAACGGAGATGGAAAGGATACGCAGTCAGCGAGTTAATTGATGGACTGAGGGAATTCTTTGCTGGGAAAAACTTACACAGCTTGGGAGTAGGTGTGCTGAAAAGAAAATAACATACAATCCTTGTGCAGCAGCGCTATTACTGAGTAAAAGAATTTTAGCGTTTTGATAGGACTGACTTTGGAGAGTAATATGACAAATTTCTACTGGTTTTTGTAAATTAGGATTAATTTAGATTATTGACTGTATGTATGTGCTTTGTTACATTACTCAGACTGACAGATCTCTTCTCAATTTAATCGATTATTTATGTACATGCGTAGTGAAATGATGAAATTCTGATTCTGGTTTCAAGAAGAGAAAAGACAGAGAGAGCAACGGAATGGGAGGTGGATGTAGGACAAATTTGGATGCGTGTATCTGAAGACCGCAATGCGAGGAAAATTCCAGAAGGGGCTGCTGTCCAACAGTGGATGGCAAATGGCTGATGAAGATGATACCGATCATGATTATGTTACTGATCCATAAACAGTCTGTTCCTTTATGAAATAAAGCAAAGGAAAAAACATTCCTTCAATACCTGTGATGACTAAACTGAAATGAACAGAACCATTTACGAATACGTACGATAGTGTAATGGAAGCATCAATTCTGATAGAAGATTAGAGTTTCTCATCCAATAAGCGATGACGTCGTTAAATGTGCCAGGAGTTCATCTATCGACGTTTTGGTGGAACTATCCTGTGATTTACCTTAAATAAATGGGAAAACAGTTGTAAAAGCTAAGATCAGATGGCCAGATAAGAAATTAGCTCATGCTTCACCCGATAAAAGTCGTGTCTGAAGCAATGTGCCATCCCATTCTCTTTGCAGCTGTAATGAAATAGATATACTTTCTCAGTACATAAAGAGAAAACACGATATGATATCACTACTGATATCAAAGTTACAAACACATAATATTGTAATTTTTTGAGAATTATGTTGAATAAACAGTATTATTAAAATTAGAGTCCGCGTTTACAAAAATAGAGAGAATGCACATGGCATCCAGTACCCTATCGCTCAGTTTATAAAAACCGGGCATATTCGAAGCAATGTGCTGACAGTCCTATATATTCTACAGGGCGATTTTGAACAATGTGGGCAAGAGCAACACTATCTCTGAGGGCAAAGGGAACAAATACGGTTCGTGTTGTTGTTTGTTGTTGTAGTCTTCAGTCCTGAGACTGGTTTGATGCAGCTCTCCATGCTATTCTATCCTGTGCAAGCTTCTTCATCTCCCAGCACCTACTGCAACCTACATCCTTCTGAATCTGCTTAGTGTGTTCATCTCTTGGTCTCCCTCTACGATTTTTACCCTCCACGCTGCCCTCCAATACTAAATTGGTGATCCCTTGATGCCTGAGAATATGTCCTACCAACCGATCCCTTCTTCTGGTCAAGTTGTGCCACAAACTTCTCTTCTCCCTAATCCTATTCTATACTTCCTCATTAGTTATGTGATCTACCCATCTGATCTTCAGCATTCTTCTGTAGCACCACATTTCGAAAGCTTCTATTCTCTTCTTGTCCAAACTATTAATCGTCCATGTTTCACTTCCATACATGGCTACACTCCATACAAATACTTTCAGAAACGACTTCCTGACACTTAAATCTATACTCGATGTTAACGCTTTCCTTGTCATTGCCAGTCTGCATTTTATATCCTCTCTACTTCGACCATCATCAGTTATTTTGCTCCCCGAATAGCAAAACTCTTTTCCTGCTTTAAGTGTCTCATTTCCTAATCTAATTCCCTCAGCGTCACTCGACTTAATTCGACTACATTCCATTATCCTCGTTTTGCTTTTGTTCATGTTCATCTTATATCCTCCTTTCAAGACACTATCCATTCCGTTCAACTGCTCTTCCAAGTCCTTTGCTGTCTCTGACAGAATTACAATGTCATCGGCGAACCTCCAAGTTTTTATTTCTTCTCCATGGATTTTAATACCTACTCCGAATTTTTCTTTTGTTTCCTTCACTGCTTGCTCAATATACAGATTGAATAACATCGGGGAGAGACTACAACCCTGTCTCACTCCCTTCCCAACCACTGCTTCCCTTTCATGTCCCTCGACTCTTATAACTGCCATCTGGTTTCTGTACAAATTGTAAATAGCCTTTCGCTCCCTGTGTTTTACTCCTGCCACCTTCAGAATTTGAAAGAGAATATTCCAGTCAAAATTGTCAAAAGCTTTCTCTAATTCTACAAATGCTAAAAACGTAGGTTTGCCCTTCCTTAATCTAGCTTCTAAGATAAGTCGTAGGGTCAGTATTGCCTCATGTGTTCCAACATTTCTATGGAAACCAAACAGATCTTCCCCGAGGTCGGCTTCTACTACTTTTTCGATTCATTTGTAAAGAATTCGCGTTAGTATTTTGCAGCTGTGACTTATTAAACTGATAGTTCGGTAATTTTCACATCTGTCAACACCTGCTTTCTTTGGGATTGGAATTATTATATTCTTGTTGAAGTCTGAGGGTATTTCGCCTGTTTCATACATCTTGCTCACCAGATGGTAGAGTTTTGTCACAACTGGCTCTCCCAAGGCCGTCAGTAGTTCCAATGGAATGTTGTCTACTCCGGGGGCCTTGTTTCGACTCAGGTCTTTCAGTACTCTATCAAACTCTTCACGCAGTATCGTATCTCCCACTTCATCTTCATCTACATCCTCTTCCATTTCCATAATATTGTCCTCAAGTACATCGCTCTTGTATAGACCCTCTATATACTCCTAGTGAGATAAGCCTCTACATCCTTACATTTGTACTCTAGCCATCCCTGCTTAGCCATTTTGTTCTTCCTGTCGATCTCATTTTTGAGACGTTTGTATTCCTTTTTGCCTGCTTCATTTACTGCATTTTTATATTTTCTCCTTTCATCAATTAAATTCAGTATTTCATCTGTCACCCAAGGATTTCTACTAGCCCTCGTCTTTTTACCTACTTGATCCTCTGCTCTCTTCACTACTTCATCCCTCAAAGCTACCCATTCTTCTTCTACTGTATTTCTTTCCCCCATTCCTGTCAATTGTTCCCTTATGTTCTCCCTGAAACTCTGTACAACCTCTGGTTTAGTCAGTTTATCCAGGTCCCATCTCCTTAAATTCCCACCTTTTTGCAGTTTCTTCAGTTTTAATCTACAGGTCATAACCAATAGATTGTGGTCAGAGTCCACATCTGCCCCTGGAAATGTCTTACAATTTAAAACCTGGTTCCTAAATCTCTGTCTTACCATTATATAATCTATCTGAAACCTGTCAGTATCTCCAGGCTTCTTCCATGTATACAACCTTGTTTTATGATTCTTGTTAGCTATGATTAAGTTGTGCTCTGTGCAAAATTCTACCAGGCGGGTTCCTCTTTCATTTCTTAGCCCCAATCCATATTCACTTACTACGTTTCCTTCTCTCCCTTTTCCTACTACCGAATTCCAGTCACCCACGACTATTAAATTTTCGTCACCCTTCACTATCTGAATAATTTAATTTATATCATCATACATTTCTTCAATTTCTTCGTCATCTGCAGAGCTAGTTGGCATATAAACTTGTACTACTGTAGTAGGTGTGGGCTTCGCATCTATCTTGGCCACAATAATGCTTTCACTATGCTGTTTGTAGTAGCTTACCCGCATTGCTATTTTCCTATTCATTATTAAACCTACTCCTGCATTACCCCTATTTGATCTTGTGTTTATAACCCTGTAGTCACCTGACCAGAAGTCTTGTTCCTCCTGCCACCGAACTTTACTAATTCCCACTATATCTAACTTTAGCCTATCTATATCCCTATTTAAATTTTCTAACCTACCTGCCCGATTAAGGGATCTGATATTCCACGCTCCGATCCGTAGAACGCCAGTTTTCTTTCTCCTGATAACGACATCCTCATGAGTAGTCCCCGCCCGGAGATCCGAATGGGGGACTATTTTACCTCCGGAATATTTTACCCAAGAGGACGCCATCATCATTTAATCATACAGTAAAGCTGCATGCCCTCGGGAAAAATTACGGCCGTAGTTTCCCCTTGCTTTCAGCCGTTCGCAGCACCAACACAGCAAGGCCGTTTTGGTTATTGTTACAAGGTCAGATCAATCAATCATCCAGACTGTTGTCCTTGCAACTACTGAAAAGGCTGCTGCCCCTCTTCAGGAACCACACGTTTGTCTGGCATCTCAACAGATACCCCTCCGTTGTGGTTGCACCTACGGTACAGCAATCTGTATCGCTGAGGCAAGCAAGCCTCCCCACCAACGGCAAGGTCCATGGTTCATGGGGGGAGGAAACACGGTTCATGAAATATATATCTTCAAATACGCAAGAGGATATTTTATCGTGCGATGTAGCACAAACTTCATTACATGTCAGACGGCCGGTGTGGCCGAGCGGTTCTAGGCGCTACAGTCTGTAACCGCGCGACCGCTAGGTCGCAGGTTCGAATCCTGCCTCGGGCATGGATGTGTGTGATGTCCTTAGGTTAGTTAGGTTTAAGTAGTTCTAAGTTCTAGGGGACTGATGACCTGAGAAGTTAAGTCCCATGGTGCTCAGAGCCATTTGAACCATTTTTTCATTACATGTCAGTTGAGAACACGCTGTCAAATGGGGCCCCACAGGCCTCCAGGCACCAACGAACACTACAACAAGTACGCTCAGTTCGTTCAATTGCTCCTCCTTGCAGATAATGTCGAAGTATCAACCTGCCATAAAGCAGATTTGGGCTGGGACACTGCAACTAGAAGTTGCATGGTATTTCATACCTCCAAAAATGCTTCTTTCAGAAGAGGAGGTCCTGTGTCGTTTTGGAGGTGCGTGTAGTCCTCATCACATATTGCCACGGAAGGACGACCGATCTAAAAGTCACTCACCAACGGCCCCGTCAATGAGCCGTGCGGAAACTTGTAGACACCTAGAGATCCCTTTGAAAATCCACTGTAAGTCACAGGGCAGTATGTTGACCAGTGGGATGTACTGTACACGCTGCTTCACGTTATGACCGTGCTGCCTTGTAGCACAGAAATCGCATTTCTCCACATAAGGTTCATTAGCTCTTATTTGTTCCTTAACCTCATAGGTGCTACCTCAAATTGTTTATCCCAACATAAAAGGATTAAAAAAACAATTTCATGACAATACTGAGTGTCGTAGAAAGAAATTGCAAGTTCCGGACATACAAATAAGAATTTATATGTCCATCCTTCTAATTGAAGGTTTGAGGGACTTCGGCCAGTCACTAGTGTAATCAAATGAACACCTGCAACAGTCCTTTCGATTACAGGACTCTGTGGAAACCGGTTCATAGATGTCGGCCACTGATGGGATCTTGTCAACGATGGGAGTTCACCCCCTCAGCTTCAGTTAAGGCCTGAGGATGGTGTACTGAATCAACGAAACTGGCAGCTGTATAATGAATAGCATATATACGGCTACAGGTGCTCCATTTTATCACACGCACACAAATAAGAAATCGTAATAACAAACAGAAAAAGAGTTCTCTTTATAGGCTTATCATCAGTATGCGGCTCTATAATTTTCTTCAGAGTAAATATAAATACTTAAAACATTCAATATGTAGATTAACTACTGTCGTTTCTTGTTAAGTTTCTGCCGAATCTAATAGATATAGGTGTTTAAAAACAATTTATTTATATCATTATTTGTATAAATTCAGGGAACGACGTGTAAGCAAGGTCTATAAAAATCAATTTTGTAATAAATTAAGTAAATGTGATTTAGTCACTCAAAAATTATTGAAAACTTTAATGTAAAAAGTATGTAAATATCATTAATATACCTGAACTATTTTGTACTGCTATTAACTCTCGCGCCTGATAATATACGCCGGCAGAAAAAAAATAGTGGACCACTTTAAACGTTTCCAAATGAAATGATTAATGGCAGTTCTGAGGTACCAGGTATCGACACATGCTGAAACACCCACATTAGTATGTGGTGTAGCCTCCACGGGCGGCAACGCAGGCGCTGAATCTGGCATCCACTCGATCGCACAGATGGCGAATGCTGTCCTGGTATGCTTAGTGCCACGCTGCTCGAACTGTGCATTAGTGCTGTAAGAGCTGTTGGCTGCGTTGCACGAGTCAGTCCTCATCATATCCCATACGTGCTCGTCTGGAGATCCTGCTGGCCAGGGAAGTTGCTGCACGTCCTGCAGAGAACGCTGAGTTTCCCGGACAGTGTGTAGGCGATCGCTATTCTGATGAAACAATACATCACCCTCCTGTTGCAATAACGGCAGAAGAACGTGTCTAACAACATTCTGCATGTACAGAGAGCTGGTTAGTGTTTCCTCCAGAAACACCAAAGGTGGACGAGAGACCATAAGACGTGGATGTCTTCGATGAATACACTCTATGAGACAGCACTCACCAGGACTACGTCGTACGCACAAACGACCATCACTTCGTGCACACAGAAGCTTCTTTCATCGGTGAAGACCACGGCGCGCCATTCCATTTTCCAAGAGATCCTCTGACGGCACCAGTAGAGCAACGCATGTCGATGCTGTGGTATGAGAGGAAGTTGGGCTCTAGTCTGTGGGCCCGTAGTCCCCTTGCCAATACTCGTAACAACCGGTTCGCAACAGTTCGTGTTGACACGTCTGGGCTCACAAGCCCGCTTATCTGTACCGTGGTAGCTGTACGATCTGCCACTGCCTTAAAATAGGACTATCCCGGCGGGTGTCTGTGCTTTGTGTACGTCCAGAATCTCGTGTACAGGTATGAGAATGTTCACGTGGCCATTGATACCAGCATCGTTGCACAGCTGACACAGGACGTCCAGCCTGTGTGGCTATTCTCCGAAAAGACCATCCTGCCACTCAGGAAGTCACAATTTGACCACTTTCAAACTCGCTCAGTTGACTGCGGGAAGCACGTGTGCGTCTTCGTGGCATGACTGCCTGCTTCCTTCACACGTTTGAACCACACCGAGCCTTCTGTCTCTCACCATCTGGTCAGACAAACCATTATCAGTACATCTACTATTCCTCGGGTGGCATATGCCGTCATCGGATCAAAATCGACGTCGCCGTTCTAGGTGTACTACTTACTTTTTTTGGCAGTGTAAGGGAAAGGTAAGCGAAGCGTTATATGGTTCTTAATTTGTCATTGCCTACAACAGAAAATTAACAAAAATACGTATAAAGTCAATAAGTGACTGTGAAAAAACTTGCATTACTAACATGGACACTCACTAACATGTGAAACATAAATTTAACTACAAGTTCTTTTTACGGGAGAAAATATCGAAATGTTTGTCACAAGTGTTTTATACTAAGAAACAATAAACCCAGAGTTTAAGGCTGCGTCTTTATTGCGTACACTAAACATTTTTAAGATATATGGAAGTGATATGAACATAGATATAACTGCCACATCCAGCACAAATTATACGGATCTTTGTAAAAACACCTATACTGATTTTTGACTAATGCTTTATTTATACAGGGCGATTGGAACGGAACGGAAGAGTCAGTTGGTGACAAACCTTCTGACTGACGCATAGAGATGGGCTGCGAAGTTGAGATGGTACTGTCTCGTGTGCTGATCCTGCTGGCACGCCGATCGTCGTCTGCACCACCATCCGTTTCCTACGAGCAATACCCAGATATTTTCCATTTTCAACATATTAAATTGACATGAGTTACAGCAATGAAAATTAACAATATGTTCGTTATGTTACCCATCTCACAGAAAGTTGATCTCCTACACAACGGGAAGAATTAAATGAATTTAGATTCGCTATGTATTACTGATACACACTGATTGTAAAAGATCTCAACACCAAAAAGTAATCAATAAAGAGTAATGAAAGCTTCGGAATACATTTGTCTAGGTAACATATTTAAATGATTAACATTGCAAGATCACAGGTTAATATAAGCGTGAGATAAACCATTGCAGATGTGACATGCTGGTACATTAATAACAGGTGTAACTGCCAGAATGTGCATGCGTCGTGTTGTGCAGGTGCCAGATGTCAGTTTGTGGGATGGAGTTCCATGAATGTTCCGCTTGGTCGGTCAATACAGGGACGGTTAATGCTGTTTGTGGATGACGTTGGAGTTGTCGTCCGATGATGCCCCGTATGTGCACGACAGGAGACAGATCTTGATAGAGCGAGCCAAGATAATACGTTGACACTCTGAAGAACATGTTGGGTTACAAATGTGGTACGTGGCCGTGCGTTATCCTTTTGCAAAACACCTCCTGGTATGCTGTTCATGAATGGCAGTTCAACAGGTCGAATGACCAAACTGAAGTACAAATTTGCAGTCAGAGTACGAGAGAGAAACGCCAAGAGTGCTGCTGCTGCTGTAATTCAAAATCACATCCCATATCATAACTCCAGATATAAGTCCAATGTGTCCAGCACTCAGAAAGGTTATTTTCAGGCCCCCGACTTGCCTCCTCCTAACCAACACACGGCCATCACCGGCACCCGGGCGGAACCAGCTTTCGTGAGGAAACACAACAGACCTCCACCCTGACCTCCAATACGCTCACCCTTGACAGCACTGAAGCGCAAATGCTAGTGGTTTGTGGACAGTGTAATGCACACTACACGACGTGTGGTTCGGAGCTGTACTTCAAGTAACCGATTCTGAATAGTTCGTTGTGTCACTGATGGGCCAACTGCTGCTCAGATTGCTGCTGCAGATGCAGTACGATGCGCCAGAACCATACGCCCAATACGGCGGTCTTCTCTCTCGGTAGTGCCACATGGCTATCTGCAGCCCTGTATTTTTGCGACCGTACATTTTCGTGACCGCCGCTGTCATCAGTCATGTATAGTGACTACATTCCTGTCAAGTCTTTCCGCAATGTCGCGGAACAAACACCCAGCTTATCAGAGCCCTCTTAGATGACCTCGTTCAAACTCAGTGGGGTGCCGATAATGGCGTCTTTGCCGCCTTAAAGGCAATCTTGCCTAACATCAACTACCCACGTCCAATCTCAAAGGTAAGTAATGCTCACTACCGTTACTGCGTGTATTTAAAGTAAACCTGATTTGCGTCCTTGTAGTGGTCCTACTAGCTCCGCTCTTATACGACAGGAGAGAAATCTGAATAGACAACATCTTTCAGATGTACATTCATGCTGATAAATTAAGGATAATGCTGATACATGGTGAAACAACCGCCAGGTGGGCGGTTTGCGGGTTTAAATCACCTCGGGGTATGACCATGCGGTGCATTTGACCTGCGGTCTTCGCACGGTGGCGCTGGCAGCAGTCCACATACGGAGCTGGCAGCAGTCCACATACGCAGAGGTGTGCTGGTGCATGTCAGAGTACGCTGCAGCGAGTAAGTGTGCAGACGTTCTCAGACGTGCTAATGATGACTGTGTGTTGAAAATGGCTCAAAGAGCACATATTGATGACGTTATGAGGGGCAGAATACTAGGGCGACTGGGGGCTGGTCAAACACAGCGTGATAGCATGGGCCCTCCATGTGCCACAAAGTGTGATCTCAAGATTATGGCAACGATTCCAGCAGACGGGAAACGTGTCCAGGCGCTACAGTACGGGACGTCCGCAGTGTACAACACCACAAGAAGACTGATATCACACCATCAGTGCCCGCAGGCGGCCATGGATTACTGCAGGTAGCCTTGCTCGGGACCTTATCGCAGCCACAGGAACAGTTGTCTCCAGGCACACAGTCTACAGACGACTGAACAGACATGGTTTATTCGCCCGGAGACTTGCGAGGTGCATTCTACTGACTCTTGGTCACAGGAGAGCCCGTAAAGCCTGGTGTCAAGAACACAGTACATGGTCATTGGACCAGTGGTCCCAGGTTATGTTCACGGACGAGTCCAGTTATAGTTTGAACAGTGATTCTCGCAGGGTTTTCATCTGGCGTGAACCAGGAATCAGATACCAACCCCTTAATGTCCTTGAAAGGTACCTGTATGGAGGTCGTGGTTTGATGGTGTAGGGTGGGATTATGATTGGTGCACGTACACCCCTGCATGTCTTTGGCAGAGGAACTGTGTCAGGTGTATCGGGACGTAATTTTTCACCAGGATGTCCGCCTTTTCAGGGCTGCAGTGGGTCCCACTTCCTCCTGATGGATGATAACGCACGGCCCCACCGAACTTCCATCGTGGAGGAGCACCTTGAAACAGAAGATATCGGGCGAATGGAGTGGCCTGCCTGTTCTCCAGACGTAAACCACATCAAGCACCTCTGGGATGCTATCGGTAGACGTATCGCTGCACGTGTTCAAAGCCCTACGACACTTCAGGAGCTCCGACAGGCACTGGTGCAAGAATGGGAGGCTATACCATAACAGCTGCTCGTCCGCCTGATCCAGAGTATGCCAACCCGTTGTGCGGCCAGTGTACGTGTGCATGTTAATCATATCCCATATTGATGCCGGGGTACATGAGCAGGAAACAGTGGCGTTTTGTAGCACATGTGTTTCGGAACGGTTTTCTCAACTTACAGATGTGTGTCGTGTGTCTTCCCTATGTGTCTATGCTATTAGCGCCAGTTTTGTGTAGTGCCACGTCGTGTGGCACCACATTCTGCAGTTATCCTTAATTTACGAGCATGTGTGTAGAAACACGCCTACCAAGTTTCGCTTATGTCGGACAAGTCTATCTTTGTTTTTCGGTTTTTTTCCGTTGGTGTATTTCAGAACTGAGACCAATTGGGATGAGAAACATGTAATGGGATCGCTCTCTATCGATAATATAGCATAAGGCTGTGGTCCAACAGCGGTTTGAATCAAGGCAAAAATCTAATCTGTACACCAAGGCAGAAGGTGCTTTAAATATATTCAGAGGCTACAAGTGGTGTAGTCTCGGCTTGCCAGTTACTTTCAAATGTGCTACGAATTGTGGAACAGCGACAGTTGACAGGTGCAGAAATACAGCAAAGTATCATGTAGATTGACAGCTAGTTACTTTTGTTCTCGTATATTCCGTAGAGAGCTAGTAAATTGTATGTTTGTATGCCTCAGTGGTCGTTGTAACATGGAGCTTGTCCTTTAAACAGCATAATTACTGAGAATATTGTAAGAAATTTTTATTGGTATTACTGGATTCTCTCCATAACCTAGAGCCTATCATTAACGAACCAGAGAGAAAAGACACTAAATTCTTTTTACATAAATCGTTATTACTTTAACTGAAAGTAGAATGCTACACACTTATTTCCCACTAATACAGTGCTTGAGAAAGATATTTATTGTTACGGTCAAGTATTGTTTTTTTGTGTCTTATATATACAGTGGGAATGAAGTACATGTGCCTTTGTGGTTCTATAGTGGTGGTAGTCTCCATGATATATGCGCATGGTATCAACTGAAGATGCGATTCACTATCCTTCCCCAGCAGTCATGTGGTCCTAGAGTAATGCAATTTACGTAATTAATCTTAGTAGCATTCAGTTATATTGTCTGTGTTTTCTGTAGCGTATTTTGGGAAAGCACATAATTACGACCGACGGAAGCCGTATTAATATCCCCACAATCGAAGGATATCGATAACGCATCACGGGCGTCGCAGCTCATGAGAGAGGTGCCTCGCCAAAGGCATGAAGTGCGGGTCACTTGGGCTGCACCACTGACATCCACAGACTAAGCAAGTTTAAACGTTAACGTCCCGCGATATCGAGGTCATTAGAGACGGAGCACAAGCTCTGGAAGTTCAAAGCATGGGGAAGGAAATTGTCCATGTTTTTGCAAAGGAACCATCCCGGCATTTGCCTGGACCGATTTTGGGAAATCAGGGAATATCTAAATATGGATGGCAGGACGCAGATCTTAACTATCGTCCTCCTGGCTGCGACTCCAGTGCGCTTCGCCATTGCGCTACCTCGCTTTGTCAAGCAAGCCGCTGCGGCGCAGTCTAGTATAGCACGCTGTAATACTTTTCAATTCTGGTTGCTTTACGTATGGCGACACTGATGTGGACTAGGATTTTCTGGATATCGTTATTAGCATTCTTCCTGTGTTCCATTCATGACGATCTCGGCTGGGCCCTCGCACTGCGCATTCGTCTCCATTGCGGATTCTTCAGTGGCGACGATTGTTAGCCTTTTATGGTGAAGCGTTCGCCTCTGGTCCCTGTGTTATGGACCCCAAGTTTATGAAACTTGGGCAGCAACGGCTGCCATTGAAACAGAAGCAGGAACAGTGTGATGTTCAAGTGCCGTGCTGGAGCTCGTTCCTCAGCAGCAACAACGCCAGTCGGTGGCCATTGTTGTGTACCCACCGCCATGACCTGCCTTTAACGAGGTGGGAAGTCTACTCCGCTATTTTGCACAGTACTGTTCTAAGTATGGCATTTCTGGTAGGCAGCGGAGTGTTTGCTTTTGCCTTCTAGCAGTCATTTAAACAAAGAGATGCAGAAATTGCAACCACTCTTGGACCTTAGTGAATTGTCTTTCAGTGATCTGTGAGCTCACGACTACTACGTCAGCAGACGCACTGTGTTGCGGCTGTGCTCCAGTTTAATCAGTGTCATAACAACGGGAATAGTCGTACGCGGCTTGGGCTGCCTACCTGCAGAGCATCACACACAAGTGCAGTTTCATGTGCCAGAATAGTAAAGTTTCGTATGCAGAATCGCTGATTCGAGATGTGATTGTGAACTTTGCCCCTGAGAACCCAATCTGATGCCAGTCTTGGTGAAGTGCTTAAAGTTGCTAAATCATTTGAGGTTGCTTCGGCAGTTTAACACGCTTTTACAAATGAAGCTGAAGTTTCCCAAGTTGTTAGTCGCCGTCGCAAGCAGTGGTCACCTCATGATTAAGGCTCATCATCCCCTAATCCTATATCTAAGTGCCATCCGATTTCACTGGCGTCCGGATCGCCGGTACATTGTGAGAAACTTAAGTCTGGTAAATTTCCTTAAAAAAAATGGAACATCTTTGTTGTACTTTCATTGTTCGTAAGCTTGATTATTCGAAGGATCGTATAAAGAATTTCAAGACTGTGCTGTGTACTGCTCATTGTTGACAGCCGCCTGAATTGGTCAGTGTGTCGACTGCAACTGAAACTGGGGACAACAGAGTTTCGTTCTGTTACTAAACATTTTCATTTGAAGGATGAATGGATGAAGTTCATGAGGACTCTGCACTATATTGAAGACTATTTACTTTCAGATTAATTAATTTAAACGTGGCCGGACAAACACTGAAGGCGAAGTTCGTTACGGTCATCTAATTGAGGTCACCACAAAGCAAACCACTGACAAAATCCATGATATGGCAAAGCAAAACCGCAGAATAAAAAAACATGAGACTGTTGAGACTTTAGGCATCTCACCTGATCGAGTACATAATATCCTGCACGGAGAATTGGCTATGAAGAAGCTGTGTGCAAAGTGTATGACACGATTACTCACAGTCGACCAAAAGAGCGTCTGCTACAGCATTTCAACACAGTGTCTGGCGATGTTTAATCGCAATCGGCAATACTTTTATACCGATTGCTGATGAAACCTGAATCCATTATTTAACACCAGAGATTCCTTTACTTGGCATTAAAGACGCATATCCTTTCATCTTCGTTGCATTTACCGGATAGCGTACACGATCAGTAATTTTGTTAAACAAACGATGATGTATTTCCGAAAACAAAGGACGCGCCCAATTATTACTTAAGGCGATGTCAGTAATACCCTACGCTCCTTTTTCATAGACAAGTCTTCGTTCATTTTACAGACGACTCGCACATGGCAGTAGGTAAGTGTTTTCATTTTGTATCACACTCGATATAGAATCCTTATCAGCAAAAACTGGGTGCCCAAATGCTTTGTACTTACGATATTCGAAGCCAGTAATGGAGTCGTCTACGACAATTTTTTGTCTCGCACTCAGTATATGACTCATTATCATCATCGTCACCATCTTCTTCTTCTTCTTCTTCTTCTTCTACATCTTCACCATCGACCAACACTAGGTCGAATGAGAGCTCGCAAAAAAAAATGATTTAAATGGCTCTGAGCACTATGGGACTTAACTGCTGTAATCATCAGTCCCCTTGAACTTAGAACTACTTAAACCTAACTGACCTAAGGACATCACAGACATCCATGCCCGAGACAGGATTCGAACCTGCGACCGTAGTGGGCGAGCGGTTGCAGACTGTAGTGCCTAGAACCGCTTGGCCACTCCGGCCGGCAGAGAGCTCGCAGAGAATGGTGGTCATATCTATATGACTATATATCCTAGTGCTGACAGTGTCTGTCGATTGTAACGAGTCAAGATAGTTTCCACTTTCTTATTATTTTTCGTTCTCGTCGTTTTCTTCGTATCCCTTTTTATCTCTGCAGACGCATTACCTGAATACGATATTCGTCACGTTAAGTGTGATGAAACAATTATTTCTCCTCAGTCGAATCTGCAAGATTCACGGCGTGATAAATATACTTAACTTTGTATATTGAGCAAGCAGGAAAGGAAACAAACGAAAAATTTGGAGTAGGAATTAAAATCCATGGAGAAGAAATTAAAACTTTGAGGTTCGACGATGACATTGTAATTCTGCCAGAGACAGCAAAGGAC
This sequence comes from Schistocerca serialis cubense, assembly GCF_023864345.2. Lineage (NCBI taxonomy): Eukaryota > Metazoa > Arthropoda > Insecta > Orthoptera > Acrididae > Schistocerca > Schistocerca serialis. Next base: position 466,682,406 of record NC_064641.1, on the reverse strand, counting down.
CTGGAAGAGCAGCTGTGTCTTGAAAGGAGGATTTAAGATGAACATCAACAAAAGCAAAACGAGGATAATGGAATGTAGTCGAATTAAACGGGGTGATGCTGAGGGCATTAGATTAGAAAATGAGACGCTTAAAGCAGTAAATGAGTTTTGCTATTTGGGGAGCAAAATAAATGATGATGGTCGAAGTAGAGAGGATATAAAATGTAGACTGGTAATGGCAAGGAAGGCGTTTCTGAAATTTGTTAACACCGAGTGTAGGTTTAGGTGTCAGGAAGTCTTTTCTGAATGTATTTGAATGAAGTGTAGCCATGTATGGAAGTAAAACGTGGACAATAAATAGTTTAGACAAAAAGAGAATAGAAGCTTTCGAAATGTGGTGCTACAGAAGGATGCTGAAGATTAGAGGGGTATATCACATAACTAATGAGGAGGTATTAAATAGAACTGGGGATAAGAGGAATTTGTGGCACAACTTGACTAGAAGAAGGGATCGGTTGGTAGGAAATGTTCTACATCAAGGGATCAGCAATTTAGGATTGGAGGGCAGCGTGGAGGGTAAAAATCGTAGAGGGAGACCAAGAGATGAATACACTAAGCAGATTCAGAAGGATGTAGGTTGCAATAGGTACTGGGAGATGAAGAAGCTTGCACAGGATAGAGTATCATGGAGAGCTACATCAAACCAGTCTCTGGACTGAAGACCACAACAACAACAACAACAACAACTTTGAAACCTACCTTACCACGACTGGCACGCAAATGATCTGATTCTCTAATCTGACATTCAGGCGGTACTGCAAGCAGAAAATGACGTATCTGATGCGCAAGACCAAAATTGTGGAATGAACAATCAGAAATGTTACAGTCAACGCACTTTCTGAATATTTACTGGATATTCTGTTATTTTTAAGGTTTCTTTCTCAGTTACATCTCTCACCAAAACAAAGAATGTGCCTTTATTATTACCCAGCTTAAAATCAACATATAGAGAACTCAACAGCTCGCATTGTTTGAGAGTTTCACTGTGACTGATATTCAGTTGAACACTGAACAGAGTGGAAAAATCGTCGCCGAGTTCTAGGTTTCACAGTTATTCTGTCCGGAATTTCCACATAGCCTATATGATTATGAAAATTGAAGTTATTGTTTCTCGATATAATATTTGGTATGGGACTGCAGGTAATAAGTTGAGTAAGGCAATTTCGTGAGCATGATGAGATAAATTTAGCACAGGGTTAAAGAGAGCAGTTACAACAGAGTTTTTAACGGACAGGCTCAACTCTACACCATGCTCGATGATGTCAATTGTGATACTGACAGTATGCGGTAAGACACTTGCTAATTAGTCCAGTGTTCAGAAACTTTAAATAGGAAAGGCCACGGTTTTGATTTTAGGCAAATGAAACATATTGTAGTTATACTTTATTGTATAATTTTTGAAATACCTTACTATTTCAGGAGGAAGCGGTAAATTACCGAAACTTTCAAAGAAGAATACAACATTTTCATTCTTCTTGTAAGACATTCACTGTCAACCTGGTTCATTTTCCGTCTGTGGGTTAACAATCGCGCTCTCATAACTCTCAGGCACTTTGGGTAAAAAAAATCTCTCACAAAGAACACATCGGAAGCGTGGTTCACTCTCCATTCACCAAGAGCATTTCGGCTTTTCCTGCATTGGTAAATTCCATTGTCCACTCACGAGCTTCTGCTTGGACTGTTACACAATGACTAGCAAGTGACAATACACTCAAGGAACACTCAAGCACACTATAAGCAAACATCGCAGTAAGCAACTATGCAGGTTGAATAGCACGAAGGAACGTCAGTGTGGAAATTTTTCAAAATACGATACCTCGTAAACTAGTTGCAACTAGAATACTGCGACAAACACCACTGACATTTCCATTTATCCTAATTTTAGTTTTTTAATGTCAGTAAGCATTGTTCCATCTAAAAAAGTGTATTCTGGCACAAAAATACACGTTCTAATTATTATTACAATCTGTTGATTGGCTAACAATACGAGCCCCTGTCTACCAAGCCATTCTGTGAAAACCACACATCAATGGCACTTACCATTTCCGCAATATTTGCAGTGCAAGTTTTACAAGAATCCTCGGTGTATTTCAAGATGTGAAGTATGCACTTGACCTCCCTGTCAGTCATATTACTGACGTTGCTGGCTTGCAACCACAGAATCACAAACATGGCGATTTATTTCTACATACAGTTAGAAGCATTATATCGTCCTTCCAGTTGAGGAAAAAAATATGATTACTAATCTTCTCCTTCATGAATATGGCCTTAGAGTTAAGAATGTGTATATACATTCCAAATTACGTCAGTAATATAAGAATAAATTTCTAGCACAAGAGTTTGAGAACTGTTTATGATATTGGATACTTCACATTTTTGGATCCGCAGCTCGTGGTCGTGCGGTAGCGTTCTCGCTTCCCACGCCCGGGTTCCCGGGTTCGATTCCCGGCGAGGTCAGGGATTTTCTCTGCCTCGTGATGACTGGGTGTTGTGTGATGTCCTTAGGTTAGTTAGGTTTAAGTAGTTCTAAGTTCTAGGGGACTGATGACCATAGATGTTAAGTCCCATAGTGCTCAGAGTCATTTTTTGAACTTCACATTTTTAAGTAACGAAGATTTAATATCGCCTGATGAAGCGCTACTGCTTTCGATTTTTATTTTTTAAGATTTTGCTTGTGAAAAGTTATAACACATGAAAGCCTACGTTTCTATGAGATGCCATTCTGGAACAGACAGCTCATATCTACATCAAACATATAGCAAAATTTCAAAACAATTAATTAAAGACAATGCTAATGTATTTTTTTTTTCAAAAAAGTCTAACGTAATTTGAGGCATGTATTCAACGATCATGTTAACACAGATAAGACTTTTAACGTATTACTTGAACTTTGTGAAGAATCATCTAGTAAGGGTGCATATGAACTTCAAGTTACAAGCAAAGATGACTATTTAAATAATAGGCGATATCATATTAATTTCGATAACTAAATTTGTATGTGAGAGCCTGTGATGTGATGTAAATTGAGACGTTTGCTTGTAATTGGTTCAGTTGTGACTGAGCACTACAGTTGTCAACCCGTTTCTCAATTCGATTCAATGGAAGGTCAGTCTCAAAAGTCAGGTGTTGAAATCTCGATGAAACATTTTCAGGAAACTGGCCTTGTTGCAAAATAGGCAGTCTGAAGCTGACTGTATTGGAAAAAGTATTTAGACCTGTTTTCCTACCGCTACACAGATGGGGAGAGATATTCGAAAGGGAGAATAAGACATACATTGACAAAGTATTTATGAAAGCAGAAGAAGAAGAACAATAACAAGAAGATTATGGTGCAGACGAAGATGCAGTAGAGTAAAAAAGTAAAATTGGAAGCACGCGGTAGACTGGCAATATAATTCTTTAACCAGCAGATAGAATGCGTGTTACTATATACAGCATCAGATATGAACCAACAACAAGAGTGTAGATGAGTGAATTGTTAGAAGTAACTAGCCAAGGAGATGAATGAATAATTCATAATGTATGATAGCCGGGAATGAGAGAATTATATAACCTATTGTTTCAAACAAGACCTTAAAAAATGAGTTACGGAGGAAGCGATCTACAAAAGTATGGTACAGTTCTCAAGGCTAACAATGCTCATAAGTGAAGCTATCTCTATGAAAAACCATTTAATTGAAAACGAGACTATAAATACACTCAAATCGTTAATCCTCCATTAAATAAAATTGGTGGATCACTAATGAGTGATGACGTATGTATCAATCCGTACGAAAACGCACTTTAAGTTCGCGATTGGAAGAATCTGCACCGAACCACGAGCACATATTGATTTGGCTAACTGGAACAATCCGAATCGGTTGGTGGAGTGATTAGTTTTTTGTTAGCTTCGAGAACGGTGGACAATAATTCCCACGATAATGAAATAATTTCTACTGAAGAAGAACTCCGCGAAGCATTATTATCACCTAAAAGTTTGTGATGTTTGAAAGTACAAGAGTGAAAGATTAGATACAGAACAAGTCCGCGTAGTTATGGATTTGGCTCGCACAGCATGCGCAGGATTATGAGGTTCCATGAAAGAATTAAAAGTATTAGCATCAGTATTATTCCAAGAGTATGGAGCGAGACAAACACAGTGTGCTTCAGATGACGGCATGCAAGATACCTTCAGACATGCATAATATTATCTCCTGCAAGGATGCCTACTATTGCTGTTCGGAAAGAAGCTGCTGTAGTGAATCATTATGCCCACGTTAGTGGGAAATTCTCTCTCGATAATACAAATAAATATAGATGTGGTTCATCACGATTATTTCTTTATTTGTAGAACATCTCCTCTGCTTCTGTAGAGTATTGCAGTCGAGAGAGAAGATGAGTGCGATAAGTCGTAGCAAGTTTCAACTCGCTTTTTCGTGTTTCTCGGAAAATGACATGTCTCTCAGCTTGGTCAGGTCTATCTGTTTCCACAGACTTGTTTGTGGGAAACTTGCGTTTCCACGAATGTGATTGTGGAATCTCTGATTCTGTACACCAGATAAGAAACTCTCCTGGGGGGGTGCGGGGGTGGGCGGGGGGTGGAGAAGGGGAATCTATAAACCGTTGGAGAGTCAACACTGAAGTCGCTGTCCTCGGAAAAGATGTAAGTACAAAAGGCACTGTTTGTAATACATATTTTGTTCATCAGTTACTTGCTGTATTACATGAAGGCAGAGATTCGATGTTACAGTGTTTGAAGAATCTATGGAACGCAGTACACACTGTAAGGCCGTCAACGTTGGAGAAAGGGTGGCGGTGGCCGGTATGAAGCGCAAAACACATCACCATCAAATTTGAAGCAGTGGTGCTGGTTCATCTAAAGGACTGCAATATATATCTACCGTTAAGATTCTCGACCATCAGTCCCGCCGATCTCGAGTACCTTGCATAACACGTCGTGGAAAAGAGAATAAGACAGATACAGTCGATTTTTGTAAAATTGTTACGTAATTGTTCACGTGTATAAAAATGTTATTTTCTGTTCACAAAGTGGAGGAATGATATGTTAATATTAAATATTTAAAAGATGACTGTTGTGAATACCTGTTTTATTCCCAGGAGTGTTTAGATCTCACACAAAGTAAATGGAGATCTGAAAGGCCTTACAGAGGTCATTGGCCAAATAATACAATCGCTTTAGAAAGAGTGCTTTACCAATTTCAAACACGATGCTGTTTTTGAAGTATTGTTACGAATGTACTTAGTTCATAGAACGATTGCCACATTAAAGATACATTATTCATAATGTACACAATTTCCCAGTACAAAGCTATTCAGTGTCATCAGATTTTGAAACATGTACTAATTTGCAAGAAATTAGTGTTTGAAATAGACAATGCTGTAAAAACTGCAAAAGACGATGTAGAATGTGCATTAAATTCGTATATTTCCGCTGTTTATGAAAGTATAAGTTGTGAAAGTTCCCTGTGAAATTTTTGTATATAATATTTAAACTTTTGTTATATACTGTTTCTTTTCCTTTTATTTCCTCATTACTATATCATAATTACAAGGTAACTTGGTGCAGTTTTGGGTGTGTGACAAGAAATTATTTCTGGAGATTACATGTTTTTAAAGAGTATAGAATTTGGTGGATTATATAAAGAGATAGGAGTGTATGTAAATCATGCATAACTATGTCCTTGGTGTAATTTTAATATTGTGCCAGAGGTATGCTTATGTGCACAATCATCTTTGACTTTGACTTAAATCATTTAACTTGACACCATTTTTATGCATCATAATTTTTCATAGAGACCCGTAATTATACTTGTATATTAGACTGCGTTTAATGTTTAACATTTAATATTTGCCATGTACCGATTAAAGTTTACTGTTAAGCATTTAGTGTTTACTGTTAGCTTTTACCATGGAGAGTGTTTACCATTTAGCATTTATCATTAGGTATTTAGTGGTTACCATTTAGTGTTTAATTTTTAGTATTCAGTGTTAAGCGCTTATTGTTTGCCATTTAGCGTTTAACGTTTACTGTTAAGCATTTAGCATTTACCGTTTTGTACTTAGTGTTAAGCATTTACCATTTTGCATTTACTGTTAGGTATTTAGTGTTTCTCCTTTAGCGTTTACCATTATGCGTTTACCTTTCACCTTTTAGCGTTTACCGTTTAACATTTACTGGAGGGGGTGGGGTATAAAGCACACAATTGGTCTATTTCCATCAACTTGGATTTTTGATACTGTTCTATGGTTGGCTGGAGATAAGGTGGTAGGAAACAATGAATATCTTTGGCTTTCAAATGGAGGTTACATAATTTTTTTAACTGCATGTCTGGCAAATCATTGTAATACTACGCTCTGATTTGTTGATGATAGAGAGGATGGGGAGAGGGGGGGGGGGGAATCTACATCAGAAACAATGTAATTTGACACACCATTTAAATACTACGCTCTGATTAGTTGGAGGTAGGCAGTAGGGGACGTGGGGTATGAAGTGCAGTTGGGTTGTTTCCATCAGCTTGGATTTTTAATACCGCACTATGATTAACTGGAGATAAGGTGGGGAGGGGACGGGCAAAGTGTTTTTTAACTTCTTACCGGCACAACTGGGCTCTTTTCTTACACTATACTCCGATTGGTCACATTCAAGAGCGGAGGAGGCGCCATAAAGTACACTGTTGGTCTATTTCAACATGTTAGGTTTTTAATACTGCACAATGACTGGCTGGAGATAAGGAGTATTGCACTGTGATTGATTAGAGATAGGGGTTCTTTAATTTACTAATGCAAGGGTTATTTCCTCCATATTGGATTTTTAATACTGCTCTATGACTGGATGGAGAGAGGGGGGAGGGGGGGAAGTGAAGGGGAAGGGGATGGAGCTTTTGATTTTCAGTTAGTGACTGACTGATTATTGACATCTTGAGTTCATGGTCATCGATCATGTCATACGTGACCTTTAGGATCTCATTAAGACCAGGAAAAGGTCAGTGACCGTGTTCAAGGTCAGAGTGGCCAGAATGCCCAGGTGCTATGTCTGTAAAGATTCTAGCTGTCCCATAAGACAGATAGCTATACTACTACTAATAATTTTTCCATCGTTTAACTAAATCCAGGCAGGGCCTACTTCGTTGCCTATGCACGCAGGATTCACTTCACGCATCGTGAACCCAATTAAGCTTCGTGATGTCTCTCCACTGTGGGCTGCAAGCCAGTTTTCGCAATTTGAACTGTGCTAAAGACGCTGAACTTGGTCTTCCAACAACTGTGAGTGTCTGAATTTTTGTAGCACTTTAGCATCCATGCTTCATTCTTCACTTAACTCGCTGAATACTAATTACTAACCTTTCGGAAAACAGACAATCTTTAAGGAACCACAGAGAGAGAGTTTTATATGCATTAAATGTGCACTGAAGTTGAGCAGTTCGTTCAGTTTTATGAATAAATGTAACGTGAATCAACTTAGTACACTAACTTCTCACTCCGGCACACCAGTCAATAGTCTCGAACTCAATTATCTCCACTGTCCCTTAACGAAAAACATATGAGATGGCACATATCGAAAACTGGTCCCGTGACCGGCCGTCATGATGAAATTAAATTAATGTTTCGTGTGACTTCAGCCGTACTGTCGTTTATTAGGAGTTGTACAATGACAGGCATTGCTTATTCAAAAGGAAACATGCAACTACGAAAAAGTCCACGTTATATGTCGAAAGTTCGCTTCACAGTAAATTCAGTTACCAAAGCTTAGACGATATCAATATTCTATTAACAGTGGGCAGCTTTTACGTCTACCACTATCACCAGGCTGAAGCGTGCTCTCGGAAACTTATACGTGAACCCAGCAATGCCTGCAAATAACAGCAGTACAAGAAGGCTCCATCAACGATTGTTGCCAGAACGAGTGCTGCTGGTGGAAAAACTACAACCACTGCTGGTGGCTTCCATCAGCGTATCCGTCGCCACAAGGCCAAAGCTGCACAGTTGAAGAAGGTAGCACATAAACAATACTTCCGCTACCATTGAGAGAAGACATATAACCAATGGCTGATGCATCAGAGCATGCTCCACGCTAAGCTCAACTGCCGATAGCACCAATCGTAGTCAAATACTGTGGCGGTTAAATGGAACTTTAGAGTCATTGAATGGGGCCTATTGAAGAGTTGCTTACGCACTGGTGCTGACTGTGCTACAGCGAGGCAGCTTATGTATGCCAACGGGTAACGCCAGTGTTTGCACAAAATCACACTAGAAATCTTATTAATGTAGCAATCAGGAGGCATCCCATCTACATAAAAACCACGAGTCAGAAGGATACGAGGTGAAACAGTCGAGTGTGTCAAGTCACTTAAGACATGTCAATTGATGTCCCTAGGCATTACTGCTGACGGAAAACGTCGCCGTGGACGATGCTTCAGGATCCGCGTTTTTAACTATGTGGTGAAACGCAGCTGTAGGTCAATCCAATTCGTGAAGACTGCTGAAAAATCACTGTACCAGAGAATGCCCAAAAGTGGAGATTGATAGAGCTGTCGCATGCGCCAACTGCAAAGAAAATTATATCGCCAGCTACCAGGACGCTCCGACTTCAAGAGAAGAATTACTTAATAGAGAGCACAGAAGCTGCCACAATGCGGAACGTAATGAGCTATCTCAGATCACTTGCTGCACTTCAGTCCAAGCAGCCTCCAACCACCCGCTCACAGCAACCACCAACTGAAAATAGCTGCCCTCTGGATGGCAAACTTCACTGCAGTGGATTAGTGCTGCAGTAAGGTTGACCTTCCAGAGGGCGTAGCAGGGAAACTGCACACCAACAAACATGACTGACTATGATCGTACGCTAATGGCATCCACGTTCAAGACGCATTTTACCAGAAAAGAAGCCACTCAAGAATGCCAAGAGTGCAAGACTCACTAAAAACCAGGAGTTCATGTCAATGTATCTAGCATTAGATGTTACTCTAACACCTTCTAATGTCGAATCCTACCTTGAAACTTGCATTTGACAAACACAATTGGAGCCATCTCCTGAGAGCTGCTGATCGAGCAAACGCCATCATCTTGGGGACCATTTAACTCTACCATCTACTCTTCTAGAGGTCACCCTTATGTCCACGATATTGTGGTTATCGAAAGTATCCCATAGTATTTTATAGCAACAACATGGACTGCTACAATTAATAAAATATTTCAGATTATCATGCTGCGGTCGAAGGGATTTCGCTTTAAAACCTGACGTTTCGTCCCCATCTGCGGAGGATATTTTCGAGGGGGATCGTAGCTTTGTTGAATGTCCGATTCACACCCTGGCTCGCTACTGACTACAGCAAAATTAGACTTCCGCGCAGTGGCGAGACGTCACATGTTTTGAATAGCAGAGCGCAACTGGACGTTGTCGACTACCGTGGTCTGCTGTTACTACCATACCATGGTAGGAGACTGGTACACATCTTCTTCAACACCGGAATCCAAATTTCCTCCTCCCTATTCAAATTCCTGGGTGTTTCACAATCTTTATGGCCTCTCTGTATGGCCTTTCGTGGTGCCAGTACTCGAGTCCGGTCAAAATGAATGTGGTGGTCTCCTGGCTGTAAAGCATGTTCCGCAACAGCTGCTCTGTCAGTCTCCCCTCTTCTGCAATTACCCTTGTGCTCTTCGGGTCGTTTCTTGACAGTTATTTTTGTAGTACCCACGTACACCTCCCCACGACATCGCGGTAATTTACACACCACACGGAAGATACAAGGGCGCATAAAATCGAACAAGGAAGCTCGCCAACCGGTGGAAGAAGATGGAATTCATAGGATTTCGTGTAGTTGTGGGGAGGTGTACGTGGGTACTACAAAAATAACTGTCAAGAAACGACCCGAAGAGCACAAGGGCAATTGCAGAAGAGGGGAGACTGACGGAGCAGCTGTTGCGGAGTATGGTTTATAGCAGCTTCAAAGAGTCTCCTCCAGTCAGTGGCTATTAGAGCTATTGACCTGACAACCACCAAAGTACACCACGAAAGGCTGTACAGAGAGGCCATAGAGACTGTGAACACCCCAGGAATTTCTCTAATTTTGGTACTTTCTGTGGTCCATTTTCCTGGAAGTAAACTTTTTGTCGTCCAGAAAAGTACAGAGAATGTTTGAATACAAAAATTAAAAAATCGATTTTTTGCCAGTTACAGTATTAACGTACAAGTCTCCTTAATTAATATCTATATCAACTGTTACATACTGGGTAATAACACACGAAGTTTCATATACGCTGAAGATCTCGCTCTCTCTTCCCAGAATGAGACCTTTAGATAGGTGGAACTAAATCTTAGCGCAGCTTTGGAGGAATTAGATAAATACTGCTGTAAGAACTAGTTAAAACCAAATGCCAACAAACTACGAATGTGCGCATTCCATCTGAGGAACAAACTGACCGTTAGGAAACTTCCAGTTACTTGGAGAGGAGTGCAACTGGAACACTATTTCCAGTCCATATATCTTGGAGTCACTCCTGACTGGTTTGTCTTCAACGAAAAAGTTTCTGAATGTAAAACAAAAGTACTGGCAAGAAGCAACATATTGCTAAGGAGAAACAGGAAAAACAGTTATAACTACAGATTTATCTTTTTGTTACGTTGCAGGTGAATATTCTAGTTCTATTTGGTGCAGTTTTGCCCCTCCTAAACAAGTGGGTATTACTTTTAATGAGTAATGTAGACTCATTACTGGATGTCTGAAACGTATACAGCGGCAAAATCATTTAACTGGAACTGCCCCTCCAGACATTAGGCGTGAGATAGGTGCATGCAGAAGAAGGTATATCGTCCTCCAATAAACACCTATTAAGTGATCACCATCATGATTCTTCAGGACTCACGTCCAGGAAAAGTTTCTTGGCAGTAGACTTATTCCCAACTATGTATGTGAAAGTCGAGGACTGAATACCACTGGATAACACCATAGGAGATTCTGACTGTTCACTTCACTCACGAAAGATCGTGTGGAAAGCTCTGAACGGGCTCAGAGCTGTAATCGCAAGGTCAAAAGACATTTTACAGAAATGGGAGTATTCCACATAATCAGCCCTTTGGGGTTCTGGAGTTCAATAAACTACAGAGCCCTTATACCACTGTATACTATATCATCCATGATATACCACTGATGACCAAATCTCTGCAAGTTTTGGAGCCGTTGTAATTGTCAAATATTGGATGAAAATTGCTTAGATTGTCATTTTGTGTGTTTTCACGTTATTTTAATGTACACCAATGTAGACTATGTCACTGCCTTTTAATTTTTCAATTAGCAGTTAGTTTATAAATGTTCTTATGTTTATTTATGGATGCATCTTGCATGCTGCCGTTTGATGCGTTTGACCTGAATAAGTAAATGGAATATCTACATTTGTGATGTGTGTGCTGCAGTGAAGGCTAGCTCAGTACGAGACGCAGATATTAATGTCACAGACCGCTGACTAAGCGACACCACCATCAATGCCACCAGGGAGGCAGGCCCTACTCCCAGTAGGATGCCTTGAAACCACTACCACAGAATCTTTTTCGTCTTATCACCTCGGAGAACAAGGTCTGTTGAGAGTAGGACTCACTAGAGCTGCTGGAAACAAATGCCTGTTGAACCGCCCCAGGAAAGAAAAAAATATATAAAAACAGATATTCACTGAAATGAGGAATGGGCAAGAAGAATCTGTTTCTTGATGCTGGACATCATTACTGCCTGGCAAGCCATCAGAAAATTTCAGTGTCAGAACAAGACGCTGCTGCCGATCTACGTTGGATATAACGTAATTTCTGAAGTTCAACGAAGAAGGGACCGCGCTTGAGGGTGTTTTTGCTCACGATTTCAAATCTGTCTTTGATGGTCGAGGAGAGGCAGCCCCAAAATCTTGCCGCCAAAGCTGAAGTTGTCAAGATTGCCTTGATGTCAGAAGAAGTAATGCACCACATTCTTCACCTAAAAAGTAGAAAGGCTTCCTGTTGAACCAGTTTAGCAACTTACTGGTAAAATAGATGCTGCCTGAAGCATGTACCACAATTTCCAAAGTCCGCAACCAGGTTATTTCAAGTAGCCGCTACCCAGTAGCATGTAAATATATAGAGGTGATGGCACTTTGCAAGGCAGGAAAGGACACACGACAGCCAGACAGGTTAATCAGCTTCCAGCTCGTGCTCTTCAAGTTCATTGTACTACATGCGCCTACACCAGGACATCAAGGCTGAACAGCTGCTGCCAAATGCCCAGCTTGGTTACTGTCACACGTACGTGACATCGGAACAGCTAATGGGACTAGTAGCGAAGCACTGGATGCTTTAGAGTACCAGGAATTCTTCAAATCATAACTGGCAGGCAGGACCTTCAATGTGACGACATAGGAGGATCTTTCTACTAGGCTACACACGCTGCCTGCAGTACCCCGATAATCAGAGCTGGGGCTGATACTTTACACGGATTATATTGTTGATGTTCTCGTCATCAACAGACTCCAGCTTCTTATTTACTTTGATAATACGTCCATCTTCATCTGGGGATTCATCGTTCATGCTGTATTGCGCTTCTTCCACTTATCCATCACAACCTTTCAGACTTGGCAGTTAATTAGACTTAAATTTAATTTTGCGAAAAGCCAACCCATTATCCTCGCAAATACATCCCTTCCAGATGACTGACGCAGCTGCAAGTTAATTTCAGTGACGTCTCATCGGTGAGGTGTGCACGATATCCAGACGTCAATCTAGACTGAAAATTTACGGGGTGTCTGCTGATCGGGGAAGTCACAGGGAGGGAACAGAAAGTCTAGAACTCTAGATGCCACGTACCCGCAACCAAAAGTCTAATGCATGCGCTCCTACAGTAAGTTTTTGTAGTGCGAAGAAACGCTGTGAACAGATACATCCTACAGCTACAGTATGTGCAGAAAAAGGCACTGAGGCTTGCCTGTCACCTGCTATAAGGCTTCTCTTTGAGATACCACAGTGATACCATCTAATTCCTCTCACTCTGCGGCCTTTACTACTTGACTGCACTCGAATCCTGCTGGAAGACAACACCGGTTAAGAATAGACTAATAATAATAACTGCAGGGATAATGAATGACAATAACTACGGTCGCAGTAATTAATATAAAGTAACCCAATAAGAAAGTTGACGATAAATAAAGTGAAGAGATCACAAACAACAAATGAAGATTTTGTGGGCATAGGTGGTTTCAGACTGTACAATAGTGCAGTGAGGCCCAGAGACAGAAAGAGAACAGGTCAATTGCAGTGGTAAGATGATGCATCACTCTCTGCAGGAACTAATCTACTATAGGGGGGGGGGGGGGATATCACTTTAATTGCAACTTCTCCATCAGAATATAAAATTAACTGTGAAAGAAAGACACTGCTGCTTTTCTACGAAGTTAAATAGACTGCTGCGGTACAGGACTTTGCCTCACTGAAAGTAACTAACGAGCTTTCAGAAAATACCTGTGTTCTGCAGAATGTGTGAACTCTGTTTAGTCCGTGTTCATCCCATTAAGCGTATTTTATCCACAGATCTGCATGGAGGAGTTCTTATCAGAAAATTTGTCTGAAAGAACCTTCAGGTGAGAAACCACTAATTAAACCCTCTGACATTCAAAGTCATTGTTCTGACATTCGAAGTCATTGTTTCTTCCCTGTTATTTACAACTGAAAATACCTTGCATCTGAGTAGCTCTTGTAGAGTGAAATACAGCAGAGTTCGGTACAAAATGCAACAAAAAGAACAGAATCATTTTGCTTCCCCATGTCGCCTCCGCACATGGTACATCAGTCAAGAAAATATCGAAAAAATTTGATGTTTTTCGGACTTGAGAAAATGGTAGGCAACTCAAAAATAAGAGTACAAGCAACTGTGAATATGGACAGCGTTTTTTTTTTTGGAGAAGTGTACAAGACAGTGCTATACGATGAACAGTGCGTTAGGTACAAATGATGAAGCTTTCAGTCATTCGCAGTCATCTGGCGGGAGGAGCGCTACGACGGTCACCTGTGATGATTCTAAATTGCTGCACCTTTACCGCATTTAAAATTGACTGTCCGAATCAATATTGGTTATCTAACAGGCAGATTAGTGTTCTGCGAGAATTCTGGGGTGGAGCAAGTGGCTATATCAACCAATCAAGTTGCTAGAAAACATTACTGAATGTTTCTGGTATTATTCAGCCGGTAATTAGGTCTATATCACATTGTCAAAATCCTTCGAAAAAGCTTTTATAAAACTAGAGCCATGCTCTAATTCTTATAAAATATATGATAACAGTATCCTAGATACCGTCAAAGTTTTTGCAAAACGTCTTCTATAAAAGATGCTTGGAAAAGGTCTTTTATAGCGTAATAAGGGCCTTGGAAAACATGATGAGGCAACAGAACTCCAACATGTATCCAAATCGAGTAACATAAATGTATCCCTTCGAATTTCCAGAAACTTAAAGAACGCAGCTCACATGCTGCATAATATAACCAAAATATATAACTGACAACTCAAAAACTGTAATCGACGTCACGTTAGTATAGAAAAGAAATAATAAGATTAAAGAAATGCGTTAATATGGCGCCTATTAATATCAAACGTGAACAAAACCGAGGAATTGAGAGAAAGTTTGTTAGTTTCTCACAGTATACAGCACAATCATGAAAACTTTGCTAAAAATCTGCTGCAAATTACAAGATAATGGTAGCCCAACTTGTCTGTATGGCAGTAAAATGCAAATCAGCAATAGAATGGAATTCATGCCAAGGAAATGAAGTTTCCGAGAGAAATGAGAGGTTGTGGCAGACTGGATCAAATTAGTAGTGAAGACAATAAAGACTGAAGATCTTTTGAATACTTGGCGAACTCACAGAAGACTTCTAAGAACGATTCGCCCGTGTTCTTAGAATGAGCAACAAGCGGTTACCAAAACAACATCTTAAAATACTACCAGTTGGCAAAATATGTTTGAGCAGAAAAAGGACGACCTGGACTTGTGAACTGGAAGAGACACAGAGGACTAACCTGTGATATAGACGATGATGACATAGTGAGAAATACTGAAGCATTCGAAAGAGTAAAGGGAACAAGAAGTCTCCTGTGATCAGCAGAAGACGAAGTGCGGGAATGTCAGACACATATTAAAGAAGACGTTTCTCAAAAATTATAATTGGAGAAAACACAAAATGCAAAAACAGAATATTCCGTATGTTGGATGATTTGAGAGAAGGAAAATCCTACCAAGAACTGAAGAAAACAGCAAGGAAATAAAGGAGGACAAAGTGAAAGGGAAACCTGCTTTTTTCAGATTTATATACAGTGATAAATGATAATCAAAGCTTTGACTCTCTCGACCTCAATTTACCATTATTATAACCGTCACCATCATTCTTATTATATTATCTTGATCTCTATTACCATCGTTATATTTGAAGCAGAATAATTTTCAGCTGCAACTACTATAAGAAGCTGATCGTGAGTATTACTATATGACATAGGCTTCTAGTAGAGACATTCCATCTAAAAAAGTATTGATGTTTTACGCATCTATTGATGTCGAATACAGTAACGTTAAAGAGCTTTTAAAACTAGAATAGCTACTTAACCAACCATCATGGAGTTCATCAGCTCGAGCACATTCATCCTTGGCCCAAAGGAACGGTCTTCCTGCAACAGAGCGTGCTAGTTAGTTCATTATAATGGTAGCTCCAATAAGTGACAAATTTGGCCAAAATACAAAGGAGACTAGCGAGAGATACAGAAAAAAAATTAACAAGTTAACAAGCTTGCACACTATGAACGTTTTGCTAATGATCACAGTTTAGAATGTGAAGCATTTCATTACGTAATAGCTAAATACGACAGTTATTAAAGGAAACAATAGTTTTTATCAATTTGATATGGTTCCGACTTGACATAAGGAATCACTTGAAGACAGTATTTGTGTTATCTACAAGCAACGTTCCAAGACAGTTTACACGGAAAGTAAAATCCATTGTTGCATCCTCCTTCCGCGACATCCGATAAGCCACACATGCCTCCCTGGGTCGTGCAAATGGCGAGAACCTCAGGTAGCTGAGTCTTTGTTGGTCGAGTACGGATTTGTAGAACCTGGTGTTCCTGATCTAATGTTTGGTGAGCGCCGCCATTCCTCTGTAACCATAAGCTCTAGGCATGCTTCTTCGGCAATGCGTGGCCTACCGTGCAACATTGTGTGCTCCACAAGGAACAGAGATCTTGATTAATCGCCCAAATCGTAAGGATGGTACAAACATTTACTCAAAAAACTCATTCTCAAGATGTGCTGCATGCTATTGAGGCGGAACATTTGTTAGTGGACAACATATGGGAAGCTGCTGCACCTCCATTGCATAAGGCAAAGGCAAACCCAAGCAAGCGATTCTCTGTTTTCCTGGACTTTTATTTCACCATCTACTAGTGTGAATACCATGGCATCCACGATTCGCAAAAATTCACTCCCATCTGGTTAGGTAATCCGTTTGGGAGGGAAAACACTTGTTTAATAAACAGAGCTAGGCAGAACAATTCTCGTCAGCAATCATTTTCATATGTGAAGGCAACGTGTGCTAGAAAGGTATGAGCAGTATGAGTAAATGTGTTTATGGTGTTATGAAGGTATATTCGCGAAGGTATCACCCTTCTACATTGAAATAGTCCTCAAAAGTTTGTCTGGGTCTCTAGAATCCTTTAACACAATGCGGAACGGATCAACGTGGCCCCTACTAACAGTGTGATATGGGTCTTAGAACCACAGAAACGTCATACTCGCTTTCAGTGGGGGTTCGAAACATTTCGTTCAAGCTTCAAGAACCCAACCCTGTTAAAATGGCAATACGAAAATGTTCTCTGTGTGATAAATACACAACGGTCTATTCCATAATCTTGAGAGCGCCTACGACATTGCTTGGAGGCATAACTTCATCAGACAGCTCCAGAAAACGGAGCTACCGCAGGTTTCTGCTCTAATCTGTATGGTTCTTAGTTTCCAGAGGGTTTTTTCAGATGTCGGTCGGTGATGCTGAGACAGAGCATGGACCGACTAAGACTCGTTGACACTGCAGTACCGATGAAAATCTACAAATCAGATGCACAAATGAGGGGACGAAGTTGGGACAAATTCTTAACCCTTATAAGTGAATTAGAGAAAAGAGGTACTCTGAATTTTTTTAAAAATGACGCATCACGAAAGAATTATACAAATGCGGCGGAAATCGGTAGATGTGATGTACATGCACAGAAAAACAAATGATTATAATTTTAGAAAAAGTGGATGATTCATTCAAGAGAAAAAGTTTCACAAATTAAACAAGACAATAAAGCGTTGGTCTATCTCTGGCCCTTCTGCAAGCAGTTATTCGGCTTGGCAGTGATTGACAGAGTTGTTGGATGTCCTCCTGAGGCATATCGTGCCAGATTTGACCAATTGCCTCGTTATGTCGTCAAAATCCCGAGTTGGTTGGAGGAATCCACCCATAATGCTCCAAAAGTTCTCAATCGTGGAGAGATCCGGCGACCTTGCTGGCCAAAGTATGGTTCGACAAACAGGAAAACAAGCAGTAGAAACTATCGCTGTGTGAGGACAGGCATTATCTTGCTGAAATGGAAGCCCAGGATGGCATGCCATGATGGACAACAAAACGGGACCTAGAATACCGTAGACGTACTGCTGTGCTGTAAGGATGCCGCGGGTGACAACCAAAGGAATTCTGCTATGAAAAGAAATGGCACCCCAGACTACCATTCCTGACTGTCAGGCTGTACGGTGGGCGACAATCAGGCCGGTATCACGCTGCTACGTGGGGCGTCTCCAAACACGTCTTCAACCTGGAATATCTCTGAATGGAGTAAACAGTCTTCAGTGACGAGGCCTGCTTCGAACTGAGCCCTGATGACCAGCAAAGACATATCTGGAGACTGCCTGGACAGTAATGGGATACGAACGTGACTGCCATCCGCCATATGCCCTGACAACCAGGAGAGATGGTGTGGGGTGCCATTTCTCTTGATAGAAGGACGCCCTCGGTTGTCATTTACCGTAGCCTTACAGCACAGCCCCTTTTTGTTGTCCTTGATGGCAACCCATTCTGGGCTTACTTTTACCTACATAATGCCCGCCCACACACGGCGAGTGTTTCTACTGCTTATGTTTGTGTTTGCCAAATCTTTCCTGGTCATCAAGGCCGCGGGATCTCCTCCCAATTGAGAACGTTTGAGGCATTATCGGCAGAGCTCTCCAGCCAGCTCGGAATTTTGACGATCTTAACGCGCCAATAAATATAATTTGGCATGATATCCCTCAGGAGAACATCCAACAACTCTGTCAATGCCAAGCCGAGTAACTACTGCATAAAGGCCAGAGGTGGACCAACGCGGAACTGACTTGCTCTGTTTGTGAAGCCATCTCTTTTTTCTGAAACTGCAATCCTTTATCTGTAAATGTATTTCATATCTACCTATTTCTTCCGTCCTTTTCAGATAGTTCCTTCTTGTTGCGTCTGTTTTTCTTTGTCTTAGATTGTACATTCTCTTATCGTGGTATAAAAAAAATGCATTGTGGTGGAGCGAGAACAGATCGCAGAGTGTTTTGCCTGTTGGACTGCACTTCTTTCGTTCCAACATCCAGTCAGAGTAGACATGCACTGTCCGGTGCGCGAGATAGCACAACAAATCAGATTTTTATAGAGTAATAAACCGCTGAATTTGTTTTAGTCAGAAACTGTTCTCTTTGAAGTTTTGAAGTGATAAATCACACAACTAGTCCGGTATTCCACTTTTATTAGATATTTCACCCCGAAACTTTACATTTGATTTGGTGCCTGTGAGCGTGTCAACAATAAGGTTTGCTAGTTTAGATTTAACATCAAATTCTCGCATCACTTTATTTAGTATTTCCCTATCAAATGAATCAACTGACTTTTTAAAATCTATAAATGTCCAACTACATCTTTAGAATTTCTAAGTCTGTGACGGATTATGGGTTTCAGGTTGAAAATCTGTTCCGAGCAAGATCTACCCTTTCTAAATGCTCTTTGACATTCTCCCAAACGGCTATCACGTGTTGCTTCTACCTTGTTTAGTAACATTGTTGAAAATAATTGATAACCCTCTACTGGCAATAGAGATATACTTCTGCAGTTATTTACATCAGGCTAATCAACTTTCTTGTGCAAGGGGTGGATACAGGTAACTTTCCATTCTTCTGAGATCTTTTCAGTTTGCCATATTTCTTCAAACTTAATCTGAAGGTTAGTTACAATTTTTGGTTGGGACCATTTTATAAGTTCAGCTGTATATGCGAAGAATTTCCTTTTGAACTCGACTTTGGAAAGATACCAAGGATGCTCCGACTCATCCTTACGGCAGATGTTAGGACTCCGCAGAACCCTAGGTTCCGATGCGCTACATAAAGCAATGGTGGTTTTCTCTTTCGAGTTACCACTTGGAGTAAAGCTTACTTTTAGCGGCCTTTCCATTCTGCAATTGAAATTGTACATTGAACATGATAGGAAATAAATTCCAAGATAAGATCGGATTGTTAATCCGAAATCATTATTTTTCATGGTTTTCTACATAAGGTTCTTCCGCTCTCTCTGCCGTAAGTTACTATGACTCCTTTTCCGCCTTTGAGACCGTTGGCGAGGTTTCATTTGTAATCACAGGCAGGGGACCTCACATGGTGCTACCATCTGGAGCCAAATGGAACCAGGTTTTTTTTATGAAGTGTTATTTCTCCTGCTGATCCTTCCTCATCACTTGCAAGATGAGGCTCTGGGCTTGGGACCGATAGCATGATTTATTACCATCATAAATTATTACTCTATTTTTATCTTCATTTTATCATTGTGTCACAATTACATTTGATTTATCCTAGTAACTAGTGTCGATTGCAGCCATACATTTTCAAACCAACTTATATAATGTTGCAATACTAAAAAACGTGTGGTAAAAATAACACTAACGTGACAGCATGTGCACAAGTCTTAATATTTCAATTAGCATGTTGGTCATGACTTCTGATACTTACCACAGTAACACTGCACTGACTTCCTTGGGTAACATCCACGCAACACATAGTGATACAACAGATATAGTGTAATCTTAATACATGCGTGATACACTGAACAAATAAAACTGAACTTAATGCATGAACGCAAATTTACAGGAAGTCAGCAGGTCTACACGTACATGAATCTTCCGTAATTCATAGTTGGGCGTGTGGCAGAAAGGATTCATCGTATCACTTTCACACTATTTCTCTATGTTTCATTCTCTAAAATTGTGCAGGAAAAACGAACACTTAAATTTTTCTGTGCGAGGTGTGTTTCCCCTTATTTTATTATACACTCCTGGAAATTGAAATAAGAACACCGTGAATTCATTGTCCCAGGAAGGGGAAACTTTATTGACACATTCCTGGGGTCAGATACATCACATGATCACACTGACAGAACCACAGGCACATAGACACAGGCAACAGAGTATGCACAATGTCGGCACTAGTACAGTGTATATCCACCTTTCGCAGCAATGCAGGCTGCTATTCTCCCATGGAGACGATCGTAGAGATGCTGGATGTAGTCCTGTGGAACGGCTTGCCATGCCATTTCCACCTGGCGCCTCAGTTGGACCAGCGTACGTGCTGGACGTGCAGACCGCGTGAGACGACGACGCTTCATCCAGTCCCAAACATGCTCAATGGGGGACAGATCCGGAGATCTTGCTGGCCAGGGTAGTTGACTTACACCTTCTAGAGCACGTTGGGTGGCACGGGATACATGCGGACGTGCATTGTCCTGCTGGAACAGCAAGTTCCCTTGCCGGTCTAGGAATGGTAGAACGATGGGTTCGATGACGGTTTGGATGTACCGTGCACTATTCAGTGTCCCCTCGACGATCACCAGTGGTGTACGGCCAGTGTAGGAGATCGCTCCCCACACCATGATGCCGGGTGTTGGCCCTGTGTGCCTCGGTCGTATGCAGTCCTGATTGTGGCGCTCACATGCACGGCGCCAAACACGCATACGACCATCATTGGCACCAAGGCAGAAGCGACTCTCATTGCTGAAGACGACACGTCTCCATTCGTCCCTCCATTCACGCCTGTCGCGACACCACTGGAGGCGGGCTGCACGATGTTGGGGCGTGAGCGGAAGACGGCCTAACGGTGTGTGGGACCGTAGCCCAGCTTCATGGAGACGGTTGCGAATGGTCCTCGCCGATACCCCAGGAGCAACAGTGTCCCTAATTTGCTGGGAAGTGGCGGTGCGGTCCCCTACGGCACTGCGTAGGATCCTACGGTCTTGGCGTGCATCCGTGCGTCGCTGCGGTCCGGTCCCTGGTCGACGGGCACGTGCACCTTCCGCCGACCACTGGCGACAACATCGATGTACTGTGGAGACCTCACGCCCCACGTGTTGAGCAATTCAGCGGTACGTCCACCCGGCCTCCCGCATGCCCACTATACGCCCTCCCTCAAAGTCCGTCAACTGCACATACGGTTCACGTCCACGCTGTCGCGGCATGCTACCAGTGTTAAAGACTGCGATGGAGCTCCGTATGCCACGGCAAACTGGCTGACACTGACGGCGGGGGTGCACAAATGCTGCGCAGCTAGCGCCATTCGACGGCCAACACCGCGGTTCCTGGTGTGTCCGCTGTGCCGTGCGTGTGATCATTGCTTGTACAGCCCTCTCGCAGTGTCCGGAGCAAGTATGGTGGGTCTGACACACCGGTGTCAATGTGTTCTTTTTTCCATTTCCAGGAGTGTATTTATTAATTACTTGTAAGTGTATTCACAACAGTGACCCAAGTGGTCAATTAATGAGATAAGGAAAACCTCCCAAATGATTGTGAACGTTTAATAAACTCCCGAAAGAGATTTTCAATCTGCAGCGGAGTGTGTGCAGATTTTTTTTATATATAATGTGACAGGGACCTCCCGTCGGGTAGACCGCTCGTCTGGTGCAAGTCTTTCGATTTGACGCCACTTCGGCAACCTGCGCGTCGATGGGGATGAAATGATGATTAGGACAACACAACACCCAGTCCCTGAGCGGAGAAAATTTCCGACCCAGCCGGGAATCGAACCCGGGCCCTCAGGATTGACAATCTGTCGCGCTGACCACTCAGCTACCGGGGGCGGACTCCGCTGATATGAAATAGTTTGAATAGTTAATAAACTGCAATTTAATATAAGCTACTTTTGAGTTTCATAAACTGGTATTGTACGGCGTTTATGCCTTCATTTTAGTTTCATAAGCCTGCGTTACATGTCTGGTCGTTGCAGTTGGTTTGTAAGTTGCATTAGACTGGCAACGAGTGATTATTTGTTGAGAAACTCATTGATTTTTCGGTTAGACGACGTTCGCCCTGAGTGGTTCTGGTTGACTCGAAGAACCTTCTCATCCCTCAAGCGCACGGGATCTCAGACGTTACCTAATAATTGTGCTGGATTTTTTACATGATGGGTACGATTTTCTTGCATGCAATCACAATGTATGACGCGATTGTTCACATTTGTATTCTCCTTTACATGTTATTTAATTTTATATAGTATCCATCCCCTAATATTTTTGTGGTACCTGAATACTGGGTTTACATCTTGAAACCTGGGTCATGTGTACAATTTAATCCTACTCTGTATGATAGTTGCCATAAATGCTACACGTTTGATCTAAATGCCTATATGCATACATCTCCTGTTCTCCTCACAAAGAATAACCGCACCGAAGTCACATACCAAATAATAAATTACATTCGCACCTTGCACGGCATAAACAGTACCTATTTTTTTCTCCACATACATCATCACGTTGTGTACATCACCACCACAAAATCTTAACGTTTGCAGAGGCTGGACCTTGGGAACACATTCAGTTAAACAACCTATGTGAACAGCAGACTCACAAATCATCAGATGTGCTTGTGACAATAAGTCAACTCATTCAACTTTTTTTTTCTTTTGCTTTCACTGCACATCCCAAACTTTGAATTCAATTAATTTCTCACAAACACAACAGACAAGTCTTCTTCATCTAATTAACCCCCACTAGACTAATCACATGCAATCAAAACACTTGTCACTAATGTCCTAATACAGCTCTTCCACAAAGGGTGTCACATTGCTTAAATGACGGGGACTAGAGGATCTGTGTGACTTCAGAGATTCAACCTCACTAACATTAGTATATACAAATCGTCTAATGCACAGTGGCTCATAGTACAGTAGGAAATTTAAGACACAAACCCCTTAGCCTATTGGAACTTTTATGCGATTTGATAAGCATTTTCTGACCGATGTGGTACTGTCTAAAATTTCCAATCATATCGGGAAATTCCTTTCGATTCCTTCCAGCCCTTTGTATTTTCTGTATGGGCGTGGAATCTCCTGTCTTATGTCTTACGTACAGTTACTGGTGGAAGAAGGGTGGCAGTGTGCGAACCGCTGTTCATTACATCCTGGAAACTGGGTAAAAAGATATCTCACAATACAGCTGGCGAAGAATACCCAATTCACGCATGATTCTTCTTGCAAGATTCGAGCTGGGGTGGCAAGCGGAAAGAAAGACATCTGATCTTGCACCTCCGCAGCTTTGCCTTCCATGAATGGGAATGAAACAGCTGACCATTGTGAGAGATCAGTTTCTTCACTCTGCCCACTCGATGTGTGAATCCTTTCTGGAATGCCACAGACACTATTTTCCTAGTCGATCTGTTAATAATACAAATGTTATTAAGTTCGACGTCAGCTCTAACATGATTAACACGTAACAGAATCCGGTTCTCGCTGTCGGGAGTGGTCCTAGGATATGTGTGGCCCCAAGATGACGTTATCTCTCCAGGATAATCTGAAACAGGGGTATTGATGTGAAGCGATGTAACGCTTGGCCTTATACTGACAATACCTTCTGCATTCTTTGTTCCATGTTGTTAAAATAACGTGTGGCTTGTAACTTGAAGAAATGTTTTTGGAATCCACAGTGGTCATAATTCAAATGAAGATGCCAGATTAGGTTGCTGATGAGCTCATCAAGTTTACAAAATAGCCAGATCGAATTATCGAGATCTCACC
Source organism: Schistocerca serialis cubense (assembly GCF_023864345.2). Taxonomy (NCBI): domain Eukaryota; kingdom Metazoa; phylum Arthropoda; class Insecta; order Orthoptera; family Acrididae; genus Schistocerca; species Schistocerca serialis. The sequence continues at coordinate 466,658,277 of NC_064641.1, read as the reverse complement.
AACGAAACAAGACACCCTTTCGTAGTACATGAAATTTTTTGACAGCCATTTCTTCCTGGTTTCATACTTTGTTTTTCAACACTCTGAATACTGGATCGCAATCCTGCTCCCTTTCGATATCATGGAGCGATGTGGCCACATAATTTTCGAATTCCACGTTCTTCATATAAAAAAGGCTGAAGTGGCTATACTCCAGCTCTTCTTCAGCCTCTCCGCTAAAGTGATCAGAGAGCATGATAGAGCATCGGTCAGAAAGTTCACTGACCCATGTACATGAGTGACTGTGAATGAGAATTCTTGCAAGTACAGTATCCAATGAAGTAAACGCCCATTAAGATAGTTTGGCGGTTAACAAGAATTGTAGCACCTTGTGATCAGTAAAGACTCGTGTTTTCCTTCTATGCCAAAAGTAGCGGAACTTTTTGAAGCCTATACAGCGGCAAGTACTTCAAGCTCTGTAATCAAGTAGTTGCTCTTGCACTTTGAAAGGAACCTACTATCGAATGCAACTAATTTCCTCACAAGCTGTCTTTCCTCCTTGAACCCTTGGACCAAGACAATGCCAATCTCGTTCCACACTATTCTTGGCCATACACAACTTCTTAGATAAATCAGGATGTGCAAGAATTGGTGCTTCGACCAATGTTGTCTTTAAAAGCCTGAAATTCATACTCCGTGGCGTCATCCAATATCGACATTGACTTCTTCCCTGATAATTCACAGAGGTTTGGCATTGACAAAGTCTCCAATGCTGATGAACCGTTTATGGAAGCTGATAAGCCCAGGAAAACCATGTAATTGCTACTTCATGCTTATCAGTGGATATTGACTTATTTTCTTTAATTCTGTAGCGGTTCTTTCTCCATCACATGTCTCAGAAACTTTGGTCACATTGAAGCTTGACTTTTCAATGTTTGCAGTGAACCACGACCGCCAAGGGTACTGAGTAACGCACTTGGCATCTTATTATGTTCTGTCCATGAGTTTCCCGCAACTAAAACGTCATCCCTGTATCATATCACTCGATCATGCAATGATAGCTGTAATATGCTGTTGAGGCCTTGAATAAATGCATTGCAGAACATGTTAAAGTCAAACTGTAAACGTTGAAACTTATAACAGTGTCCAAAAGCTAGGAATGCCGTACATTGGCGGCAAGATGGCTACAATTCGATCTGTCGGTAACTATATCGAAGGTCCATAGAGGAAAAAAGGCATACCCCATGGAACTTTGGGAATAGCTCCTCCATGTTTTTCGTCCGGTCAATCTCCGGTCTTATGATTGTGATAATCTGCTGTGAATTGAGCACTAATCGTATCGAGCCATATCTTTCTTCCATCACATTCAAAAGAGTATTATACAAAGAAACTGGAGGCTCAATGCCACCCTTCTCAATCACCACTCATATCTTGTCACATACCTCCTGCCTGCACACTAACAGAACGGCGTATGGTGGGTCGAAAAATTTGGTTTGTTCCCTGATCTCAAATTTGTATTGGAAGTGCCTAATGGCGCCAGTTTCGGCGAAAACACACACACACACATGTTCATTCAGAGTCGCATATAATCCTTCCTCCTTTCTTATACTGGCACCTTAGACTACTTCTATCTTCTCCCGAATTCTCATTCTAAATTCGTCTTCTGTGATTTCTTATGTATCTGACAGGTGCCCTCTCTGATTTTCATAGCGATTGAATAGCTTAATTCTCAGTTCTTCCGTCAAAAAGCATTGTTTCAAGCAACCAGTGGGAACCTGTTCCCGAAGCATTTGTCCCTCAAAACGAATGTGTGCAGGACTATCTTTCCTTAAAACACATTATCCACATCCTATGTCCATAATAACCTCATGATGTCGCAAGAAATCGATGCCCAGCATCAGTGGAATGGCTAATTTCTGCACGAAGAAGAAGTTCCACTCAAGTTAAGTTCCATGGCACAAAAAAATCGAGTCGAACATGCTGTTGCTCGCAGATTCAGAGATCGCTGACGACTGACTTCCCGTCTGTAACTCTTACCTACTTGTACAAATATCCCTGGGCGTACATTCTGGGTAGACATACCCTCTTTGTCTTCTATTATTATCTCTCTTAAACCTTCATATGCCAAGATGTTGATGTCAGTTATTCTGAGGTATGGCATGGGCGTATCTTCTGTCTGACCCATGCGAGCCCCTCGTCAATGTTGTGATGACAGGCCAGCATCTGGGTTCAGTCACGGCTCAGGTGATCCAAATTCAACAGTCTCCACGGCATGTCTCGGTGGTTCTCGATTATTTCCTTCCTGCATCTATTATGGTTATTGTTATGATGCTCAAAACCGCTCAGTCCGTTACAGTGCGGTCGAGACTGTCCGACCCCCCCCCATTCATTTGTGCCCACTTGTTCCTCCCACTGTTATGTGGTCTCTGCAGACTTGCGAAACTGTATCCTGAATCAAAGGGCCGTTACCGTTGTACAAATTCGAGTTCTTGCAGCAGAGTCTTAAAGGCTTCATTGTAATCTCCTGTCCGTCCTGCAAGAATGTGCAGTAAGTGTGGCGGTAGCTTCTGGCAGAAAAAAGAATTATTTCAGTGGAGCTGTACGAGTGCGTCCGTCAAGAAACTGATTTTTCTTTATTAATGTTCCCAGGAAATTTACTGCACTATGCATTTTGGAACCCTCAATATTGCGCCTCATAATAAATTCGACTTTCTTCCTTTCCTGAACCTCCCTAGACCAATAACTGCTTAAGAGGGCATCGCGGAATTCTTTATATGTTGAGCACTGATGCACAATAAGACACATTGCCATGGCAGTCTCGCCCTCCGGAAGACCACAGATAAACTATAATCGATGCGTTAACGACCACGAGGTTGGGAAATACCGATCAAATTATTTAAGCCAAGCCTTCAGGTACAATGACTTCCCGCTGTCCTTTAATGTTTGAAAATTCCAACGGACAAGTAATGCTGACTGATAACCTTGTAGTTTAGTCCTTTTAATCTACAAATCAAGAAGTGTTTGCAATCAGAAGGCTCCAAATCAATAGATTCTTCTCATAGCCGACAAAAATATGCTCCTTTCTGTAGACGCTTGCATATCATGCGCCAATTTACACTCATGCATCCTACTAACTGGGACACAGTCATTGGGGCTCGCGTGGATACTGAAAAACTTAACATTTTATTTACTAGCGGCTTAACGACTCTGAGGTTCGTCTCCAATTGTGCCACCTTGCTTCTCTGTTGCCCGTTCAAGGCCTCTTGCCTCTCCTTAAGCTCCCGTAATTCTGGAGGTAAACCCCTGGTAACATACAAGTTTCCCCAGATTCCACATGCGTGCTCTAAATCTATTCTCTAACGAGAGTTTGATTAGTAACTTTTAACTGATCAGTGGCAACATACAGAAGGTGATAGATTTCCTCTGATGTCTGCTGAACCTTTACCTTCTAACGCAGCTACCCATTTGTCTGTGTCCTCTAATTGATATTCGAGCACATCTTACATTTAGGTCAGGTAGTCAAACTGTTTCTATTTACTGGAACTTGGTCAAGACTTTTCGACATCTCATTTAAGCTCATAAGTAAGCTTGAAATTTCCTGCCCCTCCCCCAGGTCTCCTATATTTTCTTCTGAGTAGCAGAATTTCCCGTATCAGTTATAGGGTAGGCGAACTCAATGGAACATTTTATGGGTTGTGTTAGACATTTATACACTACCCTCCTCACCAGAATTCCTAATTATATCACGGTATCATAAACTGTTATCAACCTCCCTCCTCATTTCGCCCCCTGATGACTCGTTTTCTGGACTAATTACAGGTTCACCTGCAGCTGGAACGAATGGTTCCATGTACAAGGGAACCGTGGCTCCGGAAGTTGACATTTCTTCACTGTCCCAATTGACCTTCATATTGAACTGATGATTCATCTCTATAGTTCTCTCATGTTCCATCTGAGTACGAATTTGTATCAGCTATAAAAATCTACCAAACAATTCCCGACAACCCTTCTTGCTTCCTACTCCAACAAACACCAACACACAAGACACATAAAAAGATCCTTCCAAAATTTCAGTTCGAACAATGCAGAACAGCAATAAATGAAACAACACTATGCAGATACATCAGAGCTCAAACACATCATATTAAGAAATGCGCGTCATTATTTAACTTTAATTTCACCCCATCTTTACAAAACATGCCGCGAACACTCCCCTTATTTTATATACGGAATTTAAAATGTTTCCACAATCACCATTAGTCACCACACAAATCATTACATTGACAAAAAACAGATGTTACAGTAATGTACGATTCTATTAACTAACTCTATCACAAAATTACTTAACAGTGAGGCCCAGGGCAAGGATCGTCATTTTAATGCAAGGCTATAGTCTTACAAAATAAGCCTACAAGATGCACCAATTATCCCTCCCAGGTATGTGAATATCCCCACTACGTTTCAAATGTATCGAAATGATCTATCACAAGGAAACAACCTGGAAGGCTGGCTCAGACAAATGTACAGTAGCTGTGGGTCTTATATTTTGTCAATAAACATGAAAATATTCTAGGGGACAGATGGCTACTGAAGTGAAATATGAATTCAGAACCATTGTAATATATTGACAAGTTAATCGAAAAGGGGGGAAAAGAAATTTGTGGCACGACCTGACTAGAAGAAGGGATCAGTTGACAGGACACATTCTGAGGCATTAATGGATCACGAATTTAGTATAAGAAGGAAGTTTGAGGGATAAAAATTATTGAGAGAGAGCAAGATATGAATACAGTAAACAGATTCAGAAAGGTTTAAGTTGTTATAGTTATCGGAGATGAAGAGCCTTGCGCAGGGTATAGTTGTATGAAGAGCCGCATCAAACCAGTCTTCGGACAACATAATAGAATGTAAATTATCACTGGACAAAAACAAGGAAGTGAGTGCAAAACGTGAGTTCATGGAAATAAGCACGTTAACTTGTTCGGAGGAGCGGTATCGCTCATAAAAGAACTGGTCATGACAACTGCACCGATTCGGAAAGTGAGGGGTATAAGCATGCATGAAAACCCGACATCAAAGTTGGTCAATGGCTGAAGTACATAGCATGACCAATCAACCCTTTTGCTGCTACAGACGGGATTCCAGCTTATCGTGCTGAGGGTAGGTTTTGTTTTTCTTTCCGCTAACCGTCATACTTACTGCGCTGCATCAAATTAAGTAAAACATTGCACGAAGTTTTAAAGACTTCGCAGAGGTAAAAACGCATTGCGTGAACTATGCGTATTGCTGAATTTAGTTCATATATTGCTTCAAACTAAATGTAGTTAACACATCGAAATTTTATTTAAAGTTGAGAGCGGAACGATATACCATTTAGTTTTTGAGTTATTGGGTTTATATCCCACGGGCACTCACGTGTGACGCGCCCATTTCTGTCCATGTGGACTTGCTGGCTGCTATGAAACACCTGTAACCCGCTTTTAAGAAAACTAATAAGTGAAAAAATTTGATTTTTGAACATATTATACAATCTGATATCACCACTCGCCAAATGAGTGAATTTATTTTCATCATATGCTACCGTTATTGCGTTGTATCAATTTAAGCCAAACATTGCGGACACTCTGTGTACGATTGATTTCAGCTAATACATTGCATTGAATGAAATGTAGATAAGACATAGAAATTTCGATTGAAATTGAGAGCAGAACGATATTTCATTTCGTTCTCGAGTTGTTGGGTTATATTTGCGATGGGGGGAGAGGGAGAACGGTATCCAATGTGAACTGAGCTAATTCCCCCACCCCCTCGCCATCCCATTTTGCCCTCTTACAACAGGGTATCATTCAAGTTCTGTGATCTTCTGTCAAAGCCATTGTAACAAAAAGTTGTTTTAAAAATTATCGAATCGATGGGAGGGGAACCCTGACACTGGTGTCACACAGGCGTCATGTCAGCGTCGCACCAGCCCGACGCCAGTGTGCACTCGGAAGCGCGCCAGCCCACCCAGTCGTGTGAGAACTTTCAAAGGCTAACCATGTCATCACAAGCAACGCTGTTTACGTTCAATTATAATTTAAACAAAAGCTTTTGTAAACATGTCAACATTGTGAGTTTCATACTTTGGTTGTATTCGAAAATCCGCAATATAGTGACGTTGAAGTCATATTATTGGTAGATGAGTGGAATGTCTATGCAGTGTCTGCGGATTGCTGCTTTATTCCACGGAATCACACTCTCCGTCTCAGTGTTATTAAGTGCTACTAAGCTCACACATCTAATACTGTCACAGTAGGGGATTTCTCACGAACAGTTTAACTGTTTAACGAGAGAGTGCCCTTACTTACTGGAGCACACGTTTAAGAATTTAAAAAAAAATAGCTTGTGTAATCTATAACCAATGAGAACGCAAAGGATTATAAAACTGAAAGGAGGGCCTAGTAAGTAATAACTATAACTGTCTATATTCAGCATTGTGGACAAATACTTATTTTGCATCCTAAACTATTTTTTCTTTCGATTGTTTAACTATGTCGATACAGATAGCAGTACTGGTAGGTGCATCAGGAACGGAGTGGTATCTGTTGAGAAGCCAGACAAACTTGGTGTTCCTGAAGACTCAAATAGTGGCAGCAGCCTTTTCAGTAGTTGCAGGGGCAACACTCTGGACGATTGACCGATCTGGCCTTGTAATGTCAACGAAAACGGCATTGTTGTTCTTGTACTGCGAACGAATGAACACAAGGGAAACTATAGCCATAATTTTTCCCGAGGGCAAGCAGCTCTACTGTATGGTTACATGATGATGACGTCGTCTTGGGTAAAATATTCCGGAGATAAAATAGTCCCCCGTTCTGATCTCTGGGCGGGAAATACTCAGGAGGATGTCGTCTTCAGGAGAAAGAAAATTGGTGTTCTACAGATCTGAGCGTAGAATGTTACGTCCCTTAGTTGGGCAGGTAGGTTAGTAAGTCTAAAAAGGGAAATGGACAGGTTGAAGTTAGATATAGTAGGATTTAGTGAAGTTCGGTGGCAGGAGGAATAGGAACTGCAAAATGACTAAGCAGGAATGACTAGAGGATAAAAGTACGAATTTAGAAGTATATTTCACTATGGGAAAGATAGATACATTTACAGCAAAGTAAAGAGGCCTTTGGTGAAAAGAGAAATATCTGCATGAATATCAAGAACTCAGATGGAAAACCATTTCTAAGCGAAAAAGGGAAAACAAACGTGGAAGGAGTATATACGCCGATGAGCCAAAACGTTATGACCACCTGTTTAAAATCGTGTTGGTCCACTTTTCAAACACAGTGTAGCAGCGATTCTGCTTGGCATGGATTCTACAAGTCCTTAACAGGATTCCAGAAGTATGTGACACCAGATGTCTACTCACAGGTCACTAAGTTCCAGCAAACTACGGGAGTTGATTTGTGGGCTCGCAGTTGGTGCCCGACATGTGTTGCTATGGGTACAGAACAGTGGCATTTACTGGCTGACATCATTGTGAGTTCACTGTCACTCTCCTCAAACAACTGCTGCACGATACTGGCTTTGTGTCACGGAGAGTTATTCTGCTGGAAGATGTCTTCGCCATCAGAGAATAAATCAACCGTAAAGGGTTGCAGATGGTACACAATAATGTTCACGTAGTTCACTGCTGTCATGGTGCATTCGAATACTACCGTAAGTCCCGTAGAAGCCAGACGCAATGTACCCCATAGCATAATTCTACTCTCACTGGCCAGCATCTGTGGCGCGGTGAAAGTTTCAAGCAGCCATTCGCCTGGATGACCGCGTGTAGGGACCCAAGCGTCGACCTGAACTAAGAATGAATGCGATTCATTCGACAGGCGACACTTTCCTATTGATCCACGGTGGAAACCAAGTGAGGCTATGCCCAGTGCAATCGATGTCGTCGGTTCAACACAGGAATACGTAGGGGTCGTGAGACATGTAGCTCCCTGTTCAATAATGACGGAGAAGGATGAGGAGATTAGTGTTTAACGTACCGTCGACAATGGGGTCATAAGGGACGAAGCACAAGCTCGGATTAGGGAAGGATGGAGAAGGAAAGTGGCATTGTCCTATCTAAGGAACCGTCCTGCCATTTGCCTTAATCGATTTAGGGAAATCACGGAAAACCTAAATCAAATGGCCGAAGGCGGGTATGAACCGTCGTCCCCTAGAATGCGCTATCCCGCTCGGTTCAGCAAAGCCTTTGAATAGTGTGCTCCGAAATACTTGTGCCTGTGTCAGCATTGTACACTGACGTCAGATCTGCCACAAATCGCTGCCTATCCTGAGTTACACAGTGGGGGATCCTCCGACCTCTAGGTTTTGTGATGAGACGTGGACGTGCAGTACCACACGACCTAGACGTTATTTCACAATACTTCAACCACTTCCCATACGTGCTCACGGCACTGCGCAAGCAGCCGACCAGCTTCGCCGTTTCAGGCCTACTACTAATGTTATTTAGTGTTTTATTCTGTTAGAGTTGTATTATTTTATCAGTATAACAAACTGACGAATGGAAAAACTGGTAGAAGTCGACCTCGGGGAAGATCAGTTTGGATTCCGTAGAAATGTTGGAACACGTGAGGCAATAATGACCCTACGACAAATCTTAGAAGAAAGGTTAAGCAAAGGAAAAGCTACGTTTCTAGCATTTGTAGACTTAGAGAAAGCTTTTGACAATGTTGACTGGAATATTCTCTTTCAAATTCTGAAGGTGGCAGGGGTAAAATACAGAGAGCGAAAGGCTATTTACAATTTGCATAGAAAGCAGATGGCAGTTATAAGAGTCGAGGGACATGAAAGGGAAGCAGTGGTTGGGAAGGGAGTGAGAGAGGGGTGTAGCCTCTCCCCTATGCTATTCAATCTGTATATTGAGCTAGCAGAAAAGAAAACAAAAGAAAAGTTCGGAGTAGGAATTAAAATCCATGGAGAAGAAATAAAAACTTTGCGGTTCGCCGATGACATTGTAATTCTGTCAGAGACAGTAAAGGACTTGGAAGAGCAGTTGAACGGAATGGACAGGGTCTTGAAAGGAGGGTCTAAGATGAACATCAACAAAAGCAAAACGAGGATAATGGAATGTGGTCGAATTAAGTCGGGTGATGCTGAGGGAATTAGATTAGGAAATGAGGCACTTAAAGTAGTAAAGGAGTTTTGCTATTTGGGGAGCAAAATAACTGATGATGGTAGAAGTAGAGAGGATATAAAATGTAGACTGGCAATGGCATGGAAAGCGTTTCTGAAGAAGAGAAATTTGTTAACAGCGAGTATAGATTTAAGTGTCAGGAAGTCGTTTCTGAAAGTATTTGTATGGAGTGTAGCCATGTATGGAAGTGAAACGTGGACGATAAATAGTTTGGACAAGAAGAGAATAGATGCTTTCGAAATGTGGTGCTACTGAAGAATGCTGAAGATTAGATGGGTAGATCACATAACTAATGAGGAGGTATTGAATAGAATTGGGGAGAAGAGGAGTTTGTTGCACAACTTGACTAGAAGAAGGGATCGGTTGGTAGGACATGTTCTGAGGCATCAAGGGATCACCAATATGGTACTGGAGGGCAGCGTGGAGGGTAAAAATCATAGAGGGAGACCAAGAGATGAATACACTAAGCAGATTGAGAAGGATGTAGGTTGCAGTAGGTACTGGGAGATGAAGAAGCTTGCACCGGATAGAGTAGCGTGGAGAGCTGCATCAAACCAGTCTCAGAACTGAAGACCACAACAACAACAACAATGACAAACTGCAGGCAGATTGAGGGCCGACCTGATGATTACGTATGTGCGATTGGTTGCGGCACAATATGCCAATAATACTTTGTCATATTTCAGTAACTCGAATTATTTTAAGGTTTTTATCCAGTGAGGGTTTTAATATTACCGCACGTGAATACGGAATAGTATGATTTCTAAAAAACCATTTGCTCAGATGATGATATTAATAATTAACATGATGCAGAAACACGTAGAGCGTCAGCTTATCATTGAAATGCTCGTGACTTTTATATGTGTCTACTGTTAAGATCGCTGTTTGTGTTAGTATTAACGAGATATACATAATCCCATCTTAGAATCTTCTATGAGAAGACGGTAATGCTGGCAGAACTGTCTTTAGAACAGCAAAACGAGCGTATACCTGCATAACATAATGCAATCTTCATTATTTATTTGTATCCAGAAATATGTCGGAGTGTGCATGGTATTAATAGTGTAATGGTCGTATATGCTGTTATGACAGGTTACTGTTTCTTGTTTTATCCGTATGACAAACATTGGGCAGGTTCACGTCCGACCAGCTGATTACATATGTGCAGTTGGTACCGATACAGCCTGCCAATAGCACTGAGTCATATATCAGTAATGGGAATTACTTTAAGGTTTTTATGCTGTGAGGATTTGAGTATCACAGCAGATAAATACAGAACAATATGATTTCTTAAAAGCTGTGTGGTTAGCTGATGACCGTAATAACATAATGGTGTGACATGTAGAGCGGCAGCTAGTCATTATAACGCTTGTGCCTTTTATATGTAACTAGAGTTAAGATTGATGTTTGTTTTATCATCGACCAAATACGTATAATCTTATCTTAGTGTCGTCGATGTGAAGATAGCAATGTGAGCAATTATTGTCTTTTGAATGGCGGGTCGAGCAGTTACTGCCGTAACATAATGTGATTGTCACTAGTTTATTTGGACTATGTTGGAGTGTGCCTAGCCTTATAGTTGCTAGAAATATAGTGTCACTTGGTGTCTTGTATATTGGACGATGTGGTTATACCGCGGCAGCCTTTAGTAGCTGTGCATTCTGCCGTCGCATGTTGTCATGCATCAGGTTTCTGTATTAGTGTAGCATTTGTATTTATACATCTAATTTCGATAATGGTTCACGTAGACTGATCTTACAAAAATATGACAAAATATTAGAGCGACAACACTCACAGTGGAGGCTAGCTAATGGGGTGATATTGGTACTGTACCCCATGTTTTCTTAACCCATATCATGTGGTTGTTTAATGACTGCAATAATTATAAGCCAAAGTGTTGTAATGAAATATGTAAGAATGCTTGAAGTTTGCTCCTTTCACTTAGTAATTAAAAAAGAACTATGACGTGCTGTTTGGCAACGTATATGAAAACATTATACTGTGATTGTACCACGCCATTAGCTGCAGACGATGGGCATGGACACAGTGCATTAACTTAAGGCACCTGAAAACTTGTTAGTAGTACTTGCATTTAGTACAGTTTCATGTCTTCATTTCTCTTGGATGTAATAAGATTACGTTATATCTCTTGTGTCAGAGTATGTCAGAGTAATTTTGCTTTGATAAGCATCTTTAGTGCAGGTACGGTATATTAAAAATGGTAATTGCACTGTTAAAAGATATGCACATTATGTTATGTTTTCGTTACATGTTTCTTAATACTGCAGTGATCTGTAAGTCTGCTTTCAAAATGAACGGCTACTTTCGCAACTAGTCACCAGTATAAACTACATGCAAGTGTGACAGAAATTTCACTAAAGAATTGTCAAATCTATGTTGATGGTCCTTCTCCGACAAAATGTTGGATCTACGTAGACTTTTAGTATGACTCAGTATAAAATACATATATTTGAAATTCTGAGTGCTGTTAAAGAGGTAATATGCCCTTGCTGAGTCAAGGAAGAAGATTAACTTGTAAGAGTCAAGTACTTTCACGTTAGGAAATAAGCTCAATGAACAGGGAGTTAATGGCAGCACTAGTATACCAATTTCCTGAACTATACCTGAAAACCTGTTGTGAGAGGAATTTTTTGTAACAGCAAATCTCAATGTCGCATCGCATAGTCATGGTCTGTACCTGCGGAGAATGCATTTCGCACGGATTATGACCAGGTGGTTTCTAATAAAGATACGTTACATCGACTTGTGAATACGAATACGCGTAGAAAAGCAAATTATGGTAATCATCCAGACGCATGAGAAATGCCTATTAGTTTTCTGCGAGAGTTAACGAAACGTTTCGAGATATAGATTATTTTCCAGTGAATCTACATAAAGATAGCGAATTGCAATGGCAGGGGAGCTGGTGATTTTGGAAGTGTGCACGTAGTCTCATGTTTCAAGCTTCTCAGACGCTAGGCTACATGCGTCACTGCCTCAGACTATCCGCGAGTAAGTTCGAGAAGTTGTTTATGACCCGACCATATATAGCACTCAAAAGATGCATCTAAAATAGTCTCACTTACCACGAAGAATTATACACATTATCATCATACTATGATGTATGATCATGTAATCATAGGACAAAGAAGCAATGGCATTATGTACAAGGCACGATAATACATATCATCATTATTGTATACAAGAGTAAAATAAATAGGGGAAGGTAGAGAAAAGTGGCCATGGCGAGAAAAAGAGGTCGTTGCATATTTTTTTGCCTGACCACTGCTGCTGCCTGCCGAGAAGTGGTCACCCTAGCTCTAATATAAACGATTATCGTGAGTTTGACAGTGGAAGCTTTTTCCGTTCATTTTAAGAAAAACCTTTTATGATTTTTCAGTCGTCTGATGTAAAACTAGTCATTTATATTATTCTTATTACCTCACATAAATGCAGATTAGTACGGCTTTACAATACGTACGTCTTTTGGGATACAAATGTAGTTAGTTGTTGTTTCTTTTGGTTTGATAGTTTCACCCGTGAAGCAGTTATGCCGGGATGGCCTCCGATCTAGAAAGGTGGCCACTTTTACCAGCATCTCATTTTAAATATGTTTACTCCAATAAGAGTTACTTCTAAAAATCACACCATACTATAGACTGACTTCTAAATCCTTTTCCATACAAAACTGTCATCCTTCATTCTATCTCTTTGTGGATAAGTTTAACTAATTAATTAATGCTATTTAAAACCGTCTCTGTTCTGTTACATTTGGTCTAATAGGAAAATGCTATTGATAATGTTCTGCTGCAGCCTCTTGCTATTGTTTCAGATACTTGAATGGCGAGCTGCCTAGTAAGTAAGTACGGAAAGCGAAGCAACGAACTTGGGATCAAGATACAATGGAAAATACGATTGAGGCGGTAAATAATAAGATGCTTTCTGCTACAACAGCAAAGCAACTTCATTTTCACGTAATATGCTGAAAAGAAGAGTTCCCAGAAGAAGTAGAGGTGCTGTATGTAGTAAAAAGATTATGGGAAGCTTATGAATTGTGATCAATAAAGAACATGAACAAAAAGTCGTTGATTATGATTTGAAATGGAAAAGCGATTTTATGGATTTGCTGTGAACGATCTATGGAAACTATCATTCAACTTGACAGAGCGGAATAAAAATAGCGCATCGTAGTAATAAAAAGTCGGAGACGGCAGGCTAAGACACCACCATACGATTACTTGCAGAAAGCATACCTCGATGACTGTTTTTTTTTTTTTTTAATGGTCAACGTATATAGGTTTCTTGACATAAGAACAATTTCATTCTGCTCGTCATACTTACAATGCGGATGAAGCCGTTCATTCTTCAATCCAGTAAAAGCAAAGTATTTGCCCTTAAAAGATGACGTCAAACTGGTGGCGTTTGCTTCAGCCGAAAGATGGTTGCTGTCCACTTTCAGAGTATGTGGCACTGGCAACTTTACACAGTTGGTTTGGGAAAAGTGGCCACTGTGTAATGCTTGGGAAAAATGCCTATAGGTCCTACTCAAGATATATGTTTTCACTTGTAAATATTTAATGTGATACTTTATGAATGATAGACTTCTAGCATTAACCGCGGTTTGCTGAAAATTCAATTTCCCTTAGAGAGGCCACTTTACCATTCCCTAACCGTAATGCAGATGACATTAATTCTTAAAAATTATTCTTACCAGCAACCAGGGGTGCACGCATAGCTCTGCTGCAGTAATTCTGAATTCTGGTTTTTTAGCAAGCATGCTGGTGACAACTGCCTTCGCTTCATCGGATATTTCCGGCGTCGTTCGAAAGATTGTTGTGCTAGCTGATGAAGCAGTACTCGATTGTCGACCTGCTGTAGGAAAATATTAACATCAGAGCTTCAAATTGAGACAAACAATTAATTACATCATCTCTTGATAAAAGATATCACTTTGTTTAGTAGAACTAAATCAAACGTGGTGAAATCTAGGCAGAAATGCTACATATATAGATCTGTTTACAGAAACTAGTAAAGAACCTCCTCAACTCTAAGGGATATACACTAACAGACTTCTCTCAATATTGTATACCGGTCAAGCAACGAAAATAAAAATTTTACTAAATTAAATAAACCTGTTTTTCTCTTACTCAAAATCTGTGTGCCCTCATTTTCTGTCAAAGGAGTGCAGAGACTGAAACAAAAGGGAAATACATGCTGGAACATAAATACAGATGCTAGCCAAACATGCAAGTTGTGCTGTTGTACGTGATCCCGAACAGCACCTGCGCAATGTCCTCAGTACGTTGCAGGTGACAGAGGTAAATGAATTCTAACTGGACAAATTGTTGGTGCTCGTATGATGGGTGCTTCCGTACGCAAAGAAGCCGACGTGTTTGCTGTTTCATGAGGCATTGCACTGCATAGAAGATTCGTATCGCATCTGGGGAAGCGGAAATACATCAACCGCTAAGTCACAACGCGGACGAAAGTGAATATTAAGTTTTCGTGACAGGCGACCATTGAATAGGATTGTGAGGAAAAGCAAGTGAGTGACAGCTGCAAAAGTCACTACAAAAGTGAACATGGATCTCATGAACCCCGTCAGTAACAAGCCAACATCCAGTGAGCTCCATAAGCATGGAATCGCGGGGCGAGCTTCGATTAACAAAACAACTCATTAGTGATGCAAATACCAGTCACAGGAAAACGTGATGCCGAGGCTACAAAGCCTGGACAGCGGATAAATGGAAGAAAGTTAATTGGTCAGATGAGTCTTTTTTCACACTGTTTCCAACACTGTTGCCGAGGATGCGTCCCGAGAGTGAAACATGGTGGGAGTGCGGTTATGACTTGGGTAGCCATAACGTGGTATTCCGTGGCCTCCATGGTTACTCATAAAACTCGCATTACTGCGAAGTATTATGTGACCATTTTGGCTGGTCAGGTCCATCCCATTGTACAATGCTTGTTCCCCAATGGTGATGCTGCGTCCGAAGACGACAGGGGCCCTGTTCGCACAGCTCGCATCGTCCAGGGCTCTTTTTGCGAGAACGAGCACAAATTGTCGCATCTACCCTGACCACCACAGACTCTGATCTCAATATTATTGAGTATTTGTGGGCTACTTGGAGAGAAAGGTGCGTGATGGCTACTCACTTCCATCGTCGTTACCTGAACTTCCCCCTATTTTGCTGGAAGAATGGTATAAGATCCCCCCCCCCCCCTGTATTTATCCATTCCGAGCTGTTTTGAATGCCAACGGTTTTCCTACAGCACTGTGTTGTGTTTTCGGTGTTTCCATCTTTTTGTCCATCCGTCTGTAAGACGCACATTGTCTGGTCAGGAATAGGGACATAGTGCTTGCTAGCATTTCTGAAAATGGTTAGGGGTGGAAGTTTATGCAAAGTAGTGCAGGGAGCTTGTTCCGACTTCTGACCACTGCTGTTCTCTCTGTTCACGGATGACGTCATTTCTCGTGTCATTAAGAATAAAGTTCCAGCAGTTGTTACTTTCAGAACATTTCATCATTTTCGCATATATCCTCATTTTTGGTAATTTCGTAGTTTATGATCAATATCGCACATTGTCACGTTTCATCTACTGAAAGTGTGTCTCATGCTACACTAACGAACCAGATTACTTTTCACTAGCGCGTTGGAACATTGTAAACAGAGTGTACAACCAATTAGTCCGGCTGTCGTGCTCTTCTAACAGTTTACGTATGTTTCTGCAGTCGTAATGAGTTAATATACGTACATTAAGTACCAAGAGATGTAGACCGTAATTGATGAAAATCGTAGTGCATGGGAAAGGTCTGAGATGTCCCCGACTGGGACATTCCGGCCAACAATGCCATACGATCATTTCATTTCATTTGATAAATAGTGCATGTAAAATGACTGATGGTGGTAAAATCCGATTGGTCTACCCTCAGGAGTTAGTGACATACAGACGATAATTTCATTGGAACTTCCTACCACATTATAATTTCACTCTTCGTAATTTTCATGGGACATCTGTTCACAACTCGGTTGATAGAAAAGGTACTCATCCTACATCAAATAATATGAAAGAAAAACTCACCCACTCACAACACTGTCACCCTTAACGATACCACTATGTACAGTCGTGGTCAAAACGAGCGAGACCCCTCGCCTTTTCGTTATGCTGATCCGCACAGCTTTAAAGTCTGCTACACAGCATACAAAGCAAGGCGACGAAGTGCTACCAACATAGGCTACTATTCACAGGTTTGAAATCGAAAAACTATCCGAACTTTGTCAGACAGTTTTCAGTCACGTGTAAGATTATATTACTGCTGGTTAGTGTGTTAAACAACACGTAAATATAAGATATAAATGAAAGAAGAAACGCTAATTAGTATGAACTGTACTAATAAAAATGAATTTCTTACACCACCAAGGGACCGTATACCGCAGGACATTTCCGCTTATTAGGTCTACCTGTACTCGAGGTACTTGGGTTTTAAGGATTGGGTAGACAGATGTCGGTCAAGAAAGTGAGACTAGTAGGGTTCCATATTTACCGATTTAGGTGACGAAATCCTGACAACGAAAGTAGTCACAACAGTTACTGAAGATGAGGGCAGCATAAATAATTCCCCCTACCCTTTATTTGAAATGTTCTACTTGCAGTCGATACATCAGCATATTAATCGTAGCTACGCTTTCGATCCAAATCACGTTTACAGGAATGCAAATAAAATACATTTGCCTATACACGTGGTAATTCAGATCCCAGTATTAATGCCACCGCGTTTAGAAGTGCGAGCATTCCCATTGCTAGCTAGCTTAAGAAACACTTCGGCTAATGAACGTTTTCTGGCTGTGGCAAGTCTAATGGAGAATTCGAAACATTGTAGAATACGTTTGGAGCTATGTAGCCGTTTATTTCCTGGGGTGGTGCAGAATTATCCTACTAAATTTACTCGCTAATAACAGTATTTTGTTATTTTGACAAACATGACGAATGATTGTCACATAAGCGGTGACATACAGGTAGAAAACTCATGTTTTTGACTCCAGAAAGCTCTATGCAACAGAAACTGTAGATAATTTTGCCATTTTCAGTGCGAAATTGCCGGCTTATTCATGTGTGGGGTAATAATAGAGGGCTGTTTGCCTGGGTTGTCTGCTAGCAAAGTGAAAGGTGTTTGCTACTGCAAGGGAGGTCTGGTTTGTTTTCGGTTCTAATCTCGATGGAGGCAGATAGACTATCAGTAAAGCAATTGTAAGAAATTCTCGTGCCCCCAATACGTTTTATTGCTACCTTTATTATGTACCGGCGCCCTGTGGTTGTAAATATGAAAATCTTGTAGAATTTCATACTTGTTACTGCCCACTTTTTCCTCTTCTGTCAATAAATGAATTGACTTAACTGTGGCACTGAATGATTTCTAACTGAATTTCGTTATGAATCTTGACGCATTGTTAAATTTCCAAACTTTCATGGTAGGTCAGCAACGGTAATCCAGTATGACTGGTCTGAACGTTGACACAGACCGTTTTGCGGCCGAATGCGCATAATATTTTGCTAATTCGTAACCATCTGGGGTACTTTGTCTTACTAAAACAGTTATGTTATCTCGATAAGCTGAAATTCATTTGTATTAATACAGTTCATACTAATTGGCGTTTCTTATTTCATTTATATCTTACATTTACGTGTTATGTAACACACTAATCAGAATTAATATAGTCTTACACATGATTGCCAACAGTCTGACAAAGTTCAGATAGTTTTTCAGTTTCATGCCTGTGCATAGTATGTTGGTAGCGCTTCGTCGCCTTGCCTGTTATGCTGTGTAGCAGACTTTAAAGCTGTGCAGATCAGCATAACGAAAAGGCGAGGGGTCTCGCTCGTTTTGTCCACGACTGTACATTATCTTCAATCTACTCTCATATAATACAAAATTTGGCTGCCTTGAGCATCTTAATTATCCATCAGGTTCCTACTTCGTGGTGCATTTTTTATAGTGTAAGGAGCAGTGCAAACTTTTCGCAGACTGTGGCTCCCTTTTATCGTAAATATGTAACATGGTACCCGACCTGTATTGAAATTTAGTTGTTGTTGTTGTTGTGGTCTTCAGTCCTGAGACTGGTTTGATGCAGCTCTCCATGCTACTCTATCCTGTGCAAGCTTTTTCATCTCCCAGTACCTTCTGAAATCAGTCTCTATTTTTTTGTTAGTATCAGCCCTATTATTTGTCGTTTCTGAGTGAGATAACTGCACTGTAAAGTTATGAGCACCTACTGACTTTGTCGTGCATTCAGATTGTAGAGCTTACAAAAGGACTCGCACGGTAGTTAACAATGCTATGGCTCTAGATAATGAGACTGTGGGTGGGGCTCCAATGTGCCTTCAGAGTGTTCACTGTGTTCGTCCACCGACGTGCTAAGATGCTCCTCATTAAGTGACCATCGAGCCTTCAGTCAATTTATTTGGAAATATGGTACAACTATTCGAAAGACGTGAGAGCGTAGATAATTAGTACTAGTGTTAACTATTATAAGCTAACCATGTTATCCAAAGGCAACCTGCAGTACAATATTAGGGAAAAGGATTGAGAAGAGAAAAATAACTATCAAATTTATATTTGCCTCACCAATTTACAACTGTTGCTTACAATATACACTATCACATATTTTCATAATTTCTTACGTAGGCTGATAGCCTTCTCAAAGCCTTTCCATACCAAATATTTATATCTAGCTTGAAAATAACTGTCTAATAACAGTCTAATAATATATTCTCAGAATTCGTAGACATACTCGGTATTAAGATAAAATATTTCATCATAGCTTCATTAAAGAAATAATCTTTGTGACATAGATCTGACCCGAGATTCTGTTGAACGTTCGCAGTGGAAGTGTCGAAATAAAAGTTCTGAGACTACATTGTACAGACACAGTAATTTGAGAAGTCCTCGCGGGATACGGCGGCCGGCGTCATGACCAATTTTCATCCAAAGTGCTGGGGAAGTTCGTTTGTTCGGAAGGAGAGGTCGACATTGCTCGCCCGCTTTCCGCTGGTTGATGCACTGCACTTACAGAATGAGGCGCACGTCCTGCAATCTTTCCCAAATGATTTTACAAAAACTATTCGGTAAATATAAAAAATATTCATTTTTGCGTTAATTACAGCTATGTATGTCAACTTCATGATGGCGTGCCCATCATTTCGTTAATGACCATAGTTACTGTGATATTGCATTTAAGTAAAACACTGTGCAAAATTGTAAAACGTTTGCAATGAAAACTAGGAGTCCCCACAATTTTGCGTTTAGTGCATATTGCAAAATATGTTGCTGAGTATGAAATTTAGCTAACATACTGAATTTTTCTTTAGACTTGGGTGGAGATCTTTACCTCTCACCAGTCACGACAAAATTATTCTTACGTAGCACACTCATTTCCTATTGTGGCCGCCAGCGATAAAGGCAGAATGAAATATCCAAAACATTCTTCACGTCACATAAACGGCTTGAGATATCGAAACGAGATTTTGACAAATAATAGGACACAAAAAGGAAAGTATTCTGCCATATGCGAAACTTCATTACCTACTTCAAAGAGAGAATGTGTGCTTTTTTCATAAGCTATTGACCTTACTTGTCTTCAGTTCCTCATTTAATAAACCACTGTTTCAGAATTCTCTTGCAACTGTATCCACACAATATGTTAGTGAGGTGACAGTGTTTTGGCAAAAGAAGCAAATTTTAACATGGCAACAAGGCAAATGCAGGCCTTATCAAAATCTGCTTCATGACACTTCTCTATAACTTACATATGGCTAACAGGTCAAGCGAAAATAAATCGCTGCTTTTGTTGCATTTTGAGCGGAATTCTTTTTAGCTGCTAACAAAAGCAGATGTGACAGCAGGTCTTTTAGGATGGTGACTATGTAGGTGTGACGGTGGAGAGGCTCCACTTAATATTTGCTGAAAACAGGAGTGTAGGCTTCCGTTTAGAACGTCACTGTCTCTCCAGCGCTCGGCATTTCCCGTACAGCAAACTCGTGCCCAAAATCCCATCCACTACCACTCTTTCCACACTTGCCCTGTAGAAAGCACATTTCCAGCTATGTTACTCTGCGTAAACTTCTTTTCCTACTTGCACTCCTGTTCTTATTCATAATTACACCTACTCTTGCATTCCTTGTGCTTGATTTTGTCTTGAGAAACTTGCACCCACCTGACTATAAGCCCTTTTCTTCCTACCACCATATTTCACTAATTTTCACTACATCTAACTTAAACCTGGCCGTATCTCTTTTCACACTGTCTGACCTACCTTCTTGATTAAAAAATCTAACATCCCATTCTCGAACCTGTATAATGTAAGAATTTTTTTATGATAGTAATATCCACTTGAGTAACTCCATCCAGAGATTCAAATGGTGGACTATTTTAACTCTGAAATATTGCATCCAGGAGGACGCTTTCATTATTAAAACATAAAGTACAATGGCATGTTCTCAGAAAATATAGTGGCTGTCGTTCCATCTTGCTTTCATCTGCACCACAGTTCCAACAGCGCAACAGCACGTTTTCTAATGTTACTAGATTAAATCAGTCAACCATCCTGACTGTTGACCCTGTACCTACTCAGGCACCTGCTGTCCTCCTTCTGGAGCTATAGGTTTGCCTGGTTTCTTCACAGACACTCATTTGGAGCATTTGAAACTACATTTTCACTGTTTTTGGATGAGTGACACACGAAAGCCTCCCCACCAGGGTAATGTCCATGGTGTGTGCGGGTGAAAGTGAACGGGGATGTGGTCAAAGACTGTGAAATAAAGATTGTAACACAGCACAGTTTTCAGCGTCAATGCACTGATGAGAAAGCTGTTAAGTATCGTGCTTAGCATTACAGTCCATCCCTAATGGTAACCATAAATATTCAGGCCCATATCAATGCAAAACAGTTTCTGTTATGCAGGGCAGACATCAGACAGCACATTCTATACTTGTGTCGACAGAGAGCTGAGAGCTTCATTTCGTACAATGGGCAGCCACAGAGTGGCACCATGTGCCATGTTTCTGGCATATGTGAAACAATTCCCCATAAATGCTGCTGATGCTGTAGCCCTTGAAAATCTGGACGCATTGTTCCTGAGCCAGGTGGTTTTCATAACAAGAAGCCTGTTATGCATCACCACCTACATGCAAATCTACATAAGTACTTTGCAAGCCACCACAGATGTATGGCAGAGTGTACTTTGTACTGCTGCCAATCATTCCCTCTCTTGTTCCCTTACAAATTGAGTGAGGGGAAAGTAACTGTATATATCCCTCTATATGAGTCGTAATTTCTCTTGTCTAACCTTTGCCACGCTTGCGAACAATTTACAGTCTTCGACATTAAAGCCTGACCACTGGCCATCTGATGCATAGAATGAAGCCACCCATTCAAAGCTCGACTGGTGTGCCAACTTGTTCACCTACTCCTTTGACTGTGTTTGGGCAATGGTGACTGCAAGGCAGTCCCTATATCACTGGAATGACGAAGTGTGAGTTGGTAGTTAGTGCTCAGAGCTAGCAGGTAGAAGTCCACTGGAAATCGATACACCTGGACTGTGGACCTAATGGCAAGCCCATATCGCACACACAGGAAAATTGGTCAGGGAGAGCCATTGAGCTGCGGCGGTGGCAGGGGTGTGTCAGTGGACTCATCTGCCTGTATGTGGCATTTAAGTAAGTGGCCAATAAACCTAGCTGCCCTCAGAAATCTAAACCATCCATTCAAGGTATGACCAGTTGGATGACTACCCAACGAGTCGGTTGCTGACCTGTCTGACTGTGTGTGGGCATAATGCAACTGTGCAGTGGACCCTACCTGCCTACACTGACAGAGTGTGGGGTAGCAGGTAGTGACTGAGGCAAGCATGTACAGGTTGGCCAGCAAATTGACGCACCCAGATCATTGACCCAACCACTAAAAGGTGAACGGGTCAGGGTAGATCTGATTAGCAGTGGAGGTCAGCAGACTTGTCAGCCTGACTTTAATTCTGGCATGTCCACGATCTGGCAACGCTGTAGGGTGCAGAGATGTCTAGGGGAATATTGTCTCCCACTTGAGCAGTTACAGTGCAAAAATCGCGCAATGCAGCTACAAAGTCGCGATTTCGAGTCCGGTCGTTCCTTTTTTTACCTACTTTTCGGTTGCTAGATGTATCAGTCTGATGGAACCTCAAAGACTTCACTTTCTAACCCACGAGTAACACCAAAACATTCTGCCAATGAGCTCGACGCTGCATCAGGATCAGAAAAGTAGCCACCATCTACCCACCACCCGCCATCATTCTAATAATGAAATTATAATGAAATCCAGACCTTTAGCTGCTTACAGGCGTTGATAAATATCAACGAGGAAGGTTTAAAAATGTGGGTCCCCACCGGAACTCGAATTCAGGACCTCTTGCTTACATGGCAGACGCTCTATCCGACTGAGCCACCGACGACACAGAGGGTAGTGCGACTGCAGGAACTTAACTCCGGCACGCTCCCAGTGAGACCCATACTTTCCAACATTCTGTTCCCACACTACATTTGTAGTGACCCTGCTCACCATACTCGTTACTGGCGGCAGTCAATCTACCGATTCCGGTAAGATTTCGGAGATCCCACGTTCGAGCCCCGCTCGGGTCACACATTTTCAGCTGTCGGATAGAGTGTCTGCCATGTAAGCAGGAGGTACCGGGTTCGAATCCTGGGCGGGGCACACATTTTTCAACTGTCCCCGTTGATATTTATCAACGCCTGTAAGTAGCTAAAGGTCTGGATTTCATTATAATTTAATTCTTCGAGAGCTGCAAGATCACCAATAGTATCTGTACAGATGCCAGTTTCATATCATTCTAATAGGTGAATGTGGTGTGGTGTATCATATGCATGTTTCTGCTCTTGCGTTGGTAAGCATAAAATTGTTTCCTACTGTAGTTTTACTCTCGTGCAAATTAATGTCAGTAAACCAAGTGAGCACTGTGCTGTTGCACAACGTGCTTAGGTTGATATGAGTGTATTAATTAACTGTCATTTGTTTATTTGAAATTCTACTGTTTGTCTTGCAGTTTCAAATTGAGACTTTGCATACTTGAACTTGTATATGTTGTTTAAGCATTATGAAATAGGGTCTTAAGTCCAAAAAGATCTAACATTTGCGACATACTGCTTGTTTTTGGTTTAATAGAGCGCTGAAGGCCGCTTGAATCATTTGTGCCACATGTAATAGCAGTAGTAGTAGTAGTTTTTTCATAAGCAGATAACTCTTAGAAGGATATAGGACATGTCTTGATAATACAATTTAAGAAAAACAAGAAAAGGCAATAACGCTTGCACTTACATACTTACAGACCTAGTTTAACAATGACGGGACAGATAGTTGGCTGTGGCCTTTCAGTAGGAATTTACATGTATAATTTATGGAAACCACGGAAAATTTAAATCAGGATTTCCAAATGAAGACTGGATATTCCACCCTCCTGAATACAAGGCCAGTCTGTTTAAAACAGTGCTACCTCATTCAGTTTATACCTAGTGTACAATACTATTTTATAAAGCAAATGACTTAATTAAGTAAAAGGCTAGCGCTATACTGTTCATTCATTTCTCACTCCCAGTCACTGCACATACTACGCACATACTGCCTCATAATGTAACTTTACACGCACTACCGGCTAGTGTTAGGATCATAGCGACAATGTCTAGTTTCTGTTTCATGTACCACAACTTCCCATTTACTAACTTGTAAGACTGAGTCAGCAAGCCTCCACACGAATACAATTTTCCGTTCAGAACGAGGATAAGTTGCTAGTATTATACAATGCATGTGTACCTTTGGGTATCTGTTTCTTTCCACAAAAGAAAAAAAGGGGGAGAAAATATAGCGTGAAAATGTTGTGGGGAATGATACACCTTTTATTGTCTTTGTTGTTTTATTTATACGTGCTACATGTTTTGCAAACCCCTACTCCATGTTATCTAAATAATCCTTCAATGTATAGAATGTTTTTTAACTACCTTTTTAAATACGTTTCTATTGGTGATCTCTTTAACCTCCGTGGGCAGTTTATTGTACAGTTTTATTCCTTGATAGAAAATGCTGTTTTGAGTTTTATGTTTATTCTTTCTTGGTAGACGTAGGTTCAGTCTAGCTGTTGTTGCATGGTCATGGACAGAGCTGTATGTGCAAAAATTATTATTATTATATTTGTTGTGAACAACTGATTGAGAGATGTAGGGAAGACTGGGAATAGTTAGCTTAAGGGGCTAGATGGCACACAGCTTCTGTTTCCTGCCACCACGGACCTAGACCGCTGTCATTGTGATGGTGGCAAGTGTATGTAGCGGTGCGCCATCCACCAAAACCTCAGTCTGCTTGAAATCGTCACGAAGTAGACACACTGTGTTTCATCCCTTTTTTGACTGGTGAGCAATTTTTTTTGTAGAAACTTTTTTGTTACGGTGAGCCTGTAGATCGAGCTGAGACGCTACTGATGGCAGTTTTAGAAAAAGTGGTTAACTGTGGTTCCATGCATGTGTCATAATATATGTGTCTGATGTTCATAACTATGTGGTATCCATTTTGTTTTTGATATCCCTATGGGGCTAGTCGGCACAGTTCGATATGGAGTTAGCTGGCGTTGCTATAACAACTTCTCGACATGTATATCAAATAGACCCTCCAGTACTGTTCATTAAAAAATAAATACTTTCTGGAAAAAATGAATATATACGTATCGCCCTAGAAGAAATTTGCCTTTGTCCAATGGCAGGCCATGACAGCAGTCCGACCATGGCCAAAAGAGAAGGTTTACTGTATTTATACAGACAGTCCCATGAAAGACAGAATCGTGGCCGAAAGGGACAAGAAGAAGAAAAAACTGTGTACAATCAGAAAGGTCCATAAGTCGAAGAAGAAAAAACTTCCTAGAAAATGTCGGCTGGAATTTTCCTTTAGGATTTGTGACAGCATGTCAAACGCTACTATGCCAAAGTAACCGAAAGGTTGGTCTTTATTAATGATAGTTCACAGTCTAAAGAACTTCACAATGGCTAAGAGCTTTCACCCTCAGCCTCCTACCAAGAGGACGGTGAAGACTCTCATTCGACAGTTCCCAACAACCCTGGATAACCTCAAAAAGGTACCAACAGGCCACACAAAACAAGACCAATAATGAATTCCCCACAATCTCATAGTTAGACTGATCGCCCTGAACGCCATGTAAATCATTATTTTGGTGAGGTGCCATTCCCACCGGACAGTAATCAGGGAAGATTGTCGAAATTGATGGCAACAAGATTCGAGTGTCCACCAATGTCAAAAGGGGGAAGAAATGGAGACGATCAGGTGAGGATAACTCAGTTTGATGTGACCAAAGTGAAATTGTGTGGGATATGAACTCACCTATTCAAATAAACGAGCATCAAGTTCCTACATTCATGATAGAGGTAAAACATTAAAGTTATTCTACATGAATAGATATATGTAGTTGTAACAACAAGCAGAATTTATTTATCTTGAATAATTGATATTAGTTCAAACATTTAAGTTCATACTGTTGTGTACATTCTAACAAGAATTAATTACTGATCTAGTGTCATTTTTAATGAGGAATTTTTTCATTTGAAGAATTTATTGTTTGGAAAGTAAGTTACCTAATGTTTTGATCAAATAAAATGTTTTTCCTCGAAAACTAACATGTTATCCCAAAGTATCCCTATTCATATTGGGTTATGAGAAATAAGCCCTAGGGGTGTTCCAATTAACTACTCACTTGGGGCAGTTGGCATAGTTGCAAGCTGTCAGGAAAAGTAATTTTGCATGATATAAAGACATTTATAATTAATGGGTCATACATGATTTTATAGCCAAAAACTTAAGCTAACCACCTCATTCACGAGAATCCACCAAGTATTGCACAAAAAGTACAAAAATAAAAAACCAAAATCCATGCGAACTGTCCCCAGTCTCCTCTACTCACACAGTGTAGTTTAAATAATCCCCAGTGTTCTGAACAGTTCTTTACAATCCGCTATCCACTACTTTTGATTATTATTCTTATGGAGCTTTTTTGTAGTATGAAAATTGCTTACATTTTGTTCGTTTGTTCCCCAGAAAAAGAATTCAATAGCTCAGCACTGAGTGTCAATATGAATAATACATAGCTAGAAGCAACGGGCTGATGACAGGACTCAGAAGGGCATAACATGCAGATGACATATTGTTTCCACCTATCATAGAGTATTCACACCATTTCAACCGACAATCAGTATTCATTCCCAGAAATTTTGAGTTTATTATGCTGTCTGTTGAGGTGCCATCTATATTTAATTTAACTGAACATCTTGTTTAGGCACTGGTCAGCACGGATTTTACAAAATACGTGAACTGTTCTATCTGTGATAGTAATATTTATTTTGTTAACGGTTTCACTCTTAAACCATCTTCAATGGCAGCTGTACAACATACAAAAGTGGAAACTGTGACAATATGAAACGAAATAAGATCAAAACAAAAAAAAAAACATTGAATCAATGGAAATAACCACAAAAATTATCACATATTTATCAGATGTCATACATGCTTTGACATATGCTACTGATGAAAAGCATAGTTGCCAATAAACACGAAAAATTGTAGCAAGATTACAATACAGTAGCCCACTGAGAAAAGGACAACATGTGTTGTATGGCAATACAAGTCAAAGAACTTCAGAGGCAGAGATGAGTCTTGTGAAGTATAGCGATACAAGTCAAAGGACTTGAAAGTCAAACATGATGGTCTTGACCAAATCCACAGAAGTTGCCAGTGAACACTTCTGCAGTAATCAGATTACAAAATTGAAATATTAATAAGTGTACACTGGTTGATATTGCATGAAAACATACACAAAATACAGATAAAGTAAAAGAGTTACAGGGTTGATGACTGTAATAGTATAGAATATTTTACAATCCTGTCAAAAATGTAAGCATGTAAAATACAAGCTACAAAGCAGTCCATTAAATTACCATCAGTCAAGCCATATCTGACGAAAATACACATTAAAGTAAAGGAATATTAATGAAATACAGTTTTAGTAGTGAAGGAAAACAAAAGAATATACAGATTTAAAACATCTAAAATTTTATGCCTAAACTTTTGTTTTTGTGAAGAAACATGATTTATGTCTAAACTGTTACACATTAATTACAAGAATATTGCAGCTGGAAGGCGCGTTATTGGGCCCCTTAGGTACATGGCTGCCAAGAAGGGGAAGAAAGCCAATGTGCACTCTGTGTGGATAACAGGTGGAGCAGTTCCAGACATGGAATGGGTCTTTCCAGATGCCATGAAGAGCAAAGGGTGCAAGCAGCTGTAGATGGTGGCTCACATCAGTACTAATGATGCGTGTCGCTTTGGATCACGAGAGATTCTCTCTGGTTTTGAGTGACCAACAGAAGTGGTAAAGGCTGCCAGTGTTGCTTGCGAGAGGAAAGCAGAGCTCACCATTTGCAGCATAGTCGACAGTCCGATTGCGGACCTTTAGTACAGAGGTGAGTAGAGAGTCTGAACCGGAGTCTCAGACGGTTCTGCAGATTCATCGACTTGCGCCATAGGTTGGGTTCAGGTTCCACTGAATAGAACAGCAGCCCAGTACACACATGAGTCGGCTACACGGATAGCAGAGGCTGTGTGGGGTGGACTGGGCGGTGTTTTAGGTGAGAGAGTCTTGGGAAAACGCAAAGAGGGCTTCAGTTTCAAAGGGTGCAGGCCGAACACAGGAAGAACGTAGATACAGGAGCCATCGGTATAAAAGTTGTAAGCTGTTGTAGCTGTGTTGGGAAAGTACCAGTGCTCCAAGCGCTAATAGAAAGCTCTTATGCTAAAATCGTTAAGGCATTGAATGCTGGCTGAAGCCGGAGGTAAGTTCAGCAGAAATTTTTGTGAAAAATCTGACAGTTAGTTCATGAGCACACGCGAATAGTAAACGGTTGTGAAAATACTCTTGACATCTTAGCGACAAATAACCCTGAGCTAATAACGAGCTTAAAAACGGATACAGGGATTAGTGAACACAGGGTTGTCATAACGAGATTGAATATTGTAACCCCCAAATCCTCCAAAAATAAACGAGAAATATACCTATTCAAAAAAGCGGCCAAAATTCACTTGACCTCCGCTCGTTTCAAATCAACAACGTAAGTGTAGACCACATGTGGCTTGAATTAAGAGAGATAGTATCGGCAGCATATGAGAGATTTACAAAAAATAAATTAACAAACGACGGAGCTGATTGTCCTTGGTACGCAAAACAGATGAGAACACTATTGCAGAAGCACGGAAAAATGCCAAAATTTAACGAACGCAAAATCTCCAAGATTGGCGATCTTTTACAGAAGCTCGAAATTTTGCGCGTACTTCAATGCGAGATGGTTATAATAGTTTCCACAACGAAACTTCGACTCGAAACCTGACAAAAAGTCCAGAGATTCTGGTCGTTTGTGAAGTATGCTAGCGGCAAGACATAATAAATGCTCTGTCTGCGTGATAGAAATTGAAATATTATAGAGGACAGTGCTGCTAAAGCAGGGTTACTACACACAGCCTTCCGAGATTCCTTCACCAAAGAAGACGAAGTAAATATTACAGAATCGAATCAGGAACTGCTGCCAACATGATTAACGTAGAAGTAGATATCCGTGGAGTAGTGCAGCAACTTAAATCACTCAACAAAAGGTATACTAGTTAGTTTCCTTTCAGAGTATGATGATACAATAGCTCCATACTTAACAATCATGTCCAACCGTTCGCTCGACGAAAGATCCGTATCGAAAGACGGAACAGTTGCACAGGTCACACCAATATCCAAGAAAGGTAGTAGGAATAATCCACTAAATTACAGACCCAGATCATTAATGTCGTTATGAACAGGATTTTGGAACATATATTGTATTCAAGCATTATGAACTACCTCGCAAAGAACTGTCTGTTGCCACACAGTCAGCACGGATTTAGAAAACGTTGTTTTTGTGAAACACAACTAGCTCTTTAGTCACATGAAGTGTTGAGTGCAATTGATACGGTATTTCAAATTGATTCCGTATTTCTAGATTTCCAGAGGGCTTTTGACAATGTTCCACACAAGGGTTTGTTGTGAAATTGCGTGCTTATGGAATGTCGCCTCAGTTATGTGACTGGATTCGTGATTTCCTGTCAGAGAGTTCACGGTTCGTCGTAAATGACGGAAAGTCATCAAGTAAAACATGTATGATATCTGGCGTTGTTCCACAAGGTAGTGTTATAGGCCCTGTGCTGTTACTTATCTATATAAACGATTTGGGAGACAATCTGAACAGTCATCTTAGGTTGTTTGCAGATGATGCTGTCGTTTATCACCAGTAAAGTCATCAGAAGATCGAAAAAAATTGCAAAACGATTTAGAAAAGATCTCTCTATGGTGCAAAAATTGACAGTTGACGCTAAATAACGAAAATAATGAGGTCATCCAGATGAGTGCTAAAAGGAATCGTTAAACTTCGGTTACACGATAAATCAGTCAAACGCAAAAACCATAAATTCAACTAAATATCTAGGAATTACAATTACGAACAGCTTAAATTGGAAGGAGCACATAGAAAATGTTGTGGGGAAGGCTAATGAAAGACTGTGCTTTATTGGCACACTTAGGGAATGTAACAGATCTACTATAGAGACTGCTTCACTGTGCTTGTCCATCCTCGTTTAGAATACTGCTGCGTGGTGTGGGATTTTTACCAGATAGGATTGACAGAGTATGTCCAGAAAGTTCAACGAATGGGAGCACGTTATGTATTACCACCAAATAGGGGACAGACTTTCACTGAATTGATACAGGATTTGGGGTGGGTATCATTAAAACAAATGCGTTTTTCGTTGCGGAAGAATCTTCAGTTACCAGTTTTCTCTTGTGAATACGAAATTATTTTGTTGGTGCCGACCTACATAGGGGAAACGATCATCATAATAAAATAAGAGAAACCAGAGCTTGCATGGAAAGATATAGATGTTTGTTTTTTCCTTGCACTGTATGAGATTGGAATAACAGAGAATTATTGTGAGGATCGTTCAGTGAACTCACTACCTGGCACTTAAATGTGATTTGCAGAGTATCCATGTAGCTGTAGATGTACATCCAGTTCTACACAATCACAAAATGTAACTGAAATGCCATTTATCAAATACATAAAACTTAGTAAAGAGCTATAGTATGATAAAAAGTCACAGTAAAACATATATGTAAAGAACATCTAAACTGTTATGCATTAGTTGGAAGAGTATGTCATCCAATGTCTATGCAATCACAAAACGTAACAGAAAATCCATTTATCATAGAGGTAAAAAATTAATAAGGATAGATGGTATGATAAAAAGCCAAAGTAAAACACATATGTGTAAGAAACAGCTAACCTGTCACACATTAGTTAGAAGAATATGTCATCCAATGTCTATGCAATCCACAAATTAATTCAAATTCCATTTATCATAGAGATAAAAATTCAAAAGTCAAAGTAAAACATATGTGTAAAATATGTCTAAAATGTTATATTATCATTTCTTAACCTACCTTTATTTTCATATATGTTTCTCATACAATATCTCTTTATTAATTTTCATCTATGTGATTAAGGGAATTCCAATTACATTTTGAGATTGTGTGGATATTGGATGACATATTTTACTTAATTAATGAGCAAGTGGAACATAAAAACAAAAGTTTCTTAAATAATTTCTTTGAAAGTTTCAAATATTTGAGTGGACCTTCTTAAACAAGACCGCTCCTCAATTATGCACTCATTTTTAATTTCATCTGTGGCCACCCTTCTTCCTTCTCATTACCCACTTCTTGTTTTTTTACCTACAGGGCCTTTTTTGTATATATGTTTCCCCTTGACTTTTTATCATAAGACATCTCTTTATTAATTTTTATCCATATGATAAATGAAATTTCAGTTACATTTTATGATCGCGTAGATGCTGATGACATATTCTTCTAACTGATGTCTATCATGTTAGGTTATTTTGTACATACGTTTTACTTTGACTTTTTTATCTTGATAATAAATGGAATTTCAATTACATATTGTTATTGTACAGACATTGGATGACATATTATTTCAACTAATGTTAGCAGTTTAGTTATTTCTTGCATGTTTGTTTTATTGTGATTTTTTACCATACCATATTTCCTTATTAATTTTCATCTGTATGATAAATGGAACTTCAATTAAATTTTGTGATTGTGTAGACATTGGATGACATATTCTTATGACTAATGTCTAACAGTTCAGATGTCAATCATGTTTCATCATAAAAAGAGTTTAGATTGTGGCATATGCATATAATTTTACATGTTTTACATCTACATAGTCTACATTCCTTTTGTTTTCCTTCACTCTTGAAATTTGTATTTCTTTCATATCAATTTACTTTAAGGTGTATTTTTGTCAGATATGACTTGACTGATCCTAATTTCATGGACTGCTTTATGGCTTGTATTTTACATGCTTACTTTTTTGACAGGATTGTAAAATATTCTATATTATTACGTTCATCAGTCCTGTTAATCTTTATATGTATTTTATTTATGTTTTTATGTAATGACAATAAGTGTAGAATTATTAATATTTGAGTCTTGAAATCTGATTATTGCAGAAGTGTTCAGTGGCAATGTCTTTGGATTTGGTCAAGACCATTATCTTTGACTCTGAAGTTTTTTGACTTGTATTGCCATACATCACATGTTGCCCTTTTGTCAGTGGGCCATCATATTGTAATCTTGCTACGATTTTTCATTTTTACTGGCAACTAAGCGTTTCATCAGTAACATATATCAAAGCATATATGACATATGATAAATATGAGATAATTATTGTGGTTATTTCCATTGATTCAATGTTTTTTCTGTTTTCATCTTATTTCGTTTCTCTTTGTCACAATGTCCAGTTTTGCATATTGTACAGCTGCCATTGAAGATGGGTTAAGAGCGAAACCGTTAGCAGAATAAATATTATTATCACAGACAGCACAGTTGTTTGCATTTTGTATGATTTAACAGTTATTTCACCTCTTCAAACTGAGATTAATGGAGTCGGTTTTCCTTATGTTCTATGTTACTTGACTGCATGCTAACCAACTGTAAACTTCCATGAGGGTATCATTTGCTTTTTTGCAAGGATTTCCCTTGTTTTCTCAGCAACTATAATATCGCTGTTGTTAGCAAAGAGAATTTTTCCCCATTACCAGAATACTGCGAAAGTCATTGGTGTACCTGATCATCAGAACTGGCACTGTTATGCTACCTTGAAGAACTCTTATATCACTGTATTTTGGTTACGATAAGCATTTTACAGAAATTTTAAATTAATTGAGGTTTACGTTAACATTACACTATGTACCTTAAATGCTAGATACGACTGGAACTAGTCATAGCTACACATCTTATTCTTAATGCTTCTACCTTATTTAGTAGAATCTTAGTGTCAATAGTTTTAAAAGTCTTAGAAAGATATAAGATTATACCTGTGACACACTCGTCTTTGTTAAGAACACCAAGTACCACGTCTGTGAATTCTACTACAGCTTATTCTACACTTCTAACACTTCACAAACTATTATTCACTTACATGGTTATAGTTATTCAGGTTATTAATTAATCTGTCTTTCATAATTCATTCTGCTGTTTTTGAAAACAGTGATAGCTGGGAAATGGGTGTATCGTTTTCTTTGTGTTCTGTATTATCTTTGTTTACAACTCTTGCTTGTTTTAAACACTTTGGAAATTTCCTGGTGTGATTGATGTTTGCTAAAAGAGCTTTTATACTATGCATAAAATGTTTCACCACACACAACCATACATAATCTAAGCCTGTTGGCTTTATCTTAAGTTTTGTACAGTTTTACTGATTTCATACTCTGTGGTTGATAGTAACATCATTGCACTTCGCATATAATTACTTACCTGTATTATTTCGATATTTGGGATTTTTTGTTTTAATTTCTCTGCAGTATGTGAAAAATGCTCATTGACATAGATTGCTATGTGGTGTGGATCATTTATTACTTTATCCCTTTCGCTTATCAGTGTGTCGTTATGCCTTTGTTTGTCTCTCCATGTCCTTTTCAATGACCTTTCACCCCGCTTTTACTTTTATTTTGTACAATGTGTGTTATTTTGTCATTAAATAAGTGTTTTGCTGCAATCACCATCTTCCTGTAATTCTTTCTGAATCTACGATAGAAAGCTAAGAACTCTGGTTCATTATGAATTTTTCATGGAAGTGAGGTGCTTAAGGGACTAACAGAATTTCTTAAAGCCTGCTATTCGCCATTTGTTTTATGGAGATATTGATACTTGTGTGTGTACATCTGGAAATGTCTTTTCAAAGTTCAATTTAAGTAATGTTAAAAATTGAGAGAATTTCGCCATATACTTTATCCCAACTGTGATTTGCTAGTTTTCTTATAAATCTTTTATTTTAATTCCTGATAAATGTTTTTTGTAGACCTGTAGATAAGGGATTCTTTTCGATACTCAACTGGGATTTGCTAGTTGTCTTATAAAACTTTTATTTTCATTTATGATAAATGTTTTTTGTAGACCTGCAGATAAGGGTTTCTTTTCGATACCCAACTGTTATTATTTGGCACAGATGTTTTGACAGTCCAAAATATTTCACACGTACGTCACACTTACCCTACAGATATTTGTGACCACTGGTCGATTACTGGTGCAGTCATTGTAATAACCCTTATTGCACTGTTGACCAACAGGAACATGTGAAAACTCCGAAGGATATTTATGAGGATACAGCTAATTTCATTCACGATATTTGTGTTTATGTAATGTCTCCAGGCAAAAAAAAGTTGAATTTTGTATTTGCGAAATTATCTAGAATATCTGTTGAAAAAAGTTTTCACATTACCAGTGGGTGATCGATCCATCATAAACCAATTAACATTTTGATGCCAATCCCTGTTAATTCAGTAACTGATATTTCAAAGTATTTGACTTCACTTACTGTACTGATGTCAGGTCTTGATTTAAGCTGTGCTCTTTTCATATATCAGCAAAATCTCGTCAGAAGAGGTTTACATAGAAAAAAAAAAATCGTTCTGGCGTGACTGAGTTTCCACATTCAGGAAGTCACAATAACTGATAGATGTGATGAATTGTGACTATTTAACGTTTGTGTGACATTTGCATTCCATAGGCTAAATTTTGAAATCGGGTGTAGTGGTACTGCATGCTCTAATTCAACTGATCATACTTCAGATAACTCAGTGGATATGGCAAGAAAATATCAAGTGAATTTACCAGGGACTTATGTGTGAAATTCGTGATAATTATGTACACCCAGGAAGTAATTCAATGGTCACAGAGTTGACAACCATATTCTGCCTTGTTGGCAAGTTTCAGTTATACTACCAGCAGACAAAGTACGTTTCTCAAGCTGACGTGTTCCCTGAAAGGGCTCGACAGCGAGTACGGCTTACGTCTTAGAGAGGAGGGTGTTGAAAGCTGGAATACCGAAAGTACAAGCCAAGGAGTTTTATTCTATTCCTGTTTTCAGGCATAGGGATTAGATCGGTGTTACTGATAATACTTAGTTGCAACGACTGCAAATTAAATATTGTAAATGAATACTGTTACAATAATTTTTGTTTGTCTTTATTTTAGGCGTTCTGAAAACTGGGAAGTCGTGCACCAGACCCAATTAATATTTTTGGAGCCTTTAGAATGATTATACCTCAAGACATTATGAGAAGGCAACATATCTTTTGAGCATTCTAGGCATAGAAAATGTTTTTCTTGAAAATTCTGTCAATTTCAATATCTCCAAAACAGAGGAACACAAATTAGAAAACGGCACTGATTACAAAATTTGAGATCCACAGACAGAATTCGTAACTTATTAATAACAAAAATTCCAAATCAAGAAAGTTTACTGTACAGGGAAACCACACATAGCGACCAAAATAGGTGGCTCACGATACTGTAAACAAAATGAAACCAGCAATTGTGTATAATGAAAGTTCGATTCCAGCTTCTGATAACATGAAAGGCGGAACAGTTGTCGTCAGAAAATGGGATGAAGGAACACAAAATGCTGAGAGTAATATCTAGATTATCTCAGGCTTAAGCAAAACTGACATTCAGTCTATAAATACTGCAAGGATAACTAGTATCATCGACTCATATCTATTTCAGTATAATTTCTGCTGATACTTTGTCAATAAAAGCGAAAAGCACCTATGATTAAGAGCTTTTAAACTTGCAATATACTTAAATCCGAAAGACTCAGAAATATTAATGGGTTCACTGGCCTGAATGTGGTGCTATTTTGCTATGTAACCTCCTCGCAGTCAGAGCAGAGTGTTATTAATTTAGTCCCAGATGGTTTCATACGAACGATGCCTCTGAGATACCAGAATATTCACATGAGAATTATCTAGGTGTAATGCAACAACACAAATGGGTACACAGTTCTAGAATTTACAGAGACCATCCGTACGCTGCTGATTCATCACGACAAACTACGACTACTTTATTTTAACATTGGTCATTGTTAGCCAAATTACAGCATATATATGAATAAGAGTGCAGTGCCCGTTAATTCCAATAACTAACGGTCATTGCAATTGAGACAAGTGGAAGTAATATTGCAGCAAGCTGATTATTTAACTAAATGTAACTTATAGAACCTGTGTAGTCACTGTCATTTCAATTGCATAGTGAATCGTAATTTATGTTATGCAATTATCAGCAGAATTAATGTAGTTACCACATCAATACACTATGTTTTAATTCTTGTGTCAGTAGAAGCTCGAGATTAAATCAGATTATTCAAACTGATGACAAATATAAGAGATGCCATTTCAAATTGATCTTGTGGTTTATTTTGCAAACAGTGGTGCATAATTTAACGGCACTTTGAGCAATGTAAAATATGTAAAAATATTTTTCACGATATGAGGTGCTTGAAAAATTATTACACGTGTGAAAACGGCAATAGAACTCGCGAAATAACGTGTGAAGCAAGCATTGTTGAGTAGTGTTATTCACAGGAATTAGTTATTTCATAAAATTTGCACCTACCATCTATAACTACCGTGACGGTAAAAACCCCTGTTACTAGATGAATATTTCTAGTATGCAAGGATTGTTTTGTGGGGAGCGAGCGCTCTACATAGTGCGAGGATGTCTCCGCCCGGAGGCCGGCCACGTGGCCCGTAGCTTGGGGCATTGTTTGGTTTCTCGCGCATTATGCGAAAACTATGTAACGTACGGTGAAGAGCGATGCGGCAGTGGATTGTCGTCAGCAATATGCACCTTCTGAAAGATCGATCTTTATTTCAAGTCACGACACGCAAAAAAATGGTTCAAATGGCTCTGAGCAAGGTGTAGATCGCTATAGATTACGTCTAAAAACGGTGCTACATGCAGTTCTGTGTTAAAACTTTGCAGCACAGATGTCAACAAACAAATCTGTGCTAAGTGGCAAAATTTTTCAAAAACTAAAACTTGATTTAAAGGCGATAGAATAACCCTAGAAATTAATGTAAAATAGTAAATAGGATGTACTTTTTAGCGTGGTTCCGATGGTCTACATTTTTCTGTCGAGGGATGTATGTATCAAAATGTGTAACCTTAACTGGTGAGATTGGTACTTGCATAACCAGGGGGTTGACGTCCGAGCCTATATAAGCGAGTGTCCAT
The DNA here is from genome assembly GCF_023864345.2 of Schistocerca serialis cubense. NCBI lineage: Eukaryota > Metazoa > Arthropoda > Insecta > Orthoptera > Acrididae > Schistocerca > Schistocerca serialis. Next base: position 466,621,370 of record NC_064641.1, on the reverse strand, counting down.
CGTGGCCAGAGATCAGTCGTTGGTCAGTCGTTTTGGAGGGTGGGTGGCGAGCAAGCCCCACTTGAGGGTGGCCCATGTGGTCCTTTGAGAATTTCTTCTCGCGCCGATTTATTTTGACAAAGAATATTGTTTAATAGTGCAAGTGCGCAAGCATATATTTGGTGAACTGGAAGTGCTACGATTATTTGTGTGAGTGCGAAGTACGAGGTATCCATCGGCGTAAGTGAACATGTGGCGATCTGTGATTTCGCGCCAAAACTGCTAGAACAAAGAGGACAGTGGGACTTGTGGTTCTGTTCGAATTGATTCGTTTATAGCAACCTACATTACTGCTATTGGGGGCTCGGAGTCAAATTATTATCAAAGTAAAGCTGTAAACCGCTTCACCAGTGCTAATTCCATTGTGTGAAATAAAAGGACAGCGCCAATAAACAGTGATTGAACTGTGTCGTAAAAATCTGATTTTGCTATAATAATCGCCTAATTTTTGTTCCCTAGCATAAACTGTACTTATGTCTGAGTGAATAATTAACTCAAAAACTAGAACAAATACACGGGTGTGGAAGTGTACTAATGCACCAAGTGTGGAAATCATCCCCAGAGACTTACGTGAGAACCAAAATTTGCAATAACATTTTTTAACCAACATTTGTATTTGCACATTCTTGTGAACACTGCAACCGCACTTCTTCTTTATTTTCCGCCCCGTCGCAATACACATTTGATGAAACTATAGTACAAATATTACTGCTGCTGTATTGGACAAATTTAACTTTATTTTACACCAACACTCCATTGTGACGGGGTCATGGAAGTTTTATTTGGAAATTCTCTGAATCTAACACACTATAGTTGACATCATTACACTTCTTAATTGGAACCATTGTAAAATGCAATGAATGATTCGTCCATACTTCTGACCAAGAATATGTTGCCGTTTATGCATTTCTACTGTGAGGTTAAGGCTGACCCATTGACATACCCCTTTGGATGTCAGACAGATCTGTCTCGATGACCTTACCGATAAACAGCTCACTTCCAGTCGGATCACATCGATTTAATTACAGGTGTCGCACAACGCATAAGTTATTCAATTTAATTTATTAGACTTGGGTAGCACTAGCATAAGTGAAATGCGAGCGCTGTTACTCAAAATAATAAAAGTAGGGTGTCCACCAAACTACTGAATGAAACAACAGTCACTACAACTCCTTTTAGACTTCCAATTGAATACAGGGGCACAAAGAAAGGAAAGTGTTATATTCATTGAGTACTAACCCAGGTAACAATGTGATTAATATATCAATACCTTGGCATGGAATGGGTAATGAATCTGAGGTGAATACGTCAAAGTCAACACAAAATAAGGAGAAACAGATAAAAAAGGATCATGCATGCAACTACTATCTTGCATGAACATCTGTTGAGCTCGAGATTGCTAGTGAAACTATTTTAATTAAAAATGTGGACGTCCTAACTTCAACTGGAAATCTTCGCATGAACCATTTAAGCAAATTCTCGAAAGCTGCAGTTGCTCACCGTACTCAGCACTACTCGTGCCCGCGAGTGGCTGCTGCAGTGTTTGTCGAATTCTAAGTCATCTAACCTACATGGAGGGCTGCTCTCCCTCAGAGCCCGGAATCGAGGTCCCGACCTCAGATACACATTTAAACAATCCTCCAGAATAATAAATGAATACGAAAACATAGTAGTTAGATGTGGCAATCACTGGTGTTAACCATACTCGTATTCTCATTTCTAGCTGGAAATTAATTTACATTGGCTGAGCTTATCAATTTAATAAAGTTTGGTTTTAGCAAGTGGGAGTTTTGACAAAAACGGTTGCGTAATGCTATCTCTCATAGGTTCTTACTGAAGGACGTGCTAACATTGAGTTTTTCAGTGGATAGAGTCCTATACTGTTTTACTAATTACAGTATGGGAAACATGCACCAGAGATGAGTTACCTCCTACCGTGGTGAAGGTCTTTGGGCATGTCTGCATTTAGCACTGACTGGCAGCTGACACAATAATTTACAAAATTCATGAGGAAGGCTACCAAACTGTCAGAGCAGTTCAGAAATCATTCAGTAAGTCTTCGGAGATGTACTGAAAGCCAAATTAACGTCGCTCTCCGATCCATATTCAACGCAAAAGGGGGTGCTATCTAAGGTAGTAGAAGGTGCTACCAACTACACTTGGATAATTCCCAGTATTCTGATAGCCTAAAGGAGCCGTTGGTAAGAATCTATCAGGTACTAAATGTAGATCAAAGTGCAAGAACTCGAAGAACTGTTTACAAGCTCCGCCCGTCGCTCAGTTTGACTAACCTCTCATCTTTATTTAGGATTCTCTCTGTCTTAGGTGTACTGCAAATTTCTCTCTGTCTTAGGCGTACTGCAAGTAGAAAATCTCATTGATTAGGTGCGTTTCGCTTTTGTCAAAGCATCTGCAGCAATTATATTGTAATCATAACGAATAGGTGATACAATAGTTGTATGATGAGAATGATATAGGTGCTCAGTGAAGGCGTCGTCGCCTCTTGCGAGCAACAACTGTGCGAACAGGAGCAGCTACCAAGCTATAATGTCTCACGTTTACCTCAGCAACAAGCAAAGAATTGAACAAAAAATTTCAAACACTTGAAGGAAAGCACCTGTCAACCTGCTGAATCTAATATACGAAGCACCTGTCTCATTAGCACCAAGTAGGCACGTATGTTGCTGAAGATGGAGAGTTACACTAAGCTTCTTGGCTTAATGGAACCGATATGACAACTGAATAAAGCTGCAAAAATTTTTTTGCCTAATATGAATCGTGTTGTGAACTGGATGTATGTCATAGGGTGCTATGACATACTCCATTTCGAAATGATGCGACATCTTTTTGTTTTACTGTTGGTGACTGCAATGTCATTTCGAATGACTGTTATATTCATTACCAACGTTAAAGAGTTCGCCTTCTTTGTCATTTAATAATTATTTTGATACTTTCAACGCAATGTGTGTAATGTTGTTATGAGCTGTGTATCGCTTCTGGCAAACTAATTTGACCTGTCATACCTAACGTCCGTCCTTTTGTAAAGTATACAATGTCCTAGACCTACAGTTTCTACAGCAGGGTTCGTCAAACTGCGGCCCGTGGACCGCATGCGACCCGAAACAAATGTTTGTGCCGCCCTCGATTCTCAAGCGCATTTTATAATAATATGTTTCTAGCAAGAAACAGCAGAATCCAAAAACATCAGCTAACGTTAAGAACTTCTTAAGAGTGTATTTTTCGTGTTCAGTAACGAACAAAAATACAGAAACAGTGATATTGCAACATTTGCTTAATTTTAATTTATATTAGTAAATTCGCCCTTGAGCTAAGTAAAGTTTGTCACTTACCTGAGGGGCAGAGTGGCATGAGGTGAAGGCACGGGGGTGGGGGATTAATAGAGGTGAGAGGGGAGGATATTTTGTTGTTTGTTTTCCAACGTTGACAACTCACGAGCGTGCGAGCTAGCATCGATCAGCTGCTATGGCATAAATGTCAGACTGAAGTACTAAGGGTTCGTGAATGCGCGTTGGAGAGACAATCATCTTTAAATGTGGTACATGTTCGTGGCAAGTAATACGAAATCAGATTATGGCTATTATAATAAAATGCAAAGAGTAAAATAAAAATGACATTCAAAACATTTAGTAAACATTTGTAATCGTGTTTCATACTGTCATTACTGTTAATAATTATTATGAAGTACCAATTGAAATGGGTTACCAATTAGAAGCAAAATTAGCTGGGGAAGGTGTAAAGTTTTCAGGACGGGAGAAATGATCACTGCACATCATCGAACAATGTGGTACATGTTTGTAGCAAGTAATATGAAATCAAATTAAGGTTGTAATAACAAAACCCCTCACACAGCTGACTCCATACAGTGCCATGGCGGATGCATATGCAGCTGAGGGGTTGCTCCAGGCACCATCACTAACGGAGAAATAGTGCGCCGCTGACAACACGGCCTCGGCCTACAGATGTCCCCGGCCATTCATGGACCTGCCGTCAGTAAAACAGGGCGTCTACGCCGCATGCTCTTACCAGTGCAGAAGCCACCGCCCGTACATCGGCGCCGGCCAGGCTCAACTTGTGGCGTGTTACGCGTCACTGAGCCACGACAAAGCACACACATCAGCTGAATAACGCCGTCTTTACTGTCAGCAGTATTTCCACTGAGACCTCCAGCCTGTCACCACCACCACTCACACCACCAAGTGCAATTGCACTCTTCACAACATTTAAATAGTCCAAAAAACGTAAAATAGGTGGAAAATTGCAAAGCAAGCGAAATTTTGTTATTGTTCCCACTATCTTAGATCAGGACAAGTAGTTTATTATCAGATTTTCCCACAAGAACTATTTTCTTGGCAACTTGTTTGGATTTCTTGCTATTTTACTTTGGATAAGAAATCTTAGTCTAGGTAGAAGGGGAGGCTGTCGGTAGGGACAATGAAGAGAGACTGAGAATGAGCTGGAAATTTTGGAAATTTGTGGTAAGGTCTTATAGGATCGACCTGCTGGGGTCATTGGTCCCTAAGCTTACACACTACTTAATCTAACTTAAACTTATGCTATGGACAACACACACACCCATGCCCGAGGGAGGATTCGAACCTCCCGTGGGGGAGCCACACGGACCGTGACAAGGCGCCTGAGACCGCGCGGCTACACCACAGAATGAGCTGAGCACAGTGCATGTAGTGCTCCTTGGAGGAACCTGACTAGTTCATAGGGATACATCACTGAAGCTGCAGACTCTAACAAGCCCTATATAAAGTTGCTTGAATAATATCAGATACAGAATGTCTTGTGGTTGTCTGCTGACGAAGATGTGAAGTGTGAGTTTGTAGGCAAGCAAGTCATGCTATGTGACACTTGATAACTGTACTAGTATTCCATTACATTCACGTTGTGTAATAAAGAAAAGAAATGATAAGTTGGTACTGCTATACCGTTTGTGAAAATTGCAACACCAAGACGGCTACATGTGGGTGAAACTAACATTATAGCAAAGAGTAGGTAAGGACTAATCACATAGTAAGAGAATGACAGAACTGTAAGTGAGCTCAATTTCGAGAATTGAGTATGGCGTGGAGCTCACACAAGTTCCAATCAGAACCTACAAATATCATCATAATGAATCATAGTACGCTCCTGGGCAGCCTCCTTCCACACTGTATGTGAACCTAACAGTGTCTGGTAAACGGCCGTCATGAAAGAGTTGCTTACCGATCATATATCATCCGTGGGCGCCATGTCAGAACAGACATGTTGTGGTACGTGTAGACCTTAAAGAAGAAGGTATACGCGGTATCTGTCACATCTGACTCCACATTGCCATAATGTACAATAGCATGTGGAGTGGCCAAAAGGAGTGGCAGTATCTCAGAATACCGAAAACCACTTACATAACGATTGCCTTCTAGGAGTCAAGATGGCTGCTGCGTGAAACATTCTGTAATTTCGGCTCCTAATTAAGTTTTGAATTTGTAGCCAATAAGACAGTGATGAAAAATGCATACAGTTGTCTTAGTGACTGTTTCGTAGCTTCGTAGTTAGTGACACAACCTTATCTGGAAATGTTTGACTGAACACGAAGAATCTTTGAAGTTTACAAGTTTTTCTCTGTGGCGAGTGTGGCTACTGGGGGCATCGTTCCGTAAGCAGCCTACTCGATTTGCGCTGACAAGAAGACCACACGGCAATGCGATTTTTGTAATTTTTTACTTTTTCGGTTGTTTGGAAGTCAAATATCAACATCCCACAGCAACTAAACTCAACTGTCAAATATTCTCGAGAAAATCTGACACTGAAATGTTCCGAGCATCTTTAATACCATAAAGTAACGTCCAGTTTCCCATAGACAGCGTGGCTCTATGGCAGAATCCTTGACCCATTCGTAGGGTTCTGAGTTCGATTCCCTGCCGATACAGATTTTTAAGATATATGCCATACGAGCATTTCCGTGAAACGTAAAATACGTAAGGATGAAAAACAGTTTAATTGTGTAATTTTTTAAATTTAACAATCTTTTGTAAAAAGATCGGTAATCAAGAATTTGTATTTGCAATAAAAACTTGATTTTTGTGTGTGCTTTGCAATTAGAAGTAAGAAGACAAGCATTTTCATGAAGAGACAATTAGATCTGTGTCAGTTAGCATATATTTGACGAATTTTACATTTCTGACGTAGGTATTCGAACTGACCCAAAAAAAAAAAAAAAATGAAAAACGTAATGGCCGAAACAAAATTCGTAAAAAGACCCAGCGATTACTAATCACGAATACTGCTGAATTTTTTTTTCATTTTTATATATTTTACGCTCCATCGAAACGCTTGTGTAACATGTACCTTTCTTTAAAATTTTTGCGTCGGCCGGGAATCTAACACTTGACTTGTACGTGGAAGGCGACCACTCTCCTTGTTGATAATATGGACCCTACTGAAGGCACCCGGATAACTTCAAAGTTGATTTTCTCGAGAATTTTTGCGAGTTGCATTGCTTTGCTTGGGTGTCTGATATTTGAGTACTGGACTTAACGTACCATACATACAAAAATTACAAGAGTCCGACTGCCGGGCGGTCTCCTAGTGAGTCGACGCAACGGTTCGCAAACGCAGCCAGGCAGCGCGTCACACGCCACGAACACAACGACCACACCTGCTTAACGCAGCATGTCAGCGTGTGTCATGTCGCATCATTTGTTCCAATCGGGCTCAGCGCATTCCATCAGTTGCTAAGCAACTTCAGAGACAGGGGTGCCCACAGGTCAATATGCAAAACATCAACTCCGTAAACGTAATTTAGAAATTTTGAGGACATTGTTACCTACTCATGTTTTTCCTGTTGATTTCTACAGCGCACTTTTAGTGCTTGGACAGTGAGTTGAATATAAGCAGTCTAACAGTATAATTACAATAGAACCTGTTTTTACATTCTGAGATTTTATTCCCACCATTTACATTATTTTCTGTACGCCCCGTCACAAACTCTATTCTCTCTGTCAAATGTTTTTCTACCGTTAAAATTTCCATATGTGTAACATTTCCCACATTTTGCACTTTTGAACCACTACAAGCATCAGTATCGATTTGTGTGGAAAGTGCGTGTAGTTCCTACCCACACACAATGTAGGATAATGCATAACACAAAACAGTACAGCTTGTTTCACAAGATAAACTATTTTTGGTTAGACGATAAATATACGTGGCATTTTTCGAGACACTTTCAAAATGTTTCCGTAATGTTTCATTGTATGACCGTATTCTAAACTGCAACAAATAATCAAAAACAGCATTTGAAGTTGTTTATCCTCGAAAAGACAAGTCATGCGATGCACAAAATAATTTCGAGAAACAATGATTTTTACTTAGAGTGATTACCTTGTACTATTGAGCAAATGCTCATTCACGAGTTCATCTACACTCTTTAGTTTGTTAGTAATAGCATTAATAAAAGTACTTGACTATTCAACTGTATTTTTATGCCATGCGGAGTTCGTATGAACTTTTGCAGATTATGAATTTTTTTGAAATTGGTGAATGGGTAGCCAATAAATGCGCCCTGTCTGCAATATGTTACAATTGGACAGAACAATATATACAACTTACAAAGTACATCTTCAACTGCTTTGAAATAAACCAGCCGTGGATATAATGACAGCCAGTTCAATCGATATGTTCTTTTGTACCATCTATGGCATTCTTAAAATTGTAATTTTTGTGAGGTTGTCATGGATTCAATACAATCTAAAACTTTAAGAAATCTACAATATATTTTTAACGTAATATTCAACATGGAAAATACTGACCATGAGACTACTACCATTTTCATCAAAATACCTGAAGCCAGAAGATGTAATGGATAAGTCAATATATTCTACAGCACTCCAATTACTTCGATTTTTAACAGAGATATCTGAGTTTGACTAACAATTTTCTTGTAATATTTCATCACAGGTGACATTTTTGACATTTTTCTATTTCTTCACTTGCATTTTCGGTTTTCAGTCGTTTTGAGCTACAAAAAAAAGTTACGTATTGACGGAAAGTCATCGAGTAAACCAGAAGCAGTGACTGGCATTCTCCAAGGAAGTGATATTGGCCTTCCGCTGTTCCTCCTCTATAGAAACGATTTAGGAGACAATCCGAGAAGCAATCTAAGATTGTTTGCAGATTATGCTATCATTTAACCGTCTAGTAAAGTCACCAGAACATCAAAACCATTGCAAAATGATTTACACAAGATACTTCAATTATGCGAAAAGTGGTAACTGACTCTAAATAACGAAATGTGTGAGGTTATCCACACGAGTAATAAAGCTAATCCATTAAATTTCGTTTAAACGATAAATCACACAAATCTAAAGGTTGTGAATTCAACTAAATACCTAGGGATTGAAATTATAAACAACTTAAACTGGAACTACGACATAGGTAACGTTGTAACGAAGGCAAATCGGAATGCGTTTTATTGGCAGAACACTTAGAAGACATTGCCTACACCACACTTGTCCTGGAGTGGCCGGCCGCGGTGGCCGAGCCGTTCTAGGCGCTTCAGTCCGGAACCGCACTACTGCAACGGTCGCAGGTTCGAATCCTGTCTCGGGCGTGGATGTATGTGATGTCCTTAGGTTAGTCAGGTTTAAGTAGTTCTAAGTTCTAGGGGACTGATGACCTCAGATGTTAAGTCCCATAGTGCTCAGAGCCATTTGAACCATTTTGTCCTGGAGTGTTGCTGCATGGTATGGGATCCTTTAACATAAGATTGACGGAATACATTGATAAAGTTCAAAGAAAGATAGCTCGTTTTGTATTATCACGAAATAGAAGAGAGATTGTCACAGATATGACACGCGAGTTGGGATGGCAATCGTTAAAATAAAGAACAGGGGATCACTAAATTGGCTGCCAAGTGAATGGCAGCTTTTGCACTCTGGACAGCCTCGTCAACGCCTCCATGTAGCAGGGAACCAAGAGCAAAGTGGAGGTGAAAGCAGGTGAGTGACACTGAGGGAGGAACAGGAAGATTGGAAAGTGGTCACTACCACACGGATCATAGTGCACCTCCAGTGGGTGGATGAGAGAAGACCAAGGCTGCAAATCAAAAGATCAGCTGCTGAGTAAGTTCCACGTGCTACAATGACATCAGTAGTCACAAGACAGAAGTAAAGATCTGCCAGTAAGATTTTGATGTCCTTTCCACAGCCATTGATCGTGCTTCCACTCAACAAAGGGTTATGAGTACTGAAGACACCTGAGACTGGGAATGATGCGGCATCTGAGAAACAAATTCAGACAATAAGTTCTATGCCACTCCCCCATTGAAAGGAGGGTGAACATTATAGATGGTAAAATCCTAAAATTCCCTTACCTAAACAACCAAAACCTCCAAAGTTGTATTAAGAGGTACAAGTCGCTATATATGGAGTCCACAACATATGTGCAAACTCCATCCTACATCCTAACATAGTGAGCACAATTCTTAAAATATCTCCAGCAGACACAAAGGGCAGCGGTCAGTGTTACTGGAAACCAAGTAACCTGAAGGGCAATACAGAAACTGGGGAGGAGCTTAAGAGACATCATAGCTCAGCCAGATGGTGGAAAAAACTCTACAATTCGACTAGAGAATCATACTGTCGGTGTACTGTGAAGGTGTGAAGGGACCAAAGAAGCAGGTTATGTCCCAGGGCACCTGCTGCCGCCGGTTGAGAGATTATGCTATCAACTCGCAGGTTCTGAGACACATTTTGTGGCGCTGCCTGGAGACCCATGGGCCACTGGGCTCATCACCTTGGCGACAGAAATGTGTGGGGTCTGGTGGTGTGGGGACCACAGGAACCTCCTTCATCTCAGAAGACTTCTCTTTAGCAGGTTTTCATAGCTGACAGGGCTTCCCTGAATTAGTTTCAGGGACACAAAGCCCTACAACCAGCAATCCACGTCTCCTTCGGCCAGTTTCAGACTGGCAGAAACCTTGGAGGTGAGTGTCCCGAGGGGCTCCTTCCTGGCTTGAAAAGCCACACGAGGGTGATGTGTCTCCAGCTGAGGGTGGGGGGTGGGGGGGGGGGGTGGAGATTGACATATTTGTCAGGTAGGGTGTCATTGCTCTCAAAGTAGATGTGGGGGTGGCAGCATGAGGATAGCCCCCAACCATCAGGGGGGCAGGCACAGTCGAGCTGCCCTGAGGACTCACTGTAGGAGGCATAATTGGCGAATGCCATGATCGAAGAGGGTGACAGTGTCATAGCTGGCATCACAACTCGAAGAAATGTGCCCAAATTTCATACCTTTGAAGCACCAAAAGGAGGGGGGAGGGGACACACAGTTTCACACACATTGGTATACCATCACCTTGACCTTTTCAGGTAATGAATCATCCTTAAAGGCCCAGATGAAGGGTCTGGTAGCAACCCTATTGTCCTTTGGCTCCATGTGGATATGATGTATAAAGTGTACACATCGTCACTCCAACTTGGTGGGTAACTCATCGTCAGACTGCAAGAGGAGGTCACAATGGAAAATGATGCCTCGAACCATGTTTAGACTATTACAAGGAGTGATAGTCACCAGAATGTAGCCCAGCGTGTTACAAGCAAGCAACGCCTCTGACTGGGCAGAAGATGCTGTGACCCACTTTTCATTTTGGAGATAAAGACCTTTGGTTTCCATTCATAGTGAAACCTATAATGCAATGCTTTTGGAATGCTGACGTTCAGTTCAGTACTGGAGAATCTAGTCCAGTACCTATGCAGGGGCACCACGTGCAGGAGTCAGCTTCACCCCAGCAGCATATGACACCATTCAACATCGACAATTATTGCACAAAGTCTACTACATCACTAGAGACATTAATTTCACCAGAACTGTGCAGACACTTTTGGAAAACCGGCGATTCTATGTGGAGTTCCAAGGAAGAAAGAGTAGATGGAGAAGTCAAAGGAATGGCTTGCCTCAGGGTAGTGTCCTTTCCCCCATATTGTTCAACATATTTACAAATGACCAGCCCCAACCTTCTCTTACAAAGAGTTTCATCTATGCAGATGATCTTGCCTTAGTCACACAAGCCAGAGATTTTGACACAGTAGAAAACCAGCTTACTGTTGCTCTCAAGGACCTATCTGAGTACTACAGAGTCAATAACTTAAGACCGAACCCTGCTAAAACTCAAGTTTGTGCTTTCCACCTACGCAATCGAGAGGCCTATAGAAAACTTACAGTGTTTTGGGAAGATCAAGAGCTTGAACATTGTTTCTACCCCAAATATCTGGGTGTCACCTTAGATCGAACGTTGACCTACAGAAAACACTGCACTAACACCAAGCAGAAAGTTGCTGCTCGTAACAACATCCTGCGGAAGCTCACTGGCAGCGTTTGGGGTGCAGATCCCAAACTACTAAGAACATCAGCCTTGGCCTTGTGTTATTCCGCAGCTGAATACGCATGTCCTGTATGGTACAAGTCATCTCATGCAAAGCAGGTTGATGTGGCCCTGAACGAAACCTGCAGGACAGTAACGGGATGCCTCAAAGCTACACCTATTGATAAACTCCATAAACTAGCAGGTATTGCTCCTCCAGACATAAGGCGTGAAGTCGCAGCCAAACTTGAGAGACATAAAGCAGATCATAACACCGATCACCTGCTACATGGATACCAGCTACCAATTAGTAGACTCAAATCTAGGAGGAGCTTCATGAGAACTACTACACCCCTCACCGGTCGGACTGGAGCAGCCAGACTATCTCAGTGGACAGCAAAATCTGACAGTAACGATTGGATGACTCCTTCTGAGACCCTTCCTCCTGGTGGAAATCAAGTCTGGACAGTGTGGAAGTCTCTAAATCGGCTCAGGAGTGGCGTCGGACGAACTAAGGACAATCTGTTTAAATGGGGCTTCATGAAGGAATCTTCCACCTTGTGTGACTGCGGAGAAGAACAGACAACCAAACATTTAATTAACTGTCCTAGATGTCCTGTATCATGTTCCACACAAGAGCTTGTTGATGTTTCAGACAATGCTGCTGCCGTTGCACAATTTTGGGCTAATACTGTTTAGTTTGTTCTTTTATGATTTGACCTGATTTGTTATATTGTATATATTGTAAATATTGTTGTAATGTTTTTGACTCGAAATAATAATAATAATAATTTTGGAGATGACTATAACTTCCCCAAACTTGTGCTCTATATTTTCTACAAAGAATAAAGACTTGAGGGCCGAAAAAGGAACCCCATCTCTCCTTGTTCAAACCAGATCTTGGGGGAGTATTTCTCTGGTTGTTGCTTATCCCTGTGTTCCTCCCACAGCAAAGCCAGGGAAGAAAATATTTTGGGATTGTATTTCTCTGTGTTGAACGCGTTCCTTTCTTTTCAAGAGACTGCCGGGGCTGTATGACCACCAGGGGAGAAAGCTTCATCCACTTCATATGCAAGTCTCCTGCCATGATGCCATCCATTCCAAATGGGGCTGGGGGCTCTTCCCAAGGGCGCCACCCAGCCTCAGCAACAGCCACCGGGATTGCACGGAGATTTCATGCCCCACTCAAGTCAGGCACATAATCCTTGGCATACATGGAGAGGTTCCAGCTCAGGCACCAACAGTATGATCCCTGTGTGGACGGGAGGCTACCACCATGCAGGTGTTTGATGAACCCCCCACAATGGGATGGCTACCATGCCGGTTTTTGGGTGTACTACCCCTATAGTGGAAAGGAAGGGTGATAAGGTGAAAGACACAAAGGTGGAATATACATCAGATTGGGCGATATTCCCTACGCAATCTGCACATCTGAAAAATTTGGAAAAGTGGTGGCAGATCAAACCCAATAATGGGTACCATGTATTTATTAATGAAGAGGTGAAGTGTGGATTGGAAGTTGGAAGTGAAATGGAAAAGTAGGGTCCTAAATCATGTACCAGGTCCATGAGGGGTCTGCATCAGGAAAACCATTCACTGGAAGGGCAGAGGGAAAAAAGGAACGATAGAAGAAGAGATCTGCAGGATAGAAAGCGACGTAGTGCTGCAAGGCTGGGGACCTTTAGTAGCCAAGCACTTGCTCACAAAAGAGTTGTGAGCCCCCTGGGGAGTTAGTCATGCCATTGTTTTGCTACAGTAACAGTCATTTGCGGTTTATGAACGCGTTCGCACCTAGTGATGTGGCAAACTGGGAGGGTGGCTTTTTTGTTCTCTGGGTAGGCAACATTTCCGAAACGGAACTCTCAACATCGATACCCCTGTGAATGGGGCCGCGAACACATGTAGTAGTTTCGTCACTCAGTCGATGGCAAAATATATTTTATTACAGCTAGTTTATAAAGCCCAGAGTATATTGACATGTAATCTATCTTTTCTTATGAGCTACACATTGTTCCCAGGTACTAAAACAAGCAATATTGTGGCTATAGCAAAGTAAATTTAATTTTGCATTTTCGTCATATGAGTTCTTCACTATATTCAGTTTTCCAATGATGATGTAATTTTTAAGATTTTATTTCATTTTTTAAGTGTTTGTTAAGTCTACTTATGACAGGACAATTTATATATTCTTTGAATGTTGGCAAGCTAGAACTGTGCCCCTGCCTCTTGAAAAATGCAACAACGTTGCTCAAGAATTTATTGGCATACATCGAAAATAAATCCACAGTTCATCCGCCTATTGTCATTTTCGCTCACTTGTTGTTGTTAACTTGCGCCAGCTATGGGCTTTAAAACAAAAGTATCAATATTTTTTGTTCTTATCGTACTAAATGTAATGTCATTTATGAAACATTGATCTTCATGCATCGAATTTTTTTGGATTCGGTTTTTTAACTAAAGGAAAATATCGAAGTATACACTCCTGTTGTTTCAAAAAATTTTAAAGGCTTTATAACACAACAAGCACGTGTTGTCTGACAACAGTCGTCGCCTCACTGTCGTGGACCCCTGCATGCAGACTGTCATATACTGCAATGTTCTATGATGGTTATACAAAAATTTTCGTAAATCTTCAAAGAATTGAGAGTTCTTAAAGAAAAACATAGTGATTTCAAATTAATTATCGCTTTTCTTCACTTACCAAACTCCTATAAAGTTTTTCATTACGCTACTTCATTTTATGGCTCACTTTACAAACTACATTTTACATAATTTTATGTCATTTTATCTATAGGTCATTTGAGTCATAATTTTTCAGGTCCTGCGGTTACAGATCCGATGTAATTCTCACCAGGGGTAGTTGCTCCAACTCACTCTCCACCCTGCCCCTACCCCACACCCCACCATAGGGAGCCCTTGTTGCAGCAAGGTCCCTAAAGACAAGGAAAAGGAGGCTGAGGCATCGCGCAATTCACGTGCCTCTGGGTCAAGTAAAATGAGTGATGAGGCGAGGTACAAGGAGCTTTCCCGATTCCTGGACGAGGGATTTGTCGTAAGACAGAAGATAACAGCAGATAAAATGTTAGCCTGTCATGGTGGACTATGGCGGAGGGGAGGCTTGTTGGCAGCATGGAGAATGTGGAAAATGTTCGATAGTCTCAGGACCGCAGACTGTGGAGGAAAATATAAAGATATCACGAAAGTTAGGGAGACCTTCTCTACAGTTGTGGATCCAAAGAAAGAGAGAGAGAGAGAGAGAGAGAGAGAGAAAGAACGTCTTAATAGTGGGTATGGCCACTGCAGAAGATGACAAAAAAAGTTACCGAACACGAGAAAGTGAAAACTAGGCTACCGAAGAAGAGACGCCTGCTCTTCAGACTGGGTGGTGTACCCAGAAGGATGCCAAGCGAAGAGCTCTTAACAAATACCTACGAGCAAACATTTGACAGAGAAGTGAGTCAACAAAATTTTAATAAGGAATTTACTCTCAGATTTGAGAAAGAACCTCAAGGAAAAGCCATGTTTCATCCAGCTATACAATAGTTCTTTGCAGTATCTGTTAAATATGGCTCGTCGCTAACTATCCACCTCAAATGATTTGCTTATCATGACGTGTATAAGTTCTGTGATTTAGAAAATATAATTTGTAGATATTGTGAGAAATAGATCATGACAGAAGTAACTGTTCGAGGAAAATGAACCCATCAGTCTGTATATCATGCCGGAGGCGGGGGGAAAATGCTCTGCAAAAGGAATGAGTTGTCCTACTTATCAAATGTCATAGAAAAGGCAAATTGAAAGGACAGATTATAAATAAGAACAGTGACTCAGTAAGTACGCCAACCCACGAATAAAGATAAAGAAAACATTACCTTCAAATCTAGGACACATAAATCCCGCTTCTTAAGAGATAAACTGCGCGCTATAAAATCTAAAATGGTCCAGCGCTTACTCAGCGAAAGACATGTTAGATGTTACAATTCAGACGGACAAATCAGCTGAAGTACCATCCCCTTTTGTCAACAGAACGCAGATGCTGGACGTTGTCACCTAAGGTGATAACATCGTATCATTCCAAAAGTATTATACACAATCATATCCTCGACAGTAGCACGATAGATATGAGGATATGCTCAGGTTGTCTTTATTAAAGGAGTTGGTTCCTCTAAACACAGGCTTTCGGCGTCTAATGAGTGTGGAACATCCCATGGGAAATTTAATTTCTTTGCCTGTTCCCAAAGTAGTAGACAAAATTCAGTTACTAAACCTTCCGACATGTGCAGACATGCTTACTGAACTTATTAAAGAATTATTCAAAAGAAGAGAAGTAATATCTGATTTAGAACCACTTTACAACCAATTCGTAATCAAAGATGGACGGGTGGTGGTTCATCATACAAAATCATGGCCGAAATTTTACTATCACACTCACCACCCATCATACAGTCGTTACAGACAGCACAACTCAATGCAATTCGCAATGCGATCGTGCTACATGGATTACGCAAGTTGTTAGACGAACAGAGATTTGATGTTATCTGTGTGCAGCAACCGTACTTAGTGCAAGGAATAATCGCTAACATACCTACAAACAGCGCATGTCATAACGGAAGGGAAATGCTCAATGATGGCAGTAAAAGTTCCTAAGAAGATTAAAAGCCACGAAAATCACTCAGCTTTATGATGAGCACGCTATAGTCGTAGAAGTTATTATTGAGGATTCCATTTAGTTTATGGTCGGCATGTACGTCGAGTACCATGTTAAAATTCCTACACGCACTGAAAAGTTAAAGCACAGTTTCCCACTTTTTATGTTAAGCTTGCAGTAATTAGTACCAGATGGTAGTGATCATGAGTTGGGAGATGCAACTCTGCAGTTGTAGTTGCATGTGCATAATCTTTCTAGTAACCAACCTGCTTACCAAAACAGGGCGAGAGCAAACTCCAATAGAGACGTTTCACTTACAAGTATGAAGGTTTGTAGGTATTTTGAACACTGGAAAGTCAACTTAGGACAGACAATTAGGTATCATAATCTGATTAAATACTGCTCCTCTGGGAGGCTCATGGAGTAACACAGATTTCATTCGTTAGGTTAGTGAAAAATTTTAGTAAAGCAGTCTTGGAGCTTCTGTGCACTGACCACAGTTCCCCAGCCTTAACCAAACTGGGAGACAGTGTTAATAGGTAGGCAGTGCCAGTTTTGCCCAAAGTGCATTGTTACTGGGTTTCCTCCCCCTGCCCTCTTCCCTTCCCATAATGACAACATGCGATGGTGCCAGATTCCACCCTTTCCCTTCCACACACACCTTCTGATGTAGGCCAATTGTCCTGTGTATTAACTGGTGGGAATTCAAAAAGTTAATGGGAAATTCAAAAATAGCCCAAATACACTAGTTGGGTCTCACCCCCTATGCTTCTATGACACAGATGTGGAAGTAGCGCAGTTTTCCTAAGTATAAACTGGTGGAAGATTCAGAATCCAAGATGATGCATTGTCATACAGGTGGAAGTAGGTCACTTGTGCTAAGTATAGAATCCAAGATGGCGACCTTTGCATACAGGCACAGATTCTATGAGGTCAGAATCCAAGATGGCATTTACAAGATGTTGACCTGGAATATGAGCATTGCCTGTCTTGTAGCCAGATTTCCTGGATTTTCTCTGATGTTTGTTCTCCCTGCATATCCAGGCCTGCCTGTTAGACAATAGATGTCTAAGCTTGTTGTTTCTGGGACAAAGGGCACTGTTTCCCAATGTTCCTCTCAATTCCCTTGTACCAGTTATAGGATAAAGAGCGTTGTGTCACCTGAGACAAAGAACGTTTTCCCCCCCATGCTGATCCAAGCTTCTCTGCTATTCACCTTCAGGATAAAAGGTGTTTTCCCCTGCGGGTCGAAACCTGTCTGTTAGACAAAGGGGGACAGTCTGAGCCTGTGGATACATAAACATGTTCTTCACCCGATATGTATCAACCTTTCAGTGACATAAAAACCACTTAACTTGTTTTTCCAAACCTATTATTGACACAGGTATGTAGGTCCCTGCAGTCACGGTTGTCAGATCAATTGTTCTAAGCACAGAATTCACGATGGGTACTGGGTCTTCCCCTGTCGTTACACATCACTTGCCTCAGTCTAAAGTCCAGCTGTCCAAAATTTAAATGATTCCCATCTCACGTCACTCTAAGTTTAGACGTGTCCACATACGATACGCGATGAATGTTTATGCCTTTAACACCAACTTCGAGAGAGTCCTTTTTCCGCAAAGTTCAGAATCACCAGACAGATCGAATGAATACCTTGGAACCATTCTTTAATAGAGAGAGAGAGAGAGAGAGAGAGAAGTGGGACATTCACAGCCCTGTATAATGAAAAGCTGTACGAAACTCCTAAAAGTATCTTCTCAGTCACATCGATACTTGTATGCAGTCTGAAATAAATCGAACTTCTCTTTTCATAGCTGTAGGGATTCAGAGTCAGTGTCAGGCAGTAACGAGATTTTGTCAGTACCGCTACGTTCTCGTAAAGTAATATCTAAAGACAGAAAACCGCTTGTCAAACAGTTCTGAAAATTTTAGAATGCACCTGCCATTTAAACACATCAAAGCCATACCTTCGCACTAAAATATGGGTCCCACATCCCATTAAACAATTCCGATCGCAGAAACTTTCTTAGTTAGAGCAGCATCGTTCTTTGATATCGTAAAGTACTCTTGCAACTCTTATTGGAAAATAATACACTTTAAAGGATGGATTCTGTTTTGCTTGACGAATTCGGAACGTATCAATGCCATTAGCAACGTTCTAGTCTCATGTATGCCGTAATGTATACTTATTTGCTGTTCACCAGTAAACATATGTTCCTCTGATTTTTGCAGAAACTCTACCACTTTGCTCTGACTTAGAAATCCAGATGGAAACCTGCGATGTAATTATACTTTGAGCAAAACATATCAAGTCAACAGTAACGATTCCTTAGTCTTACGTGAGATATTAATTGTTCTGCTGCCTGTGGCATTGTAGGTTCTGTTAAGTTGTCCGCCTGCTTAGCTGATGGATAATGTGTTTTGCCTATGATGCAGCGGACCCGGGTTCGATTCCCGGCAGGTTTGGAGATTTTTCTCCGCTCGTGGACTGGGTGTTGTGTTGTCCTCATCATTGTATCATCATCACCCACACGCAAGTCGCTCAATGTGGCGTCGCCTGAAATAAGACTTGCAACCCGGTGGCCGAACTTCCCCGGATGGAGCCTCCAGGCCATCAGTGCCACACGATCACTTCCATTTTTATAAAGTTTAGCTTTAATGTTCCTGAACTGCTTTGATTCCTTCTGTACGTCCGATTGTCTCGTTATAAAGTATAACTTTGCCGTAGACGACGAAACTGTTGTCTTCATCATCACGTTATTTGTCTTTTGCCGAGGACTTTCATCGCAGTAAACATTAACCAGCTGTTGTACGTCTGCACTTCTTCCAGATTTTACCAGGACACTTGACACTGTAGGTTCTTGTAGAGAATTGCTGTCCAACCCTGAATGACGTACTCCATTCAGGAACGGAAGAACAGATTGTATCGATTCCAACACGTAACGCTACTCTCCGTGTAGTAACTCAAGCATAACGTAACTGAAGCGATAGCCTCCTAACAGAATTATAATTTTTAATTAGAAAGGACGTTAGAAAACTTCGTAGAATGTTGTCAGAGGTTAGCCGAATAGAACAAGAACAGAGCTTATTTTAAATCTACGTGTACCTGGGCACATGCAGAAACGAATCGCACGCGTAACGCAGAGTTCCTGATGTCCAGGCGCGGAGCTACTGAATCGCTATCACTTGTTATGCACATACGACGCGGCAATGTCACTGCACAACACTGCACTTTCCTAGAGCGCATAGTCTGACACATAGGATGCTACATCAGCCCCCCACCCCCCACTGACGCCCCCTCGCCCGGTGGCTGAAGCGAGTAGTCCGCGTCGGAGGAGGTATCGCGGCGGTTGACGGACACTGCACTGTCCGAGACGGTGGACGTGCTGTGGAGTTCCGATGGGAGGCTTGTCGTCGTCTACGCTGGGCCACTGGCGTTGGCGTGCCGTGGAAGATGTACGAGTATCCTGATTTTACTCTGTTCAATGAGACAGTTACCGTCTTTCCATTCACAAGAATATCTACTGTTTGTGCATGTCTCTGGAGAAACTTGCATGGGCCAAAATGCGAGAATATGGGGCTTGAAGCGGAGGTTTAACGCCCTCTGCGTGGAGCACCACATGTGAACAATACTCGGGGTCTTGGAGCATAAAACAGTGCGGTATACCACGTCGCGAAGGTTTCTGCGGTGGGATTTTTAGGGGAGGGTCAACTTTGTGCTAAAACCATAGGCTCAGACTGGCAGGGAAAAAACATCTTTTGCATAAGTGGCAAGCTTGGACCTGCAGAGGCAACAAACATCCCTTGTCTTGGGAGAGTGACATCAGGAGAAAACCCTGGAAATCTCGCGACGACGCATGATGTGCTCATATTCCCCATTAGCTATCATGTAAGGGCCATCTTGGATCCTGCCGTCGTGGAGCCTGTGCCTACATGTAAAGGTTGCCATCTTGGATTCCATATTTATCACAGGTGACCTATTTTTACCAGAATGAAAATGCGCCATCTTAGATTTTGAATTTCCCCCTAATATATGCATAGGACAACTGCCATACTTCCAAGATGATATCAGAGTAAAACCTACTGGCTACCTGAGTTCTATATTTAGCATGCCTAAGTGACATAGATGCACCAATATGACAATGCACCATCTTGAATTTTTGTATTTCCTGTCAATGTATAATTAGGAAAGCAGCCTGATTTCCACAGTGACGTCATAGGAGTGGGGAGAAAACCCACTACCACAATTCGGCTATTTTTTTAATTTCCTAACAATTTTGGATTGCCCACCAATTTTTTGAATCTCCTGTCACTTTATACAATGGGCAGTTGGGGTGAAATCGGGCAGCGGTACATGGTGTCATAAGAGCAGGGGCGAAAGGAGAGGGGAGAGGATTGGGGAGGGGCAAATCTGGCAAAAATGACCTTTCGGCCTGAACCAATACTTTCTATCTACATTCTTTATAGATCTACTATAAAAGACGGATAATTGTGCTGTTGTGGCACATTTTATCATATTAACAGAATCTTCTGTCAGTTCTTGATAGAACAACATTGTAACAATAAATGAAAAGTACCAGTTTGCTTTTGTTCTACAATATTGTAGAACAAAAGCAAACTGATGCTTTTCATTTATTATTCTTTATAGATACTGCTACTTTTGAAAATCTTAGTGTTTGAACTATCGACAAGATTTCACGATTATTGGACGTAACTTACTGACAAATAGAGGTTCGTCGTTGAGTACTCGCTGTTTGAGCTGGTCGGGATTGTCACCGGTGAATGGGAACTCGCCGACGAGCAGCACAAACGTGATGACGCCCATGGACCAGACGTCACACTGGTGCGAGTACATTCGCGATTCCAGCACCTCGGGCGCTGAACACACAAGTCTCTGCTGTGACTGACAAGAACGATTCATCTCAGGTACATGTTATTTTATCTCTAAGACTGTCTGAAAAGACACGATTAGTTTTACAAGGAACTCTAACGACAAAACAAATTACCAATGAAAGAGCGTAGTTGGGTACTGATGTGCCCAACTTCCCGCTTTTTATGTCTTACTATGAATATTGAAGTCTGTATTTGACTAGAACTGGGTGCCTTGACTTCCTGATTAACAGGAGCTGAGCCTCAGTATTAATGGAACTCCAACGTGCGACTTTGTACTAATGTGTATAAAGAGTCAGACAGCTAAGACAACAATCATATCCGCAACAAATATATACACTGGTGTGCGAAACTTAAGGACAAGAGTAGCTTCAGAGTGACGTATCACTGGCTAGTAGCATTGACAGATGAAGCTTGGAGCACACATGAGGGAACAGCTACGGTATAATCAATAAAACTTAGGGTGTGCAACCGCATAAATCCGCCTTCCTCTTCTAATATTTCGGCTGAATACCGTCCAGCCATCCTCAGCATGAGCCGAGGTGACTGACGCTCCAGCACTTGCACCGTGCTTTTAAACCCGCGGATCGCATCACTACGCATGCGGCCACAGATGCACAAGGGGCCAGAGACGTTGATAGGCGTCAAAGAGGTATGACATATGCATGGAATTAGATCTATGGCTGTGCAGTCCATCCATTCGGTGATATCGATGTATCACTGCGAGCTGCACCGTCGCGATGTCTTTGTGATTTTATTACAGAAATTGACGGATTCCATGATTTTTCCGACCTGAAGCCGCTATCTCTGTTAATTAAATTCGACGCCAACCGAATTTCAGTTGCTTCCTTCACTACTGAGTCCCAGAAAGATGAAGTCGAGGCTAAAAATTTCGACGTTATCGTACACCATAGAGTGCACAGTGTCAATGAAGTGGTCTGCCACCGCAGATTTATTGGGTTGTAAGAGCCGGGTGTACCTGTGGCGTTTTGTGCATCTCTCCTGGACAGTACGTGTCGTCTGTCAGATGTATGAACGGCCGCATTCACAGGGGATCTTATAAACCCCAGGCTTCCGAAGCACCAAATCATTTTTAACAGAACCCTAGAGTGCTGCGGTCTTTGGTGGAGGGCGAAAAATCACTTTCACTTTGTGATTACGGAGGATCAGACCTATTTTTGACGATAGGCTTCCCACGTACGGCAGAAGAGCCATGGATTTAAAACTTTCCGTGTCTTCTTCTGCTTTTCTTGTACCCACAGTGGGTTTCATTTGCAGTTCCTTACATATCTGCTGTGGAGAGAAACCGTTGGCTTCAAAATCTCTTCTCAGGTGTAGAAGCTCATCCTCCAGACTACCTTCGTCAGCAATGACGTGTGCTTTGTGTACCAGAGTTCTGAGCACACTCATGGTCTGCGAAGGATGGTGGCAGCTATTTGCACGTAAATATAAATCCGTATGGGTCAGTTTTCGATATACTGCGTGTCCCAAAGTGCCATAACGTAGGCCAAGTCAGACTGTGTTGTGAGGAAGCCACATCGAGACAGATGGCAAAGCTTAGCCGCCTAGAGACGTCTTCGCAGCAAGAAACTGTTATTCGACGCTCTGTCATTAATATGATGGATAAAGATTTGGACGATGCTACGATGATGGTTTTAAATAAAGGACTGAACTTTGCACCCACGCCGAAGGTTTTACCACTACCAGCTTTCATCAGTGCCGTTGAAGAAGCTGTTCGTCCTCTTTCTGCGCAATAAGCAGAAGAAATAAGACGCGAAAGTTGTCGAGCAGTTATGAAGGCTCGCCCACAAAGGAGTAACATACCTATGGCAGAGAGGGCTGCACTACGTAAACTTCGCCAAGATGCCAAGATGGTGATTCTTCCAGCTGATAAAGGTAATGCCACTGTTTTAATGTCTCGTGACGTTTATCATGATAAAATGAACAATTTACTGAGTGTCAGCACATACCGGAAGATCAATAAAGACACCACTAACCAGGTGGTAAGGAAGGCTGCTCTGAACGCCTCCCCCTTTCAACAGAAGTTGTGCAAAGATTGAAACCAAGTGGTGCTGTTCCTCCAAGGCTTTGTGGACTTCCAAAAATGGTGTTCCTCTGCGTCTGATAGTGAGTAACACCGGCTCTCTAACCTATGATTGTGCCAAACACTTAGCGTCGTTACTAAGGCCTTTGGTGGGAAAATGCGCTCATCACATACGTAACTCTATGGACATAATTGGCAAACTGAAATCACTCAGTCTAAGCAATTCTGATACGTTAGTCAGTTTCGATGTAGTGTCGTTGCTCACAAAGGTTCCTCTTTCGGAATCATTGTTTCTCATTGGAAAAACTATCGATAAAGAGATTACAGCTTTGTTTAAACAAGTTTTGGTCTCGACGTATTTTTCAATCAACAAAGAATTTTACAAACAGACTGACGGTGTTGGCCTGGGTACTCCTTTGTCGCCTTTGATGACCAACTTTTTTTATGGAGGACTTCGAGGATAAGGCTTGGAATCTGCTACCTTGAAGCCCACAGTGTTTTGGAGGTAAGTTGATGACTCGTTTGTAGTGTGGCCCCATGTTGATGACAAGTTAAAAAAAGATAGATGCCTTCCATTTTTGGATGTTTTGGTACGGCGCGAAGATGATGGCACTTTGGGACACGCTGTATATCGTAAACCGACCCATACGGATTTATATTTACGTGCAAATAGCTGCCACCATCCTTCGCAGACGATGAGTGTACTCAGAACTCTGGTACACAAAGTACACGTCATTGCTGACGAGAGCAGTCTGGAGGATGTGGTTCTACACCTGGGAAGAGATTTTGAAGCCAACGGTTTCTCTCCACAGCAGGTATGTAAGGCACTGTAAATGAAACCCACTGTGGGTACAAGAAAAGCAGAAGAAGACACGAAAAGTTTTAAATCCATGGCTCTTCTGCCGTACGTGGGAAGCCTATCGTCAAAAATAGGTCTGATCCTCCGTAAGCACAAAGTGAAAGTGATTTTTCGCCCTCCACCAAAAACCGCAGCACTCCAGGTTTCTGTTAAAGATGATTTGGTGCTTTGGAAGCCTGGTTTTTATAAGATCCCCTGTGAATGCGGCCGTTCATACATCTGACAGACGACACGTACTGTTCAGGAGAGATGCAAAAAGCACTACAGGTAAACCGGGCTCTTGCAACCCAAAAATTGTGAGGCGGCATATTGACACTGGGCACTCGATGGTGTACAATAAGATCGAAATTTTAGCCTCGACCTCATCTTTCTGGGACTCAGTAGTGAAGGAAGCAACTGAAATTCGGTTGTGGCTGAATTCAATTAATAGAGATAGCGGCTTCAGCTTGGAAAAATCATGGAATCCGGCAATTTCTGTAATAAAATCAGAAAGACGTCGCGAAGGTGCAGTTCGCAGTGATACATCGATATCACCGAATGGATGGACTGCGCAGCCATAGATCTAATTCCGTGAATATGTCATACCTCTTTTCCGCCAATCAACGTATCTGGCGTCTTGTGTATATGTGGCTGCATGCGCAGTGGTGCGGTCCGCGGGTTTAAAAGGACGGAGCAAGAGCTGGAGCGTCAGGCACCTTCACCTCGTCTCACTCTGAATATGGCTAGACCGTATACAGCCCAAACGTTAGAAGAAGAAGTCGAATTTATTTGACCTCACACCAGAAACTTTATGGATCAGTCTTTGTGACGTGAAAATATGAATATGACAATAAGCTACAATATAATATCGAAAGGAACAGAAATAAAGACCA
Organism: Schistocerca serialis cubense; assembly: GCF_023864345.2. Taxonomy (NCBI): domain Eukaryota; kingdom Metazoa; phylum Arthropoda; class Insecta; order Orthoptera; family Acrididae; genus Schistocerca; species Schistocerca serialis. The sequence goes on along the minus strand of NC_064641.1, from coordinate 466,596,653 downwards.
AAGAGACGAACATAAATGACACTTTATTTAAAGACATACCAATGTTATCGTGATTCATGATGGTCCCTTGGAGATTGAAAAGGGCGGACATGGTTCTCAGTAGGGTTCGCGATCATCTCGGACAGCAATGCATGCCCTTCAACGTGCTCCCAAGCTGGCCACAATGTTGGTAAGGAGTTCATTCCTTGATCAGCTCGGTTGGTAACTGCTACATGGTCGCTGATGCATGTGGATGTGCTGCGATATACAGGGGAGAGGCAAAATAATGCGAACACCTGTACTTATTTGGGAACGATTTATTAATAAGGGGTTAGACCCCCATTCGCCCGCAATACAGCTGCGATTCATCTTGGAATCCAGGTGTATAATGATAGTCTCCAGTGGAATGTTATGCCACTTTGCGATCAGAACACCTCCTAACTCCTGTATTGACGATGGATGCGGAAATCTTCTCCGGAGTCTACACTCACATACCGAGCAAAAGGGTCCGATAAAGTTAAAGGTCGGGGACTGTGCAAGCCAGGGAAGACTCTGCAGTTTAGTTACATGCTCCTCATACCACTATTGTGTTCTCCTGGCTGTGTGAATGCGTGCATTATCATCCTGAAATAATGGGAACAACATCTGAATCATGGGTTGCATCTGATCACCTAAAATGTTCACATAATTGTTGGCTGTAACACGGCTTTTGACTGCGATTATGTAACAAGCAGAATACCATGATATGGCAGTCCACACCATCACACTTCCACCTCCATGGTTAACTGCTGGAATCAAGCAGTCAGGATTGTAGTCTTCTTTTGACGTTCTCCAGACGTAAACCCGGCCCGATGCTGAAAATAATGAAAATGTTGACTCGTCGGTCCATACAACGTGTTTCCACTGCTCAGCTGTCCAGGATTTATGCTCCTGACACCATGTTCTCGGCGGACAGTGTTGATAGGTATGGGGTCTCGAAGATGGCTATTGAGTTCTGCAGTCACTTTAGCCGCCGTAGTTTTGTGTTGTTTTGACACAGTTCTTGTTAGAGTACGACGACCTCTGTAATTTAGTTTTGATTTGCGCCAACTATTGGACGGTGATGTCTTTCCAAGTTTTGTGTAGAGTGTCAAGACTGTTGAAATAGTTGTTCTTGAAACATTCAATAAGTTGGCTGTCTTGGTCACTGATGCTCCTGCTAATCTGGACCCCATAACCTGCTCTGTTTGGAACTCTGTTAGGTCTTTCATTTAACGTCGATCTCGGTCTATGAATGCAAATACGAAGTTTGCACTACTTGTAAACAACCTGGACTGATGCCTAGTCCTCACTGAACACGTACAGTCCAGCGCGACACGTGCCTTACCTGCGTTGTTGACCATCAAACACAACCATCCCATTACAACCACTGTTCGCATTATTTTACCTATTCCCTGTATCTCCCCAACGGATCCCATACGTGCCCTGCATTTTCGATGCGGTCGTGCACTGTCAAGCATAAAAATCACGTGAAGACCGAATGCACCCCTGAAAAGATGCACGTGGAGAACCAATACAATGTCACAATAACGTTCAGTGATGAACGTGCCGTGTTCAAAGATTTGGAGGTATGTATGCCCACGCAATATTGTGCCTCCCCACGCCATTACACCTGGACCACTAAAATGTTCGACAATGTTCCTGGATGCATTCCGTGTTCCCACCTACACCTACATCTACATCTAATGATTATTCTGCAATTCACATTTAAGTGCTTGGCAGAGGGTTCATCGAACCACAATCATACTATCTCTCTACCATTCCTCTCCCGAACAGCGCGCTGGAAAAACGAACACCTAAACCTTTCTGTTCGAGCTCTAATTTCTCTTATTTTATTTTGATGATCATTCCTACCTATGTAGGTTGGGCTCAACAAAATATTTTCGCATTCGGAAGAGAAAGTTGGTGACTGAAATTGCCGGCCGCGGTGGTCTCGCGGTTCTAGGCGCGCAGTCCGGAACCGTGCGACTGCTACGGTCGCAGGTTCGAATCCGGCCTCGGGCATTGATGTGTGTGATGTCCTTATGTTAGTTAGGTTTAAGTAGTTCTAAGTTCTAGGGGACTGATGACCTGAGATGTTAAGTCCCATAGTACTCAGAGCCATTTGAACCATTTGACTGAAATTTCGTAAATAGATCTCGCCGCGACGAAAAACTTCTTTGCTTTAATGACTTCCATCCCAACTCGCGTATCATATCTGCCACACTCTCTCCCCTATTACGTGATAATACAAAACGAGCTGCCCTTTTTAGCACCCTTCGATGTCCTCCGTGAATCCCACCTGGTAAGGATCCCTCACCGCGTAGCAATATTCTAACAGAGGACGAACGAGTGTAGTGTAAGCTGTCTCTTTAGTGGACTTAATGCATCTTCTAAGTGTCCTGCCAATGAAACGCAACCTTTGGCTCGCCTTCCCCACAATATTATCTATGTGGTCTTTCCAGCTGAAGTTGCTCGTAATGTTAACACCCAGGTACTTAGTTGAATTGACAGGCTTGAGAATTGTACTATTTATCGAGTAATCGAATTCCAACGGATTTCTTTTGGAACTCATGTGGATCACCACACACTTTTCGTTATTTAGCGTCAACTGCCACCTGCCACACCATACAGCAATATTTTATAAATCGCTTTGCAACTGATTCTGGTCTTCGGATGACCTTACTAGACGGTAAATTACAGCATCATCTGCGAACAACCTACGAGAACTGCTCAGATTGTCACCCAGGTCATTTATATAGATCAGGAACAGCAGAGGTCCCAGGACGCTTCCCTGGGGAACACCTGACATCACTTCAGTTTTACTCGATGATTTGCCTTCTATTACTACGAACTGCGACCTTTCTGACAGGAAATCACGAATCCAGTTGCACAACTGAGGCGATACCCCATAGGCCCTCAGCTTGATTAGAAGTCGCTTGTGAGGAACGGTGTCAAAAGCTTTCCGGAAATCTAGAAATACGGAATGAACTTGAGATCCCCAGTCGATAGCGGCCATTACTTCGTGCGAATAAAGAGCTAGCTGCGTTGCACAAGAACGATGTTTTCTGAAACCATACTGATTACGTATCAATAGATCGTTCCCTTCGAGGTGATTCATAATGTTTGAATACAGTATATGCTCCAAAACCCTACTGCAAACCGACGTCAATGATATAGGTCTGTAGTTCGATGGATTACTCCTACTACCCTTCTTAAACACTGGTGCGACCTGCGCAATTTTCCAGTCTGTAGGTACAGAGCTATCGGTGAGCGAGCGGTTGTATATGATTGCTAAGTAGGGAGCTATTGTATCAGCGTAATCTGAAAGGAACCTAATCGGTATACAATCTGGACCTGAAGACTTGCCCGTATCAAGCGATTTGAGTTGTTTCGCAACCCCTAAGGTATCTACTTCTAAGAAACTCATGCTAGCAGTTATTCGTGTTTCAAATTCTGGAATCTTCCGTTCGTCTTCCCTGGTGAAGGAATTTCGGAAAACTGCGTTCAATAACTCCGCTTTAGCCGCACAGTCGTCGGTAACAGTACCATCCGCACTGCGCAGCGAAGGTGTTGACTGCGTCTTGCCGCTTGTGTACTTCACATACAACCAGAATTTCTTCGGATTTTCTACCAAATTTCGAGACAATGTTTCGTTGTGGAACCTATTAAAGGAATCTCGCATTGAAGTCCGTGCCAAATTTCACGCGTCTGTAAATTTTAGCCAATCTTCGGGATTTCGCGTTCTTTTGAACTTCGCATGCTTTTTCCGTTGCCTTTGCAACAGCGTTCGGACCTGTTTTGTGTACTATGGGGGATCAGTTCCATCTCTTACCAATTTATGAGGTATGAATCTCTCAATTGCTGCTGCTACTATATCTTTGAATTTGAGCCACATCTCGTCTATATTTGCATAGTCAGTTCGGAAGGAATGGAGATTGTCTCTTAGCAAGGCTTCTAGTGACACTTTATCCGCTTTTTTAAATAAAATTATTTTGCGTTTGTTTCTGGTGGATTTGGAAGAAACGGTATTGAGCCTAGCTACAACGACCTTGTGATCACTAATCCCTGTATCAGTCATGATGCTCTCTATTAGCTCTGGATTGTTTGTGGCTAAGAGGTCAAGTGTGTTTTCGCAACCATTTACAATTCGCGTGGGTTCGTGGACTAACTGCTCGAAATAATTTTCGGAGAAAGCATTTAGGACAATCTCGGAAGATGTTTTCTGCCTACCACCGGTTTTGAACAAGTATTTTTGCCAACATATCGAGGGAAGGTTTAAGTCTTCACCAACTGTAACCGTATGAGTGGGGTATTTATTTGTTACGAGACTAAAATTTTCTCTGAACTGTTCAGCAACTATATTATCGGAGTCTGGAGGTCGGTGGAAGGAGCCAATTATTAACTTAGTTCGGCTGTTAAGTATAACCTCCACCTATACCAATTCGCACGGAGTATCTACTTCGACTTCACTACAAGATAAACCACTACTGACAGATACAAACACTCCACCACCAATTCTGCCTAATCTAGCTTTCCTTAACACCGTCTGAGACTTCGTAAAAATTTCTGCAGAACTTATTTCAGGCTTTAGCCAGCTTTCTGTACCTATAACGATTTCAGCTTCTGTGCTTTCTATTAGCGCTCGAAGCTCAGGGACTTTCCCAGCACAACTACAACAATTTACAACTACAATTCCGACTGTTCCTTGATCCAAACACGTCATGTATTTGCCATGCACCCTTTGAGATTGCAGCCCACCCCGTACTTTCCCGAGGTCTTCTAACCTAAAAAACCGCCCAGTCCACGCCTCACAGCCTCCGCTACCCGTGTAGCCGCCAGCTGAGTGTAGTGAACTTCTGACCTATTCAGCGGAACCCGAAACCCCAACACCCTATGGCGCAAGTCAAGGAATCTGCAGCCAACACGGTCGCAAAACCGTCTGAGACTCTGATTCAGACCCTCCACCCGGCACCAAAGGTCCGCAGTCGGTTCTGTCAACAATGCTGCAGATGGTGAGCTCTGCCTTCATCTCGTAAGCAAGACCGGCAGCCTTCACCAAATCAGATAGCCGCTGGAATCCAGAGAGAATTTCCTAAGATCCAAAGCGACACATGTCATTAGTGCAGACATGTGCCACCACCTGCAGCTGGCTGCACCCTGTGCTCTTCATGGCATCCGGAAGGACCCTTTCCACATCAGGAATGACTCCACCCGGAATGCACATGGAGTGCACACTGGATTTCTTCCCCTCCCTAGCCTCCATATCCCTAAGGGGCCCCATTACGCGCCTAACATTGGAGCTCCCAACTACCCATAAGCCCACCCTCTGCGATTGCCCAGACCTTGAAAGCTGAGAATCATCCTCTGAAACAGGGCAGGCAGCTGCATCTGGCTCAGCCAGAGACAGTACCTGAAACCTGTTTGTCAGACGCACTGGGGAGGCTTTCTGATCAGCCTCCGGGGACGTCTTTCGCTGCCTGCCACGCCTTGGAACGACCTCCCAATCAACCACAGGCGAGGGATCAGCCCCACTGCGGGCAGCAACTGGGGCAACCACAGCGGCAGACCGATCTGGGGACAGATGGGACAAGGTTGACATCCCAATGATACCCAAGTCCGGCTCCCCACAGTGGCGCCCATTAGCAACAGCCTCAAGCTGCGCAACCGAAGTCAGCGCCGCCTGCAGCTGTGAACAAAGGGATGCCAACTCAGCCCTCATCCGAACACAGCAATCACAGTCCCTGTCCATTCTAATCCATGTTGAACAACAGTTACTGAAACACGAGTCCGTGCCTAGATAACGCAAGGAAAACACGCAAAGAACGTATGAACTAACCTGTACAAATGCCTAACGACTGTGCTACGATCTGCCTGAATTTACGATTACAGTAACTAAAACTCGAAATTACACCTCCTATACGAAACTCTCTCGCAATTTAAGTAAGAATCTACGAAGTAAACACAGAAAAGAAGCTATATACGTATCTTTCTGCGCTGTCGATGTGCACCAACTGGGAGCTCAGTATTGTCGAACATGACAGTTTTGGTGGTCCATGTGTTATGGTGTGGGGAGTGTTAACATTACATGGGTACTGCTTTCCGTATCTTTGAACACGGTACAGTCACTGGTCAACGTTATTTTGACACTGTACTCATTCGCCATGTGTGATTTTTTCAGGGGCATATCCTCCCATCACTTCATTTTATGGACAGTGCACGACCACATCGAACAGCAGCTTTTGGAGCGACAGGACATTCGGCGAATGGATTGCTCTGCCCATTCTTTCCACTTAAATACCACAGAGCATGTACGTGATTCGCTGGGGAGACGTACTGCAGAACGACCACATGCACCAACAACTGTCCAACAGTTGTCAACCTCGCTGGTGGAGAAATGGAACGCCCTATCACAAAAACTCCTTACCGACAGTGTGGCCAGCATGCAAAAAGGTTGCAGAGCTTGCTCTGCCGTTTTTGGCCATCAGACACTGCCGAAAAAATTAATACACCTGGAAAGACGACGTCGATTTTTATGCGTTGATGAATGTTTCAGCATGGGTAAATAGCTGGTAACTAAGAGCCGCTTGTGTTACTGATCTATAAATGTAATAAATTTATGTACTCCACAGGCAATGTTGCAACAGTAACTATTGAGCGACTGGAAATCTCTAAAAGGATGTATTAATTTCTTGCCGGCAATCTATACAGGATGGTCCATTGATCGTGACCGGGCCAAATATCTCACGAAATAAGCGTCAAACGAAAAAACTACAAAGAACGAAACTTGTCTAGCTTGAAGGGGGAAACCAGATAGCGCTATGGTTGGACCGCTAGATGGCGTTGCCATAGGTCAAACGGATATCAACTGCGTTTTTTAAAAATAGGATCCCCCATTCTTTTATTACATATTCGTGTAGTACGTAAAGAAATATGAATGTTTTAGTTGGACCACTTTTTTCGCTTTGTGATATGTGGCGTTGTAATAGTCACAAACATATGGCTCACAATTTTAGACGAATAGTTGGTAACAGGTAGGTTTTTTGAATTAAAATACAGAACGTAGGTACGTTTGAACATTTTATTTCGGTTGTTCCAATGTGATACATGTACCTTTGTGAACTTATCATTTCTGAGAACGCATGCTGTTACACCTTGATTACCTGTAAATACCACATTAATGCAATAAATGCTCAAAATGATGTCCGTCAATCTCAGTGCATTTGGCAATACGTGCAACGACATTCCTCTCAACAGCGAGTAGTTCGCCTTCCGTAATGTTCGCACATGCATTGACAATGCGCTGACGCATGTTGTCAGGCGTTGTCGGTGGATCACGATAGCAAATATCCTTCAACTTTCCCCACATAAAGAAATCCGGGGACGTCAGATCCGGTGAACGTGCTTCGACGACCAATCCACCTGTCATGAAATATGCTATTCAATACAGCTTCAACCGCACGCGAGCTATGTGCCGGACATCCATCATGTTAGGAGTACATCGCCATTCTGTCATGCAGTGAAACATCTTGTAGTAACATCGGTAGAACATTACGTAGGAAATCAGCATACATTGCACCATTTAGACAGCCATCGATAAAATGAGGGCCAATTATCCTTCCTCCCATAATGCCGCGCCATACATTAACCCGCCAAGGTCGCTGATGTTCCACTTGTGGCAGCCATCGTGGATTTTCCGTTACCCAATAGTGCATATTATACCGGTTTACGTAACCGTTGTTGGTGAATGACGCTTCGTCGCTAAATAGAACGCATGCAAAAAATCTGTCATCGTCCCGTAATTTCTCTTGCGCCCAGTGGCAGAACTGTACACGACGTTCAAAGTCGTCGCCATGCAATTCCTGGTGCATAGAAATATGGTACGGGTGCAATCGATGTTGATGCAGCATTCTCAACACCGACGTTTTTGAGATTCCCGATTCTCGGGCAATTTGTCTGCTACTGATGTGCGGACTAGCCGCGACAGCAGCTAAAACACCTACTTGGGCATCATCATTTGTTGCAGGTCGTGACAGACGTTTCATATGTGGGTGAACACTTCCTGTTTCCTTAAACACGTAACTATCCGGCGATCAGTCCGCACACTTGGATGATGCCGTCCAGGATACCGAGCAGCACACATAGCACACGGCCGTTGAGCATTCTGATCACAATAGCCATACATCAACACGATATCGACCTTTTCCGCAATTGGTAAACGGTCCATTTTAACACGGGTAATGTATCACGATGCAAATACCGTCCGCACTGGCGGAATGTTAGTGATACCACGTACTTATACATTTGTGACTATTACAGCGCCATCTATCACAAAGCGAAGAAAGTGGCCCAACTATAACATTCATATTTCTTTACGTACTACACGAATATGCAATAAATATGGGGGTTCCTATTAAAAAAAAAAAAACGCCGTTGATATCCGTTTGACCAATGGCAGCGCCATCTAGCGGGCCATCCATAGCGCCATCTGGTTTCCCCCTTCAAGCTAGACGAGTTTCGTTCTTTGTAGTTTTTTCGTTTGATGCTGATTTGGTGAGATATTTGGCCCCGTCACTATCAATGGACCACCTTGTATATTACCTTTTGTAATGTCCTGGGGACCATCAAGAATCTTGATTATTTCAGTATTTTGTACTGTAGCAGTTCTTTGATTCTGTGTTTAATTTCAGGGCTTTATTTAATAATTCCAACTCTGACTTCATGAAGTGGTGTCAGTTAGGTTTCCTACCTTTGTAAAGAATTTAAAATTCATGTTCATAGCATATTTTGTCCTACATCCTCTAGTGCCATATCTTTTATTAACCAATTTCAGTAGTTTCTTTTGCTACCTCGTTTTCGCTATTTTAGTGACAGAGCACATATAATATGTAACTGCACGGTTTAGCTCTCATTATTGGAGCATAATAAAATAACATATAATATCATGGGGACAACATATTAATCTTAGTAAGAAGAATCCTGTGATACTAGCGATAAAGTTGAAATAAACAAGGCAATAACGAGAAAGAACAATAAAAGCAACACAATGGTAATTATGAAACACGTTGTGTATGATAGGAAATTCAAAAGTTCTTTATGAAAAATCACAAAAATTAAACAACACTCAACTAATAAATGTAATGACTTAATCAAAGGAACTTTAAAGAAGTGCAATTTTTTTCAGTTCTGAGAAGTAAAGTCTCCCGTTTTTTTATGTGAAAACTCTTAAATAAAACGTTATTAACATTCTACATGTTTTTTCTTCATGTAGGCAAATTTGTAGCCCTCCATTAACAGAGGGCTCTGAATTGTAGTATGTAACATGGCGTGCGTAACATAACTGTGTCGGTGCGTGAGAAACAGCACGCTGTAACCGACTTCCGAAATCAAACAGTTCGTCCACACATCGAGCACCCTCTCCTTCAGCATCAAAAACCAGACCACACACGAGCGCTGCAATAATCCGACGCCTTTGGTTCGCTGTCATCGATCATCCTCCATACAGCATCGACTTGGCCCCATCGATTTTCATTCGAGGATGTCGCTTTGATAGTGGTGAAGCAGTGCAAGCAGAGCTAAGGTTATTGCTCCGTCAAGAAAGTAAAACCTTCTACAGTGACAGTATCAACATAATGGTTTCCCGTTCGGAGACATGTGTTCGATACCAGGGAGACAATGTTCAGGAATAAACATGTAGACATGAAAAAAAACGAAAGCTTTATGGGATTTCTCACGAAAATTCGGAGGCATTAATTTTAAGCTTGCCCTCATACTATAATAATTTTGAAACACATTACAAAAGGTATATAATACTGCTGCACCATGTTAACAGCATATATCAATAGGTGCGATCAGCTTGGAAATCGTTACTGTTTGTCGATATGCCTTTTAACAGCTGTTTAGTATAAACCGAGTAGCGTCGAATGAACCCGGGTAGGACGATATTCTGTGCGAGTAGTGAAGTAAGTTTTATGTTTACGTACATATGCCACTAAGGCAGTAACTATTTTAAAGCGTTGACGAATATAGGTTGTTGTTCTCCCCTATGTTGGTAAGGATATAGGAGTACGCCCTTGAAAATAGTAAAAAGCCGAAAGTAACTAATGGCTGTGTAAATAGAAGCAAGGTGGAAAATGAAGTAGCCCTCCAATTAATTTGTAGCTGTGGTGCCTGAAATGAAAATACTCACAGAAATACGTCCAATCAATCGAAAAATTGAAGAAGTTTGGAATGACCGCAAGTTCACTATTTTGCGTCTGCTGTGTTTCCAGAAAAGTAGCATATACAGCACACTAGAGTGTCTTATTTGTGAGTGTTAAAAGTTATTGTGTGATACTGAGCAATGATCTGCACGAGCGCACGCTGAAAAATAATTTCCCCAAATTTTTATGTGAAAAACCTTATCGATTTTTAAACTAAACCAACATAGTAGTCATTTTACATTTTTATCCTTCACATCTACACATTAATTTCTCAACATAGTCGCTCTAGCAACGAACACATTTCTCTCGACGAGAGGCCAGTTTGTTGATCTGACATTATAGAATGTTTGACTTTTTTGACGGAGCCACAACTTCATCTCTGCTTACACCGCTTCACCAGTATCAAGGCGACATCAAGGTGTTCTTTTAAGTTCTGCAAACAGATGAAATTCGCACAGCGCCAGGTCGGGACTGTATGCACCATGATCGATGATAGTGAACGAAAGGCGTCTCACTGTTGCAGATGTCGCAGCGCTAGTGTGTGGTCTGGCATTGTCGTGCTGAAGGGCAGGTGCTCGATGTGTGGACGAATTCTTTGAATTCGAATCTCGATTACAGTACGCTGCTTCTCGTGCACCGATACAGTTATGTTGCACACCACCATGTTACAAGCTATTGCGGAGCCCTCTACTGACAAGGGGGTGTACCATAACTTGCGTCAGCAAAGCGGGAAAGTCGAACGAGTGATATGCATGACATATAATATCACAATCGATATTGAGGACAGAATAAAAAATTCGGTGGTACCAGTTTTCAGCACGCCCTCGTATGTGTGCATGGCTTTCTCAAAACAGTCAATTCTTTCGTGTTCCAGATATCAAAAATTGATGGAAGCCAGCCACGCTCGATTCGAGCAGTTGCGTTTGAGGAGGGCATTTTTAGACACTTTGATGAAGAATTTTTTTTAAGTGTTTTCGCCTAGGGAGGCAAAAGAGAGCACATGTCATGATAAGGAATGAAAAGTTTTTCCTATTAACACGAGTATATCCATACCATCTGCAGAAGGTCCAGGCAGTAGTAGTGTACGCACAGAGTTCAGCAGTGGTATTTACTGTGCTATCAACTCTAGCCACAACAGTGGATTTTTGGAGTATTTACCAACGAATGCAACTTTACTCGAGAAACATTTTGAATTTGCTCAACAATTATATTTCGGCAGACAAAAATCGGCGTGCACAAGTCATTAGTAGTAACCAGTACCAGTCAATGGGAACATGTGGGCTCACAAAGTTTGTGACTGGGTCGAGTATAATGCCAACCACTCTACCACTATGGGTCCGTCAAATAACGTGGCTGCAAAATGACGGAGCTCCAGCTCAGATGCAAATGTTTGGTACCACCTGGACGCCACATATCCAAATTGATAGACTGCTAGAAGAAGACCAGGTCCATAGTCAGCTGTTTCACCATCTTAGATATCTTTGATTATGTTCTATAGGGTACTGTGTGTGGTGTATGCTAGTCCTGTAACATACGAGGTCTGTTCAAAAACTTCCGGAACTTTGTTCAAAAAACTTTTCTGAGCTTACCTTTTACTTATTGTGCATGGTTTCCTTCGAAATACTCTCCTCCACAATTGATACACCGCTTCCAATGTCTGCCAAAACATGACCTTGCTTACCGTGAGAACGACGCCTCCCTAGTCTAAAATCTTTTTTTTTTTCAGACAAGAGAGATTTGGAGTTGCTGATTGGCTCCTCTCAGGATATGCAAAGCGAAGGCTTGCTCCCCCAGCGTGGGAACCCTCGTGCTGTGTCTGGATTGGCTACCAGGCCAACAGAACAGTCAAGAGGGTAGATTCAATGAGTAGAGGATAGTTCGAATGGTTTGTGCATTGTGGGGGCGGTTTCGTATTTGCTAATTCTGGTCCTCCGCTGGTGGAGAACTTCAGGCCTTTCCTTAGTGGGTGAGGCTTGTGGTCTGTATCTTGTGGTGCACTATGAGCCAGCGGCAAATTCCAACTGTACCGACAGAGGAACTGCACATCATCTCAGACGTATCTTGTGTCACAAGGATGAACTAATTCATCCTGAGTCGGCCGTATGACGTTTGACAATTCCAGCACGCGCCTTCGTGCCTGTGAGGCTAATTGGTTTGGCCAGACCAGGGAACGGGTGCACCTCACACTGGAACCTGCCGGGAGTTCAGGACTCTGCAGGGAAGTATTCCGCGTCCTGATAATCAGAACGCCAGACGGGTAGTTTGCAAATTTTCGTAGATGCATCAGAATATTATAGCTGCCGTAGCGGCCCGCTCCTCGCCCTGAGCGTGCTGTTTTCTACTGCCGCCTGAATCAAGGTGAATGGATAAAATACTGCTAAACTGGCGTAAGGCTGTTAAATTGTATTCACAGCTCCTCGTTCTCGCGTGAAACATCGCTTGTGGTGTCCTTGCTCGTAGTAGATTCCATTTGAATGCAGCTGGGCCTCACAGTGGATTCATGTAAACAGAGTCAGATTATTTCAGGGGAGAATTTGTATAGCTTCCAATCCAGTGTTTATCATTTTTGTGTAAGATTTATCAGCCAGTTGTAGATACAAAAGGATTAATAAAACTTTTCATTATTTCATAAACTTAAATACGCCACTGGTTTCATTCATTTCTGAAAGTGACCACAAGCGTAGGCAACAGAAGTGCCATGAGTAAATTCGCTAATTCATATACAAAAATTAAGGATGTAGCTCACAATTTGAATTTTATTGCGAAGATAATACTTTTATTTATTTAAAAATACGAAGGTCGTTCCAAAGTAATGCCTCCTCTCTCTCTCTCTCTCTCTCTCTCTTTTTTTTTATTTTTTTATATTTTTTTGTGGCGACTTTGGATGTCCGCGCCAGATGTCGTTGGTGTAGTGCTAATCCTTGAACCTTCCTCTTTCATTTGCAGCTGGTTCCGTTGTTCAGAGGTAGCTGGCGCCAGCAGAGGAGTGTTCCAAAATGGAGTCGGATATGGACGAGCCTATAAAACAGCGGTGTGTGACTGAATTCCTCAGTGGTGAAGAAACTGCGCCGACTGAAATCCATCGACGCATGCTAAAGGTGTATGGAGACGATACAATAGACGTGAGCAATGTGAACGTCTCTTCACAGAGCATGAGCATTGGAGGCTTGTCTGCTTTGAAAAGTAAGATAGATGGCGATCTGTGGCACCTATGGCGAAAGAGCACCAATACCGGTAGACTGACATGAGTTTTAGAGCACACGCTTCAGCACACATTGTTGAACAAGGGGCTCCGCAGCAAACGACCCTTGCATGTTCACATGCTGACCCGACGACATCTCAGTTACGATTGCAGTGGGCTCGGAACGATCGAGATTGGACCGTGCATCACTGGAAACGTGTCGGCTGAATCACGTTTTTACTGCACCAGGCTGAAGGTCGTCCCCACAAATGCCGTCGTCCAGGCGAGCCGCTGCTCGACACGTGCTCAGCGCCACGAACGCAGGCTGGTGTTATCTGTATTATGCTATGATAAACTCTCACCTGCGCTTGCATGGGACGTGTAGTCCGTCTGCTTAGCTGGGTGGTAATGTGTTTGTCTCCTACGCAGGGTTCGATTTCCGGCCGGGTTGAAGATTTTCTCCGCTTTTGGATTGGGTGTTGTGTTGTCCTCATCATCGGCACGCAAGTCGTCGAATGTGGCGTCGACTGGAATAAGATTTCCACTTGGCGACCGGACTTCCCCGGATGGGGTCTCCCGGTCAACAATGCCATACGCTCATTTCCATTTCATTTGCACGGGACCTGTAGATGCAATCGAAGACACCGTGTAAGCTGCGGACCGCCCGCATCCCTTCATGTCTGATGTCTTCCCTGATGATAATTTCGTCTCTCAGTAGCAAAGTCAGAATCGTGCTACAGTGGTTCGAGGAGTAAGATAGCGAAATCACGTTAATGTCTAAGTCATCAAATTCGCCTGATGTGAATCCGGTGGTTTCCACCTGGGCTGCTATCGATTACGGGAGTTACATGATTCGTGCTTAGACGCCTGGTGCGACGTAGCTCCTCAAATCTACAAACTAACTGTAGAATAGATGATACACTGCGTTATAGACATGGCACAACAAGCTATTAAGTTGACGATCATAATTATTTTGCTCATCAGTGTGTACTACATTAATAACAATGAAACTAAGACATTTAGTTACAGGAAAAGTGGCAGCGAACCTAACGCAGCACCTTGAAGACGACCTGATGTTTCTCACTCTATTACAATTTTTTCCACTTCTGTCCAATAGCAGAGAGCCCCAATTTTCCAGTTATTATAGATGCTATGTAGAAATCGAACATGTCAAAGTTTTACTGAAATGTAAATTATCTGTTGTTTATCCATTGTCTTTTTTTGTCTTCTTCCAATTAGGTAAGAGCAAATGACTCATGATCTAACTCAGTAGAATGAATGTCCTAAACCGAGTTGTGACAGAAATCATGGGATAACGACATGCACATACACAAATGCCGGGAGTATAGCGTACCGAAGATGTAAAAGGGCAGTGCATTGGCGAAACTGATATCTGTAGTCAGGTGATTCATGTGAAAAGGTTTCCGACGTGATTAAGGCCGCAAGACGGGACTTAACAGACCTTGAACGCGGGATAGTAGTTGGAGCTAGACGCATGGGACCTTCCATTTCAGAAATCAGTAGGGAATTCGACATCCCTAGATCCACAGCGTCTAATTTCAGGCATTGCGTCTCACGTCTCACAACGGACAATGCAATGGCAGATTCCCGTCACTTAACGACTGAAAGCGTTTCCGTAGAGCTGACAGTGGTAACAAACGATCAACAATGCGTGAATATAATATTTTTTTCATAATATATTTCTTTAAAGTCAGTACCGCCATTGGACTGTTTTTTATTTGCAGTGTTACATTTACACGATCACGATTTCGGCTTTACAATGCCATTATCAAGTGTTTTAATGTTATACAGTGCCTAAGATGGCATACTGTCATATTCAAAATACACTATTAGACACATTGTCTAAGGGTCAATATTCAAAATACTTGATAATGGCATTGTAAAGCCGAAATCACGATCGTGTAAACGCAACACTGCAAATAAAAAACAGTCCAATGGCGGTACTGACTTTCACGAAATGCGTGAAATATCACAGAAAACAATGTGACATATTCGTCGAACGTACCCATTAGAACAGTGTGGCACATTTATCATTAATAGTCTGTGGCAGCAGCGACCCACTCGAGTGCCTTTGCTAACGACACGATATCGGCTGTAGCACCTCACTTGGGCTCGTGGCTATGTCGGTTGGAAACTAGACGACTGGAAAACCGTGGCCCTGTCAGATGACTCCCGATTCCAGTTGCTAAGAGATGGTGGTAGGATTCGAGAGTGGGTAGACGCCATGAAGCCATCTACCCAAGCTGTCAACAAGGCACTGTGCAAGCTGGTGGTGATACATAAAGGTGAGGGCTGTGTTTAAATGGAATGGACTGGATCTCTGGTCTAACTAATTCAGTCATTGATTGGAATAGTTATGTTCGGTAACTTGGAGATCATTTACAGCCATTCATGGACTTCATTTCCCCAAACAACAATGGACTTTTTTATGGATGACAATGCGCCACGACACTGGGCCACAATTGTTCGCGACTGGTTTGCAGAACATCCTGGATAACTCGAGTGAATGATTTGGTCACCCAGATAGCACGACATGAATTCCATCGAACGTTTATGGGACCTAATCGAGGGGTCAGTTGGTGCACAGATTCCTGCGCAAGCAACACTTCCGTTCTTATGGTCGGCTATAGAGGCAACATGGCTCAATATATCAATATATCTGCAAGGGACTTCCAACGAAATGTTGAGGTCATGCCAAGCCGAGTTTCTGCCGACCCAAGAGGGTCCGACTTGATATTGGGAGGTACCCCACGACTTTTGTCACCTAGAGTGTTGTCTACGTCCACACAAGTTGCTTCGACATCTGTACGCGGTATTTATTCTGATAGTCTGTACAGTGTAGAGAGAGCCAGGGAGGGTGTACTTGCCCATGTAGGCCATGGTGCCGCAGCGCTCGTGCAGCATCTGGTCGTGGGCGACTCCGCTTCGGACGACGCTCTGCCCGAAGTCAGTCACCTTGATGTAGAGTTTGTCCTCCGGGTCGGCCGGGTTCGTTGTCAGCAGGATATTCTCCAGCTTCAGGTCCCTGTGCACGATGCCTGCGAATTTCCGTGGGCTGAAAGAAACATCATAGCATGCTTCTCCGCCAATTTATGGCAAAGCTATGAAAATGGCCTTTCAGAGAACGAAGATATTGGGTTAAACACTAAAAGAAGCTTTAACAAAGCTAACTACGTTAGGTGATTTACTTTTATTCCCTTCTTGGCATCGAATTCTTAATCGACAACGACACGAGATAAGTATAACAAAATCAAAACCTTGACAAACATTATCATGCATTGCTTAATTCATTGTGTTAAGGTATTTTATTAGAACACAGGCAATGCATATATTTAATTAAAGTCTCAGGGAAACATAATGATTACATTACACAACTTATGAATGACTTGGTACACAGCCGAACACTCTGAACAGCACAACCATCATTATTATTATAAAAAAAATCTGAATCAACATATTCTGGGTTATATTCTATTTACAAATCAATAGGATGATAGTGCAAATAGGAATACAAAACAATGGCGAAATGTTTTGAAGTTCTCTGAAAATATTTCACGTCAGTTCTATCTGTCATAAGAAAAGTGCTCAAGTTAGATTCATCAAGCAAATGTACCTCAGATTGCTCCACTTTGTGAACCGAAATGCAAAGGAGACACCTGAAGCTGAAGCACTGGAAGTATTACAACTGTGGAGCCCAGTTAAAAACAAAATAATATTGAACACCGACTTCCTTCTCTGTGAGAAACACAAATATTAATTACGATTAAATTTTTCTACTGTTTACCAAGAACTTTCCAGCTGTCAAGTGCCAAACGCATAATCTCATAAATCGTTGCATTGTTTCTTAGGTTTACGAATGGGATACACTGGCGGTTCAGGACACAATTATTCACTGTTACTGATCAAATTTTATTAAAACTTGCAAATGAAAACTAAGTTCGTTGTAAATAGTCAGCAGTTTGAATCATTGGGTAGCAATATTCTTGTACAAATGTCAGCTGTTTAATTTTTTTACTAACAATACTATAGTCACCCTTCTGATTCTTAACAGCATGACATCTAAAACCTTGTTTTGTGTTTCAACTTTATTTTCCAAATATACAGGGCGTAATGGACATAAGTGCAGATATTGCTACTGTTGACTAAGAACGATGTAACGATGTAATGAAGAATATTAAATCAGTATTTACGTTGTTTGTAGACTAATAATTATAGCTATTACAAGTCATATGTATTTAGGTTGGTTAGTACCTCCAAGTACATGTGACAACAGCAGCTTTCTGAAGTTGCTAAAGTTTGAACACGTGAATGCTCTATGCTGACAGGCGTAGTCCACTTATTAGTGCAGTACGACCACGTAGAAAACATCAGGTCGTAAGATTTGTGACGTATTTGTGGAAAGACTGTTCGACGCAGAGAAAAAACAACAATCGCACTGATGTATGTGCGAACTAAGGTTTGACATATAAAAAAACTGCAGTTATACCAGTTAAACCCTGTATTTCCAAATGGCAAAACAGTTAGGCAGTGAAAACTGCCGAGTATCAGCGCCGTTGGGAGTCCACTTTAGACTGAAGTTCCCCGTGTAACTACGTAATTCAGGAAGGCAACGACATACCACCTCCAACAGGGCCACGTCTAGTAAAGCACTGCGGTATTCAGACTAAGTGGATTGGCGACAGCGTGACCTTACATGATTCAACAGTTCAACGTCTGTAGGTGGATAGACCCGCTATTCAGTATGTATCAATACAGGTCTTTTATGACTCTCATTGGGCTTCAGTTCAACTGCAAAGACATAAATTCGTTGAGCTTTGTGACCACCAGTTAACGAGGAGATGATCAGTGCCCTATTGGGCCAAAAGCTCTTCCACTTTGCTCTATAAACAAATTTTATAGAGCCCACTACCAGGCGAAGCTTGGTGCAATGCGGTAAAAAGCATTTACCATTCTGGATCTCGCAGTTCCGCCTTTGCAAAGCGGACGTGTGTACCACCACTATTTTCGGACAGATTGTTTTAGCTTTTCTACACAGAAGCTGGAATTCGTTCATTAAATAGTCGCGTTTCATATTCATTTTAGGCGAATTCTGTGGCGCTAAGATGTTGCAAGGTTTTCTGTACACATGATATCGACTGCTGGCTGGTAAAGTGAAGGTATTTCTCTATGCGATACTTGGAAGCTACAGTGAAGCGGCTTATAGTCTTGCACAGTCAGAGTCATGAGTTAGCGTGTCCTATTCCATGGGAGACAAGGCTTTATTTTCAGAAATATAGCAACCAGCTGAACAATTAGTAAAATGGATAAATTAATGTTAACACAAAGCTTTAATCATTCTGTTTCTGTTTCCGCCTTGTTACAGACATCTAATGTTTCTCGCTTTTCTTTCGTGAGTAGAAGTTAGGCTTGCAGTGGGAGATTGCACGTCCTCATTGCATGTGATGTGCCTATAAGGCGAGTCTCTGGCAACTGTTCACTCATCTTAGGACAGTACCATTTGTTCATGCTTCTGTTTCTTTCCCCGTTGTGAAATGAAATCATTCTTAGTATCCAAGATTTCCATTAAACCATACTGAGGTAGCGATATTAATTATTTGTGGTCAATATTTTGTATCAAAATGGCATATTGGTCTACGTGGTTAGTGCTCGTGGACTGTCCAATTTTCTATAGCTTTCCCTCATGTCTACTATCGCAGAGTCATTATCAATAGAAGACCTAGCGCGTACCATATTATCATTCAATAGTCTATAATTTATATCAAAAACATTTAGTCGCTATCGTAACAGGAATTGCATTAAATGTCACCTTGGCATTGTTCCATCTGTAAGGCAACAGTGAGGTGGAGACGATGGTCCATGCACTGAACCAACAAATGATAAAAACAATGGGAGGGGCTACCAAGCGCCACCACGTCTTATTTGGCCCCAGCATCGCATAGAGTAGACCAGGAATGAGAGATTCTGAGCTATGACACTTGTTGCCAGGGCTCCTCAGGGTAGACGAACGCCATGTACAATATAGCTCTATACTCGCAGCCCCTTCAAGTCATAACATTATAGATATGGTACCGGTAGATTCATTAAAGCTTCCTAGTTCAACTTTACGGTCTTCAGGAGATACAAGTCTTACCACTTAATCCGTTTAAACCATACACACAATATTTCGAAAAGTAACATATTCTCTGTAAGATCTATGTACAAGAAATATAATCAGGATTTTACAGCTTATCGAAAATTATCTTCAATGTAGACTTCAAACCAGATTTGCAATTATGCAATTACGGAGAAAACATAAATTTTTAAACACGTAAATTCATATTACATGTAAACAAATCTCTCACCGTTAACATCATATAAATTTCAACAACAAAGAAGAAGACGAAAATTACACAAATTGTGAAATAATATTAATTATTAATTGAATTACTTTCTCGAACTTTATGTCTTTCTAAAAATTTAGGAAACAGAGACACTGAAATGCTTCGTAGGTTATGTTAGTTCTATCTCAAACAGAAAATAGCCAAATTTGAAATACGAAAATTTCGTAGTAATTTTGAACTCAAAAAAAAAAATTTTAGTTACAAATTTGTTCACGCCAAAATCACTTTTATTATTTGTGAATCCTCATACAGAAGATAAAACAGAAGTAACTTAAAACTGTAAAATACCTGTTTGACAATCAGAGTAGATAACACGCCCAAGTCAAATTGAGAATACCAGTGTCAAGACAATATAAACATCATAGTCCCATAAATAATTACCAATAGATATTGTAAGCTGTATTGCAACCTGTATGTTTCATATTTTTCTAGTTTTTGTCATGGTATTAACCTGTCTCAAAA
Organism: Schistocerca serialis cubense; assembly: GCF_023864345.2. Lineage (NCBI taxonomy): Eukaryota > Metazoa > Arthropoda > Insecta > Orthoptera > Acrididae > Schistocerca > Schistocerca serialis. The sequence continues at coordinate 466,576,410 of NC_064641.1, read as the reverse complement.
GAGCGTAATCTAAAACCAGAATATCAACTCCAACTGGAGGTTTTACGAGGTCTTTGGCATATCGATGCTGACGACGCACTTGGTTGTCAGGAATGCTACGAATCGGACGGGTGTCAACGGTCACTCTATAAACCTTTGTCATTACGGTTGTCAGGAATGCTACGAATCGGACGGCTGTTAACGGTCGCTCTATAAACCTTTGTCATCACCAATTTACGTGAATATTGTAAACAGTTGTGAAAGTGTATCAGATTCTGGAATTAGAACGTCTAGTAGAAAATGACTATATGGCCAAGACTGTTTATTGAAAAGCAAATGTCAAACAGAGACCTGCTAACAGAACCTACTTTTACAATCTTGTACAAGAACAAGAAGCAGTAGCCTGGGAGATCATTGTCAAAACTTCAACATCGTAAAGCTAAGTACAGTTGATTCAGCTACTCCTTCTTCACTTTGTCCAAATTTAGATACTTTAGGGTAGAAGACTAGTACTAGAATTTGGTTATACTCGAAAGGTATTAGGACAGGTAAATGAAGCGAAGCTAGACGTGGGCCGCGACCAGGATTCTAATACGCATATTTTAACAGGTTCGTTTCTGTTGTAGAAAAGGGATTTAGAGTTTTTATTTCAGTGAGATACAGCCATAGGATACAACAAAAAATTCAAGATGGCTGCTGCTAACATACTTGTCATGTGAAATGCAAATTAAAGATCGATGCCACCATGGACGGAAAAACAAAGGTGGACGCCAGACTCCAGAAACAGAAGTGTTAACTGGCACCTAAGTTAAGTACACTTACGACTGTTATTTCTCAAGTTTGTGTTGCGATAGTGGAAAATATTATAATTTAAAATGTACTTTAGTATCGACATTTTGCAAAGAGTAACAATTTTTTCAAAATGCCGAGTCTGTTTGACGAAACAAAACAAGAACCAGATTGAAGAGGTGGTACAGTTTCTGCAAGAAAATGTAGAAAGAGTGTCACTTGACCTGTCAAATCTAGACAAGGCAGATCATAATCAAGGAGACCTAGGCCAAAGAGAAAACAATGGACAGGGAATTTGCAAAGCATTTTAACAAAAATGTATCGTAACATTAATGCTACTGTCCAAAAATGTTCTTATTAGTTCAGAACTTACTAAAATTTCTTAAGATAATAACAGAACCTCAACTGAACAACAGAATCGAAAAAAAAAAAAACAATTGAAGATGAAAACACTACAATTGAAACGGCTAAGTTTGAGATAGTTACTGAGCTAACCAGTCACATTGATGATGTTAAAAAGCAGGTACATCTACACCTACATCTACATTTATACACCGCAAGCCACCCAACGGTGTGTGGCGGAGGTATGTGATCATGCAACAGCTGTTTGCAGCAATGTAGAGAAATTAGATGCGTGAGTAGGAAATGTAGAAAAGAAGATTGTCAACTCAGATTCCAGGCTGACAATTTTTGAACAGAGAATGACTGACGCAAATGAGAAGGTGCAATTTAAAATTGGTACTGTAAAAACCAAATGTAGGCAGAGAAACATGGGAAACAGTGATACACTTAATAATAAGATGTCTCAGAACAAGTTGGGAAAGAAACTGATACCAATGTATCACAGTTCATACAAATGTATTTAATATAACAAGTGCAGTAATCACAAGAAGGAACCTGTTCCAATATATTCTTCAATGCTGGGTAATCTATCTGTTCAAATAAGCCTTTTCATAGCAATAAAGATTTTCAAACAATAGATTTCAAGCAGCATTGTGAAGACAACTTTATACATGGAATAAGTAATGACCTCAACATTAAATTTGTGAAAAGATTCTTAGACGATGAAGTTTCACCCTGGGCAAACCAACTTAATTGCCATAGATTAACCTTTATTGAGTTTATTTTGTTTTTTGTAAAAGTTTTGGTCTGAAGCTGAGCAGGCTAGAATTACGAGTGGGTTTCTGGATGGACCTAGATGCTGAGAACAAAAGGGCACTACAGAAGAGTTTTGCAGGGACCAGTTAAAAAAATTAGTACATTTGAGTCAACCGTTTGATGAATTAATGCAGATCAATAACTCAAAAGATGACTACTTGAAAAGGATGCAGCGGGGGTTGGCTTATGGGCTGGTGAATCAGTGGATCTATTCCTAAACCATGAAGATAGGTTGGACAGGGCATTCAAAAGAACTGATAGGCAAAGTATGGTTATGGGGGACCTTATTGGAGAAACAATAACTGTTATAACAGTAATATTAACTACAATAACAACTATTGTGGAAGAAGTGGAGCTAAATACAGTAATTCCATGAATTATTATGCAGAAAGGGAACCTGAAAGGGGTAACTAAAGCTTTCATTACACAGGGCACAGTGTTTCTGATGCGAACTTAACTCAAGAGTTCTAAAAAAGAAAAAAAAGACAGAGTAGTTAATATGTTTCAAATATGTAAAGAAGTTGTAGATGAGGAATTTTGGAGTAGTTGCTGAAAAGAACGTTCACAAAGCCAAAGTAATGGTGAAACATTAAGTGACGAGTTTTGTTTAGAAGAAGGGGATCAATACAAGTTATTCAGTCAGGATATTTGGGTAACTAAGAAGGAAGTGATTGCAAGGACATTGAATTTGCAAACTTGTTTGAGCATAAGGGTGAGGGTGCAATAGAAAATAAGGTAACTGATACTCCCGCAAGTGATGATGTTGAGAGAGTTGAACTTGGAAGTGATGAATATGATGATGTTAGATATTTTATAAGTTTAAAGAGAGAAGGGATGTTTTGAGATGAGGAACATGAGGCCTCAGATCCTTTTGAGTTGTTTGGTGTACTATGGACCAATAGGGAAAACATGAGGTATGCAAAGTCTAGGGAGTTGAAAATGCCTAAACCTGCTCAAGATTCAAGTAGTAATGGGGCCTAAGACCATAAGTGTGCTAAACAAAACCTACACTGCTTGTAATCAAGTGTTATAAAGGATAAGAATGCAATAAAAACTGTACAAAATCTTGGAACAACCGACAGCAGTAACTAAACAACAGAATCCTGAAGGGTGGAAAAACCATAATGGTGTATATTTGAACTATTTTAAAGAAAATTTAAGTGTTTCCACGAGGTACTGGCAGAAGTAAGACTGTGAGGACGAGGCGTGAGTCGTACTCGGGTAGCTCAATTGGTAAAGCACTTGCCCACGAAAGGCAAAGGTCCTGAGTTCGAGTCTCGGTCCAGCACACAGTTTTAATCTGCCAGGAAGTTTCAAAATTTAAGTGACCAGTATCAACAAACGTTAAACTTGAAATCTCTGTTTGAAAATGATTAGTGTGAGGTACATACCCACAATTCTTAATTAAGTATGAAATTATTTGATAAAGTGACCAATATTTATAATCACGATGATATAGAAAATGATTCGTTAGAGGAATAGGTTGGTAGGAAATCCTTTCATTAATGAGAAAGTTGGAGCATGGGAAGGATGGTGCCTAATAAATTCCAGAAGTCGAACTTTGAATACAGCAGAAACATTCAGTAAGAAGAAAGATTCAAATTATCTTGAATTCCCAGTGATTATAGTAAAGATTGAAAGGGTTACAGGTAGAAACATTGGTAGAATCAAGTGTTAATAACATTTGAAATTCGTGCATCCATGCTCAACCATGGGTTTCTTATTATCCCTGACCTCGGAAAACATTTCGTCTTCAGCATAGATTGGTTGCACAAATCCAGTGAAATAGTGAACTGGAAGGAGAAAGCCTTATATACAGAAACACAAGCTAAGTTTTCACAACAAAGCACCATGTATATAGAAAATAACTTATCTTTTGTTGAGGAAACCCCACATATGGCGGAGTATGTTGAAGGGAAAAGGAAGGAGACTGAGTATTTTATAAAACTGGTAATGAAAAGGTGCCTGAAGCAGAAGGGCAAGATGATCAACGAAACAATTTGTAATGACATGGGGAGAAATCAAAATAACGATGAAAATTGGATGTCAGTAAAAACCCTGTTAGGGAAATCAGGCGAGAAAAATATTACCAAATCTTATAAAATCTATAATGGTGTTTTGTTCAGACGTACTCAGGAACACTCTGACTGTTAGAACTACGTTGGCCAAAGCAGTTCACTGAGAAATTACTTAAGCCGGCCGACGTGGCCGTGCGGTTAAAGGCGCTGCAGTCTGGAACCGCAAGACCGCTACGGTCGCCGGTTCGAATCCTGCCTCGGGCATGGATGTTTGTGATGTCCTGAGGTTAGTTAGGTTTAACTAGTTCTAAGTTCTAGGGGACTAATGACCTCAGCAGTTGAGTCCCATAGTGCTCAGAGCCATTTGAGAAATTACTTAGCTATACACATGAGAGTTATGGTCATTTTGGGACACAGAAATTTCTGCAGTATCACAAGGGAATATCTACTTCTTCAATAAGGTGAAGCAGGTAAGGAAGTGTATTTCAAGTTGTGACAAGTGCGAAAGAGTAACTGTAACCAACCAAAGTAGTCGAGAAGCTATGTAAAACATCATCCCTGACAAACCCGCAAGTCTTGTGGCAACCATTCTGTATGGGCCACTACCCAGTTCAAAAGGTTGGTGTAGCCATTATTTAGTTTTCGTAGATCTATTTTCTAAATTTATCAAACTTTGCCCAGCAAGGAAAGCAACTAGTGAAGCTACTGTATCAACTGTAGAGGATAAGTATATTCCACAGATAGGAAAGCCTCAGGCTATACTCTCTGACAATTGCTCATAATTTATTTCACATGTTTGGAGATTCTTCATTGGAAGAAAAAAGATTAAACACATTTGAATTTCAGCATACAACCCATCAAGTAACCTGGCTGAGAGATACATGAGGAAGATGGGGACACTATGTAGAACCTACTGCCGTCATGAGGTCATCGAGATGGCGTCAGGCCACCGGTGACCAGGGAACCGCTCTGCCTCCTCAGCGACTCAGACGACACCGCCAGGGTCACTTCTGACCCTTTATATCTAGCGGCGCCGTGGCTGCAATAGTGTGCCTTGTTGTCAGTGACATAAGGCAGATATATGTGGTGAATACCTGTGTATATAGTTGTTTTAATTTTGACAATCCGATGCATCAGTCTTCTAGTCTGTTACGTATTCTTACTGCTGTTTTGGTAAGTAGGTTGGTAACTACACTACTGGCCATTAAAATTGCTACACCAAGATGAAATGCAGATGATAAACGGGTATTCATTGGACAAATATATTATGCTAGAACTGACATGTGATTTCATTTTCACACAATTTGGGTGCATAGATCCTGAGAAATCAGTACCCAGAACAACCACCTCTGGCCGTAATAACGGCCTTGATACGCCTGGGCATTGATTCAAACAGAGCTTGGATGGCGTGTACAGGTACAGCTACCAATGCAGCTTCAACACGAAACCATTGTTCATCAAGAGTAGTGACTGGCGTATTGTGACGAGCCAGTTGCTCGGCCACCATTGACCAGAGCCGGCCGGTGTGGCCATGCGGTTCTAGGCGCTTCAGTCTGGAACCGAGTGACCGCTACGGTCGCAGGTTCGAATCCTGCTTCGGGCATGGATGTGTGTGATGTCCTTAGGTTAGTTAAGTTTAAGTAGTTCTAAGTTCTAGGGGACTGATGACCACAGATGTTAAGTCCCATAGTGCTCAGAGCCATTTGAACCATTTCTGAACCATTGACCAGACGTTTCCAATTGGTGAGAGATCTGGAGAATGTGCTGGCCAGGGCAGCAGTCGAACATTTTCTGTATCCAGGAAGGCCCGTACAGGACCTGCAACATGCGGTCGTGCATTATCCTGCTGAAATGTAGGGTTTCGCAGGGATCGAATGAAGGGTAGGGCCACGGGTCGTAACACATCTGAAATGTAACGTCCACTGTTCAAAGAGCCGTCAATGCGAACGAGAGGTGACCGAGACGTGTAACCAATGGCACCCCATACCATCACGCCGGGTGATACGCCAGTATGGCGATGACGAATACACGCTTCCAATGTACGTTCACCGCGATGTCGCCAAACACGGATGCGACCATCATGATACTGTAAAGAGAACCTGGATTCATCCGAAAAAATGACGTTTTGCCATTCGTGCACCCAGGTTCGTCGTTGAGTACACGATCGCAGGCGCTCCTGTCTGTGATGCAGCGTCGAGGGTACCAGCAGCCATGGTCTCTGAGCTGATAGTGCATGCTGCTGCAAACGTCGGCGAACTGTTCGTGCAAATGGTTGTTGTCTTGCAAACGTCCCCATCTGTTGACTCAGGGATCGAGACGTGGCTGCACGATACGTTACAGCTATTCGGATAAGATGCCTGTCATCCCGACTGCTAGGTTATTAGCGATCTTGACAAAGAAGTTTATCTTCTCTAATTTATATATCAAATCCAGTAGGGAGGTATCTGGTGTCACGTAGCAGTATCAATTTCTATCCAGAGAGTGACATACAAGGGGTAGGGGTGGGGGGATGGAGGATAATTTACCAGATGGCAGTTCATTGCTGGCCACGACGGGATAGGGCACATCAAATAAACAGAGGGCTTTTCCAAACGCGTCATGAAGCCATTATAAGTTGCTTTCATAGCCTGAGAAGTTAACTGGAGTTCATCGCTCACAAAGCTATGTACCGGACTGCATTATGGACGATAGCCCCTACGATACCTTGGTTGTATTTAAGGATGTTATCTGAATTTACTGTAACACTTGGTGTGAACTGGCTTAAGGTCTACCACTTCGATATGGTAATTGTACTAACACAGTACGTGTTGCCATATGCATTCGCGTCTGTAGTGACTTCATGTGTTTAAAATAAATCATGGACGTGACCGATGTTTCACCTATAATTTGGATGGGCAGTCTGAATTTTTTCCCAGGATGCTTGAATCGACTAACAATGGACAAATATTTTGAATTTCCCTGTGTGGAACAGTATATCCCAGAGGCCCCCGTATCGTTCTCAAGTTTGTACAACCAGGGAAGTAAATAGCTGTTTTATTGGTATCCCTGCTGTGAAGGTGACGAAAAATTGTTGTCAGTATTGTATGACAGGTGTTAGACAGATGCTTCCTGACAACGACATAATATAACACTGACCTGCTGCCTGCCATGCTTTGTTAACACAATTTTGAAGTACCGAGTCTCACTCGAGAGTGTTATTTTCCAATGAATGAGCGATGTATCCAGTCCACACCGGAAGAATGTGGTTTTTTGGTTTAAGGAAAATCCCCATTACGTGTAAGAACTGAAAAGCAACCCGCCTCATTTTATGATATAAGCCGGAATTTCATAATGACGCCTCTTCAGGCCATATTCTTTTGAAGGGCACATCAATGAAATTCACATTTGGACACACTGGTTAGTACCTCAGCTCAGACACAAGGGAATCATGGATCACATGTTGTTACAGCATGATGGGGCTCCATTAGACTTTGTTATTCACATGCATGAGTTCCTTTGTGAACAATTGCCAAGTCATTGGCTGCAGCTCCAATGAAATGACCACAAAGAAGCCCAGACCTTACCACGCCAGACAATTCATTACAGGGAATAATCAAATCTTATGTGACTCGACGTCTGTACAAGATTAATGGAGAATTGAGTATAAGTGTTGAGGACTTCTTTACAAGTCCAACTCCTGATATATTCCGCAAGGTGTCAAGGATAACATAGGGACGCATAGGTCTATGTGTAAGGCACAATAGTGGCATATGGATCCTCTGGGCACATACATAAGTACGCCAACATACAACATACTATACTGACCTAAGAGTACCTGTCTGTCTCGGACACACTGCGTACTAGAAAAGAGAAGGTAGGGGACAGGCAAGCAGCGGCCAGCTCACCGTTTCTGTGGAGGTAGGCGACCGCGCTGGCCAGCTTGCGGATCACCTCGCGGGCGTCCGCCTCGCTGAACTGCCGGCGCTCACTGAACTCCTGAGCCAGAGTGCTCGAGCAAAGTTCGAACACCAGGTACAGCTTCTGCAACCACACCATGTCCCTCTTTTTCACTACATGCGGAAAACAATGCGTAAGTTCTATACATTCAATGGCGCTACATTGTATAATGTTGCACGTCGCCGCCAAGGTCCCGACTTAGGGCCACTGTTTTCCTTTCATAAATTTCATTACCTGTTATTAATTTTTCAAATGATTCAAACAGTGAGATACATTTTGGGGCAAGTTAAGTTTCAGAAAGGAGCGCTTATGAAATTTTTATGGACATTAGCAAATGGTTTGTAGTGAATTCAATGTCATTAAATATTAAAAACATTCGTTTAATGTAATTTAGAACTAGCAAAAGTCAGTATATGCATACAATATGACGATACGTACATACAAAAATTTGAGAACGTTAAATTATTGGGATAAAATCTCGATAATCTTGTGTGGGAGGGGCATACCACAGAACTCCTGTAAACCCTAAATATATCATCATTTTAAAGTTCTATGTTCCTGACACAGGTGATATAAAACTAAAAAAAACTGCTATAATTGGCTCACATCTTTCCTTAATATCCTGTGGAATAATATTTTGGGGTAGGTCATTAGGCTAAACTAATATTTTTCCTGAATTCGAATGCGTGTAATTGACATGTTCCACATCCACGAGGATCTCCTCAGCACGGATCTATGAAACGAAAAACTAATCTAATCTAATCTTCATTATCTATGGCGTGAATTACAGAATTTACTAGAGAAGTGTGTGTGTGTGCAAATAATTATGTGTAGTAATTACTGTTTGATATTATATTCTTTTAATGCCATTGGTTGAAAAGAATACTCACCTTTTATCAATCTGGTCAGTTCGCAAAATTTGTAGTAGGAATAAGAGGAAGACATATTACAGCTTCATTAATGCAATTTTTAATAATTTTATCTGAATAATCGCCAAAGAAACTCAAACATAATAAACACATAGTTCATTCAATATTAAAGACTATCAACAGTTTAACTAAAAGTACTGTATTCAAGTGGTTCGACTTTAATCCTTGTTCCATAGCAGATGAGGGAGGTAGAATGGAAATAGAGTCCCTTCCGAATAAAGGGGAACGATGAGATTTAATGTTCACATTAAATCCATGTTTGTTGCACAAGCTGTTGGGTCCATACTAACTAATTACAAAACTCTAAAGCCCAATCAGCGCATCAAGAATGACCAGAACACAACCAAATGTCAGGGCCCATAAGATCCAACCACATGTCATCTGTGAACTATGTTTAAAGCGTTAATGATAATTTTTAATGCGCTTTTAAATTTCGTAAACACTGGGGTGTTTTATTGTTTACACATCACACTGTATATTGCACTAAAAGCGTTCTGTATTTCGACGCCAATGCATGGGGTAGGCCACATTTCTAATGGTGGGGGGTGATACTTTTTGAAGCTCCTCTCTTAAATTTTTACACCCTGTAGATGGCATCTGGCCTTTATACCTAATCAGGCGTAATAAAAACAAGTCTTCTGGTCCAGACTGTATACCAATTAGGTTCCTTTCGGAGTATGCTCATGCATTAGCTTCATATTTAAAAATCATATACAACCGTTCGCTCGACGAAAGATCCGTACCCAAAGACTGGAAAGTTGCACAGGTCACACCAATATTCAAGAAAGGTAGTAGGAATAATCCACTAAATTAAAGGCCCATATCGTTAACGTCAATATGCAGCAGGATTTTGGGACATATATTGTGTTAGAACATTATGAATTACCTCGAAAAAAAAAAAACGCTCTATTGACACACGGTCAACATGGGTTTAGAAAACATCGTTCCTATAAAACACAACTAGCTCTTTATTCACATGAAGTGTTGAGTGATATTGACAAGGGATTTCAGATCGATTCCGTATTTCTGGATTTCCGGAAGGCTTTTGACACTGTACCACACATGCGACTCGTAGTGAAATTGCGTGCTTATGAATATCGTCTCAGTTATGTGACTGGATTTGTGATTTCCTGTCAGAGAGGTCACAGTTCGTAGTAACTGACGGAAAGTCATCGAGTAAAACAGAAGTGATTTCTGGCGTTCCCCAAGGTAGTGTTACAGGCTCTTTGCTGTTCCTTATCTATATAAACGATTTGGGAGACAATCTTAGCAGCCGTCTTAGGTTGTTTGCAGATGACGCTGTCGTAAAGTCATCAGAAGATCAAAACAAATTGCAAAACGATTTAGAAAAGATATCTGAATGGCGTGAAAATTGGCAGTTGACCTTAAGTAACGAAAAGTGTGAGTGTATCCACATAAATGCTAAAAGGAATCCGTTAAACTCCGGTTACACGATAAATCAGTCAAATGTAAAGGCCGTAAACTAAATATGCACGAATTACAATTACGAAAAACTTAAATTGTAAGGAACAGATAGAAAATGTTGTGGAGAAGGCTAACCAAAGACTGCGTTTTATTAGCAGGACACTTAGAAAATGTAAGAGACCTACTAAGGAGACTGCCTGCACTACGCTTGTCCGTCCTCTTTTAGAATACTGTTGCGCGGTGTGGGATCCTTACCAGATAGGACTGACAGAGTGCATCGAAAAAGTTTTGTATTATCGTGAAATATGGGAGAAAGTGTCACAGAAATGATACAGGATTCGGGCTGGACATCATTAAAAGAAAGGCGTTTTTCGTTGCGAAGGAATCTTCTCACGAAATTACAATCACCAACTTTCTCCTTCGAATGCGAAAATATTTTGTTGACGCCGACCTACATAGATCACTGTGATAAAAAAAGGGAAATTAGAGCTCGTGCGGAAAGATATAGCTGTTCATTCTTTCCGCGCGCTATACGAGATTGGAATAAGAGAGAATTGTGAAGGTGGTTCGATGAACCCGCTGCCAGGCGCTTAAATGTGATTTGCAGAGTATCCATTTGGATGTAGATGTAGATGGCTTACACTTGTATCCTCCAAGACACTTAGATCATCATCTAATCAGAAGTATCTGGACAGCTATTAGTGGACTGCATCCACCCTTCGCCTTTGACAGATTGAACTCACTCTTCGCCGTTGACAGACTGAACTCTGCTCGGGTCACTTTCAATGATGTTTCTGAATATTTGTGGGGGAATTGTGGCCCATTCTTTCTTAAGGCGGAACCAGGGAAGTTAGTAATGTTGGACGCTGGCATGAGGAGCGAAATCGACGTTCTAACTTATCCCAAAGGTATTCCATCTTCGGTCTTTACACCACCCAAGCTTCACTTAGCACTGACTACAAAAATGTGTGGATTATGAGGAGTTGCTCGACCATTGTACCGCCTTTTTTTTTTAGCTCCCTACGCACAGTCACTGTGCTAGCTGGAAAACTGGCAGCACTTCAGAACCAACGGGTGATTCCTTCCGCTGATTTCTTGCGATTTTTTACAATGACCATTCGCAATGCTCGACGGTGCCCGTTCGTCAATACATGAGGTCTGCTTGCTCTTGGTTTAGCTGTGGTTGTTCCTTCGCGTTTCCACTCCACAATCATATCACCAATAATGGATTTGGACATCTGTAACAGAGTTCAACAGTCCCTGATGGACTTGTTACTCAGATGACATACAATCACTAGCTCACGTTCAGTGTCACTGAGCTCTCCTGACTGATCCATTCTGTTCTTACATGCAACGCAGAGATAAAGAGGCTTGCTCAGAATGGACTAGCGTGGAGAACTGCACCAAACCAGTCTTCAGCCTGAAGACCACAACATTCTGTGCAAGAGTGTAATTATGTTAGTGTGGTCTTCAGTCACAAGACTTGTTTACCGCAGCTCTCCATGCTAGAGTATCTAACGCAAGTCCGTTCATCTCTATAATTAATGTTAACTATATCTGCTGCTTAATTTCGGTGGGAACGGCGCTCCAGCACCTTCCACGGATTTTATTTTACATCAAATAGGCACCGGAGATTTAAAATACTACATGCGTATTAAAGCGCAACGTAATTGTAATTTGCCAGTGCGCTATCACCAACGAAGGTGGCGTCCTCTTTTCTAGCCCATCTAACTTTCAGAATTTCTCTGTAGCACCACATTTCACATAAAGCTTCAGTTCTCTTCTAAGGATCGTGTGGTTTAATTCGATCATATTCGTTTGCTGTTGTTTGCTTTTGTCAGTATTATCTGACGACGTTTTTTTAAGGCGCTATCCATTCTGAATAATGGCCTCGCAAGTTCTTTGCCGTCTCCGATAAAATTACAATGGCACTGTCAAACCTTGAAGTTCTAATTTTCTTTAGCTGAATTTTAATTTCCTTTCTGAACGTGTATTTAGTTTTCTTTCCTATTTGCTAAATTTGCCGATTTAATAACATGGGTTATAGGCTACAACCCAGTCTCGCTTCTTTCTCAACTACTATATTCCATTCAACATTGTCAAATGCTTTTACTAAATCTGTAATACTATGAAAGTAGATTTGGGTTTTTTTTAACGTGTCGTTTAAGATAATTTATAGTGTCAGTCTTCCCACACTTTTTCTGCAGTCATGAAATATTGCACTCATGGTACGGTAATATTCTACACCTACATCTGCAGCTACATACATACTCCGCGAGCCACTGTATAGTGCGAGGCGGATGGTACCCTGTACTGCTACTAGTCATTTCCTTTCCCGTTCCACTCTTAAGCAAACCGAGACAAAAACGTCAGTCTATGTGCTTCCGGCGACACTAGTTTCTCTTATCTTCCTGTTCTTTACCTGAAATGTACTTTGGTGGCTGTAGAATCGTTCTGCAGTCAGCTTCAGATGTCGGCTATCTACGTTATCTCAATAGTCTTTCACGAAAAGAACGCATCACAGTGTTGGACGTAATGGGGAGGTACAGGATTTCCCCATTACGTCCAAAGCTGGGGTGTTATTGCAGTTCCGGGGAGCCCCGGCAATACTGACAGTTTATGGGGAAAATAAGCTGAACATATGAAATTAAGTTTTTGTGGAGGAAGGCACTGTACCTGTGTAGTCCGTGCTGCAATGTTGGTCATAGTGCTGTTGTGACGTAATGGTCAGCATTCCTACCTACTAAGTAAGGAGAGCTAGGTTCAAGTCCTGGATTCAGCCAGAATTTTAATTCATTTGTTCAGCTTCCACCATTATCTTAGACAAGATAAGACTTAAATGTCTCGAGGAAAATTTAATTGTATGATTTTAATTAGATTGTTAGAATAAGGATTATCCTCATTCTTGTTTTGTTAATAAATTAATCTGTTTTACGGAGACATTTGTAGCAGTGGCAAAGGAACTGAAGTATCCTTCGAAAGAAACATGTTCAAATTCTCATTGCAAATGCAAATTTAGGAATTCGACAGTTTATAATAATAACTTTATATGAATAATGGGATGGTCACTTAAGAGCACTATGATGAATTTACTGTCCCAAAATTGTCAAATTGGAGAATTTTTTAATGCGCTGAGCTTTAGGCTTAGTAGTAGGGATACCGACTACCTGATCCACTGTCTGTCAAGAGGATCAGCATGTGATCCTGCAGTTCATGCAGTATGTCATCAAATACCGTGAGCTCAAAGTGTCACCAAGCAATAAAATCAATTAGTCAATCAATCAATAAAAAAATAGGTAAATTTAAAAAAATCTAGAATCATGGAAGTACCCCAGTTGTGTTGATGGGAAATTAAAAGCCCTCTCTCCCTTCTCCTATTTCCAGCGCAGTCATAGAGCAGTATTAAAAATTCAAATTTAAGTAAAATAACCCAATAGGGTTAGTGGAAAATTTAAAACCCCAACTAGTCAGAGCACGTTATTACAATGATGCGCAGAAATTGTGTCAAATTACATTATTTCTGACGTGCACATCAAGTCACATCACTCTCTCCTCTCCCCCTCCCTATCTCCAGCCAATCACTACGTAGTATTAAAAACTGAAACATGATGGAAACATACCCACTGTATGCGTTATAAACCCCCTATTTTGAACATTTAGAGCATAATTTTAGAAAATGCCAGATACACAGCAAAAAATTATGTAAGCTCTTCTGAAAGCATATTATTAACGTAAAATGGCGCACACACTCTGCACATTGTACCACCCCTGTCTCCTCTCGTCCAATCAGAGGCCAGTATTAATATAAAAGACCAAGTTACAATGTAGCCCAGTCTAGACTGTGATCAAAAATGTCCAAACGACCTCAAAAAATAAAGAAGGTATTCGATTTTAGGGAGGAATAAGATGTTTTACTACGGTATAACAATAATTGCAAAACGACACGTACTGTTTACACACACTCATGTGAGGCTACCAAAGACCGTAACAATAAGTTGTGTAACATCTGGAAAAAGAATGACAGAGTCGATATCTCGAAAACGGGTACGCATGCGACAGGATGTGCCACGTAATGCGTTCCAAAACTCCGCGCATAAAAACCTTGATTCATCCGGGGCTCACACCTGGGGTTCTATTGGTGATCAAAAGATAGAATCAAGTGTTTTGGGTAGCCTTTGGACTAGAGACCATTCATATATCAAACAGAAGGATTGTCTTAGTGTCACTGTCCTACAGTACAGGGCCAAAGTATGAATATTGTGCCCTTCCTCCTGCTTAGAAAATTGCAGCGAATCGGTTGGTTCTTTTTGTATTTGATATGATCTACGGTGGGCGTGAAGGGGCTTATGGAGGCACCATTATTTATTTCATGGGCGGTTCCTCAGGCAACACCAAGAAAAGGGTTATAGATTTACTTTTTATTGTTCTGTACCAAAACCGAGCCACAGATTACAAGACGGGTATGCACAGCAAAAGAGCTGAACTTTTTACAATATATTTCTAAGATCCCGATTTCGAACACTTTTGAAGATTTTCTTCATGCCTTTATCCGTTATCGAGTTACAGAGGTTCAAAGTGACCCTACTTTTGCACCTAAAATACGCTTGTAAAGTCCTGTATGAGTTGAAATATAATAAACAACAGCAGCGAATTTTTACCCCACATTTTCTACGCATTTATCTAGAAGTTCTTTGCTTCCGTTTCCATAAATATAGAATACACCCACACCCTAAAACGTTTTCTACAATTTTTCGTACCAAAACTAAACCGCGGGCTCCAAGACGGTTACTCACAACAAATGACTAAAATTTTTATTATGTGTTTCTGAGAGTCAGAATTCAAAAAAACTAGAAAACTTTCTCTATATCTTCATCCGTTTACGATTTACAGAGGTTCTAAGTTACCTTAACTGTACACGCAAAATACGCACATAAAAGCTGGTCTGAGCAAAAATGTAGTAAGGAGAAATATGCTGTGAAGTGTCTCCATTATCATCAGAAGGGATGAGGGAACCTCATTAGCAGTACTGAAGAACATATAAAAATTTTAAGCCCGTAAAATCCGGTCTGAGGCGTAAAATTAGTTCTGCGTTGTTTCAGTTTCACACAAAGAAACTATCAAAATTTTACAGATCTATAAAGTTCTTTCTATATGAGTGTCATGCCCTGCTGTGGCAGAGACAAGAAGGTAACCAGCGGAAAAATGCTCCTATCGGAACAAAAAAGGCAAACATGTTCCTGTTTAGAAGACTCTGACGCAAAAGTGGGATACAAACTGCCTCATTCTACCTTCCTGAGCAACTGAAAAAATTTTCCCAAAAATTTTAGCATGTGAACATATTTGCGCTTTTTTATGCTGAGAGAAGAGGAGACAGTGACACTGGGAAAGAGACGGAATAGTAGTATATTTTTTAGAAATTTGTGGTAAGTTTCTATGGGACCAAACTGCTGAGGTCATCGGTCTCAAGGCTTACACCCTACTTACTCTAACTTAAACTAACTTACGCTAAGGACAACACACACACCCATTCCCGATGGGGGGGGGGGGTTGGAACCCCCGGCGGGGGGAGCCGCTCGAACGTTGACAAGGCGCCGCAGCAGACAGCGTGGCTACACCGCGCAGCAAGTAATGGATACCGGAAAACAGTAGGCAGTGGTTTTGGTATGGAAAAGATCGAAGGAGACAATGATAGTGTGAGATAAAGAGAGGGATATAAAGAGAGAGACACAGTGGCAGTGAAACATAGTTAACACTGACAGAACAGTGCTGTGAAACGAGTGAAGGAGACAGTGCCATTGGGAGAGGAATTAAGAGAAGAAGAAGTTGGTGAGAATCAGTGATAACGAGATTACATTAGATTCAATCCTCGCTCCATAGACCCAAAACTGTAATGATTCTCGTGGGTGTGGAATATGGCAGGAGACTATCAAAATATGTGAATACATTACCATAAACTGGAACTGATAACATTTACTGAATAAATACGCTGTCAGGATGAAATATAGCTAAGTCCTTTTAATAAATTTATCATACACAAAACATTTAATCTTGACTTACAACCAAGTGATGTCAGAACTGATATGTAAACGAAATTTTTACTTAAGCTGGTCTAACAGTTCCTGTTAAGACATTCACCTAAAGAGTAGAAGGTGTTACCTGCCAAAAAGTCTTCCAATCTCTGTTTAAACTGTGTTTTATCTCAAAACCAAATTTTTTATGGCTGCTGGCAGTTTATGTCTATGACAATGACAACGAGAAAGAGAGAGAGAGAGAGAGAGAGAGAGAGAGAGAGAGAGAGATAGCGACAGAGAGAAGAAATAGCAGCAATGTGAAGGAATGAATTAGATAGTTTACAGTAAGAGATAGCAAGAGGGAGACAGTGACTGTGAGAGAGGACAGTAGTAGTAGGACAAAACGAAGGAGATTGTGGCTGTGAGACAGGAGACAGTGACAGTTCGAGAGACACAACATTATACTGAGAATGAGTTGGATTCAATGAGCGAATGAGAATGGGTAAGTAGGATGGGTATGAGCGACTTAACAGTGATGGGACAGTGGGTGTGAGCGAGTTACAATTAAGGGAACTAATAAGAGTGAGAGGTGCGTTGCATGTTGAAAACAGCGTGAATATGTTCGAATGCCAAAATTAATTTGGAATATTTTTGAAAGGTGCTGAGAAAGGTAGAATGAGGTAGCTAGTACCCCAAATTTCAGTCAGTCTCTTTTAAACAGGAGCATATTCGCCTATTGGGAAATTTTTCTGCTGCTAAATAACATTATTTGTCATTTCTCGTATTACAGGTGAGATTTCTCACACTTTACAGCGCGTCTAAACTTTCTGCATTACCTATTAAAATGCTCATAACATGTATATTGACACTACTGATGAAAACCGCTTAGGTTGAGCAGCACTCTGTGACACTCCCCCTCACTCACACTCGCTCTTCCACACAGAACACCAAAAGATTTGCGCTTCAAGGCAGTATGTGATTAAAATACAGAGACCATGACTACATAACTTCTAAAGTAGTGTAATGGGGAACTGTTTCTGGTTAAGCAACTTGTGGTGTGCGTACTGTAAGACCTTCGGTACACACACCATCAGATTATTTGACTAGTCGCTCTAACGAAGTAGGCGAGTGTCAGCTATATGTCTCGTGGTCTTATCGTGGCGTGTTTATCTTCTGCCTTTAGGTCAGATGATAGAAATGCCACTTGCACGCTTAGAGTAGCAGATTGACGGTGACCAACTTTAAACAGAACTTGATTAATTTTCACACACATTTATTAAAATAATAACAAGCATAAAAATAACTTAACTTGGTTCTGGATGCTAATTACAATTGACAATCTGAAGTTCCTTTGGTCTTGGTACGTTAATCTTATTCTCACATATCTCTGATACTTGACAACGTGTCTATTCATTTATCTTCATGGCTACGTACAGGAATATGATAATCTTATTAGGCGCAGACTGAAACTTGACTATAGACTGGTAAAGACTGGTGCAGACAAATGCAGACTGACTAATCGGAGGTCTGTACACTCGTTTTAATACCTCGCGCGTTCATGTATCACTGCGAGAGGGTGATCCGCGAGGAGAAAAGGCTCTACGTTAGTAGCAATCTCATTGGCTGCGTTACATATTAATACGCGGATCGGCGGAAGCAGAATTTGGTCCATCTCTATGACAGCGCCAGCTCGTAGTGCGGAGACGGACGAGCGCTGCGCCTGCGCTGTTGTGCTTAGCGGGGCGCACTCTAGTGGGAAAGTTGTGTACGCACTACGCGGAACTATGTACACAACACAACTGGAAAGTAAAAGATGAAGGAACCTAGAAACACATTAAAATATTCTACCTAAGATGTCAGTCAGAAGACCAGACATCACACAAAGTCTTAAAACACGGACCACATTCGATTAATGGACACCTAAAATAGAGGGCAGGTCAGTTGGTTAAGTTTGTTGTAGCTCTCATGAGGTTAAACACATTCGGTTAAAATGAGGTGCACAGATACCTGTATATGGCAAGTACTGCATATTGGTGGATTCTCCTGCCAGAGGAGGAATCCATGCGTCACAGGACAGTGCCCTATTTGAAGGCCGCAGTGGCAAACAGGAGAATTGCTACGGGTGTGTCGACGGTTTAACCGACCGCAGATTGTTGTTCCTCAACGCTAAACATTCCTCCTCCCACATACGCATGACCCTCTGCCTCAACGCTCAACGTAACCGCTTGTACAGGGCTGTACAGTCAGAAGTCATATTTTCCAAGCACGCTTTCTTAGCTGTGCAATCTTCACTACCATGAATGCTCACGTGTCCTAGTACCCAGCAAAATGACACCCCATTGCCTTGCCGTTGTAAGTGGCAAAACGTGTCGTTGATCAGCTGAAGACACTTTTGTGCTGGATACATGTGAAGGATAGCTTGGAGAGCAGTTTGGGAGACTGTGCGGATGAGGTGTTTCGTAGCAGGAAGACACAGTTTCTGCTCCAGCACCGTCCAGATCGATATAATCCAGCGTCACACATTGTGAATGTACCAGGTAAGTGAATCTTCAGAACCCATTCTGGAAATAACTTAGTGCAGCCAATGGAATTTGGCAGCTTAGACTCATCAGCGTAAACGACCACACAGCCACAGTGCTCGGGCAAAACTGTGTAAAATATCATATTAAAAATATAGCCTGGAGTAAAATTCTATTTGTACACTCATAAATCTAAAATAATTCTGGGTCTCCTTGTTAGTAACGCCAGTGAACGACTCCAACCTCGATGAAGCACAGAAATATGGTCCGCATTAAGAGCCCCTAAATTCTGCCGCACGTAGATTCCGAATGGCTTCGTTTCTCGCGGCCTATTTCTGAATAGTCGCTCCACTGGAAGGCGAGAAACGGTATGGAATGCAGGGGATCGAGGGAGTGGAGAGTAGGGCTGCATATATGACGCACAACAAAGATTTGTCGGTGGATGACGAGCGGTGGTTCGTCAGCACAGAGCCTGGAGGTCGGACTTTCACTATATGTTCCCGTCGCCAACTGAATCCCCTCAAGGTAAACAGCATCGATAACCTTAAGACGGCCTAATGAAGCCATGAACCGTACATCCACAGTCAAGGAGGGATCGTGGAAACGCCTTGTACTCGTAAAATTGGAGCAACATGTTCGGCCTGCTTCCCGCGACTGTAGCTGAGACATTTTAAATTATTCAATGCCTTTCAACCCCTGACCTCAATATACTTACGATGTGGTAACCATGTGAGTCACTCATCAAATGTAAGACCCTGAAGCCACACGGAACTTTTAAAATTGAGAACAGTGTCTCACATTTTAAGACTAGGCAGGTTAATAGGCGACAGGAACGATTAAAATTAACACAAACACATTTCTCTGAAGAAAATTTAAAACATGTGCTATCAGCCCACATCTCCAACCGTGGTAGCGTTATTTGCAACTGACGTGCTTTAGTTGAAGGTTCAGAGAAGAAGTAAAATATGGCAAAGTAGTCCACAAATAATAAACATCAAACAAAAGACTTCACTGTGGACGTAATACGAGGGTCACTCCAAAATAAATGCACACTATTTTTGTAAAAATACAGTTTTCATTCTGCATGTGTGAAAGTTTTTCAGTGTGTAGATACATCCTTCCCGTTTGATTTCAGACTTAGTTCAACCTGTTCCCGTGAGTGGCGCCGTCACAGCATGTCTTCAAGATGGCTGCTATACTTGACGTTCGTCAGAAGCAACGTGAGAAGTGCTGCCATAGAATTCCTGTGCTGTGAAAACGAGACAGTGGGAAACATCCACAAGAGGTTGAAAAATGTGTATGGAGATCCTGCTGTCGATCGCAGTACAGTTAGTCGGTAGGCAAGCACGTTATGTGATGACAGCAGGCACGGCAATATTGAGGATTGTCCTCGCAGCGGCAGGCCTCGTACTGCACACACTCCAAACAATGTGCAGAGAGTTAACGAATTGGTGACTGCTGACAGACGCATCACAGTGAACGAATTGGGATAGGGGAAGGAAGTGTTTGCAGAATACTGAAAGTGTTAGCGTTAAAAAAGGTTTGTGCCAGGTGGCTCGCAAAGAAACAAGAAAAACGGTATGCAGCGAACTTTTGGAACAGTACAAGAATGGTGGAGATGAATTTCTTTGAAGAATTGTGACAGGTGATGAAACATAGCTCCATCATTTTTCACCAGAGACGAAGAGGCAATCAATGGAGTGGCATCATGCAAACTCACCCAAGAAAAAAAAATTCAAAACCACACCTTCTGCTGGAAAAGTTATGGGTACGGTGTTTTTCAATTCCGAATGACTCTTGCTTGTGGACATCATGCCAAGTGTGTAACGTTCCCTGGCAAACTCACGTTATTAAAGAACAAGAGTTTATTTGTACCATATACGCTGCTCTGGGCAAGTTGTATATATCGTAATTATTGAACAAAAATATTACTGAATGTGGTGTAAAAGACATTTGTTATTCTCCTTATATTTTTTGTTGTAATATTTCTCTGTATTTAGGATAGGAATTTTTCTGTATTTATTATGTGATTGTAAAATGTATCAGTATTTGCGATAGCAGAGATATAAAATGTTGCCAGAAAAGAATAATATCGTCAATTTGCAAAGAAATGTTAATAGTCAGCAATACTATTTAAGCACAATGCATTATGTATTCTTTGGTCTTCTCTGTTCAGAAGTCATTGCGGTAGGACACTGTGAAAGAGTTTTTTACGAATGTGTAGACTTCTTTTGTCTCTGTCTGGACTTAGCCGCCATTAGACGATGCGTTACGAATTAATGTGAGTTGTATTGTTGTTTGATCTAAATATATTAGAGTTTATCAAAAGTGTGAATTATTTATGTAAATTAGCTTGCCCACGTCATCTATAAAATTTCTTTAAGAATTTTTCAGCATTTTTAGCGGTGTTGCTGGGCTGTGCCGCGACCAACAATAGCAGAGGCGGCATATTTAAAAAATTATCAAACCCGTAAATCGGGAACAGATGCATAAAAATCAATAGTGAATTAAGAAATTGTTCTTCTTTTTCAATGATCCTGTGGCTGATAAAATTTGAATTAATTATACGTTTGTGCATTCGTAGGCAGATGGTTAATGTTAGTTAACATTGAAATTTAAACAGTTTGGTTCTTTAAAATAACTCAAATGCATAGTGAAGTAGGTTTGATCAGTGATAAATGTCGGCTTGGCAATAATTAAAACATTTTCTGCTGATAGAGATAATCTTGTGTTCTATGGCTAGTGCCGGGATAAAATTCAGTGAAAATATTTAACAAAAAACCCACTGCATCTGGAAAGTGTATGCCAAGGCCGAATGATTTAAAGGACTCAATTCTCAACCTAATATTCTTAACCAGTTCATATGAGTTCACGTAAATATTATTTTTTCTTTAAATGTACGTAATTCTTAAGAAAGTAAAAATTTTTATTACCACACGAAAATAAGAGAGTGGTTCTACAACAAAGTTCGCACGAAAGAAAATTAACTTAAAAGCAAAAGATAAAATTTATTATTCTTCTTTAACGAAATAGCGACGATTTCGTTAAATTGGCGCCCAACGTGGGGCTCGAATATGCAGTGGCCACTAAATACCCGTGAGATAACTAGGGAATTAATATAGTCGAACTCTGTTGCAGAACATTTAATAATTTTTGTATGTATTGCATAACCAATATTGTGTGGTAATACCTGTGTATGATTTTTTGCATGAGAACACTATGTACCCAGAGGCAAGCTGAAGAAGAGAGCTCAATATTTCGAAAAATTAATTACCTACCACAATATCAGGGGGCAGCTGCACCCAAGATAGATCACCAAAAGGTAAAGCTACAGTGTAGTTGTCCTGTGGGTAGTAAAGTAGCCTCAGTGCAGTGTTCTCGGATCATTAGTGGTGTGCTTGTTGTTAGTACTTTGTTTTAAAATAACAGGACATTTAGGTAGTTAGTCATTGTAGTATATAGTAACTGTGTATTAGTTAATGTCCATTTCTTGTGTGATTATGTCAGTGAAACCTGAGTGTTAGGATATTTAGTTCAGATTTTATTTCTTTTGTTTACTATGGTTAGATTGCGTAGTCAGAAAGATATCAACATGGATAATGAGCAACAGTCAGTAAGTAGTGATACCGAGTTGGAAAGTGGGACACAAAGTAATGTTAGTGACGTAGTTCAGGAAGTACAATGTGAGAATCTGGGGGCAGAAGGACAAGAAATGTTGCCACTGCCACCCAGTGATTCAGTTGATAGCGGAAATACTGTGCCATCCGCAAGCACTGGACACGGACCAGAGAGTGGTGTGATGTCAGAAGTGCAATCATTAAGAGTTATGTTCGAGCGCATGCTCAATTTCCAAGCTGAATTTGTACATATGCAAGCAGAGCGTGACCAGAGATTGGTAGCTGAATTTGCATGCAAACAAGCAGAACGCGATAAAGAACGTGATGCTAAACAAGCAGAGCGTGATAAAGAACGTGATGCTAAACAAGCAGAGCGTGACCGACGCCTGCATGAGAGGGACTTGCAGTTGATGCAAACTTTAGAAGTTATGCAAAGTGAGCTTGTTAGTTTGAAACAAAAATATGAAACCATACCCAAAACAGTGCATGAATTAAGCGAAAGAGTAGACAGTATTCAAGTGGCTAACGCCAATATCGTAGAGGAAATTAGTGTCCTGACTAACAGAGTCGAGCAATTGGAAATTAACACAACTCAAGTAATTAAGGACAAAGTGATCGAACAAGTGCACAAAGTAGAAAATGAAGTCATAAAAGAAATAGATCAGAAAGTGCACGCCGCAATTGAGGCCAGAGATGTGGGCTCAAGTGCGGATGTGCAGGATCTAAAAAAGATAGTGCACAAAGACATTCCGCTGTGGCAGCGGAGTGTGGACCGTCGTCTCGCCGAGATGGAGCTTAGCTTGCGGCATGACGAGGCACAGGCGTATGTCACGCCAGCCAGGTCCAACAATGATAAGCATATAAATACTGCAGTAAAAAATTGCGACAGCGAGACAGAACAGGCAACAAGTGTAAGCGAAACAAATAAATGTCATTCCAAAGTAGTGATTGAAGAAAGCTTGATTAGGAACCGACAGTTTCAGATCTTTACAACGGAGAAGAAATCTGTTCACCCTGTAGTGTTTATCAAGGGATTTAGAAACATTTTGCCTAGCGTTTGGAGTCATACCCAGAAAATACAGTTCGTTAGGTCTTACATACAAGGAGATGCTGCATTATGGGCAACCGAAGCAGCTGACAGTTGTGATACGTATGAGCAATTTGAAAAAGCATTCTTGGCCAAATATTGGTCAACATGTATCCAGGAGAGATTACGGAAGGAGGTATATAATCCAGAGCCGTATTCTCCACGACTAGGCAATTTGCGAAAATATTTCGAGAAGTACATTAATAAGACCCGTTACTGGGACGAACAGATTTCATCCCGGGATTTGATCAGGCTTTTGAAATCACACTTGCCGATACATGTAAAGGAAAAACTTATACACGTGCCCGAAAATGATATGGAACATTTCTTGTCTGTTCTGGACTCAATTGACCTGATTCAGGAGGACGTTAAGGCAGCCTCTGAACAGGCTAGAAGTAACGGAAATGGTTATAGAAATGGTAGAAATAACACGCCTCCACCAAGTAATGGAAACGGCGGAGGTAATAATAGGAGACAAGAGTATGCACAAAACGGAAATAGAGGTAGAGACCGGAACGGCAATAGTCCACCGGTGAATAATGACCGGAAAAGGAGGTTCGATGACCGGTATGAAACAGGCCCACCAAGCAATAGTAGATGGAAAAATGCCAGGGGGCCGAGCAACACTAATACTTATAATGATGCAAACCGAACTTGGCCGCAGAACCAGAGGCCCAGTCCGGACTGGCAAAACAGTGATAGATATGACAATAACCGACCGCCACCACAAAATGCGCCAATTGCGCAACCGTGGCGGCCGACGCAACACAACGTGCACATAGTGGAGGTCAGTGACACAGAGCAGCCACGCCCATCCACTAGCAATAATTCAACAAACTAGATGCAGCCGAGATACGCTCTCCATCGTCGGCTGAGGTTTGGAGTGAGAGCAGCCCGACACAGAACAAAACACCGAACAACATCTGTATCCTTAGGTATAATGACGGGGTACAGATGGGAGATGAATTAATAACTGAACCATCCACGTGCATAAAGGAGCACAAAGACAAAGTACAAACGATAATAGGGGTCAAAATTAATAATATTGATGTGCAAGCGGTCGTAGATACAGGTGCTACTGTCAGTGTTATGAGTATGGACTTATTCAAAGTACTGGGGAAGGAAAGGCGTATGCTGACTTTTCCCGTGAATAATTGTAAAGTCACTGGAGCCATAAGTGCACAGCGACAAATAATTAAACTCCAAGTGCGGGTAGAGATGTATTTAGGGGATGAAGCCATAGCGTGCTCATTCCTGGTAGTAAAGGGTTTAAAAGTAGCCTGCATTTTGGGGGTAGATTTTTTTAAGAGAAAGGGACGCAATAATCGACCTTTCTCGGGGAAAATTAAGCTTGATGAATGCTGGTAGGAGAATAGAATTGTCCATGCTCAGATCTGAAGAGGTACCTGTACCTAATTGTAATGCTATTAACATAAAGTGTAGGAATCAGTCGATACTACATTTAGACAATCATTGTCTAGGACAGAATCTCTATTATCCTGACGTACAAGGTGATCAATTAAAAGCAAATGTGGACGCACTTGTGAACAAAGTATCACAGTCCGAAAATTTGAACTCTATGCAACAGCAGGATTTGGTACAGTTATTATCTAATTATGCAGATGTATTTTCAGAACGATCAGGAATTGTTGAGGGATATCAGTACAATATCGAGGTGAAGCCTCACAAAACTTACTGTCGAGCCTCATACTCCATTCCTTGGCCCAAGAAGGAAAAAGTTTTTTTACGAACATTTGGAGAGTTAAATAAATTTTTCAGGTTATACATTGCATATAAGCACAGAAGATAAGAAAGGCAGGGTGCAACCTTACCAGATGCGCTCAGAAAAGGAAAGAAAAATATAATCGACATGTGACGAATAACCAAAAATTTAGTGTTGGGGACTTGGTACTCTTACGCAATCATCCTAAGTCCTCGGCATCCTTGAAACAGAATAGCAAGTGGCAATTGGTGTACAAGGGACCTTTTAGAGTAGTAAGTGTGCCACATGAGTGTAGCTATCTCTTAGCAGATCCCCACTCAGGGAGAGTACGGGGACTGTATCCGTGTAAGGATGTAAAAGCATTCCTACAGTAAAAGACTAATAGTCATATGTGGACACCATTCTTTTGTAAATAATGAACATTAATGATGTGTGATCTTTAGAGATAATGTACTAGTGTAGAAGTGTTTAGTTATAAGAATATGATTGACTTTCTCATGTGTATGGATATTTGTGTTACGTACCCTTTTAATTTGTGTTATCTAGAACATGCTCTAAATGTTTGCACAGATAATCTGATTAGTGCAATTATTTGTAGTGTTAAGCTGTGACAGAGTTCAATCAAAAAGAACATTTTAGTAATGATTAGTTAGTGTACTACATAATTTTCTATGTGCCCAAATTTGAAATATTTCTTGGCACAATCTTTTCTATTATGTGTATGTATGTATATATGTGTAGTTGTCAGATTGACAGATTCGAACCCAGAATAATATCAATAATATGAGGCCCTGAGAACTTTATTATCCAACCAATGTTATTAGAGAAAATAATGCACCCAGTAGTGACCCGAGGGCACCACGGGAGGCAAACTTGTTGCAAATTTATGTAATGCAAAGTTACGCACAAAGAAGCTTCAATTGAAGCATGTGCAGATTCAAACAGTAAAAAAGAGCTAGCCAGATACAGTCCAAGTCAATTTTTGCCTACAGAGACTACACTGTAGTTACGTAGGACGTTGATAGTAAAGTGTGACATGAGTTCAAAGGAGTTATTGAACAATATGCCTGAATCCGGCTGGAATGCACAAATAAAATCTACTCGAACACGAATATAGATGACTTTGGGCAAACTAATACGAATTTTTAATATTTTGTTACCATGTACGCAAATATCACACCTTGGTAAAGAGTTACGAATGTGCTGTTACAAAAAAAATTGTACAGCGGACATTGTAAATAAAAATAAAGGAACTTAAACAAAAGTGCAGTATTGTGCGGCAGAGACAGACAGTGACTGTTAAACCTGCAGCAATACGTCACGGAATAGTTGAGTATAAGTAAAAAAAAAAAAACTGTATCATCGCCGTGTGTGCAAGTGGACAAGGAACTAGCACGACACGAACAGTGAACCGATAACGGACGGTGGATCAAATTAGTGTCAAACTTTAACTCTTTGTGTGTCAAGGGACGCTAGGAAAGCACATTGACTACAGAGATACATTTTGTCCTAAGGTGAAAACTTGCGTGTGACTAATGACAAGTCATGACATGGTGAAAAATATTGTATGCCCATGAAACGTGTTACTGTGACAACGAAACATTGTGCAAACCAGACTAGTGAAGGCCTACTGAGTAATAACTGCCACTAACTGTGTGCGTTCTTTCCCACAGCAGGAAAAATGCCTATAAGGATAGTACACTGTTTCTGAACTTGTTGCATGTTTCCTGGAGCACTGCAAGAAGACGTCGCACGGGCGAGCGGATATCCAACGCGCATCCGGCTACATCAGCTATGCAGCGGCCGCAGCAGCCCGTAGCAGACCAGACAGACAGCCACGCCCCTCCGCGCCGTAGTTGTCAACGCCGGGGGCGGTGACCTACACGGAGTCAGCGCGCCGCGCCGAGCGCCGCTCAACAATCACTCCGCACCGCTCACCAAATACAGCATTATTGATTTTTTTTATGTTCACATAAACTGAATAACATGTCAATGACTTCATTTCGATAAACATTGAACATTTACTATGTATGTCTGTAAGTGATATATCCTAGGACAAGTGACCTTGTAGTGTATCACAAGAATAATAGTGTCACGCACAAAAACTCCCGTTGAACTGTATGTGACTGTGATATTGTGTAATTGTGTAACCGTTTGTGACGAACTGCTAATTTAATTCAAATGAATAACTGCTAAAGAGACAATATTGACCATGAACCAACTGGGATGGCTGGGCTCCGGCACAGTTTTGCCCAGGTTTCCTGTTTGCCTACGCCCAAATGGGGGAGCCATGAACTTATATAACCCTGGGACTAAATAAAAGAGCCATTCCGTAAAATATACAAGTGTAAAGAACGTTACTGGCACCATTGCGTCAAAGTGTAAAAACTCTTTGCCAAATGCTGCCAGGGGGCAATGTAACGTTCCCTGGCAAACTCACGTTATTAAAGAACAAGAGTTTATTTGTACCATATACGCCGCTCTGGGCAAGTTGTATATATCGCAATTATTGAACAAAAATATTACTGAATGTGGTGTAAAAGACATTTGTTATTCTCCTTATATTTTTTGTTGTAATATTTCTCTGTATTTAGGATAGGAATTTTTCTGTATTTATTATGTGATTGTAAAATGCGTCAGTATTTGCGATAGCAGAGATATAAAATGTTGCCAGAAAAGAATAATATCGTCAATTTGCAAAGAAATGTTAATAGTCAGCAATACTATTTAAGCACAATGCATTATGTATTCTTTGGTCTTCTCTGTTCAGAAGTCATTGCGGTAGGACACTGTGAAAGAGTTTTTTACGAATGTGTAGACTTCTTTTGTCTCTGTCTGGACTTAGCCGCCATTAGACGATGCGTTACGAATTAATGTGAGTTGTATTGTTGTTTGATCTAAATATATTAGAGTTTATCAAAAGTGTGAATTATTTATGTAAATTAGCTTGCCCACGTCATCTATAAAATTTCTTTAAGAACTTTTCAGCATTTTTTAGCGGTGTTGCTGGGCTGTGCCGCGACCAACAATAGCAGAGGCGGCATATTTAAAAAATTATCAAACCCGTAAATCGGGAACAGATGCATAAAAATCAATAGTGAATTAAGAAATTGTTCTTCTTTTTCAGTGATCCTGTGGCTGATAAAATTTGAATTAATTATACGATTGTGCATTCGTAGGCAGATGGTTAGTGTTAGTTAACATTGAAATTTAAACAGTTTGGTTCTTTAAAATAACTCAAATGCATAGTGAAGTAGGTTTGATCAGTGATAAATGTCGGCTTGGCAATAATTAAAACATTTTCTCCTGATAGAGATAATCTTGTGTTCTATGGCTAGTGCCGGGATAAAATTCAGTAAAAATATTTAACAAAAAACCCACTGCATCTGGAAAGTGTATGCCAAGGCCGAATGATTTAAAGGACTCAGTTCTCAACCTAATATTCTTAACCAGTTCATATGAGTTCACGTAAATATTATTTTTTCTTTAAATGTACGTAATTCTTAAGAAAGTAAAAATTTTTATTACCACACGAAAATAAGAGAGTGGTTCTACAACAAAGTTCGCACGAAAGAAAATTAACTTAAAAGCAAAAGATAAAATTTATTATTCTTCTTTAACGAAATAGCGACGATTTCGTTAAAAGTGGAACCACCATAAATTCTGATGGATATGTGACGACACTGAAGAAATTTCAACATCGATTGAGTGGTGTTCAACCACATCGGCAAAAGCAGGATGTTTTGCTGTTGCACGACAATGCATGGACACATGTCAGTCAAAAAACCATGGAAGCGATCACAAAATTCAGATGGACAACACTGAAACACCCGCCTAACAGTCATGACCTGGCTCCATGTGACTATCATCTCTTTGGGAAACTGAAAGACTCTCTTCGTGGAACAAGGTTTGAAGATGATGACTCCCTTGTGCACACTGCCAAACAGTGGCTCCAACAGGTTGGTCCAGAATTTTACCGTGCAGGTATACAGACACTGGTTCCAAAATGGCGTAAGGCAGTTGAGAGGGATGGAAATTATGTTGAGAAATGAAAATATTGTTCCTAAATGATGTATCTACACACTGTAAAACTTTCAAACATGTAGAATAAAAGATGGATTAAAAAAAATAGTGTGCATTTCTTTTGGAGTGACCCTCGTACTATTGAACAGCAAAATCAAACAGAGCCACACTTAAAGCAGATCCTTGAGGGGCATTATTCTCTTGCTCGAATCGCTCAGAATGAGCATAATCGACACAATGCGGAAAACAACATCCGGAAATGAAGGACCACACGAAGACTCGTAGTTGTCATCAGAAGCGTCATTAGTGAAGCTGCCCCAGGATATGATGCTTCCAAGTAGTGTCGTAGGTCATCTCAGGATCGGAGAAAATGCCAATCAAGTGCAGTCTAATTAGGAAAGACTTGTATTTCCGCCTCCAGCATGGCGAGGTTGTCGAGGGTTGAACGATACATCTGAAACCCACACTGGGAGCGACTAAGTAGATACCGCGATCCTAGGACCCAAGTCAGACGGTGGTTGATCCTGTGTTATAGCGTCTTTCATATGCAGCTTGTGCGTGCAATGCAACAGTAACTGCTGGGTAATGTGCGCCTCCTTCGACGAATCAGGAAAATCGCCAGTTAACCAAACTTTATCAAAAAGGGACAGGAAGATTTACTCTGCATCCCGTGTGAGACACTGTAACTTCTTGTATGGGATTCGATCTCCACCTGGTGCAGTCTCCTTGACCCGAGACAATGCACACTCAAACTCCCACATAGAGAAGCGGCAGTTGTAGTCCTTGGTGCTGGTGGATGGAAATCCAGACCACATCACTCCATTAACTCTCTATGGCAGCGGAAATCTGGATCCAGATTTCCAGTGCCAATGACCAAACTGAAGTACAATCCATTGCCTGTGCGGTGTCCTCAGGCATAAACTGGACACATCCTTGCCTCAGTACACACGAGTTACAGACGCTGAGACATTTGCCAGATATCCTCCTTATGGCTTCACATACCTTTCAACAGCTACTCGAACTATTTATCGACTACGGAAACATTTGTCAAGACCTCTTCATGCTCTCCTTGATTGCACTTCATGCCTTTGCCCTCGCTACCCAAAAGGCTCCAAAGTTCATAGCTGACAGTTGGCATTCTAACCGTCGCAAAGCTATGCATCTAACCTTAACTGTGGAACGGCAGTCACCGTTGCGCCAAGGAATATGTCGCTTCTGAAATCTGCCTTAGGACTTTAGGATATATGCATCAGCAGCACGGTGGATCACAATAGTAAGGCAATCCACCCAGTCTTGGACATTATCTCGGTTTTCAAAAAAACGAAATTGGCTGTACAGTGTCCCGTTTGCTCTGCCGTGCATCCACTGCCGTTTTTTCCTTTCAGGGTCAACTCTACGTGAGATATGGATCCAGATAGGAAAGTGTCACCTGAATGCAAGTCATCGACCGCTTCCCAGTGGGCAGCGATTATAAAGGTAGGACGATAGAAAGCAAGGTCTACGGCCGAGAATGACGCTATGGCAATGCTAAAATGCATGCTACCACCAGATTTAAGAAGGCGTAACTCTGATGACATAATGCAGCTTTCGACAACTCGACCCTGGGGCTGGATGGTTTAGATTCTCATAGCACATTATATGCATTAACATTAAAAATTGTAACGGCGAAAGGAGTGTGCACTAAGGCAGCAACTGCCTGAATAGCTGTTTGGAGATGGGCAGAAGTGGAGTGGTAAGTGTCCTTCACAAAACAGCCTCTCCAGTTTTAAATCTGTCTCCACCGAGGTCATCTTATCGATGGAGGCTGAATTTCCTGTGTACAAGTCTGTCGCTGCATTCAAAACGCGTTTCCTGAAGAAACGAAACGCAGCGGCCTCCCTTGTGCCAACAGTTTCAGCTCCTCCCTGTGTGTTCTGTGCCCATTAAGGTACCATTGAAGCACAGGAGCTATTTACTTGGGATATTTATGTTTTCCTCTTGCTCTTCTGCGTGTAAGAGAACCGCTTCAGAAGGCAGACATTTGGGAGGACTCGAGGGTTCAGTTAGGCTGGTTTCGAAGCTCATAGCAGAGTCTTCGTCCTCGGAATGTTTCTGTATCCGACCGTCCATTCGCTTGATTCCGTCTTCTTGGCATACGCTGAGCCTTAGTCTTCTCCATCAGATCTGATGACACCGATGTAGGCTGAGGCAAACAAGATTTCAGCAATGGCCCTTTCAGAGGGGCAACTAAGACAGGGGCTGAAGCACTGCTTGTCAGTAGAATTCGCGTGGTACCAATAACAGTTTCATCTGAATTGTTGCTTCAGCAGGTGCAGGTGCATTTGCAACAGTGTTTCTTGGTATCATAATCCATAAGTGACATATCGGTGGAAACACTAACTGTTGCAGGTTTCTTCGTTAGTGCTGCAGCAAACGATGTTGAACAGGTTGCAGGTTGAAGAGATTTGTTCATCTTCTTCGCATCTGCGTAGGATATGCGCTTAGTCACCTTCAATTCATGAATTTTTCTTCTTTGAACACCATACACTCTCTCTTCCAAGCGGACTGCGAGACAGAAGAACTGACACAAAGTTCAAGGAAACTATACGCAGTTCTTACAGGGTGACCGGACACAGCACACTTACCAAACGTAGCTTGATCTTCACACCCCATACTGTTGTGCTCAAAGTTCTGGCACGTGGAACAAAATGGCTCTGAGCACTATGGGACTCAACTGCTGAGGTCATTAGTCCCCTAGAACTTAGAACTAGTTAAACCTAACTAACCTAAGGACATCACACACATCCATGCCCGAGGCAGGATTCGAACCTGCGACTGTAGCGGTCTCGCGGTTCCAGACTGCAGTGCCAGAACCGCGCGGCCACTCTGGCACGTGGAACACCTCATAGGGTTGGGGAAGATGTAAGCGGAGCAGACACGGACGGAGGATCACCGTAGAGAAGATACGGGCTACAAATGGGGAAATCCACTGAGATAAGCGACTGTGACAAAGGGCAGATTATTATTACACAGTGCCTGTGAACGAGTACCTCGAAAGCGGTGAAGTTAGTCGAATGTTCACGTGCTACTGTCGTGAACATCTACGGAAAGAGGTAGAAGGACAGTGAAACTACCACTAGGTGTTAAATGGCTGGACGTCCATGATTGTTCA
This sequence comes from Schistocerca serialis cubense, assembly GCF_023864345.2. Lineage (NCBI taxonomy): Eukaryota > Metazoa > Arthropoda > Insecta > Orthoptera > Acrididae > Schistocerca > Schistocerca serialis. The sequence goes on along the minus strand of NC_064641.1, from coordinate 466,544,045 downwards.
CAGGACGTGGGGTTCGGAGGCTTGTCTGTTCTGTAAAGTAAGATAGATGGTGATCCGTGGCACCTCCGCCGAAAGAGCATCATGCTGGTACATGCACAATTATTTCGGAACATATCGTTCATCGTACATTGTTGAACATGGAGCGTCGCAGCAGATCAGCCCTACGTGTTCACATGTTGACCCTACATCGTCAGTTACGATTGTAGTGGGCACGGGATCATCGAGAGTCGACCGTCGAACGTGTCGGCTCTTCGGTGAATCATATTTTTGCTACAGTATGTCGATGGTCGTCTCCACAAACGCCGTCATCGAGGTGAACGGCAGCTCGAAACGCGCAGCGCGCCACGTACGTAGGATGGTGAGAGCAGTACTATGCTATGGGGGTCATTCTCCTGTGCTCGTATGGGACCTGTGGTAGTAATCGAAGACACGCTGACCGTTCGGAACCACCTGCATTCCTAGATGCTTGATGTCATCCCAGACGTCTACGTCATCTTTCAGCAGTATAGCTTTCCGTGTCTCAGATACAGAACCATATTAAAGTGGTTTGTGGAGCATTATAGCGAACACGTGTTGACGTCTCGGTGACCAAATTCCCCTGATGTAAATCCTTTGGAATCCATATGGGTAGCTATCAGACGCCGTCCTCACGTATGCATACCAGCGGCCCGTTATTTACGCGAATTAAAAGACCTGTGCGTAGACATGTAATGCCACAGACATCCGCAAACCTACAAAAAACTGTCGGATCCCTGAAACGCAGCAGAATCAGTGATGTCTTTCTTTCCAAAGACGGATAAACAAGCTTCTTATCAAGTGGTCATAATGTTTTGGCTCATCAGTGTACACAGCTTCAGAATTATTAAATTGCGTTGATGATGAATTAGACAATCAATATAAAACAATTCTCCGTGATAAATGCTTTTCCCTAGTGGCAGACGAATTTACAAGTGTTTCCAACCGAAGCGAACTGTCTTTGCTAGTTCATTATGTTGCGCCGACTCTGTCTTTTGAGGTGAAACAAAGATTTTCAAGCCTGGTTGATGTGAAGAGTACTACAGCTGAATGCATATTCACAGCAATTGATAATCAACTAAAGAAACGACAACTTTCTTACGGCAAATCAGTAATATGCTCTTTTATGGTGCTGCCAGTTTTAGTGGTTTGGTCATTGGGGTCCGCCCTCAGTTATTAGAGAAAAAGGGACAGGAGCTGACATACATTTACTGCAGAGCTCACGTTTTGTCATCTGCTGCCTCCAACTTTAGGATTAATGCCCTAAAATAAAACGCACGTGACATATTGTTAAGAACATTTACAAATTTTTTCATGCTTCTCCTAAAGGAGAAAATATATTGCATAATTTCTGTGTACCTAAGAGAACTTTTCTAAAAAATAAAAGAAGCTGTTAAACTCAGCTGGACTGAGTACCTATCGCACACTTCAGCCTATACTCCTAAGCCACAAGTCGATTATGGTAGCATGTGGATATATACACAAGGATGGTGCGAATTTAGTAATTTTAGAAGAAGATATCTTCTTATGAATGATGAGTGGCCATTTCATTGTAGATTTACTGATTTTGCAAAATACATTAAATGCCGTCTCGAACTTAAGCAGAGTAATGCAATAACAATCACTGAAAATTTCACAGCCCCCTGCACTTGTTTAGAGAAGTCTGGAACATTTAAAATACATCGACTGCCTTTGCGATTGGAACGGACACTGTGCGGAAGATGAAACACTAAAAGAATTAAGAAACTACAAACAGACACAACAAAGTTACGGAGCTGTTCACGGAGCACAAGAAACAAAGCATGAAAAGGTAAGGAAATTTGTGAAAAGTATGAATAACGAAACAGACTAACGGTTGAATAGCAAGGCTGTGTGAGTGATAGAGCTAAGTGCGTATTAGGAAGACTTAAAAGCATTTCAAGAATTTACTGATAATGACTGTAAGGAACAGTGCTTCACGTTAGTACTTTAAAAAGTTCTCGCTCTTACATCAAACTAGTGTTCTTTTAGATATGTTGCTCGTAATGAATCAGAAGATTCATCTTCTGATGTTATTTCTTTTATCTTAATGGCCGACATCGCCTATGAAGCACTAAGGGCACTCGCTGAATGTGTGCTGTGCATTCCCGTTTCCACTTTCCACGTAGAAAGGTCATTCAGCATAAATGAACAGGGTGATGACAAAATTAAGAACTATATGGGCAATTAAATGAAAATGAGACAGATGGAAAAAAGTAAGTAAACTGTTTATTATTTAAAAATAAAAATCGCCTTAGAAGTTAATAGGTTTATCCTACTGTGAGACAAAATGGTCAATGCCTTCATGGAAAAATGTTTGAGGTTGCCTACATAATCACTATTGTACCCAGGCTTGCACCTCTTTCTCCGAAGCAAATCGACGGCCGCGAATGTTTTTCTTCGGGGCACGAAATATATGGAAATCACATGGGGAGAGATCGAAACTGGAAGGAGGATGTGTAAGGGCTCCCCAGCGAAACATTAGCAGCGTAATTGGAAAAATAGGCACGCCAACTCCGGGAAAGCAATGATGACCTTTTCTCCGACTGCAAGTGGCCGCTGTTCATTGATTTAAATATGAAGAAAAAGTAATTTGTCAGTTCAAAACAGGAACACCCTCTATTAGCTGAATGGTAGAAACAGAAATGCTTAAAATTTAAGTCACTTCTTAGAATCTTTTATGTATCATTTTGCGCAGTACTAAATCAGTCAACGACTTAATTGATAAATATTTCTCTGTTGAATATTATTAATTATGTTTCCAAGAGGAACGACAGAAAAAAGTGTACTGCATTTATTACTGCACAATAATTTCTATTTTCGAACCATTCCGGGCAGTCATCGTGTTGTTGCGGAGAGACGTACGTCACAAGAAAGAAACATTGTCTGCATGCTCAATAGCATTAGTATTTCGGGATTTTAACTGTCTTATTTAAAATTGAGTATCATTCATAAGCATCTATGAGATACGAAAATTCAAAGTTAAAGGGACTTCTGAATATATTCAGTCGCTCAATTTCTGTATGGATCGCTGTTACAGTAACTACTCAATTACGAAATTTAAATTTAGGTTTGGTTGATAAATACCTTTGGCGATTCGTAGACCTTCTCCAAGTGGATAATGTTTGGATGCGTAATGAGGCGCAAGATTCTAATTTCTCGATCCACCAACTTCATTCCAGGGTACTTGGCCTATAATGAAAGATACGCGCTTTTTTTAGCCACTGTGAATTTACGATAATAGTCTACATAGCAATTATGAAAGGCAAGAAATAAAATGTAAAATAAAAAAGGAAGAAATAAAATATTAAATTATTGTAAAGCAACTGCCATCGCTTGAATCTAAGCTACTTTTCCGTATAGTGATCGTCATTTTCATTGCTCTCAAGCTGCGCAAGCTTCATGAGAACAATTTTCAAAATGTGTTTTAAAAAATGGAATCAGTTCTAGTTCCAGAACATAATAAAACAAAAAAAGAAAAGTAAATTTCTTCATCTCGTTATCATAGGATAAATTGATAAGGAGAGCAGTCAGCATTCAAAATGTAAGTAACAGCGAAAGAGAAAAATTTATTCGTGCATTTACACTGTAGGGTGCCACTGTGTGTGTGTGTGTGTGTGTGTGGGCGCGCGCGCACCTTGAAATCGCCTGAAGAATGAGTTCACACGACTATGTATCAAAAAATAAGACATATATTTGTCTACACATGGTGTCCCACCTGACTCTGACACCGAAACGAAACAAAACGTGAAAACTGCAATTGGTCACGGAAGCATCTACTCTGGGGCTCACACAATGGGTAAGAATGCACAATCCATAAACGTGAACAAACATCGCCTTCAGTACAAAGTTACGTTCTTTTTTTTTTTAAGTGGTACGTCTTTCTTTCTTTTTTTTTTTTTTTTTTTTTTTTTTTTTTTTTTTTTTTTTTTTTTTAATGAAAACTAAATATACACTTAATGACGACTCATATATTCTGAAATACGTGCCACAGTTTATGCCGTAATGAATGGACCAAGTGTTGCCTGTTGTAGGCATCGGGGCAGTGCAGATCACCCGCATTGCGGCATTACAGCGTTACAGCAAAAGCTGTGGTATCGTTTCCATTAATTACAGTCTACGTATTTGAGAAGGTATGAGGTTCAGAGAAGTGAAACTACGTCTGCCATCACTAATTGTACGTCTAGCTTTCATTTCAGTAGAAAAACCATTCATGTGCTATTTAAAACAACGTAACTCTGTGTTGAAAGTCATATTTGTTTACTTGTGGGAATCTGACATTTCCGCCCATTGTGCGAGTAGTTGACATAGGAGCATCCCTAGCCAACTACATTTTTCACATTTTGTGTCATTTCGGAAATATATGAGGTGGCAAAGTTAAGTGGGACATCCTATATATATATAATTGTGTACGTATTTAAACATTTTCACACTTTTTCTATTTGTCGTAGGTAATGGTTTCCAAATGAAAGAAACTATTCGAAACTAGTCACCAGCAAAAAAATATTATATGCATCTGTCACAGAAACCTTAACTAATTATTTATAAATAAATTTTGTTGCCGATCCTGATACCAATGCAAAACTAGAGTTGTACAAATTTAACCTCTATTCTTTGCTTCTGCTACACACAGTCCAACTGTTTTAAGATCTTGTTGGATTTCCTGCATACATTGTCCTACTGTCTTCTTTCTAAGATTTCTCCTCACAAGCTGCTGTAAAATCCTTTTTCCTTTCAGTCTCAAGACGTGAAAGAAATAAGAGATTCTTTTCTTCTTCATTGTTTTCAGGCTGGGTTCATCTCTCGATAGAGAGTTACATTTCAAACGATTCTCCAGAGTCTTTCACCCTGATTTTTATTTATTTACGTAAGTTCTAATGATTCTTCGTTCAGTTTTGAGGAGCCGATTAGTTCTTCTTCCATAGTTCGCAAGAATAAGTGGTTTCTGTGAGGGTTATGGTATTATTTTGTTTGATCTAAATGTCTAACGACAAACATTTCTTATTATTAGTTGAGGTAGTTAGAAATTGAGCTTTTTTCATTTTTTGTTCTATTTATCCACATTTTTTAAGTTATGCTTGATTATTTTCCCAAGATATTTAAACTGTAGAGATATGTCAATTTTTAAATTATTGATGAAGATTTTAATTATACACAGGGATTTGCTAAGCCTGATCTCAGTTTCCTAAAAGTATAATTGTTATCCTATGTTGAAGGTGTTTTTTACGGAGGCTGATTGATTGGGCACGAACTGCTTCCACGTCAAGAGCTAAGATAGCTGAATCAAGCAAAAACCATATAGTTCATTTCTACTGAGGGTTTTGCACTAATTTTGATTTGAGATGGGTTTCCTTTTAGCAAAATATTTATGATGTAAATCAGGGCTACACTGAAAAGCAGTAAGGATAATCATTTACTTTATCTATGATCAGTTTTTATTCTGAAAGCGTTTGACATTTCTTGTGTGAACATTACTTTGTAATCTGTGTTGCTTAAGGTTAATTCAATGATTTATTGTTAAGTTGGGATGAGGAATGTGAGATTTGAGGATTTTTAAAAGTGTGTATATATGAGTGCTATGAAACGAAAAGCTGATTATTTCTGTACTTGTAATATTCCATTATTACTTTCAGGCTGAGAAACTGGTCTCGGCAGCTCCTGTATGGGAGATTCTCCTTGGTATTCTCCAAGTCATAGTTCCAGAGTGTTTTTGGTCTTGTTGTAAACTGTACGGTAAAAGATTCTGTATGTGAGTCCAGAAATGTTACACATCTGTAATTATCTAACTTTCAAATAGTTGTGGATTATTTCTGTGGTTCAGTGTTCTGGATTTTTCTCTGTTATCCACAACTGACTAGATATTTTAGGAGCTTTATGATTGCAGGCTTTCCTGCACTTTTGCAGATTCTTGCACAGATCAATTCTTCACAACACATTTGTGATTATTTAGCTTTCTGATTATATATAAAATTTTAGTATTTCAGGGATCATTAACATCAAAGAAGCTGGAACTCCTTCTTGTCACATACTTAGAAAATGCCACACCTGAAATTCAAAGAATCGGAGCCAGCATGAAAAATTTTGAGAATGTACAAGAAAACAGAGCCAGCAGGGCGCGGTTGGGCGTGGCAGAATGTTGACGTGGAGCTCACTCGAAGAAGCTGCTAGAACTTTCAAGACATTGGCGATGACCATATATGGTCTCACACAAGGGCTCGGAAGAAGTGGCCAGAAACGCCGTCGGTGAAAGAGCTACGTGGCCTACCGCATATTATAAAGACGGAGGACGTGGCGCCCGACAAGGAGTTCAGTTCAGACAGTCGATAAAAGAGGGAGCTTCGTGCAGGACAGGCTCAGAGCCTGAACGAGCAGCTTTCCCTCTGGCTCTTCTCGCGTCCGTATTTAGCTGCATAGACACATCTCCCTAGAGCGGACATCATAGACCGAAATAGTTCAATTTCATCCAGTCATCCATTGAGTTTCTGCTCAGAGAGCCTTTAAAGACTTCTGTTGATTAATCTCGATTTTTGTTCATATATTTCCTGACTAAGTTCCATAATTCCTTCAGAACATTCATTTATCCGTCTTACCGTTAGCTAACTGGACAGACGTTCCTCATTGTCTATGTCATTAAGTGTCTAAACAGCTCACTGGACACGACAGAAGTTGGGGGGGAGTGGGGGTGTATGTCCTAAACAGAAAAGTGTTGACTTAAGCATGGATGCTTTTTTATCTGTGGTGTCATATTGTGGCTGAGACAATTGCACATGTTATATTTCGATGATAGCAGCATCAGCACTTCCTTATCTCCGAGGCCATTCGGGGAATCATGACATCAGGATCATTACATCTGGCCAGTGTCAAGGCCATGGAGCGGCAGGGGAAGGGGAAACAGAAGAGACTCCAGCCCATGCCCCCTGTACCCCAGCTCTGCAGCCAAATATGAAAAAAGTATCTGGATTGCCTAAAACACAAAAAAATTTGTAATATGTGTTTGCATTATGGACTTCCAAATATTCGCTTAACGACTGAGTCATCAATCACATTGATAAATTTCATTTGAAGCTGTATATCATTCACAATCGAATACTTGAATTCTCTATAAATAATTATAAACCAACATTTGTTTGTAAATGTGAATTAGGAATTCGAATTTGTTGGAAACCAGTTCTACCTTAAAAAGTATCTCACAAATGCTGAAAGCTTGAAATAAAATCAAGTCTTGTTTCACATCCCTGTTGCTCCTGTCATGAGCTGATGGCTACACTACAAAAAAAATTAGGGCTCCTGTCACCAGCAGATGACTGCACAGCAGAAAATGAGGACAATTCGATCTTTGTACCACGATTTTCTATGAGGTTGTCCCTATCGTCAGCAGATGCCTGCACTATAGGAAACGTGAAGTGGTTGTTTGTTGTAGCATGAGTAGGTCTCACTGTCACTAACAGATGGCTCCCATGTTAAAAACACAACAACAGAGTTGTATATCAATTATTTTGCGCATATAAGATGTTGCAGTAGTCTATAATTCCTGCAAAAATACGTCTGCAATCTAAAGAAAAGTCCAAGTTAATTTCCACGAGTACACAGATTTGTCAAATTAATGCCTAAAGCGCTAGCTTTCCATCCTGATAACAGTTGACATAGTTGACATTTTAGAGGGTAGGCCTAAGAAACCAATGTCATAAAACTATTCTGACCAGGCTTATAACGGAAGAAAAATATGTATTAGGTATTACATAAAGTATTACACTAAAGAAATAGGCACACAGGCAAAATGAAAATCTGAATGTAAGTAATCAGGCATACTCTTGCTGTCAGACGCAATACATCCTCAAATTAAATATTTCCACATTTATATTGTTCTCAAGCACAATTTTAGGAGGGACACAAGTGACGTATCATATATTTGAATAGAAGAAATGTAATCAATAATAATTAATGATAGTTATTGACATTATTACAAATAGGCCTACTTTCTTCGAAGTTTGCAACCAGAACTACAGTGCCAAAGCTCTCTAAAACTTTATAGCTGTAGTATTTTCCAGAATTGCGACGTCACAATATTCTAAAAGATCTACAAAATACGTTGATAATGCGGAAAGTTGATGTTTACTCTGATTATGTAGGACTACTTGAGGTTAAACACATGAAAAAAGCTGTAAGGCTCAAGTCAGCACATATGATGTCACAGTATTCTAAAAATGTATGGTTAAATCTAACCTTTATGTTGTAGCAGTATCTAGATATGTAAAGTGCGTATTCAATCTGTGAAGTTGCGTTTTGGGAATATGGCTCACGAAAATATGAGTAATAAAATCTTTAATCAATTACATGTCACACATACATGCGCAAGACAATTGCCTTATTAGGGAAGGAAGGAATAAGGTGCTTTGTTACGATACATCACTTAAACTACAAGACGAAAGGAACTGTTTATAAAAACATGAACAAAGGTGTTAAGTGTGAGACATGTGACATTTCCAAACAAAATGTCAGAGTCAACAGGCAGGAAGTAAATGAAATTACTTACCATTTACTGCGAGACGCCTCACACTTCACATGAAAAATATACTTATAAAGAAATTAAATATTTCGACATCTAAATTGTCTGTGTATCTCACTAAACTGTATGCTTAACGTAATATAAGCATGATCTCCACGAAAATACGAGCTAAAATAAAATAGTATTAAAAGTAGGATTTCGCACACCTAGCTACCACAATGAGTCATCAAATACACCTAACGTGTAATGCATGACTGTGTATAACCACCCTCTATTGTCATTAATACTAAAAAACTGCTGCAACTGGTATTAAAGGGATGTTAATTGTTTACCTAATTGTTTACCTGTAAGCCAGTAGACAAGCAGCAGAATCGTTATTAACTGCCACACGGTAGCTACTCAGTAAGTTATTTGTTAACTGACACGACATGGAAGCAGTTGACACAGAGTAAAGTGGAGCACATCGTAAATACTGTTTGATTATGTTTAACACACGAAAGGAGTCTTGCACAGGGTCAAAATATACGACATATCCCGTTCACAGTGCAAGATTCAATTGTATCTTTCATTTGCATTCTGAATGCTATGGTATTCTATCCCAGTACATACGAGCTGTAAGTTCAGTTCTGGCTATAAAAATACAACAACCGTTTACAAAATTTAAAAAACTGACAGAAGAACAGCTTGTAACGGCAATTCGGAAGTGCTCCATAGCAGTCTATTGTCATTTTCGAATGGGAAGCCTTTCTGTATGCAGGACAAATTTTTGGGCGGTGTTCTGCAGTTTGTGTACTGGAGTAATAAGTCAGTAAGCATGGGTAATATGGTGTGTGTGTGTGTGTGTGTGTTTGGTGTTTATGGGCAGTCTACAGGAAGGTTACCAGTGCCTAGGTTCGAAAAACTATTTTGAACAGGTTTAAAATCTGTTGTGTGGAGTCAACTTCAGGGTTACCTTTGCTCATATCAACTTAACGCTTTTCCAAGAAGAAACTAGCTATTGCAGCACATTTGTGCAGATGACTATCTCTACAGATAATGTTTTTATTCTGCTGAAGTACTGTATCACTGTATATATTACCTAAGAGCCAGGGAGTGTCTTATGGTTTTAATGTTTAGTTAGTTAGTTAGATTTAACTAAATATTTCAACTAAATAGATAGGACTAAATAGTTACATTTAACTTTATTTATCATGCTGTGATTACTGTTTTAGTGTGTGTTATTGGTTTATTTTGTTAAAATATCGCACTGTGTTACTCCCAATTTAACATCACACGTTTACTTATATCTTAGAATGGAAAAACGGCGGTATTTGAAGAGAAAACATCAGTAGAAGTTATAGCAAATATCGATAGGATGGGGGTGTGCTTAGAGTAGAAATATCATGACACCTTTCTGTTATTTATTACTGCAATACGTGTTGTAGCTTTTGTTTGGTTTTATAGCAATGAAAAATTGATCACACAATGGTGTGCTTACATAGAATGTTCTGCGTTAGACATCCGACGCTATGTGTTAGGCGTTATACATTTACAGTGAGGTACTAGGTGTTAGGCGTTACCAATTAGACGTTAGGCATTAGGCGTTCAGCTTTAGGTATTGAGCATTAGCCATTGTGTGTATCTGATGTCTCATTGTGCTTGCAAACTATGTGACATCTTACAAATAATACAACTTTACCTTTGCTCGAATTTTCGTAAGGGTGTTGCTTATATTACAGTAAGCAAGCATTTTCATAAGTAATACAGACGTGAAAATTATTTTTATAATGCTTATAACTGTGGAACAGTGCAACCCGCCATGACCTGTCAATAGGCATAACCTACAGACACCCTACAAGAATTTCTAGCGATTACAATCCCTAACGTGAGAGAATGCTTTGCAATTTTTTAATAATAACTGTCCTGTGAAACTAGGATGGAGAAAACTGCTTTTAATGCAAAATGAGGTGACTTCTGCAGAAGGCTGGTCGACATTGCTATGCAGCACTTCTTCGAGTTTCAGCTGCCTTTCACGGTACTCGCACATACACCGATGCCACAGTCACCACAAAGCAGTCGACCACCTCTCCACAATTTAGCAATATGCAAGGCACTCCATCCCCTATTGTAATGTACCATAATGTAAATTTATTGGTGGACTGACACGCAGAGCTGGTCTTGTTCATACAGTAATATGCTTGCTGAAACATAGGTCATGTCACAGATATACCTTAGACATGTGGTTCCTGACTGACTGAAACGCCTAAAAAGAATATTGGTTGCACGCTTTTCATACCCGAAAGCTTCCTAGGAGTTAACTTGCTACCAGCCATGTGTAGGGCGGTCTGCATTGTTGTGTTTTGTCCTCAATACGTTGCATTATCCTGAAAATAAGTGAATTCGAATGTGTGAAACTGTTTCTTATAGTTCAAACATAGTATATATTCCAAAATCTCTCCAATCTTTGAACAATGATACTGTTGAACGTATTTCCATAGAATCAAGCGTTGTATAATACCTACTGTTGTGTATGTGTTATTGACTGCTCCATGCGACATCTTTTCGACAATATTGCAATACGATATCATACACTATAGGGAGCACATGCTATGGTAACTTCCGACGTAAACAGTTTGCTTCGGTCGTTCTATAAAGTTTTCTATGTGGGGAGTAACGTTTAATTGGAGGGAACATTTCACATATAAAATGATAGCTAAGGCCATACTTTAGTAGTTACATTAATCTTTTTCATGTTCTAAGTATTGCTTTACTGTGCGAAAATTTAAAAGACAGATAGTGGTCAGGTTTTGTAGTATTTACAGACAACGCATCGACGCAACTGTCGTCTACCCCATATTATCAGTTTTCGTGTCCATATCTCTTTTCTTGACTTCATTTCCTGACTTTTCTTTTTAGTAAACGTAACACATTAACCAAGCTTAGGGACTTGTTACTCCAGTATACAGACTGCAGAACATCACACAAAAACTGGCATTTTGCTGCATGTACAGAGTCTCTCGATTGTAATATGACAGCAGGATGCTATGGAGCGCTTCAGAATTAACAGTTACAAGTTGTTTAATCCACCAGTTTTTTAACTTACGTAAAAGTTGTTATACTGTTATTTACTTATGGTTCGCATGAGTTGGGATAGAACACCACAGAATTCGCAATCCAAATAAAGGGTATAGTAGACTCTCATAACTGGGAACAGGATGTGTCGTGTATTTAGACCCTATGCAAGTTTCCTTACGTGTATTAAACACCATCTACATCTACATCTACATCTATACTCCGCGAGCCACCTTACGGTGTGTGGCGGAGGGTACTTATTGTACCACTATCTGATCCCCCCTTCCCTGTTCCATTCACGAATTGTGCGTGGGAAGAACGACTGCTTGTAAGTCTCCGTATTTGCTCTAATTTCTCGGATCTTTTCGTTGTGATCATTACGCGAGATATATGTGGGCGGTAGTAATATGTTGCCCATCTCTTCCCGGAATGTGCTCTCTCGTAATTTCGATAATAAACCTCTCCGTATTGCGTAACGCCTTTCTTGAAGTGTCCGCCACTGGAGCTTGTTCAGCATCTCCGTAACGCTCTCGCGCTGACTAAATGTCCCCATGACGAATCGCGCTGCTTTTCGCTGGATCATGTCTATCTCTTCTATTAATCCAACCTGGTAAGGGTCCCATACTGATGAGCAATACTCAAGAATCGGACGAACAAGCGTTTTGTAAGCTACTTCTTTCGTCGATGAGTCACATTTTCTTAGAATTCTTCCTATGAATCTCAACCTGGCGCCTGCTTTTCCCACTATTTGTTTTATGTGATCATTCCACTTCAGATCGCTCCGGATAGTAACTCCTAAGTATTTTACGGTCGTTACCGCTTCCAATGATTTACCACCTATGGCATAATCGTACTGGAATGGATTTCTGCCCCTATGTATGCGCATTATATTACATTTATCTACGTTTAGGGAAAGCTGCCAGCTGTCGCACCATGCATTAATCCTCTGCAGGTCCTCCTGGAGTACGTACGAGTCTTCTGATGTTGCTACTTTCTTGTAGACAACCGTGTCATCTGCAAATAGCCTCACGGAGCTACCGATGTTGTCAACTAAGTCATTTATGTATATTGTAAACAATAAAGGTCCTATCACGCTTCCCTGCGGTACTCCCGAAATTACCTCTACATCTGCAGATTTTGAACCGTTAAGAATGACATGTTGTGTTCTTTCTTCTAGGAAATCCTGAATCCAATCACAAACCTGGTCCGATATTCCGTAAGCTCGTATTTATTTCACTAAACGTAAGTGCGGAACCGTATCAAATGCCTTCCTGAAGTCCAGGAATACGGCATCAATCTGCTCGCCAGTGTCTACGGCACTGTGAATTTCTTGGGCAAATAGGGCGAGCTGAGTTTCACATGATCTCTGTTTACGGAATCCATGTTGGTTATGATGAAGGAGATTTGTATTACCTAAGAACGTCATAATACCATCAAACAGTATTTACGACGTCCTCCATTCTGCTCTAAGCCAATTGCTTCAATGTGGTGTCGATTAACGAATAACTAACAGAACAACCGTTGCGTTGTGTTTAACAACTATTTTCTGTTTGTCTACTGACGTAAAGGTAAACGATTGACCTATGTGCATACGTCTTCAATAAGCTTCTGCGAGTCCGACAAGTACGACGCAGAAGAGCTATTTACTAGCGGGACTTAGGTGTCGCGGAATATTTTGTGTGGAATTATGTAACTCAATAGCCCATTAGACCTGTAGTACAGTTTGTGCCTCCTACGCTGGGTGTCAGTACAAGCTTTACGCCGTTCCGAATCCTATACATGAACCTGAAATATGAACAATTGTTTTGCAAATGGCTGCTTGCTGCAAGGTTGCGTAAATAAATGTAAGGTTTATGTGTGAACTATGGTGAGTGATAATTCCTGTGTAGTTCTCTTTATATAAACTAACATTAATTTGGATAAAATATCAACAAACTACATTTGTAATATTCAATTACAGCGAAAAACATGATTGGGCTTAGCAGACACATCACGTCCAGTGCAGTGACTTCACCTAAGTTGAGGTTACATTGTCTTTTGGTTGCTTTGCTTTCATGTTTACAGCTTTTTCTGCTTTCAGGACCTTTAGTAAATAAAATGTTGTTTGCTGAGGACAATGTGGCATTTAATTTTACATAATAAACGAATAATGTGTAACTTGGTAAAATATTAGTGAACTTAGTAAAATTTTGTTTTGTTTCAGGCTATAGCTACCTACTACAGAAGAGATCTTGCAGACGAAGAAATTCGTACTTAACTGGAAAATTATCAAAATGATACTGATACACCATTTGAATGAAGTGAAGGCAATGAAGATGAAATGCACTCCACGGAATAATAAAGCAAAATCTCTTCAGGCGTATGCAAACAAACAACCATGCAGTTCGCTTTTGAAGTATCTGCGCTAGCAGAATAGAAATGCGGAAAACACAAGTCCGAAAACAATTTATTGGACTGGCCAAAACGAAACAGTAACACAATCTCCGAAAGAACAACATACTCGATCCCAACTGCGGATCGTCACAAATATAAAATAACAAATAATAACAGAAAAGACCCGATTCTTCACGGGCAGAGATCACAATAAAACAATTCTGCAATGTCAAGCTGTTCGTCGACTATACCAAGTCCATCTGCAAGAGATTGGCCAGCCAGAAGAGGCGTGTGGCCGTGGCTACCGGGGCGGCAGCTCTATTTACTGCCAAACGGTGCGTCAGGCTAGCTGCGACATCTGGTAAAGCTGTTCTGCAGGCTCCGCGAACGGGTAGCGGTCCCTGACGTCCATTAGTGGGGACCTGGTGTTGTGTTGTGTTGTGGCCGCCGGTAAATGTTTGTGTTCACAACACAGACGACGTAGGTTTTCCTGGTGAATATACGCCCTGTAATGCAGGCATCCCGTGTTGGTTGGACGTGAAGTGGGATGCCGAAGCAGTAGGCGCTACGCTGTATAAAGTGGGCGGCCACAGCAACTTTCGTACAAATTATTATGGAAATGAATTATGCAGTGTATCCAAAACCCAGAAAGAGAGAACAAAGAATAAAGTAGGAGTGGTGACACTTGTACATAATTATAATGAAGGCGTGGATGACGTAGATAAAGCTGATGTGTTAGGGTCCCTTTACGAAATAGACATAATGTCAAAAAAGTACTGATAGAGTCTGTTTTATGCAGTGGTGGAAATTATCCTTTGAATTCCTATATCTCATTTTGTAATATAAAAGGGACACTTCCATTGACTGATTTCAAATGTAGAGCTGCACTTGGTCTACTCACAGTTGGAATGCAAATACCCAGAATATTGGAATGGCCCAAAAAGGATCAAAATTCTCTTTCTTCACCTCCAAGGGCAAGGAAGACAGCATTTTGGTACCAAAAGACTAGCGTTTTCAGAATACAGTATCTCACTGGCCAACATTTATCAGGTCAAGAGATAGATGTGAACTTCACTCAGGTATAATGGTTCCACGTAGATCCCATTTAAAGTGTTCAAAGAGTAATAGTTTTGTCTGTTCATGAAAGAAAGAAACATATCACCAGAAGCAATAATCTTCAGTGTACGATTATTTTCTGACTGCTCAGTCCCATAATGTACTTTGCCTGAATAGTCCTGTTGGGATTTAAAACTCGTCTGAACACTTTATACACGGTAGTGACTTCATACCATTTTTGAAATAAAACAGTTTATCAAGTATTAAAGTATAATTTTGAACTCTTATTTTACAGTTCTTACAACTGCAGTAAATAAAGAGTTAAAAAATGGGCAAGCATTATTCTACAATAATACCGTCAGTGGCACGGTTTGTCCAACGCGATTTGGTGCTCTGTCACACATATATCGCGGAATTTACCATTAAATTATTCCATCACGTTATTATGTACAGCCATTTTTTTTGCAAAATATGCTCCAACGTCGTTAATTCATAAATACTGCCGTGGCATTCACATACTACTCTGGCTTACGAAACTACACCTCGTAAGACTACATTAACTGCTTTGATATGCTCTCTATGGTTCTTCCTCACTGCGCAGCAGTCATAGGACCCAGCCTGTAGCAGACAATAATTAAGGCAAAACTCATTTCCAGCAAATTCGATTTCCTAATTAATATTTATATTTTATAAACAAACGTTGGTTTATAATCATTTATAGACAAGATGCTATCTACAGACACCATTATTCATAGCAAACGATATATATACACATGAAAAAATGTTTTGCGTCACCTTAGTTCAGAGAATTCAGGAACCTGTATAGAAAATTGGAACAGAGATCAACACAAACATCATTTCCACCCTTTTTATTGCTCATGAAAACCACACACTGCATGTTGTACCACTATACAGCGAGGCCTTCAGAGATGGTGGTCCAGATTGCAGTACACACTGGAACCTTTAATACCCAGTAGCACGTCTCTTTGCATTGATACGTGCCTGTATTCGTCGTGGTATACTATCCACAAGTTCATCAAGCACTGTTCATCCAGACTGTCCCACTCCAAACCGGTGATTTGGTGTAGATACCTCAGAGTTGGTTGGTGGGTCACGTCGCCCATAAACAGCCATTTTCAATCTATCCCGTGCATGTTTGATAGGGTTCATGTCTGGAGAACATGCTGGCCACTCTAGTCGAGCGATGTCCCTCTCGTGAAGTAAATCATCTACAAAATGTGCACGATGGGGGAGAGAATTGTCGTCCATGAAGACGAATGCCTCACCAACGTGCTACCGATATTGCTGCACTATCAGTCGGAGGATGGAATTCACGTATCGTACAGCGGCTACGGCGCCTTCCATGACCATCAGCGGCGTATGTCAGCCCCACATAATTCCACCCCAAACAGCAGGGAATCTCCACCTCGCTGCACTCGCTGGACAGAGTGTCTAAGGCGTTAAACCTGACAGGGTTGCTTCCAAACACGTCTCCGACGATTGTCTGGTTGAAGACATAAGCGACACTCATCGGTGAAGAGAACATGATGCCAATCCTGAAGGGCCCATTCGGCATGTTATTGGGCCCATCTGTACCGCACTGCATGGTGTCGTGGTTACAAAGATGGATCTCGCCATAGACGCTGGGAGTGAAGTTGCGAATCATGCAGCCTATTTCACACAGTTTGAGTCATAGCACGACGTCCTGTGGCTGCATAAAAAGCATTATTCAACGTGGTGGCGTTGCTGTCAGGATTCCTCTGAACTATAACCCGTAGGTAGCGGTCATCCACTGCAGTAGTAGCCCTTGGGTGGCTTGAGCGAGGCATGTCATCGACAGTTCCTGTCTCTCTGTATCTCCTCCATGTCCGAACAACATCGCTTTGGTTCACTCCGAGACACCTGAACCCTTCCATTGTTGAGAACCCATCCTGGCACAAAGTAACAACGCGGACGCGATCGAACCGCGGTATTGACCGCCTAGGCATGGTTGAACTACAGGCAACACGAGCCATATACCTTCTTCCTGGTGGAATGACAAACTGATCGGCTGTCGGACCCCTCCGTCTAATAGGTGCTGCTTATGCATGGTTGTTCACATCTTTATCTCTGAACAGTCAAAGGGACTGTGTCTGTGATACAATAATCACAGCCAAAGTCTATCTTCAGGAGTTCTGGGAACTGGGGTGATGGAAAACTATTTTTGATGTGTGTAGCTGCAAAAATAAAATTTATCACTGTGACTGGTGGGTCAGTCGTTAACCGAATTTTCAGAAGTCCGTAATGCAAACACAGTTTACTAAATTTTCGGTATTTTAGGCAGTTCAGATATTCATCGTATTCGGCTGCTGAGCAGTGAAACAAGACCCATGGGTCGTGGAAGCCCTTTCGTCCCCCAGCCCCCTAACCGTTCATGGCCTTAGCTCACGGCCAGATGCGATAATGTGAGGATCTGATTCCAAAAATGGCCTTGGAAATAAGAAAGTGCTGATGCAATTATCATCGAAATATGGCATGGCATTTGTTTCAGCTGCAACATGACACTGCAGATAAGAAGCTGCTGATGCTGATGTCAGCGCTTCCCATAACATGCACTGCTGCACTAACAATGACATTCTGCCTCGATAATGCTTCTGCTGAGTATGGCGCTGTTGGCCATTAACATTGCAACACCATGAATGCAGTATGCAACAAACACCAAACTACTGTGAAGAGTGCTATTTGCTTGGATGTGCAGATGATCAGTATTTTAGCGCTGCCGCACAGTGTAGGCGGGAGTAACGCTATCTACATTCTGCGAGTGGGGAAAGCTCACTCCTCTGGTTTCTCAACCAGAATCCTCATTTGAATGTGGCTTGTTTATGACAGAATCGAGTTATAGCTCAAGTACAGTCCACCCGCACACGTCGGAAATCGACAGAATCAGGACCACGGCATATCGAGACTACAGTTTATTTTTCCATATTGTTGCTGCTCGTGTTCGTTGTGACATCTTGACTGTCATTCTACAGTGCCTGTACTAGTTGTGGGCCGCCAAAATATAAATATAGGCCCGCCCCTTACGCTGTAATTGTGAGAAGAAAAGTCATGAAAGGCGATCTGGGCTGGCAATCGTTGAAACAAAGGCGTTTATCGTTGCAGCAAGATCTTTTTGCGAAATTTCAATCACGAACTTTCTCGTTGAATGCGAACATATTTTGTTGACGTCCACATACACGGAGAGAAATGATCATCGTAATATAATAAGAAAAATCAGAACTCATACAAAAATACTCAGATGTTAGTTATTCCCGCGCGCCGTTCGGGAGTGGAACGGTAGAGAAATTGTGTGAAGATGGTTTGACGTGCCCTCTGCCAGGATCTTAAATTTGAATGCAGAGTAATCATGTAACTGGCACGATGAACATTCCGCAGGCGTAGAGTGTAAACTGCAGAGTACTCATGTAACTGTAGATACAAATGTACTCCAAAACCCGTCATGGACCACCATTAATCTATTCACTCATTTCCAAATTAGAAATGCAAATCAGAATGAAATTTTTGCTCTGCAGTGGAGTGTGCATCGATGTGAACCGTTTTAGCAAATTAGAACCGTTTGCCGGACCGATACTCGAACTCGGCACACAATTTTAATTCGGCAGAAAGTTTCATATCAGCGCACCCTCCACTACAGAGTGGCTGTGGCTAAGCCATGTCTCCGCAGTATCCTTTCTTGCAGGAGTGCTAGTCTTACAAGGAGAACTTCTGTGAAGTTTGGAAGGTAGGAGACGAGGTACTGCCAGAAGTAAAGCTCTGAGGAAGAAGGTCCGCGAGAAGTGGTTGTGTTGCTCGGTCTGTGGAGTACTTACCTGCGAAAGCCATAAGTCTCGGCACATAGTTTTAATGTACCAGAAAGTTTCCAGAAAAGAAAACAACGAGAATGCACAACCGTAAAGCAATGCCTTATACACAAAGCATTCGGTAACATCCACAGTACAAGTTTGCTGGGGGTCTGTCTACCCTCCCCCTCCCACCACCTAAAACTGCCACATGGTTCATCAGCGAGGTTACTGACTTTATGAAAGTTGGTGGTTGTGCGGCTTTAAAGGCCTATTCCGCTCCCAAGTACGAGAGACGTTGAATTATAGTAATTATAAACACGAGCGCCTTTTCTTTATCAATGAAGACCTAATAGTAGCTGCTCCGAACTGTGTTTTTCCTGGGCTGCTAACACACACGGACAGAGTAGTAGTCGGGGTATTTGAGTCGTTGGCAGCTGAATTGGATTTTCTGCACGTCGCCTGCCTTTTACATACCATTGTTGTGTGGCTCAGTGGTCGGCACGTAATCCAACTCGTTGGATGCAGGTACATGTATTGTTACATTTAAAAAAATGAAATGTGCTGTGCAACACTACATAGTGTATTCTAATAACTTCGGTTCATTAAATGTGAGCACAAAAGCGACAGACCTTGTTTTTAATTTGTCACACACCACTATAATTCCATTCCAGTTGCAGCTCTTTGATGTCAAGGTTCTTTTGTATCCTTGCAACTGAGTACGTTTTACTGTTATTTAGAGTCGTGAATGTCGAAGCAGTTACGACATATTCTACCAACACTTGTAAAGGGCACTCACATCTGGAGCCAAACCCCCTCCCCCCCACCCCACAATAGCTCTCAGTGAAAGGAAAACATATAGTGTAGTCAGGTCTTTAACATTGTCGTCGGAACTAGAACTTTTTATGGCTATTTACAAGTCGTCATTCGTCTTCTAAAATATTAAAAATACTCCGAACTCCCAACTCCTAGATCTTGCCTCCCCCGCCTACAAACTATGGTATGGGCATATTTGCTTGTTGTTGCTGTCTAAAGTACAGGGTGTTTATAAATGAATATCGGGGTTTTAACGCTTTATAATATTTATTACATTAAACTTACAGTTATAAATGATATGTCAAATGAAAGAGCAACTTAAACAGTTGTGTTTGGCACCAGTGCGCATGCGCAGCGCGCAATATTACCGCCGCAATCCTCTAGACAGCGCTGGATAGGCCGCAAGGGGCCCAATGACAGGGCTTGCTTTGCATGGCCTCCACGTTCACCGGACCTAACGCCATGCGATTTTCCCCTTTGGGGCTTCATCAAGGGTCGTGTATACGTGCCCCCGCTACCAGCAGACCTCCCTGAATTAAGTAACTGGATTGAAGCAGCTGTTGCTACAATCACTGAAGACACACTTATCAACGTTTGGGAAGAACTCGGTTGTAGACTTGATGCGTGCTTTGTGACAAATGGTGCTCACAGTGAACATTTATAAGGTTCTTGGTAAAACTGTCTGAGTTGCTCTTTCATTTGACATATCATTTATAACTGTAAGTTTAATATAATAAATATTATAAAGCGTTAACACCCCAATATTCATTTATAAATACCCTGTACATTTCCTTCATGACATACACCGGGTAAACTGAAGAATCATGTATTACATGTGATCTAGTAACATAATGGACAGTCCTTCTGATTTGATGCCCACCAGGTGACAGCGTTACTGCGAGCTGCACCTTGCAAACATAAATCGGCGACGTGCAGTGCAATTACTGAGCTATACGAACTGCATGTAGCATTGGTAGGCTTGCACTCTTCGGTGTGTGCAGAGAAAACCCAGGCATGATGTTTGAGACTTGGTAAGGTCTCTGAAACCATATACTTTTATTTGATTAAAGCACGTATGCCTGGGTTTCAGGCAGGATCCCCCTTTCCGTTCAATGCTGAGGTGCTATTCCAATACAGCTGGAGAGCTTCTGCAATGCTGTTCGAGTTCAGGGAAAATGCTAAGAGTGCTGCGGCGTGAATGTGAATTTGGATTGTGGAGGGATGTGTGCTAGTGTAGTATGCGTAGGTACACACAGCCACTGTGCCGTGGTGGCATAGTGGTTACCGCATTTGCCTAGTGACCTGGAGACCTGGGTTCGAATTCCGGCCTTGGTAAAAATTTTCATTCATCGCTTCGATCTGCATATACACATCATAGCTGTTTGAAACTGGAAAGGTCTGTGGAACCATATAGTTTCATTCGAGAACTAAGAACGTTCCAAAAAAATTGCCGCACGATGTCTGCAGTGAATAAGAATTTTTGCTCATTCGATCAATAATCTTGGACAATCTCAACGCGACAGGTTAAGTGTTCACATGTCAATGTATAGTTTCCAGCTCCAAAAGTTTTCGATCACTTGTAAGAAACTAGATGTATTTTAGGATTAAATGCAATATGCGAGCTGAAATTTACAATTAATTTATGTCATATATGTCAGCAGGATTGTTTCACATACAACTGGTCTTGTATACAGTAAACATGGACAGGGGTATCATACAGAAAATAGACACATTTCAGTGGATGGAATATCTCTTCAATTTTCGATTCGTAATACGCTCCGTTGTGTAGTTGCAGAACGCACCACATTGGGACAGAACTTGGTGTGTAATGGAGCTAGGAGCGCGTTTTGTGACCATGTATTTCCTCAGTTTAAGTCAAGGTAAAAACTACGACAGACAAGACAATACATTCCGTGTGACAGGCCGCTTATGTGGTGAGAAGAAAGCAGGCCAGCTGGGGTCTTAAGCAGAGAAGGTGGAACGTGGGAATCATTCGCCAGGATACCGAAGAAATGCACGACACTTGCGAGCAGAGAGCTTCAGATAGCAAGCCACCTGTCTGGCGTATTCGGCGCAAACGTCTGCGTGTAAAACCATATCGACTGCAGTTATTACATGCTCTGACTATTCGGGACAATGAGCATCGATGGCTTTTGCAGTGCCTGTTGGAGGAAGAAGTTCGTTTTCAATGGCGAAGCCACGTATCACGTGCCTGGAAAGGTGAAGCGTCATTACGTGCGTGTTCTGGGCAAGGAATATCAACACGAGGTTGTAGAGCACATTAGTAATTGACCTAAAGCTGACGTCTTTTGTTTCACGCCCTCTTCAAAATATCATGGACCATTTTTCTGTGCGGAGAAAATTGTGGATAGTTTCGTGACTGGATGTGCTGTAGCTATGGTTTGTGTCACAATTACAACAAGATAGTAGAAACATCACTTTGCAACAAGACGTGTACCGCCACACTTTCTGACGCTTGTGATTACCTCAAGACTGAACCGCCTCAACACTGGATTGCATGTGCTTCCCATTAAGACTCTCTTCTCCTACACTGACCCCACAGTCACCTGACTTAACTCCATACGATTTCTTCTTATTGGGTTATGCCAGAGATCATGTGCTTCTGCCTCCATTGCTACTTTGTTTGGAAGAGCTGCAAGTGAGGATAATAAATGCGGTTTCTTATATCCAATGTGACATCTTGGTACATATGAAAGGCTTATTTCAATAGTGGTACAAGTCCATTACCTCCACTTTTCTGCCTATAATGCTTCTGCAATTAATGATCCAAACAAACAGAAAGAAAGGTTCATCTCTAGCAAGAAGTCATGTGCTTGGATATTTCTGGTATCTCGCTGCAGATTTCTCATCTCTCATTTAACTTTAGAAATCTGTATCTCACAATGAACAAAAATGGACTTGTACCACTATTGAAATAAGCCCTTCATATGTGCCAAGAGTATGACTATCGAACTGGCATTACCGCATCTCCAGTGTTGCCCGTATTGACCAACTATAATGGAAGTTAAAAACTTGGAGAGATCTTCTGTCCATTGATGAATGTCTGTTTTCTATATATCTTGTAGTTTTCACACAGTTGTCTTCTGAAACTCCAGAGTTCTCTGGGATTAACTCTATTTTGTCCACAAGAAAGCAGTGAGGAACACTATCGATGTCAGTAGCTAATGTGCCACTCAGGAAACCGTGGCTGACCACAGCTGCTCTCGCCATACCTGGCTCTTGTTGATGACCTTGATGGCCCAGGACATGCGAGTGAGGCGGGCGCGAGCCTGCACGACCACCCCGTATCGTCCGCGGCCGAGTTCGTCTCCGAAATCGTAGATACGGCGCAGCTGTTCGTCGTCGCTGACCCTCACGATCAGCATCGGCCGCTCCTTCAGCCGGGTGCCACCGCCGCTCCTTCTGTCCTGAAACAAAAATAGAGCACAACTGTAAAGTATCATTTCCTTCAGAAATGTGGGAAACGAAGGAAGAACTGCAATTAACTGTTGCAGTGTGGAGGAATGATTCCACGATAGATCGATCACCTGCATTAAATTTTTTATTAATTATTTAGTTAAGAATTCTCGTAAATGATTTCACAGTCAGTTGAAAGAATTAGAATTCAGTCAGCCATACTATTGTGATTCTGAAGAACTGGAGAACTATCTGCCCAATTTCTGGTTATTTATCATACGACATCAAAATTTTCAAGAAAATAACTAGGATGGCCAACAAATTATGAATATATCTTTGTCTTTCTTGGACGAGCCAGGGCACGCCGAAGACGACCGTTGCACGGAGTGATTTTCTGACAGTCTCCACAAAGAAAATAGCACCGGACTCTCTAGCAATTACCTCCGATCTATTTTATTTCTCTTCTTTGTGTGTCCCAACCTCAGAAAGACGACATCAACCCTCCTCGAACATAAGACGACTAGGGTGCCATCTCAACCGGCACGGTAGCTCAGCGTGTTCGGTCACAGGACTGTGTGCTCTCTGTAATAAAAAAACTGAGCCAAGGAATCAACGATCAACTTGAACGGATGTCTTGTAACGTCCGCCCAGACCAAATGCAACGAGCCATATCGAAAAAAATGAAAAAAAAATAGCGGTTATAGGCGCTTCAGTCTGGAACCGCGCGACCGCTACGGTCGCAGGTTCGAATCCTGCCTCGGGCATGGACGTGTGTGATGTCCTTAGGTTAGTTAGGTTTAAGTAGTTCTAAGTTCTAGGGGACTGATCACCTCAGATGTTAAGCCCCATAGTGCTCAGAGCCATCTGAACCTTTTTCTTTTCTTTTCTTTTTTTCCATCAGGAGGCGGCGGAGGGGATGAGTTCTTAAGTCACTCCTTCCAAACTGAAATCATAAAAGAACAAATGTAATTTGGTTTTCTCTCATTTTTTCATTAGTCTCTATTGGCTCCTATCTACTCACTTGATTTTATCACTGGAAGTTTTCACTAGACGATAACACAGTACTGGACATCGACCTTAGCACTCCGAAACAGCAAGGTACTAGAAGCGATCGTTGGTTTTAAATAGCAGTAGGTTCCGATTTACCACGTACGTGCTTCAGAGGGCACTGTTCCAGAGAAGACATGCCAGGTTTTAGCCGCCACATCCAAAACCGTGACTACAAATGCTTATGAGGTAATACTGCCGCCGGTTACCAGGTTCCCTTCAACATCGTAATTCTGTCTGCACAAACTTTATCCAATGACAATCCCTTTCCTAATGTGGCTACTTGTTTGATTTTTTCCGAGAATTACTTCTAATGCTCAGTGTACATATTTTCTGTGCCGAGTCTAACCCTAGTTCACTGATGGTATCTAGCGTAACATGGGTAGCTGTTGAATATTCTTATTAATTCCTAAACACCCCATGGTGTCGAAAGAAGAGGTAGTAGCTGACCAGTGTCACCCTAGGCAGTAATAAAGCAGAGGATGATTCGTTATTTGATTGTCAAAATGTAGTTTCCTCTCTTTGTTTTTGTGTCCATATGTATTGTCAGTTTTATGAAAACAAATAATTTACTAAGCACCAACCGCACGATTCAGATACCAAGTCTAGATTGCCCTTGCATCAACGCCACATTGACTGACAAGAACAATCGGATAACTTATCCCAATTTTCTTGAATTATGACTGATTATAAGAGAATCTAGCTAATTTCCCGCGTCCGGCCATCCTGATTTAGGTTTTCCGCGATTTCCCTCGATAGTTCCAGGCAAATCCCGGGATGGTTCCTATGAAAGGACACGGCCGGCTTTCCTCCCCGTCCTTCCCTAATCCGATGAGGCCGTTGACCTCGCTGTCTGGTCTCCTCCCCCAGACAATCCAATCCAATCCAATCACGCTAATTCTGTTCCTTCGTACCAGAGAGAAGTGACCTTATGAAACCACATGCTCGCACAATATGGAGATTGCTCGTTTCCCTAGATGTACTGGGTTAAGAAGAAAGTTTCTGCTGTACTTGTCCTACCGGTCATCAACATGAAGGGCGTTTCCATAACTGCAACCACAGATTATAACGTGTAAAAACCGCATAATTTGACGAGCAACGATTAAACGTTTATCATATGACTGACGCCATTGGTTGGACCTAACTCAGAAACGATACACTACATGATAAAATAACTGTGAGAACGCTTTATGCAATGCAAAAACGTACTTCTCTCCTATGACAGAAACTTTTTAAAACGGGTCGATCTAATTTTGTGTGTCTGTTTATTACTTTATCTGAAAATACACTTCAGAAACGGAACATCATTCAATAGCTGAGTCAAAGAAGACCAAAAACGGTAGATATAAATTGTGTTGTCGGATATTTTTGCACCGTGGAAGAGGGGGGGGAGGGGGGGGGGAAGTGTCAGGAACAACATTCGAAAGATCCTGATCGCTGGGATGTGATCTGGGGGATTGGGTGTGGTGATGTGGTTGGGGTGTTGAAAGGTCACTTTTTTGTTTGTCTTGACTATCCCGAAAACCGCGGCTTCTAGCGAAAATGTGTCGCAATACAAAATTAAACTACGTTAAATTTCCTACAAAATTAGTCCTATTCATTTTTTGCTGGGATTAATAGTTCCCGCATTGGAGAGTGCGAAAAATCGAAGATAACTAAAAATAGTGAAACTTCCTGGCAGATTAAAACTGTGTGCAGGACCGAGAGTCGAACTCGGGTTCGAGTCTCGGTGCTGCACACAGTTTTAATCTGCCAGGAAATTTCATATCAGCGCACACTCCGTTGTAGAGTGAAAATGTCATTCTAGTAACTAAAAATAGTGGGGTTCGAGTCTCGGTCCTGCACACAGTTTTAATCTGCCAGGAAGTTTCGTATTAGCGCACACTCCGCTGTAGAGTGAAAATGTCATTCTAGTAACTAAAAATAGTGGGGTTCGAGTCTCGGTCCTGCACACAGTTTTAATCTTCCAGGAAGTTTCGTATCAGCGCACACTCCGCTGTAGAGTGAAAATGTCATTCTAGTAGCTAAAAATAGTGTTTTAATGGTATAATCTGACTTTAATTGTTAACTGAAGCGGCGTAAGAACAAATATTAAAACTGTTTACCACATGTAAGTGCAGGTGAACCATATCGAAAAGTAAACTGTGTGGTGGGGGCGTAACAGCGTGGAAAGTTGGGATGGGGATTAGAAGCGTGAGGTAAGGTGGGTTGCCGGATTGTGGTCATGCACTTCCCTCCTTCAGAGGTCTGCAAATTGAACAGCTTTATTCAACTACATCACGAAAAGCAACTACAGGGAGTTTCACAAATTTATATCGACCCTTCTGTACTTCGCCTTATGAACCACTGGAAACGCAGTGTGCAGACATGCCCGGTAGTGTTTATTTTCCACAAAGTGCGTTAACACTACATGGAATACAGAAATGCTTTACTAATAATATCAACGCTATGAAACACATAAGGACAGACTTCACGTAAATCTCTGCACACTGTTCTACACAGCTAGAGGAGAAACAAATTCTTAGTCATCCTGTACGGCAGTGAGCGTTCTTCCCGGAAAGGCAAATCCCCTACCACTAGCGCTGCTCGCTTTTCAGTTTACAGACAGACTACATCTCCACAGCATTTCCTGTTCAGTTCTCTTTTGCAATGCTACTGCGCTTCTATCACCTTTAATTATGTTACTGGTAGAATGCATAACTCTCTTCAGTTCAGGAATTGTTCGCGCTTGTAGAATTGGCTGCGCCGAGTAGGGCAACTTATCACTTCTCAACAGTATAATGTTGCAAGTTGGGTGTCAATATGTCTGACGGAATATGACTAATCACGTCCAAATTCGTATTGCGTTGCTTGACTAATGTAATATCTGAAGTTCCGTAACACTTACGTCACCTATTCTCGTTATGGAAAGAGCCAATTTAAGCGTCTGATCGTCTTCAGATGTTGGGAGACATGAAGCTTTAGTGATGCATTTGATATCTTTCATGCTGCCAAAAGTATTCCAGCTATTGATAGCAGAGGCAATGAAATCGGCATTGTCAAATATATATTGACAGTATGTTGCACTTGGGGCAGGCTCTTCAATTTGGTAGACAACTGACAACTCCAGCTGTTAAGCTTTTTATATAATAGCTCATTTAATAGCTGCAAATAAATATTCATTTAGTATCTTAGGATAAGGTACCTATATATACACGAGGTCAGTAAAGTTATCTTGTCTGCTCGCGTGAGAGAACTGGACAGAAATTGCTGGGGAGATTAATAGTGGTCTGTAAACTGAAAGAGAGCAGTGTTCGTGGCGGGAGGAGCTCCCTTTCCAGGAAAAATCGCTACAGCTGCCATACAGGTTGACTAAGAACCAGTTTCCCCTAGAGCTGTGTAGAAAAGTGTGCAGAGTTTTACGTAGATACGCGTTTGTTTGCATTAGTATTATTTGTAACTCTTATCTGTGTTCCACGTAGTGTTAACACACGTTGTGGGAAATAGACACCCCCGGGCATGTCTGTACACTGCATCCCCAGTGATTCAATAGGTTGGTTGCAAAAGGGTCAGTATAGCTTTGTGAAACACCGTATGGTCTCTTTTTATGGTGTAGCTCGATAGAGAGAGTGTGGCATCGGCTGCACACTCTTCAGTTTGCAGACCTGTGAAGGATGAAAATGTTTGACCACAATCCGGCAACCTACTGTTCTTCCTGCTTGTAACCTCCACTCCCAACTTTCTACCCTTTACACCGCCACAACACACTTTAACCCTTGATACGGTTCTTCTGTACTTAGATGTGGTACGCACATCTTAATCCACTGCTTTTACCAATAAACGTCAATTTTATACCTCTAAAAACTATTTTTAATAATCTACAGTTCTTTCATCCCTTGAACCACGGAAACTATTAATTCTAGAGAAAAAAAATGAATGGAACCTTCTCTGTAGATTTAATGCCTTTTAATTTTGTACTGGGAAACGTTTTCGCTAGAAGTCATGGTTTTCAAGGTACTCGAGAAGAAATAAAATAGTGTACCTTTAAATGCCCCCCCTCACCCCCTCCCCAATGCCATCATGCTCACACCCCACCAGCACGATTTTTAATCTGTTGTTCATGACACTCTCCCTTACCATTGTGCAAAAATTTGTGAGTACACGAATTTTCCCCCTATTTTTCATCGTTGACTAGACTAAGAGCGTAGTCAGTGTAATCTGGTGATCCTGCATCAACAATCGGCGAAGAAAGTTAAAGCCCTCTGGGGAGACTGTTATCAATGTTTTGCGATGAGTAAAAAATTGGAGCTGATTTGTTGAGAGCCGCATTGTTAGCAGCCTGATAGTTAACATTAATGCAGAAGCATTTCTATTTAATTACGATGGAAACATTTATTTTTCCTTTAAAGTAAGGTGACCGAACTACACTTCATTTTACAAAAAAATAAAAGAGAAAGCTAATAAGTTCCTTCTCTATTGTGGTTTTTCGAGTCTTTCTGCTGTGAGTTGTTTATTGTCTGGCTGTCAACTGCCAAGCAGAGTTTCCACAAACTTATTTAAATATTCATCAGTTAGTTCAGATCGATATTTAAATGAACTTGAGTGCTGAGAACAGCGGTTCACTCACATATGGTGCCAAATACTCGGGAGTCTTGAAGCAAACACAAGGAGGTGTTTTTCTACTGGAAATTTCTTTCAAAATTCAATAGTTGAACACTCACATCATTATCAGTCCTTCGTTTCTTTGTAGTTCCAGTAGCTCAATCTTTAGAGATACTGAACCCTTTATAAATGTTGGAGAAACGGGATAACCATTCCCTACATCAACCACAAACAGACTATCCAGAAATGTAAAGCAAGATTTAAGTGTGTTCAATGATTAAATCTGCTATTCGTTTATTCAGTCAAGTCAGACTTTAAATATGCCCTAAGGGAAAAAAATACGTGACACACCACGAAGGAGTTATCCGAATGGGTCGGGAATCGGCATGTAAAGTTTTTGATGGCTTCAAATTTGGGAATCGGTAGACGTAATGTACATGTACAAATAAACAAATGTTACCATTTCAGAAAAATTCGATAGTTTATTCAAGAGAAAATGCATCTCAAACTGAGCAAATTGATAACGCTTTGTTCCACCTCTGGCCCTTGTGCAAGAATTTATTCCAAGCACTGATTGATAAAGCTGTTGGATGCCGTCCTTAGGGATATCGAGCCAAATTCTGTCCAATTGGCGCCTTAGATCGTCAAAATACCGAGGTGGTCGGGGACCCTACCCATAATGTTCCAACGTTCTCAGTTGTGGAGATCTCTGGGGACCTTCCTGCCCAAGGTAGGGTTTGGCAAGTACGAAGACAAGCATTAGAAACTGTCGCCGTGTTAGGGCAGGCATTATCCTGCTTAACTGTAAGCCCAGGATGGCTTGCTATAAAGGGCAACAAAATGGGGCGTAGAATACAGTCGATGTAACGCTGTGCTGTAAGGATACCACAGAAGGCAACCAAAGAAGTCCTAGTATGAAAAGAAATGACGCTCTAGCTCATCACTCCGTGTTGTCGGGCAGTATGGCAGGCGACAGGTTTGTATCCCACTGCTGTCCAGGGCGTCTCCAGACACATCTTTTCTGGTCATCGGTGTTCAGTTCGAAGAGGGGACTCATCACTGAAGACAATTCTACTCCAGTCAATGAGATTCCAGGCCGAAGACATGTCAGGAGACGCCCCGGACAGCAGTCGGATTCCAACCTGACTGTCGGCCAGACAACCATGAGTCATGATCTGAGGCGACACTTCTCTTCATAGAAGGAGCCATCTGATTTTCGTCCGCGGGACCCTTACAACACAACGGTACGTTGACGACATTCTACGCCTCGTTTTGTTTCCCTTCATGGCAAGCCATCCTAGGTCTACATTTCAACAAGATAAAGCCTGCTCGCACACGGCGAGAGTTTCTTCTGCTAGACTTCGTGTTTGCCAAACACTACCTTGGCCAGCAAGGTAGCCAATCTCTCCCCAATTGAGAACATTTGGAGCTCTATGGGAAGGGCCTTTCAACCAGTTCGGGATTTTGACGATCTAACCCGCCAATTGGACAGAATTTGGCACGGTACCTCACAGCAGGGCATCCAACAACTCTATCAATCAACGCCAAGCCGAACAACTGCTTGCATAATGGCTAGAGGTGGACCAATGCGTTATTAACGTGCTCAATTTGTGAATTTCTTTATCTTCAATAAATCATCGAATTTCTCTGAAATTGTGATCATTTGTTGGTCTCTACATGTACATCACATCGTGCCCTTGTACAGGGCTTAAAGTCGATTTGAGCAGTCGACACTGGTGACTAGATTGAGGCAAGAGCCGCACGCGGCTCGCTAGCCACACTGTGGACAACCCTCTAGTAGACAATTATGAAGGAAAACCGTCATAGAAATGTAGGTATTCACTGTTCTCAATAGTTTCCAAGACACAAGTATTTCAAGCTTTGAATCAATTCTTAAGATTTGAGAGCTTAACATACACAGTGTGCATTTCTAACATTTATCCATTTACGAGCTCGTTGCAGGTTTCTTCTTTTACAATAATTATTGATACAAGAAAATTTTCGGCCATAAAATGATGTAGGAGCAGCGCAACTGTCTCATACCTTAAGATGGTAAAATATGAAGAAAAACAGGAATCCAAATTCCAAAAGAGACTGAATTCCATTGCCATGTGAGATGCAATCAGAACGTATCAAGAATTACACTTACAGAATTCCAACACTGCCATGGCGTAAAGGATCAGTAACTCAATTAAGTTACTGCTTATTTAGTTTTCGGTGACAGTTGCAGGTAAAAACTTTACTGGTGACTAGTTTCGAACGCTTGCGCTCATTTCCCAAACTATTGACTGCATCTATAATACTTCATTGTAATATAATTCTAGTGGAACAACCGAAAAACTTGTTCATGCACCAGGGCAAAATAACAAATAGCTGTTATGATGATATGTTGTATGAACAAACCTTTCGAATATTACACTGGAATTATGTTGCAGTTACGTATTAGAAATTAAATTAATGGTTTGAAAATGAACGACAGCGTTCGAAATTAGTCACCACTAAAATTTACATGCAATTATTCCGGAAAACTGAACAACAAATTACACGTACATTGTAGCACCCAAACGATATAATTAACAATATCAGCCTACCTGCCGTGCAGCACCCAAGCGATATAATTAACGATATCAGCCTACCTGCCGAAAGTAATACATGTTTTGCTTGAATTCATTGTGAAG
Source organism: Schistocerca serialis cubense (assembly GCF_023864345.2). NCBI lineage: Eukaryota > Metazoa > Arthropoda > Insecta > Orthoptera > Acrididae > Schistocerca > Schistocerca serialis. The sequence continues at coordinate 466,512,669 of NC_064641.1, read as the reverse complement.
TGTAATTGTTACACCCACGTATACATGAAGAGTAATCGTTTATTTTGCGTATAGGCCACCCTGATTAGACTACATTTGACGAACGACATACTGAGCAAACCATCGAGAGAAACCTTACAAGAACTCTAATCATGCCGCAACTGAACTGTGCCATAACTGAATTATGTTTGTACGCAAAACTATGACGAGCTCGTTCACAAATATGTCAATTCTTCGGTAAAAAAAGTCTATTCATAATCAGGCTACCGTGCACTCTGTGCTTGCCACGAGTCACAACTCTTCTAAATTCAACTACTTCACAGATATGAGTTTTCTTATTACGGAAGCAATGATAGGACATGAACTTACAGAGCAACAAGAAGTAGGAAAAAGCTGATTACTGTACTACAACTTTCGGTCTTTGCTTTCTGTAACATATGACGTCTGCATTATTATTAACACATCAAGGAAATTAACTCGAGGAACTGTTTGCTTAGTGGCACTTCTGAACGGCATCAAATACGTTTGTGGACGAGAAACACTGTAATATTTTGCTGTGTTTAGGTGAACATTTAACCAACAACTTAAAACATAAACCTGGTGCCATAGAACGATGTATTAAGGGCTAAAGTACAATTTAAGTTATACAAAAGTATTTATGATTCTTACCGTCTCCTCTTCATTGTCATAGAGAAGAGTGTTCATTACGACACCCAACTTATTAAGTAAAGTTTGTAAAAATTATAATGAAACTGACGGACTGCTTGGTTCACTGACGCGCCGTTAATACACGTCAAGCATTTACTCATTGCCAAGGCCACAACAGATACAGGTATTTTGTAATCCTATTACAGGAAGATAACCGTTGTCTCAAAAATACGAAATATATTATGGAGCGTAGTACTATTACACAAAAACAATCGGTGCTTCAAAAAAAAATTACAAAATGTATTATAAAGCATGCCCGAATGATTCGACAGTAGAAACACTGCCCTAATAATATAGCCGCCAAAGTAACTGATACTTTGGTCAGAGATAGCTTTGCGATAATGTTTATGTATATATCTATCAGTAAGCAATGATGTTTCTTCACAAAGAACCATGGAGACCTACGTGCAATGAACGGCCAGTATTCAAATCGCTAAGGTTGCACCAGTAACTAAGTGGATCCCGTATTATTTATTTATTTAGTCATTAGCATTGCACATTAAAGACCAAAACCAAAAATTAGTAAACGACCCTAAATCTTTCTTAACTTCTTACAATTTCTCTGATATTATTGTGAACCGTATTTGAATACCAGAAGGGCGTGTTAGAAAAGGCCTGAAAAACAATTATATTGATGAAATGACTTAGAGCAAGATTGATTGAGGTAATTCCTTGCTTGGCCTTCGCCTACGAAACGGTCTCCGATAATTCAAAATATCTGCCACGTAACTCTGGTTTTATCAGAGGAAAAAACCATCACAACAACAGACTGGAAATGCGTGATCTGGAGAGCTACTGTAATCGCGGTACACTTTTCAGTTATTTTCAGTATAACAATGACATAAACGAAGCAGTCGTTGCAAGACCACCAAACACACGATTGTTAAGGTTTTGTACTTGTGGGGATCCACAAACAACCATAAACGTGGTCCCTAGTACGCTGTAATGCTAATTATTTAATCGTGCGGTTAGCTAAGTTAGACTCCGTGTCATTGTTATGCACCTGTAACACCAACATGGAAAAACACTATCTTACTGCATACATCGTCATGTATAAAGAACTCTTTACGCACCTCATGTTATAAGACATTACTGCACAAATTTCTTACAACCACATGGTAACTGGGCTACATTACAGGTGCCTGACAATGAGACATAGTCGAAATTAGCTAATCGCACGATTAAATAAAAATCACATTACAACCTACTGAGGACCATGTTTACGTTTATTAAACATACGATTGTATTTCGTGGTACTTTCGTCGTATGCGATCAGCTGGTAGCTTCAAAATAAATACGATATAGGCTTACACATGTTGTTGTTGTTGTGGTCTTCAGTCCTGAGACTGGTTTGATGCAGCTCTCCATGCTACTCTATCCTGTGCAAGCTTCTTCATCTCCCAGTACCTACTGCAAGCTACATCCTTCTGATTCTGCTTAGTGTATTCATCTCTTGGTCTCCCCCTACGATTTTTACCCTCCACGCTGCCCTCCAATGCTAAATTTGTGATCCCTTGATGCCTCAAAACATGTCCTACCAACCGATCCCTTCTTCTAGTCAAGTTGTGCCACAAACTTCTCTTCTCCCCAATCCTATTCAATAGCTCCTCATTAGTTACGTGATCTACCCACCTTATCTTCAGCATTCTTCTGTAGCACCACATTTCGAAAGTTTCTATTCTCTTCTTGTCCAAACTAGTTATCGTCCATGTTTCACTTCCATACATGGCTACACTCCATACAAATACTTTCAGAAACGACTTCCTGACACTTAAATCTATACTCGATGTTAACAAATTTCTCTTCTTGAGAAACGCTTTCCTTGCCATTGCCAGTCTACATTTTATATCCTCTCTGCTTCGACCATCATCGGTTATTTTACTCCCTAAATAGCAAAACTCCTTTCCTACTTTAAGTGTCTCATTTCCTAATCTAATTCCCTCAGTATCACCCGACTTAATTTGACTACATTCCGTTATCCTCGTTTAGCTTACACATAATCGTTGTATTTGAGATTTTGATGCTGACAACCATTCTACGGCAGTCAAAGAATCAAATCGTCGTCACCGTACACAGGGCCGGCCGTGGTGGCCGAGCGGTTTTAGGCGCTTCAGCCTGGAACCGCGCGACCGCTTCGGTCGAAAGCTCGAATCCTGCCTCGGGCATGGATGTGTGTGATGTCCTTAGGTTAGTTAGGTTTAAGTAGTTCTAAGATATAGGGGACTGATGACCTCAGAAGTTAAGTCCCATAGTGCTCAGAGTCATTTGAACCATTTCACCGTACACAAGAACCGACGGAGACAGCACACAGGTTAAAATGCAGGACTTAAAAATCACGAAGACCGAGATTCAGTTAGCCCTTCTTGCTATAAAGATCACTGGTTTCCATAAATCTCTTAGGTAAACATCGGGATGGTTTCTTTGAAATGAATATGGCCTACTAACTTTATCAGTATGAGGTTGTGTTCTGTTGCTAATGACCTCACCGTTGACAGATTGTTAAAATGGTCTTCTGTCCCTCTTTCTGCTTACGTGCAGGCTAAACAAATTTCACCCTTTCGATGAAGGTGAACAGGACGATTTCCATGCAATACGTCACGCATCCTTCGGAGATGAAAACTTTTTCAGCACTACCACGGATAGATAAATATATTACAGGGCTCGAATTGGTTGCGTGCAAGAAGACCACGTTCCCGACGTACGTCGCTGTGGTAGCAATCCCGGAAACTTCCTTATGCAAGACAGGGTGTTATGCTTTGAGTGCATTAGGGTTCATTTTTTTCTAACATCTCTGACATTATGTAACATCTCGTATGCTTTCCGCCATCCACTGTGGGTAGAAATTATGTTGTAAATTTTTAATAAAATGTAATTAAATGAGTAACCTCGATAGTAGATAATGTAAAGTAAAAGATAAGCATCTTTCCTTCTCATAGTGTTCAGTCAGAGAACTTTTCGAGTTGGGCTGATAGGAAATCTAGTCAAACGTGAACTATGGCGACGTTACCACCAAATGCGTCCAAATAAGACCAACGTGCTGTTATTCTGTTCTCGACTGATGAAGGGCAAAAACCTGGACACATCCATCGGAAGATGAAGAATGTGTATAGAGCAGCATATCTGTCGAAAACATCCGTTGTGGAATGGTGTGAGAAGGGGTGCTGTTGCTTCATGATGACGCACATCCCCTTATCGCAAACGTCGTAGCGCGGAAGTTACGCCAACTAATGTCGGAGACCACAAGAGCACCCGTCCTATAGTCTTGATCACTTCCCGTGCTATTATCACGCCCGTGGGTTGAGGGCTATTTTTATATACATTTGTCCACATATCCGAAGACTTCGCGTTTTGTTGATTGAATTTCGTCATATTTTGCTTCGACATCCGCTCACGATTTTCTAATGTAAGTTTACTTATGTCCACTTTAAATACACTGATCAATGTTGCAAACTAGAAACACGTTCATTTAGGTTTCATATTTTACCTTTTTCATTTAACACACGCTTTCATTTTACTAACAAAATTTGCTGTTTTGAGAATATTTCACACTGGCCGCCATTACTTACCAAACTTATTGTGTGAGTCGAGTGTCCGACCAGAATGAGAGGACATGGATTTTGTTCATTAACCATTGTAAATGGTTCGAACAGTTTGAATCATTCTAAAAAGAGCTCTTAAGTCATCCACCCTGTTTCTTGAACGTCTGGGAGTCTGAAACTCCTGCCTCATCCTTTTCCTTGGGGAAATCGGCATTTGATGGATGTACATACCAGATGTGGAAAAGCAGATCTCCATTGTCACAGTATCACCTCATTCAGATTAAGTGAGAGTCACTACTTGCTTATGCCCTTCCAGAGCAATTAGTCCTGTTTGGCCTTTAGGGTTTATTGACATTCCAGTTCATCACTAGTAAATGTTGTATCCCCAGTAAGCTTGTGCACGCCGACAACACTGCCCAACAAGTCACAGTCAACTGCCGGTTTATTATAGCCCATAGCTTGAGTCCTGATGTATTTATTGGCTTCTGTAAACTCAGTGTTTGACGCCACCTCAAAAATCCTCTTACCCACTTTACTCCTTGGCGAATTCTTGAAGTTCATTAATTGTTAATACAAATAGTCAAGCTTGCATTTTTGGTCAAATATCTGAATAATGCTGAATTGAGTTGCCGCTTTCTTATAGCCCATTCTTCCAGTTATTACAGCTTTTTCAGCCTTTTGCATGGATATAATGAAACAACTTTACCTTTTAGTTTTTCTGTTATAGATTCGAAATATTCTGTATAGAAAACAAAAAAAAAAAAAAAATAATTTGTGTACAAAACATAAAAAAATCCGAAATAATGAACACGAGGCAGAACAGGGCAGTATCCTACCATCAGCTCTTACCAAGTGAAATCGGAACCCAGCTGACCAAGCTACGGGCTCCCAATCGTCTAGAGCCCAAACGATAAATGGTCACGAGCCCAGCAGAAGCGCTGCAGGCGATGTGGCGCTGTTAGCAAAGGCACTTGCGCCGGTCGTCTGCAGCCATAGCCAATTAACGACAGAATTTCGCTCCATTGTCCTAATGGATACGTTCATGGTACATCCCACATTGATTTCTGCGGTTATTTCAAGCAGTGCTGCTTGTTCTTTAGCACTGACATCTCTACGCAGATGCCGCTGCTCCCGGTCATTAAGTGAAGGCCGTTGGCCACTTCATTTTCCGTGGTGAGAGTCAATGCCCGAAATTTTGTGTTCTCGGCACACTCTTGACACTGTGGATCTCGGAATATTGAATTCCCTTACAATTTCCAAAATACTGCAGAATGTTCCGTGGGTCTAGCTCCGCGTTCTAAATCCGTTGATTCCCAACATGTGGCCACAATCACGTCGGAAACCTTTTTATACGGATCACCTGAGTACAAATTACAGCTCTACCAATGCACTGCCCTTTTTTACCTTGTGTTCACAATACTATCGCCATCTGTGTATATGGACATGGCTATCTCAAGACTTTTGTCATCTCAGTGAATTAACACCTGAATATGGTTGAAACGTGTAGCAAAAATGCATCGATTCACAAGAAAGAATAAAGCTCGCAGTGGCGTCGACGCGTTGTTAAAATGTTTTGAGTCGGTCTATCGTTATAATTCTAGCAATATCCGAGAGATAGCAGCACATTCAAGGCAAAAAACACAATTACCCCGTTCTGCCTCGCCTCAACCGTTCTGTCTCAGGTTCCCCACAGTTAGTGTGTTAACGTGTGTGTCTGAAGCCCCTGTGCTCCTCTATACTAGCAATCACGTTCTGTCTTTGCAAACATCGTTAAGAATTCAAGAATTGGATGTGTCAAATACAAAATACGCCAATGGAACAGAACAGAAACTGATTGTAGAACTGCAACGAATATCTCAGCAGCAGTTAACATATGTCGCTAAAAGGTAGCTTGAGTGTGTACGTGGGATCAGCCAAAGAAGTGTTCTGCGAGTTCTGTTTTCCAGAGAATTTCATTCCTTCCAGATTTCGCTCCAACAGCTTTTCCGAACAGTGTAGATAAAAGCAAGCAAAGCAATGCAATGTTTGCAAGATTTTGTTTACAGAAGAAGCATCATATACGAGTCATGGGTAATTCAGTCTTTTCAATGCGTGTAACTGGCCAATAAAAAATCCATCTAGGTTGAAAGAAAAGACGAAATAACGACCTTGTTCTGTCAAGGTGTGACGCATGCTTTTCAAAAATCGCAAAATCAGTAGACTGATTTTTTTATTGGTGATTTTCTAAAGACACAAGATATTGTTCCTAACAGTTTTTCCAAACGTACTTCTGGAAAACTAGGAAGGACTGAGATCTCGTTAAGAATGAGTAGACCCACAGGACACCAAAAGGAAAAGGATCACACTGTTCTTCCACCTGTACGAGGGCCCATACGCAGTTCTACAGTAAGCTGATGGCGCCAGATGCCTGTACTACGTATGCTGATGAGCGCGATTTTGAGGTATTTAACGTCTACATCCATATAGTTGCAAAGGTTGCTATTACTCATTACTTTGTGTATACTGCATGTGATAGTTATTAGTATGTATTTATTGCACTTAGATAGTAATTTGTATTCATGAGGAATCTAGCATATTGGTATAAATTTGGAGAAATGAAATGTCGAATGCGTTAGTGAGTGCATTTGACTGTGTACTGATGTGCCACGCAGCGTCATACTGAGCAGAGTCACCTAAGTTTGTGGGCTTCAGACTTACCTTTATGCGGCGTTACAGCGCAGCTCGCACTATTCTACTGACATTTTCATTGTGCATAATTTGAAAATAATATGCTAGTTTGTTGTATTGTCTCGTGAGGTGTGGAGCTGGACAACTCTAATGTGGATGATGAGAGCCACCCATGCACTATGATATTATAAATTTCCCAGCACTATGCAGTCGACAGAAAAGCAATTTTCTTGTAAAAGTAGCGCATAAAAAGTAGATTTAGGCACGTTAATATTAGTTTGGCTGTTATGTTAACTCGTTTCTTAACAATTGAACTTTATTCTAACGTGGCCAGGAACAGACTGACTAAAGACAGTGTCGGCGTTAGGCATCGGCGATGTCGGCAACAACTGACGGCCTCGCGCTTGTCGCTAATCCGCGCATGCGCACTAAATGGCAATACCGCTCGAAAGTCAGTGTCAGAGACTCGCATGTGCAAAACTTCTGGGTAAGTTTCTATTCATTACTAAGTGAAAAACTGATTATTTGCAAATAAGTTATTACTTATATTCTGATACATTTATCATAGTGTTGTGATTCATTTCATACCTGTAGGGTTAAATCAGTATCCATATATATTTCTTAGCGTATTCATTGGATCTGATTTGATTTCTTTATTAATCCGTGAAACAATTTACATTGTATGAATTTCGTCATTGAATAATAGACAATTTAACAGTTTAAATTTGTTTCTTACACAATAGCTGACAGTGAAATTTTATTATAATCTAATTCACATTTTTCAGTCTTATATAATTATTATTTCTCCATATAGTTTAACACAGAACTTTCAGATTTTAAGTAACTTTTCTTAATTCAAGTACTCCATTACTGTATAGTAACTTTTATTTTGTAAATTTTTTTTAGTTTTTCTTTGAAGGCGGAGATTGTCTCTATGTCTTTTATGTTTTGCGGTAATTTATTATATAATTTGATGACATTGTACAGTAGACAACTCTGTTGCATTTTAACTTTATTTTTTCTATCCATTTGCAAATTATTGCAATTCCTAGTTTCGTAACCATGTACAGAACCATTGCTAGCATAGTGTCCAATATTTTTTTAAATGTACGTAACATTCTGAAAAATATATTCACATGGGACAGATAAGATTTCAAGCAATTTTAAAAAGTTCAAAGCAGTGAGCCATGCTGCCACTCTTGGTCATTATACATACCGCTCTTTTGTGCAATTTGAATATAGCTTCGATATTTTTCCTGTTCACTCCCCAGAATATTATCCCATAACTAATAACAGAATGGATATATTCAAAATATACTGTTCTAATACATGAAATATAACATGCTGAAGTAAGATCTCTGAAGGCATAGCATGCTGTAGAGATTCTGTTACAAAGTATTTTTACGTGGTCTTCCCACTTCAACTGACTATCAACTTGCGTGCCAAGAAATTTTGTGCTTTACACCCATTGTATGGTTCAGTACCTAACTTCAGGTTATTATAATATGGTGTTTTGTTTATGTAAAAGTTCATAGCGCTTGTTTTCTTATTATTAAGCGTGACTTTGTTGTTAGCTCCCCACTCATATATACTTTTTAGTGTTTCTTCAGCTTTCTCTCTTAGGTCTACATGTGATTTGTCACTGATTAGCACATTGGAGTCATCTGCAAACAATATTGTATGCTCATGTGGTACACCTATATTTATATGTTTGTGGTCAGAAAAATATGTTTTCAATACAGTTGGAGTTACACGATTTCAGTCATCTGTATTCTATTTTCTAGATATGACTGGAACCATTTTTTTTTTACAATCCCCCTTATTCCCACTTCATCTAGCTTAACCAACAGTGTTTTGTGATCTACTGTGTCAAAAGCTTTGGTTAGATCTAGAAAGATACCTGTTGTATAGTTTCCTATATCGAGTGCTTCTAGGATATATTTAGTGAGATATGCTGTTGCTGCTTCTGTGCCTTTCCCTGTTCGGAATCCAAACTGGTCCTTGGCTAGGAGGTTGTGCTTATTTAAGTAGCTCATAAGTCTGTCTTTCAGAATAGTTTATATTATTTTTGCAAAGCATGAGAGCAGTGAGAGTGGCTTATAATTTTCTATATTTCCTGTGTCTCCTTTCTTGAAGAGAGGCAGTACTTTAGCATATTTCAAGTAGTCAGGAAAGTAACCCTGCTTGAATGATTGGTTTATAATATTAACTAATGGTGATAACAGGCTTCTATACAGTCTTTAGTTAGAAAAACTGGAACTTCATCTAAACCAGCTGAATTTTTATTTTTCAGTTTGCAGACTACTTTGTAGACTTCTTCCTTTGCTATGGGCAGTAATACCATTGAATGTGGTACACTTTTGTTTAGATTTGCGATCTGAGGAGCTTTTTGCAATTTCTGCTGTAATTTTGTACCTATACTGCTGAAATAATTACTTATATAGTTGGCCAAATATTTTGGATCTTTTATTAGAATCCCTTCTTTTTTTTATTTTTATGTTTGACACATTCATCTTTCTATTGCTGGTTTACTGTTTTACAATCTTCCAGACTGCTTTGTTTTTGTTTTCAGCACTCAGCACCAGTTTGGAGTTGTGAGCCCTCTTAGCAACACACAACACTTTCCTGTATGTTTTCCTATACCTTTTATAAAAGAGTGAGAAAGATGGATTTGTTTGACTGTGTTTGATCTGTAAAACGTTATCTATTTTCCTGTCGTAAATTATGAGCAGAATAAAGAGTTAAAAAAAGGAAGAGATTTGTGACTTAGATAATCAAGAGCAAATTGTTGATATAAGAGAGTCAGTTTTAGTCATTAGATCTGGGGAAGTGGGTATTTCCAGTAACAAATTCGCAGCGTCTTGTCTTAATTCAAATGGTCCCCAACAAATCCTAGAGAAATCTGGTGAAAATGACCCCAAAGAAACAAGTAAATGAGATTTTAGGAAATTTCATTTTACAAGAAAATTGCATAGGGTCGACCGGGGCAATGCCGACACCTGGGGCAATACCGACACGATAGGTTTTAGTTGTATTTTGACAGCGGAGCGCCGCTGCATAGTGCTGCGCCCTTGCGGACGACACCACAACTAGCGCTCAGTGTGTTTCTGTCTTCTACGAATGTCAGTAGTTTTATGGTATTTTATCTTAAAATTGTATAGTTTTTGGTGTAAAGAAGGACTTCTGAACAAGTTATGATAATACTCCAGTCATTCGTGTCACTAAAATACAACATATACAGCTAGATATTACATATTTTAACAAACATTTTGGTATAGTAGTTTTAATATTTCAAAGTGTGTAGTAGTCTGTAGGGTTAGGTATCCACCATCTTGTCCCTCCGGGGTAATGCTAACATCCCACTATGGGGATAGAATAGATTAGAGTAGAATAATTTTACTGTCGTTAGGCCATTAAGACAATAGATAAAGTCATACATATAATACAATAAAATTCAAGTTGCAATGGAACAGCAGGTGTGTTTTTACAGTGTAATATTCCAATTGATGAAATCCTACTAAGACATACTTATAACACAATCTAATTCCTGTTGCAAAAGAGCAATATATTTGTTATTACTGTATAATATTGCAATTGACAAGGTCATACATATAGTACAATATAATTCATGTTGCAAAAGAACAATAGGTTTGCTAGTACATGGTTATATTACGATTGGTGAAATCCTACAAATTCATACTTATATTACTATATAATTCCTGTTGCAAAAGAGTAATTGGTTTGTCATTACAATATAATTTTACAATTGATGAAATTCGTTATGTTATAGAATGGGTGGGCAACTAACCAGTCATACAGTGCTTGTTTGAATTGTTGCTCTGGTAAATCTTGTATAGCTAGTGAAAGTTTATTAAATAATTTGTGCCCTATTAGTTCTTAACTGTTCAGTGATTTTGCGAGTCTGTGGAATGGAGTCTAAATACATCTATTCATCCTAGTGTAGTAGCAATGTATATTTTCTCTGCGTTTAGCTTTGGGTAGCTTCTTTTTCGTGTAGATTAAACATAGTATATATATATATATATATATATGTTTACTACAGTCGTAATTTTTTGCTCAGAAAACAAAGGTTTATGGTGTGCCTTATATGACGAGCCTGTAATTACCCTAATAGCTTTCTTCTACAGTAGAAGGATGTCATGCACACAACTGGAGTTTCCCCATAAAATGATACCATAGGTTATTATGCTTTGGAAGAATGAGAGAAAAGCCAGGAAAGGTTTTAGCCCCTAAAGGCCAACATCAGGTAGGCTCTGCGACAAGTTGGGAACGAGGGAGGAATATTACGGTGGTCTGCACTAAGAGCTTCTGGGATTTACATCCCACCCATGTTCATCTATCCCCAGAAGTGGATGTCTCCTCAGTTGGAAAAAAGGAGGGCCAGCTGGGGCCATATGTAGATGTTCACGTAACGGATGGTCAAATGAAGATCTTTTCAGTGATTGGCTTAAGCACTTCAAAGAGAACGCCTAACCAACCAAGAAAGACCCCTTGTTATTAATTATGGACAACCATGGAAGTCACATCTCTCTAGATAGCTATGAGTTTTGTAGAGCTAAATATATTCACAAGGTTTCTATACCACCACATACGTCACACAAATTGCAGGCTTTAGGTTTGGCTTTTTACGGTCCTCTCAAGAAAGCATTCAACATTCAGTGTGACAGGTTCTTAAGGGCTAATCGCTTCAAGAAGATATCAGTTTATGATATTGCTTCAATCTTCAATGAAGCTTACATGAACATCACAACCATGGAGAAGGACGTATCAGGATTTGGTGCAGCAGGGATCTTCCTGTATAAGCCAGAAAAGTTCAGTGACTTGGATTTTATCTCTGAGTACAGAATCCAAACTTCGGTCATCATTGACCCAGAAAATGTTGACGAACCAACGAATGGCGATGGTGTTCAGGATGGGAATAATGCAGTTGCTGAGGAGCCTGCAAACACAAATTGGGCAAGGGCTGAAAATTCATAGCATTCCTGGAAAACCACCAACTTGAATTTGACTGGACCTTATGCTAATCCAGTAGCTTGCTCATCAAGGTCGGATCCTGGAACAACACCTTCTCCAAAAGCCTCTCAGGATTCAACTCACTTCAGAGAAGCCTAAGAAGCTTAATCGCCTATGCAACAAAAGCAACAACAACCTCACCATGGTGTCAAACAAAAAGTTGACAGGAAGCAACATTCCATTATTATGACGCCCACACCCATGAAAATTGTATTGGAGGAAGCACACATGAAAAGAGTCATTAAAGATATGAAAGCTATGCGTGGATTAGAAAAGGTAACTGATGATCCAAAAAATTGTTCCAAAACTTAAACTTAGGCTTTTGAAGAAGTCAGGTCAAGACAAGGGTAAACCCAAAATAAAATCAAGCACTACCAAATGCAAGGCCACATCAAAAGGCAAAAAAAAGGAGAAAAGTTGCAGCAGACAGATTTCTTTTGAAGAAACATCTTCTGAAGAAGAAATAGATGAGTCAACGTTATGCGACAACGATGAAATGGACGATGGAATAGATTTATTTTCCAAAACCAGAGAAATGTGTTTAGTCTGTGGGGAATATGGTATTAAAACTGAACTGTTGTATCAGTGTGTTTTTTGTGGGAAGCGGCCACACACAGACTGTAGTGGCTATGATTCTTCTGAAAACTACATTTGTGACTTTACCTCTACTTCTTAAAATGATTTGTTTTCTTTTCAGACTTATTTGTCATATTTCTTTATCTATAGTCATGACATACTATTATAAGTATCATATATAACTTTGTAACAATATACATTTTATTGATATACATTCATATTATTATTTCTCACTAATGTCGGCATTAACCCAAAGTGGTGTCGAAATTGCCCCGGCGACCGGGGAAATACCGACATTCAGTAGACATTGCTATATACACGTTTTTCACTTTATAAATGTAATTACTGTAACAAAACTATATTTTTAATGAAAGTAGAAATCCCCAATTAAACTTTAGGTACCTCAATAAAAAACGTATCTAAATCAGTAAAAATTTAAAAATTAAAAATGTCTTAAGGTGTCGGCATTGCCCTGGTCTACCCTAACTGGGAAAAGCAACATTGCACATGGTTAGTTTATTCCATATCTCTTTGTAAAATTTATTGCTTTGCATGTAGAGTTTTTTCACATTTGCAGACGCAAAAGGTAAAAGAGGAATGTTGTAACTGGAAAGTCTGAGTAGGGTATTACAAAGACATGAACAAAGTCAAGGAAACATGGGGTGCATCATTAAATGACTGTAAAGGAATTAAATACGGAAAAACAATAGACAAGGAAAACGAGAGACTGATTAGGAAATCAAAAAAGTATTGGTGTATTTTCTTTGAAAGTTTGATCGATATTGCCAACTACTTAGCCTCATACTATCTGGCATTTCACTCATCGAGAGTCCATTAACCGATTGATATCGGAAACAGTGGAAATTTTATAGGCTTGTTTAAATTGTTATCCAAATATTATGTAACACAAAAAGAGCACTTGCAGCGCATTGATGAAAAGCAACTTTGTCAACATTAGCTGAGCCATGGCATCCAAAATGAGTTAATTATGTTAATATACAAATCTGTTATTAACGAAATTGTAAACAGAGCCAGACAAGCAAAATAGTATGCCTTCATGTTCGACCGTACCAGAGATGTAAGCTGTGTGGAAGAAACATCAGTAATATTAAACCTCCGTTCTCGTGCGAAAATTTGTGACATGGTCACTCGCGCAGATGACAGGTGTCATCCACAAAGCAAGCGCTCTATTTGTATACTTTGAACGGTTTCTATGACTGATTTTGTGTTTTTTTATTAAATATATATATAATACAGTTAATATTCATGCACTGTATAATATATTCTAACGTTTGAAACAGTTCGACCATTCGAAGAACAATATCTTCAGCTAAATTACTGGAATTACATGGTCCCTCTGGTTGCTTACCGACGTACGGTTCTAAATTCAAAGTGTAAGCTGTTTTTACATCAACCAAAGCAAACACTTTTAACTCATACTTCGCTGGTTTGCGAGGAATATATTGCATGAGTGGAATGGGCAATTTCCTCTAAATGCCAAAAGCTGTTCGTCAACAGTAAGACATTCACTAGGTGAAAAATACTTTTAGCAACTGTTCGTTAATAGTTCAAATGGCTCTGAGTACTATGGGACTTAGCTGCTGTTGTCATCAGTCCTCTAGAACTACTTAAAGCTAACTAACCTAAGGACATCACAACATCCATGTCCGAGGCAGGATTCTAACCTGCGACCGTAGCGGTCGCGCGGTTCCAGACCGAAGCGCCTAGACCAGCTCGACCACTCAGGCCAGCTCGTGAATAGATCAAGTACCTCTCTGATAGGAGCCCACTTGTCAGTCACTCTCTGGACATCTCTATCACAGATATTATCAAACCTAAGACATCTCAACAGAAACCCGAATCGGTTTTCACTTATGCATAAATAACATGATTCAAGTCTGTTTCCCTTTGAATTATCCCACAATTTCGATATACTCTTCCTAGAACATCTCAAACATCCACACAGATATAACAAACCAATGAAAGTTCTGATCTGTATTGCATCTGTTTCTTTAGCATCCGTTTCCATAGAGAAGTTACCACGAACTTCACTGCTGAATATATTAGTGCATATTGCGATAATGCTTATTATGTTTTCATCCAAGAACAAATTCAGAATTTCTTTTTTCATACGAGCTTGACTTTTTGGTCCAGGCAAATGCGTAATAATATTACAAGATCTGCTTCTACCAATGGTAGGATATTTCCTGTGACTCATATTCATCATTCTCTGGCTCTTCTTGTTCTGTTCCTGAATCATGACCGCTTTCGTGAACATTGTCCTCAGTTTCTGAGTCAGTGTGATCACTGTGAGCATCTTCATCGCTCAGCTCATTGAACCATTTCAACCATGCATTAGGATCTCTACTAAACTCTGTTCAAGATTTTTTGCTGTTGGCATTTCTTCCACAATCTAAAAATAAAGAGAATACTAGGTAACATGAAAGGTAATTGCAGTCAGTTCCAGTAAGTCCAAATTTATGCACATGAAAGATCGATTGAATCTAGGAAACCAATAAAGTAATACAGACTTACTTTGCTTCAGATTGTGGCAGCAGAGCTCGCGCGTGTGACTGGTGTCCTCCAGACTATAATAATGTTTCATAGACAATGTATCTTTCGTAACTGAAAGCCAACAATGATTGGAGCTAACTGCTGGAGAGTTAACAGAAAGGTACTGAAAATGGCGCGATCTCAATCCTGCCCTGTCAGACAAAATTGAGTGGGAAAGTCATGTGAATTACGAGTACCATCCGCGCGAGCGATGGAGGGTTGAGTTTGTGGAATTCCTCAACTGGAGAGATACAGGGACATTTTGCTGGATTTATTGCCTTCGCAGAAACAATGGGAGGGTATTTAACAAATGCCATTTTAAAGGGACTAGAAAATAATGGCCTAGTTATCCAAAACTATCGAGAACAGGGACATGATAGCAACGTCAGTATGATTGGCATTAATGAAGATATCAGAACGAGAATACTCAGTATTAGGCTAATCCACGAACATTGTTCATGCCATGTGGATGCCATTGTTGAAATTTGCTTTTGATAATGCAGCTAACAATTCTGCAACAGCTAAAACATTTTTCGGCTTCATCAGAGAAGTGTATGTGGTGTTTGGAAAGTTAAGCAAGCGTTAGGATCTTACACAAACTAAATTAAAATTTACATTATAACCTCTATCTGAAACAGGATTGGAAAGTAGGATCGGAGCAGTAAAAGCGATACTTTTGCAATCTGATGATGTCATCTAAAGTTTGAATGAGTCGAAAAAGGGAAAATGATGATTTCGAAACTATTAACGATTGTGAAGCAGTCTGGAACGAAATGTTAACTTTTGAGTTTATTATTGCAATGAACAAGATTTTAGTATGTGTGAACAATATAAGTAACCTATGCCAATCGGTTCAGGTGAACTTGAAAGTCGCTATTGATATTTTCCGTTATTTTGTGACTCGAATCAAGAATTCCGTTATACCACAAGCTGAGGTTACTTGAGCCCTTGGATGTAACTTGGACCCAACAGCAAAAAATCACTCCAGGATCTGCTGTAATGCACGTATACATCTGTTTAAAAAATTCACTCGACATGTGGCAGCACTAGCTAGCGTCCAATGCACCCCACAGTGTCTCTGTTTTTCCATCTTCTCACAGCTAATGTTAAATAATAGCGATTGTCGCTGCCAGAAAACTTCCACTTTCAGCGTTCTCCACACTTCATTTACATGCAATGTAAAGTGAAATTTACATTTTATCTAAATTACCAACAAAATAGCAACTGTTCGAATTATATAGATAACGAAGGCCCATTGAAATTGATATATTTGGTGAATAATGTGCTTATAACCTAAAAATTGGTTAAGATGGACATAGCTCAGAAGTGGATTCAAGGAGCCCCTAGCGCTGTATTTCAGTTACACATTCTTAGATTTTACAGCAAAACAATGTATATCATTAACTTCTGTAAATTTATTTCATCAAATGATTCATACACTATTCATGTTTATTTATTTGCAAATCTGTAGTAAAAAAAGACTCAAAATTACAAAATATATCATGGGAGCAGAATGTATGCAGATTTCACAACAGAATAATTGCAAGAATGTTTAAATGCTGTAAGGTCTGGAGAAATGCCCCAAAGAGTGGCCTGAGCATACTTCAAAAGTAGTACATCTATAATAAAAAGGAGAATGGTGAATGAATGTTTGAATAAACCTGGGCATCTGGCCACTGAAGAGGAGCTGGTCTTCACCAGTCACAGTGGTAAAATTTGTGATTTCAGATTCCCTGTGGATGAAGTAGAATTTAAATTTATGGTAAAGTCAAAAATAGCAACTGCTGCCTTCACTGAATCAGTAATTACAGACTAGACTGAAAACATGAGTGCTTTGACTAAAGACATTCCGCGAGACAACATTACAATTAAAATGAAACCAGCATGTCTGACGACCATGGTAGGAAGCAGGTAATTTGCTGCTGAGGTTGCAGATATCCAGAGAGGATAATAAATTCTACACCGACTAATGTGACTGCCATGTTTTGTGGTAATTCAGCTGGATCATCTCTTCTGCCATACATAATATATAAAGCGGAACACCTTTGGACTACGTAGACAGACAATGGACCAGTGGTGCTAGGTACACTGAAGTAAGCATGGTTGGATTGATCAAGCAATATTTGACTCTTGGGCTTTATCACCCACCTTTTGCCTGTGCTCAAGAAACAAGAAGCCATATTGTAATTGGAGATAATTTGTCATCCCATCTCAGCTGCAATGTTGTTAAGCTGTGTGAAGAGCACAATATACAATTTGTGTGCCTGCCACCGAACTCCTCACATTTGGCACTGCTCCGCGATGTAGCCTACTTTAAGCCTTCGAAAGCTAAATGGAGAGGTATTTTAATCAAATAGAAACAGTCTGAAAATGACGTAGATGGTCAAAAGGAACAAAGTGCAGCTGTCCTAAGAATTTCTAGTACCTGCTTTGAAGACAATGAATTAACTGTAAACCAAAATTGTAATTTTTAGTTTATGCAATACCAACAATGATTGTATGTCAGTTAAACTTTTTGGTGTACGCTTGGATTCCAGATTAACTTGCAACCTCCTCACAGAGTCTATATCCAGTAAATTATCAAGATTCATGTACCTGTTACATAAACTTAGAGTATGTGTGAATGAAAACATGATGCTCAGCTCCTATTATGTAATATACTGCATATCGCTTTGGGGCGGCTCCACTGGGACAAAAAGTGTTGTGATTTTTTTTCCCCCTTTTGTGGCAGAAGAGGTTTATTAGATGTTTAGTGGGCATTTTCAGTAACAATGTATCTTGTAGGCCACTTTCAAGAAACTATGTGTCATGACAGTCCCATCAATATTCATACGTAGTTGCCTAATCTGCACAAAAGAAAACCAAGACAGCCACAGGTTAAGGCAATCTTTTCATTGTTACAATGCACATTACAAAGAAAAGATTAACCAGACGTTTACAAGTCTAAGTAAGTCTCACAATAGCTATATGTACCTTAGAGTAAAAAGTAGTCAGTGCACTGCCACCCGAAACACACACTGCCTCATTAAAATCATTTAGAAATGTTCTACAGAACTGGCTTAACAAGAAAGCCTTCTATGCCATAGAGGAATTTTTTGATTGTGCAAGGAAGATCTAAAATTTTAACTTATACTTGTTGTATGTTGTATGCAGATCTTCATGATTTAAATGTTTTCTTTATTTTCATATCTTCCATTGTATACTATTCAATTTGTACAAACTATTAACATCAATAGCATGCAAAATGCTCAGAGATGAAATAAATAAATAAAAGTAAATGAAAACTAATTGATCTATCAAGAAATAGCTGGTCGGTTGTAGTTTTGTATTTGCCAGCATACACCTCTCATAGGCTCGAGCAATTGGCTTTAGTCTATTGAAACCCCTCAGTAAATATTATCAGGATGTAATTTGTAAATGGCTGTGATTAAATCATAGAAAAGTTATCACAATGTCTGAAATTGTGACCATGTTTGGCAATGCAAATTTTCCATCCTCAGTGATTCTAAATACTGTTAATGGCTTTTGAAAATCTGGATTTTGGCTGTTGACTGGTATGTCTTTACAACTGAAAATGTCCTACCATCATCAACCATCAATATTGAGCTGCAAACTCTGAAAGAAACTTTATCAGGGCTGCTACCCTCATCCAGCACAGAAAAGTCAGAAACTCTATAACAAGAGTAGTTGAAACTCCAAAACATCTTCAGAACTAAAGCAGCTGACTTTGTTCAATGACAGAGGTAAATTAGAAGAAAATAATGAACGCCTGTCTTATCTAAATTATTCTGAAGAGATTTGGATCAGATGTAGTGTGTGTCTCAAGTGGGCTCACAATCCATATGCAGGGCGGTGGGGTGTCAACAGTGAGGATATTATCCCTGTAGCCTATGCACTTTTTCCGAAGCTTAAAATTTTATAGCGTGTAAGGCATTTGCAGCTAATTGTTGAATGTGAAATACTGTGTAGTGTATATAATATGTTGATTTTCATTTATGACCAATTTCTGGGGGAAATTATTCCCTGTTTCACCTCACCCATGGGCCAAATTTTTCAATAAAACATGATGTTAGATGACTGAATACAGTATAATATCTGTGATTTTATAAAGTTAACATTATACTGAAGACATCTGAACCAAATTTAATAGCTTAATACAATTCTTTTTGTTCCTCATAATCACTTTGAAAATTAAGTACCCCAATTTGCCACAGGTTCCTTTATGTAGGTTAAGTGTATGTCTACATTTGGCACCATAGGACAGACATTTGTTATTTTTTGTTTTTTTAAAATTATTTAATTATTTAAATGTCAAGTTCCGTAGGACCAAATTGAGGAGCAAATCTCCAAGGTCATGGAACGTGTCAGTACATGAACTTACAACATAAAAAGTAATAACAGATGAAAGTAAATGTTCATGAACCTGAAAGAAAATCAGTCTATAAGTTTAAGCAAACGCTATCAGCAATACAATGAGAATCATCTTAATTTTTCAAGGAACTCCCCGACGGAATAGAAGGAGTGACCCATGAGGAAACTCTTCAGTTTCGATTTGAAAGTGCGTGGATTACTGCTAAGATTTTTGAATTCGAGTGGCAGCTTATTGAAAATGGATGCAGCAGTATACTGCACACCTTTTTGCACAAGAGTTAAGGAAGTCCGATCCAAAAGGAGGTTTGATTTCTGCTGAATATTAATCGAGTGAAAGCTGCTTATTGTTGGAAATAAACTAATATTGGTAACAAGAAACGACAATAAGGAATATACATATTGAGAGGCCAATGTCAAAATACTCAGACTCGTGAAAAGAGGTCGACAAGAGGTTCGTGAACTCACACCACTTATTGCCCGAACCGCCCGTTTCTGAGCCACAAATATCCTTACAGAATGGGAAGAGTTACCCCAAAACATAACACCATACGACATAAGTGAATGAAAAGAAGCAAAGTAGACTAATTTACGTGTCAAAATATCACTCACTTTCGATACCGTTCCTGATGGTAGGGGACTGGTTTGTGGCACTGTTAATCTATTTATTATTTGATCAATGTACACAAATATTTGCTCACCGAAGTCCTCTTCAAAAGCTTTTTGCAATGCCACAATATAACGTTCCATAAAAAAATTTAGTTGATAAATTAGTACCTTTAAGCATTAGGAATTTCTCATGTACATTAGAAAATTCAGCAAAATAACTTAAAAAGTGCTGCACCTCCACATATTTACTCATTTTGGATCTATATGGAGTGCGCTGTCTTAGATTTACTCATTGTGGATATATTTGAGGTGGCCTAGTTGGTCGGAGTGTCTCACTGTCATTTTGGAACCTAGGTTCAATTGCTGGTGTTGCCAGAAATTTTTCCTTGGTAGAAGGATGGATTCAACTCATCCTCATGATGCCAATTGAAAAGATACCATATTTTAAGAAGTAGAATCTACAAGGTCTGCAAAGATGATAAAAGGCCAGGTGAGCAGTGTGCTGGCCATTGGCCGATTAAGATGTAGCCATCAGTAAGTCCCAGTGGCCCCAGGTTTGGCCAAAATGGCTGAACTTTCCTTTGCTTTTGTCATAGCAGCGTCATCTTGCACATGAATGATTTTCCTGTTAACATATATATATATCAACAGAATAGTACATTTTGCAGGCGATAGAAGTGTCATGAGTGGTGTTTAAGACAAGCAGCAGCAGAAAAATTTTGGTCAATAATGTTTTTTAAAGACTTATTGACTGGTTCTAAAACACAGTATACTCAGTGCAGTATAATAAATAGAATAACACTGATGATAATGGTAAATAATGAACAGGAATCAATGAATGGCAAAGATATTAAAATATTTTTTGAGTGTAAATCATTATCTTTAGCTGTCTTTTTATGGCCTTCCCCTCTATAGATCTGCATTTCTCCTGTTTGATTTCTATCATCATCTACTCTCTTTCTGTGACATCATCATCTCCACCCTTCCTCATATCCTGGAATCAAACAAAGAACTTCCATGATCTATACATAATCCAGCCACCTAGTTACATGTCACACTCTCCTCCATTTCAATTTCATTTAAGTCATAATTGCTCTCTTTTGTATGACATCATTCTGTGGTTCATGTGTTTCTTTTCTTATGCCTCTTAGTACCACAATTTCCAGCAAGCATATCTACTGATCAGTCCCCTTTTTTTTTTTTTAACAATCAGCTGATTAAATGATTACTTCTGACAGCCATAATTTGAGACTGCTCTTATATTCACTGATACTAAACTTTCCATTTCAGACTGGTCAAAAGGTAAGTTTTGTAAACTCTATCAGTACTTAGCTTGTCAGAAGCACTCCAGTCAAAATCCACTATTCTGCCAATTTTTTTACCTGTCCATCCACTCATTATCTTTAGTATCACTGAATACAAAAACTCATGAGCAACTTATTTAGATTTTAATTTTTCACTGTCTTCTTTTGAGTATATTGATTATATATTATTGTAATCTTGTTGTAACTGGTTTTCATGCCATACTCCAGACTCACTCTTTTGTGTTCTTCTGGCCCTTTGTCAAGTTTATCCCTAATAAAGGCAAACAGTAAAATGTAATAGAAAAATTGAGGTGGTCAAATATGTCTTCATTTTCCCTATTGCAGGATCTGATGACTTCCTCTTGTGCTAGTGAGACTAATGTTTGAGATATGGAATTTTGTTGCAAGACTTAGCTTCCATTTTTGAATTTTCTGTAACCCTGATGCTGTAGCATTGCTTACCCTAATACTATTCAGTATATTAAAATATTTTGAATCAATCCCATGATTCCTAAGATCTGTTTAGTATTGATTTTGTTAGAACTGAATGAAAAGCATTCATTTCTTTCAAAATCTGAAAATGCTATACCATATGCAATATCCACTTCTAAAATTAACTTGTTCATTTACCTGACTAAAATCCAATGTTTTTCAATGCAGCTGGTCATATATTTAGTGAATATCTTGAACATTTTGGAGAAGAAGCTGCCAACCCTATGTAATTTATTTATGTCTTGTCTGCTTGTCAATATCTTTACCTGTGATATAGAATAACAACAGCATTGTTCTAATAGTGTGCACCATTGCTTGAGCTTCTTCACAGACAGTAGGGATATTAGTGCATATTGATAAAAACTTGGGTTAGAGTAAATAATCATTATCATTATTTAGCAAGCTTGGAACACTGAGGAATGCATCAAGTTACATCTAAGTATTGCGACTTTTGGTTATTGTAAATTACAACTTATTTCCTGTCACTCAGATAGGAGCATATGAGGCAGAGTTAAAACTGAGTCCATAACACCAAAGTTTCTCCAGTTGTATTGTATGCTTCACCAAATGAAATGCCTTGCTTAGGTCTACAAGAATGGCTTCAGCAGATAACTCTGATTCAAATGAGGTTTGTGTAAAAGAAATGATGTCTTCAACTGCTTTCACTGTTGATAATTTGGACCTAGAACCATGCTGAGACTGAGTCAGAATATTGTTTTCAGATAAATGTCTGCAAGTATTCTATTGTATGAAGTATTCTATTATTCCAGAGAGAATAACTACCAGTTGGCTGATAATTGTTTGTGCATAACTTGTTACCATTTTTATGAATAGGGATGACAACTGTTCTTTTTAGATACTCTGGAAAATTGACGCTAGTATAGATCCAGTTGACTAGTGTGCAAAGAGGGTTTGATATGAGGTCCACTATTTATTTAGTTGCAGAATTTGATAAGCTATAAATGACCTCAGATTTTGGTTTTCCTAGTTTTGTTATTGATTTAACCATGTCACCTACTTGTATTTATGTCCACGTGAGAGTTGACACAGTATTTGCCCAATTTTGAAGAAACTGATTGCCAGAAGGGGGGTCTAGATTAGGGGTGTACATTGAGTTGAAAATATGACAGCCAGAAGTTGGGATAGTAAAAGGATTTGTTGCCTTGTTGAAGAATTGATTAAATTAATATGCTATGAAACTGTCAGTACTTGTGATTTCTTTACAATTTATTTCTACACTTGACTCTGGTTTTATAATCCTACATGCAGTCTTACATCGACTCTGCTTTTATAATCCTCCATACAGTCTTACATCTATTTGAGTTTTGACCTACATTAAGCTGTTCTAATTTGTGATCAATAATATTCTTTGGGGTTGTTATATGAGGCTTTGTCCACGTTACCACTTTTTACTTTTTCACAGAAAATAATTCCCAAGAGCCTTAGTTTCTGTAAGTCAGGTGTAAACCATTTGTTTTGGTTTGGTGCCTGGGTCTTCTGACTTTATTACTATATTGTTTTTTGGTCTTTGGGCAACAGATATTAAAACTTTTAGAGATAGTATTCATGAATCTGTTGAAGGCTCCCTCTGCATTATTGTCAGTTAATAATCTAACATTCTGATACTTAATTTGTTTTTGATCTGCATTTATTTTCTCAGTAATTATTTCCACCCTTATACCTTTATGGTCTGATAAGTGATCAACATTAAACAGTCCTTGTTCATATTTGATTTTATGTACATTTGTTATGAAGTTATCAAAGCAGAATTGAAGCCTTGTAGGACTATCATTTGTAAAGAAAAAATTATATAATCTTTACTTATACTAAGCTAACAGTTTAACCTGTATTTTTTCTAACATCAGTGTTTAAGTCTCCAAAAATTAGTATGCTGTATTTGGTATGTTTCTGCAGATGGTTAACAAACTTTTCTAAGCATTCAGTAAATTTCTGTATCACTTTCATGTGTGTGTGTGTGTGTGTGTGTGGAGGCACACCCACAACTTGCACTGGGGCTACAGTAACTTGTTATTAGATGAAAATGTGGTGGAGCATTAAGTTTTATGTCTTCTTCTGTCAGCCATTGTTCATTTAAGCATAATGTCATTCTTCTATTATCTTTCAAAAGAATACCAAGTTCATCAGTCTTATATTTTAGGATCTGATATTTAAGTGTAAAAATAAAACAGAACAGTTATTTCAGGAAGGAAGATTTATTGTGTTATGGGGAAATTGGGTAGAACACAGAATTGTCTGTGTGGCAGTAGGTCCTAACTGAGTTTGCAATTGGACTTCCTTGATGCAGCCCATAAAAAAATCTTCACTCCTCTGAGCATTTTTTGAGCCTGCCTGAGACACAGACACACGTGCTTTACATGACCTTCTGCAGAATTTATGCGACCTCGCTGTTTTGAAGTACTTGGTACCACTTCAGCAGGAGATGACATAGATTCTGTACTTCCTGAGGCTACTTTCTTCTTTTCTGTATGTGGTAGTGGTGTCTTCTTGGAGAGTGCAGCCTGTATTTCAACTTCTGCAGCTTGTGTTGGTTTTACAGCAACTGTTGAGGCTCCCATCTTGTTTGGATTATTTTTCCACTTATTGGCACAAGGAGATAGAAAAAAATTGATGGGAAGGGATCAGGCATTTGATAGTAGGATTACTATTTGTCAGCAGCTTCAATAAATTTGCCAAACTTTGCCATGTGAAATCCATGTCATGAAAAATCTTTTCATTTAAGAAACCTGCTTACATCAATTACATTGATATGGTTTGTCACTTCAGCTCTCTTCATTAAATATTTGTTCATCTCAAATACCATATAGCTTTCTCCAGGGTTATCAAATTTAAAAGGTATTGTGCAGAGTATTAACTGAGTCTGCATGGTTGGTTATCAAATTTGTAATGTCTAGTGCCCAAACTTTGGATAGAAACAGGAAATTGATTCTTAATTTTGGGACTATAACTTTGAAGTGTTTGTTAAGTACCATCATTGAACCTGATAGTATTAATAGTTTTCCAAGAGTGTTCAGTTTGTGTTTTCATACTACTGCTAACTATGAGGACTGTGTCTGAGTGCTATTCTGTCACTGATATGTGTTGTTTGAACAATGAAGTGGAGAAAAACTTGAGTTTCACAGGCTGCATAATCAGACTCCTGTACTTCATGACTGCAACATTTAAAGTGGCAATAAACATGAAGGAACCCTCTTAAAAGCTAATACTTGGTAGGGCTCATCAATAGAACCACCAACATGAACTGTTTTCAGCTAGAACTATGCTACAAAGAACATTATGGCTGACAAGAGCCAGTTGTGCAAACCAGGTAGGAGACTGTCACAACAAGCACCCTCCCATAATGCATATCTGTGAGTAATATTCCTCACATTAACTATAACAATGATCTTCACAACTGCTGCTCCAATCCTTAGGCCCATATTACACTATAAAAAATCTTTGCTGAAGACTTTGTTAAACATCTTTGATCCAACTAGTGGAGCCATTACACTATCATAAATTTTTTGTCCTAATTGCTCAGAAATGGATGCTGAACAGTTAACTGCCTGTGCAGCAACATTTAATGTAATGTTGACGGGTAGTGCAGTGCTTGAAAATAAAGAGAAATAGAAAACATTGTGAGTGAAACCATGGACAGGGAGAAGAGAAACTTGAAATGTTCACCAGAGCAATAGTGCAAGAACATAAAGAGCTACAAAAATTATTTGAGAATGACAAAGAAAATATTTTAGTTAGCCCTTATGAAAGTTGATCCTTGGATTTACAAATAAGATATTCATTTAAGAAATACTATTTCAGTTAAAGGTAATTTCATGATTACAATAAGATTTTTTGTTTAAGCTGGAGGCTATTTCAGCCTGAAATATGATACTTACATCCCACAGTGTCCCAATTCAAATATTGTTACAGAAACATGTGAATCAATATACAAATTACTTATGAAGGAATTTATGAAGTACAACATATTTAGAGTAACAAATAAATATATTTGTTTCACTTGTGTACACTTTATTACAACAGTTGGAATTGCATATCACCATAGAAAGTTACCAGTAATAGTTTTCTTTTCCTTCAATCTGGGCGTGGGCTACATGTAACAACTGGTGTTGTATTTGAAGAACCCGATGAATTACTTAATGAACTCTCATCAGTCTTTCCTCTCACAGAATATAAGCAATAATATGCAAGACATGAAAATGATTATTCCTGTTATCAGTAAAACCTGTTGATGGGTGCCACTAAATATTGGGCTTGTGTATAGCCTATGCACTTACGATGCTGGTCACACTACTTGAAGTCTGTAACCACATATCAGTCTACATAAACAGTATATTTACAATTAATTGTGGTTCTATGTACTAACTTTGTACTTCTATAGCAAATATGAGTCCTTGGTCAATTTAACTTCTTCCTTACATCATCCACAGTGCAGCCATTTTGAATTCAGCTGAACACTGAAGCCATTTCTTTATAACATTCTAACTGTCTATTGCAGTTTTTGAAGTCAGCTTGCTTTGTGTTGTTCTTATAAAGAGCATCCTACTTTTCATACTCTGCAATGACCACTGTGTTGATAGCGACACACCAAATATATTTTGTCACTTTTTGCTTTTTACAGGTTAAAGGGAACAGAAGCAAGTAAAGTGACATGTATACAATGGCAAACTCTTACAAAATCTGGGACTACATTCTCAATTTTATCAAAGATCTTTGAGAAGAGAAATCTTTTATAAAAATGTATCTAGTATACTGTCAAAAATGTGACAACAGGGTTTTTATGGAAGATTGTTGTCAAAGATCTTTCACAGTGTTATATGGATCTTAAGATGGACAACACTAGGAATTAAATATGTTCAAACCGTAATAAATGTATTACTAACCTTTTCAAACAGCTAAGTTTAACAACATCTGCTTTTTACATAAAGAAAAATGTTAACATATGTGGCAGTCTAAAACATTTACGTTCATTGTTAAATTTAAATATGCATCACTATGATCATGAACATTGTCTAGAAATAATAAATTCATCTATATTAAACATGAGTCTTTGCTCTATTTATTAATCTGAGAAAAGTCAGTAAATATCCACACACACACACACACACACACACACACACACACAC
Source organism: Schistocerca serialis cubense (assembly GCF_023864345.2). NCBI lineage: Eukaryota > Metazoa > Arthropoda > Insecta > Orthoptera > Acrididae > Schistocerca > Schistocerca serialis. The sequence goes on along the minus strand of NC_064641.1, from coordinate 466,485,699 downwards.
ACACACACAAAAATAACCGTGTGACATGTCATTGACAAGATGGGTACACTTCAGTGCCTCTCTGGAAGTACTAGGAAGTCTAGAAATGCTCATAGGGTCATATACTTCAGGAAGATCTTTCCATGACAGAGATGCAGCAACATTTGATCAAATGTTGTACAGATGATCATTGATGTGAGGACTAAATACACCCTGGGACAAGTGGATCCCTTCCATCAAAACACCAATAGTCTCTTTGGAAGAGGTTAATTGGGAGGAGGGTAGAGTATTATAATAACCCTTACATGCAGAACCATTCATAACGACAGCTGAAAATACTAAGGTCAACAGGAATCAAAAAACATCGCAGTAAAGGACCTAGAGGTCTCCTCAACCCATTGGATGAATTTTGCAGGCATATCAGGTCCTGAGAAGAATTACAGAGTAATAACAACACTATGCTCTCCAAGTGTGAACTATTTCAGGGGTGAACTGTTAAGTGTTAGTGGATAACAAGGAGGGAAAAAGAAAAAAATCTGAATTGAGAACACAGATGATGGATGTAATAAATATGAACAGAGAGTGAAAATTGAAGACTGATAAGAGAAATGAATATTTACAGTGCTAATATTTTAAAAAGGAGTTAAGTGTTGTTGGAAGAAGAAGGAGGAGCAGAGGAAAAGCAAACGGTCCTGGATTTATGTAAAACAAAAATTTGGATATGATTATTGAAAACTAATAAAGAGGAAGATAAAAACTATGACAGAAATGGACAGGGTCATAGTAAAAGGTACAGAATGGAGGGACTGTAATAGCCTGTTAGGGTCAAGTTAAAAAGAAGAATGTAGTGTAAGTATGGACATAGATAGAGCACCAAGAGGGGTGAAAACCAATATCCTTCTGTGTTCATTTTGATCTCTGTATTACAAACACTCAGTTTAACAATCACCATTGAAGACTGCAGGCATGTAAGTGTTTCAGTGGTACTAGCTATATAATGAGTAGATCAAGTAGATATATTATAACAATTGAAGATCCAAAAACATAATCAAAATAATAAAAACCTTCCCTGCAGCAGATGCTGACACAGATCATAACTTTCTGGCTCAGATAGATGAAAATAGCTAAAGTATGTTAAAAGATGACAATTGGTAAGAATATCAGATACAGGTCAACACTGAAGACTATAGGGTCAGGTCTCAACCTATTGAAGAAAAATTGGAAAATTTGATATGAAGTACTGCCATAACAGAAGAATAGGAGGTGAATAAAAATGCAGTTCTAAAAGCTTTAGAAGAAAACGTTGGAGAGTTAAAGATAAGATAGAATAGGAGAGAATGAATGACTTGAAATATATTAGCTAAAATGCATGAAGCCTGAGAAGGTAATAACATGGACAATATCATTAGATGAACATAAGTATTCTGTTTCTAAGGCTTTTTTAGGCTAAGTATTAAAGACTGGTGATATTCCGACGTGCAATAATTTGCCAAAAATTCTGAGTTTATGGGGAGATGCCAAGCTATCGAAGTGTAGCAACGAACCAAGAAATATCAGTAGCAGTAAACTCTGTGTGTTCCACCAAAACATCAATGGTCTCAGAAGCAAAATGGAGCCTCTAAACCTTGACATTAATGATGCTGAACCTGTAAACCACGCACTAGTAATATGTCTTACAGAACACCATGTGACAAGTGGAACTGAAATGCCTCAGATTGATGGATACTCATTAGCAGACAGCCATTGTAGAAATATAAAGGAGGAAGGAGGGACTGCAGTCTATGTTAAAACTTATGCAAAATATAAATCCCTAGACATAATTTTAGCAGTTTGCAGGTCTTCTACAGGGAAAAATCTTCCTTTCTAAACCATATGGAACAACTTTTGGACCAAATATATTGAAAACACAAGTATTTAATTATCGTTGGTGATTTTTAATATTAACTTCTTAACTACAAATAACAGCAGAAGAGAACTAGAGCACCTGATGGAATCATTTAATCTAATTTCGGTAGTTAACTTTCCTATTAGAGTAACTAGTACTTGTAAAAGCCTAACTGACAATATATCCCTGGACAGATACAGAAGCAGCAGTCAAATTCTCAGTGGTCTGTCAGATCATGATGGTCAGCTGCTTACAGTAAATGATATCAAATTGTGTGATAAACCGAAGCACTCCTTTAAAACTGTCAGGTCAGTCAGTAATGATAACTTACTGTAGATATCTTCAACCTTCTCTTACAGCAGATCGGCTGGACCCTTGTATTTATGAAGAGGAACAGCAATGAAAATTTTAATCTGTTCTCTAATGAGTTTGTGTCATTGTTTGAAGCAGTATTTACAAAAATAATCTTGAGAAACAATCCTCAGGGTGCAAAATGGAAATCCTGGATTACCAAAGGGACCAGAATACGCTGTAGAACAAAAAGGAACTTGTATGAATACCTAAGGCTATCTAATGATCCCATCAAAAAGGAGGACTATAGGTTGTGCTGTAATATTTTAAAAAAGATAATAAAAAAATTGAAAACTATGTACATAACATCTGAAATTGATAACTCAAATAACAAATCAAAAAGGGAGAGTGGTAAAAATGTAGAATACATGGCTGACATAGATTATTAATTCAGAATGAAATACTGTAAAAAATACTGAGAAAGTTGCTAATACCTTCAATAAACATTTTTCAACAGTTGCTGAAAAATTGGCTGTGAAGGCTCAGTGAGTGATGTGATAGCCCTTCTGCATAAAGCTAACAATGCCAGAGTTTGCCAGATGCAGATAACCCTCATAACAATTAGTGAGATCAATAAGACAGTCAGAGAGATGAAGACAAAAAAAACTTTTGTGGCATTGGTAACATTTCAATGAAGATACTTAAGCACTGTCATGGCTATATAAATACAGTCTTGTGTCACATTTTTAATGTATCCCTAAAACAAGGTAATGTTCCACTTAGATTAAAATATGCCTGTGTGAATCCACTTTTCAACAAAGGTGAAAAAACTGATGTAACAAACTATCACCTAATATCCCTACTAACAAGTTTTTCAAAGGTCCTTGATAAACTGGTATTTATGAGAATTGTTAATCACCTGACCAGCCATAACATTCTCAGACAATGTCAGTTTAGTTTCCGGCAAGGCCTATTGACTGATGTTATTTTCTCTTTCACCCATCAAATTCTTGAGTCTCTTAACAGAAAACAGGCATCTATTGGAATCCTGTGTGAGCTACCCAACACTTTTGACTGTGTCAACCATGAAATTCTCCTAAATAAAGGAGACTACTATGGGTTAAGTAGAAAAATGGGGACATGGATTAAATCCTACCTTACAGATAGGAAACAAAGGATAATAACCACTGACAGTAATGGAATCCGAGCTTTATCCAAGTGGGGCACAGTCAACATTGGAGCGTTTTTTATATTTGTAAATGACCTTGCACACTGAACAACGTCAGTGAGCAAGTTCACCCTATTCACTGATGATACTTCTCTTCTACACAATAAAGCAAAAAAAAAAAAAATCAACCAGGAAACATCTGTGAACAATGCATTTGATGACATTCTGAAATGGTTTAACTGTAATGGACCCTCTCTGAATATCACAAAAACTCATTATGTACAGTTTCACATGGCATATAAAGAACCGAGAGACATAAATATAGAATGTAGTGGACAACAAATAAAGCAAATCAATTCATCTAAGTTCCTGGGTGTGTACATAGATTGCAAATTAAATTGATCCAACCATATCCTTCATTTAGATAAAAGGCTACATTCTGAAACATTTGCCTTACACATAATTGCATCAACCACACATAAGGATGCCACAAGAGCTGCATACTTCAGATATTTCCATGCAATTTCGTCTAATGGATCATCTGTTGGGGCAACTAGCCCTTGGCAAAAAAACTTTTATTACTCAGAAGAGAGCTATATGCATCATGAGTGGTGTGCAACCAAGGCACTCACGCAGGAATCTGTTTAGGAAACTACAGGTATTTACAATGATATCTCAGTACATATACTCCCTTGTATGTTTCATTAAGGGGCTCCGGAACGCCCTATACTTGCAATGTTAAAATAACGCTTATAAATTACATCTTTCCTCACAAAGTATTTGAGGTAGGAAGTTGAACTTTTTACAGATTATTTATTGGAATATGGGCTACAACTTAACCCAGGGATTTTACAAAATTTTAGTTCAGTTATTAAAGATGATTTTTTTCAATTGTAATGAAAATTCACAACATTTTTTTGCAATTTTTTATTTATATATTCAAAAATATACAGTTTTTTGGAAAAAGGCTGTGTTAAATTATGCAGAAGGTACTGTGTAACATTTACTGAAAGTTTGAAACAAATATGTTTGGAAGATCCTTAGGAAAAATGTAATTAGTATGAGGAAATAAAAGTTTTGGGAATCGAGCGACAAAGATTGGATTAACTTTTTAGTGCATTCCAGGTCCATAGGATGGATTATCTTCATCCTCTGCAAACTCCTCCTCCAGCTTCCTCTTGTTCCTCCTCCTGTTTACTCTTGCTTGTATTTCTAGACTGTTTACAGCCCTGTCTGCAGCCCGAAGGCGTTCCTTGTCTAAAGCAAGCATCGCTCGTTGTTGTGTTCGTAGATTTTGCTACCATTTTCTTCAGTTGCAGTTACTGCAACACTGTTCCAAAAGGTGGTCATGTATGAACACATATCACATTTCAGTTGTATTTCACTAGCAAGTCCTACGTGCTTTATTATGGAGAGTTCCAGACCAACTTCACTACAATGAATACATCTTACACAGTTTGAAAAAATTTCCTTTGAGAACCGACATATCAAATATTTCATTCACATCCGATTCGCCCATAAAACATTCGTAGTTTTCACTCATTGAACCAAGCTTCTTCTGTGAAGTATTTTCTTTCCCACTTTGACTGCTATGGGCAGGTGTACTTGAGAGGTTAGGTTCACTCACTTGGTTATAGTCTTTATTGTTTACAGTAATAACACATACATTTGGCTTTCCAACATTTCTCCTTTTTTTAAAAGCCTTCAGAGGATTTCTAATAACTTTACTTTTACTCATTATTATACTTCAACAAAACAGAGACTCAAGATACAGAATTAATTACGAATATTTTCGAGATAATGACAGAGTAAATAAACATGAAACAATCGACAATCACACCAGCGATATATATTGAACCATCACAGGTTAGCCACAACACATACTTTATCTCACATCACTAAAATGTACCTGATGAACACGGATGTTAATAATAACACCATTTCACAGCAGTTTAACAGCGCCACAGTGGGTCACGCCCATGTAGAACACATTTCAAAAAAAATTTAAAAGTAGTTGTAGTCTTCAGAATTGAATAAATTATATATCTATTAAAAGATAATAGTCTGCAGATTCAGAAAACGCAAAAAAGTAAAAATTGAACTTTTCATGATTTTGAGCCTTTCCGGAGCCCCTTAATAAAAAAACCACTCTCTCTTCAAAACCAATAGCGAATATCATGGTCACAACAGAAGGTCAAAAGAGAACTTTCATAGCAACCAGTCAAACTAGAGCCTTGTACAGAAAGGAGTAAATTATAGAGAATCAAAATTTACAGTGCTCTACTCAGTGTCATCAAAAGTCTTGCTCGTGAAACACCAAAGTTCAAGGGCAAACTGAAGGAATACCTAATACAAAAGTAATTCTATTCAATTAGTGAATTTTTTAGTGCATAGGAGCAAGTTTTTATTATACAACTGAGTTAGCCATTCAGTGTAAGCATAAATGTAAACTATTTGTTGTTGTGGTGTTATATTGTTGTTCAAATACTTTGATATTGTTATGATTCTTCAGTTTCTCCCACCGTATTTCTTGCTTGAACAGTCATGTCGCGACATATCTTATCGCCGAAATATTGTGGCTGTTGGACACTATGGACGGGCAGTGCACGTGTGGACTGTTCAAGTACTTTGTTATTGTTAATTTGAATGTGTATACATAAATATTAATTATTATGTATGTAATCAGCTTTAATTCCTTCTAGTGTTCCAAGTTGTTACTATGAGTCTTGTCATGAATTAGCCATATTGTGTGCTATTGTATTGTTAACATTGTAAAAATACTGACTCATTCCATACCCTTGCAATTCCATAGGTATCAGGATCAACAGAGCTTGCAATAAAATAAATAAATGTGGATAACGGAAGAATGATAATTGTGGAGCAGAGGGGAAAAAAGTATATAAAGCTGGATAAAGAATCAAGGAGATTAACTGAGGATGGTAAAGAGGAATGGATGAGGGGATTTAAAAAAAAAAATAAAAAATAAATAAAAACAATCTCCCTTACAAACAAATATCCAAAGGCAGTCAACAAACAGAAAATACTCAATAAGAATGGAAAGGTTTCAGCATGTGTGAGAGGAAACAAATGTGTATGGAAGGAGTAGGTTGAAGAATTATAAGAAACACACATAGGTCATACAAAATTGAGATTAGAGCTTGAACTGGAATGTGGCAAAGTGATACTGAGAAGTGAAGTAGAGATGGGCATTAAGGATCTCAGAAATAGAAAACAATAGGCTGTGATAAAGTGCCACATAAATGTTTAAAGGCTGTGGGATGTGGTGTAGTATCCTGATTGATCATTTTTATCATTAGGACATATAACGAGGTCAGTTGACATAAAGGTATACATAGAACTATTCTGAATATTCCATCAATATACCATTAGAAGGAAAAATCTTGGAAAAAGTACTTGGAAAGTTAGATGACAGGAATGAGTTATCTGAAGAGAACTGCTACAGGCCTCTGCATGGAATCATGGGCAGTTAAAGGGAAAGAGGAAGAATAATACCATAGTTAAAAATATCCTGGGTGCATATCCAAGAAATGGTGGAAAATAAGATAGTTTCTTAAAACTATTTTGACAAAAATACGACCTACCACCACAGTCGTGTGTAAACAGAGAGGTAAGTTCTGCAAACGTGTTACTGTCAAAAATATGCACAGAATATGAAAAAGTAGAAGCCATTAATCTGAGTGGTATAGGACGCAGATTCCACACGACATATGGACTACACCTAAGTGGGTTAGGGAAGCAGCTTGTTGTGGAAAAAATGAACATATGTGTCGACAAGAAATTGGAGGTAAGACATACAGAATCAAAGTAAAGAGATACATCATCACATCTTCTCTGTTCACAAAAACAGCAGTCATCTCCCTGTTATGCAGAAGTGGGGCACAGCACATTGGAAGAAAAGAAGCAGACTCCATCACTGTAGAAGAAGACTGCAGGCTCCCACACAGATGGGTTTTTAAGGACTGATCTGTACCAAGCAAGAATGAGGTCAGTGATACAATAAAAATGCCCTTAGGAATCTCAACTGTAAATGTAAATCCAATTACTGGTAATCAAATAAATTACAGCAACAAACATTTTTCTGTTTGCCATCAAAATATTCAGTCAATAACAAACAAATTTTTAGATGTAGAGATCTTACTAAATACAGAGCTTAACTTTATTAATGTTCTGTGCATTACAGAATACTGGTTAAATAATGACCAAATTGACTCATTTTCTATACCAGGATACACACTAGCAAATTATTTACATAGAAACAGCTATAAAAATGGAGGTACCACAATTTTAATGAAGCATGGGTTAAAATATAAATCAGTCAATAAGTTTCAACATCTCAGTGCAGAAAGAGACTTTGAGCTGACACTCATTGAAGTCAGTGAGGCAAATACAGTTGTAGCATGTATTTATCACTCCCCAAATGGAAGTTTTGACTCATTTCTAAATAAGCTTGAATATGTACTAAACAGGCTTCATCTACACAAAAAATTAATAGTGCTTTGTGGGGACTTCAACATTGATTTTCTTGGAACCTCACAGATACTTTCAACTTAAAACAGATCATAACAATCCCAACAAAAATAACAAAAACTACTGCTACTGCTTTGGATCAGATATTTGTGAATGTAAGCTGTACTGCAAAATATACAGTGTGAAAAGTGTTTAAACCAACAAACTCTGGGAGGTTGTAGGGGACATCAAAACAAATATTTTCCCTAATGTCATTTTTTCCTACAAGGATTATTCAAATCGTTGGAGGCCGTATTAAGCTCTTCAGTTGATAGAGGCTGTATTACGATCTTCAGTAGTTAGAGGGCGTATTACGCTCTTCAGTTGTAGGCAACTGCTGTCCGCCAGCGTAGTAGTGCATTGTCTCTGTTTGCTAATGGAGCGATACACCTGGAGTGAGTATACTGATATGGTTGGTGTGTACTACATAGTGCACCAGAACGGACGAGCTGCACAGCGGGTTTATCAACAACAATATCCTAATCGCCGTATCCCACATCATACTACATTTGATGCTGTGTACCAATGTCTACGTGAGACCAGTCCATTTAGCAGATTACCTGGACAGGGATGCCATTGCACAGTAAGAATGCTGCAATTTGAGGAAGCTGTCTTGCAGAATGTGGAGTGGGATCCATCAATCAGCACTCCTTGTACAATTGCACATCACATGGGGATGAATCAGACGAATGTAAGAACAGTCCTTTGAGAGCAATTGTTACGTCCATTTCACTTACAGCGTGTCCACAACCTGGAACCAGTTGATTATCTACCCAGAGCACAGCTTTCGCAGTGGTACTTGGAACAGTGTGAAATGCATCCTACATTTCCATCCTCTGTATTGTTTACCGATGACGCAAAATTTCTTACCGATGAAGGAACATTCGGGTGTGACGGAGTCTTCAGCATGCACAATTTGCATGTTTGGAGTGAGGATAACCCACATGCCACAGTTACTAGCACTCATCAAGTGTGGCTCTTCGTTAATGTATGGGTCGGTCTTGTTGGAGAATGTTTAATTGGGGTCTTGTTGGAGACTGTTTAATTGGGCCGTATCTGCTACCTAGTTGTTGTCTCTTGGTCATAAAAAAATGGAAAAGTGTTTGTTGGTTTAATTAATTTGCCACCAGAGAAATCTTCCTCTACCAGTTTAAATACTCCTCATAGGAAAAAATGACATCAGGGAAAGATATTGATTTTGGTGTCCCCTACAACCTCCCAGAGTTCGTCGGTTTAAATACTTTTCACCCTGTATAAGTACAAGTCTTAGTGATCACGAAGCTCAAGTTGTCAGCATTGAAAGCCACTTACTGCCCAACCAGAACTGTAGAAGAACTATAACAGCAAGACAGTTTAATACTTCCAATATAGAGACATTCAACTCCATGTTAATGGGAGAAAGGTGAGAAGTAGTTTTGCAAATAGATGAAATCATCAAAAAGTTTGAGAAATTCTTTAGCATCTTCACTGATTACTTTCAAATTGCATTCCCTCTCAAAACACAAGAAATAAGAGGCACAACTAAAGAAGCAAAGCTATGGATAACAACAGGGATCAAAATATCAAGAGCAAGGAAAAGAGAATTATTCAGATACAAGAAAAACAATAAATAGTTACATACAGTAAATAAATAGTTACATACAGAAATACATTCAAATCTACAGAAGAGTGATACGACAGGGTGGTGGTGGTGATGGGGGGGGGGGGGGGGGATGAAACACCAGGTCCAGTGATAAGTACATAACAGAATCAGAAAATAAAAGCCAAGGAGTATGGAAAGTCAGAAAGAAGGAAGCAAATAAAGTGTCCCATAAAATGGAAAATATCACTCTTAACCATGAGAACAAGAGTATAACTGATCCCCAACACATCGCAAATCTTTTTAAATGGTAGTTTGAAGAGATCACAAATAATTTAATAGTCAGTGACAAAACAGATACTAGAGAGAAACAGAAAAACAAAGTGCGCTCATGTTCCTCTTCAATCTACATTGATAGAACAATCCCAGATGAAATCATCAGTGCTGCATCAGCTCATAGGAAAATGTCATCAGGGATTGATGGTATTCCTGATTATATCATAAAGCAATGTATTAAAAACATTTTACTTCATCTTGCAGATATAGTAAATTCATCTTTTCTGACAGGCATATTTTCAGACACTTTAAAAATTGCTTAAGTGGTCCCTATCCATAAGAAAGGAGACAAAACAATTATAGAAAACTATAGACCAGTTTCATTATTATCAGGCTTTAGCAAAATCGTAGAAAAAGTAATGTATAATAGGTTAGTGAAATTCTTAGAGAGAAGCAAAATTCTCACTGAGTCTCAGCGTGGATTCAGAAAAAATAATTCAACAACCAGTGCAATCTATGATTTGATAGAAAATGCCCTACAAGCAATAGACAAAAAACAAAAAGCCACTGGCATTTTTTTAGACTTAAGTAAAACTGTTGACATACTGGACCTCAACATACTGTTGGAGAAGCTCTAAGTACATGGCATTAGAGGCACTGCACTAAAATGGTTCATTTCGTGCTTGACAAACAGGAAACAAAAATACAAATAAAACATGAAGTAAAGGAAAACACCAGGATATGCTTCTCAGATGCAGATGTTCTAAATAAAGGAGTCCCTCAGGGATTCATTCTTGGGCCAATCCTCTTTCTCCTGTATATATATGATCTAGACCTGTACACTGAGTCACAAGCAAACACTTTTTTTTTTTTTTTTTTTTTCAGATGACACAAACATCCTAATTACTGAATATACCCCAAGTCAACTTCAAACAGCTGTTAATAAGACTACAGAACAGCTAAATAGATGGTTTGAGGGGAATAAACTTATGATAAACACCAAAAACCAACATTCCTAAATTTCTGTTTAAAAGGTGATGCAGTGCGACAATAAACTCCAACAAAATTTCATCTTCTCTTGAAACAAAGTTTTTAGGCTTATGGCTTCAAAATAACTTCAAATGGCACACACATACACTCCTGGAAATGGAAAAAAGAACACATTGACACCGGTGTGTCAGACCCACCATACTTGCTCCGGACACTGCGAGAGGGCTGTACAAGCAATGATCACACGCACGGCACAGCGGACACACCAGGAACCGCGGTGTTGGCCGTCGAATGGCGCTAGCTGCGCAGTATTTGTGCACCGCCGCCATCAGTGTCAGCCAGTTTGCCGTGGCATACGGAGCTCCATCGCAGTCTTTAACACTGGTAGCATGCCGCGACAGCGTGGACGTGAACCATATGTGCAGTTGACGGATTTTGAGCGAGGGCATATAGTGGGCATGCGGGAGGCCGGGTGGACGTACCGCCGAATTGCTCAACACGTGGGGCGTGAGGTCTCCACAGTACATCGATGTTGTCGCCAGTGGTCGGCGGAAGGTGCACGTGCCCGTCGACCTGGGACCGGACCGCAGCGACACACGGATGCACGCCAAGACCGTAGGATCCTACGCAGTGCCGTAGGGGACCGCACCGCCACTTCCCAGCAAATTAGGGACACTGTTGCTCCTGGGGTATCGGCGAGGACCATTCGCAACCGTCTCCATGAAGCTGGGCTACGGTCCCGCACACCGTTAGGCCGTCTTCCGCTCACGCCCCAACATCGTGCAGCCCGCCTCCAGTGGTGTCGCGACAGGCGTGAATGGAGGGATGAATGGAGACGTGTCATCTTCAGCGATGAGAGTCGCTTCTGCCTTGGTGCCAATGATGGTCGTATGCGTGTTTGGCGCCGTGCAGGTGAGCGCCACAATCAGGACTGCATACGACTGAGGCACACAGGGCCAACACCCGGCATCATGGTGTGGGGAGCGATCTCCTACACTGGCCGTACACCACTGGTGATCGTCGAGGGGACACTGAATAGTGCACGGTACATCCAAACCATCATCGAACCCATCGTTCTACCATTCCTAGACCGGCAAGGGAACTTGCTGTTCCAACAGGACAATGCACGTCCGCATGTATCCCGTGCCACCCAACGTGCTCTAGAAGGTGTAAGTCAACTACCCTGGCCAGCAAGATCTCCGGATCTGTCCCCCATTGAGCATGTTTAGGACTAGATGAAGCGTCGTCTCACGCGGTCTGCACGTCCAGCACGAACGCTGGTCCAACTGAGGCGCCAGGTGGAAATGGCATGGCAAGCCGTTCCACAGGACTACATCCAGCATCTCTACGATCGTCTCCATGGGAGAATAGCAGCCTGCATTGCTGCGAAAGATGGATATACACTGTACTAGTGCCGACATTGTGTATGCTCTGTTGCCTGTGTCTATGTGCCTGTGGTTCTGTCAGTGTGATCATGTGCTGTATCTTGCCCCAGGAATGTGTCAATAAAGTTTCCCCTTCCTGGGACAATGAATTCACGGTGTTCTTATTTCAATTTCCAGGAGTGTATAAACAAAATTAATGGAACACTAAAGAAAATACGTTAAGGTCTGTATTTACTCTCTGTCAAAGCAAGTTATAGCACTGTCTGAACTGCCTACTTTGCCCAATTCCACAGCATCCTACTGTACGGAATTATTTTCTGGGGTAATACACCACCTAGTTCAGTCAACTTCCTAACTCAAACAAGAACTGTAAGAGCAGTGCAACATGCTCGACAAACATATTCTTGCAAACCCCTCTTTCAAAAGTCATCAATTCTCCTCCTTCCATGTCTATATATATTAGAAATCGGTAAATATATTAGAAAGAATTTAAAAGATGTAAATGAGCATTGAAATACCCATCAACATGATACAAGACAAAAGGAAAAGTTTCATGTCCAGTCAACAAGGACATCAGCCTATAAAACCTCCACAGTAAACACCACTATACAAAGTTACAATAGTCTTCGGTATAAAGTACAAGACATATAATCATTCTTACTCTTTTGTAAAAGGAGTAAAAAATATATATATAAACATATTGTGCAACATTTATGATACGTCTGTAACATCTATCAGCATAGGAAAAAACAAGTGTGAATTTCCCATTGGAAAAGGAGTAAAGCAGGGCGATACTATATCCCCGAAGTTATTTATAGCAGTTCTTGAGATGGCTATGTATAAAATTATTTGGAACAACAGAAGAATAAGGATAAATGGTAAAATGCTCACCAGCCTGAGATTTGCTGACGATATAGTGGTCCTAGCTAACAGTAAGATGGAAATGCAGTCCTCTATAAAAGACAACAGATCATTGTCAAGAAGTTGGACTTAAAATAAATCACTCCAAAACTAAGGTTATGCATAATAAGTGGGTAGCTGCAGGACAAGCAACACTGAACAGCAACATCCTAAACAATGTTACAGAATATGTTTATATGGGGCAATTAATTGACACAAAAGTGGATTTGAAACCTGAAATTTTTTGTCAAATTAAACTGGGTTCAAGGGCCTATGGCAGGAATGCAACAGTTTTCAAATATAACATGCCAGTCTACTTAAAGAAGACAGTTTTTGACCAGTGTGAACTACCGGTTTAGACGTACGAGTGTGAAACTTGGACTTTAAATGAATTTTTCAAAAGGAAACTTAGAACTGCTTAGAGAGCTATGGAAAGGTCAATGTTAGGTTTCACCAAGAAAGATCGACAGAAAAGTGAAGACATTTGAGCAATAACAGAAGTAAAAGATATTATAGAACGGGTTAAGACTCTAAAATGGCAGTGAGCAGGACATATTGCACGAATGAAGGATGGAAGATGGACAAAATCAGTTTTAGAGTGGAGTCCCAGAGAAAAACGAACACCACCAGGACCACCTGATTACTGGGGTCAGGAACTCAGGAAAGTTGTGGGCTTCAACTGGCAGAAGACAGCAGAGGACAGAGATGCATGGAAACACCTCTTAAAAATGTATTTAATAACTTAAAGATTCTACATCTTGTATAGATTGTATTAGCAGAGGGAAACATTCCACGTGGGAAAAATATATATAAAAAACTAAGATGCTGTAACGTACCAAATGAGAAAGTGCTGGTAGATATACACAATAAAAAATACACAAACACACACACAAATTTTAAGACATGTCTACCTGTGTCTGTATATGTGCGGATGGATATGTGTGTGTGTGTGTGTGTGTGTGAGTGTATACCTGTCCTTTCTTCCCCCTTAGGTAAGTCTTTCTGCTCCCAGGATTGGAATGACTCTTACCCTCTCCCTTAAAACCCACATCCTTTTGTGTTACCCTCTCCTTCCCTCTTTCCTGATGAAGCAACCTTGGGTTGTAAAAGCTTGAAATTTGTGTGTGTGTTTCAAAGAAGGGTATTCAGCAACTCTGAGGACCATGACAATGATGAATGTCACCCTGGGACACTATTCAACTCTGTTCGCCAACCTCTGGAGCTGTGCAGGATGGCTCAGATCGAGCAGAGTGCCCTCTATGAGGAAGAGGAAGGACTAGTTTATGGACCCGGAATAGCAGATTGAACGTAAGTTGCATAATATGTAGTCAAAACTTCAAACATATTTTTCTCAAAATGACTTTGTTTTGTCACACGGTATGTTAACTTCAAATCTACTGAACCGATTGGCACAATTCTTTGTTTCCAACAAAGCTAACTAAATTGTCTATGAGTTGTACCACTTTTATTCCAATCCATCAATTATAAATATTTTTACTTGGCCAACGAAGTCGAAAAATTAATGAAAATAACCTTATTTTTTCAAATGGATGCCATTTTGTTTCCTATGGTCCAAATAACTTAAGCGAGGAACAACTTCTAAAGAATCTTATATACTTTCTAATGTCAACTCAATTTTGATTTCAGACAAGCCGACTGACCATGTGTAGAGGTCTACATCAAAACTTTGTTTCATTTCGACGGCACTTCCGCCTTTTTGCTCTTTGACATGTACAGTTGAAAAAATACTGGTTTGTAGAGGAAATATCAATAAACATTTTGATCAAATTTGACATTGATATCTATAACACATACCAAGAAAAAAATTTTCAAAGAACATCCTTTTATCGGGCCAAAGATAGTAAACCTCCCCTTAAAGAAGAAGCCTAGGACAGAGGAAAGTTGAGACAATCCAACTGATTCCAGTCTAGGCAGATAAGCCATAGAAGAAGAAGAAGAATGGTATGAACTAAGTAGGAAGCTGGTAAAAGTCACTGACTACTTGTATGTGGACTGGTTTTAGTTGTGCTTCATTATTAGAAAATGTTCAGACTCATCAGGTACCCCTTGTCCAATAAAATGAATATGTTCCTCTGCTGAATGAACTGCATAGATCAGGATGGGGACCCTGTAGTTGATAGGAGTAGTTTTTTTGAGTCATCAGTTTTGTGATTGGTTTGATGTGGCCTTATACAAATTCTTCCAATTAAAGGCCACACGTCCTGCGCATACATTTTGTGTCTTTAATGCAGTGGTTTTCATTGCCATCCATGTCCTCATGCCATTGATCATTGCTGATCCTTTTGCCTTTGAGAGCCAGTTTCCCATCCCAAGTACCATGAATATTTATCCATTTCTCCACCCACTTTAACAAGGCTGCTGTCAGAATGAAGGTGACTTCTTACATTGGAAGTTTCAGGCTGCCATTGCCAATGATTTTTATCAGAATTTAAGCATCAGTGATGTTCCAAGCCAGATCAAGGTCATTTTGAATAGTAGTCAAAGGTGCTACCCATAGACCATGAGTGCAACCAATATTGACTATCAATGTCAATTTCAGGAACTAGTACGTCCTTACTGCTTGTTAGAAATTATGTAATTTACATATGTGGGATTAAACGATTAGTGTTTGCTGTGATTGATTTGTAGGTCTACTCAGCTTCCATGTCAGCTACAATAAATAAATAAATAGTCTTCTGTTGTTGGTTTCATGCCCATAATGGGTATGTTTACATTATCAGAAAACTTCATGGAATAAGCCCAGTCCACTAAAAGTCATTGGAGTGTTACTTGTGTGGCTTGATGCTAGGAGAAGAGTTAATACAAAACCATGCAGAACTTTACATTTTATGTTCATCCATATAGAGTTTAGCTTTATTACCATGGTACATTTAAATCAATTTCTGCATATAATACCACAAACATTTACTTTCAAAATCATGAATATAGTAACATGATGGTTTAATTGTTATTTCTGCCAGCACTCAAATTGTATTGCACTAGTCTTTTTCTGTAGAGAACATTTTTATGAAAACCTGACTTTGAGGCAGTTAACCAGTTAAGATTAATAAATTATTTATTTGTGGTGCTATGCTTTCTGGAAAAATATACTAAAGTGAAGGTAGGAGTGAAATGGTCTATAATTGCAGGTGATATTTCTATCTCTATATTTATGAATGTATGTCCCTATAGCATATTTAAAACTGTCAAAAACTACTGACTTAGTTTGTTACTTTTTTTATAGACCATACTCATAAGAAGCATTATGTCTTCGAATGTGTCAATTGAACAAATATAGAACACATATAAATTTATGAAAAACACAAAAACTATTTATATGGCTACAAGATGGCCATCTACAGATTTTTCCTTTAAATATGAGTAATTATTTCCATTCAAGATTCACTCTGAGATGTAGAATGAGTTGATGAGCATTTTACATGCAGTTGGTGTTGTTTACATGCAACGACATTATATTTGCGCAGCAGACTTTATACTTTATGCATCAAATTGTTGCAAATTATGTATTGTACCATACTAGAATTAATCATTTTAAATACCTTGGCATTTCAAAACTAGATTCTATGTTGTGCAGCCTTTAAATACGTAAGTCCAAAACTGTTAACACTTTTTCTAGTCTGGTTCATGACATTTCAATTTATTATGCTTTTATTATGTCATACTGATGTAATGACTTCCTAAATTTAAAGTGATTTTTATTTTTTCTTTAGTATAGATCAGACAACTGTAAATTTATGTTTAAAGTAATCCTTATGCTAAACTAAAGTATTGTTAAAGTAATATGGAAAGCAAGAAGATTTATTGAATTATGGTCCTGTTTGGCTTCATTTAAAGTGATCATTGGATATTTAATTTTTTACCATTTATCTGTAGTGTGTTCACCTTGAACCATGTGCTTTATTAATCTATTCCTGTTGCTACATTAAGTTGTAATTCTTCCAGGCTTGTATGTTGTGCAACTGATGTGATATCATATGTATAGATTGATTTTACACAACACAGATTATTCACTGTTATAATAAATATCTCAGATATAGGGACACACAGAACATACAGGGTGTCCCAGGAGGAATGGTCAATATTCAGCGATATGACAGCAATGCCCATTTGGAGGGGAAGAAAAGTCATATGGATGTATGTCTTATTCCAAATAGTTTTGGAGATAGGACATGTTATTGCACATTGTGTTTAGAGTATGGGCAGACAGGTATGTGTCTTACCCACCCAAACCCTGCGAGGTTTCCATAACATATTACCAAAACTATTTAAAATGAATATTGTCATCACAAACGTGCCAGTGTGACATGATTTACCACTGTGGTCGTGTGTAAACAAAGAGATTCAACACTACAATTCAGAGCTAAAGAAACTGTGTGATAAATTTAGCCATGTACATTTGATAGTCTTAAGTAAGATGAGTCATGATGAACATACAAAACACGGATTTCACTTAAACAGGAAAGGGAAGGCCAAGATAGTTTCCCACATAAGCAAACTGTGTGAGAAACACAGTGCGGAGAAAGCTCCAATTGCTCTGGGCTACAACAGCAAGACTTTTTTAGAATAAAGGACCATAATAATAGTTTTCAGGGATGTATTTCAGGTATGACTGAGTCCCATGTGCGCAAAGAAAAGCGAGGCTGGGAAGTAAGTGCTCAGTCATTGCAGATCAGTTCCAAAAAACCAGTGTACGCAAAATGTCATAAAAAGTGTAACTCAAACAATTTTGATTCGTGCAAAATGGAAAATAAACAAGAAGGGATAACACCCTTAAAGTTAATGAACTTAAATGTGCAATATCTCAGAAGCAAAGTAGACATTCTACAAATATTCATAGAGGAACACTTACCACATGTACTAGTAATAACAGAACATGGGCTAAAATGCAGTGAAATAATATATTATTGATTAGAAGGTTACTTACTAGCAAGTAGTTATTGTAGGCAAAACCATAAAGGTGGTGGTGTGGCAATTTATGTTAATAAGGATGTAGAAGCTAAAAAAATTTTCTTTCTTGATCACCACACCAAAGAAGGATCAATTGAAATGACAGGCATTGTACTCCACAGTAATGATCTTAAGTTACCAAAGTATAAAGTGATTGGAGTGTATAGGCCACCAAATGCTGATTTAATGCTGTTTATGGATAAATTTAGTAGTGTTGCTGGTCAGGCTGGTTCTAATGACCTTACTATATTAGGTGACTTTAATATAGATGCAAACTCAAATAGTATAGTAAACTTGAAACTCAATGATGTACTGACCTCATACAACCTTGTAAATATAGTGAACTCTGACACCAGAGCGACGGACACATGTTCCACTATAATAGATTATGCTATAATCAACAAAGATATTATAGATAAGGTAAATTACAGTAACTTAGATTTTCTTTATTCTGACCACTTCTGTCAGGTGATGGAATACAAAAATTCAGTTTTGCCTAAAATAACAAAAATTGTGCTACAGAAACGAATGCTGAATACCTCAAATAATAATGCTCTTAAAGACAAACTAGCAAATGAGAAATGGGATTCTGTGTACCAGGTAAAAGGGTCGGATGAGAAATGGAATGAATTCTACTCAACCCTATTGCATCATTATGAATATAGTTGTCCAGTCAGAGAAATCCAGAAGGTAGTTAAACGCTGTCAAAATGGAAGTAATCCTAGACTAAAACTCCCAACAAATCCGATTAGGCTCAGGCAGCAAGTACATGATCTAAACCAGATTTATAAAGCTACTACTACGCAGGTTTTTAAGGAAAAATACAATAGGGCCAAACAAACTTTTAAAACTGAAATTGTCAATCTAAGGAAGCAGATTAACAGCAAAACAATAGAACAGACTGACAACATAAGCAAAGCATCTTGGAAGCTGATTGACAAATACCGAAAAGGTCCCAACAAGATGAACATGGAACTACTCAGCATAAGACATGATGGCAACATTCTAAAAAACCCAGATACTATATGTAATATTTTTAATAACTACTACATTTCTGGTGAACAATCAACACATATTACAGATTCACAGATAGAGATCCAGTGCCATCTCACCCAATGTACCGAATTTGAATTTGTGGAAGTGAATGAGCAGACGGTTCGCAGGGCAATATACATGCTAAGGAAAAAATTTTCATCTGGATGGGATGGCATATCCAGTGCTATTACTAAAGCATGCTTAAAAGAAATTTCTAAACCTCTTACTCACCTGATTAATTGCAGCATTAGAGAAAACATGTATCCAACGGTTCTAAAAATGAGTGTATAAAAAGGGAAGTAAGGAAGAAGTCTTCAAGTATAGACCAATATCATTAATTCCCACTTTTAGCAAGATATTCGAAAGCATTATCCTTTCTCAGCTAAGTGCCTTTTTCACAAAACATAAACTGCTTGTAGATTCGCAGCATGGCTTCAGAAAAGAGCTAAGTACAACCACAGCAGTTACACAGTTCATCAATGAAGTTTGCTGTCTGTTGGACCAGAAGATGCAGACTGCAGGTATATTTTTGGACCTGACAAGACCATTTGATATGGTAAACCATAGGGTACTTCCTAAAAAGCTAAGATCTTATGGTATTGGGGATCAAGCCATGAATCTTTTAACCACATACCTGTTGAATCGTAAGCAAAGCACTAAATTGTCATAAAAACTAGATAATAAAATCATGAACTCCCAGTCCACCAGGGAACCTGTATTACAAGGTGTACCACAGGGCTCAGTCCTTGGACCCTTTCTCTTCCCTATATATATTAACGACATTGCACAACCCATTAACTCCCATATTGAAAGCTATGCAGATGACACGTCAATCTAATTCTATGGGAACGAATCTAAAGAGCTAGAATCTCTTGCTACTAGTGGTGTAACAGAAGTAACAAAATACTTCAGTGATCAGGGACTCAAGGTGAATGTCACCAAATCTCAACTACTGGCATTTAAAACAGACAGTTCTCATCACAACAATATGAATAGTGTGTGTAATATCTTTGCAACAGAAAATGGTAACTGTAAATTCCTGGGTGTATATGTTGATGAAAATTTGCGGTGGACATACCACATTAATTTCGTATGCGGAAAAGTCAGTAGTGCCATATATCTGCTCAGCCAGCTCGCAAAGATAGTTCCTAGTCAAGCACTGAAATTAGTATATTATGGAACACTTTACCCCTTTCTCAATTATGGAATTGAACTATGGGGCTGTGCAGCTGATGTACATTTAAAAAGAATACTACTACTACAGAAAAGAGCAATAAGACTTATACATGGGATGGGACACAGAGATTCAGGTCGTGAAGTGTTTGTGCAGCACGAATATCTGACAATATATTCTCTGTACATCTTCAATATAGTTGTATTTTTTATAAGTCAACCAACAGAAGCAATCAAAGGCAGTGATGTACACACGATCACAACACTAAAACAAAGTGTAACTATCTCCTAACAGAAAAACGTTAAAAATGACTGATAGAAGTCCATATATCAGTGGTCTGATTTGGTATAACAAGCTACTAAACTCTCTAAGAACGTACACGGGAAATGTTTTTAAAACAAAATTAAAATCTTTTCTAATAGAAAAATGTTTATATTCTTTCAATGAATTTTAAGATAGTGATTGTAACGTGAGGCTTTAGCATATCAGTTGTAATGTGATAAATGTAAAGAATAGACATAAGAAGCAACAGCTACAGAATGTAGTGTATTTTATAAGTATAAATATAACCATAGTATTAAGTTTGAAGAAGCCATCATTATGATGGCTCCACGCAAAGAAAATGTAAATAAATAAATATTTTCATTGAGCTCAGTTTATTTTATTGCTTTCAACCTCTTTGCTCAGAATGTCTTACTGCCATTAAACTGATCCATGCTATACAACTGTTCATATTTTTAAAAATATCAGGAATCTGATATATCAATATTTAAAAATATATCGTTATCAGCCCTATATATATTAATAAAAAGTATCAATGTATTGACAGAATAAATATCAGTGTACCAGCCTATAAAAATATCAGCTGAATATTGTCAATATATTGTTGGTTTTAGAGCTGTATATTTAAGTTTTGATTTATTATTAGATTTTATGTACATTAACAACCTAGCAGCTCACTTATCCCACAGAAGAGCAAGAACTGAAAGGAAATTAATGCACATTCATGCTTGGCAGTAACCACTAACAATGGTAGCTGCATGTAAGTGACACAATAAAAAGTGTCTACTGTAGCAAACCTCCATGTAGCAGTCTTTCCACTATTGTTATAGTATTGTTGTTACTTCTAATGTACACCTTGACTTCTCTCCAAAACAATTCAATTGGATTAAAATGTCAGTGATAACGTGGTAGCCTAATTACCAAGTGACCCTGTTCACTTGCAATTTTATCTACAACACACTTAGGCATCACAGGCTTATTTTGTTTTACGAGTGAGTATAACAGAAGCTTTATCATGCTCATGTCTGCAGCAATGTCTCTCACCTGCAACCACTGCACCATTGCTTCTTTATAGTCACTAGTGGTGGGAGTTTTATCTAAAATCATGGAATGTTACGGTGCATTGTCCACCACAAACACTGTCAAAACACTAAACTGGAGCAACAAATTTTTAAACCACTATAGAAACAACAA
This sequence comes from Schistocerca serialis cubense, assembly GCF_023864345.2. Lineage (NCBI taxonomy): Eukaryota > Metazoa > Arthropoda > Insecta > Orthoptera > Acrididae > Schistocerca > Schistocerca serialis. The sequence goes on along the minus strand of NC_064641.1, from coordinate 466,464,066 downwards.
ATTTTTAAACCACTGTAGAAACTGTGGATGGTTCATATCCTCATGATAGTCACCAGTTTTTCTCGATCGAAAAACTAAAAATCCTTCAGGCATGAAGCCATTTGAAGATCCTGCATGGGCCACAATTAATCGGGATCCTCTTCCTCTTGACTGCTGCTGTTCGGTGAATCATCTGTTCAGCATTTCTCAACTGATTCTCCAGCGTTGACTCAGGTTTTGCCTAGCCATATGACTGAGTGTAAGTTCTTTCCTACAATTTTGTGTAAGAAAACGGTACAAGCTCCAACGATGTGAGATTTTTCAGGTTAGAGATTTTTTCAATCTAACTTTTTAATACCATCTTAAGTGATGTTTTCCCTTCTGAGAACAGTTCACTTTCTTTTAAAGAAATTAGCAAATTTGCTCTTGTGCGATATTCTCTCCTTTTATAGTATCTGTATACGTGCCAACAAATTGCATCGGATTGGAAAGAATCAATATCTGTAACAGGACAAGGCTGTTTTTCCTTTCTTTCCCAGAGTACTTAAAAACACATGGTTTCACCTACAGGGGCTTTCTTCCATGCTGTTTACTTCAGTGTCTTGTAAGTCTTGAAGTAGCACCCCTTTCCTTATAACTGTTCATTGACTGGGTACTAGAGTTTTTGAGGTACACTCTAAAACTTTACTGGCAGAAATTGACGCATGCCCATGAATGGAAACAAATTCTTTTTCTTGCTCATAAATCTCATGTGTCCTCTGTAGCAATTCTAAAGCCTGACTATTTAATGGCACTTCACAGTGCAATGGAATGTCACTTGGTGAATGACATCTTTTGGTGACATTGTTTAATAAACACAAACTGTAGTCAAGGAAGTAATACAACACAACACAATACAACAGAAAAGCAGGCATTCACGCACTAACATACAATGTTTACATGGAAGCTGGAAAAGTGGTATCATCGATGCCAGAACCAGCTTTTGTTCGGTGCTGTTATTGGTTCAGAAGACACAGAGCCTCATTTCCTCACTTGTTTGTTAGTTATATTACCATCTTTACAGCGCTTGGGGAGTGACCTTGAGGTGACATGTTTCAGCAGCCTGCATTTACACTGCTGAATGAAACTTAAGGAGAGATAGATAAAGTACCATGACATATTAACTACTTAATAAAAATGAATGAAAATATGGAAACAAATTACCAGAAGTCTCTTGGTTGCACACAGAAGGGTAGATGTCATATGCTATGAGGTAAGCATGACCATGCTGTGAGGTAAGCATGACTATAGCAACAAATGGGGCTGGAGTTTGGCCTGGCAAAACAAGACAGGTGAAAGAACAGGAAGATACAGAATGTGCCACTCAACAAGCAGGTATGGTGCACTGTGGTAGTGTTCTTCATTACAACAAGGCTTGAAGACAACATGTAGATGACTTCACATTGGGAAGAATTATCAGCAAACTCAAAAGGATAAAGTGTGATGAGTGTACACTATGAGTTTGGTATTGCTCACAGCTTTGCTTCTCGTTCACGGTGAGCATTCCGAACCACAGACTCTACTGCTCAAAGGAGAGGTGGTGATCAACCATGGTGAATTATAGCAGCAGATGTCTGTTACATTGTGATTAAAGTGTGATGAGTGTACACTATGAGTTTGGTATTGCTCACAGCTTTGCTTCTCGTTCACGGTGAGCATTCCGAACCACAGACTCTACTGCTCAAAGGAGAGGTGGTGATCAACCATGGTGAATTATAGCAGCAGATGTCTGTTACATTGTGATTAAAGTGTGATGAGTGTACACTATGAGTTTGGTATTGCTCACAGCTTTGCTTCTCGTTCACGGTGAGCATTCCGAACCACAGACTCTACTGCTCAAAGGAGAGGTGGTGATCAACCATGGTGAATTATAGCAGCAGATGTCTGTTACATTGTGCAACATGCAAGAGGGGACCCATGTCAAGCTGTGGATATAATTGCAATCCCATTTAACAGGATTGCAAATCATGCAATCTCACACTGCACAGTGACATGGCAAACACATGATGGTGGTCTCTTTGCCCAATGACCGGTATCTTCTGTTAATAACATTGTTTTCAATGGAGTCAAGAGAATAGCAACTGGGCCATTGAAGAGTGGGGTCACCTTCTCATATGAGAGCAGAATCAGTCTGAGTAGTGATTCTAGATGTGCCCTCATATGGCCAGTGGTGGGTACATGTAATGGGCACAAACATTGTTGAACACAATCATTTTGGTTTGTCCACATGTTATGGTGTGGGGAGACATAATATTACGTGAGTTTACTGACCTCCAAATCTTTAAATACTATACGCTCACCAGTCATCATTATTGTGACACTGTACTTCTTTCCCATGTGCATCTTTTCAGGTGGAATTCAGCTCTGATTTCATTGTAATGGGTGACAATGCACAACTGCCCTGAACAGTGCACTGGAGGAGCTCTTGGAACAAGAGGTTATTTGGCAAATGGACTGAACTGCCCATTCTCATGACTTAAATCCCATCAAGCACATGTGGCATGTATTGTGGAGACATATTCCACCATGTCCACATACACCAACAACCATCCAGCAGTTGTCGTCAACTGTGCTGCTGGAGAAATGAAATGCCTTATTACAATTACTCCATATCAACTCTGTGGCTAACATGGAAGCACATTGCAAAGCATGCATTGCTATCTGGATGATCGCACATCCTATTAAGACCAATGTCCAGTGATTTGTAATGTGCACGGGACCATTGTGAGTAACAGTAACTTCTTCAGAGCAATTATTGTATTTGAATAAAAGTGTAATTTCTGTATGTCTCATTGCGCATTTTTTCAGGTACTTTCTGTATTCTACTGTAGCAGTTCTTTCCATGTATGATCCAAGTTTCATCTTGTTATGTTACATGGCAGTGACAAAATGTGAAAATTACTCTTTCTTAATGGTAGGTGTTATTCCTTCTGGGAGTAGGAAGCAGCACATGGCTACCACTTGGTTGGGTTTATTACCAACATATTTCATGCATCTGGACACTACAAAATTAGTTTATGTAACACTAAGTTCTTGTGATGCTTCTTCTGGTCAAGGGATTCCTCTTTACCACTCACATTTTTACCCAAATGGCATTAATAAATACATATATTAAATTTTGTTATCTTAATTTAAATTGCAATCCAAAATTTTTATCTCCATTACATAAGTAGAAGTACCATGATTTTTTTCTCTTAAGAGTGTGTTTTTATGGAAGTGGTTTCTTCTGTTCTTACACTAAGAGATGCTTTGTAGCTCTGAGGAAGCAGTCATTTTATAAGACAATCGTTCAGTGAGGGATGTTTTTAGTTTTTTCTGAATACCTGCAGATTATTAATTTCTTTTTTCTTATTGGTGGGAAGCTTATTGTATACTTTTATGTACTTGACTCAATAACTTCCTTGTGTACTTTTGTGAAAGTGGCATACCCTTGGTGTAAATTATTAACCTGTCTTAATATGAATAGCAGACACATGCAGAATTTATCTCCCTGAGTCTAAAGAAACTGATAAGTTGTATGAGGAGTGTCAAATGATGTATCACTATTTATTTATTTTAACCAGTGTTTTCAGTTTCCTGCCTGTGGCGCAACAAGCGGAATCTGCAGAATAACATATTCGACTTCTAACCTCTCATGCTGAAGAAAGGTGCTGGTGGAAACAAGAAATGTTGTTTAAGTTAAATGTGGAACATCCAACCGTGAATGCTCTTTTTTGCTGTAAGTACAGATTTAGTGTAAAAGGCATCAGCTCAGACCACTGGGACAAGAAGAAACAGCAAGTGAGCATCTGCACCTGCAGTGGAGGACCATTTATGTGTTGGCATCATGACCTTGTGGCTCCTTGGAAGTCACAGAGCAAAGGACATAGGCAATAATATCTGCATCAGAACAACTGAAGATTATATAAAAACTGTCATTCCTTAATGTCTGATCAGTACAGGTATAGATGTTGTGATATTACAAATCTGAGTATGTTATTTTAGTAACTTCGATAGATCAGAGATCCCTTTCAGTAATTGCCTACTGCAAAAGACGAATAAATCACATGTCATGGTCTAGTGTCATTGTGTAGCAGGTCAAGTAAAGCAAATAACTTCAAGAACAATATTGGCTGATGGCAAGATATTTTTAAGGTTATAGTTGGATACCAGGTGACAGATCTTGCATAGAGAGGAACACATCATACGAAAACTCAATTCATTTCATTCCATTTGGTGATGCTGATAGGATGCAAATTACAGGCACTGAAAGAAGAGAGATTTCACAACGATAAAAGTATTTTTTAAGACTTTTGACAAAAATAAAGGAAGACTATACATGATGCCCAGAGTACCCCAAGTCAATAATTGAGAAGATATAAGCAGACACACACTGTGGTGTTGCCTGAATTAATGTGGATGGTGAAGAAGAAACAAGTGTAATTTGATTAAGATCAAAGAAGTGTTAATTGACATAGGGAGTTGAAGAGAGGATGTCAATTGACCATAGTGGCAAGGTCAACAGCAAAAGATATTCCTGCACTTGAGTACCCTTGGGCATATGAGTAGAGAGGAATATCGTCAACAACATGCAATAATTGTTTGTTGTCATTTCAATACTACAACTGTAGTAGTGATCTCCAACAGCATGCTGCAGTGCCAGGCCAACATGACAACAGCACAGTCCTGCTTTGTGGTGCAGCGGTTGGTCAGCTGGCTATGCATCAGCTATGCAGGGGCTCATTGCTAAGTCACGTAGCCCATGCATGACATATCACAGTGCCTTGCTTTAAACTGTACGCCTCATTAGGAAAGCTGTAAACAGTGCTGATCTGTGATTCTTTGTATTAGTAATTTATTCTGTGAAGAACTGTGAAAACACATTTCCCTGGCTTTGTTCAATGGTGTGCTATATTGTTGTCTGTACTGTGTGCCTGGAAGAACCCACTAGGTTAGCTGAGCGTGCTAACGCGCTGCTTCCTGGACTTGGGTAGGCACGCTGGCCCCGGATCAAATCTGCCTGACGGATTAACGACAAGGGCTGGTGTGCTGGCCAGCCTGGATGTGGTTTTTAGGCGGTTTTCCACATCCCCCTAGGTAAATACTGGGCTACTCCCCACATCCCACCTCAGTTACACGGCTCGCAGACATCTGAACACTTTCACACTATTCCATGGATTACACTAGTCACAGGCAGTTGGGGTACACTAATTTCTTCCCGGGGGATACGGGGTGGTGACAAGGAGGGCGTCCGGCCACTCCGTCAACTAACATTGCCACATCCGATTAACCATGCTGACCCTGCGTATCCGCAGGAAAAACAGCACAAGCAAAAGTGAAAGTGAAACTGTGTGCCTGGAAGACAGTTTACCAGAACTATTAGAAAGATTACAATAGTTGTCTAATAGTATTACAACCCAAGAACAAGCGTTGTCAGATTTAAAAAGACAAGGGGAGGAGGTATCTCCTAAAATAGACAAAATTTCTGATACGGAAGCCACATTATCAAACTTACCGATACCTAAGGAGTTACAAATGGAGATAACTGAACAATGTGACTTAGTCAGGAATGAGGTTCAAAAACACTTTAAAGAAGTAAATGAGAGGGTGCAGCAAATAGAGATTTTGTCAGTCCAGGAATTTGAAAGTATAACTAATCAATCTCAGATGCGCGAGTTGGGTAAAGGCATTAGAACAAAGTAGGGAATTTGGTGAAGTAATTAGTGCCCCAAACACTTTGACTACTTTGGGGAGCATCTACAGCAGTTAGCTGAATGAAAAGTACAATATAAATTTGAGGATACTTGTGCCACCACCAATTCTTCAACAATAATCTAGAACAACAGAAAGAGTTGCAAGAGTTTTGGGAAGAATTAGAATGGATTTCCAAATTCCAGAAGAATTTTAAGGCATTGTGTCACTTCAGTGGAGCCTTTAAGAGGGAATTTAGGCATTCAGAAATAAATGTACAATGATTGCAAACCTAAGTATGATAAATATTTAACTTGTACTGAATACACAGATGAAGATTTGAAACTGGAGTTCACCAATGAGCACAGGAGTAATTTTGTCAGGAGAGATATTCATATCTGTACTGGATTTAAATTTGTAGTAATGAAAGTGTAAACACCAATAGTCATTTAAAAGAACCTTTAAGCTGAGTATACATATTTCTTAAGTTATTGTGTGAACTACTGTTACATTGGAGATAGAAATTTATTAGTAATAGATATTGTGTAATGACATGCTTTGTAAGTTATGTACCTGAGCTGCATATGGTTATAAAATGTGAATAGTGTAGTAGAGAAGTGGTAAATGACTTTCAAGTGTATCGGTTCTCCTGACCTTATAGGAGACTATTGTATGTTGTATTACAGATGCAGTGTGCCTCAAGTTAACCAGCAGTTGAACTGAAGAAAGGTCTGAGGTTTATTTCAAACCTATAGGTTAAATTTTCACAATTTTATTTATTTTTGATACTTACCTGAAGTTCCGTAGCCTTATCACGCATTTATTTAATGGCTGATGCTCAAATACGTGTTAGGCATATCACATGAACAGAGAAAAGAGGGGAGGGGGGGGGGGGAGGGAAGGAGATCTTTCCCTAAGAGGAGTATGACATGCTAACATGCATGCGAATAAACAATATTTTGGTGAACCAATCGTTATACTACAGTAGCTAAGATTATTGTTACCTCTGGTGAAAGAGCATTAATGAATTGTTTAATGGTTGATGTGCAAAAATAATTCAAAAGACTCAAGTTATATCTGATGAGACAGTGCTAATATGTTTTTGCTTTTAGGAAGCTTAATTTTCGAGTACTAGTAATAGTGTTCCATAGATTTCATGTTTGTTTGGAATACAGTCAGAGTCCCTTTAGTCAGCTGTAGTGCCATTAGTGCTAGCGTTTGTTTTGAATACATTCCAGAGACAGGTCGTGCTCCTTTTTATTGTTTTCAACTAGAAGTGTCTAGTATCCACAGTTTAATCAGCCGCCTTTAGTGAATTACCAGTCTAGTTAAAAGTTGATTAACTCTCTACAGTAAATTGATTTCTTAGGATGGACAGGATGTGTGACTGCTGTGTACGGATGCAGGAGGAACTGGCCACTGTTCACGAACAGCTGAATGTGTTGATGGCCATGGTCAGCCGTCTTCAGGCTGCTGCGTCGGAGTGTAGCGACAGTGAGGAGTTTGATGCATCGCATGGTACACCCCAGGTGTTACATGCTTCGCCCATGGTCCCTGCTGTCGAGACATCTCCGTGGCTGCCGGGCGCAGTTGGGCCACCCACTCCCCAAGGGGAGTGGTGGGTTCAGAGTACTTGACGGCTCAACACAAAAGTTTTGTCTCAAGTACAGATAGTGTTGAGGATCAGTGGACAAAGTTCAAAACCATCATACAATATGAGTATGTGCCAAGCAAGTGGTGTACCATAGGTCTCTAGAAGAGCATAGTGTTCCAAGGGATTGGAAAAGGGCACAGGTCATCCCCGTTTTCAAGAAGGGACGCCAAACAGATGTGCAGAACTATAGACCTATATCTCTAATGTCGATCAGTTGTACAATTTTGGAACACATATTATGTTCGAGTATAATGACTTTTCTGGAGACTAGAAATCTACTCTGTAGGAATCAGCATGGGTTTTGGAAAAGACGATCATGTGAAACCCAGCTCACGCTATTCGTCCACGAAACCCAGAGAGCCATAGACACGGGTTCCCACCTAGATGCTGTGTTTCTTGACTTCTGCAAGGCCTTTGATACAGTTCCCCACAGTCATTTAATGAACAAAGTAAGAGTATATGGACTATCAGACCAATTGTGGGATTGGATTCAAGAGTTACTAGATAGAATGCAGCATGTCATTCTCAATGGAGAGAAGTCTTCCGAAGTAAGAGAGATTTCAGGTGTGCCGCCGGGGTGTGTCATAGGACCGTTGCTATTCACAATGTACATAAATGACCTTGTGGATAACATCGGAAGTTCACTGAGGCTTTTTGCGAATGTTGCTGTAGTATATTGAGAAGTTGTAACAATGGAAAATTGTACTGAAATGCAGGAGGATCTGCAACGAATTCATGCATTGTGCAGGGAATGGCAATTCAATCTCAACGTAGACAAGTGTAATGCGCTGTGAATACATAGAAAGACAGATCCTTTATCATTTAGCTACAATATAGAAGGTCAGCAACTGGAAGCAGTTAATTCCATAAGGTATCTGGGAGTAGGTATTAGGAGTGATTTAAAATGGAGTGATTATATAAAGTTGATCATTGGTAAAGCAGATGCCAGACTGAAATTCATTGGAAGAATCCTAAGGAAATGCAATCCGAAAACAAAGGAAGTAGGTTACAGTACACTTGTTCACCCACTGCTTGAATATTGCTCAGCAGTGTGGGATCCGTACCAGATACGGTTGATGGAAGAGATAGAGAAGATCAAACAGAGAGCAGTGCGCTTTGTTACAGAATCATTTACTAATCGCGAAAGCGTTACGAAAATATTAGATAAACTCCAGTGGAAGACTTTGCAGGAGAGATGCTCAGTAGCTCAGTACAGGCTTTTGTTGAAGTTTCGGGAAAATACCTTCACTGAGGAGTCAAGCAGCACATTGCTCCCTCCTATGTATATCTCGCAAAGAGACCATGACGATAAAATCAGAGAGATTAGAGCCCACACAGAGGCATACCGACAGTCTTTCTTTCCACAAACAATACGAGACTGGAATAGGAGGGAGAACCGATAGAGGTACTCAAAGTAGCTTCTGCCACACACCGTCAGGTGGCTTGTGGAGTATGGATGTAGACGTAGATAAATGATCTAAGGAAGTGAATTAAAAAAGACTATAGTTCTTGAAATTTTCCTGGTATAAGGAGTACTCCATGATGTTTCAGGATTGCAGCCAGATAACATCAGCTTCCAGCAACAATATTTTGGCTAAGAACCATTTTCCGGTGAGTATTCTTCAGGGAAAAATACTCATCTGAAGATGGCTGAATGGTTGTCAGCTGAAATATTGTGGCAGGTAGTCAATGTTATCTGGCTGCAGTTCCAAAACTTCAGTGAATAAAGCTATAGCTATTAACATATCATGTTAAGAGGCATAAAATCAAAGAATCAATGAGTTATTTAGTAGATGTGTCTTATCTCATAAATATTGGAAATATTAACTAAACATTAAGAGCAAAATTAGAATTATTCTCAACAGATCTCAAGATGTTACCTTTTAATATATATAGTGAGCATTTATCTATAGAAATGGAAAAAAACAACATATTTCATGTATATAAACTCTTGGTACTGCATTTTCACATTTGATTATTGTGTTAGCGGAACATGATCACTTAATAATACAATTATCAGTGAAGGATACACAAATGTTATTAGTAACTCGTGGTAAAATGTTTGTGGGAGGCATAACATGAGAGAAGACTTACTATTAAATGACTGAATGGAATATATGTAACTTATGGGATTACAAAGAGTATAGGTAAAAATATACAAAAGAAGGAATAACCAGCTAGTCAATGTGCTATGGAAAAACTCCATCACTGGGACATATAAAGCTAAGGTTCCCATCTTAAAGATTTTAAGATGGGAAGTACCCAGTTTTATGTAGGTACTGGAGATGAATCCCTAGACAGAATGACTTGAACCATTTTTGTGTAGTAGAGGGACTAATAAAGAGACATTCACATCAAAAAGATGAAAGGGTATTTATACAGTATCTGCCCATAGGAGTTGGTGTAAGCACAGCTCTTACAGAGGTCAGAAGCTGTGCAGTGACTGTTTGTTGCACTGCAGTAGTGCTCTCCAAAACAGTTTAAGGCTAATAGACCTACCTGGGCGCTGATTCTTTGAATTTATGTTTCTGCATGTGTTTGACTTAGCAAGGATTTAAGGTGTGAAACTGTGAGAGTGGTGTGTATTAATTTGTCAGGATGTAACTCCGTATGGTAAAGATGAAATTAAACATTTTCTGTCTCAATAAAATTGAAAAAAAAGGACGTTATGCTGTTGTAATCAGTGAATTGACTGCGAAGTAAATGCAATTACCTTTGAGTAAGAGTACTGCAATGATAATATAGCCTGATCAAACATGGCAAATGTCTCTCATGTTTTTATCTATAAAAGAAAGAACAATGTGCATGTGAAATAATTGTATAAAAGAACAAGGGAAATCCAATACAAATATAGCAATGAAAGGTGTAATAGAAAAGTCATTTACTAGATGATATCCTGCAATGAACACTGGTATGGTTGAATAGACATACACAAATATTTTGAACGAAGTATATTAACAAGGGGAGGCCGCCAATTGTGAAATTCAGATTCGATTCATACTGCGCATAATAAAAGCTCATGGCCAGAGGTGTAATGTGGCAAAGCACCAAGATGCACTTCTCAGCCATTGTCGAGAAAATCGAGTTAAAAGAAACCGTTGCGGTTAAATACTCTATACGATCAATAATTGTCTGCAGCGTTGTGGCGCAGCGGTAAGCGCTCTGGTTCGTAATCCAAAGGTCGCCGGATTCGAATCTCGCGCCATGCAACTTTTTTTTTTTTTTAGTATTTGTTTTTTGTAATTCAAATATATTCCCGGCTATCAGTTGCAACAATTATGCATATAATAAGTTGTTGAAAGTCGTTTGTCGTGGAAAAACTGGCGACTTCAAACATCATTATGTTTTCCGCAAACAAAGTTGTATTTCACAAATGTTATTAATTGTCTTCATAATGTTAACCACATATAGTTAACGGAAGACGTAGAAATGGTATTCCGAAACGAATACGTATAGCGTAAGTCAAACGTTCGAATTAGAATAGAGACCCCACGAACACAAATTTGCTGCGGCAGGTATGAAATATAAACTCCGTTACTCGTTCGTTACACTTGAAGGACAGATGTTGAATGGGCCGAAACGAGCCGCCGCATAACAGCGTAGTTGCGTGCTAACTTCGAAAGAAGGTAGATGCGGTCCCTAGCGCAACTTATAACATCGTCGAAAATCAGTGCGGACGGGAGAGCTTTGGTACACCCTGTTAAAAAAACGGAAAAATGGAGGCGGTACAATTGGAGAACGATCCGCCTTCACCAACATGCATAAGCAATTCATTATAGTATATATATATATATATTTATATTTGAATTACAAAAAACTAATAATAAAAAAAAAATTGCATGGCGCGAGATTCGATCCGGCGACCTTTGGACCCGAGCGCTTACCGCTGCGCCACGACGCTGTAGAAAATTATTAATCGTAGAGAGTATTTCACCGCAACGGTTTCTTTCAACTGTCGATTTTCTTGACAACGGCTGAGAAGTGCATCTTGGTGCTTTGCCACATTACACCTCTGGCCATGAGCTTTTATTATGCGCAGTATGAATCTAATCTGAATTTCACAATTGGCGGCCTCCCCTTGTAAGTGTGAAATGGAGCTCTTAAAGACATACTCTATCTTTTATCTAAATGAGTTGAATTACATGATGGATAGTTTTCAAAAATAAAAATTGGTTTTGTCGTAAGCAACCTTAGATACAGATAAAACAATAACAATTGAATGAAACATAAAACTGTAGTTATTTAGTTGACATTTTTTCATTGTTATATGATGTTTGTAATTAGTCAAGCACAGCTGGTTATAAAATGTCTTTTTTCTCAATGGGGGAATCTGTGGTGTAATATATTGATTCTGTGGGATAATATGTTCCAATTATAACCTTTTCATGCAACAAAAGATGCTTTTGGAAATTGGAAATGTTATTTAGATAGTTGTTTAATGTGCACACTCTATTTTGTCAGGTGTGCAGATTTGGTGTAAAGGGCATCAGCTGACAGGTGTGACAGAGAGTGAGCATCTTCAACTGCTGTGGAGGGCCACTTATGCTTTGGCATCAGGGCCTTGCACTGCCTTGGATGTCATAGAGCAAAGGATGAGGGAGATAATGTCAATGCCAGAGCAATAGGAGGTATATGACATTCAGTATTATCAGATCAGTAAAGGTACATATATATGGATCTATGCTGAGCGACCAGTTAAGAGAGAGCTGATTCACCCTCAGTTGTAAATGAAGCAGCACAGTGGAGACACTGCAATTACAAAAAACTGATTAATTCATTTTAGCAGCTTCAATAGACTGGAGCTCTCTTTCAGCACATGCCCTCCGCAAAAGTTGAGGAAGCCACAGTTCATAGTCTAATGACATCACATAGCTGGTCAACTACAGTAAATAACTTCAAACATGGTGACCACAAGATATCTGTAAGGTAAAAGTTGATGCACATATAAACCAGATGGTGCATAGAGCGGAACACATCGTACCAAAACCTCATTCATTTCACTCTATGCCTGATGTTTCCTGACAACATTTCCAGAGATTGACACCAGTATACAGAACTCCAATCTTAACACTAGTCTGTGCAAAATCTCTATCAAAACTGTTTTTGCTTCTTGTATTGTGGTTGTGAATTGTGCAGTTCATTCCAATTTTGCACCTTTTATTAACAATAAATTACCAACAAACACTGTCTGCCTGTGTCCATTCATGCGAATAGGCAGTTTGTTGCTAGTCATTCCCACATAGAATGCACCACAGTGTATATAAAAACAGAGATGATGTGACTTACCGAACGAAAGTGCTGGCAGGTCAATAGACACACAAACAAACACAAACATACACATAAAATTCTAGCTTTCGCAACCATTGGTAGCTTCGTGAGGAAAGAGGGAAGGAGAGGGAAAGACGAAAGGATGTGGGTTTCAAGGGAGAGGGTAAGGAGTCATTCCAATCACGGGAGCGGAAAGACTTAACTTAGGGGGAAAAAAGGACGGGTATACACTCGCACACAAACACATATCCATCCACACATATACAGACACAAGCAAACATATTCAAAGACAAAGAGTTTGGCAGAGATGTCAGTCGAGGCGGAAGTGCAGAGGCAAAGATGTTGTTGAATGACAGGTGAGGTATGAGTGGCGGCAACTTAACATTAGCAGAGATTGAGGCCTAGTGGGTAATGGGAAGAGAGGATATATTGAAGAGCAACTTCCCATTCTGGAGTTCGGATCGGTTAGTGTTAGTGGGAAGTATCCAGATAACCCGGATGGTGTAACGCTGTGCCATGACGTGCTGGCCGTGCACCAAGGCATGTTTAGCCACAGGGTGACCCTCATTACCAACAAACACTGTCTGCCTGTGTCCATTCATGCGAATAGGCAGTTTGTTGCTAGTCATTCCCACATAGAATGCACCACAGTGTAGGCAGGTCAGTTGGTAAATCACGTGGGTGCTTTCACATGTGGCTCTGCCTTTGATCGTGTACACCTTCCGGGTTACAGGACTGGAGTAGGTGGTGGTGGGAGGGTGCATGGGACAGGTTTTACACCAGGAGTGGTTACAAGGGTAGGAGCCAGAGGCTAGGGAAGGTGATTTGGGGATTTCATAGGGATGAACTAAGAGGTTACGAAGGTTAGGACGACGGCGGAAAGACGCTCTTGGTGGAGTGGGGAGGATTTCATGAAGGATGGAGCTCATTTCAGGGCAGGATTTGAGGAAGTTGTATCCCTGCTGGAGAGCCACATTCAGAGTCTGGTCCAGTCCCGGAAAGTATCCTGTCACAAGTGGGGCACTTTTGTGGTTCTTCTGTGAGAGGTTCTGGGTTTGAGGGGATGAGGAAGTGGCTCTGGTTATTTGCTTCTGTACCAGGTCAGGAGGGTAGTTGCGGGATGCGAAAGCTGTTGTCAGGTTGATGGTGTAATGGTTCAGGGATTCCAGACTGGAGCAGATTCGTTTGCCACGAAGACCTAGGCTGTAGGGAAGGGTCTGTTTGATGTGGAATGGGTGGCAGCTGTCATAATGGAGGTACTGTTGCTTGTTGGTGGGTTTGATGTGGACGGACGTGTGAAGCTGGCCATTGGACAGATGGAGGTCAACGTCAAGGAAAGTGGCATGGGATTTGGAGTAGGACCAGGTGAATCTGATGGAACCAAAGGAGTTGAGGCTGGAGAGGAAATTCTGGAGTTCTTCTTCACTGTGAGTCCAGATCATGAAGATGTCATCAATAAATCTGTACCAAACTTTGTGTTGGCAGGCCTGGGTAACCAAGAAGGCTTCCTCTAAGCGACCCATGAATAGGTTGGTGTACGAGGGGCCATCCTGGTACCCATGGCTGTTCCCTTTAATTGTTGGTATGTCTGGCCTTCAAAAGTGAAGAAGTTGTGGGTCAGGATGAAGCTGGCTAAGGTAATGAGGAAAGAAGTTTTAGGTAGGGTGGCAGGTGATCGGTGTGAAAGGAAGTTCTCCATCACAGTGAGGCCCTGGACGTGCGGAATATTTGTGTATATGGAAGTGGCATCAATGGTTACAAGGATGGTTTCCGGGGGTAACAGATTGGGTAAGGATTCCAGGCGTTCGAGAAAGTGGTTGGTGTCTTTGATGAAGGATGGGAGACTGCATGTAATGGGTTGAAGGTGTTGATCTACGTAGGCAGAGATATGTTCTGTGGGGGCTTGGTAACCAGCTACAATGGGGCGGCCGGGATGATTGGGTTTGTGAATTTTAGGGAGAAGGTAGAAGGTAGGGGTGCGGGGTGTCGGTGGGGTCAGGAGGTTGATGGAGTCAGGTGAAAGGTTTTGCAGAGGGCCTAAGGTTCTGAGGATTCCTTGAAGCTCTGCCTGGACATCGGGAATTGGATTACCTTGGCAAACTTTGTATGTGGTGTTGTATGAAAGCTGACGCAGTCCCTCAGCCACATACTCCTGACGATCAAGTACCACGGTCGTGGAACCCTTGTCCGCCGGAAGAATGACGATGGATCAGTCAGCCTTCAGATCACGGATAGCCTGAGATTCAGCAGTGGTGATGTTGGGAGTAGGATTAAGGTTTTTTAAGAAGGATTAAGATGCAAGGCTGGAAGTCAGAAATTCCTGGAAGGTTTGGAGAGGGTGATTTTGAGGAAGAGGAGGTGGGTCCCGCTGTGACGGAGGACGGAACTGTTCCAGGCAGGGTTCAATTTGGATAGTGTCTTGGGGAGTTGGATCATTAGGAGCAGGATTAGGATCATTTTTCTTCGTGGCAAAGTGATAATTCCAGCACAGTGTAGGACAGTAAATCTTTGACGAAGGCTGTTTGGTTGAATCTGGGAGTGGGGCTGAAGGTGAGGCCTTTGGATAGGACAGAGGTTTCGGATTGGGAGAGAGGTTTGGAGGAAAGGTTAACTACTGAATTAGGGTGTTGTGGTTCCAGATTGTGTTGAATAGAATTTTGAGGTTTTAGGGGGAGTGGAACTGGATGTGGGGGATTGAGTAGATGGGAGAGACTGGGTTTGTGTGCAATGAGAGGAGGTTGAGGTTTGCTGGAAAGGTTGTGAAGGGTGAGTGAGTTGCCTTTCCGGAGGTGGTAAACCAGGAGATTGGATAGTTTTTTGAGGTGGAGGGTGGCATGCTGTTGTAATTTACGGTTGGCCTGTAGGAGGATGCTCTGAACAGCCGGTGTGGGTGTGGGAGAGGAAAGATTGAGGACTTTTATTAAGGATAGGAGTTGACGGGTGTGTTCATTGGCTGAGTTGATGTGTAGGTGAAGGATTAGGTGGGTGAGGGCAATGGATTGTTCAGTTTGGAACTGGTATAGGGACTGATGGAAAGAAGGGTTGCAGGCAGAGATGGGAACTTTAAGTGTGACGCCTTTGGGGGTAATGCCAAATGTCAGACAAGCCTGGGAAAACAGAATATGGGAGCGTAAACTGGTTAGCGCGAAGGCATGTTTGTGGAGGGAATGTAAATAAAACTTAATGGGGTCGTGTGTTGTGAGGATGACATGGTATTAGTAGGTGGAAAGTGTAACATGAGGCTGAAATGAAAATGAAAATAAAAATATATGGGGAGAGATAAAGGTGAACTGGAAAGTAAGTGGAGATCTGGTGTGAAAAAAGGGGAAAAGGTGTTGGTTACAACTGGGCTATGTTGGACTTGAGTTGGTAGGTACTTTTCAGGACTGGACCAGACTCTGAATGTGGCTCTCCAGCAGGGATACAACTTCCTCAAATCCTGCCCTGAAATGAGATCCATCCTTCATGAAATCCTCCCCACTCCACCAAGAGTGTCTTTCCGCAGTCCACCTAACCTTTGTAACCCATTAGTTCATCGCTATGAAATCCCCAAACCACCTTCCCTACCCTCCGGCTCCTACCCTTGTGACTGCCCCCGGTGTAAAACCTGTCCCATACACCCTCCGACCACCACCTACTCCAGTCCTCTAACCCGGAAGGTGTACACGATCAAAGGGAGAGCCATGTGTGAAAGCACCCACGTGATTTACCAACTGACCTGCCTACACTGTGATGCATTCTATGTGGGAATGACCAGCAACAAACTGTCTATTCGCATGAATGGACACAGGCAGACAGTGTTTGTTGGCAATGAGGATCACCCTGTGGCTAAACATGCCTTGGTGCACGGCCAGCACATCATGGCACAGCGCTTTCATTTGGTAAGTCATATCATCTTTGTTTTTAGATATATTTTTCCCACGTGGAATGTTTCCCCTAGAGGGAAACATTCCACATGGGAAAAATATATCTAAAAACAAAGATGCTGGCATGTTGATAGACCCACAAACAAACACAAACATACACACAAAACTCTAGCTTTCGCAACCAATGGTTGCCTCATCAGGAAAGAGGGAAGGAGAGGGAAAGACGAAAGGATGTGGATTTTAAGGGAGAGGGTAAGGAGTCATTCCAATCCCGGGAGCGGAAAGACTCACCTTAAGGGGAAAAAAGGACGGGTATACAGTCGCACAAACACATATCCATCCACACATATACAGACACAAGCAGACGTATTCAAAGGCAAAAGCTCTTCTGCTGTTGGTTGCGAAAGCTAGAATTTTGTGTGTATGTTTGTGTTTTTTGTGTGTCTACCAACCTGCCAGCACTTTCGTTTGGTTAGTCACATCTTCTTTGTTTATATATATATATATATATATATATATATATATATATATATATATATATATATATATATATATATATATATATATATATATAAACAAAGATGATGTGACTTACCATACGAAAGCGCTGGCAGGTCGATAGAATCACGAACAGACACATACATACACACAAAATTAAAGCTTTCGCAACAAACTGTTGCCTCATCAGGAAAGAGGGAAGGAGAGGGAAAGACGAAAGGAAGTGGTTTTTTTATATATATATATATATATATATATATATATATATATATATATATATATAAAAACAAAGATGATGTGACTTACCAAACAAAAGCGCTGGCAGGTCGATAGACACACAACAAACATAAACATACACACAAAATTCAAGCTTTCGCAACAAACGGTTGCTTCATCAGGAAAGAGGGAAAGAGAGGAATGGATATGTGAATGGTTATGTGAGTGTGTGCGAGTGTATACCTGTCCTTTTTTCCTCCTAAGGTAATCTTTCCGCTCCCGGGATTGGAATGACTCCTTACCCTCTCCCTTAAAACCCACATCCTTTCGTCTTTCCCTCTCCTTCCCTCTTTCCTGATGAAGCAGCCGTTGGTTGCGAAAGCTAGAATTTTGTGTGTATGTTTGTGTGTCTATCAACCCGCCAGCACTTTCATTTGGTAAGTCACATCTTCTTTGTTTTTAGATATATTTTTCCCATGTGGAATGTATCCCTATATATATATATATATATATATATATATATAATGGAAGGAAACATTCCACGTGGGAAAAATTATATATAAAAACAAAGATGAGGTGACTTACCGAACAAAAGCGCTGGCAGGTCGATAGATACACAAACAAACACAAACACACACACAAAATTCAAGCTTTCGCAACAAACTGTTGCCTCATCAGGAAAGAGGGAAGGAGAGGGGAAGACGAAAGGAAGTGGGTTTTAAGGGAGAGGGTAAGGAGTCATTCCAATCCCGGGAGCGGAAAGACTTACCTTAGGGGGAAAAAAGGACAGGTATACACTCGCACACACGCACATATCCATCCACACATACAGACACAAGCAGACATATTTAAAGACAAAGAGTTTGGGCAGAGATGTCAGTCGAGGCAGAAGTGTAGAGGCAAAGAAGTTGTTGAAAGACAGGTGAGGTATGAGTGGCGGCAACTTGAAATTAGCGGAGATTGAGGCCTGGCGGATGACGAGAAGAGAGGATATACTGAAGGGCAAGTTCCCATCTCCGGAGTTCGGATAGGTTGGTGTTGGTGGGAAGTATCCAGATAACCCGGACGGTGTAACACTGTGCCAAGATGTGCTGGCTGTGCACCAAGGCATGTTTAGCCACAGGGTGATCCTCATTACCAACAAACACTGTCTGCCTGTGTCCATTCATGCGAATGGACAGTTTGTTGCTGGTCATTCCCACATAGAATGCATCACAGTGTAGGCAGGTCAGTTGGTAAATCACGTGGGTGCTTTCACACGTGGCTCTGCCTCTGATCGTGTACACCTTCCGGGTTACAGGACTGGAGTAGGTGGTGGTGGGAGGGTGCATGGGACAGGTTTTGCATCGGGGGCGGTTACAAGGATAGGAGCCAGAGGGTAGGGAAGGTGGTTTGGGGATTTCATAGGGATGAACTAACAGGTTACGAAGGTTAGGTGGACGGCGGAAAGACACTCTTGGCGGAGTGGGGAGGATTTCATGAAGGATGGATCTCATTTCAGGGCAGGATTTGAGGAAGTCGTATCCCTGCTGGAGAGCCACATTCAGAGTCTGGTCCAGTCCCGGAAAGTATCCTGTCACAAGTGGGGCACTTTTGTGGTTCTTCTGTGGGGGATTCTGGGTTTGAGGGGACGAGGAAGTGGCTCTGGTTATTTGCTTCTGTACCAGGTCGGGGGGGTAGTTGCGGGATGCGAAAGCTGTTTTCAGGTTGTTGGTGTAATGATTCAGGGATTCCGGACTGGAGCAGATTCGTTTGCCACGAAGACCTAGGCTGTAGGGAAGGGACCGTTTGATGTGGAATGGGTGGCAGCTGTCATAATGGAGGTACTGTTGCTTGTTGGTGGGTTTGATGTGGACGGACGTGTGAAGTTGGCCATTGGACAGGTGGAGGTCAACGTCAAGGAAAGTGGCATGGGATTTGGAGTAGGACCAGGTGAAACTGATGGAACCAAAGGAGTTGAGGTTGGAGAGGAAGTTCTGGAGTTCTTCTTCACTGTGAGTCCAGATCATGAAGATGTCATCAATAAATCTGTACCAAACTTTGGGTTGGCAGACTTGGGTAACCAAGAAGGCTTCCTCTAAGCGACCCATGAATAGGTTGGCGTACGAGGGGGCCATCCTGGTGCCCATGGCTGTTCCCTTTAATTGTTGGTATGTCTGGCCCTCAAAAGTGAAGAAGTTGTGGGTCAGGATGAAGCTGGCTAAGGTAATGAGGAAAGAGGTTTTAGGTAGGGTGGCAGGTGATCGGCGTGAAAGGAAATGCTCCATCGCAGCGAGGCCCTGGACGTGCGGAATATTTGTGTATAAGGACGTGGCATCAATGGTTACAAGGATGGTTTCCGGGGGTAACAGATTGGGTAAGGATTCCAGGCGTTCAAGGAAGTGGTTGGTGTCCTTGATGAAGGATGGGAGACTGCATGTAATGGGTTGAAGGTGTTGATCTACGTAGGCAGAGATGCGTTCTGTGGGGGCTTGGTAACCAGCTACAATGGGGCGGCCGGGATGATTGGGTTTGTGGATTTTAGGAAGAAGGTAGAAGGTAGGGGTGCGGGGTGTCGGTGGGGTCAGGAGGTTGATGGAGTCAGGTGAAAGGTTTTGCAGGGGGCCCAAGGTTCTGAGGATTCCTTGAAGCTCCGCCTGGACATCGGGAATGGGGTTACCTTGGCAAACTTTGTATGTGGTGTTGTCTGAAAGCTGACGCAGTCCCTCAGCCACATACTCCCGACGATCAAGTACCACGGTCGTGGAACCCTTGTCCGCCGGAAGAATGACGATGGATCGGTCAGCCTTCAGATCACGGATAGCCTGGGCTTCAGCAGTGGTGATGTTGGGTGTAGGATTAAGGTTTGCCTCTACACTTCTGCCTCGACTGACATCTCTGCCCAAACTCTTTGTCTTTAAATATGTCTGCTTGTGTCTGTATGTGTGGATGGATATGTGCGTGTGTGCGAGTGTATACCTGTCCTTTTTTCCCCCTAAGGTAAGTCTTTCCGCTCCCGGGATTGGAATGACTCCTTACCCTCTCCCTTAAAACCCACTTCCTTTCGTCTTCCCCTCTCCTTCCCTCTTTCCTGATGAGGCAACAGTTTGTTGCGAAAGCTTGAATTTTGTGTGTGTGTTTGTGTTTGTTTGTGTATCTATCGACCTGCCAGCGCTTTTGTTCGGTAAGTCACCTCATCTTTGTTTTTATATATATATATATATATATATATATATATATATATATATATATAGTATTCACCCCACATTTTCTCTAAGTAGTGTAACTTCATCAGTGGTGAAACTTCTGTGAGATGCTGTTCCTTCTTACAATGTGACTCCAACTGCCTAGGATTTTTTTTGAGAATGTTTGAGCTTTGTTGCCAGATAAATTATTTACTAATGTTTTGCCATGCGAACAACTGATCTTGTTCAAAGAACAAAATATCAGTGGTCTTACTGCTATGATCTTCAGTATTTGTTAGGAGTATATTGTGGTATGCAATTTAAAAGTAGATTGCAATAACCCTTCACATTAGTGATGAATACTATCAGATAGAAGTCCACCATAAATGTTTCTCTAAATAATGGCCTCTTGTTAAGTTTATTAACACTCTCTTTTACTGTTTGATGAAACTTAAGACATATAATACTCATAGACTGTAAACTTTCACTACTATCAAAGGTTCACATTATAGTACTGTGCTTGCTAAACATAGTAGTGCAAGTATTGTATGCAAGCATGTACAAATACTTTTCACCTGCACACAATTACAAATGGAAGGTGTCAAACTCAGAAGGTGATGTACTCACTTTGACAGCCTATGACTTCTGATGTGAAGAAGATTGACGCATAAAAAAGCAAAGAATGCTTAATGAAAGAAAATACTTACAGCTACAATAACATGTTCATCTGAGCCCAAGATATACCCAAGTGCTTGGCACATTTACTTCACAATGGGGAAAAAAACACTTGTTAAAACAGGGTACAACCATCAGAGAAGCTATGAAATGAAATGAAATACTGAGAACAAAACTGGGATATCCTCGAAGTGGAAATAGTCATGAGGACTTCAGGCATGCATCGCAATTTCAGCAAAAGCTCTTAGTGGGATATTTTCTGAAACATACCATGCTGTCTTGAGGAGATGAATATTAATTATTTGAAGCTAATTCAAAAGCTTCTATTACATTTATTGTATATGAAATCTTATGTTAGAACACTTATGATACACAGAAAAAACAAGTTTATCTGTGAAACATTGTTCATGGTGTATTGTCTTTCCTATATAATTTAAAAGTCACTGAAATATGGAAAGTGAGAAATAAAAGAGTCATGGGAGTCAATAGTAATAACAATTTGGGAGATACAAGTTTCACCAGGATTATTAAAAATCAAAGGACATAAGGAATACTCTCAATGATGTAACAGTTCTGTGACAGTAGATAGTGTGCTGCTTTGTTAACTGACTCACTTGTGCAAGGAATAAATGAATAAAGTACCATTTATTAGTTTCTCTTGTAGCAATCCGTGTGTAACATCTGAGCTGTCCTTCCCCCTTTTTGGGACTTTGCAACTGAACAGTGATTATGTGCAACTATCTCTGAGTGACTAGGTTTTTGAAATGTGCTTCATCTTTATAGTGTAGCATTTTTTTCAGTTGGTTCTTTGAATCCTACTAGTTTTAATACTTTGTAGATGTGTTTGATCGTCTATTCAATAAAATACTATAATTTCACTCTATGACCATCCCAGCATTATTCCTAACAGCAATCCATCTGGAATTCCTACAGCCACAAAGTCACAGCTTTTTCCAAGCCACTGTGTCTGTCTTCTTTCCCTTTGGATTACTGAAGTGGATTTCTATTGCCTCTCATACAGAATCAACTGAAGTGCCACATAATTTAGAGAGTTTAGCATAATACATTGACATCTTCAGAGAAGGCTGAATAATCATGCTTCCAGAAGTGCTTGTAAGATCTACACATGTCAAATATATCTTACTTCCAGTCATAAATTCCTCTAACTCTTCTTTATCTGTTTGTTATTTCTTGTCATTATCATAAAGTAATATCAAAAAGTAATATTAAGAAGTAGTAACATTTACAAATTACAGACTTGTTATTACAATTATTAATCGTTTTTTAGGTAATGCATGGACTGTTTGTTTTACATTTCCTGGAACTGAGCATGAATGGCCTATAAAAGTGAATGATTTTGAAAAAAATTGGAATTTTCTGCATTGTGTTGGTTGCATTGAAGGAAAACTTGCTGTAACGACTCCAGCAGCTTAAAGTGACTCATTTTAAGTTATTTTTAAAAAAGCACAGTCTGGTCATACTTGAGATAGCAAATGCAAATTATAGATTTATTTTGTGTAATTTTTGTATGAAAGGTTGAATATTGGATAGAATGGTTCTGCAGAACTAAAAAGCCAGTTATTTTACATTCCACAAGAGACAATATACTAACAGTTCATGAAATATGTCATTTACAGGAGACACTACCATTTTTTCTAACATGCTGAAAACCATACAAAGAGAAAAAAATCCTGAGCTACCTATTACACAGAGAACTTAGGAAAAGAGATTGTCTTTGGGGTTTTGACATCCTTAATTAGAATTTCCCACTACCTGCTAAATTAGAAGGTGGAGTACATTGACAAAGCAGTAAAAGTAATAGTCACATTACATAATTATTTAACGGCCACTGAGGTCAAACCCATGCTTAAAATGACTCTCTGCCTCATGAAGACAAACATCTGCCTGGATAGCTATGGAAGTGTAGTGTACTGACTAGCCTGGATGTGGTTTCTAGGTGGTTTTCTACATCACAACTGTTAAAGAAGGGAGTGGTACCCACACAAACATTTACAAAATGTTCTCACACTTGCTTGAGATTTACTCTTGATGCAGACAGATGGGTACACAAATTATCTCCTGGGGGATGAGTACAGTTCATGAGGTTAGATAAAATGGTGTGAACTCCAGGCTGGAATGTCGACAATGCTAGGAAAAGAATAGTTTGCAGAATTCATTCCAGTCCAAGCTGCTGGAGATGGCAGTCATGTGTGCATGAGATGTGCTTGCTTGTATGAACATATGAGTGTTTCCTTTCCTGAAGACGGCTTTGACTGAAAGCTAAACATTTATTGTGTAACAGATTGTTTGGTGCACTTGTCTGCAATGCAACTTGTCATTTTTACAAGGGATAGTAGTCCGTCATCTTCCTAATATTGTTGATGATGTTAGATGCATAATCTCTTTAATACCATAATCTGCATCATCATCATCATGCATCAAGATATAGAACATAGCACACTAGATAAGAGCATAATATTAGATAATTTCAGTATTTACCTTTACAAATGTATCTTGATACATTTCATTCTACAAAGGTCAGACCATAAAATGTGCCGTTAATGAAGAACAAAACTTTGTACATAAACAGAATGAAATCCGAATACCATAATTTCAATGGTTCCAGGTTTGACTATCAATCCAGAACACAGTTTTAATCTGGTAGGAACTTTCAAACCAGAACACACTCTGCTGCAGTGTGAAAATTCATTCTAGACAGAATATAGCTGATAAATTATCTCTCTCTTTGGTAAAAACCTAGCAATGGAAAACCCAGGACAGAATGTAACAATTTGTAAAATTAGATACAGAGATTCTTGGTATGCTGGTCACTGAGGAAGCTGAACGAATTACAGTAGCACAACATTGATTTCTATACAGCAACAGATCTGAATTTTAGCTATCTCCAGCATATTGAGCCATTTTATTGGCAAAATAGTGTGATATTAGTTTCCAACCATGGAAATGTATCTATTAAATTCCAGTGACCTTCAGGTGATGTTTCTATAATTATTACGCATCTGCTGATATTCCATAACTACGATCATTTTGCTGTTTTGACATTAGGACTTCACTCTTTTTGTTTAATAATCTAGTAATCTTTTATCTCCTGTCTAACAACCTAAGCTGACTACTGAAAACAAAGGTAAATTTCACAGGAAGCTGCCAAAGTCTTAAAGTGTTTTCTGGAAAATGAGTTACATTGCTGTTTTCTGCTTTACTGGTACCATTCTTACATGCCCAGAAATTTTATTTTACAGAGGAGGAACATCTCTTGATGAGAGATGCCTTTAGTTGAGTGTGCTCTGGTACAGTAGTAGTCTATATCCTTTATTTAATTTCAGTGCATTTATTCTATGGGGAGCATTGCCCAAGAAAACTATTCCATAGTGAAGCAGTGAATGGAACTCCATGTGGACACCTACTTCACTGTTATTTCACTTGCAGCACACTTGTGAGAATATCTTTAATAAGTTAGTTACGTGTGTAAGGGCTGCATGTCTTGCTGAATCCACCAAACCATAAACTTTAAACTTTTATAAAACTTTTTGGGACTATGTCTTTGGTTATATCTCAGTGAGGTGGCAGAAATGAATTAAAGTTGATAAATACTGTTTCCAGCATTCATAAGTAATCTGATTTTGTTAAACCATTTTTGAATATAATGAGAAAGTTTTCCCATTGTTGAGTGCAAAGACTGATACAGTGAGTGACTGGTTATATTATTACCATATAGGACAGATATTTGGGAGCTCTTCCATTCGACAAGTTCATTTATGCAAATCTGAAAAATAATGGCAATCCTGTGTGCTCCCCCTTTGAAACAGACAAGTTACCACCAGATGTAGATTCAGAAGAAGTGAGATGTTTAGCACACAGACTCAAAATAATCTTACATGAAGTACGATATAACAATGTAAAGATTTCAGCCAAACAAGTGCAGAGAAAAAATAAAGGAACAGTACTGCCTCCATATCAATCAAGTGACTGTGTATTATTGCACTGTCCTTCATTTTGAAAAGGAAAGACTAAGAAGTTTACTCCACCTTTTGAAGGTCTCTATCAAAACATGCATTTCACTTTTTCTGTCAGTGCAGAATCACAACTACCAGTCACAACGTGACAGTTCAGTTTGACAGATTAAAACCTTATCAGGGCAATACTGTGTCACCCCAGCCTGCTGCTCTGATGGAGCCACCTAAAGGCAAGCCACTGCTGTTAGAACAGTGGCATGGAAGACAAGGGTTTCACTGCTTCAGATACAGTCTAAGTATGTTCTCCATTCTAGGCAACCTTATGCACTGTGGCTGTGTGGCCTTAACAGTGTACATAACTAAGATTTTCTAGGAATTCACGATTGGTGAAACATACGTGGCAAACATGGAGTATTCCTAGCTGATTATAGCAGTTATTTCCATTTCACCTCCCTATTAAATCCCATTCTATCCTCTACCTTATTCCATAGAGTGGTTTTGGCAGAGGTCTCCATTCCATAGACACAATTTCCTTGTTGTCAGAGAAGTAGGATAAACCACATTCTCCTATTGACAGCTGTTTTATTAGTCACTTGTATGTGTCTACAGTAGTGTTAGCTGGGTAAAGCCTTGATGGACTCAGTATGAACCAAAGTACAATGCCACTAATTTTAAATAGATATGATTTATTCCATAGAGCCATGGTCCCCTAAATGAGTTTGCTACATTTCTCTTCTCAAGAATAGGGCCATATTACTCAATAAAATGTTTGCCCTGATGTTTTGCACCTATTACAACTATTGGATTTGTTTTATTGTGTATATATTATTTCAGCACCTTTTATATGTTTGAATTTGTGGAGGAAGTTGAGTGGAGATTGCCTGCCCCATTATTGCTACACTTATGAAAAGTTTTTTGTTGTGTTAAGCAAACTAGTCTTTTAGTGCACCCCCAATATTTCTTCCTGCTTTGGCTGTAGCTTTCTGAAAGTTTATTTGCGGTCATTTTCTGTTAAAGGAGCTCTTTCTGTAGTACCATGTCCCCTTGCTGCAATTACTTGCCCAACGTAATTCCCAGGGACTAGTACCACTGAAGGCATGGTACACATAAAAGGTATCCGGCTAAATTTGTCTATTTAATTCAATTTCCATGAACTCCCAAAACAGTAATGCACAAAATTACGTGTTATTAAAAAGATGCCACTTTTCAATTACGTTGACACATCTCACACATGGAGAAAACACCACAATAAACACTTGAAGAATGATCGCTTTGCCATAAACTGATACAATTACATGAGCATGGTAATTAGTTTCAGATGAATTGCGTAGTAAGATTATTCATGACATGGAAAGAGGTCCCATAGTCACAGTGGATGAATATCAATTGACTTTGTTGGTGTTTATTGATTAAAAGATATATAGTGTTGTGACAGTGCCACGACATTTAACAGTGCCGCCAGGACAGTACGCGCAAACGGCGATAAAGGCGCTCCGCAACTCGGCTGAGCGCGGGAGCGCCACCTAGCTACGAACGGCGCCGGCCGCATGTCACGGCACGGCAGTTGAATAAGAGATACTTGAGTTATCATGTAACGAGCTATTGTTTCTAAGTGAGTGTGTTTGAATATCCACGCAATTATTGTTGATTAAAGGTTATAACACTTTTTGCCGACGAGGTCGGATATTTTCACTGCGTTGTGGATTTGTGTGTTCGTGACGGGGCAGACATGGAGCAGCTTATGCAAGCGCTCATTGAACAACAAACACAGCTGACGGCTGCTATTCAGGCACAACAAACACAGCTGACGGCTGCTATTCAGGCGTTGTCGACGTCGCTTACTCATCGTCTGTCTTCCTCTTCTCCGCCTCCATTCCCTCCTTACGACGAGGCCGCTGAAGAGTGGGGGGATTATGAGAAGCGTTTGCGGCAACACTTCTTGGCTTTCGGCGTTGTCGACGCTCCTATGTGTAAGTCGTTATTTCTATCTTGGATTTCCCCACGGATCTATCAGCTGCTATCTCAGTTAGCCCCTCTGCGGGAACCTGCCTCTCTGTCCTTCCAAGAAATGTGTGACTTATTGTCTAACTATTACCGAAAAAACACCCACGTCGTTGCCGCCCGCGTGGCGTTCTACCGGTGTCGTAAACAGCCCCATCATTCTTACCGGACTTGGGCGGCGGAACTACACGGTCTGAGTAGGAAATGTCAGTTTGTCACGGACACTCATCATGAGTCTTATGCTGATTCAATGGTTAGGGATGCTATTCTACGGCTTGCTCCTGATAAAGAAGTTCGGCAACGTGCCCTACAACTGCCAAACCCGTCGTTGTCGGAAGTTCTAAGCATCGTTCAATCCTTTGAAGTGTCTCACGCTGCTGGCGCGCAAATAGACGCGTGCTGTGATGTAGGCGCTGTACAGTCAACTTTCGACACGGCCAATTTGCCCGTTTCACAGGAGAACGAAGATGTGGCGGCGGTTCACTCGCGTAAACAACGTCGCGTTGGGCCGCAACGCTCGCAGCGAAAACAGCAACCACAGAAGCAGGTTCGTTCCGCACTTCCTTCTTGTCCACGTTGTTTCGTACAGCATGACAGGGCAGCGTGTCCAAAACGTTGGGCCACGTGTAATTCATGTAGGAAAAAAGGCCACATCGCTTCTGTGTGTCAGTCCCCTAAAGTTCCTGTCGACGAGGACGAGGCATCGGACATGGATGTTAAGTGTGTGCTTTCTCAAACAAATAAGTTGTTTGTTACTGTTCGTGTTCTGGATACAGACATTCGCATGCAAGTGGACACTGGCTCTGCAGTAACTCTCATTAATTCTTGCACGTATTTGGAGTTACGCGAAATCTGAGAACTTCTAATAAACATAAAATTTCTATCATTGGCCAGTTTGATGCTTCCGCTGCCTACAAGTGTGTTGTTAGGCCACTCACGTTTTATGTGGTGGATCATGCGGGCACTGAAAACCTGTTCTGTTATGATGCTTTCCAGTTGTTCGGGTTCTCCATTGATGATGATGTGCACCTCATATCTGAGGATATTCCGTATCAACAGCTGGATGGATTGTGTTCTGAATTTTCGTCCGTGTTCTCTGCTGGTCTGGGTCGTGCTAAGGATTTTGAAGCCCACATTACTCTTAAACCTACAGCTCGCCCTATGTTTTTCCGGGCACGCCCTATTCCGGTGGCGTTGCGTGCACCTGTCAAGGCTGAAATAGACAGGTTAACAGCTTCAGGGATTCTCCTTCCTGTTACCTCCAGCGAATGGGCATCGCCAATCGTGGTGGTTTCTAAACCAAACGGGAGTCTGCGATTGTGTGGTGATTTTAAAGCCACTGTCAACGCTCAGAGCCTCATTGACACTTATCCTCTTCCCCGTCCTGAGGAGTTATTTACCAAGCTCGCTGGGGGCCAGTTCTTTTCCAAACTTGACTTATCGGAGGCGTACCATCAGTTGCCGTTGGATGCTTCTTCCAAGGAATTTCTCGTCATTAACACTCCTTGTGGGTTGTATCAGTACCAGCGGTTACCATTTGGCGTCGCTAGCGCGCCGGCCATTTTTCAGCGGTTTCTGGAACAGCTCACGGCTTCCATTCCCGGCTGCATAAACTATCTGGATGACATTGTTGTCACGGTGGCCTCCACTGAGGAGCACCTTCGCAATTTGCGTTCACTGTTTCGGGTTTTGCATTCTGCTGGGTTGAGGTGCAATCTGGACAAGTCACAGTTCTTCCAACCCTCCATTGTGTATCTTGGTTTCCACTTGTCCCGTGAGGGTATACGTCCTCTACGTCAGCACGTTGCGGCCATTAACGCTCTACCCCGGCCGTCTACGGTCAAAGAACTTCAGGCGTTTCTAGGCAAGATTGCTTATTATCACAAATTAATTCCATCCGCAGCGGCGGTCGCTCATCCTCTGCACCAACTGTTACGCAAAAACGTCCCTTTCTGTTGGTCCGACGAGTGTGAGCAGGCTTTTGTCCGCCTGAAGGCTCATTTGCAGTCGGCGCCTTGTCTTGCCACATTCCGTCCGGGTCAGCACTTGGTTCTGGCGACTGACGCGTTACAGTATGGCCTAGGGGCTGTTCTCGCCCATCGGTATGAGGATGGGTCGGAACGACCCATCGCCTATGCTTCCAAGACCCTCAACGATGCGCAACGGCGTTACTCTCAAATCGAAAAGGAGGCGCTCGCTATCATTTATGCTCTAAAAAAGTTCAGCGTTTTTTTGTATGGTTCTAAGTTTCACCTCATCACCGACCACAAGCCGCTGGGCTCTCTGTTCAGCCCATCGGCGTCGCTTCCGTATAAGGCAGCTCACCGCCTGCAGCGTTGGGCCTTATACTTGTCTCGTTTTCACTATGAGATTCACTATCGCCCCACGGGCCAGCACGCCAACGCTGACGCATTGTCGCGATTGCCGATAGGCCCCGACCCGGTTTTCGATCGTGATGAACTACTCTGTTTCCACATTGATGAGGAAGAACGTCGTGCGGTCGAGGGTTTTCCACTTACAGGTTCGCAGGTCGCGTCGGCTACTGCGCGGGACCCGGTCCTGCGTCAGGTGATCGGTTTTGTTCAACGGGGTTGGCCGGACAGGACCAAGGGCCGGGCATCGGATCCCCTTCGCAACTACCATGCCTTGCGCCTTCGTCTGTCTGTTCGTGTTGGTGTTGTTCTTCTGGCCACGGATGGCGCATCTCCACGAGTCGTGGTGCCAGCCTCTCTTCGCAAAGATGTTCTCAAACTGTTGCATGAAGGCCATTGGGGTATTTCTCGGACTAAGTCCCTGGCCCGCAGGCACGTTTATTGGCCCGGTATCGATTCGTACATCGCCCACATGGTTGCTGCGTGTGGTCAGTGTGCTCAACAACTGGCTGCACCTCGTACTATGCCCTCTCCGTGGCCTGATCCGGCGCAGCCATGGGAACGGGTGCACGCTGACTTTGCCGGCCCCTTCCTCGGTACTTATTGGCTACTGTTGATTGACGCCTTCTCGAAGTTTCCGTTTGTTGTTCGATGTCCGTCGCCCACCACTGCGGCGACGACGCTGGCTTTGTCCAAAATCTTTGCGCTAGAAGGTCTTCCATCCACGATCGTCATGGACAATGGCCCTCAGTTCTCTTCGCAGGCCTTCCGTGATTTTTGTACTGGACAACGGGTTCATCAAGTTACAGCACCGCCCTTCCATCCGCAATCGAACGGGGAGGTCGAGCGCCTTGTCCGCACTTTCAAAAGCCAAATGAAAAAATTCCTTAGTGATTTTTCCACAGATGACGCTCTGCTGCAATTTCTGAGTTCTTATCGCTTCACGCCTCTGGGTGATCGCAGCCCTGCTGAACTCTTGCATGGCCGCCAACCGCGCACTCTACTGCACCTGCTTCATCCTGTCAGGCCTTGTGCTGTGTCCCCTAGTGCGGAAAATACTCGGTGGGCGCCGACGTGTGGGCACGAGGGTATGGATCTGGCCCAAAATGGATTCCAGGGGTGGTCAAGGCTCTTCGCGGCCGCCGGCTTTGTGAAATACGTACGGACGACGGCACGGTTGTTCGCCATTACGACCAGATGCGCCCACGAGTGGTGGCCACGCCGGTGCCACCGCCCCTTCCTTCACCTCCACCAGCCTGAGAAGCCAGTCCTGTCGCTGCTGCCGGTCTACCGTACGTGTTGATGCAGCCGACGTCGCTACCGCTTCCGAGTACGCCGGAACCGGCCTCAGTCGTGACGCCACCTTCTCCGGGACCCATCTCGCTGGGGCACACCCCCAGGTCCACGACACCTATGGATGTTGCTCCGGAGTTTTCACCCATCATCTCGTCCAGGAGGCACGTTCCACGCACGAGCTTCCGTCCTGGACATTTTCGACCATACTCTCGTGTCTCTCGCCGGGATCTTCTCGGGGCCTCACAAGTGACCATGGATGTCTCCGCACTGTCCATGTCTCCAAGGAAGTGAGTGTTTTTTTTTCAAGGGGGGAAAAGTGTTGTGACAGTGCCACGACATTTAACAGTGCCGCCACGACAGTACGCGCAAACGGCGATAAGGGCGCTCCACAACTCGGCTGAGCGCGGGAGCGCCACCTAGCTACGAACGGCGCCGGCCGCATGTCACGGCGCGGCAGTCGAATAAGAGATACTTGAGTTATCATGTAACAAGCTATTGTTTCTAAGTGAGTGTGTTTGAATATCCACGCAATTATTGGTGATTAAAGGTTATAACGTATAGCTCATCATTAGCATGTGCATCACATCAGACCTGTTGGTGTTTATAAACTGAAAAGAATCTGACTGTCTTAATTAATGTAAGTAGAATTGTGAACAAACATACACTATGCACTGTGGAGTGTCGTGCAGCACCTGATGACACCACTGCCGAGACATACACTCTCCCATCTCACTCATCCACTGCTGCATGTGTGTAGAGATAAAGCCCATGTGCCTGCTGCTTGTCAATTCTACTGTCATCAGTGCGTGACTATGAGTAAAATTAATGGGACACTGCAGTGTAGGAGGAGTATCAACATTTGTTTACGTAAAGAATGATTCTAGTTGTACACAAACAATATATTTTTGCATTTAATCATAAAACACTTCATATGTTGTGATGAATCTTATGGCAATGTCTTTTCATGAATAGCATTGGTCTCCATTGCTTCTGTATGCTAACACTACATCCCTTATGGTTTGGCTGTTCACAGATGGAACTGTTGGCTGCTCTTGAAAGAAATAAGCAAGGATTAACCGTAATATGCACAACATTAGGGGGCATCTCAAGTGTGCACTACCTGCACCAGTACTATGAGAGATAACCAACAGGGCCCAGGAAAGCTGTCCACTAATGTATGCAGCTGTGGTGTAAATCAGCTGCAAGCAGTTCATAAAAATGGATAAACCGGATAACCCATAGTTTATCTTTCTATAAGAGTAGACCCATCCACTGTTGACTTCACGGCAAGTGCTCAGTACACACAAACCATTTAACATTTTTACAAGATGTTTCTCCTAAGAGTGGTCAGGAACATTTTCACTGGTGTTTCTGTGGATATCTGGCCTTTTGTTTTTACATTGTGCAGCTGGAGTCAGCCCAAACAAATAATGCTCATTGTGTCTTGCATGCGACACCTAGTGTCAACGGTAAGCATTGGTTCGTTGCCCGTTTCCAACAAAATTATTTGTAAATCAGAAGTTTACATGCCCATTCGATAAAGCAGTCCCAGATTAGTCTACTGTGATAATTCTTTTACTGACATGTATTAACAGGGATAGTAAAGCACGAAGAAAAACCAGCACTCCAGCAGCAACGTCACTGCCCTGGCCCCTGGTAACTGCTACTGCCAAGGATGCAGCACAGCTGAGTCACTGCTGGATTATTGCTTGTTCTTCATCTTTCACTGTCCCTCTTAATACATATCATTAAAAATAATATCACACTAGAATAATCTGGCACTGCTTCATCAAACAGGAGCATACAATTCCATTTTCACAATTGTTTCGCTTGCAACGAGAAACAAATCGGTGCTTTCCATTGACACTAGAGATCATGTGACAGATGCAATGGGCACCATTTGTCTGGGCTGACGCCAGCTAGACAATGCAGAAACGAAATTGCAAATATCTGCTAAAACACAAGAGAAAATGTGCCTGACAACTCTTAGGAGACACACACTGTATAGTAAGCACACTTTACAGTAGCCATTATACCCTTACATCTACAGAAGCATACAACCTTACACGTTGAATACATTCCTTCATTTTACATCTCAGAAATACATTTGCGAACTGCTGGGGCTGCGGCACTTATTCTCCACCCATAGTTAGTTTTTGCAACAGTTAATGTTTTATTATCTACAGAACATGTAGGTATCATCAGAGAATGTAATCATGGTTTGGCTTTCTGAGCAGATTGTGAAAATCATGTCATTGTGAAGGTCAGTTGTGTTCCCTTTAATTTTAATCTAGGACTTTGCCTTATGTGTAACCACAGATGTATATATAAATTTTGAGAGTCAATGTGGTGGCTGGTAAGTGTAGGCCAGTTTGGAAAGAATTTTGTTGTTGAGTGCGGAACAGATGATTACCAGGCCCCACTACTCTGCAAATATGTGTGATGTCTCATTTTGGTACAAGCGGTGAATAATGGTTGGAGCACCCAGCCCATAATGGGGGCTGGCTGGTACCCGGTCGACACAACAGATAGAAGAGATATACCAGACCAAGTGTTACCACCCCCTCCCCCTCCCTCTGGTCCTTGTGTATAGAATGAATCCTTTGTTGTGCATCTGTCTGGACACTTTCACTTTGCCTACAATAATTACTGGAAAATCTTTGTTACACAATTTTTTTTTTTCATGTGTCAACTTTAGTTTTGTCTCCTCTATCCTGGTATTTTGTCCATGAATAGGGCACATTTACCACACTTTTAGTGAAACCCTCATTTTCTAAATAATTTGTATGATGCCATCTTCTGTTTCTGCTAACAAGGCACTCAATTGATCTTTAATCACATTATTTGTTAAGACACTTTTGGAACCTTCAGGACATGGTATTCACACTCGCAGGCTATTTTATTTACAATTATATTGGCTGGGCCTATTTCACACATAAACGTGCTCTTGCACTGCAGGATTTAATTTTGTGACTGCCACATATAAAATTAGCGTTGGCTTGCTGAAAGTTTCAGCACCTTTTTCTTGACTGAGATATTTCTATGTATGATATCTTGTGAATCTTCATGGAATACCCATGATGTCGATACAGTAACCAGTCATATATGATGAAGTATTCTAAAATTTCTATGCGATTTGTCTTAAATGCCTCAGGTTTACAATATGTATTTCATTTTGTTTATATGATATGGATTGGAATTTTAGCCAGCACCTATCATATATTCCACACACAACCACAATACAGAGGCCGGCCACTGTGGCCGAGCGATTCTAGGCGCTTCAATCCGGAACCACGCTGCTGTTACAGTCGCAGGTTCGAATCCTGCCTCAGGCATGGGTGTGTGTGATGTCCTTAGGTTAGTTAGGTTTAAGTAGTTCTAAGCCTAGGGGACTGATGACCTCAGATGTTAAGTCCCTTAGTGCTTAGAGCCATTTGAACCATTTGAATAATACAGAGACACTACAACAACACACCATACATTACACTTATCCACATTTATTTCCTTTTTCTTTTTCCAGTGGCAAGTTGCTCTTTAGAAGTCGGGCCCAGCACGCCTGTTTACAGCCAAGACAACAGTACTGCCCGGATTTTGTGTCCCGCCTGGAATCCAGTATGTCAGGTACTGAGCCTTCTCAGCTGCACACACTCGGCTGCTAGCTGCACTCTCTCCTTACGCTATTACCAAGCATCCATAGACTGGAGAGAAATTACCTGCCCTACACAATTTTATTGCTATATACTATTTGCGTCCATCTTTGGTACCGACTGAGGCTAGTAACACACATACTCATGATACCTCTTTCAATTGGCAATATTGACCAACTAATACTGTCGGAATTTACAAGAAACGGTCATGCTGACATTATAACATTTTTATGGCTATGGTTCGTAGAGTCAATTATTCACAAGACGTATCAGGATCAGTACTTCCGCCCTTAGTAGGCGGAATGGTTTAGGTACTCTGGTGTCCAAAATTAATGCAACCAGCGGAAATTTTGCTAGGTTGTGATTTTTCCCCCCCATAACACAGTGTAAACAGGTCATAATAAAGTAGAAACAATGTAAATAACACATAATGTAAATAACTGTAACGTGCATAACGGCAGACAAAAACGTTCTTCGTTTTTTCCAACTTAACACACTAGATTTGGTCATACATCTCGACAACTCGTTAATGTGCACAGCATAGGGTGTTACCGCATGTGGCAGCAATACAGGCCTGACAACGACGGGGCATGCTGTGAGTGATGTCATTAGTCTCGTGTTGATACAATAACGCCCATTCTTCCTGCACAACTTCTCGCAAGTCTTGGAGAGCGGTTGGTGAGTGCAACCTGTCTCCCTAGCGCATCCCAGAGGTGCTCTGTGAGATTCAAATCAGGCGAGCAAGCAGGCCACGCCATCCGTACAATATCTTTAGTTTCCAATAAAACAATCAACCACCCGTTCTCTATCCGTGATATGGACCGATATCACTGATCACGATGTACAACAGAATGTTACAAATAATCTAAACTATTCGTGCACGATTATTCTTCCCAACATGTAATTTTGTACCTTCATGCATTCATCGAGGGCATGCAGAAAAATAATGCGTCTAAATTTTTAATGTATAGATTCTTAGAATATTTTAAATGAAACAAAGTTCATTAACATTCTGCATCTTTCTTCTTTATGTCTATACATTAATTTCTCAACATTGTCTCCCCATGACAAACACATTTTTCCCATCAGTAGACCATTTTGTCACCGTAGAATGTTTGACTTTGTTGACAGAGCAACAACCACACCTCTACTTATACCGCTTCATAGCTACCTGAGTGAGGTCCTCAAAGGCGTTCTGTAAGTTTTGGAAAAAGATGAAAATCGGATGGAGCCAAGTCAGGCTGGAGGACGATCGACGACAATGAATCCCAAGCGTCGGATTCTTCGAGATGTCCCAGTGCTCATGGGTGGTCTGGCATTATCATCACCGTACACAACTTTCACTCTTCTATGGATCAATGGGAGGCACGTTTTCTGCTGTTACAAACTCAATTACAATGCGCTGTTTCTAGCGCACCGACATAGCTACGTTACACACCGCTGTGTTAACACTCGAGAAGTCGGAGCCCTCTAGCGTAGGTGTGGGAATAGCCGATCAGTTAAAACCGTCACCGGTATTGTTATTCTGAATAACCGGTATTTATTGGTATTTGTTTGGTATCGGTTATATAACAGGCGTCTTTTTACTAATAGCCGAATAAAAAGCCGAAAAATAAATTAGCCATTGCAGCAGAGCAAAAATTTTGCGTTTTTACAAAAAACTTTTCTTAAATGAGGAGTAATTGTTATTCGCAAAATATGTATTGGTTTGAAATACCGTGTATTGCAGAAAATGAGGAAAGCGATCAGTGCTATTTTAATAACAATGCCGACAGAAACGAGCAACAAATACATGGCATAAGAACTGTTACAGCGTTGCTGAGGCAATAACGTCCTTGTTGCTGTGTGTTGTTGCTTAAGGTACCCGTGAAGAGTCCGCGGCTATGCACAGTGACCAGTTTTTGTCCAAAGCACTGGGGGATTTCATTCGTTTGTTCGCAAGCCGAGGCCAAAAGTGTTTGCCACTTTTCAGCCGGTCAGCAATGACAGAATCGAGGTGCGCGTCCTCCGATCATTCTCAGACTATTTTACAGATGCTGTTTGGTAAAAAAAAAGCTCATTTTTGCGTTACTTATAGCTTTACATGTCAGTTCACGATAATGTGACCATCATTTCGTTAATGGTCATAGCTCTTATGGTATTTACGTGGAAGTAAGACACTCCCCGAAATTCTAAAAGGTTTGCAATAAAAAAAAGAGTCGCCATGATTTTGCGTTTGGTGCATATGAAATTTAGTTAACATATCGAATTTTTCTCTAGACTTGCGTGGAGGTCTCTTATCATTCACGGATCTCGAGATAATTCATGTGATGTAGCACACTCATTTGTGATCGCTCCTCGCCAGCGATAAAGCCGGAGTGAAAAATTCACAACATTCCTCATATTTCACAAATGGTTTGAGGTATCGAAATGGGATTTTGGCAAATGATATCATACAAAGAGACTTATTTTGCCATATGGTTACTACGCAAAACTTCATTATCTACCTTGTTATTCCACTAGCTACAGTCTTTTACGATGAAAGAATATAATTTTTAAGGGCCATCGATAGCTGGTGAAATGAGATATGCTATGGATTTTAGAACAACATAAATGAAGATATTACATGTTTGTTTTGTTCCGAGGATGTACTTTTCCATAAGATACTGACTTTAATTTTTCTCAGTTCGTCAGTTAATAAAACCAATCAACTACTGCTTCAGAATTCTGTCCCAACTGCATCTGCACAATGTGTTAGCGAGGAGAGATTGTATAAACTCCGCTGTGTTATGGCAAAGGAAGCAAATGTTAACATGGCAACAAGAGAAATGGGTAGGTTTTACTCAAAATTCGACACTCGTGGTCCTTCTCTGAAAGTTACAAATGGTCAACAAGCCGGACAAAAATAAATTTTCAGCAGAATTCTTTTTAGATAGTAATCAAAGCATTGTGACAGAGCTTTTTGATTGATCACTATTCAATGTGGGCGTGGAGGGACTCTACTTAATGATGTTGTTGTTGATGTGGTCTTCAGTCCAGAGACTGGTCTGATGAAGCTCTTCATGATACTCTATCCTGTGCAAGCTTCTTCATCTCCCGGTACCTACTGCAACCTACATCCTTCTGAATCTGTTTAGTGTATTCATCTCTTGGTCTTAATCTACGATTTTTACCTTCCACGCTGCCCTCCAATACTAAATTGGTGATCCCTTGATGCCTCAGAATATGCCCTACCAACCGATTCCTTCTTCTAGTCAAGTCCTGCCGCAAATTTCTCTTCTATCCAATTCTATTCAATACCTCCTCATTAGTTATGTGATCTACCCATCTAATCTTCAGCATTCCTCTGTAGCATCCACGTTTCACTTCCATACATGGCTGCACACCATACAAATACTTTCAGGCAGGACTTCCTGACACTTAAATCTATACTCGATGTTAACAAATTTCTCTTATTCAGAAACGCTTTTCTTGCCACTGCCAGTCTACATTTTATATCCTCTTTACTTCGACCATCATCAGTTATTTTGCTCATTTACTACTTTAAGCGTCTCATTTCCTAATCTAAATCCCTCAGCATCACCCGATTTAATTCGACTGCATTCCATTACCCTCGATTTGCTTCTGTTGGTGTTCATCTTATATCCTCCTTTCAAGACACTGTCCATTCCGTTCAGCTGCTCTTCCAGGTCCTTTGCTGTCTCTGACAGGATTACAATGTCATCGGCGAACCTCAAAGTTTTTATTTCTTCTCCATGGATTTTAATTCCTACTCCGAATTTTTCTTTTGTTTCCTTTACTGCTTGCTGTATATACAGACTGAGTAACATCGGAGATAGGCTACAACCCTGTCTCACTCCCTTCCCAACCACTACTTCCCTTTCATGCCCCTCCACTCTTATAACTCCCATCTAGTTTCTGTACAAATTGTAAATAGCTTTTCGCTCCCTGTATTTTACCCCTACCACGTTCAGAATTTGAAAGAGAGTATTCCATTCAACGTTGTCAAAAGCTTTCTCTAAGACTACAAATGCTAGAAACGCAAGTTTGCCTTTCCTCAATCTATTTTCTAAGATAAGTCATATGGTCAGTATTGCCTCACGGACCAAAGCATTGTGACAGAGCTTTTTGATTGATCACTATCCAATGTGTGCGTGGAGGGACTCTGTTTAATATATACAAAAAATGTGAGCGTTGGGTTCGGTTTAGAACGGCATTTCCACTCCAGCGCTCAGCATTTCCACTACAGATTTTGCCATTAACCCCCACTACTACCGCTCTCTCCACGCGTCTCCACCGACTACGTATCTATTGGCCACGATATTCCTTGCGGACTCTACGTGCAGTGTGCAAGACTAATCCCTACTAGAGTCAATACAATTCCTTCTCGCTATCGTCGCCAGACATCCGTTGTATTCCAGAACGGCACCAACCCCAGCTGTGAAATACACTACTGGCCATTAAAATTGCTACACCACGAAGATGACGTGCTACAGATGCGAAATTTAACCGACAGGAAGAAGATGCTGTGACATGCAAACGATTAGCTTTTCAGAGCATTCACACAAGGTTGGCGCCGCTGGCGACACCTACAACGTGCTGACATGAGGAAAGTTTCCAACCGATTTCTCATACACAAACAGCAGTTGACCGGCGTTGTCTGGTGAAACGTTATTGTGATGTCTCGTGTAAGGAGGAGAAATGCGTACCATCACGTTTCCGACTTTGATAAAGGACGAATTGTAGCCTATCATGGTTGCGGTTTATCGTATCGCGACATTGTTGCTCGCGTTGGTCGAGATCCACTGACTGTTAGCAGAATATGGAATCGGTGGGTTCAGGAGGGTAATACGGAACGCCGTACTGCATCCCAACGGCCTCTCATCACTAGCAGTCGAGATGAAAGGCATCTTATCCGCATGGCTGTAACGGATCGTGCAGCCACGCTTCGATCCCTGAGTCAACAGATGGGGACATTTGCAAGACAACAACCATCTGCACGAACAGTTCGACGACGTTTGCAGCAGCATGGACTATCAGCTGGGAGACCATGACTGCGGTTACCCTTGACGCTGCACCACAGACAGGAGCACCTGCGATGGTGTACTCAACGACGAACCTGTGTGCACGAGTGGCAGAACGTCACTTTTTCGGATGAATCCAGGTTCTGTTTACAGCATCATGATGGTCGCATCCGTGTTTGGCGACATCGCGGTGAACGCACATTGGAAGCGTGTATTCGTCATCGCCATACTGGCGTATCACCCGGCGTGATGGTATGCGGTGCCATTGGTTACACGTCTCGGTCACCTCTTGTTCGCATTGACGGCACTTTCAACAGTGGACGTTACATTTCAAATGTGTTGCGACCCGTGGCTCTACTCTTCATTCGATCCCTGCGAAACCCTACATTTCAGCAGGATAACGCACGACCGCATGTTGCAGGTCCTGTACGGGCCTTTCTGGATACAGAAAATGTTCGACTGCTGCCCTGGCCAGCACTTTCTCCAGATCCCTCACCAACTGAAAACGTCTGGTCAATGGTGGCCGAGCAACTGGCTCGTCACAATATGCCAGTCAGTACTCTTGATGAACTGTGGTATCGTGTTGAAGCTGCATGGGCAGCTGTACCTGTTCAAAAAAAAAAAAAAAATTGGTTCAAATGGCTCTGAGCACTATGGGACTCAACATCTTAGGTCGTAAGTCCCCTAGAACTTAGAACTACTTAAACCTAACTAACCTAAGGACATCACACACACCCATGCCCGAGGCAGGATTCGAACCTGCGACCGTAGCAGTCCCGCAGTTCCGGACTGCAGCGCCAGAACCGCACGGCCACCGCGGCCGGCAGCTGTACCTGTACACGCCTTCCAAGCTCTGTTTGACTAAATGCCCAGGCGTATCAAGGCCGTTATCACGGCCAGAGGTGGTTGTTCTGGGTACTGATTTCTCAGTATTATGCACCAAAATTGCGTGAAAATATAATCACATGTCAGTTCTAATATAATATATTTGTCCAATGAATACCCGTTTATCATCTGCATTTCTTCTTCTTGTAGCAATTTTAATGGCCAATAGTGTATTTTTATGAAGTGGTGTAACAGTGGAGTACAAAGCTTGATTTGCATTAAAAGATCAAAGATTTGTCTGCGTTTCTATGAAATAAAAAAAGTGGAAGGAAATTATGGTTAACAGTAATAACTTAAAAACTTAACAACTCATTCATAATACACAATTAAAATAGGAAGTAGCTGATCTGCTGCATGTGTCCATATAATATGCCTTTATGATGATGTAGCCCTTGAAAACGGGCAAATGAAGACGAAAAACAGAGTTATTTAACCCCACGCATTAGCAATGACTATTCATAAGGAGACCAGAGTTTCAAAACATAGAATCAATAGAAGAATACCGGTGATTTTTCGTAATATTCAACCACTTTCGAGAAAAGCAACAAAGTTTGCTTTTATTTTCCTGTTCAAATTAATATTTTGATTCTACGTATCTCGAAACTGAGAGAAGTCACAATTATAATCTTTGCTCGATTTCAAATTTTAATAGAGGAAATAACAAGAATAAAAAACCGAAAATCGGTTATTTCAGAAAAGGGTTATCCTGAGCGTTTTTAACGGTCAGTTTAAGCTGGGGTGAAAGAAAAAAAAATACATCTGAAACCAATTGTTTCAGCGATAACCACCATCGTTGCTATAGCAAAAGAGGGTTGCAACTTGCGTCAGCGAAGTGGAGTAGTCCAATTAATATGCATGACATATAATATCTAAACCGATGTTGAGAGGAGACTAAATTCGAAGGCATTACTTTTCAGCATGCGTTCGTATTTCTCACCACTACCAATAGGGGTACCCAGCAAGGCGTCTCTGTGTCATGTAACTTTTTGTGCAAGTATCACCGTTGTGTGAACAACCATCACACTTAACAAGGTTATTGCCCATATGACACATTGCTTACAAACGCGTTACGCTTATAATCAGTATGCAAAGCACAAACAACGAATTTGGCGGTTGGAGCCTGAATTGCATGTTGGTCCGGCCAGCTATTGCCATACCCCTGTTGGCATGAATTATTGCCGCCTGCCACATTGCAGTAACGATAAATTTTGATTAACTGTGTCAACCGCTGGCTCACTCTTGTCTGTTTTACTTGTCTGGGTACAGATACCTTCCGTTATTACCTGTGGCCATCGAGCTTTACTACTTCCGTTCGAATTCCTTTTTAAGATGCGCTGACATGTTAGCAGACCATTATGTTGTAAGGGGATTCCACTCGACCTTTCTCCAAAGCATATGTAATGGTGAGAAAATAATGCACAGTTACTACTCGCTATGCGGTAATTCCTCAGTAAATGTGCTGATTGTCCTACATTGTTATTAATTTTATTTTGTGTTTCATACCTTAATGCTTTAATACTCTGATATTTTGATGACGTTTGTGTCATCCATTTTATGTTTATGTACTCTTGTGTAACCACTCCCCACCCCCATCCCGTCCTAAGCGCGTCGTACCTACGAATAGTTTTGCGCTGTTATGCCCGATGCTGCTCATGTTAGCTAGTTGTTTGTAGCAACAATTTCCAGTCGTGTGCAGCTCGTACGTTTTTCCATATAAACGCACGTGGTTTCGACACGGTGTGCGATTAGCACGAAAACTCAACGTGGTCCACATATAAATGATTACTCCCTCTGAAGTACACGTGCAACTCTTCGTATATTTTTCTCATAGGTTTTTGTCCATTACACTAATCTCATAATTCAACAGGGTGCTACACTTTATTTTATGTCCACTACTTGAAGTCTCCACTGGTTACATGAACCATGCCCTGAGTTGTACGTCAAGTACACTTCTTTTCTATTGAACGGAATATCATGGTGGCGTGCAGATGCTAGATCATATCATCTCTGCGTATATCGTTGACTAGGACTGCAGAATTGAAGGAGCAGCTGTACAAACTCCCGGCTAGAAGGTAAAGTTAGGTAGCCTAGACCGACAGCTACATTGGGTGTTTACCTCAATGGTAATAAATTTAGTGTTCTATTGGTAGAAACAGAGGCAACTTCGACCATTAAATCAGATGCAACCTTACTTCTTACAGACGGCTACCAATCTTAACCACAAACACTATTCTCACTACACATTCACTGTAAACACTTCTTTACCACCAGGCGCGTAAACGGTTATTTGCATGCACCTGACGGATCAGCAGAGTTATTTTACGACACATGTATTCAAGTTGTTGTCGTTCTAGTGCTTCTTACACCATACTACACTGAGGTAACAAGAGTTATGGGGCAGCGATATGCACACCTACAACTGCCGATAGTGTCGTCTACAGAAGGTACAGAAGAGCAGTGCATTGGAGGAGTTGTCGTTCATACCATGTTGATTTACATGAAACGGTTTGCGACGTTTCCAGAGTGAAATTTTCACTGTGCAGCGGAGTGTACGGTGATATATAACATCGTGGTAGATCAAAACTGCGTGCCCCGGCCGAAACTCGAACTCGTAAACTTTGCCTCTCGGGGTCAAGTGCTCTACCGGCCGAGCTACCCAAGCACGACTCACGACCGTTCCCCACAGCCTTCCTTCCGACAGAACCTCTGTCCTACCTTCCAGACTTCACAGAAGCTCTGCTGCGAAACTTGCAAGAATAGCACTTCTGGGAGAAAGGATATTGCGGAGACATGGCCTACAAGGGGACCCTCCATACTGTAAATCACGTATTTTGATGCGCTTCAAATATGTTGTAGCGGCACTTACCCTGAGTACCTGGCTATCTGGTTTTTTAGCGAAGGGCCTTGGTTTTTGAGAAAATCGACTTTGAAGTTCACTGCGCGCTTTGTATATCCGCAACATTACTTATATTTCGAGGAAGTTAGCGTAGCGCAGCGGTAAAGGTTCACGGCTTCCGTGCTGGAGGAAACCGTGTTCGAATCCTTCTCCCAAACGTTGTTTTTTTATGTAATCAAATACCTTCCAGAAAATTTGGTCTTAACGTTAAAAAGCGAGTACACAAATAAACTGGGAAATACAGAAATGTAGTTGTGTCCTGCACGAAATCCGTGTTGGACTGAAAACTGGAGTACGAAGAATTTTTGCGTTCTGTAATTCTTCCGTACGTGGGACAGAAAAAAATTGTTGTACATTATCGATTCGTGGGGGGGAGGGGGGGCAAACCGATTCAGCTTCATACGATCATCCATTCCCTGATGAAAGGAAAGCGAGCACCTGCACCCATGTAGATGACCTCGCACTTTTCTTTGTTTAGTGCTAATTGCCACTTTCGCACCATACAGAAATTCTCTCTAGATCATTTTGTAATTGGAATTGATCGTCTGATGATTTTACTTGACGGTAAAATTACAGCGTCATTTGCAAACAATCTAAGGGGGCTGCTCAGATTGTCACCTAGATCATTTATGTAAATCAGGAACAGCAAAGGGCCTATGACCCTACCTTGCGGAACGCCAGAAATCGCTTCTGTTCTACTCGATGATTTACTGTCTGTCACTACGAACTGTGACCTCTCTGAGTGAAAATCACGAATCCAGTCATACAACTGAGACGATACTCCATATGCACGCAATTTGATTAATAGTAGCTTGTGAGGAACGCTATCAAAAGCCTTCTGGATATCTAGGAATATGGGATCGATCTGAGATCGCTTGTCGACAGCACTCATTACTTCATGGAAATAAAGAGCTAGCTGCGTTGCACAAGAACGATATTTTCTGAATCCGTGTTGGTTATGTATCAATAAGTCATTTTCTTCAAGGTGCTTCATAATGTTCGAGAACAGTATATGCTCCAAAATCCTACTGCAAATTGAGGTCAGTGATATGGGTCTGTGGTTCAATGGGTTACTCCTGTTTCCTTTCTTGAATATTGGTGTGACCTGTGCTACTTTCTAGTCTTTAAGAACAGACCTTTCGTCAAGTGAGCGGTTGTATATGATTGCTAAGAAAGGCGCTATTGTGTCTGCATACTCTGAAAGGAACTTGATTGGTAAGTCATCTGGACCGGAAGACTTACCTTTCTTAAGTGATTTGAATTATTTCGCAACACCTAAGATATCTACATTTATGTCACTCATGCTAACAGCTGTTCTGGTTTCGAATTCTGGAATATTTACTTCGTCTTCTTTCGTGAAGGAATTATGGAAAACTGTATTTAGTAACTCCGCTTTAGTGACACCATCAAAGGTAACATTTCCATCGCTATCGCACACTGACGGTATTAACTGTTTTTTTGTCACTGGTGTACTTTACATACGACCGGAATCTCTTTGGGTTTTCTACCATATTTTGAGACAATGTTTCATTGTGGAAACTATTAAAAGCATCTCGAATTGACGTCCGCACTAAATTTCGAGCTTCCGTGAAACTTAGCCAGTCTGGGGGATTTTGCGTTCTTCTGAATTTGGCATGCTTTTATCGTTGCTTTTGCAATAGTGTTCTGACGTGTTTTCTGTACCATGGTCGATCAGTCCTCTCTCTTATTAACTTATGCGGCATGAATCTATCTATTGCTGTCGATACTGTATCTTTGAATTTGAGCCATATCTGGTGCACACTTACATA
Organism: Schistocerca serialis cubense; assembly: GCF_023864345.2. Taxonomy (NCBI): domain Eukaryota; kingdom Metazoa; phylum Arthropoda; class Insecta; order Orthoptera; family Acrididae; genus Schistocerca; species Schistocerca serialis. Next base: position 466,419,173 of record NC_064641.1, on the reverse strand, counting down.
CTTAGTTTGAAAGGAATGGAGACTCTCTCTTAGGAAATAAAGTGAATTTTTATCTGCTGTTATAAAATAGATATATTTTGCGTTTATTTTTTGTTGTTTAGGTTGATTTGGTTTTCAGCCTCGCTACAACGTCCTTGTGATCACTAATCCCTGTATCCTTCATGACACTCTCTATTACATCAGGATTATTTGTGGTTAAGAGGTCAAGTGTATACCATTTACAATTCGTGTGGGTTCACGAACTAATTGTTCAAAGTAATTCTCATAGAAAGCATTTAGTACAATTTCGGAAGATGTTTTCTGTCTACCACCGGCTTTGAACATGTATTTTCGCCAACAAATCGAGGGTAGATTGAAGTCTCCACCAATTATAACTGTATGTGTGGGGTACTTATTTGTAAAGAGATTAAAGTTTTCTTTGAACCGTTCAGCTATTATATCATCTGAGTCGGGGGTCGGTAGAAGGATCCAATTATTATTTTGGTACGGCTGTTGAGTGCAACCTCTACCCATAGTAATTCGCAGGAACTATCTATTTCAACTTCACTACAAGATAAACTACTACCAACAGACACAAACACACCACCACCTACTTTATTTAATCTATCCGTTCTGAACACGGTCTGCACCTCCGTAAAAATTTCGGCAGAATTTATCTACGGCTTTAGCCAGCTTTCTGTTCCTATAACTATTTCAGCCTCAGTGCTATCTATGAGCGCTTGAAGGTCTGGTACTTTTCCAACACAACTACGACAATTCATAACTACAATACCGGCTGTTGCTTGGTCGATTCTCGTCTTTCTTTGCCCTGTACCCTTTGAGACTGGAGTCCTTTTTGATATTTCCCGAGACTGTCTAACCTAAAAAACCGCCCAGTCCAAGCCACACAGCCCCTGCTACCCGTGTAGCCGCCTCCTGTGTGTGTGGACACTTGACCTATTTAGCGGAACCCGAAACCCCACCACCCTATGGCGCAAGTCGAGGAATCTGCAACCTACACGGTCGCAGAACCGTCTGAGCTTCTGATTCAGACCATCCACTCTGCTCTGTGCCGAAGGTCCGCAATCTGTCCTGTCGACGATGATGCACATGGTGAGCTCTGCCTTCATCTCGCTAGTAAGATTGGCAATCTTCCCCAACTCAGACAGCCGCCGGAAACCAGAGAGAATCTCTTCCGATCCATAGCGACACACGTCATTAGTGCCGACATGAGCCACCACCTGCAGCTGGCTGCACCCTGTACCCTCCATGGCACCCGGATGACCCTTTCCACATCTTGGATGACTCCCCCCGGTATGCACACGGAGTGCGTATTGACTTTCTTCCCATCCTTATCTGCCATATCCCTAAGGGACTCCATCATCCGCCTAACATTGAAGCTCCCAATGACAAGCAATCCCACCCTTTGCGCTTGTCCTGACCCCTCGCCTATTCGAACGAAGATAGCTAATCCGTCGGGTCTCCTCCTTATCGCTTTGACTAACACATTTATAAAAAACTCTGCCATGAGGATGAACCTTTTTCGAATGCACCTATCTGATACTCAGTTGATTCTTAGGTTATACCTTTAATTTTACATCGCCGCTGTTAGTGCGACAAGATCCGTTTCCGCTAAGACACATTGGTTTTGTGTTTTGTATCCTTGGAACACTGGCGAGGATGCAGGTAAATCTCTCACCTTGTCTATATCGTCAACTTACAGTACCCAGGGCTTCTATTGGACTTTCGTTCTTGAATGCCTCTTTTGCATCGCTTCCAGTTCTCCCCTATGTTTCGTCTCCAGATATTTGATCGACTCCAACCATACACTCCAGTGATTGTCAGTGTCGGTGCCCATTGCCTCTTATTTACACTCGTTTCAGCTATCAGTCTACGCACTTGACCCGGAAAATGGTATTGTAGTCGCCTGGTGTCGCTTCCGATTTACATACGGAAGCTTTTATACCTTACCAAGTATCCACCTTTCGGATATGAAACCCGACTTACAAACAAGCAGCTAGTCCCCGCCCTCCTAACTTACACCTGGACTGAAAACTTGTTTCCAATCCATTGCCTACGCATTCCATAGTGAGCAATGCGAAGACTGACTGTGGAGCTATATGTTGGATGGAAAATCCTACGTCTGTTCGGAAATTAACTTCTCGAATTACTTACAACAATTTTCCACCAACTACTAACCCGACCTTGTCCTAAGCTTAGTTCAAAATCGGTTAGCTTGAACCGCAGTTAAACATGTTGTAATTATTTTGTACTGTATTTTCTTCTACCTTCTTCCTGGCCAGCTAGTAGTATTATAAATTGATCGCTCCACTTAATCAACCTGTATTACAAATGACGATTACGGAAGGCTGCTATGACCATACCTTAGTATTTTAAACTTTTCATGTACCTGAGACTGCTAATGGGTTGCTATTCAATAGCTCCCACTGTGAAAGTATTATTCCCTCTTTTAAACTTTGTGCTCAGTTGGAAATTGCGCCAACATTAGTTTGAAATCATTTCTGTTAAGTCGATCCGACATACCTGTAGAAGTGGAAATGCTTCTTTGCAGAGCATAGGGGAACATTGCGGGAGACCAGCACTGCCACATGAGGCCGTTGCCTTCCTCCGACTGTAATTGGGATGAATGATTATGACGACACAACAACATCCAGTCATCTCGGAGCCGGTGAAAATCCCTGAGCCCGCCGGGAATCGAACCCAGGACCTCGTGATCGGGAAGCGAGAACGCTACCGCGAGACTACGAGTGGCGGACACTTATGTAAGTATGGTCCCATAACTACTGGTCGCTTCCATTTAACTTTACCCGTGATCATTTCCTGCAATCCATGGACAAACTTATTACCCAGGAAAAAGGACAAATTATTGTGGATTGCACTGTCTCGCACATTGAAGATGGCGCCTGCAGAAATCTATGATAACTGTGGCATTGCCTAGTAGCATTTCCACCCCTCCCCCGACCCTGGTTCTGCTTGGTGTCATTTTGCAGTTTTTTATACGAAAGAGGTTATTGTAAATGCATCTGTAAACCGTGTCAACCTGTTGTTCCTCAGAGCCAGCAACCGGTCAACTTTAACCGACAGAGAGGCATGGACTCCCCTAGACATGTAAGGCTAGTTATAAGATTATTCATGTCAAGTGAATTTTAAAGGAATTCTCGCGTTTTATATCAGAATCATTGTACGTAGTGGATAAAAATTAGTTTCATACTCCCAGTGACAAAGGAAAGACTAATTTGGAGCCTAATTACTATCTGTTTTGTTCTGTCACCAGTGAAAACGCTCCCCTGCAGGATGGAGTGTTGCAGTTTTGGGGATACTGCTTGGGTTGACACCGTGCCAGTACACAGCGCCAGCCACCACGCCTTCACGACACGGCTGCGTCCTGCAGCCATACGCAGAGGCCCGCCTCACGCCGCTGACCGCTGCAGCTGTGCAGTATTCGCCCCCCAAAAACAACGCACAACCCGTCGTCACTGTCAATCAGATCACCCACTAGAGTGTCCCAGAAAAGATGTGGAAAAGCCTTGTGCAGTTAAGAAAAGACACTTTTGTGACAAAGGAAAACATATTACATCCTACTTGTTGAATTTTGTTCACATATTACAGGATGAATCACCTTTATTTGCGCCGTAAATATTGCGCAAGTGGAAAGTGCAATTCATGTGTGGTTTCGACAGAATGGATTGGCAGCCAGAGGCTCGTATCATTAACCAATCAACAGATTTATATAGTAATTAGAACGTAAGTTTTTTGTGTAAACATACACATTTTGAAATGGAACAGTGCCTATTGACATTGGCGGACTAAAAGTAGGATAAATTAGAATGACAGATGTGTTTTTTGCAGAATTCTAGTGCGAGTCGTTTATGAGATATCGTATTTTGAAAAGTTCCCGCACCGACACTTGTACAACATCTTTGTTAGCACACACTAAAGAATGACACAAGTGTATACACTAGTTTTTTGGGTTCTGAGCAGTAACGAGACAATCGACCATCATAGGTTGCGTTCAGAATCACCACCGGTAACGGCAATACACGCTCCCAGTCTGGTATGGAATGTCTGCTGCACACATGCTAGCATTTCAGTGTAGACGTCCTGGCAATCTACAGTAATACGTTGTTGCATATCATTGGATATAGCTAATATGTCCTTGTGAACAGCATCTTTTAGCTTTCTCCAGAGAAAAGTGTCTGCAGACGTCAAATCCGAGGAATGGGATGGCCAAGGTGCAGGTCTGTGTCCAGTCCTACGATTTAGAGACAATCTGTGAAGAGATGCCGTAAGACTTCGTGCACTACGGATCGGATGGCCATCATGTTGGTACTACAGGTTCCTCCTAGCCTGCAGACCAAAGTCTTCTAGTATCTGTGGTAGACAGTCTGTTAGAAGGCTGTGATAACTGTGCACGCCCAGTGTTTCATCTATGAAGCACGGGCCTGTAAGCTGATGGTTCACTATCCAACACGACACGTTTGCACTCCATAGACCCTGACTATCCACTTGACAAAGCTAACGGGAATTGTCTGCAGGCCAAAGGTCATGTTTCAGCGGTTTACCTGGCTATGACTGGTAAATATGGCTTCATCAGTAAACAAGACACGTGATACATCTAGAGTATCCTGTCTTAATGCCTATGTACAGGGGTTAACATCATTCTCACAGTCGTTAACATGCAGCTCTTGATGAAGAGTAGTAGTAGTAGTAGAGGGGTTTTCTGGGCGCACGACAGCAAGGTCTTCAGCGCCCGTTCAGGAACACAGGGAGACGGGTGTCAAGAAAAATCCCAGAACAGGAATATAAAACGGAACATAAAACACGGGTAACAATCGTTGAAAAATATGTGCTCATCCACACCGAAGCGTGGGATGAAGCAGGGTGTCAACAGTAAAACATGGACAACACAGGAAGAAAATGATAGAGGGAGCTAAAACAATGTAGCAGATGGAAGTGGCTGGCTGACCACAAGGAAAAAAGGGGAGGAGTCAGCCACTCTGCAATACACTAAAACCTCCAGCCTAAAAGTTTAGGCCACAGTCCAGACACGTCACAAAACTTAAAAACCCTAGATACACACGTCTCATCATTAGCTAAAACAGAAGGCAGACCCCCTCAACTTGTGCTTCTGCCCGTGCATCACGGTATAAAATGCAGTCTGTTAAAATGTGGCGGACAGAGATGTGCACACCACAAGCATCACAAAACGGAGGATCCTCCCGCCGTAATAAAAAGCTATGTGTGAGAGGACAGTGCCCGATCCGAAGACGTGTGAGGGTCACTTCTTCCCGCTTGAGCAGCCGGCAGGAGGAACGCCACGGCCGAGTTGTTGACTTCACCAACCGCAGTTTATTGGCCGTCACCGCCAGCCATTCGTCCTCCCACAACTCCATGCACTTCCTGTGGAGTGCAGCAATGACCGACTGCAAGGGGATAGGACACTGGACCACAGCCTGCTCTCTGCAGGCCTCCTTGGCAGCCCGATCGGCCTGTTCATTGCCCCATATGCCAACATGACCAGGCACCCAGCAGAAGTATACCTCTTTACCCCGCCGTTGGAGCAAGTACAGTTGGTCATATATCAGCTGGACCATCTCCTCAGTCGGGTATAGGTTCTGCAGTGATTGTAAGGCACTAAGAGAATCGGAGCAGAGAAGAAATCGATCGCCCCGAACACGATGCATCAGCTCCAGTGCCTTCAGGATCGCGTGGAGCTCCGCTGCGAAAACGATATATTCAGCAGGGAGGCGAATCCGGGTAACATGATCAGGGAACACCACAGAACAGCCAAGGAAATTCTCCTGTTTGGATCCATCAGTGTAAACGACAGTGAAACCGTGATGCACATCTAAAATGTTAAAAAACAGTGACTGGAATGTAAAATCTGGCGTGCCATCCTTCTTAAAACGAGTCAAACCTAAAATAAGTTTGGGTCTCCGGAGGAGCCAAGGTGGAGATCTGCTCCAACCGCGACGTAAAACACGAAGACCAGCCATAGACATCGCAGCGAGGCAATCCTGTGCGCGAATCCCATAGGGCTGCGTCGCACGTTGCCGGTTATGAAATAACCGTGCCAGCGGAGGCTGAGCAACGGCATGGTAAGCAGGTGTGTATGGTGTGGACAAAGTTTTATACGCCTGGCGTACCGTAAGTAGCCGTCGCCGCATATGAAGTGGCGGTTCACCTGCCTCTGCACAGAGGCTTGGTATGGGGCTAGTTCGGAATGCCCCAGTGGCCAACCGAAGCCCTTCATGGTGGACAACGTCCAAAATCTTTAAGTAAGAAGGCCTCGCAGACCCATACACCGTGCACCCATAATCGAGCCGAGATCGCACAAACGCCCTGTAAAACTGGAGCAGACAAGTCCTGTCAGCTCCCCATGTACTGTGGCTAAGACATTTTAAAATACTTAAAGCCTGAAGCGACCGCCGTTTCAGGTCTTTAAGATGAGGTAACCACGTGAGCCTCGAGTCAAAAATGAGCCCCAGAAACCTCACCGTGTCTTTAAAAGTAAGAATAGTGTCCCTCAACCGCAACTCAGGAAAGGTTAAAATCGAACGAGAACGGTTAAAAAGAACACATACAGACTTCTCGGTGGAAAACTTAAAACCACTCTTCTGCGCCCAGTCATCCAAACGCCTAATCGTAAGTTGCAACTGACGAGTTATCGTTGCAAGGCTTGAAGAAGAGCAGAACAAAGAGAAATCATCCACAAACAAAGAACACTGGACAGGACTTTTCACTATGGACGTAATGCTATTAATAGCGATGGCAAAGAGAGTCACACTTAAAACGCTACCCTGAGGGTGTGATAGGGATAGACCCTGTGTCGATGTAGAATACACAGGACACTTGCCTGACACAAATCATTTCCCCATGAGATTGTGCGGGAGCCAACATGAGGACCAACTGCAACAGTAGCAAGAACATCAATTTCTCCCTCTAACAGTAGCAAGAACATCAATTTCTCCCTCTTCTGTCGTTACTTGCTTCCTTCTGTTACGTTGTCTAGATGTTACACCACCACTTTCATATAACTGATTGAAGAGATTGATAAATAACTGCCAAGATGGTTGATGTCTGCTGGGATACAGTGCAACATATAGCGTACAAGAACGAACAGCGTTCTTCCTACGCTCTCCATACACCATGAGCATGTCGGCTTTCTGCATTGGCAAATTCCATCGTCCACACACGACCTATTGGTTGGTCTGTCACACGCTAACTGTCTAGCAAGTTGCAATGCACTCAAGGAACACACAGGTATACTGTAAGCAAACATAGTAGAACATCATACCTAGCAACTAGACAGGCTGAATGGCAAGATGAGTGTCGTGGAAACTTTTCAAAATACGATTTCTCGTAGACGACTCGCACTAGACTCCTGCAACAAACACCATTGACAATCTAATTTACTCTACTTTTAGTTCGTTGATTTCAATAGGCAATGCTCCATTTAAAAAAGTGTATGTTTGTACAAAAAATAAACTATCCAAGTATTATTACAGTCTGTATATTGGCTAACAATACAAGCCACTGTCTACCAATCCAGTCTGTGAAAAACGCATATCAATAGCGGTTTCCATTTCCGCAATATTTGCGGTGCAAGTTTTATGTGATTCGCTCAGTTTATTACATGCATGAAGTTCTTAAGGACATCTCTATTCATTTGAAATGAGATAATAATAGTGATAACCCCTCCCTCTCCTCTTCCCCATTCTCACACTGTCTGTCCAACGAAGTCATAATTTCCCTTCAGCGAATGTTATAAGAAATTTAAACATTAATACACGACTCCTGCGGAAGGGGAACAACGTGCTGGGACCCCATGTATGGAGAGGGTAGAGAGAGTAGATTTTTTAGTATTTTTATTGAGACTTTCTAATTCTTTACTACAAGCCTGGAAGGTGGGCAGACTGCTCACAGTCTTCCACAGCTTCTTCTCGTGGTGCTGACCTGTTATGATTCTCACAGTAAGGATCGCTGAACAAGCGATACCTTCAGTGGACTTTGCTCATCCTCCTTGGCCAGTGCAGTAGTGAGAGAGAGTCATATGATACCTGAGACACAGACGCACATGGGATGTGGTGAAGACGCCACACTCTCTTGCTCTTTAGCGCTTGACTAGCGACCACGTTCCCCTCCCGATCTCCCAAGCAATCCTATACATTTTGGTCTTAGTGCCCACCTCTCTAGGCAGTGGTTGCTTCCTTAGTTGCCTCAAACGTACAGTATATCCCTCTTCATGAATATACACTTATGGGTTCTTGTCTGGAAAGTAGACAACTTTTCATCTGCTTGACGACCCTGAATCGGATCTACACTTCCTGGCCGCTTGTGTCTTAGCGTACACTTCATTATTTCAATCTGTAATTCGTGCAGTCGCTCATGGGGACTCAAGACAAATAGATGATAAGTCCCTCACACATTCATTTATATTTTTTTTTCATTTTATGACAATACCTGACCGGCTGCACCATCCTCCCAATCTGTCAACAAGATTGTTCAACAATGTCAAGTCCATCATGAAATTTCCCCACTTTTCTCCACTTGCCTCTTGTACATAGTAAAGCTGCCCCTAATCTGAAGACAAGTGCTGTCGACACCCATCCATTCTGGATCAATTTCTATCATGTCATTTGGTACACTGGCGATATTTGATTTTCCGAGATCCACAATGTCAAGTGTGTGCCAAGAATACAAAATTTCGGGCATCACCTCTCACGACGGACAACGTAGTGGATAGTGGTGTAGGTTGTGTTCACATGGAATGGACTGGGTCCTCTGGTCCAAGTGAAGCAATTATTGACTGGAAATAGCTATGTTCGACTACTTGGATACCATTTCCAGCCTTGAATGGACTTCATGTTCCCAAACATCGATGGCATTTTTATGGATGACAGTGCCTCATTTGACCAGGCCACAATTGTTGGCAAGTGGTTTTAAGAACATTCTGGAGAGTTCGAGTGCATGATTTGGCCACCCAGTTCGTCCAGCATGAATTCCATCAAACATTTATGGGATATAATCGGGAGGTCAGTTTTTGGGCGAAATCCTACACCAGCAACACTTCCGCACTTACGGACGGCTTCAGAGGCAGCATGGCTCAGTATTTCTGCATGGGACTCCCAAAAACTTGTTGACTCCATGCCACGTTGAGTTGCTGCGCTATTCTGGACAAATAAGTAATACGAGTGCACTGGGATGTTTAGTATATGAAATATTCTAGATTTAAAATTATGAATGATTTTATCATTGTAGAGACTCATCAAACTATCACAGATTTGTACCATAAATATTTTATTCAGTTACTAGGGATGAATTTTCTTCTGTAGATCGATGCTAGATGAAACATTATCTTATTTATTATTAATTTTAATAGCCAACAAGAGGACTTGAATGAGACTTTGGTATTTCTGACGAGGAACAAGAACGACCTGTTTTAAAAATTTTAACAAGCAGTTTTACCTTTTCACTATTATCACCAAAAATATTCGTTCCTAACGGAGACGTTACAGATTGTTCCATTCATGTATTGAAAGATCATCTGCACTTCTTAATACATAACAATTTGCTCTATGTTTATGATATAAATTCCTGTTTGTTTCTGTATGAATTGTACAGACATAATTTATCGTATTCTTGTACTTGTAGTAAACCAGTTCAATCAGACGCGACCTAGTGTTAGTAAAATTGAAGTACTACTGTTGTTTTGGTAGGCTTTAAATGAATTAAATACGAAGTCATGTGTCTCTCTGTCTAAGGGCTAACTGATCGATGGTGGAACTATTACAGGGTTCTCTCTAGGTCAGAGTTTTTTTTATTGACATTATAGCTTTTCTATTATGTAACCTGAATATCACAACGGTCACCTTCATTTTTCTTTCACTTTAAGAAGAAATCAGCGTTTTTGAAAGAAATCAAAAGTATTTTTCATTTCATATTAATGTGCTTTGTATTTCAATAGAATCACATCTTTAAAAAAATGTTAACGGTTCTTAGATATTGGTGCATTTATCAAGATTGCAAATTGATCTGTTGTTGTCTTCTGAGTAGACTAAATACCTCTAGTATTAAATATAATACTGCAATTGCCTTGTACCCTGGAAGCCATATAAGCACTTTGCTAGAAAAGAATTTACTTTTTTGGTCCTTCTATAGATTCAACAAACATGTATGTTTCTCATTAGAACCTATGAATCACGAAGGGACGTTGCACGCTCTCGCTGCCTGCTGGGAGACCTTTCAACGACCTCCGCGCGCTGCGATATGAAGAGGACGCAGCCACATGGCAGGTGGTTTGGGTGGTGTCACTTCTTCCTCCTGTCGCTCGACTGTCGCCGATTTCCCGACACCTAAGGTGATAAACAACTGTTACCAACAACAACATTTCTCACAAGGCAGGCTAGTATTTGCGTCCTCGGTGATTTTTGTTTTATGGGCGTTAGAGTATGGTCCAAAGCATCCAAGTATTTTTATGCCTCGTCTCCCTGTTGCTGGGAGGCTACAAAGACTCAGACAGGAGTTTCAAACTTAAACAAGCTCAGAGAGCCTGGCCTGTTTGCATGTATACACGCCAAGTTGGTCGTCACGTTATCAGTCGCTGCCTATGACATTGTGTTGTTACAGCGCTTGTAGTGCAGAAACAATTGGGCATTTGGGGCCGATTAATAGTGCTCGCGTCATGTAAGAAGGCGGCTCAATTTTCAGCCGTTCTGCGCATCCCCCTCCACTAGCCACTGGCGGCCAATAATATTCATTCTGTTTCTGAGCTAGCAGAAAGTTACTGCTAGAGAGCGAGAATCTCGCTCCTACATGCTGCGAGGCGGATTATTTATCGCGTTTATCACTTTTTCAAACGTAAACTTAAAAGCAGGTCTCCTACTGTTGACATTGGACAACACAAGAATGGACTCCAGAACCATGTGGTGTCGGCCTAGGGAATTGTAAAGGAAAGTGTCAGAGCTGTAGGAACCGTAGAAACAGTTGGTTTTGTGTCGCCTGGAAAGCATCGAAATCGCAAGAAACCTGTAACACAAATAGATAATTTTAACAACGATGTTTTAAAGTGCTCCATGCGAATGATGAATGCTCAACGTAACAAAACTGTGTTACAGTTACACGGGCTTCAGTGGTAAGTGCTTCGCTAACGTAAAGAATTTTAAAAGACGTTGGTTCCAGATATGTTAAGAAGAGAGTTTTTAGTTCAAAGAAGTGACCTAGGTGCCGCATGAACTACTGCTGGCCATTAAAATTGCTACACCAAGAAGAAATGCAGATGATAAACGGGTATTCATTGGACAAATATATTATACTAGAACTGACATGTGATTACATTTTCACGCAATTTGGGTGCATAGATCCTGAGAAATCAGTACCCAGAAAAACCACCTCTGTGGCCGCAATAACGGCCTTGATACGGCTGGGCATTTAGTCAAACAGAGCTTGGTTGGCGTGTACAGGTAAAGCTGCCCATGCAGCGTCAACACAATACCACAGTCCATCAAGAGTAGTGACTGGCGTATTGTGACCAGCCAGTTGCCCGGCCATTATTGACCAGACTTTTCAATTGGTGAGAGATCTGGAGAATGTGCTGGCCAGGGCAGCACTCGAACATTTTCTGTATCCAGAAAGGCCCGTACAGGACCTGCAACATGCGGTCGTGCATTATCCTGCTGAAATGTAGGGTTTCGCACGGATCGAATGCAGGGTAGAGCTACGGTTCGTAACACATCTGAAATGTAACGTCCACTGTTCAATGTGAACAAGAGGTGACCGAGACGTGTAACCAATGGCACCCCATACCATCACGCCGGGTGATACTCCAGTATGGCGATGACGAATACAAGCTTCCAAAGTGCGTTCACTGCGATGTCGCCAAACACGGATGCGGCCATCATGATGCTGTAAACAGAACCTGGATTCATCCGAAAACATGACGTTTTGCCATTCGTGCACCCAGGTTCGTCGTTGAGTACACCATCGCAGGCGCTCCTGACTGTGATGCAGTGTCTCCGAGCTGATAGTCCATGCTGCTGCGAACGTCGACGAACTGTTGGTGCGGATGGTTGTTGTCTTGCAAATGTCCCCATCTGTTCACTCAAGGATCGAAACGTGGCTGAACGATCCGTTACAGCCATGCGGATAAGATGCCTGTCATCTCGACTGCTAGTGATACGAGGCCGTTGGGATCCAGCACGGCGTTCCGTATTACCCTCCTGAACCCACCGATTCCATATTCTACAATCCGACCTTTATCAAAGTCGGAAACGTGATGGTACGCATTTCTTCTCCTTACACGAGGCATCACAACAACGTTTCACCAGGCAATACTGGTCAACTGCTGTTTGTGTATGAGAAATCGGTTGGAAACTTTCTGCATGTCAGCACGTTGTAGGTGTCGCCACCGGCGCCAACCTTGTGTGAATGCTCCGAAAAGCTAATCATTTGCATATCACAGCGTCTTCTTCCTGTCGGCTAAATTTCGCGTTCGTTGCACGTCATCTTCGTGGTGTAGCAATTTTAATGGCTAGTGGTGCATATCCCATATAAAGATTCGCGATACAAAAGATGGAGGTAGTTTAACAGTGTATTACCTTGATGAAATATGGGTCACTTAGAATCATTCCAAGAAGATCTGCTGGAAATGAATGATGGTACTGGTGGTTTTAAAGTTTTCATAGGGACAGGTTCTCGGATAATTATTGTGCATGCTGATTCATCCTCTGGTTTTATTTCTGAGAATAAACTTGTATTTACGTGCAAGAAAAACAGCAGTGATTACCATTCGGCAGTGAACGCTGTCAGTTTCGTGACGTGATTCACAATTCTTGTCATACCTTGCTTCGAAGTCGGTCATCGCCAGTTATAATTCAGTTCTTATTGAGAAAAAATCAAGTACAAACACCAGAAAAGCAGATATTTTTCCCGTCTTAAAAGTAAAAATATTAAGCACCTTATAAAACCAGCCTCGTACCGATCTCCTGCAACTCGTTAATTTATACTGTACAAATCACGTGACAGAACGTACAAATTTGACTTTCTTGCACGTAACTGGGATCACGCAGTTCTGTGTTGATCCACGTGTCACTGTCATTGCAGCCCGCTGGAATTAATTTGGGCAAAGGGTTTTAAGGCTATGTAGGAGAAAAAAAGAAAACATGCAGGATAACATACAGTGAATCGCTTGTGCATGAGGCAATAGACAAGGAGTCAACAGCGTGGGCACTGGGGCACTGACTGAGTGGCATGCTGAAAAGCTTCAGAAGGAAGAATTTGACAGGGAAGTGATGATGGATATAAGCCTTGAACCTATCATCGTGAATTTAAAGTCAGATTGTTCGAAAACAGATTGAAGTAGAAGTGACGACGGTATTACGGTGTAAACTTTGGAACAAAGTAATAATATTTCGTAGTTTTAAAGACTAGTGGTTTAAAAAATGTGTTTGCCAAAATATCAGTTGCATGCATAATAATGAGAACTTATTATGCAAACTATAATGTTCAACATATTGCCGAAGGAGAAGTTTAGCTTTTCCCTCCATGATGTAAACCTCTATCATTTTCAAGGCACAAACTGGATAAGGCCCTAAAATGACAGTAACTGTTACTTGTAGAGATATCGGTGGTTTTCGATGTTATCGGTCAGATTCCCTGGAGTTATTCGAAGATGACAGTTAACTGTTTGCTTGTTCAATGGATTATAAATGCAGTCTCTCACTGTAATATCGAACGTGTTAGTTTACACTCATAATGCCCGTTAACAACGAAACTGACCATTTTTACGATAGTCTTTTATACCACTAATTCTTTTTTACACGCAGTGATTACACTTAACTATCTTCACACACACACACACACACACACACACACACACACACACACACACACACACACAAACGAGCGAGCGCACATTACACATTTTTAAAAATTATATTGAGCAGAAGCAGTTTTCAAGGGAATATAATGATTTCGATTGAAGGTAATTTTGTTGTGTATTAAATTTTTACTTATAATGCAGTTCAAACCACAATAAATGGTATTTACTGCAAGCAGTTTCAATGTCGTTTTGAGAAGAATTCTGCTTCACGTCTTCACAAAGTTGTGTCAGCTGTTCTCGCCTTCCGACGTCACACAGAGTAAATCTGTGGAGCTGTGGACGTTAATTAATGACGTGAATTAATATTTCTCTCATGACGATTGATTGAAATTGGTTTTAATATTTATTATTCCCCTCCTAGATTGGAACGTATAACAATGTACCGTATGCAGACGAGCCTGACCGTATTCCGCTGCAATGCAGTGCGGCAACGTGGACTTTGCCCGCTTTAATAAAATAAGGCAGAGACCCGCGGTCCGTACGAAAGTCAGTCAGGCCGCTGCCTGAAGAGTTGTTGTTGAGGCCGTTAGTTTTATTTAGCACCAACACGCGCAACTTGCCTAATTACAGATCTTTTTCCTTTCTGTTAAAAATTTTTACACGTAATAAGGTGCGAAACTAGTCAGGTTATGTCTCTTAATGCTAAATAAAGCTATGCCACAAACTCTTTCTCCACTGCACACTCCATAACACACGTTGGCGCAACTCTGCGGCCTGAGGCAGAGGTCGCATGACTTCACGAACAGTCTGATACATGGATACGTATTAACAGTTCGGCTTGCTGAGCTTTTTTAAGTTAGAAACTTCCATATCAGCTTTTGTAGCCTCTGATAATGCCTCCAGCACGGGAAGACAAAATTTTAGACATAGGAATATGCTTTATACCACGGCCTGGTGCCATAAACTAAAATCACCATGGAAGATAACATTCTTTCGATAACAGTGTTACAAAGCAACTACAGAGTGTTTCATATATTCAAGGTTACAGTCGAAGATATTAGAACGTTAAAATGACTTCTAAGGGCAGAACCAGGCCTTGCTTTAAAAGTATGCAAAAGATTAAGGTAATAAAAACAATTTATTACTTACCTGCCAGAAATGTAGACAACAGAGCAAATATCAGTCAAATACTCTCAAGCGCCAAAGAAACTGGTACAGGCATTCGTATTCAAATAAAGAGATCTGTAAACAAGCAGAATACGGCGCTCCGCTCGGCAACGCCTATATTATACAATAAGTGTCTGGCGCAGTTGTTAGATCGGATACTGCTGCTGCAATGGCAGGTTATCAAGATTAAAGTGAGTTTGAACGTGGTGTTATAATCGGCGCCCGAGCGATGGGGCACAACATCTAAGAGGTAGTGATGAAGTGGAGATTTTCCCGTACCACCATTTCACGAGTGTACCGTGAATACCAGGAATTCGGTGAAACATCAAATCTCCAACATCGCTGCGGCCGGAAAAACATCCTGCAAGAACGGGACCAACGACGACTGAAGATAATCGATCAACAAGACAGAAGTGCAGTCATTCCTCATATGGCTGCAGACTTCAGTGCTGGGCCATCAACAAGTGTCAGCGTGCGAACCATTCAACGAAACATCATCGATATGGGCTTTCCGAACCGAAGGCCCACTCGTGTACCCTTGATGACTGCACGACACAAAGCTTTACACCTCGCCTGGACCTGTAAACACCGACATTGGACTGTTGATGACTGGAAACATGTTGCCTGGTCGGACGAGTGTCATTTCAAATTGTACCGAGCGGATGGACGTGTACGGGTATGGAGACAACCGAGACAATCTCATAAATCCATGGGCTCTGCATGTCAGCAGGGGTCTGTTCAAGCTGGTGGAGGCTCTGTAATGGCGTGGATGTGTGCAGCTGGTGTGATATGGGACCCCTGACACATCTTGATACAATTCTGACAGGTGATACATACGTAAGCCTGCGGTCTGATCACCTGCATCCATTCATGTCCATTGTGCATTCCGACGGACTTGGACAGTTCCAGCAGGAAAATACGACACCCCACAGTCCTGAATTGCTACAGAGTGGTTCCAGGAACACTCTTCTGAGTTTAAACACTTCCGCTGGCTAACTGACTCCCCAGACAGGAACATTATTAGCATATTTGGGATATCTTGCAACGTGCATACTGATTTATGGACAGCCCTACAGGATTAATGCTGTCAGTTTCCTCCAACACTACTTCAGACATTAGTAGAGTTCATGTCACATCGTGTTGCGGCACTTCTGCGTGCTCACGAGGGCCCTACATGATATTAGGCAGGTGTACCAGTTGTTTGGCTCTTCAGTGTAGAATATGTAATACAACGGAGCAGCAGATGTAAAATTAAGGATTTTTATTGAAAAAACTGTCACAGTCGTAAAACATCCTTGAGATCATTCCTAATTTGAGAAAATGGGAAGCTACGAAATTATCCTTCATAGAGAGCAGCAATGTACACAACTCGAAGGCCGGAGGAGAGAGTATGTTCCCTAGGATTGAGGAGCATGGGTAGCAAAATAGGAGTCTGTTAGATAGAAGGAGATGAGATGTAGTAGCCGAGGTGAACAGAGGGAAATTCAATCGGTGGGCAAGACAGATGGTGAGGAGTAGTGCGTCGTGTGGATGGTGGTAAATAAGGCATAGGAGCCAGTACTTAGCTCAATCAAAGAAAATCGTAACATCTGCACATGTGATGCGAACAGCGGGCGGCGGAAAAAAAAAAAAAAAAAAAAAAAAAAAAAAAAAAAAAAAAAATAGATCAAATGGCTCTGAGCACTATGGTACTTAACATCGGGGTCATCAGTCCCCTAAAACTTAGAACTACTTAAACCTAACTAACCTAAGGACATCACACACATCCATGCCCGAGGCAGGATTCGAACCTGCGACCGTAGCGGTCACGCGGTTTCAGACTGGAGCGCCTAGAACCGGCGGACAACAGAGGCTCTCCATTCCAACGACGCAGCCGCACGTGGCCCGACCATCGAGCACGGCACGGAGCCTGTGAAGCGAGAACTCTGGATCAGCGGGTATATTTTGCGGGAGCGCACCGCAGACCGCTCATTCCATCAGGACCACCTGATGATGGCGGAACGGTTGTTCGTCGAAGTATCATGGGCCTTTGACGATTGCATCCAGCAGTACACCCGAGAACCTTGGAGGCATCATATACGCCGGGAAAGCCTTAGATGGCATAATTTGCAAATGGTGCATCTTAATATGATAGAAAATCGGCGACAAGGAGGTAATCCCAATTGAGAATGGATAATTTTACTAAGAAGCAGAGGTGGCAAAAAGTAACTTAACTGACAGAAATAACCGATTACTTAGAAGTAGCAGCTGAGCTGATATTAGCAGTTATTGTAATAACTGCCATTAGCGCGTGGCGCCATAGATTTAACGAAGTGCGTATTATTCTTTCGCATTGTCTGAGATCCGGTGACGGATGATTGAACAGGGTAGATGGACTGACGACCTGTAAGGTATTCTGTAGCTCATGGAAATAACTGTCAGCCTGCTCGCCATCTGTTTATCGAAGTGTGTTTTTGGGTTTCAAGCTATCTCACTACAGGGTGGCAATTATTGAACTATATGAAAAGAACGTAAATTAATTACAATCCATGGCATGCACACACTTTATTCAGCATGTAAGCATCACCACAGATATTCGGATTTAGGTTACGAGATGTTCGATATGGCTGTCATCATTGGCAGTAGTGCGGCGCAGGCGAATAGCGAAATTCTTCGTGACCCGCTGAAGTGTCGGAACACCGATGCTGTCGACGACCTCCTAAATGGTTGTTTTCAGCTCAGGAGTGATTTTGAGATTATTGCTGCACATCTTGTCTTTAATATAGCCCCATAAAAATGAGTAGCATGTGCTCAGTTTCGGAGAATATGGCAGCCAATCAAGCCCTGTGCTAGTGTCCTCTGGGTACCCCAGAGGCAGAATGCGGTCCCCAAGTACCCCTCCAGGACCTCAAACACTCTCCTGCTACGGTGGGGTCGAGCTCCATCTTGCATGACTACATCTTCTCGAAATTAAGGTCACCTTGGATAATGGGGATCAAATTGTCTCCCAAAACCTTCACGTACCTTTCGGTAGTCACCATGTCATTAAGGTATATCGCACCGATTATTCCTTGACTGAACATTGCGCACCACGCAGTCACCCGTTGAGGGTCAAGAGATACCTCAATCGCAAAATGTAGATTCTCTGTCCCACAAATGCGCCAATTTTACTTATTGACGAACCCACCCAAATGACAGTGGGCTTCGTCGCTAAACCAAACCATGCATGCGCATTTTGATTCCCATCATGCCCCGCGGCCAACCGCGCAGTTTGAACGTCCTAACGCAGACCCTTCAGAAATTATGACGATTTTATTTCATATAGTTAAATAATTTTCACCCTGTACATAATGTGACCATAAGAAACTCGTGCGACTATGGAAACAGTAGTAGTTTGATATCAAACCTTTCGACTGGGGCGTTGGACCTTGGACGTTGAAGCTGACGTATTGCTCTCCAATGAGGCGAGCCTGCTGGAATTCTGGTCTGAGTCACTTCCCTCTGCGCCAGTTTTCTCCTGTGAGAATATTTAGCATTGACATGAATTGCAGCAGTAAAGATTTATTTTATCTTCATCAGTTTCAGTACACATTTCCTTGTCACCAATATGATGCATTTGGAACAATATGTGAAGTATGTAATAATAATTATTGTTATTAGTTAATGTTTATTTAGCTTATATATCCAGTATTACTGCTATTGTCTTTGCATGTCCACAGGTTGTAAGTATTTTTATGCTGCTGAGTTTTAAAAATCATTATGTCTATTGGTACAATAAGTTAAAAACTGCCCCTCGTGGCAACAGTGAGTTAAATTCGGGCAGTGCTGACCACGCCTTAATTGGTTCTCGGGAAGACTTGTCCGCGCTTTGCTGTGCTTTGCACCGCACATTTCTTACAAGTCGTAGAATTTGCGTTAACTCATACTTATGTTGGAATTGATACTTACTGGTTTATGGTTAAAAGATTACACCGTCATTACCCTCATTCGCAAGAGAACGTATGCTTTTAAATGTAAACACTCAAGGAAAAGGATTGCTTCCATAACTGTGGGCAGGTTACATGGTGACCATGACAGGACATTGATTACTTTTGTAGCTTTGCATAATTACTATCGATGAGCAACACTTCAAAATCTGAACACAACTGCACAGGAGTTCATAGCTTACAAATTCAAGGCAACCTTGGATGTGAGTTGTTTTCAGAACTTTAAATAGTGCATTTTTGAAAATAAAACTAACATTGCGACTGAAATATTTAGTCAGGTCTTACAGGCACTTTTCGAAATGGTAAATTACAACAGAATTATAGTGTGATTGTGAAAGCAGATGTGAGCGCAATTAACGTCGCTAATGTACAAGCAAATAATGATAAAGGTAATTTTATGGCTACTGGAAATATGGAAATTAACGAGTTTAGTAATGCAATGTTGAACAAATTAATAGAGGGTTCCACTCGAGTAATTAGATCAAATAGGATGATAAATAATAATAATTAGTCGTTGTTTCTGATTCTTCTGCAAATAATTTCTAGAATTCAAGAATTTAATCTGTATTTGAAACAAAGAAATACTAAATTGTATACTACTGAACAGTGTGTTGAAGGTATTTGGTAAGATCCTCGGATCTTACAGGATGAGCTTATGAGGATACTATGTAAGAAGGAAGATCGCTTCTGTAATTGCAGGTGGGTTACAAGGTTTTCTTTTCGTCAAAAAATTCTTTGTAGAGGTATGTAATTACATTTGCACATTGTTTCAGTCATAGGTAAAGTAGCTGGTAGAGTTCGGTTTATTGGTAGGAAAACTGTGGAACTACAATCAGTGTACAAAGTAGATTGCTTACAATTCACTTGTGCGATGCAGCATAGGATATTGTTCAAATGTGTGGGATCCACACGAAATAGGAATAACAGGGGATGTTGAACATATACGGAGAAGGGCAGGACGAATGGTCACAGGTTTCTTTGATCCATGGGAGCGCGTCACAGAGATGTTGAAGAAACTGAACTGGCAGATTTTTGAAGATAGGTGTGAACTGTCCCGATAAAAACCTACTTACGAAGATTCGAGAATTGGCCCTAAATGATGATTCTAAAATATCCTAAAATGCACTATATATCGCTCCCATAGAGATCGTGAGGGTAAGATAAGATTAATTACAGCGTATACAGAGACATTTAAACAATCACACTTCCTGTTCTACATACTTGAATGAAATGGAAGAAAACCACAATAACTGGTACAATGGGATGTACCCTCTGCCACGCACTTAACAGTGGTTTGCAGAGTAGATCTAGAAGTCAAAGAGTGGTTACACTTTTTCAGTACTTTATTCTCTTCTGAAAAGTCAATAAGTAATATCCGAGCATGTTACCACTGAAGAGATACAAATTACGTTCTGTGTAGCAAGACGATAAAAATCAGTCTTCTGTAGAGAAAGCAGTGCAGCTTTCGACTCTGAGTAAAATCGTTTACATCGGAAATAATCTGAATTTCAGTCCTTTCCGTTTAAGTGTGTTCTTATCGAATCCCTTGCAGAAATGTATTAAGTTCTTACCAGTACAGTCTTAGACATAAAATTTAGCCATTGGCTAGCCGGTGTAAAGACTAAATTCGAGTCGTTCATTTAAGGTGGCCAATAAAACTGACCGCCTCTCAGAATTCTAAGTCCAGCCACATGTATGATATGGCAACGCTGCAGGATGCGAAATGTGTCTAGAAGAAGTGTTGTGTTTTTTTCTCGAAATGTTACAGTGCTGTCTCAGCTTATGGGCTGGTGATGAACATTGATCAGTGTAGACAAATAGTCGCAAGTTCAAGTTCACGCATTTTTTTTAAACCGCTTTTCGGCTGCCTGCAAAGATAGGAATCTGATCGAACTTCAACGATAATTCTCTTCACTATCTAATCAAACAGTAAAAGCAGAAACTTACAGGAACAATTTCGCAAAACAGGTTGTGGCTGGATGAAGATCAGGACAGTTCACGCTCGTGAGTTTCAGTGCCATCCACTGCCTGACGTCTCGCGCCATCCGACCAGATGACCGCGACGCGGCAGTGTGAGGTATTCAACTGTCATTATTTTAAATTGTAGTATTTATCATGCAGTTACGCATTGAAGTATGCACACTTGAAACTTACCAAAGTCATTTAAGCGTTGTAAAATAGAGCCACAAGTGGAAGAAGGTCTAACATTTGTGACATATTGTTTAGTTTGGATTTAATAGAGGAGTGAAGGCAGCGGTGGCAGATCGAAAGCTTTGTATTGTGTATGGGGTAAATGTTTTTGCGCAAAACACAAGAGAGAAGGATTTTCTTGTTTGATGAAGGATCGTTCGGGAACTAATGATTTTCCACCTTCAGGAAGTCTCAATAGCTGACGTCTGTGACGAAATAGGAAGAACTGACCTTTGTGCAACATTTGCATTCAATAGACAAGATTCAAATGCCACGTGTAGGAGTATTCTATGCTCGAATTTAAAACAACAAGAATCTAGGGCGTGACTATGCGAGGTGCCGGGGCTAGCAGTGTATTTAACACTAAATTCTTCTATAATCTACATATGTAAATGTTGCTCTAAGCCACCCCCTATTCTAACTCCGACTTTTGCTGTTGCACATGGTTTTAAAAAATATACGCGAACTGTGAAGGTGAAGTTGCCCATAAACTAGATTGTGAGGTTTAAGACGAAGTGGTATGTGGAGCCAATTCCTTGCCACTCAAATCTTAAGAGAGAGACACACAGCTAACCCAACATTAATTGCTGCTACTCAAGACAGAACAAAGTTAGAAAAAGACGAACAGGCGCGCTCTGCTGAGCTCTGATTATCACCTAGGAAAATCCCAATCTGCCGGTGCTGCGGACATACATTACCAAACTGTCTTCTTAACTGCCAGAACACGATCTGGCGTACCAGAGGCGATGGCTGGTTGCTTCGACGTCCTCGACTGAAAAGCGAGAGCCGACTCCCCTGAGCACCCGTACAGGCCAAACACAGAACATTCCCACCCCCACGACAGTGGCCGTGGTTAAACGTTCCAATCAGCAACTCGAAAACCGGCGGAAAATTCCACTCCATTGCCGGAGCACTACCATTCCACCATTGGAGATTCTTGGCGCCAATTTCTGCGCTGATTTTTCTACGTCACGGAGCTATGCCCGGAGCAAGCCAATCACAGTTACTATTTTGCAGAAAGCGCGGGCGTTTTCCCGCCACAACTGCCTGGGTACACAAGTCATTCCCACACCTCGCTGGTAGCCCGCCAGAAAGTGTTTTCGCTAAGTTTCTGCGAAGTAACGTAACCTCTAGCCCAGCCGCTACTTCAGGCCCCTCCGGGCGTGTCTTTTGACGATGTCGGCGTCTGGAAAGCATTCACTCGACTCCCTCACACTCGTCGGCTTAACCCTCTCGAGATCCGCAGAGCCCGCCAGTCACCGGGCCACCTGGGTGACGAGAGACGCTGCGTGGGAAGTCCGCGTGTGAAGGAATAGCAACTTTTCACCGCATGCAATTAGAGACGAAAATCGTAAGATAGAAATATGAGAGGGGGCTCATGCCACCTCTCATAGCCCCTACGCCATTTTAGATTGTAATTGGTGAGCGGTTGGCTCACTTAGGAGCAAGGTAGTGAGTCAATCGCCCAAGAACAATCTTACAAACTGACTCCATATGCCGCACTCTATAAAAAAATCATTGCAACTGAAAAATGCAGCTCATAGAGGGAGGATTATTTATGATGTAGCCAACTTCACCTTCTTAATATGGAACACTAACACTCATATCACACATCCATACCCAGGGAGCCCCTTCCAAACACCGATTCACACAGACATTCACGCTCTAAATATGGCCCGGGCATGTGAGCCAAATATGGAGCAGTTTATTCTTTACAATCAGAGTTGGAGTGCTCCGCAATTAAATGCCCAAGATTTTACAACAATTTGAATCATGAAACTAACCTGAACTCACTCACACATGATAATATTTAAGTTAACAATCTCTTTGTGAGCTTTCAGAATCTAGTTACAACCTCCGATTCATTCTGTCTCCCTGCAGCAAGAATAACCTTTACAAAATGTTCCCTGAACTGATGGTCCATTCACAATGACAGTGGTGGTATCTGCTTCAGTTTATGTGGACTTCAGGCACACTGTTTGCATACACACAACAATAAATACAAAATACAAAAAAACATGGTGTGGAGAACAATACAGTAATTTGTAATAAGAATTACAGTGTAAAACACAAACACATACAAGGTATAACATACATTACAAAAACAACACTAGAGAAAGAAATTTAAGAAAAAAAAACAAGGTTCATGGGGCATCAAGTTGTGCGTGCACATTGCACAATGTTCACGACTGTGCTGATAATGAGGCACTAAATCACATTGTTAGAAATATTCGGAGCACTTCACAAATTCCACAGTACTGACATCACATAGGGCTAAACGTCGGGTGTTGTTGCTACGTTGTTACAACAGCAATAGGGTGTGCTGGAGCATCTGCAGTACTCTGTTGAGATTGCACCAAGACCCATGCATATGATCACGGCAGTACGGTAGGAAGACACAGTGATAGGCCCTCCTCACGTCGATTAATTGTCTCTGAGGTCTACTTGTTGGGATACATCAGTAGTCTAGGTCTCTTCTCTCGCTGGACAGTACTTTACGTTTCCCAATATTGCAGTCCGACGAGGGATGATGGCACGTGGAGTGACTCCACAAGTGTGTGAGGTCATCCATACAGGATCGAACTAGTAGCGACGATTGCTACAACTGCTCTCTAATAGAGAGGAGAAGTTAGAAATGAGACCATTCATTTGTTAGAGTGTGTGGCACGATACTGCTTTGTGTATGCAGATCGGCCAATGCTAGTGAGTTGTAAAAACCCAAACAGGTGAGTATATAGCGTCCCTTTCTGTCCTGAGGCACATGAGCGCAGGTTCTGACACGATATGTGATCTTCTTCGTGTACTCACGACAACATGGTCTGCCGCAGGGAATCCCTCCAAACGGCTGCCGCGTCCGGAGAGCTAGTAGGCTGTTGTGTGTGGGTCGCGTGTCAGTGTCAACGGCCAGCCTCACTTTTGCTTGTGGCCCGGCGAGGATCCCGCCTAATCCCTCAGGTATACGGCCCGGTGACTGTCAGCTTGCAGGACCGGACGCTCACCTTCTTGCAGGTAGCCGAAGACCTCTTGTTTTTGCGCTGGCTGGCCTCTGCATTGCCATGATACCCGTCATCTGCACAGTTCTGACAAAAATCTTATGCCTAACTTTTTCCCATGACCTTCTATGTTATAATAAATTTACATAATGACACATTGATGACTTTTATAGTTATTAATCTATGGCTATCATTATAACAAAATCTTGGTGTATCAAATTTAGACATGGAAATAATTTATCTTGATATTTGTGTAGAGACCGATCTCACTATTGTATATGGTGTGTGACAACTGATGCTATTTATTGGATGAACAACAAAATGTGCGGGCCTGCACCAATATTACTATTACTTATATAGATCGACAGTAGACATGCTCAAGAATTAACTACCATATGCCAACGATCTACATTCTATGTCTTCTGAATAAATTATGTTATTATGCAGGCTGAAGTTTTACTGAGCTATAAAGAACATGCAACTATTCTACGTTCGCTCGCCTGTCGTCCCTCCATCTCGGGTCTGTGATTTGATGACCTGAAAAATAACATCCCAACAGGCGCGCGCCGAACACTTGTGGTGGAAAACCCCCACAATATTA
Organism: Schistocerca serialis cubense; assembly: GCF_023864345.2. Lineage (NCBI taxonomy): Eukaryota > Metazoa > Arthropoda > Insecta > Orthoptera > Acrididae > Schistocerca > Schistocerca serialis. The sequence goes on along the minus strand of NC_064641.1, from coordinate 466,394,438 downwards.
ATCTAGTTATTGTTAAATCCTACAGTTTAACTTATCCTAGTATATCGTACCCTTTTTTTATTTATTTATTTATTATTTTTTTTGTTTACCTTATACAATACTCTTACATAATTCCTGTTACGTTGAGATGTTTCGCTGCTCGCCGCTATTGAAGACAGTGATGTGCGCGCCGTACGACATGACCTCCGAGTTTTCACTATGCCTCACTGAAACTCCAGAGACTGGGTTAGCCATGGCTATACAAGACAATAAATTTATAGTTGCAACTTCCTTCTCTATGTGATGCGGTTTTCGCGATCAAAGCACACCTTTCCAGAGGCAATGTAATATGACCACGCCAGGACTGGTTCCTGTTGCGGATTCAGTCGCCCAACACACGCCAGCTACACATTATGTCACGAATATCCAAGTATAAGTCCCTGGTTATTAATCTATGACAGTCACGAGCAGCACGCTAAATCCCCAACCAGCACATTGGCATGGTAGGTTTTATGCACGCATTTCTATCGTCTAGGGCACCATTGGAGTCAAACGCTCACAGGTTCACCCCGACTTGCAAGACAACGATGCTGGCGCAGCTCTGCAAAAACTATACTGCCCATATTCATCCTCGAAATCACGCAATATACCACAATCTTGCAGTGCACTGACGCGTGCCTGCAAGTATTGGTATGAACGTCTCACGAACTGGTTGTGGCCGCTATGGAGCGTATCACGACTTCTCAGAACGCTTCTAAGAGCACGTTCTTGTATGCGCCCGTTTGTGCGACATCTCGTCACTCATCTTTATCCCTTAACATGGACACCAGATAGGAAAGGACAAAAACATTGCTCATCGAAAGGTAGTGCCTCTTATCGCAACGACAGAGGAGATCGCGAACATAGACAAAAAAAGTTAACAGCAGTAAATTCTTATGCGAGAAAACGCAGCGTGCTAATACTTTAACAATCTTAATCTATTAATGCAACGATTATTGTTCCCCGAAGAAAGGTTCATATATTTGCCTATTCTACTATGTACACCACTTAAACTACTATTATTCCACGAACTTCTTTGTGTGAGAGATGTGGTGGAGTCCTATGGACTAGCGCCAATCCCTTGTCAGACTCCCCTCCTCTGACGTGCATTAGGATTTGCAGGTCTAATTTCAATCCCCTGGTTCTCCTGTTGTCCTTGGTTTCGCTCTCTCAAATTACGGTCGCTTTGCCGTTCGTTATTCCTCCTCTCCCAGATTCCTTGTCTAGCATGACCCTGTTCCCTGACGTTCTGGTTTCCGTGTCTCTGGTTTCCATAATCTTGAATAGCGTAACCTTGATTTCTGTAACCCTGGTTTCCTAACTGACCAGTGCGATTATGCGATCTGTTGTCGCCTTCCCTTGCTGGCCAGTGGTATTTGTTATTTTGCGCCTTCTTCTTGTCCTTTGCGTCTTGTTTATCAAAGACTACTTCGAGTTCATGCAATAGACTCTTGAATGCTTCTATATCAGATCCACACTTCCCGACAAGTGTCTGTTGATACCTAACTGGCAATTTGGAAAAGCAAAATTTGATGATTTCTCCATTGCTATATGGACTATCTAAAAACTGATTCTTCTTGAGTAAATCATCAAAAAATCTGGTTGCGCTCCTATGCCCGGACACTTCCAGTTCGGGACAAAATATTATTTTCTCTTTAATCCTGTCTTGCGTTTCCCTTGACCAGTAGGTCCGTAGGAATGCACCAACAAATTCCTGATAAGTCCGACACGTCGCTGCCACACCCCGCATCTTTTCCGCGGCTTGGCCTTCGATGTGTCCACACATGAATTCTAATTTTGCCTGGCTTGGCCATGACGACGGTAATGAATTTGTAAACGGCATCACCCAGCTCTTCGGATGCATCGACCGTCCTTTATCTTTGAACTTCTGGAATTTTAGTATCGACAGGAAGTGATTCTGACCAAAATCCTGTCCGATCCTCGCACTGGTGTTGTCACTCGTTTCCGATACTTGCACGTCTGCTGAGTGTCCTGATCTATCTTGCTGACAACTGTGATGTGCTACGTCTGTATCACAGTGGAAGTGGCACTCCGAATTCACTCTCCTAAGTGGGCTACAATTATTGGAGCTATTACTAGCTGTTTCGGAGTGTGCACTGTTTGTTCCGCACTCTGTCACTGAGCTAGAGCACGGCGGGCTCTTCCTCGGAGAAACAATTCTGTGTACTCCACCATTGGAATCCGAACGCGCAGTGCTCGTGTGCCCGTTTCGCTCTAGTTTTGCTATTCGACTCTCTACTTCTTTCATTCGTTTCGTGATGTTCGTAACCGCAATATTACCTTGAGTTTTTAAAACCACTAGGGATTTTGAGTGGGCCTGTGTCGCACGTCGCAAGCGCCCTGCGAGTTGAGAAGTTGCTTTTGCGATTTTCATTGCCCCTTTTGCTGCCATTTTGGCTAGGCCTGCTGCTTTTTGTGCTACCATTGACATTTGTTTTGCTTCTCCACATTCTTTCTTTATTGTTAGTAATTCCCCACGAATTTCCCCTATATGCGAAATTATTGCCTCAGTGTCCTTCTTACGCTGTTCGTCAGCTTCTTCCTTCTCCTTCTTACGCTGTGCTTCAGCTTCTTCTTTCATTGATCGTAGGAAGCTCAGTATTGGGTTTACGTCATCTTTTTGATCCTCTTCAAACATGGGCGATGTGGACACCTGGGCGCTAGAGCTCTGACGTGGCCGAGCTGGCCCCTGTCTGCTCTCGTTCGTTTGATTATAAATTTATGCTACCGTCTCGACCTGTGTGCCTGTCTCTGTTTCATCCTCTACCTCACTATCATAATCACGGCCGTGACGCTGCTCTATGATCGCGTCCAAATCACCCTCCTCATCAATGAGTCTGTCGTCCTGACCTGCTAAAAATGTGCCCATCTCATCTCCGAACCTATCCCCGTCAGTAAACTGCCCCTTATCCATTATGCTATCCTCTTTTGTTTTAGCTTCGCTCGATAATAGTCGTGCCTTACTTCTCGTTATCATCCATGAAAAACAAATTTATCTAAAATGCACAATAAAATTAACCTACTCCATATATTTTTTACACATAGACATAAAATTTCAACAACGCCTCTCCAATGCTGTAATTATACGCACGATTTGTTGTGGTACAGAAACCGCACACAAACCCGACAAAGTGTGATGTGATACAGACACACCATCAAAGGAACACAAAAACAATGAACAAAAGAATATATACACTGAAAACAAAAACTGTAATCATGCGCCACTACTTAAAACTAAACGCGGAACTACCAGAAAAAAAGTTGGGTATTAATCAATAAAAAATTAAGCAAAAAAAACTCTGAGTGTCCCTACTACTAATAATACTTGCTTATCAGCGATTCACAGGAAAGATCCGAGGCTAAGGGTCGCCATTTTATGCGAGGTGCTGGGGCTAGCAGTGTATTTAACACTAAAATGGCTCTGAGCACTATGGGACTTAACTGCTGAGGTCATCAGTCCCCTAGAACTTAGAACTACTTAAACCTAACTAACCTAAGGACATCACACACATCCATGCCCGAGGCAGGATTCGAACCTGCGACCGTAGCGGTCACGCGGTTCCAAACTGACGCGCTTAGAACCGCACGGCCACACCGGCTGGCTTTTAACACTAAATTCTTCTATAATCTACATATGTAAATGATGCTCTAAGCCACCCCCTATTCTAACTCCGACTTTTGCTGTTGCACATGGATTTAAAAAATATACGCGAACTGACTGTAATCAACCCTGCAAGTGGAGTAGAAAAGAGTTTGGCACCTGCAATAATTTAATTTGATAAATAAGTTAAATAAAGGAAGGTTTCATTAACGTAGTGAGAAATGATGGGTTGCTCTACTGATTAACAGAATGAAAGTTCTGTCCAAAATAACAATATGATTTATTAAGACTAAACACAAAATAATAAACAAAAACACATGAAACATTTATAATACATCAACTTGGCTCAAATTGGATACTCAAACAAACGCTGTGAAGGTGAAGTTGTCCCTAAACTAGATTGTGAGGTTTAAGACGAAGTGGTATGTGGAGCCAATTCCTTGCCACTCAAATCTTAAGAGAGACACACAGCTAACCCAACATTAATTGCTGCTACTCAAGACAGAACAAAATTAGAAAAAGACGAACAGGCGCGCTCTGCTGAGCTCTGATTATCACCTAGGAAAATCCCTATCTGCCGGTGCTGCGGACATACATTACCAAACTGTCTTCTTAACTGCCAGAACATGATCTGGCGTACCGGAGGCGATGGCTGGTTGCTTCGACGTCCTCGACCGAAAAGCGAGAGCCGACTCCCCTGAGCACCCGTACAGGCCAAACACAGAACATTCCCGCCCCCACGACAGTGGCCGTGTTTAAACGTTCCAATCAGCAACTCGAAAACCGGCGGAAAATTCCACTCCGTTGCCGGAGCACTACCATTCCACCAATGGAGATTCTTGGCGCCAATTTCTGTGCTGATTTTTCTACGTCAAGGAGCAAGGCCTTTAACAAGCCAATCACAGTTACTATTTTGCAGAAAGCGCGGGCATTTTCCCGCCACAACTGCCTGGGTACACAAGTCATTCCCAAGCCTCGCTGGTAGCCCGCCAGAAAGTGTTTTCGCTAAGTTTCTGCGAAGTAACGGAACCTCTAGCCCAGCCGCTACTTCAGGCCCCTCCGGGCGTGTCTTTTGACGATGTCGGCGTCTGGAAAGCATTCACTCGACTCCCTCACACTCGTCGGCTTAACCCTCTCGAGATCCGCAGAGCCCGCCAGTCACTGGACCACCTGGGTGACGAGAGACGCTGCGTGGGAAGTCCGCATGTGAAGGAATAGCAACTTTTCACCGCATGCAATTAGAGACGAAAATCGTAAGATAGAAATATGAGAGGGGGCTCATGCCACCTCTCAACTATTACTGCACTTTTGCTTGAACGTCATCATTTAGCTCAGTGATCAATCCTATGCTGTGCAGCTATGATGCCTTTATGTTAACTTCTTAAGAACAAATTAAAGTCTGAACTCTAAACAAAGACATGAAAGGGTAGTGTGAACATAATTTTTTGTATCTGATGAATCAAAAAGGATGTTGTTACTACGAACTTCTCCCCAGTAGTGTGCCCACCGCGGTTAGTATTTGTTGCCAGGAACTGAGGCAAATTCTGGTTAGAGTGGAAGGTAAATGACTTACAAAACTGCATCGCATGTTGCTACTACACAATAATGCACATTGCTGATTTCATGAAAGAATTATCCAGTAGCTTATTTGGGAAGTTATCCCCAATGCACTTACTCTTCTGATCTTGTGCCCTCAAAAATTTACCTTTCCCATTCCTTACTGCACAGCTGTCAAGAAAATTGCTTCCCACACACAAATGCACTTCAGACCTGGACTGATACCGTCTTTAACTCAGATCCAGTAGGTTTCTGTAGGTGTGGCATCAGTAAACTACTTGACCATTGTCAGACTGTTTAGATAAGGTGAGACAGTACATTCTTTATGACTAATTTCTCTTTACGTTACTGTTGTGTTCAGTAGTCAAATAGAATAATGGGATTAAAATATGTACTGTACTATTACAAATGAAATAAAACTTGCGAAAATAACCTCACGACGAAAGTCTGTTTTAACAGAACGACAAGTTTCTGTAAGGTGGGAATACCCGTATGGGCGTGAATTAGTAAATTGTTACTCAGTTTGAGCTTCTGAATGGTCTGTCATTATTTTCTGTCCTGTGCCGTATTCAGTTAGTACGAAAATGAGGTATTTCACAAATAAAACTGAGTACTTACAACAATCAAACTCTATGTCGGCAGAAGTGGAAAGAAACCGTATCAGTTGTGCATTATCGTAAGATTTTCAGCCATACACAATGAGATACTGGAAGCAGCATGGCGACGTTTGGTGCAGAAGTTTTATTAAGATTTCCTTATTGATTTTCGATGTGGCTGCTTGTAGTTCTGTAACAGAACGTCGAAAAATCTGGCTTTCAATGAAAGGCAAAGGCAAAGCAGCCTTACTTCACGGCTCAGAGCTAGCGAAAAGATGCGGTACTCGTCTCTCGTTTATTGACCCAGTTGAGGCTAAGACAATTAAATTGTAACGTGAACGACGAGAGTAGTAGCAATTTCCATGGGGAGAGACTTTCCTGCATTCAAAACCATAAATTGATAACTTGTGTCACACTTTAAGTGAAAATCACAAGGACTGTTCAATGGAAATGACACGTAAAATCAAATGAATATAGCAGGATAATTCTGTGCCACTCAGAAAGTTACGCGTCGGTCAGAGAGTTTCCAAAATTATTCTGCAATATTGTCAAGATTCAGTTACACTGCCATCAGGAAGAATAACAACCGATGTGTTCCCCGAGCAGGATCAGAAGTAATTGCATCTTACATCTCAAGGACGCAGCTGTGGACGGTCAGAATACCAAAAGTATATGTCACTGATTGTTATTCCCATTTCTGTAACTAGGTTTAGGGAGTAGAAAGTAGTTACTAAAACACTCAGATGCATCGACTGCAAACTAAATACTTTAAATAAATAACTTTAATAATTATTTTTGTTTTTCTGTCTCAAGCACACGGAAACTGAAAAGCTCATTCACGATACGGGACTCACATTTTTGGAGCGTTCTAATGGTTATACTGTAAACATTATGAGTAGAAAATATGTATTTTGATCATTATAGCCTTTGAAATTGTTTTTCTTCCCAAAACAGACAAACAAAAATGAAAAGATAACAACACAGAATTGACAAAGATACATAATTTTCCAATCGAGAAAGTCTGCTGCGCACATAAACCATACACCACGACCGAAAAAGCAGGCTAAAAAGGAATTGACGAAATAAAACAAGCTTACAAGAAAAGAGAAGTAGATGTCACCAAAACGTGGAACAAGGAAAACATGAGGTTGACAGTAATGCCTAGAATAGGTCATCTTAAGCAAAACTGTCGTTCACTGAATAAATACTAAAAGAGCGACAAAACCCGTCTAATGGTAATAAATACAATATTATGACCTCTGATGCTTTGTCAGTAAAAGCGAAAAGCATTTACGTTCGAGAGTTATGCAACTTACAGTATGATTAACGCAAGAGAGAACCAAGCTAACCGTGGTACTCATTCTCTATACAGCGCTTCACAGTCGGCGCAAAGTGATGGTAATTTAGTCCCTGGTCGCCTCAGGCCCACCACAATATTCATATGAGAATAAACGAGATGTAATGCGACGTCTGTGGGTCCCTCCCACGATCCCAGTGGGAGCAACATCTACTCAGTGCGTACTGACCCTGCCCTACAGAATCATTTGTTCTTCATAACTTCCGTATCCTGAGGGGAACACGCCCTAAAGCCCCCATCCATCCAAATCCAAATTAATTCTTATACAACCCTCTATCTGTTCACAAACCACATTGGACCAGCATGAGAAAATAATGGTCAAAACTTTCCCAAATGAAAATTTCGAATTTGAAACAAGCACGCGCCAGGCAAGTGGGATTGGATGCTCCGAATCTTGCCGAATAGATTCTTGGGGAGGGGAGAGGGGTGTGAGAGGTAAAAAAAAACGGCTATTCAAATTTAACAACATAATAAACGAAAAGGAAGTAGGAAAAACTTGAATAAAACCTTTCATATTCAGGAACATACAACTTTCACACCATGGGATTGGAGGAATATCTAGGGTTTCTGGAACAGGAATTGCACACCATCATATGGGAGTTAGTCGGAATCATTGAGACGAGGCTTAAAGGCGAAGCGACTACAGTTCTCAAGTCAGGGCAACTCCTATTTCAAAATAATCCTGATATAAATTTGCACATTGCGGCGTAGCTCTGCTAATTCACGACAGAGAGGAACACCTTATCCCCAAGACCATGTCCATTTAAGAGAGTGTTCTATGTGATACTTGAGTTGCATGCCTAGATTAGGTTTCACATCGTTTGTGCTTGCGCACCTTCTTGTACCTCAGCTGACGAAGAACTATAGCAGTTCTATGAAGATTTGACAGCAGCAAAAAATTCAGAAACCACCGCATTTTCCTCAACACTTGGCGCCTTTAATATCAAAATAGGAGTGAGATCCAGAGAAACGATCCCTTCACCGCAAAACTTGGGACCTCTAGCGGGAAACCAGAGAGGAAAAGTGAAGACGAATTTTGTTAGCAAGGAACGCTTATCCTGCGTGAACACATTTAACAAGGAAAATCCGAAAAGGAAGTGGACCTGGAAAAGCAGTGACGGTTCCGTTAAGAAACAAATTGTTTACATCCTCATATCGAACAAGTATATGTGCTCAGATGTTTTGTCATAAATCAGATATTATGTTCACATTACCCTTTGCCTGAGTAGAGGTCTTTTTCTAGGATTCAGCCCTTAATTTCTCTTTAAGAAAGTAACACAAAGGAATTATAGCATAAGAATGCTCAATGAGCGAACTTTTGACGTTCAACCAAAATTGCAGAAATAATCACCGCTTAGATTTATGTTGCTTTAAATTAGAGCATGGAATACTGCTACACCCGACTTCGAATGTCGCGCGAAGGCCACATGGCCGCAGTTCGACACATATGTCAGCTATCGACACTTCCTGACAGCGGGAAATCCTTAGTCCCAGAACGATTGTTCATCAAACAAGAAAATCATTTTATCTTGTGTTTTGCGCAAAAGCGCTCACCCCATACACAACACAAAGGTTTCAGCTGCCACCGCTGCCTCTACGCTTCTATTAAACCCAAAGCGAACAATACACTGAAGTGTCTGAAGTCATGGGATAGCGTTATGCACATGTACATATGGCGGTAGAATCGCCTACACAAGATATAAAAGGTAGTGCATTGGCGGATCTGTCATTTGTGCTCAAGTGATTAATGCGAAAAGGTTTCCGACGTGATTATGGTCGCACGACGGGAATTAACAGAAAGAGAGTGCCAAGAATACCAAATTGCTCGGCATTACCTCTCAACACGGACAACGCAATGGATGACGGCCTCCACTTAGCGACTGAGAGCAGGGTAGCTGTTTGCTTAGAGTTGTCAGTGCTAACAGAAAGTAACTTCGCTTGAAATAACCACAGAAATAAATGTGGGACGTATGGCAAACGTATCCGTTAGGACAGTGCGGCGAAATTTGGCCTTAAAGGGCAGACGAACGATGCGAGTGCCTTTACTAACAGAATGACATCGCCTGCAACGACTCTCCTGAGCTACTGACCATATTGTTTGCATCCTAGACTCCTGAAAAACGGTGGCCTGGTCAAATCAGTCGCGATTTTAGTTGGTAAAACGTGATGGTAGGGTTCGAGTATGGCATAGACCCAACGAAGACACGGACCCAAGTTGTCAACAAATGTTGGACCCATAACGATGTTGGCTATGTTTACATGGAACAGACTGGGTCCTCTGGTCCAACTGAACCGATCATTGACTGGAAATGGTAATGTGCAGCTAAATGGAGATCGTCTGTAGCCATTAATAGACTTAGTTCTCCCATGACAATGTGCCATGTCACTGGATCTCAGCTGTGTGTGAATGGTTTGAAGAATGTTCTGGATAATTCGAACGAATGATTTGGCCACCCAGATCGCCCCACTCGAATCCCGTCGAACATTTATGAGATATAATCCAGAGATCACTTGGTGCACACAATCTGGTACTGGCAACACTTTCGCAATTATGGACGGTTGTAGAGGCAGCATGACTTAATATTTCTTCAGTGGATTTCCAACGGCTTCTTGAGTCCAATCCACGTCGAGTTCCTGCACTGCGCTGGGCAAGACACGATATTAGGAGGTATCCTATGACTTTCGCCACTTTCGTGTATATCACAAATGTTAGACCTTCTTCCACTTGCGACTCTTTTTTACACTGCTTAAAAGACTTTTTCAAGTATGCAAACTCCAATATGCAACTGCATGATTTCATTGTTCTGTCAATTGCTGTTCTTCTAGTTGGTCTCTTACGGTTTCTTTTCTCAGAGGCATGTAAGCAAGCCACAGCAAATGTGTGGTGCTTCTGCTGCTGAAACGATGGCTGCTATCGTTTATGTGTTTCGTTCTAGTAAATCTGTTAGGGTTTCTTTTTTCAGTGGGATATGGAGAAGCCAAGGAAAACCCATGGTGCTTCTGCTGCTGAAACTATGCTCGCTAACTTTCATCTAACTGAACTTTCTTCCAAGTGAGGGAGGTAGTTTCCAGTCAGTTGCTATCCTTTCCTTTCATGTCAAGAGCTCTGAACGATGCAACAGGTCTGTTCGACAAATTCCGGAACTTTGTCCACAAAATTTTTCCACACTTATCTTTTACTTATTGTGTGTCATCTCCTTGAAAATGTTCTCCTCCACAATTGCTGCACCACTTTCAACACCATTTCCTCTTCCAGAAACAGTCCTGGATCGAGCGAAGACGTCATAGTTGCAGGGGCAGGGTGGGGGAGGTGAACAGCGCCCTCTGGAGGATGTAGTGCAAACTAGTTCAGTTGGTCCCTGCTCATCATGTCAAAAACACACTTCTCTGAGTTAAGTAAGTAAATTAAACACCCTGCCTTCCTCTCAAGTACATAATTACAGCTTCTCAACAAAAAGAAATAAATTACACTAACATACCTTCCTCTCTAGCAGCTGGACAGCGACTGTTTCCTACCATCTTCAGGGGCAGGGTGGTGATGGGGGTGAGTGAACTCATAGGAGTTGGGGGGGGGGAGGAGGGGTTGGGGAGTTAGTTTACGGAGCTAGCACAATCGCCCTACTTTCCGCCATTACCGGAGGGTGGACATGAATGTGACATCATAGGGGGTGGAGGGGGGGGGGGGGCAGCAACTGCAATTTTAAACACGTTATCGACATCAGAACCCTCCTAGCCCCACTACTCCTGTAATGTTTAGTGTTCCCATGTTTAAAATATCTGTTAACTGTTTTCTTTTATCATTTCGTTTTGCAATTCTATATCCTTTAGGAGAACCAAATCGAGGCTTCTATCGCACTTGTGAGCTTAATTTGATTTACCTACCAGAGATCAACAGCCTCTAGATAAACCGTCAAGAATTGGGGATTGCCACTGCGAGACATCCAACCTCTGATTTTCTTTCAGTGTTAAGTACCTTAACAAGAGTGATCGTAAATTTTCCCGGCGAATGAGATGCTTGAAGGTCTCTCGGGCATGTTGTCGGGTTGACTGGTCGTTGTAGAACGAATTTTCGACGGCGTAACGTGCCATAATCATCAGGTTACTCCTGTTGACTGACGTCCTAGGCCGGCGGGTGGTGTGGTATATACCTGTCGCCTCTCCCCTCCACTGACTCCGCGTATGGACCGAGAAATGTTCAGGCCGCGGTGGTGGGGGGAACTTGCGCTGACGAGATGACTGAGAGGCGTCAGTACGTCGTTCTACAACGACCAGTCAACCCGGCTGCATGCCCGAGAGACCTTCAAGCACCTTAACAAGAATGTCCCAGCTTAAAGTGCTGGGTACTTGCCTAATCCCAGACATTGTCTGTAATCTCACTATTGCCGTATTCGAATTCGTAAGAGTAGGATTTGTTAGCGTAGCAGCTTAGATGTCACAGAAGCTTTATTTAGGGTTTTATTTTTTCACCCAATGTCTTGTTACCAATATGATTCCTTCCTTACTTGATATACCCATTTAATTTTCTCCATTAAACTCCACAGTAGTGTAAGAGGTCCATGATTAAGGAATTTGTTGCTAGCGCACTCGAGCAGATGTAATTTCAATGGATTGCTCGCGCTGCCTGCGATATGTAAGCTATAAGAGACTCTCAGACCAAAGAGCAGTGTTGTATGCAGTAGGAACTGTGTAGCAGTAGGAGCAAGTAGTTGCTAGCAGTCGTGTGTATGAAGTTGGCTGGGCCTGTCGTGGGGAGCGATGGCGGAGCCTGAGCGTTGTAGTATAAGGTAAAAGCAGCCTCGCGCATGTGTAGTATTGTTATATCAAGTCCCATGTAAATGTTTTAAAAAATCTCTTAATAATAATCTTTCCCATAAAAAGTAACTTTTGACAATCATTCATTTCAATTTAAAAAAATTACTAATTTCTTCAATCCTTGGTCATTCCGATTATTGAAAAGAAAAATCAGTTGTTTCTTTTTATACATGACAAATCTATCGGCCAGCACTGCACTCGGCTGTGCCAGAAAAATTTCTTATATGAGCAGGTATATATGCGTTATCCGGCGACCTCATTGATGTAAGAATTTTCAATTTATTCAGAATGATCTTTCAGGGCCATGTCGCAGCTCTGCTGACGTCCAAAATTTACCAGTTTAAATTCACAGTCAATTATTGAAAGGTTATAAGTGAGTCACATTTTTATTACTCCTAGGTTACGGAATAATAAACTATTGGAAGGTTACGCTGAATGTGAATGAAATAAATAATTATATTGTTTTTACTGTTGTGAGGTTACGAAATTTTTCTGTTGGGAGGTTACACTTGTCGACAACCGGCCAGGATCGTATTTTCTTTATGAATTTCTGAGAAGTAGTCATATATCTGCTCTTATTTACACTATTGTTAAATGTAGTTTGCATCTGGCGCAACGCATTTACTAATTTGTCTCTCTTTCTTTCACAGATCATCGGCAATTTATTGCTCTTTGTTGTCACTGTATTTGTTCCATTTTTGCTTTGTCTTTGTTTGATTTTGTGCTTATCGTTGACTTGCGAAAAGGCCGCGAAGAACTGCTAACAGTACATCGCGATCCGTAATGAGTGAAAAAGCCGACTTGAATAATTTGACTGTTAATACTAGCGACACTAAGTGACTTAATGATAATCCTCCAGTTACAGACAATCAGTGCGTATCGACCACCAGTAATGATTCTAATCTAAATGATGAGCAAACAAATTCAATTGCGTCCTCTGTAAATTTAACGACTATTGATGACGCGGCACTTTCCGTTAAAATGAACGCTTCCCAGTTTAACACACCTGATTTGCAAAATTTATACAGTGAACAGATAAATGTTTCTAACGAAGGTGAACAATATACACAAAACACGTCAAATATATTTGATTCCGATGTAGTGGCCAACAGTGTACACATCCTATTGGCAAACCTTTTTGTGAATCAGACAATGACCAAATGGTTACCGGCACACAAAACGTGACACATGCAGATACACCATCACACAACACAGAGAATACAGCAGCTAATTTTGGCATGGATCGAGTTATGGCATTATTGCTACAACTTAATGAAAATCTCAAACAACAAATTAATGAAAATAATGAAAACCTCAAACAGCAACTTAATGAAAATCTCAAACAGTCGAATGAAAAACAAGGCAACAATTTCAAACAACTAAATGAAAGTTTCAAACTGTCGAATGAAAACCTCGACAGGTCGTTCAAACAAATTAATGAAAAACTTGACACCTCTATTGAACAGCTTACTGAACAGATTACAGCAGTTGCGGAGCAATGTAATGAAACTAAAGAACAATTACGTGAGGAAATTAAGGCTTGTGCTAGGAATAGTAGTGAGGAAATTAGATCTGTTGCACAAGTATTAAGTAATACGCATGCAGCCACAACAAAATTACTTAGAGACGAAATTAGTTCAGTTGCTAAACAATGTTCAGAAAACGCAACACAGTTACGCGAAGAGTTTAAATTAATGTCAGGAGAACTTTCACGCACACGGGATGCGAAAGTAGACACGAAATTTGACCAACAGAACAGCCAAATTGACGAACGTTTTAATCACCACCTACAAAACAGCGAAACGCGTTACCGTAAATTTATACAGGAACAGAATAAAGTAAAGATACAAGTCATGGAAACAATTACTGCACATAGACAAGAAGATAAGCGAAAGTTGTTTACGAAAGCAAAAACATACGTAGACAACAACATAGCTACAGTAACAGACGAAATCAAACAGTTGAACACCGAACTGCATGATGAAATCTCCTATCTTAAAACAAAAACAGACACACACACAGTAGACTTTCAGACAATGACCAGCAGACTTGGAAAGTTGGAACTAATGCAGGATCCCGATGCCATTAAAGCAGACGTTAAGAAATTGAACAAAACCACACGTAAAATGCAAAAATAAATCGATGCCTGTGACACTAAAAATGATGAGCAGGTAAAAGCACTGACTGACAAATTTGATGAATTGGCCAGTCGTACTGACGTTATCGAAAATAGCAATGACACCAAATCAGACGATACGTCACCAGTTTCGTTCAATCAAATACCCGAATTCCAAAATTTACGGCAGACAATCAGTGAGATAGGTTCGTACAATAACACATTACGTAGAAAATGGTCATATTTAGAGCAAGAAGTGACAGAGATAAAAAATGTCTCAGCCTCTAACACGACACAGCATACGCCACTCTCCGAATATCTCTCACACTCACACAGCCAGTATAATTTAGGTAATTTACAGAGAGTACGTGACTTAGATTCCGAACTGTCACAGACAAACAGATTGTCATAAAATCCTGAACCTGTTCAGACATTGAGAGACGAAAATTTTGATTACAAGCACTTTCTATCCGTTAGGAAATTTTAGGTATTTAAAAATGACAGAACACAGATTCACCCTTTGGATTGGATACAACAATTTAGCTTTGGTTTTCCATCAACTTGGCCCGTAACACACAAACTTGAATATATTTGCAGCTTTTTTGAAGGCGAACGGCAACTCGTATGAGACCGATAGCGAGACAATGCTGTTCGGTAGAAGAATTTCAGAATGCTTTTCTGTCAGCGTATTGGTCGAAGACGACACAGGGCGGAATCAACCATCAATTAATTAGCTTACCGAAATATGAGAACTCAAATTTTCCCACAGTCACGCAATTTTTTGAACACATGGTCCAACTAAACCAATACTTAAGTGAGCCGTACAGTGAATCAGCACTTATCCAATTATGTATTTCTAAATTACAACGATCGTTAAGAGTATCACTTTTAACAGGACAGCAGAAAGAAAATATTTCGGCATTTAGAGATCTGTTACAGCTTTTGGAAGTTCAGCAATCAGACTATTCCTTCATTAACAAAAATTGTTCACATCATAACAAGGCCAACAAGCATACGGCAATTATGATCAGCCACGCTATTTTAATAGCAAAGGTGATAGACAGTTCAGGAATGACAACCACCAGAACTTTAATAACAGACAAAATTTTAATTATCAGTATGCTCACAGTTATCAGCAACAGCAAAGACAGTTTGGCAACAATAGCGGCTTTTCCCCATATCATCAACAAAACCAGTCGGTTAGCATACCTAACCAACAATGTAGTCTGCAAGGTCAACCAAGCTTTAATGTTTCGCCGCCTACACGTATAGCGTCGGCTCCACCAAATAGTAACGCACAGCAACAAGAAAATCACTACTTGCAGAAAACACACCATTTCAACTCCTATCGCAATGCGCCGTATAGCAACGATTATTACGACAGACGTAAAAGTAAAGAGCACAGTTTTCAGCGTACGTTTAATAACAGTCGGTCTTACTAGCAGCATAATCAACCACAACAACAGATTATCATGAATGAACTAGACAGTCGGTATCATCCCGAACCTAATATGTCAGGAAGAAATAACAGAACAGTACAAATAGTCGAAATGCCACAGCATCCTCCCGCAAATAACAGCACGTCAGAAATAATTTGACTAGATACAGTACAGGTTGCATCTTCCAGCAACCTAAGCAATACTTTTGACACACAGAATCTTGTTCACGAAAATGTTATTACTTTTGACGACATCCGAGACACACTTTTACATGAAAAACCAGTTATACAAAAAACCGCTTCCCAACCTGTCATTGAAGTAAAGATTGATTCATACACATTTTCAGCAGTAATCGAATCTGGATCGCACCTTCTACGAATGTAACAAAGAAAATATTTATCCTACGTGACCATTAGGCAAAACTAAAGTAAAAGGAGCATTATCTAGTAAAGGAGTAGATGTAAAATTGCAGACACACTTATCATTTTGTATTGCAGGTCATACGTTCCACTCAAATTTTTGGATTGTTCCCTTATTGACAACAGACGTTATTTTAGGTACGAATTTTCTGGTACAACATGACGCAATTATTGACTTTCAAAATTCCTATTTAATGTTAAATGATGAGAATGTACAACTGGCATTAGAATTTCAGCACGCTTTATCTGCAGATGAACAGGCAATTAATCGAACAGAGGTCTTTTCTACATCGCGTAACACGGACTGTCATTCCACATTGTTCACAGATACATACGTACACAACTATAATACACCAGACGAAGCCGACTGATGTTACGCAAATGATTTCTGATAAAGTAAAACAAAGCAGTGCAAATACAGACGACGAACGTACGCAACTACGCAAAATTCTTTTACAGAAAGCTCCAGTTTTTGACACTATCTCTGGTACTATGTCCGGTTTCATGTATGAATTTCAAGTTAAACAGCACGACACATTTAAAGCCAAACATTATCCTATTCCTTATATTCATAGGGAACAAGTTAAGAAAGAATTACAAGCTATGCTAGACCAAGGAATTATTGAACCGGCAGTTAGTCCGTACATAAACCCGCTCCATATTGTTAAGAAAAAGGATGGCTCACTTTGCCTCGTACTTGATTCGCGTCATGTCAACGATATTATTATTAATGAAACAGATCGCCCACAGACACTAGAAGAACTACAGAAATATCATGGTACTGTTGTTTATTCCACATTAGATTTGAAATCGGGATCTTGGCAAATTCAGCTCCATCCGAACTGCAGAAAGCACACAGCTTTTCTCTGTTTTGGTGATTGTTATCAATTTTGCAAATTACCGTTCGGATTAATAATTTCTTCAGCAGCATTTATTCGCAGTTTAAATGCTATATTTCCGACAGAACTCAAAGACAGAATCACAACATATGTAGACGAGATCCTTATCGCAGAAGCTAACTGGTGTGAACACAATCTGATTCTTGAACAACTGTTGCAAACTTTTCGTGCTCAAGGACTCACAGTTAATCTTAGCAAATCACACTTTGGCAAAACTTCTATAAAATTTCTTGGACATGTAATTTCAGCAGAAGGCATTGCGCCTGACCCGGAAAAACTTCAAGCTTTACATGACATTACTATTCCAACGACAAAGAAACAACTACGCAGCTTTCTGGGTTTAATTAACTTTTTCCGTAAATTTATTCATTACGCTGCTTTAGACACCCCTGGATTATGCCAGTTGACGGGTAAGAACACTATTTGGTCCTGGGATAGCCAAGCACAGTCTGAGTTTGTTAATTTGAAACATGCTTTGTTGAATGCACCACTTTTATCACACCCAGATCCTACCAGAAATTTTTCCATTGTCACCGACAGTTCTAACACCGCTTTAGGCGCACACATTTTTCAGGAAATTGAAGAAGATGGTACTACAGTAATTAAAAACAACGCCTTTGCAAGTGGCATTCTGTCACCTGCTGAACGCAATTATTCTGTTACAGAACTTGAAACATTATGTGTTGTATGGGCATTTACGAGATTTAGACATTTTATTTATGGAAAACATGCTACCGTTTACACAGATCATAGATCCATACAGTTTTTATTTTCAGCTAAATTTACACATGACAGGTTAAGCAGATGGAAACTTTATTTATAGGAATTTAATTTTACAATTGTTCACATTCCCGGTACACAAAATAGTGTAGCGACGCACTATCCCGTTCTCTCAGCAACAATCAGCAAGACATCGCAACCAACTTCTGCCAAGCAAATTTTAGCGTCATGTATATTCAACAAGTTGCATTTGAAAATTTCATTTCGACGTCATTACGAGACATAGCACAAGAGCAGAGCAAAGACAACGTATGGAAAGAAATTAAACACATTTGGCAAGATAGGAATAATGTTACCATTAGAAACCATTATACTGTACGCAATAACATTCTGTTTCGCCGCTCTCACCCTGACAGCAACAACTGGTTATTATGTATTCCTGACGAGCTTGTTAACAAATTAATTTGGTATACTCATTTAAGTTACGCACATTATGGAGCCAGAAAATGTTTTCTTATACTGAGACAGAACAGTTATTTTGCCAACATGGAGAAACGTATTCAACGAGTTTTAGCGTCATGTAAAATCTGCCAGAAAGCTAAATCAGACACGACTTCACATATTCGTCCGTTATGTCCCACTGTACCCGTTAAATTGAGACACATGGCCGCTGTAGACATTTTTGGTCCAATTCCCAAAACTAATAGAGGTTTTTGCTACATCTTTGTCGCTGTTGAACTCACTTCGAAATTTGTTACCTTCACTCCATTACGCAAAGCTACTGCTAAATCCATTTCGAATGCATTTGTAAAACATTTTTTATTTCATGTAGGGCATGTATTGAATGTAATTTTTGACAATGGACCACAATTTCGATCTGCAATATGGACACGTATGTTACGAGCTAGAAACATTTCTCCGATCTATATATCCATATATATTCTTCGAACCCTTCTGAACGACAGATGCAACAAATTGGTAAACTATGTAGAACATACTGCCATAAAAGACATATTGACTGGGACAGACACATACTCTCATTCCAGGATGTAATTAACTCCATACCAAATAAATCTACTATGCTGTCTCCGACTGTTCTATTGAAAAATGTTGAACCACCTAACAAAATTAAAGAATTAGTATCTTTTCCTACATCTCGTCGACTACGCCACCATGAAATAATTGACATTGCACTCAGTAACATCAAACGTGCCGCAGAGCGCCGGAGAAAACAGCAAAAACAGTGACTACGTAGGCTTTCCTGGCGTAATAAGTCTTGAAAGTCTCTTCGGGTTTGCTGCCGGATCCTAAAATCAACTTGACTCGATATTTCGGCGATCCAACTGTTCGCCATCTTCAGGAAATACTGCTTCTGCTGATGAGTCCCGCTGAGAACTGACGCAAGATTGCAATTGAACGTCTTATATAGGCCACCGTTCAGTACACGACGCATGCGCCGCCCATCACGGTTTCTGGCTTCCAAAACAGGGAGGTGGCACCGCCCTTCGTGAAACACTGCTGGCAACGATGTATCGAAATCAAGGCTGCACCGAAGAACGTTCAGATTTGATGCGAGATAATACAGGATTCCACGTTTTGCTAAGAGGAAACCCATTGTCTCTGTTGATTAAATTATCAGCCAACCTAATTTCAATCGCCTTTTTATAGACACTATTCCAAAAACCGGAAATGTTGGCAATCACAACAGTTTACTCAAATTTCATTTCGTGTCCCTCATTTAGGCAGTGTTCCGCTACGGCTGGTGTAGCCTTGTGTGACGGCGATGTTCCACACACCTGTTCACTGTGCGAATAGAACGTCCAACGTAAGCTTTCCCACATTGACACGGGATTTTGTACACCCCGGATTTCCTAAGTCCCAAATCATCCTTCACAGAGCCGAGCAGAGCCCTAATCTTAGAAGGTGGACGGAACACACTCTTAATGTTAAAATTCCTTAAAATTCGTCCAATCTTAAACGATAAGCCTCCAGCATAAGGAAGGAAGGCCACAGATCTATGTTCCTCTTCGAACACCTCCGGAGACGGTCCAAATTTCATAGCCCGACGAATCTGTTTCTCGGTGTATCCATTTTCCTTAAAAACAGTCATCAAATGCTCAAGTTCTTGGGTTAAGCTGTCTGCGTCGGAAATGGCATATGCTCTCCGTACCAAAGTCCTAAGGACGCCACTACGTTGGTGTGGTGGATGACAACTCTTAGGGTGCAGATACCAATCTGTGTGTGTCGGCTTTCGGTGAACACTGTGTCCCAAAGTTCCATCTGGTTTTTTATAAACCATTACGTCTAAGAATGGAAGCATCCCATTATTTTCAACCTCTTAACAGATTTTTGGACCACTTCAACTGTCTTCATCCCCGTATCAAATTTACTATGGAGGTTGAAAATAATGGGATGCTTCCATTCTTAGACGTAATGGTTTATAAAAAAACCAGATGGAACTTTGGGACACAGTGTTCACCGAAAGCCGACACACACAGATTGGTATCTGCACCCTAAGAGTTGTCATCCACCACACCAACGTAGTGGCGTCCTTAGGACTTTGGTACGGAGAGCATATGCCATTTCCGACGCAGACAGCTTAACCCAAGAACTTGAGCATTTGATGACTGTTTTTAAGGAAAATGGATACACCGAGAAACAGATTCGTCGGGCTATGGAATTTGGACCGTCTCCGGAGGTGTTCGAAGAGGAACATAGATCTGTGGCCTTCCTTCCTTATGCTGGAGGCTTACCGTTTAAGATTGGACGAATTTTAAGGAATTTTAACATTAAGAGTGTGTTCCGTCCACCTTCTAAGATTAGGGCTCTGCTCGGCTCTGTGAAGGATGATTTGGGACTTAGGAAACCCGGGGTGTACAAAATCCCGTGTCAATGTGGGAAAGCTTACGTTGGACGTTCTATTCGCACAGTGAATGACAGGTGTGTGGAACATCGCCATCACACAAGGCTACACCAGCCGGAAAAATCGGCCGTAGCGGAACACTGCCTAAATGAGGGACACAAAATGAAATTTGAGGAAGCTGTTGTGATTGCCAACATTTCCGGTTTTTGGAATAGTGTCTACAAAGAGGCGATTGAAATTAGGTTGGCTGATAATTTAATCAACAGAGACAATGGGTTTTTCTTCTTAGCAAAACGTGGAATCCTGTATTATCTCTCATCAAATATGAACGTTCTTCGGTGCGGCCTTGATTGCGATATATCGTTGCCAGCAGTGTTTCACTAAGGGAGGCGCCACCTCCCTGTTTTGGAAGCCAGAAACCGTGATTGGCGGCGCATGCGCCGTGTACTGAACGGTGCCTATATAAGACGTCGAATTGCAATCTTGCGTCAGTTCTCAGCGGGACTCACCAGCAGAAGCAGCATTTCCTGAAGATGGCGAACAGTTGGATCGCCGAAATATCGAGTCAAGTTGATTTTAGGACCCGGCATCAAACCCGAAGAGACTTTCAAGACAGCAAAAACAGGTTTGTGTACGCCGTACTTTTACATTGGACAGAAGATATTAGTACGCACACATAATTTATCCAACAGAGGAAAAAGTAGATGCAGTAAATTTGAGCTTCTATACGCAGATCCATATAGAATTCGCAGCATTCCTCACCTCAATGCAGTAAACGTCGAAATTTTGAGAACCAGAAAAAGCAAAGGCATTCACCATGTCTCAAATATTAAACCCTTTATTGAATGAACATACCTTGTGATTTATCACACTGTAACGCCATTTCCTGATATTTATGTGACCACTTACGCAATTATATCTAGGTGACTACTTACTGATGATGATCATATTTTTTCTTACAAGTGCCCGGCAAAGTAAGGATAGCGGGTCGCTTTCCTTGTCGCTATATATCAGACCATGCACATCTTCCATTTTTTTTGGTGTATGTATGATTGTTTTCCTATCGAAAGTAGAATTTTGTCTGTATGCACTATGAAATCTTTAAGATATAACAAACACCAGTTGACTTTGACATTTTTCCTTATGATATCTCAATATCTTGACTATTCTAAATTTTTTGATACTACGTTATGATACTATGTGTACATTTTTGCACTTGAAAACTGTCTGTGTTTTTGACCTTATACGTTTTCTGTCATGCTATGCTGTATGCTTGGCTATATCAGTAGAAACAAGTTTTGATTTAATGGGTATATGATTCAAATGCAAGATATTAATCCATATTTATAATTTTCAGAAAGCAATACCATGTAAAAGAAATAAAATTAAACAACCACAGTGGTTTACTATGAAATTGAAATTTTACCATCAGAATGAAAGAAAGAAAAAGCAATGCATTGTCATGAAGAGTAACTGGATCAGAATTAAAAGGCATTAACAAGAATATACTATACACACTGTATAAAAGCAGTTTTAACTAATTATTTTTCTTTCAAAATACGAGGCGATTAATGCAGGCTGTCAGACAGAACTACACATGTTAATTTTAGTGATGAAATATGCTAGAAGTAAGAAACTCTATACTATATGAAATAATGAATGATAATGAATAGTTGTATGAAGTAATATGAATATGAATAATGAAGTGTCTATTTTTTGCACATGATAATAACTGATGATGAATAGTTATAAGAAGAATATGGTAATATGAATAATGAAGTTCTCTTTGTAGATGATGATAATGATGAAGTTTATAAATTTACTATTAGTTAAGAAATGCTATGTAGTTATTGAAGTATTTGTTGCAGTTCCTTTGACAGTATGTCTTATGTCACATAGTATAATGACTGAATGTTTTGGGAAAGACAGCTAGAGTACAAACCTATTAAGTACACGTTTCATTACCTGTTAATTCGAAGTTTACTACTTTTCAGCATAATATGAATACATTTCTTCTTTCAGCTCAATAATCCATTTTGTATTTTTTCCAGGAGAAGCTTTTCATGATATTAATATGCTATAAGCAGTTAGTTATTAAACCTGTTCTAATACTTGCATTTTTTTACCCAGTTGTGTCTATCATTCATGAATGTGATCACATATACTCTACTTGTTTCATAACCTTGCTACAGCTGACTCATGACGAATGATGTTATTAATCCATATTTCCAGCAATAAGTCAAAAGCAAATATTTTCATCCCCCAGCAATTGACTATCAATCCCAATGCAATGCATTGCTAGCACAAAAAAAAATAATTTTGTTACCAGTCCCAACTATTACCAGTATACAACTAAATAATGGTACCAGTTTAAGATATATTTCTAGTCCTAAATATAATGCAAATTACTCTGATGTATTGAATCCATTATATCTATTTAGTATTGGACTACAGACCTTGATTAACAGTTACAATGTGTTTCATTTTAAATATGTCTTATGTCACTTACATGATATGATATATAAACAATAGCAGCTTGATGCTACATGCAATAATTCTTGTTTTGAATGATGACTTCTGAATAATACTGAATGATGTTTTGTAATACTGTATAAATGCTATACCAATGATCACTGTAATGAGATGAGTTATGCATAACTGAATGCCAATGATTACTGTAATGAGATGACATGATGCCAATAATTACTGTAATGAGATGAGTTATGAATGATGTTTTGTAATACTGCATAAATGGTAGGCCAATGATTATTATAATGAGATGACTTATGCATAAATGCTATGCCAATAATTTCTGTAAGTAATATTTTGTTATCCTCTATACATGCTATGCCAATGATTACTGTAATGAGATGACTAATGCATAAATGCTATGCCAATGATTGCTGTAATGAGATGACTCATGCATAAATGCTATGCCAATGATTACTGTAATGAGATGACTTATGAACGATGTTTTGTAACACTGTATAAATGAATGCCAATAATTACTGTAATGACGTGACTTATGCATAAATGCTATTCCAATAATTACTGTAATGAGATGACATGATGCCAATAATTACTGTAATAAGATGAGTTATGAATGATGTTTTGTTATACTCTATAAATGCTATGCCAATGATTACTGTAATGAGATGACTTGTGCATAAATACTATGCCAATAATTACTGTAATAAGACGACTTACGAATAATGTTCTGTAATACTCCATACATACATAGAAATGTTTAGTAACTAGCCAATGAGTGCCAATAATTACTCAAATCGGTTGATACACTAGTGTAATTCTGAATGATGACTAGCATAAGACTTAATGTCCTTCACCTTCTGACCTAATTACCAGCAATGACTGCAATATCCGTATGTCCTGTCCATCCTCATGATCATGGAGCACTATATTTGGTTTTTGACTAATTCTACATTGATGTAAGAGTATCGATTCTACAAGAATGTGGTGTTGACATATCAAGCTGTCCACCACTCCGACCGAAGGAGATGTTATTATGGTCCTACTGTTTGGTGTACTTAATGCACTACCAAAATGATAACATACAATATTAATGCAACATTTCAGTGTCTTGACTACACTGATAAATACTTTAGGGAACAGAACTTCAGATTCTCTCACTTGGTGTTGTGCTTCTGTAGAAAGATATGGACTTTCAGTGCAACTATGTGCCATCCACTGTGCTACAACCATGATGCTATCCTTCCCATTCCTTTCCTAGTTTTTGGAAAATATTGCTAAAGACTTTTACAGTGCGTGTGCACTTTATTTCATTTCTTAATGTATTCAGTTCTTGTAAAATGCTAAAGTCTTTTACAATGCATGTGCACTTTATTTCATTTGTTAATGTATTCAGTTTCTTGTAAAAAAATGCTTAAGACTTATATAGGGCGTGTGCACATTATGTCAGTTGTTAATATATTTTGCACTCGTTGCGTATACATTTTGTCATTTCTTAACATGTTCTGAACACAGTGCCTGTGACTATTTCATTTCTTAATACGTTCTGCACTTATCAATAATGTATATACTCTTTGACTGTAGACTTAGTAACTAAATGGATTATAGAAAAATTTGTTGCTCGTGACAAGTCCAATTGACTCACCATCGCTGCCAAATTTTTGCCCCTCCCCAGTGAAGGGTTATGTAGGAGGCCCATGATTAAGGAATTTGTTGCTAGCGCATTCGAGCAGATGTAATTTCGATGGATTGCTCGCGCTGCCTGCGATATGTAAGCTATAAGAGAATCTCAGAGCAAGAGCAGTGTTGTATGCAGTAGGAACTGCGTAGCAGTAGGAGCAAGTAGTTGCTAGCAGTTGTGTGTACGAAGTTGGCTGGGCCTGTCGTGGGGAGCGATGGCGGAGCCTGAGTATTGTAGTATAAGGTTAAAGCAGCCTCGCGCATATGTAGTACTGTTATATCAAATCCCATGTAAATGTTTAAAAAAAAAATCTCTTAATAATAATCTTTCTCATAAAAAGTAACTTTTGACAATCATTCATTTCAATTTAAAAAAATTACTAATTTCTCCAATCCTTGGTCATTCCAATTATTGAAAAGAAAAATCAGTTGTTTCTTTTTATACATGACAAATCTATCGGCCAGCATTGCACTCGGTTGTGCCAGAAAAATTTCTTATAGGAGGAGATATATATGCGTTATCCGGCGACCTTATTGATGTAAGAATTTTCAATTTATTCAGAATGATCTTTCAGGGCCATGACGCAGCTCTGCTGACGTCCAAAATTTACCAGTTTAAATTCATAGTCAATTATTGAAAGGTTATACGTGAGTCACATTTTTATTATTCCTAGGTTACGGAATAATAAACTGTTGGAAGGTTACGCTGAATGAAGTAAATAATTATATTGTTTTTACTGTTGTGAGGTTACGGAATCTTTCTGTTGGGAGGTTACACTCCTCCACAATCAGGCAAATCGCGGAACTAAGTTGGTATAATGACTTACTTGTAGACACTATGATATATAAGGTAACAAAATGTCAACTGCTATGCTGAACTACGAAAAGAAATCCGCTTGACCTACAACAGACCAGTCTGTAGGGGACTGGCAAATGAAACAGCTCAAATATTACACAAAACGACATCAATATCGCTTTCCTAATACAAAATAAGCAACATATCCGTAGACCTAACACACATAAATAGCTAGGTAAAAAGCAGTCACATATATAAAATGTTGTTTCTGGTAAATGTGAAGCTCTTACACACTTAAATTGATGTGTGGATATAGAAGCATACAAATACTTGATAGAAAACAAGGTAACAGTCCTGTTTCCTTGGGTAAAATTGGACGTATATCTCAAAATACGTCTACTAAAAGAAGAGAGAAGCTGATATCAGTGTTAGAAAAGATTATCAAGATATATAAAAGAGGATAAAGAGTGTTACTGTACTGTTATGTAATGACACAAATTAAAACGGAGAAAAAACCGACAAACGAGGCTCTTGGCAAGAGAAAAATCCATTATAGGAAGAAAGGTCTAAGAAAATGAGGATATGAAAACAGTTTTCAGGGATTAACAGCAAGCATGTAGCATCGTGTTAAGTAATGGGCAAGCACGAAACAAAGCATTGTGCAAAAAAAAAAAAAAAAAAAAAAAAAAAGAGCCCTTCCAAGCCAACTACATTCGTAGGAGTTATAACAGTATATTGCTGGAACTGAAGATAAATTGCATATATGCACGAACGAGCATACCAAATCCTTAGACTCTTTAGCAAATACGAGAAAGAAACACCTCTGGTCAAAGTAATAGACAATACTGAATGAGGAAAAATTCTGTAACAGATTATAGTATGATCAGGAAGTGAAAAAGAAATACTCGAAGATACGCAATGCTGGCCATTAAAACTGTAACACCAGGAGGGATGGTGAATTACGAAATTTTACCTGTTGTGTTTATACAGTACAGTAGGACGGATACGTGATTAGTTTTGTAGATGATTTGGGGGCTTGCAGAGGATGCGAAATTTACTTTTCAAAGCTGACACCTCTGGCAGCAACAACAGCTCTAGCCCGACTGGCCATCGAGTCGAACTGCGCCTGGACGACAAATCCCAGCAGGCCCTACGTCATTTCACGCTGATTCACCTCTAAGCCAGAGTTCATCAATCCGAATGGCTAGCGAGGGATTGCTTACCATTCTCTCGGTAAACCTTGGTCAGTGGACAAGAGATGTGGAGAACATGCTGGCCTGAGAAACAGCCGAACACCCTCTGCAACGGTGTATATCAGCAAAGCAATGGCATCATGCGATCTTGTCTTCTCTTGTTGAAAGATAACGTCACGGAAACCTCGAAGGTACGGTACAGTCACGTCAGAAATATAACGCCTGCTATCCAGATTACTGGCTATGCGTACCAGGGATAATCGAGAGAAAGTTAACGAAGCTTCTCACATATGACTAGCACATACACCACAAAACTCGAGTGTCTGCTGCACGTAGACCAAGATGAGATGCAACAGCACAGTGGCAGTCAAACTCTTCTGTATTGCAGTGGAGTACAGATCCTGAAGGTCGACAACTGGTGCCAAATTTAAGCAACAGAAATGATGCTTTTGAGAGGAGCTAAAGGTTGTAGCAAACTGGATCACATCGGTAATGAAGACAACAAAAGAAAACAGACGATCTTTCTACTAACATAGCTAATTGAAGTTTACAGGCATTAATGGTTAAATAATGTGCTTCGAATTAATAATGAGCTATCACTAAAACCAGCTATTTAGTACTGACTGTTGGGAAAAAACTTTTTGGATGATCAAGGAATAGGTGGACTAATGGACTGGGAATAACGAATAATAACAAAATGAGGAGTAATGAACTGCTCGAAAGAGTAAGGAAACAAGAGACCTCCTGGAGCATATCCGAAAGAGGAAAGAGGAATGTGTCAAATATGTTTTAACGAAAACTATTTCCCAGAATTTATCGTTAAAGAAAAACTAAAACTGAGAGGTATCGTAGGTAGAACAAGGTGTGGCATGCTGACAGATTTAAGGAAGCGAATATCCTAACAAGAACTAAATAAAACAGCAAAGAACAAAATCATGGAGCATAAACTTGAGTTGAAAACAACTACAGTATCTGATCAAATGTATATGGACACCTAACAGTGTACATTAATATGAGATATATCCACCTTTTGTCTTTATGACGGCTTGTACTCTACTGGAAACACTTTCAGTGAGGCGTCCGTATGTTTGTGGAGGAATGTCAGTCCATTATACCTCAAGAGCTGGAAACAGAGAAGATAGTCGGACACTGCGATCTGGAGAGAAACGTGTTCCATGAGGTTCATTGTTGGGACTCCTGCCAGGCCAGTCCATTTCAGGAATGTTAGTGTCCACAAACCATTTCCTCACAGAAACTGATTTATGGTAAGACGCATTGTCACGCAATTACAGTCATCGTCTCTGAACTGTTCCTCTACTGTACGCAGCACACAATGCTGTATAATGTGTTGATGTACTCCCGCATTTGCGTTTTTCAAGCGCAATAAAGGGATCACAACGTAACCACGAATATTGACCCCATACGTTAACACCAGTTCCACTGTACTTCACTACTGGCTAGTTTATTGGAAAAGTGCCTACATGGGAAAACATGTGAACAGTTTAATTTGGAGTAGGACTCCAAAAATATGTTTGTACGGATAAAAACACTGAATTTTGGAGTGTATGAGGAAGAGGCGACATACAATGCAGGAAACATTATCAAATGTGTTGTGCTGCAGTGTTCATGTCCCCAACCAGGAAACAACAGCATTTCCACAATGCACCTAGTGGATAAAAAAAGAGTAATAGGTGCAGCAAGAAGAGACAAAAGGTTACAACATCCTGTAAAAGGAAATAAGAGACCTGTTAAAAGGAAACTAAGTCTAGAAAAAGAAGAGGATGCTAATGATGCATCATATGAGGCAGGAATGTACTAGAAAACTTTGGAAGTCATTTCCAGTAACTTTCAAATTTTGATATGTAAGGACCATTTTCTCAAAAAGTGATAAAAATAGACCAATGAAAATTTCACACAATTTTGTTTGTTGCATTTCCTTTGTTTTAAAACAAATTGTAAAAAAAATTGTGTAAGTAAGGAATTACAGAAGAAAAGCTGCTAAATTTTGAGAATAATTAGTAACTTTAAACAAATTTTAGAAAAAGACCAAGAAATATCTTTTTAACATGGCACTATAACTTTGTAGAGAAAACTGGTTGAACATGTAGTTTATATTTCAGAGCCATATGTTTACTGGTTAAGATAAAATGTTCCAGGTATTTGTTAAAATTAATAATAAGGAGATGGATCGTTCTGGCTCGCTTTTGTATCATTTTCATTGCTGTCACCATTGTCACGAGAGAGTTATGATACTAGTTTATAACTACAGATTCTGTACAAAGGTGTCCGTGAATGTTAGTATATGTAATACGAGCTCCCTATACAAACAATAAATAATAACCATGCAGAACTGTACTAATATTAGATAACGTAATATGAAACAAGCATTTTTACTTAACCAACCATCAGGGAGTTCATCAACTCGAGTACATTCATCCTCGGTCCTGAGGAACGGATTTCCTGTAATAAAGAATGCTAATTAGTTCATAATAGGGGTAGCTTAATATCGTGTTTCCCAGAAGATACAATTCACAGTTATGCACTGAGAGGAAACCACATGGCAAGGCGAGCCTTTAGTGAGGCGCAACATAGTTATGGTCAGATGTCAAAGAAGGCACAAATAAAATAAGACTATATTATGCCACCCTCTTGCATCACGCAAATTGTTCCCAAGGGAATATCCATCCGCTACACTCATATACAAATGGAGACACGGCGCTATTCAGCATGTATCTGCAGTTAACTCTACAGCATCAACTCCGCGCCTCAGGACAGCATTAGGATTTATCTACAGCCACTGTCTAGAGGAGCCCAACTGGACGTTCCAACAGTTATACTAGTCATCATTCACTCGATTCAGCCTAGCCCAGTGTTCAAAGATAAGTCTGTGGAAATGAACCTTTAACAACATTCCTCATGTCATTTTCACTCTCAAGATACCTAACGTATATTTTCTCTTAATAAATTGTTGTAAACTGTTATTAATTTCTGTTACTTTCAGTTTATCTGTAGTTTGCCTTAATCTATTTAGCCCAGTGACGGGTCTCTAAAGCTGCTGTGTGCAAGCAAGTTACCTCAGTAGCAGCAACTACTTTCGGTGATGTGGAGTTCTCCTACCACATTTAAATTTTAATGTCAGTGAATTTGGTGAATATAACACTTATATTATCGATAGCTTCGCTCACAATACGAAGGCTATTTTATAAGTGATTGAGTACAAACCTAACAAAGTAACGAGTTTATCCATTAAGAATATTACCGTAATGATCACCATTTTTTATGTCAAACAGCATGTTGTAAACATACCCCTCAGAATATTTGAATACAATGGTTACGAAAGGAAAAATATTAACTGGTCAGGTAGAGATGCATCCGACATGAAATGATAGAATCATTGAGTGACAGCGTTTTCTTGACGTAATTCACTAATACTCTAATACAGCTTACAGAATAAATGAGATCAACTGTTGATTTCTTCTCACAGTCTGAGTCGACTACCATTTTACGCATTCGCTACGCGCAGATTTTTCTACTACTAGTAATACGTCTACTTCTATTTACTTGTGAGCTGTTCACGAGCGTTACAACTGTTTTAAGAAACATAGGAATCTTATTGGCCGTACTGCTTCGTTTTCTTCTTTAGAGAGAGAGAGAAATGATCCAAACTTGAATTTAATTGTGGCACGAAGCACAAATTTGAATCTATGTTTCGTAAGTGGTTCTGTTCCGTTTTGTTTAGGACTTGTGGAAGTCGAAGACAAATGGCAAACTGTTCGCTGGTGAAGACAAGCTACAAAGCAAAGAAAGTTAAGGCATAGTGACCCCTCGACTACAAGGTATGTACAGACGTGAAGCCGGCCGCTGTGGCAGAGCGGTTCTAGGCGCTTTATCCCGGAACCGCGCAACTGCTACGGTCGCAGGTTCGAATCCTGCCGCGGGCATGGATGTGTGTGATGTCCTTAGGTTAGTTAGGTTTAAGTAGTTCTAAGTACTAGCGGACTGATGACCTCAGATGTTAAGTCTCATAGTGCTCAGAGCCATTTGAACTATTTGAAAGACGTGAAGCAAGTTCGGATGGACTTAACCATCATGGTATCTTCTTTGTGGCACACAAACACACGGAGAACTTACGTAACTTTCATAAACTGCAAAAATCGTGTCCACTGTTTTAATCTCTGTGGCAGCGAGAAGGATGGCACGGAAATCTGACGCGCGTTTTCAAACCATGAGTTTTGACACCTAACATTCAACGTAGATTACATAAAGGGCGATAAAAAAAGTTTCCTTTCGACGGCCGTACAGTCCAGAATCGGTATGCCAATTGGCAATGAGGACATCATCCCACCGACGCACCAGGTTGAGAACTGCCTGCTGCACATCCTCGTCCAACAATAATCGTTTAAGGGACCGAAAGCGTGATAATCGGATGAGGAGAGATCAGTACTATAGGGCGAGTGCTCGAGTGTATTCCACTCGAGTTGGCGGTGTATCTTCTGCTTTACGACATTTGTGATATGGGGACGTGCGTTATCATGTTGCAGGAGCACGTCTTGTCACAGTTTCACCAGACGTTTCGCCATAATTGCACTCCGTAATTTCTCCAGCGCTGTGCAGTACCGCTTCCCAGTGACGAAGACACCAGATTCCTTGATATCAATAAGCATGGGCCTCGGTAATCAAAGAAAAGGTGAGCATCACATTTCCAGCAGATGGCTACCTCTTCAACTTTTTGGGACGAGGGGACGGTGGATGATACTACTGTATCGTTGATACTTTTGACTCTGGTTCCCAGTGGTGGAACTACTTTTTGTCGCCTGCAAGAAAAAAAATAACAGCTATGTTTGCACGCATTGGTAATAATGTCACCATAGTTCATGTTTCCGCATTTACCGCACGCACGACGGAAAGACACGAATGCCACACTAATCCCTTGCGTGTATATCGGTACTTATATACCCGCGTCGGAGTCGCCCTATGTTCCATATACACTGCAGCAACATCCACAAACGAAATCTGTTTGATCGCCGCTTATACGTTGCCTAATTGGAACCAAGATGATTTAGGTGCTTCAAAGTGAGCAGTGTCTCCACCAAACAAAGTTGTGTCGTAACTCAAGTGCATGTCCAAAAGTTGTGTCGTCAATGAAATTAACACATAGCACTGGATGCACGTTTATTGAAAGCATCAACGTACAGACAGAACAGGACCAATCTTCTGGTCAAAGATTAGAGCTATTTATATAAACGATGAATATTCCAGAAAGTTAGTCTTTATACAACCATCGCATATATTTCAGATGTACTACCACTATAAACAGAAGATACTAAAAGAACCTTCCAGAAATGATAAACAAGCAACAACAAGCAGGCCAAATTGTTGGTGTTTGGGTTTAATCGGTGACCTGCAGTACGAAAACCGGTAACATTAACCACTAATCCACACTGATAGTCTCACACCTCGTGTGAATATGTTTACCATCTCAGCACAGCTTTGCACAGAGCAGATTCAGTCATCGCTAACTCTTGGGGTTGTATGCGTGGAAGAGACTTGGAAACATTGGAAAATTTTAGATAGGTTATATGAAGGTAAGAAAGAGATTTTGAACCCCAGTTCTACAATGTAAAACATTTCAAGAGGAAGATCTGGACTGTGACCTTAATACGGGATGATTCTTATTAACGTTTAAAAACGTCCGAGCGACGTAGATGAAGCTGAGACAAGTACTTTGGTACAAAACACTTGGGGCCGCAAATGACGGGAAATATCCCAAAAGTGGATGGAAAAAAGCTGAACATGTGACGTCACCAGATGACGTAACTCATCGCACGTGTTGCGGTTGGGCTTTTCGATCCTACCCTCGCTGGTAGGAGGCGATTCTACATACCGCTCCACTAGGCTACTCCGTTTTCGTTCTTGCATTATTCCATTTGATACGGTAGTACTGGTGGCAGCGGTAACACAAGACTTCGATGAATCGGTTTACATTTAACGAGTCTTACAGGGTGACATTTATTGAACTATATGAAATAAAATCGTCATAACTTCTGAATGGTTTGCGTTAGGACGTTCAAACTGCACGGTTGGCCGCGGGGCATGATGAAAGTTTAGTATGCGCATCCATGGTTTGGTTTAGAGACGAAGTGACTAGCGAACGATACCTGAATACGTGATGAAGGTTTTGGAAGATGATTTCATCCCGATTATCGAAAGTGACCCTGATTTCGACATGATTTGATTCATGCAAGACGGAGCTCGATCCAATCGAAACAGGAGAGTGTTTGATGCACAGGAGGAGCACTTTCGGGACCGAATACTGCACTGGGGTACCCAGAGGCCACTGGCATGGGTCTCGATTGGCCTGCCATATTCTCCGGATCCGAACACATGTGGCTTCTTTTTGTGGACCCGTGTTAAAGACAAGGTGTACAGCAATAGCCCCCCAAACCACTGCTGAGCTGAAAACATTCAGGAGGTCATCGACAGCATCGATGTTCCGACACTTCAGTGGGTCCTGCAGAATTTCGCTATTCGTCTGCGCCACATCATCGGCAATCATGGCAGGCATGTTGGACATGGCATAACCTAAATCCGAATATCTGTTGTGACGTATACATGTTGAATAAAGTTTATGTAGTTTGTAACTAATTTACGTTTTTTCTTCATGTAGTTCAATAACTGTCACCCCGTACATCTCCGTTATTGTGCTGCTAATTCCATTGCGCTCGCAGCAAGACGTGTTTACGGAGAACATTTACCACAGCGTGTTTTACCTTCTCACGTATGATTTCTTACTGTGGAACGGGGAGTGCGTGAAACAGGGACTCTGTGCATAAATAAACACTGATGGCACAAAAGTATTCAGAGAAGGTAACATAGTGGTGAGACATGCTATGTTCTGAAGTCAGGATTAATCACAAGAAAAAATCTAACATATGAAATTACTTCTGCTTTGTTCCTATTTGTTTTTTGGGTTTTTATATGAACGCTTAAAAAGTATGTTTTGTAAACAGGTACAGTAGCTTTTAACCTTGTTAGTGTTTCGAGCGTTTAAACATAAATGTAACTACAGTATTTCTACTTATACTGTATTTCAAGATGTCCCCATCGCGTGTGGATTTTTATCATTAATTCCAACCTTCCAGGGGCTAGGACGTGCTGGTAATGTTGGGCCTAGCTCGCTTGTAAGAGACCAAATGGAAGAAGCTGCTTTTAATGCGAGTGCAGCAGGATCGTCATAGGAGTGAACGGCAAGTAGCCCGTGTTTTGCCGTCGTATGTAATGTGTTTGTGAAACGGAGAAAGCCTGAAAGCATACCACACGGCTAAAGTGCACAATTTTGGTAAACATTTTTGGAATACAGTGATCAACAGATTATTATATTTTGACTAAAGTTCAGTCTTGATCACACCATTTATGTTTCAATGACATATGTAACCGGTTTTGGTTATTTTTACATAACCATCATCAGACCTGTGGATTAATTTTACGAAATACTAGAAACCAATCTTTAAATAAAATGAAAGTGTCTAATGCCGTCAAACTTTTTTTTAACAAGATAAAATAAAATTAATTAGTGCTCAGCACTCATAACCATTAGTTGACTTCGTAGCAGCTGAGGAGAGCTCCGCCTACCATCCTAAGGGAGCCATGGGTATAATTAATTTTATTTTATCTTGTTAAAAAAATTTTTGACGTCATTAGACACTTTCATTTTATTTAAAGATTGGTTTCTAGTATTTCGTAAAATTAATCCACAGGTCTGATGATGGTTATGTAAAAATAACCGAAACCGGTTACATATGTCATTGAAACATAAATGGTGTGATCAAGACTGAACTTTAGTCAAAATATAAAGTCCACAAGTCGGATGGAAGCGATTATGCGTATCGTTCAGGATTTAGTGAATGGTTTTGTGCGCAACAGCAACTGGATTCTAATTTTACTTCCATCGTTTGTTCACCGACAAAGCAACACTTACTGAAGAAGGAATCTTCAACACCAAAAATGAAATTTATTGGCCCTATGCCAACCCACATCAAAACAGCGAGCTTGGCTGTCAAGACAAATTTAACGTGAATATAAAGGTGGAAATTTTAGGCAACCAAACGATGGGACTGTACATTTACCTGATAATTTAAATGGCCATAATTATTCAGTCTTTTTGAGGGAGGTTCTGCTAGAACTACTTAAAGACGTTCCTCTGGAAATAAAATCAAACATGTGGCTACAGCGGGATGGAGCTCCGCCGCACTACGCCATCAAAATGCGAAACTGCTTAAATAGGGTGTATTCAGATAGGTTGATTAGGTGAAAAGGAGCAGTTTGCTGGCCAGAAAGATTCCCAAATTTAACCCCCCCCCCCCCCCAGATTTTTCTTCCGTGGATGTATGAAAGAACTAGGTTACAGCACCCTAGTACAGTCTCCCAGATGTACCTCACAGCACGCATAGCCGTTGGTGCTACGGAGATACGAAGTACGGAAATTTTCGAGCGCGTGCTTGAAGGGATGATTGAGCAGTACAATACTTGCATTCAGTTAAACGGTGCGAAGTGTGATCTGTTGTAACCGTGGAAGTGTCCTCGCTGTAGCCAAACAAAAGCTTTTATTATTTGTGTTTATTTATTTTTTCTCTTATGTTTTGTGTAGAGACATTATTTATTAATGAAAACATAAGTAATTAACTGGTAAAGACGCAGTTCGGAGGCTTATACTCATTTAACTGTGACACAATACGGCCGATTTTTGTTGTACTGCACTTTGCAAGAAACCAGCGGAGACCGCGAGGCCGGTAAATAAAATAGTGAATCTTACTTAATGGAAACACATAACTGTCTAACGTAATGAAAAAAATTCTGCCTACCTGACGCAAAACTCGAATCCTAGAGTCCGGCGCGCTTAAGTCGCACACGTAGGCCCAAAGCCACACCTACGTGAAAACTTGACTTGGTGTGGGGTGACCAGGTACGACACACCGATAGGCCCAACAGCTGCACGGGCGGCGAAGTACGTCACCTGTTGACGTCACACGTTCAACATCTGTCATCACATTTGGGGTATTTTCCGATGTTTGCGGTTCCATACGTCAACTAGTGACTGAAACAGAGGAATGGAACACAACAAAGTCGAACAGATAGCTCTGAGATGTGGTATAATGAAGGCAGCACGAGAAACTAGGATTAAAGTCAACGGCCAGTAGAAATCCTTGGATAGCACATGAGATATTGTATTTAACTGACAAAACGAGAAAAACGAAAATACGTCGAGTGAAGCAGGGAAAAGTAGAGACGCCTGAAAAATGTGAGTGAGAGAAAGTGTAAAATGATAAAGCATCAGTAAGAAGATAAAAAATACGAAGCAGCAGAATACGCATGAGTATGGGGGAGCTACGAGAAAATTAAAGCAACTTTTGCAGAAACGAGAAGCTGGTGTTTGAGTCTGAAGAGACCCGGTGACAAATCAGTAACAAGCAAAGAATGGAAGGCTGTAGGGTGAAAGCAGTGTAAGGTTACACAATGGAAACGAACTTGAAGACAATCTTAAGGAAACAGGAGAGGAATTATCTGATGAGGAGAGAGGTCATATGAAAATGTAAGAACAATTTGAGAGAGCACTGAAAGATGGAAGTCGAGGCAAGGTGCCTACAGTAGAGGATATTGCCTCAGAATTATTGAAATAGTTGGCAGAATATATCGTGCCAAAAATTATTCCACTTGGTATGCAAGACACATGAGACAGACCAAATACGCTGAGACTTCAAGAAGATTTCAATAACACCAATTTGCTTAGAGGAACGGAAAAATTGGCGGAAGGGAACCTAGGAAAAGATCAGTTTGGTTTACAGACAAATGTAGGAACACATGAGATAATACTGAAGGCTGATTTTTTGTGAGATTGGTTAAAGGAATTCAAACTTACGTTTATAGCATTTGTAATCTTTTGAAAATATTTTATCAGGACTACTTTCTTGAAAATTCTGAAGGAAACAGGGATAAAATACAGTGGCTGAAATTTTGTATACAACTTGCAGAGAAAGCAGACTGCAGTGTTTCGTGTCGAAGGACATAAAAGGAAGGCAGTGACTGGGAAAGGAGTGAGACTGGGCTGTAGCCTGTTCGCTGTTATATTCAATCTGTAGACTGAGCCAGCAGTAAAGGAAGCCAGTGAATTAAAATCCAGAGAGAAGAGAGAAAAACTTAGAGTTTTGCCGATGACATTGCATTTCTGCCACAGACAGCGAAAGACTTGGAAGATCAACTCAACATAAAGGACAGCTTGTTAAAAGAGGTTACACAATGAATATCAACGAAAGTAAAACAAGGGTAATGGCATGTAATGACAGTAAATTAATTGATGCTGTTGGATACACTAAAACAGGAAGATGAGTTTTGCCTTTAGGCCAGCAAAATAGATGAAGATGGCTGAAATAGAGAAAGTATAAAATGCAGACTGGTAACAGCGAGAAAAAAATTTCTGGAAAAGAGAAATTTGTAACATTGAACATAAATTGAAGTGGTAGAAAAACTTTCCTGAAGATCTGTTTCAGGAGTACGAAAGTGAAATGCGGACGATAAACAGCATAGACAAAAAAGAATATTTGTTTATGAAATGTGGTGGTAATAAAGATTTCTGAAGATTGTAAGGATTGTACTGGTAGATCAGATAATTAATTATGTGGTACTGAATTGAATTTGCGATGGAAGAAATTTACGGCACAACTTGGTTAAAAGAATTGATCGGGTATCAAGGAATTGTCACTTTGGTAATAGATGGAAGGCTATGACTTAGGTACAGTAAGCATGATCAAACGGATGTATGGTGTAGTAGCTTGCACAAGGTGTCCTAGCGTGGATAGATGTACCTAATGAGTCTTCGGACTGAAGGCAACAACAACAACAACAAAAACAACACCAATGTAGCATCCAAATGAGTGTGAGGTTCAAAACAACTGTGTTGCTATCAAAAATGCTCAGATTGTCTTGCAGTACAATAAATAACACAAAATCTGAGACATCTACGGCAAACTGCAAGTCTGACTTCGATACTGACGCACAAAGCGCGACGAAGACACCCAATAGAGAACACAGTAACGTTTCTAGTGAAGAATGCAGCGGAACGAATACATTAGCTAGTCGTGAATCTCTCTAACTCTTTCGGAGAACCATAGACTTTGAGGTGTGCTGGATACAGTGTTTTATAGCAAACACAGAATACTTGCATCTCCGCCCTCGGAGGTTCGAGTCCTCCCTCGGGCATGGGTGTGTGTGTTGTCCTTAGCGTAAGTTAGTTTAACTTAGATTATGTAGTATGTAAGCCTAGGGACCGATGACCTGTCCTTAGCGTAAGTTATTTTAAGTTACATTAAGTAGTGTGTAAGCCTAGGGACCGATGACCTCAGCAGTTTGGTCCCATAGGAACTTACCACAAATTTCCAAATCTCCAGAATACTTGATATCGCAGAGATATCCCAACAAACAGTACGATGATACGGCCAAGAAGGATGGGACGAAAAAAAAAAAATCATGATGTCAATGAAACATTCACATTAACACAGGGTTATTCAGCTGTCCCTACCTATAGGTTTTATGCAACCCGCAGTGCCTTCAAATACCACGTACAACATTTTCATATTCTCTCTCACTCGCCACGTGGAAACTATTAGTCCTACAGAAAAAATGAACAGAACTTTTTTGTAGAAAATTTAATGTAGTTGAATTTTGTACTGAGATACGTTTTCGCTAGCGGCCTAATACTCGAATTATTCAAGAAAAACGTACAAAAGTGACCTTAGACGCGTTTTTCTTGAATAACTCGAAAATCGAAAGCCACCTAGTGTGTAACTGCCATGAAGGCGCGTGGCTCTCTCTGTGAAGAAGAAAAAGAAAGTAGTAATAGCTAGAGGCAGCTTGCGATATGTATATGTGTATATGTAGGTAAATAAAATATTCCCTAAAAATTGTTTTTACTTTTTAACTCTGTCAATCAGTCTCAACATACACACTTGCAGTTTACACAGCGATAGCAGTGAAACTTGCAGCAGGAGCTGTAACTAACAGCTGTATCACGTTTTCAAATTGGTTGGTAGGAAACTGGTGGAACTGATTGTGCAGTAGGTGAATTGATAAGGTACTAAATCTGTGAATTGGCTGTAAAAACAGCAGTTTGGTAGGACGAGATATCTGGAAATTGGCAAACTATGTGTACAATTACTAAATTGGCGTTGCTACGCCATATATACGCCGCATATGCTGCATTTACAACACTGTTATACCACATATGCCACAAATACGCCACATTTACACTGTACATGTACCACACTTGTAACATATATACACCACACATGAGCTGTCGTAAGATACTTCGACAATATAAAATAGTTACATAGTTTGTAAAAATGTTAGTCAAGTGTCGCAAAATCTGGAAATTGTTAAAACTGGCAACTTGGTAGGTTGCCAAATCGGAAATTGGTAAAATAGGTAGGGTAAACCAAAATGCAGATGGACCATCCAAAAAAGGCCGATGTTTAAATATGTCCATTCTTGCACATGTGAATTTATATTAAAAATTATTGGAGTACTGTGCATTAACGAGGGCTGTTTCATTGCAACCCATATTCACTGTAGTGAGAGGTAGAGTAAAAAAAAATGAGGAGGTGAGATACTTTGACACTGCAGTGTGTGTGTGCAACATCATAACTTATTCCATAAAATAGAGGTAAATATTGACATTGATATTGCAATCTCTCTCTCTCTCTCTCTCTTTCTCTTTCTCTTTCTCTTTCTCTCTCTCTCTCTCTCTCCCTCTCTCTCTCTCTCTCTCTCTCTCTCTCTGTGTGTGTGTGTGTGTGTGTGTGTGTGTGTGTATGTGTGTGTGAGTTCTAAAAAGACAAAATATTAGCCATCTAGCAAATTGTGTGTTAGACTGAACCTAATAATTGATGGCTTTGGTCCACAAAATATAGAACCTATGTAATACATTTACATTAAATATTCGAGTGTTGTGAATATGCATTAGCATTTGCATATGTTAGAGTATTTGTTCGACGTTAGATCTCTATTAGATAGCTTGCATTTTTTCTGGTCCTAAACACATCCATTTCTACCAAGTTGGTGATTGCTAAAAGTGTTGACTAAGCACTATTGCAAGCCTCGTCTTGTCAGACCGAACATTCTTTCTACTGCCATGTGTAAACTAGTGCCTACGCCGCTAAGCAAGTTTTATATTCAAGCAACAAGAAATTTTTTTTACCGCAATACAATCAAGCAACGTTATTTTACAAGTCTTAAGAAAAAAAGAAACTTTATGTCAAACGCAAATTACCACCTGCCAACAGTTTGCATTATTTTATGTTGAAATAGAGACCCTGTATATCATATACTGCAGCTTATTATTGATCTATGTTTTGTGTGTGTTAAGCTTCGATTTATAACTACAGTATTCATCCTACATATACTAGGAAGAATATATTGTAGTAGTGCAGTGCGGGTGCACAGAAAATGACGGTAGCGTGTCCACATGTCTCTCTTGTCAAGTGTGCCCAACTATAAAAATGGTGGGGCTAATCAAAACAGAGCTTAAAAAAATCGGAAAATTAGCTGCCATATAACACATTTTACATTTACTCATCCCCCAATTTTCTTAGGCTGCCACATCTGTATTTTGGTTTGTCATATCAATCTTACAGTTTCCGATTTGGCGTCCTACCAAATTGCCAGTCTGATCAACTTCCAGATTTGACGTCTCTATTTTATACTGTCGACATATCTTATCGCAATGTATGTGTGGGGTACATATGCTGTATGTATGGTGTAACTGTTGTGTCTATGGCGTAATTGTGGCATAAGTGCGGCATATGTAATGTAATTACGATGTAATTGAGGCATATATGGAGGCGCAGAGCAAATTTACCAATTATACACACAGTTTACCAGTGTTCAGCTTTGGCATCCTACCAAATTGCCATTTTACAACCAGTTTTACCAATTTCCACATTTAGTGTCCTACCATTTCGCCAACTGCGCAGCAAATTTTGCCAGTTTTATTGTTCCTAATAATTAACAAATGCGATACAGCTGCTGCAAAGTTAAGTGCCAGCATTTTATGAACTGTAACTGTGTTGTTATTACTGACAGACTGGTAGGTTTAAAACAGTAAAAACAAATTTTATGGGATATA
Organism: Schistocerca serialis cubense; assembly: GCF_023864345.2. Classification (NCBI taxonomy): domain Eukaryota; kingdom Metazoa; phylum Arthropoda; class Insecta; order Orthoptera; family Acrididae; genus Schistocerca; species Schistocerca serialis. The sequence goes on along the minus strand of NC_064641.1, from coordinate 466,353,691 downwards.
TTTATTTACCTACATATTATACATACCTATCCACATCACAAACTCACTTTAGCTATTACATCTTTCTTCTACTTTACAGTGCCAGCCACACGCATTCACCTCCAGTGTCCAGAATGGGATTTTCACTCTGCAGAGGAATGTGCGCTGATGTGGAACTTCCTGGCAGATTAAAGCCGTGTGCCAGACCGAGACTCGAACTCGTTTTCCTTTTCCTTAGCAGATAAGATTGACGAAGGACATCGAAAATGTTGAAAGGAAGACAGCTCGTTTCGTATTATCGAGAAATGTGGGAGAGACGTATGTGATATGCGAGCTGGCGTGGCAGTCATTAAAATAAAGGTGTTTCCGGTTGCGGCGCAATCTTTCACGAAATTCCAGTCAGAAAATTCCTCCTCCGAATGCCAAAACATTTTGTTGACGCCCACCTACAAAAAGAGAAATTATAGAAATTACTATTGTTATGAAATAAGGGAAATCAAAGTTCGCACTGAAAAAATTAGGTGTTCGGTTTTCCGACGTGATATTCGAGAGCTCAACGGTTGAGAAATAGACTGAAAGTGGTTCAATGAATTCCCATGGCAAGCACTATAGTGTGAATTACAGAATAGTCATGTAGATGGAGATGTCAGAGTGCAAAGTTGTGACAAAATTTCCACAAGATCAATTGTTACTCAAGTCGAGGCGCAAGCTGTATAAGTTAACGAGAGATCAGACGTGTTTTCCTATGATTTTATTATAGTTGTGAGGCAAGAACGACTCACAATCAGTCTGCTTGTTGGGCAGTCATTCCACCATCCATTCACAGGGAGCAGACATTAATGTCTAGTGCATCTGATGATACAATAAATTAATTTTTTGAATACCATCAAGTCATCAGGATTCAGCCATTCGTCTAGAACTAATCTTTCTCAAGTTTCAGAGTGATAAGTTTCATTGTTCGGCAGATGGTCAAAATTTATCTGTGTTTTAGTATGGTTCAATATGATAGACATAAATCTGAAAATTGGAGTACGATGGTCGAAAGTGTCGTTTCGCAATAAAAATAATACTGTTAGCGATGAAATAGAGGAAATAAAATAGTTTTATCATTTAAATAGTTGTAATAAATAGGAAGTACATGTTTTTCGTATTTGCAGTAGTGAGAGGACTTCTTTGTAACAGATGAGAATAAAAGAAATGTGACTTTTTTTTATATTTAACAGACATTTACAGCAACAGTCTGCATTTTAGCAAGATATATTTCGCACTGGCTATGAGACAGTTCGCCTCTTCTATGGACTATCGCTTCATACTCGTAACAGAATAAAAAATAAACATTAGGAGGTAAACTGCGGGAGTCATTATGACTCTTTGTAGTCTCCGCTCGAATGCTGACTGTTTTCTTGCGCGGGCGTCAGAAACGTGTCGCGATATAAATTTCGGGTCCGAAAATCACTGGTTGCCAGTGGATCTGCATAAGGATAGCGAGCTGCACCGGCAGGAGAGTTCACGATTATCGGAATGTGTGGACGCAGCCTCGGGCACCTATATATTTCAGAGATGCGTCACTGCCTGAGAGTATTCACGGATCACTGCCATAAGGTCGAGAAGGAGTACATTATTTGATCATACACGGTAATCACAACCTGAAGAAAGAACAGTCTCACTTACCAGGGTCATACATTATCACACGTCACACATGATCATGATTGATGTTATTCGTAAGACAAAGAAAGAATAATGGTATATACGAGGCAATAACATGCGAGTTAGCATAATGGAAGCCAAGTATACTACATGTAACTACTATGCAGATAATACTAATTCTTAAAGATTTTTCTTACCAGCAACCAGGGGTGAACACATAGCTCTGCTGCAGTAATTCTGAATTCTGGTTTCTTAGCAAGCATGCTGGTGATAACTTCCTTCGCGTCTTCAGATAGTGGCTCCGTCGATCGAAAGGGTCCTGTGACATTTGAAGCTGTACTTACGTGGACTGTCGACTATGAAGTTACAATGGAGAGGTATTAACAACAGTGAGCTTATAATTAACGCACAAAGTCTTTACATCACCCCTTGAAAATACAACTACGTTATTTAGTTTGACTTTATTAGATGAGGTGCAACATAGATCAATGTGTTTCCAGAAAATACTACACAAACTACAAAGCTACTGTAAGACTTTTATAAATCTGGGATACAGGATAAAGTAAGTACATAGTGCAGTGGTGTAAACTAGAACCAACGGCCTCCTTGGGCTGGCTATTTTCAGCTTGTTATTAAAAGTTATTGTACTGCCATTGTAATTATCAACTTCAATGTTCCGGCGTAAGACCAAGCGCCGGCTCGTCGGCCTGGAACGTAACAGCCGAGAAGGCTGTGAGACAACGTCAGCCAGTAGTACGCTGACTAAGACCGCACCAAGAGAGGAGCGGTTCCTATAAGAATAAAATCTAATTGCCGCTCTAGCTAGCCCCGGCCGCACCTGAAGAGCTGCACTAGAAGACGGGCCGTGACTTGTGATCTACACTCCTGGAAATTGAAATAAGAACACCGTGAATTCATTGTCCCAGGAAGGGGAAACTTTATTGACACATTCCTGGGGTCAGATACATCACATGATCACACTGACAGAACCACAGGCACATAGACACAGGCAACAGAGCATGCACAATGTCCACACTAGTACAGTGTATATCCACCTTTCGCAGCAATGCAGGCTGCTATTCTCCCATGGAGACGATCGTAGAGATGCTGGATGTAGTCCTGTGGAACGGCTTGCCATGCCATTTCCACCTGGCGCCTCAGTTGGACCAGCGTTCGTGCTGGACGTGCAGACCGTGTGAGACGACGCTTCATCCAGTCCCAAACTTGCTCAATGGGGGACAGATCCGGAGATCTTGCTGGCCAGGGTAGTTGACTTACACCTTCTAGAGCACGTTGGGTGGCACGGGATACATGCGGACGTGCATTGTCCTGTTGGAACAACAAGTTCCCTTGCCGGTCTAGGAATGGTAGAATGATGGGTTCGATGACGGTTTGGATGTACCGTGCACTATTCAGTGTCCCCTCGACGGTCACCAGTGGTGTACGGCCAGTGTAGGAGATCGCTCCCCACACCATGATGCCGGGTGTTGGCCCTGTGTGTCTCGGTCGTATGCAGTCCTGATTGTGGCGCTCACCTGCACGGCGCCAAACACGCATACGACCATCATTGGCACCAAGGCAGAAGCGACTCTCATCGCTGAAGACGACACGTCTCCATTCGTCCCTCCATTCACGCCTGTCGCGACACCACTGGAGGCGGGCTGCACGATGTTGGGGCGTGAGCGGAAGACGGCCTAACGGTGTGCGGGACCGTAGCCCAGCTTCATGGAGACGGTTGCGAATGGTCCTCGCCGATACCCCAGGAGCAACAGTGTCCCTAATTTGCTGGGAAGTGGCGGTGCGGTCCCCTACGGCACTGCGTAGGATCCTACGGTCTTGGCGCGCATCAGTGCGTCGCTGCGGTCCGGTCCCAGGTCGACGGGCACGTGCACCTTCCGCCGACCACTGGCGACAACATCGATGTACTGTGGAGACCTCACGCCCCACGTGTTGAGCAATTCGGCGGTACGTCCACCCGGCCGCCCGCATGCCCACTATACGCCCTCGCTCAAAGTCCGTCAACTGCACATACGGTTCACGTCCACGCTGTCGCGGCATGCTACCAGTGTTAAAGACTGCGATGGAGCTCCGTATGCCACGGCAAACTGGCTGACACTGACGGCGGCGGTGCACAAATGCTGCGCAGCTGGCGCCATTCGACGGCCAACACCGCGGTTCCTGGTGTGTCCGCTGTGCCGTGCGTGTGATCATTGCTTGTACAGCCCTCTCGCAGTGTCCGGAGCAAGTATGGTGGGTCTGACACACCGGTGTCAATGTGTTCTTTTTTCCATTTCCAGGAGTGTATATTAACTGCTTGCATGGAAATTGTATACATGGAAGGACATTGATTATTCACATGTGACAATTGCTTGCAACACCTCTTTCTAAAAAGGCAAAGTTAAATATTGTCAATTCAGTTCACTGTAATAAATTCCATAAATAAGATTTGCTTGTATGTTGTCTAGCTATCCGAGGAAACAGCATCCTAGGCACCCTGTATTAGACGAGAGGGCAGGATCCCACACTCAAAATCTCAGTTTTCCTAATAACTGCCAAAATAATACTATTTACCCCATCATGTATGGTACATTTAGATACATCAGACTGGAAAGAGATACCAAAGTTCTGCGAGACAAGGGTGTCCTGTTCACTGCCGCAACCCTGTCTCCCGTCACCAATGACGACGCTGTCAGTGGCGTTATTTACCCCTCACGGGTTCGTCCTCTAACAGTGGTCTATTGTGAAAATATCGGCAATTCCCTTATTTCTCTGTATTGTACTAGCATAATAGTTTCTCACAAAATTCTCGCGTTTACACTTTCCAAATATTACACTAGTGTCCAGCACCTCTTACGCGAATCAAATAACTTCCACCTGTCGGGTTGTTCCGGAACCTGTACAGAAAATTGGAATAGAGATCAACATAAACATCATTTCTGCCATTTTTATTGCTCATGAAAACCACACATTGAATGTTGTACCACCATACAGTGAGACCTTCAGAGGTAGTGGTCGAGACTGCTATAAAGACCGGTACCTTTATACCTAGTAGCACGTCCTCTTGCATTGGTACATGCCTGTATTCTGGTTCTCTGGCTCTGAGCACTATGGGACCCAACATCCGAGGTCATCAGTCCCCTAGAACCTAGAACTACTTAAACCTAACTAATCTAAGGACATCACACACATCCATGCCCGAGGCAGGATTCGAACCTGCGGCCGTAGCAGTCGCGCGGTTCCGTACTGCAGCACCTACAAACGCGTGGCCACCGCGGTCGGCATGCCTGTATTCGTCGTGGCATACTATCCACAAGTTCATCAAGGCACTGCTGATCCAGATTGTCCCACTCCTCAACGGCGATTCGGCGCAGATTCCTCAGAGTGGTTGGTGGTCACGTCGTCCATAAACAGCCCTTTCCAATGTATTCCAGGCATGTTCGATAGGGTTCATGTCTGGAGAACATGCTCGCCACTCTAGTCGAGCGACGTCGTTATCCTGAAGGAAGTCATTCACAAGATATGCACGATGGGGGCGCTAATTGTCGTCCATGAAGACGAATGCCTCGCCAATATGTTGCCGATATGGTTACATTATCTGTATGTATTGAACAGCCGTTACGGCGCCTTCCATGACCACCAGCGGTGTACGTCAGTCCCACGTAATGTTACCCAAAAACATGAGGAAACCTCCACCTTGCTGCACTCGCTGGACAACGTTTCTAAGGCGTTCAGCCTGACCGGGTTGCTTGCAAACACGTCTTCGACGATTGTCTGGTTGAAGGCCTATACGACACTCATCGGTGAAGAGAACGTGATGCCACCCTGAGCGGTCAATTCGGCATGTTGTTGGGCCCATCTGTATCGCGCTGCATGGTGTCGTGGTTGCAAAGATGGACGTCGTCATGGACGTCGGGAGTGAAGTTGCACATCATGCAGCCTATTGTGCACAGTCTGAGTCGTAACACGACGTCATGTGGCTGCACGAAAAGCATTATTCAACATGGTGGCGTTGCCGTCAGGGTTCCTCCGAGCCACAATCCGTAGGTAGCGGTCATCCATTGCAGTAGTAGTCCTTGGGCGGCCTGAGTGAGGCTGTCATCGACAATTTCTGTCTCTCTGTGTCTCCTCCATGTCCGAACAACATCGCTTTGGTTCACTCCGAGACGCCTGGACACTTCCCTTGTTGAGAGCCCTTGCTGGCACAAAGTAATAATGCAGACGTGATCGAACCGCGGTATTGACCGTCTAGGTATGGTTGGACTACAGACAACACGAGCCGTATACCTCCTTCCTGGTGGAAGGACTGGAACTGATCGGCTGTCGGATCCTCTCCGTCTAATAGACGCTGCTCATGCATGGTTGTTTACATCTTTGTGAGGGTTTAGTGACATATCTGAACAGCCAAAGGGACTGTGTCTGTGATACAATATCGACAGTCAACGTCTATCTTCGTAAGTCCTGGGAACCGGGGTGGTGCAAAATATTTTTTGATGTGTGTAGTTACTACTAATAAGCACCGTTTACCTGCTCTTGCAACAACTTCTCTACATTTTTCGCTCTATATGGATGAAGCAGACACACGTAATAGCCAACTGGTATATATCGCTGAAGACCGTAACGTGTGGAAGAGTCCTGAGTTGGCATTTGTGTTGCAGTGATCGTCAAATGGCTGTGGTGATCAAGTACCAGCTGATCTACCGTCAGGGGTCGCGTTTCGAAGACGATAATTTCACTCTCTCTAAGTCAACGGGTCGTAACTTTTCAAGCTAATTACGTTCAGAGTTCTGCTGACAAAAGAAGTACTCTGCCTATGTGAAACCAAAGAAAACATTAACACACACACCGCCGCAGTGTCACAGCACTATTACCACCATCCACAATATACTCGCTCAGCTACTCACGGAACTCCCGTAGGAGTTATAATTATCGTATGACAGCGAAACTTGGTAGATATTCTTCTGCGTTAACGTCTAACTATTTAATCTGGAAAAAAAATTATTTCCAATTTTGGCCTCTAGATGCAAATCTGCAGCTGGGAACGCAAGAAATACGTATAGAAATATTTCCACAAGAAATGCATTAGGAACGGGACTTGGACAGAAAGGGACAAAAAAGTGAGAAACGTATAATGTTAATTTTGTTATTATACGCCGCTTACACAATTTGTTCAGTATAAGCATCGAAGACTTCGACGTGGTGCTGCATCCGCAAAACGACGTGATCAGCAGTAGCTGGCAGCAGTTCCGGTGGAATCTGTGCAACGTGTTGCTGTATACTGGGCATCAGATCAGGTGAAGACCAAAGGTGTCCATGGTAAACGAATTCTTTTAGACATCCCCAGAGCTAAAAGTCGCAAGGTTTCAGATCAGATGATCTTGGAGGCCATACATCTGGAAAACCTCTAGAGATAACACGTTCGTTGAAGGTTGCATTAATCAGATCTTTCACTGGCCGAACAAAGTGACGTGTTGCCGCATCTTGCAGTGGTTTTCAAACAGTTGCGCTCTTCCAAAACAGGAATCAAGGAAGTCTCGATAACGTGCAGACGTCACTGTGCATCTGACAGGCTCTCTGGGTGCATTCTCTTCAAAGAAGTATGGACCGAGAACAAAGGTGCTTGTGAATCCACACCGAGCAGTTGCAGACGGCGAGTTAAGTGGCTCTTCGTACACAAGACGTGGTTCAGTAATACCCCAAATTAGGCAGTTCTGTATATTCACTGAATCCTGTAGTGTAAAATGTTCTCCGTCTCTCAATAGAATTTTATCCCGCCACATGTCATCGATCTCGATCCGTGCCAGCAACCAAAAATCTAATTCAGAACGTTGCTGCGAGTCATGAGGTGTCAGTTGCTGCACCGTCTGAGTCATGTACGGGTACCAGTGCAAAAAGACCGCAGCACTTCCTGTATTGTTGACCATGGAATGGACAATTCTCGTGACACTGCACGAGCACTAGCACTGCCCAGGGCACGTGCTGCATGGTCAGTCAGAGCAACAGTAACCTCGTGAAATACTTCCAACGGGATAGCATGCCTTCCTCTTCCAGGTGCCACACCAAGGTCACCCGTCTTTTCGAATTTCTGTATCATCTTCTTTAAAACATTTAATGGCGTCGGGCCTGTCCTCAGACCATTCAGTCGGCGATAGTCACTCGATGCAGGACTGCAATTTCTGCCGACCACATCAAACAGTTTCACTAACAGCACACGTACTCTTCTCTGTAGCCACAATGTTCACTCACGTTATGGCTAGTCAAACGACAGCGTGGATGTCATACCGTCGTACGAATAGTGTACAGCGACAGATTTGTACCTAGTGGCCACAACTGGAGCTAAAGTTTTCCCAGAGTAAATCGATTCCACATCAACGCATCAGCATATCTACCAAGTTTAGCTGCCATACGATAATTACAGCCCACGATGGACCTCTGTTAGTATCTACACTTGAATTAAAGCCATCCGTTACAAAAAGTTCTTGTTCTGAGAAAAAGCTTCATTTTATCTCCTGTTCCTTTATTGATTGCAGTACTTGTGTCAGCAGTAGTTGGATAATTAGTTAGTTGTACCAAAGCTCAAATTTACGATGAACGCTATGACGTGTAACCTGTCATCAGAACAAGCAGAAACATACACATAATGCTAGCCGGGAAGTACTTAGCTGACTGTGGCGCGCTATTATCGGAAATATGAAATGTGATTTCCCTCTTCTGTCTTGGTAGAAGGCGAATTATTTGCCTTTTACGATTGCCAGAGTTGTACTGTAATGTTATCAGCATCTACAGATTTTCTGTGGTGTGGGTTAAGATATTAGTTACATTTAAAGTTCCTCAAGCACTATTGCTCTTTATTACGTTTTCACGTATTTTCGTAGATTAAGTTAAAGAAATAATGAGTTAAGTATAAAATGCAACTTGTATGCAGGGCTCTAGAAGTTTCAGTTCTTCGTAAATTCATTTGTTAATTTGAAACGCAGAGTACATCTCAAATTTCCTAGCAGTATATACTGGATTGTATTCACACAGCTTCATTTTTGCGTCAAATAAATCACATGTTGCTAGTTTAAGGAAGTACTCGCCCAGTTGTTAGAAATGCTGACTACACACTTAGACATTTTCTGTGCCACTGCTCAATGGGATTAACGGTGAGGTCACACTGTGGTGATAGTGTGTTCAACGTGGTTGCCCTTTGGCAGACGCAATACACATGTAGATGTTGCCTTTATTGATTGGACTGGTATGAGATGTGCTGTTTGTCACTGTTTCCCTATCAGCAGGTAAAACAAGTATTCTGTCCTAACCATCTTCTGTCTCCTGAGCGTAGAGACATCAGTCCTTTGCTCCTACAGGAGGTGGTTCTATCGTTTGGATTAATGACTTAATTGATGGTGACAACAGAGGGAAAACTGCAGACCAGCACCAGGTGGTGAACTGAAAATAAATCAGATATATTGACGATAAAAAACATGATAAATGCAAGGGAATCTTGTCACATGAATTGGAGCTTAATCGACCGCAATTGTGGATTTTTGGCAGGCTGCCGTATTGCTGTAGGACAAGAAAAATACATGGAAAATATTGAGAAATAATTATTCCAGTCCCTAGAGAGCGCGGTAAGCGAGAAACCTAGATGAATTCGTGGAATTTAAAATCACAAAAAAATGCTGTCAACAACGAGGACATACGTAGTACACTCGCATAGAAAGGGGCTACTCGAAAAGCTTAGCGCAGTTGTATTGCTAATGCTGGTTGCTCATAATGCAAACAGCCTAACTGCGTAATAATCACGACCAAAGCTGCCATTAACCTTCTACCATGAAACATTTTATCTATAATTGACTGAGTCTAAACACAGCTGCCCGCAAGCAGATGGAAGCCGAATGGGGCATGAGGGCGTCTCTCCATGCCTTTTCAAATTTGTATGCAACACGGCATTGCGGGTCCTCCTATAAGAAAAGGTTCCTCCAGCCAAGTTGACGGGGGCCATCAGAGAAAATGTTTCCTGCTACTTTTGACCCGTGGAGCAGCTCAGCCTATCAGAAATTTCAACACCAATTCAATCTCGCGGTTGCTGTAGCGCCTTGAAGTAGGCAAAACCCACCTAATTTGTGTCGAAGGGCTTGCGTCAGCCTCTAGTGCTAGAGCAGCAGCGAGGCTGGTGTCGAAATTTCTGACAGTTGCGTTTGGACTGTGCTCCACGAAGATGCATGGAGGCCACTGAGGCTGTTGCCGAAAAGAAGGTCTTAGAGGGGTTCTTTGCCGTTTTGTTCACACACTCTCCCGAATCACGCCAGAGCAGAGCGCAAAACAGGAGGACAGGAAAAGCATAAGTACCATTTGCTGCTTCAGATCATGTTCGAATTTCGTCAAATGATTTTCAGCAGTCCCTAGTGGACTCAACCTGTACACCAGCCCAAAAATTGTCGTACTGCTGCACTCCAAAGAGGTGCGATCACGTTCAATGGGTATGCAGACCCACAATGTCCTTAGAAAAGAGTTGAAATGTCCGAAGGTGACAGCAGAATAAAAGGTTATCAAGACTGTCTTTCTGTTGCTTGTCGCATTGTGAACCGCCATTTTCTACCACGAAATATGTGGGAATCAACGACAAAGGGAACGGAATGGTTTCACTGACGCCCTTTACGCACCCCTCTGAGGCCTTTTCGTGTCGTTTCTGAGCGATGGTGTGTCTGAAATGTCTTCCTCGGACACTCATAAGAAAACCGCCTGATTTCAATGCTGGATGTTGCGGTTCTGATCTCCATCGCAGAGGCGTCAAAAGAAGGTATGAAGGAGGGGCAAAATAGACTGTAACGTCCTTCTCATCAAGTGACACGTCTGCAGTAGCGTTGGGCAGAACTGTGGTGAAATTTAATGCGAATGTGAGATATTTATCTCACTTTACAGCTTACTCGAACTTCTGAGCTGTGACCTGTTTTTCATATGTGTCGACACAATACTGTTTGGAGTTTTGCCGAGCCACGCTTTTGATGCCACTACAGAGCGAGATTGCACCCATCTTTGAGCCAAACACCTATGCGTCTAAATCTACGCTTCAGTAATAAAAATGCTTTGACGCAGCTCCCCAAGGTTCTCTATCCTGTGTAAGCCTCTCCGTCTATTGAAACATACATTCAATGAACCTACTTACTTCATTCACGTCTTGAATCCTCTGTACAATCTTTGGCAACCAACACTTCCCTCTGTTACCAAATTAAGCCTTCCTTGGACTCTCAAAATGTGTCGTATCACTTTTCATTTGTTTAGTCCAAATTTGTCATGATGCTCCTATGTTCGATTCAGTACCTTTTCATTAGTTATCTGATGTATGCATCTAATGTTCAGCGCTCATGTGTAACAACCCTTTTTCGAAGCTTCTGTTCTCTGCTTGCTGGTCGTCCACTTCCATATAAGGTGAGACTTTCAGAATAGACTTACTGACACTTAGTTGTCTATTAGATGTCCACGTATTTACCTGTTTCAGAAAAGCATTTCTTGTTATTATTAGTCTGTGTCTTATATTCCTGCCTTTGTCAGAATTTTAAATGCACAAACAGCAAACTTCATCATCTACTTTTAGTGTCTCTTTTCCTAATCTGATGCAGTGAGTTTTAGCTTTTTCCGAAAAGCTTACCTTTCTGTTGACAGTCTGCATAGTATATCCTCTTTACTCTTGTCATTAGATGCCCAATAACAACACTCATCAACTACATTTCAAATCTGTTTTTCTGATCTCCTTCCTCCACAATCGACTTACGCAATTTTGGCCTTATTTCACTTTTGTTGGTGTTCGTATTATAATTTCTTTCAATGGTAGTATCTATTCCATTAAATTGCTCTTTTAAGTTCTTTTCCAATCAGAGAGAACTAACGTGTCATTAAAAAACCTTGAAGTTTTTATTTCAAGTCTATGTATACTTGGAATACTAGGGGAAAGGCTACAGTTCTGTCTCACTTGCTCTCAGTTACTGCCTCGCTTTCACGCCGTGTAGCACTCATAACTGCATTCTGTATTATGTACAACTTCCGGATAATCTTTCACCGGCCGGAGTCGCCGAGCGGTTCTAGGCGCTACAGTCTGGAACCGCGTGACCGCTACGGTCGCAGGTTCGAATCCTGCCTCGGGCATGGATGTGTGTGTTGTCCATAGGTTAGTCAGGTTTAATTAGTTCTAAGTTCTAGGGGACTGATGATTTCAGAAGTTAAGTCCCATAGTGCTCAGAGCCATTTGAACCATTTTTTTTTAATAATCTTTCGCTCTTGTGTGTTACCTGTGATATCTTAGAATTTCAGAGATCGTAATTTTGGCAATACGGTCAAACTGGGGATCATTGTTGCATTACGTTCTACACTTCTCTGGAACCTGAAATAACCATCCCCCAAGTCGGTTTCTACCAGTCGTTGTATTCTTCTGAAAGTAGTTCATGTTACACCCAACATTTATTCAACTGACGGTCCGTTAACATTGGCATCTGCCAATAACTGCCTTGTTTGGTATTATGACTGCTATATTCTCCTTGAAGTCAGTATTGAGACTGTCTCATACATACCGCATACAAGGTGAAACCGTTTTATCGTAGTTGTTTTTCCTAAGGATGTCAGTAATAATGAGGTAATGCCAATTCATGTATTTCAGTGCAATGTCGAATTTCTTCCGGTAGTAGGCCTCTCATGCATCCCATCTTATCATCATCTATTTCCACTTCGGTTTCCGTGACATCTTCAAGTTTCTTTCGTTTATACAGAGTGTTTCAATAAGAGCATGCAAAAATGTAACAGGGCGTAGAAAAAGTTCCACTGATCAATCTGAGGTACGGAACCTGAGGTCAGAGAAGCCAGTTTAAGAAGATAATAGGAATAAAATGACATTACTCTGCGCTTTTTTATTTAAATTAGTTGCAGTTAACTGCAAATCCATCATTGATACAATGAACGAACCATTTGTACTGTATCTTACAAAATGTGCTGAAACTGACAGCCACCAACCTCACCAACCTCAATGCAAGTATGACATTAGCGAATAAGATTCTGACGCACCCTGACAAATATCCCTTGTGTGTTTCAGATCTCATCACAGACTGCTACAATTCTGGCAACTAATTCCATCTCCCCATCCACTGGGGTCTCATACACAAGTGACTTTGAGTATCCCCGTAGGAAAGAGACAAGAGGATTCAGGTCACGTGACCTCGCAAGCCTCCTCTTCAAAATCGGGTGTGCGAGTGGTCCTCATATTGCCAGGTACCTCGTTTCTTCTTTCTAGTGAATCAGTCTAGCTGCATTTTTCGATTGAAAGAAATAAACGTTCGTCGTGACGGATGACGCCTGTTGGGAAATCATTCCCTGTACAGCCTTTAGCAGCGAGAGCATTGCATCGTACATAAGGTGCATGTCAGCGAGTTCTGCGAAACTGTGCCGGTATTAGTCGATAGTACTGTACTGTACATCTCTGAATGGCACTGAGTAGTGAATGGGTATGCCGTTGATTCATAGTCCGTTCTGTCATGGGACGATGTAAATATGATACAACAGAGCCACTTAATAACCAAGGAAAGTAAACATAACCTGCATCATGACTTCCTGGTAAACAGGCTCGTCCTCCTTGTTTCCTTGCAGAAAATAAAGAATGTACATGTAAATAAACAGCACGGTACGTGTAAATGTGTACGTATGTTAGTTGTAAATATGCTGGAAAACAGTAATGCTAGACAAAGCGGTAGACAAGTTGACTTCCATATCTCCTTAAGCTGACTTCTCCGACCCCAGGTTCCCTACCTCAAATTATTCAATGGAGCACTCTCTATGTCCTGTTACATTTTGCACGCTCTTGGGGAAACACCCTGTGTAGTCATTCTTTACAGGGTATTCGGAAATTCCAGTTACCAACTACTAGGAATTGTAGATGGGAGTGAGTACATGATATTCCAAGTCAGGAAACGTCATCCAACGACGCTGTAGACCGTTAAAGTTATAAGCGCTGGTGTCTGTAACTGTATGTATATACAGTGTAATTCCGCGATGATGTTAAGGAACCTTCAAGGATGATGGAGACGGATAAATGCACCACTTTGAGCTAAGGGCCCCTGGTTCGGAAGCGAACGATTAAGCGAGAATTATTCTGATGCCTCTCACAATGAAATACATTACATGTACTGTTGTTGCCAGGAACGTAGGTTAAGTAACTTGTGCTTTCCTGTGCTAACCTCTTCATCTCAGAGTAGCACTTGCAACCTACGTCCTCAATTATTTGCTTGACGTATTCCAATCTCTGTCTTCCTCTACAGTTTTTGCCCTCCATAGCTCCCTCTAGTACTATGGAAGTCATTCCCTCATGTCTTAGCAGATGTACTATCATCCTGTCCCTTCTCCTTATCAGTGTTTTCCACATATTCCTTTCCTCTCCGATTCTGCGTAGAACCTCCTCATTCCTTACCTTATCAATCCACCAAATTTTCAACATTCGTCTATAGCACCACATCTCAAATGCTTCGATTCTCTTCCGTTCCGGTTTTCCCACAGTCCATGTCTCACTACCATACAATGCTGTACTCCAGACGTACATCCTCAGAAATTTCTTCCTCAAATTAAGGCCGGTATTTGATATTAGTATACTTCTCTCAGAAATGCCTTTTTTGCCATAGCGAGTCTGCTTTTGAAGTCCTCCTTGCTCCGTCTGTCATTGGTTATTTTACTGCCCAGGTAGCAGTTTTCCTTAACTTCATTGACTTCGTGACCATCAATCCTGATGTTAAGTTTCTCGCTGTTCTCATTTCTACTACTTCTCATTACCTTCGTCTTTCTCCGATTTACTCTCAAACCATACTGTGTACTCATTAGACTGTTCATTCCGTTCAGCAAACCATTTAATTCTTCTTCACTTTCACTCAGGATAGCAATGTCATCAGCGAATCGTATCATTGATATCCTTTCACCTTGTATTTTAATTCCACTCCTGAACCTTTCTTTTATTTCCATCATTGCTTCCTCGATGTACAGATTGAAGAGTAGGGGCGAAAGGCTACAGCCTTGTCTTACACTCTTCTTAATACGAGCGCTTCGTTCTTGATCGTCCACTCTTATTATTCCCTCTTGGTTGTTGTACATATTGTATATGACCCGTCTCTCCCTATGGCTTACCCCTACTTTTTTCAGAATCTCGAACAGCTTGCACCATTTTATATTGTCGAACGCTTTTTCCAGGTCGACAAATTCTATGAAAGTGTCTTGATTTTTCTTTAGCCTTGCTTCCATTATTAGCCGTAACGTCAGAATTGCCTCTCTCGTTCCTTTACTTTTCCTAAAGCCAAACTGATCGTCACCTAGCGCATTCTCAATTTTTTTTCCATTCTTCTGTATATTATTCTTGTAAGTAGCTTCGATGCGTGAGCTGTTAAGCTGATTGTGCGATAATTTTCGCACTTGTCAGCTCTTGCCGTCTTCGGAATTGTGTGGATGATGCTTTTCCGAAAGTCAGATGGTATATCACTAGACTCATATATTCTACACACCAACGTGAATAGTCGTTTTGTTGCCACTTCCCCCAATGATTTTAGAAATTCTGATGGAATGTTATCAATCCCTTCTGCCTTATTTGACCGTAAGTCCTCCAAAGCTCTTTTAAAATCCGATTCTAATACTGGATCCCCTATCTCTTCTAAATCGACTCCTGTTTCTTCTTCTATCACATCAGACAAATCTTCATCCTCATAGAGGCTTTCAATGTATTCTTTCCACCTATCTGCTCTCTCCTCTGCATTTAACAGTGGAATTCCTGTTGCACTCTTAATGTTACCACCGTTGCTTTTAATGTCACCAAAGGTTGTTTTGACTTTCCTGTATGCTGAGTCTGTCATTCCGACAATCATATCTTTTTCGATGTCTTCACATTTTTCCTGCAGCCATTTCGTCTTAGCTTCCCTGCACTTCCTATTTATTTCATTCCTCAGCGACTTGTATTTCTGTATTCCTGATTTTCCCGAAACATGTTTGTACTTCCTCCTTTCATCAATCAACTGAAGTATTTCTTCTGTTACCCATGGTTTCTTCGCAGCTACCTTCTTTGTACCTATGTTTTCCTTGCCAACTTCTGTGATGGCCCTTTTTAGAGATGTCCATTCCTCTTCAACTGTACTGCCTACTGCGCTATTCCTTATTGCTGTATCTATAGCGTTAGACAACTTCAAACGTATCTCGTCATTCCTTAGTACTTCCGTATCCCATTTCTTTGCGTATTGATTCTTCCTGACTAATGTCTTGAACTTCAGCCTACTCTTCATCACTACTATATTGTGATCTGAGTCTATATCTGCTCCTGGGTACGCCTTACAATCCAGTATCTGGTTTCGGAATCTCTGTCTGACCATGATGTAATCTAATTGAAATCTTCCCGTATCTCCCGGCCTTTTCCAAGTATACCTCCTCCTCTTGTGATTCTTGAACAGGGTATTCGCTATTACTAGCTGAAACTTGTTACAGAACTCAATTAGTCTTTCTCCTGTTTCATTCCTTGTCCCAAGCCCATATTCTCCTGTAACCTTTTCTTCTACTTCTTCCCCTACAACTGCATTCCAGTCGCCCATGACTATTAGATTTTCGTCCCCCTTTACATACTGCATTACCCTTTCAATATCCTCATACACTTTCTCTATCTGTTCATCTTCAGCTTGCGACGTCGGAATGTATACCTGAACTATTGTTGTCGGTGTTGGTCTGCTGTCGATTCTGATTAGAACAACCCAGTCACTGAACTGTTCACAGTAACACACCCTCTGCCCTACCATCCTATTCATAACGAATCCTACACCTGTTATACCATTTTCTGCTGCTGTTGATATTACCCGATACTCATCTGACCAGAAATCCTTGTCTTCCTTCCACTTCACTTCACTGACCCCTACTATATCTAGATTGAGCCTTTGCGTTTCCCTTTTCAGATTTTCTAGTTTCCCTACCACGTTCAAGCTTCTGACATTCCACGCCCCGACTCGTAGAACGTTATCCTTTCGTAGATTATTCAATCTTTTTCTCATGGTAACCTCCCCTTTGGCAGTCCCCTCCCGGAGATCCGAATGGGGGACTATTCCGGAATCTTTTGCCAATGGAGAGATCATCATGACACTTCTTCAATTACAGGCCACATGTCCTGTGGATACACGTTACGTGTCTTTAATGCAGTGGTTTCCATTGCCTTCTGCATCCTCATGTCGTTGATCATTGCTGATTCTTCCGCCTTTAGGGGCAATTTCCCACCCCTAGGACAAGAGAGTGCCCTGAACCTCTATCCGCTCCTCCGCCCTCTTTGACAAGGCCGTTGGCAGAATGAGGCTGACTTCTTATGCCGGAAGTCTTCGGCCGCCAATGCTGATTATTTATCAAAATTTAGGCAGTGGCTGGGATCGAACCCGGGACCGAAAACGTTTTAATTATGAATCAATGACGCTACCCCTAGACCACGGGTACAGAGGTTGTAGTGAGGACCAAAACAGGAAAAAAGTCTAGTGAAGATGGGCTGTAAAATTTATACCGGAGAAGCTATGAGCAACTGTGCATCTCCACTAGTGTGAAACAAGTCTCCTCTATCGAACAAATGCTCATAGCTCTTAAGATATGTGTCTTAGAGCCCTTGTTTACTAGGCACTTTTTTTTTGGTCTTGGTGCATACTACCACTTCTGAATTTTGACTTTCCTACGATCTCAGCAACAACAGTACCGATACATGTATTCCGCTGTCAGAGTAACAGAACGGTTTTCGATTATAACTTTCGACTCATTTGTTTCCGGTACAGGGACCCGTCACTGATATTAGTATACTTATCCTTATCTATCAATCTTGAAAGTTTGTAACATCATCACAGAATCACTCCGTATATAAATACATTTACAGGCACCGGAGTCTATAGCTTTGACGTACTGTAGCGTCGTTGGACATGGTTTCCAACATGGATTCCTGATCAAAATATCACGCACTCACTTCCCTTAACAAGTTCTAGTAGATTGTAACGGAACTTTCCGAACAACCTGTATATTCCTTCTCTCAAGCGCCATTATTCATAGTATGTCAGGCCAGAGTTGCTTCATTTGCCACAGGAAGAACGATTGCCGAAAATACTGATACTGCCCTTCTCGAGAATTTTGATGCTTTGTACCTGGCAAAGGATGTTTTCAGTACAAAAATAGTGGTAACTGATACCATTTCTAGAAACGCCGAGAGTTGATGGATAGGCAACTGCCAATAGAAGTTGGCTCTGTTAGTCAACAAACACTGTTGTAAGAAATCAGTTAAGGGAAAAGACAAAATGATTGTAACCGTACATGTCACACTCACCACGGGGCCACAAGTAAGGCAGAGAAGTAGGAGGATCAAGCTAAAAAAATAAAAATAAAAAAGGTCACAATTGCCAAGATTGCACCTGAGATCGTTGTGAATTACACAGTCATGAATAATCAAATACGTAATAAATCAAAAGCTACTTTTGAATGTCTCTTTCGTGATACAAGCAAAATGATTGTAGTTAGTTTAGGGATGTTTTGGTATCTTGTTATTTAAGGTAAAACAATGTCGAAGTGCATTCTTGCTCTGGTGTCTACTGTTGTACCACCATAGCTAAAATATACTGAGCATGGCAAAATGGCACCACCCTAAACCGGCGCCGAGGCAACTGTGGTACACCATCGGCTATTCATGACAAGGTGAACGGTAGCTGCGGAGACATGTACAGGCGAACAAACGAGCAACTGTGGAACAACTGACTGCCTAGATGAACCAAGGGACTACCAACAGTGTCTCCTCAGTGAAAGTTGCTGCGTGCGGGTCTCTGCAGCAGGCGCCTGGTTCATGCACCCATGCTGACTGCTGTTATTCAATGACGAAGGTTGGAATTTGTACGCCAGTAACGCAATCGGACGTCCACTAAGTGTCGACTGGTGCCGTGTTCAGATGAATCACATTTTATGCTCCATTGGACAGATGGCTTGTACAGCGTGGAAGCAAACACCTTGCAACCGTTACGGTTTGGGAAATGTTTTCGTGACATTCCCTGTATGATCTCGCCATTTTGGAAGGCTCAATGGATCAACACAAGTAAGCATCTATCCTTGGAGATCACGTCTAAACCTACACGCAGTTCGTTGTTCCTCGTCCCAATGGCCTCTACCAGCACCACAGTCCAATGTGTCACACAGTTCGCAGTGCATGTGCGTCGTTTGAAGGGCATGAGAATGAGTTTACCATGCTCTTCTGACCACAAATTTCCTAGGTTTAAGCCCAGAGGAGAATCTGTGGGGTCACTTTTATCGGGTATTTGGGCACGGATCCTCAAGAGAAAAACTTAACGCAGCCGGCCACTACACTGGAGTCGGCATGGCACCTTTCAGATCCTTACTCATCTTCACCCTGAACGTATTCCTGCGGTTCGCGCTGCAAAAAATGGTTATTCAGACTTTTGACAGTTGGTCGCATGAATGTGACTGCACAGTTTATAACTGTGAATACGCTTTGGAATGATATTAGGGCACGTTACCATTATATCTCTGCTGTCATAATAATTTTTTTTAATTTTTACGATTATTATTATTGTTATGCACTTCCCTTCGATGTGCATCTCCTCAACTCTAACGCTGAGGTGGAACTGGAAGCTGAGCCGACGGGGGCGGTGATGTGTTGCACATGGACTTCACAACGACAAAAATTTACATTAACTTCATAGATACTGTAAGTACAACTCACGAATTACCGCTTCAATTTCACCACCTTTTCCAAGATGACATTGGTTTCTTTTCCTGTGGTCGTTGGTTTCTGGATTATTTGCAATTTATTCATTGAAGTAGTCAACGTCTGTATTATTTACGGTTAACTTCTTTAAGAGTGTAGAGAAATACACCTCTACAGATATCTGTTGTAGTATAGTATCTCATACTGCCCTTACACTTATTTTGTGTCATTTATTTTGCACTAAAAGCAGCTATTTAACCCACGCAATTTCCATTCCTCAATTGTTCGCCACTTTCTTCATAGTGCGTACCACATAAAAAAATGTATTAAAAGAGGTGGTACTTTTTGATTTCAGCTACATTTATTTTATTGGTACTCTAGCTTAGCGCCCGCTGTTTCACTCGCACAGAGTGGATAGCCTGCAGAGCTGTTTTTTGTTTTTGTTTTTACACTGAAGAGCCAAAGAAACTGGTACACCCGCCTAATATCGTGTACGATCCCCAGGAGCAAGAAGAAGTGCCGCAACACGACATGGCATGGACTCGACTGATGTCTGAAGTGGTGCGGGACAGAATTGACACCATGAATCCTGCAGGGTTGTCCATGAAACCGTAAGAGCACGATAGCTTGGAGATCGCTTTTGAACAACACGTTGTAAGGCATCCCAGATACCCTCAAAATGTTCATGTCAGGGGAGGTCGGTGGCCAACGGAAGTGTTTAAACTCGGTAGAGTGTTCCTGGAACCACTCTGTAGCGATTCTGGACGTGTGGGGTGTCGCATTGTCCTGCTGGGATTTCTTGAGTCCATCGGAATGCACAGTGGACATGAAGGGGTACAGTGATCAGACAGGATGCTTATATACAGTCTTAGACAAAAAAAACTGACCCCCGGCCGGCCGCCACAGAGACTAAGTCCGAGTCGTTCACTCACTTAAGGTGGCCAATAAAACTGACCGCCTCTGACAAGTCTAAGTCGAGCCATCTGCACAATCTGGCGACACTGTAAGATGCCGAAGTGTTAGGAGGAAGCGTTGTCTACTTCCAAGATGGTATGGTTGGAGTGAGCCTGTGGTCTTGCGGTAATCATCGTCGTGCATTCTAAACTTATAGTCGCGTGTTCGCGTCCAGCTGACTTTCATTTTTCTTTGTGTCTCTTTCTTTTCTTCTTTTTTTTTTTTAACCACATTTCGGTCTAAACTCATGAGTCTGATTGAACACCGAAGACAATTCGCTTAACATTCTACCCACCCGCAATAACAAGTATTCCAGAAACAATTCCGCAGGACAGCTCGTGGCTGCGTCGCGATCATAACAGCTTACGCTTGGGCGTTTCCTCGCGCTGCAGCGGCTACCGGCCACCGGCCAGACGCCACCCGCCGCCTGAAATTCAGCGCCGCCCATGTGAAAACGGCGCAACGCTGTCAGTGTATGTATCAATGCCACTTTCGAATTTGAAGTTCTAGTTAGTACCTTGCAGTTAAGCATTGGATTTTGCATACCTGAAAATCATGAACTACGGTTAAGCATTGTAAAATTGAGTGGAAAAAGGTGTAACATCTGCAACACAATATTTACTTTGGTATAACAGAGGGGTGAATGTAGAGGAGGCAACTAGAAAGATTTGAACTGTGTTTGGAGCGAGTGCTTTTGGGAAAAATACGCCAGAAAAAGATATTCTTGTTTCAACGAAGATCGTTCTGGCATGAATGATTTTCCACATTAAGGAAGTCTCGAATACTGATATATGTGACAGATTACCATTTTACCATCATGCGACATTTGCATTCAACAGACAAAGTTCAGAAGTCTGGTGTAGGAGTACTGCATGCTCTAATTCGAAACAACAAAAATCAACGGATTGACTATTACTGAACGTCATCAGGTCGCTCATTGGGCATTCCTTTGCAGTACTGTTACTGGTGACGTGTTATGATGCCGTTATCGTTAACTTCCTAAGAAGAAATAAAGGCTAAGCCCCACCAAAAGACGTAGACTAGAGCAAAGAGTAGTGTGAACATAATGTTTTACATTTGATAGCTCCAAAAGTGTGTTTTGGACTACAAATTCTGCCCCAAGGGGTGTGTGCAACACAGCTGGAATTTGTTGTCAACAATTGAGACACCTTTCGGTCGCAGTGTAAGAAAGTCGAGCAACAAAACTACATCACCTTTGCTACTGCATGATAACTCACTCTGTTGATTTGAGAAACAAAACTATCCAGGAGATTGATAGGAAAGTCGACTCTCAGACACTTGTATTGTTAGGGAAGTCCTCTCTCAAGCACTTGTCCCTCTCGTCATGTATTCGTAAAATATTACCTTTCCCGCTCTTGATCGATCAACCGTCTAGGCAATTCATTTCTAGACGAAAATACTCTTAAAACTACTATGGTTTAACGACCTCGTTAAAACAAGTAGGTTTCTGCGGGCCTAGAATTTGTAAACAACTGTAGAACTGTCAGATTGTTTTAGATATCGTGAAAGAAAATTCAGCTGCTGATTAATTTCTCTTTGATGAATACTGTTGCGTTTAGAAAAGTAATGGAAAATGCAAATAAAATATTCATTTTACTAATACAAATTAAATTCAGCTTACTACAGAAACATCACGACAGCAGTCTACCTTAATAAAGCATTAAGTTCAAAAATGGTTCAAAGGGCTCTGAGCACTATGGGACTTAACTTCTGAGGTCATCAGTCCCCTAGAACTTAGAACTAGTTAAACCTAACTAACCTAAAGACATCACACACGTCCATGCCCGAGGCAGGATTCGAACCTGCAAACGTAGAGGTCGCGCGGTTCCAGACTGTAGCGATGCATTAAGTGTCTGTAAGACGATTGATCCTATTTTAACACGAATTAGTAGGATATTACCGACTTTTGATTTCGAAAAGATCTGTATTTACTTCATTTCCTGTATCGCAAGTCTTATGAAAATGTGGCATTTCATAGATAAAATTATGTATTAACAACAACATAAAATACGTCGGCAGAAAACAAAAGTGGCATTATGAAATTGGCAGTACCGTAAGGTTTCGCTCTGACACTAAGGGTTACTGTAAGTAGCAGGACGAATTTTGCTCGAGCGTTATCTTACGATTCCCTTATTGAGTTTGTATCTGCCTGCTTGTAGCTCTACTACAAAAGAATTAAAAATCTGGCTTTCAGCGAGTCTAGAAAGGCGAACGACAGCAGCTTGCACCTGGTAGCCAAGCATGTTACCTGAGAAATGGTATTTTCCTAAAGTGGGAAGACAGTCTTTTGTGGTTGAATTGTTGGCAAATATCAGTCAGACGTGTGCCGTTGGTCTAAGCGTTTCGGTGTGTTGAATTTTTACCAATGATTTTTCTACAGGTTTTCTCTGTCCCAAATAGAGAGTTGAAGTCTCCCATTAGTATTTTCACGTCATCTTGGTGAATTTTGCTTTTCTCTGCCTCGTGATGACTGGGTGTTGTGTGATGTCCTGATGTCCTTAGGTTAGTTAGGTTTAAGTAGTTCTAAGTTCTAGGGCACTGATGACCATAGATGTTAAGTCCCATAGTGCTCAGAGACATTTGAATTTTGCTCATAGTATTTTCGAGAGTGTTCCAGAATTTTTCGACATTTTTGGTGTTTTTCTTATTTTCGATGTTGGTGGGGACATGTGCATTGATGAGTGTATATTTTTTACTGGGGCTCTGAATGAGCATAGTCCTAATTCGATTGTTGATGGCTGTGAGTTCTTTGACAGAGTTGATGATAGATCTGTGTTCGAGAAAAGCAATGCCGAAGACTGGTACGCCTTTCGCTACCTTTTGTTGTATTTTGCTCTTTATAAAGGCACATTTGCATGCCGTGCGTGAGTTTCCTCGGAAACGCGAAATCTTAATTAAATAATTAATCTCTGACAAGTAAATAAAGCCTATGGCACAGAACTGCAGCGCTATGTCGCTGATAAAACAAAATACAATTAGGACACTCTTATGTTTGATTAAGAAGGGAGAGGTCTGGCAGAACAACTGGTGCGGGAAGCACGTATATTTTATTAACCGGCACACCGCCATATTTGATGTTATATAAGAACACTGCGAGTTGCAATCTTACTAGGCACTCGATTCTGTAAAGAATTTATATTTATCAAAGTAAGTAGAATTATTTAACTGTAGGCTTATTCGTTGAATATATCTGATTTAACTAACTGTGTAAATTTTTTTATGTTTAGTAGACAGTCACCTCTGTACGACGTATTGACATGGCTGGCAAATTATTCTAATATTGAGATTTAGATTTTGAGTCCGCACCTACCGCAGCAGTCTCTGGAAACGATTTAAATACGAAGTCCGATTATTTGAATCACATTTCACGGTCAACTACGAATAACATTACATTTACGAAAAAGTCATTGTCAAGCGTCTGTTACCAAATAATTAAACGTCCACGTACCAGATAAGCAAATATTAATTACAACCAATCACTATCATACATATACAATAATTAATATTTTATTTATTTTATTTATTTTATATCTTGAAGATGAAATGGTTTCCGTAATGCAAGGTTTCATTGTCAGTTAGTTGTGGTTCTTGAAGAGCAATTATGACAATTTTTTTGTCGGTCGATTTATTATGTGAGATTATTTAGTTTTCGTATTTGGATCAATGTATCGATGTTTAGTTCTAAAAATGAAAGTTCTTATGTGTGTGAAATCTTATAGGACTTAACTGCGAAGGTCATCAGTCCCTAAGCTTACACACTACTTAACCTAAATTATCCTATGGACAAACACACACACACACACATGCCCGAGGAAGGACTCGAACCTCCACCGGGACCAGCCGAACAGTCCATGACTGCTGCGCCTGAGACCGCTCGGCTAATCCCGCGCGGCGCGTAGTTTTCAAATGCATGTTTTCTGCTTGTAGGGAAATTTACAGGAGATCTTCAATATTCTCTGCCGTGCTAACCTGGACTCCCCAGAATCCGAAATTCCAACTGCCGCTTGTCGACAGCCGGGTTGTGCACCACCTGGGGTATAGTTGACTTTGCTTGCACAGTTCATGTTTGCTTGTGTTTCATTGGTTTGGCCTGGGTGATTCCAGGCCCGGACAGGACCAGAGGGTGTTGAAGCCTTTGGAAGCAAATATTTTCAGCCGAGCTCATTGAGCTAACAGACGGTGACCAGAGTAGCGGTGATTTTCACTCAGGCGTGTCTGGATTTTGAGTTCAACAGATTGAGTAGCCGTTCAGGATTGTGTTAGTATTTGGTTCACCCCAAGTATTTGATTTCCTCGGTACCACCCATATGGGGGAGGGTTTCCCCTATCGGCCCCATGGGATTTTTATTATTATTATTATTGTCATTGTGTCATCAGCAAATCGGATATGGTGCATCTTCCCACCACTGAAATAGATGTGCATTGTTCGATTCAGTATTTCCGTCACATAAATATGGGTTATAATTACGTGACATTGCTGCTGGTAGACATATTTCTCACTTTTTCTTAGGCTGTTCCTACCTGTTACTCCATCATAGGAATTTATGTGCGCAGCATTGTTGCAATGCAGACGTTCAAATTATCCGATTTCTGTAATTTCATTTCGATACCAGATCGTTCTAACCGGATGCAGACAGTCAGGTATAATGTGGATATCCGAATACGACTCTCATCATTTGATAGAATGGGTAAACCACATTCTTAATCGGACGGTTGAATCTAGATCACTTATTTATGACAGGGCCTGAATTCTTAAACACAGTGGAAAATAATAATACAATGTGCTTATTACTAATATGTTATTTAAATATGAATATATGAACGAACGAGATAACAGTTTATTTACAGGAGCAGAGCACCATCCATCATAGCAAAGCAGTGCGAGATTGGTTTCAGGGCCAAGAGAGGATACAGCTGTTGTCGTTTGTTCCACGATCACCGAACATCAACCAGATAGAGAATATGTGGGCAGAGGTAACAAGGTCATTGCCATGTGGACCTACAAATGCAAGCGACCTTTGGACGAATATAGAAAACGTATGGTGGGAAGTAAACCATCACGCTACACTGTCGACGTCTTGATGAAATCAATGCCCCTACGCCTTCGAGAAATCTTACGTAATGATCGTGGGTGGGTTGGTTACTAAAAGTATACTCGTCCACAAAACCCATGTGGACAATTATCTGATACTCGGTCAAGCTTTACTTTGTCGCAGTTCTTTACATACAAGTCCATTTCCTTACAATTCTTGCAATGCAAGATAATTGAAAAAATCTCACACACTCGACGCCAACTGAGGAATTGACTGGTGCATGTGTTGTTCAACACACAGTAGTTGTCACCCCTCACTGGAATCAATGACTGTTTGTGTGTATGTGTGTGTGTGTGTGTGTGTGTGTGTGTGTGTGTGTGTGTGTGTGTGTGTGTGTGTGTGTGAGTTTTCGTGTTCACGCACAATCTGAATCAATACTATTAACATTAGAGAGACAACCAACAATAAATATTGCATCAAATATGACTGTAAAGTATTTTAATGCGATGGGAAGTGACAAACTGAATGTTTATCCTACCCACGACCTGCATATTACGTTAAGTAAGATGTATTAACTCCACAGTATCGTTAGCAGAGACAGTGCGCTCGTGTTTCGAGGCTCGCGACAAGTGCAGCGATTAGCAGTGCCCAATGCCGCCGCGATTTGTTTATGTTGGCTGAGCGTGGACACTGCAGCAGACGCTTCGCCATAAACAGAAAGAAATCACCTTGGCTCTGATTGCAGTGAGCGGATATCACTGCCTGCGTGTTCTTATAGTAACCAACGTGAGACTCTACTCACAGGTGCCATGGAGCAATTGCAACGGGTATCATGTCATTAGTCATCAGAATATTAACCAGTGATGAAATGTCCATTCTATTTGAATCCCAAGAAAATAGGAACCTTCTCACAAAGGAATGTGAGGTGTTATCAAAATTTATCCAACATACAAAAATTAACTGCAGGGCGTTCATGTATGCAGTAGTAGCACACAGGGAAATATTATGTCTTGGAAGCATATATTTCATTTCCTCTTCTCATATTAACGCCCTTGTTTTAGTATGAAGTGAGAAAATAAACACGAAAAACTAAAGTTGCTGAGAAGCATATCAGTCATTTCCTCTTCTCATATCATAACTTTTATTTTAGTATGAAGTAAAAAAATAAACAGTTTAAGGTTGTGAAGCATAATATGTCACCAGATTCTTATCGTAGGCACTATCGGAAACGCAAAAACGAGGGAGCTGTCCATTCTTTTGTCCAACAGTCTGTCTCCTTTCATGCATTACTCCCGCTAGGAGATTCTTATTTAAGGACTTGTGGGCATCAAGTTCTTCAGCAGAACAAGCCTTATGTTATTGTGCTAATTACGGTGTGGAAAAAATGCAACAAAGACGATTTCCCCTAAAGCAGTGGGGATATTTGCAAATGTCTGTATTCAGCAGTGACTGCCAGCTACCACAACACTTCACAGAATCCATGCAGCAGGCAACACAACTGTGCGTGCACTTCAGACTTCATTCAGTAAGACGTCAGGAGATGGATGGAAACGTCAAATTAACGTCGCTTTCCGAGTCGTATTCAATCCAGAATGAGGTGTTTTTAAGGTAGTTGAGCGTTCTAGCAATTACACTTTTGTAATTCACGTATGAGTATTCCGATAGCCAAAAGAACCCGTTAGTGTGAAACTATCGGGAACTGCATTAATATCAAACTGCAAGAACTTGAGACAATACGTGGACTCTTCTCTTCGCTGGGTGACTTATTACTGTTATTTAGGATTCTCTCCGTCCTAGACGTAATGCAAATGGAACTTCAGAGGCGCATTCCTCTATTCTTGACAAACATCAGCAACTTGTAATCACTGCGAGTTACAACTGTGTGATGATATGGCTCAGGTTGTCCGTAGTTGTGGTGGTGTTATGCTGTCAAAC
Organism: Schistocerca serialis cubense; assembly: GCF_023864345.2. Taxonomy (NCBI): domain Eukaryota; kingdom Metazoa; phylum Arthropoda; class Insecta; order Orthoptera; family Acrididae; genus Schistocerca; species Schistocerca serialis. Next base: position 466,326,415 of record NC_064641.1, on the reverse strand, counting down.
TGCTTACAGTAACGTTAATGGTGGCCCACATAATTTCGCGCTGACTACCTACTTAAGTAAAGATAGTGTTGTGGCGTCGTCGCTTCTCTTTATTTGGCCTCAGCTTGAGTAATCAGATTTAACGAACATAGTACTCCATTCGCGGGCTGCTAATGATACAGTATGACTACAGAGTTCATCGTGCGGCTATTACATTAATTCTGTAATGAATTGCTTAACAAATATTACCCTCAGCTATGCAGCTGGAATGACTCATTACACAGGTACTCTATGTTTCACTTGGTTAAGGGATCAGTTCGCTGCAATCCTGCTTCTACTGTTCGTAAATACTTGTATACTTCATAAATGGTTCAAATGGCTCTGAGCACTATGGGACTTAACTTCTGAGGGCATCAGTACACTATAACTTAGAACTACTTAAACCTAGCTAACCTAATGACATCAGACACAACCATGCCCGAGACAGGATTCGAACCTCCGACCGTAGCGGTCGCGCGGTTCCAGTCTTTAGCGCCTAGAACCGCTCGGCCACCCACCCCGGCCGGTATACTTGTATACTGACCATTCGTTATTTGACTAAATGTGAACTACAATCTGATTCGCATATATATATGACATGAGTTAGCGCCGCCACAAAGCAATGACTAAGGGTTGGATGCCGTTGAAGTCCCGTTACACTGATGGCAAGACAAACGTTCGCAAATCACCTCTATCGCCTCAAAAAACAATTGCATCTTAAATATCGAAGGACCGACGTCCACACTGTCACAGCGCGTTGAAATACAGCTAAGACGGCAGATGAATATTTGTGACCGACTGGGCATCGAACCTGGACCTCCTGCTTACTAGACAGACATGCTGATCACTGCACTATTATTTTTTTAAAAAGTTTGAGAAGATTTCAGCACGAGGTAGGCGGAGGCAAAGAGGGCAGGGGTCGTAGATCCGAGGCCTGGTGTCAATGCCTCCCCCATACCTGTCAGTGAGCAGCTGCATTAATCCCATGTATTCCATGTTTGCACCCGTATATACCTTTAAATTGTGGAACAAAATTGAAGTAGTAATTAAGGTAAAATAAATTACAGATTGCCCCCTCCAGTGACGTGCGTTCCTTGTGGAACATAACTTATAACAGTGAAAAGAGTGATGGAAAAACACATAACAAATATTCATTCAGAAATATAGTCACAATTTAAGTTATTTGCGCTGGATGGATATGAGGTCTGGAAGGAAGCCATATACTTTTCAACAAATGAAAATAATTTCGGAGCCGGAGGAGTTTTGCCAAATTAAAACAGTTCTGATTTTAGAACCAACGTAAAAGAATATTCCAGGAATGAAAACAAGTGAAAGAATAGGATTCTGTTTCTAATAAAAACGAACTGTCCACCTCTTCGTAGCCCACATAAATCAATAGATAAAAAAATTTGAAACCATTCCTTATATTTGTTATTTTTCTTCAGCGTAAAATGTTCTTCTGCAGTAAAAAATATGTAGTCTTCTAAGTTCTAAGTTCAGTTTGTTTCGATGTAAAACACAAACTGTCCCAGAAACCACGAGTAACTGTTATTCTTTGCGGTCGGGTAACATTTCCAGTCGGGTTGTAAAGCTTCAGTTATCGCTATATGAGTTTCTTAGGTTCTGTTGATAGTGCTAATTTCTTCCTAGTCCGGTTCCAAATTCTGATTCTATTTTCACATAAGAAGATGTGCGCTACAGTTTCTACAAGGCGACATTTGTCGCAGTATGGAGATGGTGATCATTTGATTTTCCATAATCGTTCCGCTGAGGGTATGGTTTCGTTTACAACGTCGCACCATACGGCACTGACTCTAGTTGAGAGAATTTTATTGTTTATTTTTTTCCAGACGTTCCTCCATTTTTTTGTGGGTTAATTTACCGGAATTGGTTTGTGAAGACGATTTCTGGTAATATAATCATGGACGGTTCTAGTGTTGGTTTGTGCTGGTGGAAGTCTTATACAGCTCCAGTCGCCATAGTACTTTCGGACGTAATCTAGACTGGCATACTACATTAACAGGAGCGTTCCTATCCCCAGGATCTAACGAGAGGAACAGAAGTTTCGTGATGCCTGTCTTAGTGGCATGTATTAGTTTAAAAGCACGTCTTTAATTCCAAGTCCTCCGTTTTGCCTCTGCAAATATATTTTGTTTGCACACATACCAAGAGGCTACAGCTAATATTTTATGTGCAGTGATCTGCAGTATCGATAAGACTGCTGCAATATGATATATTTTGCTAAGTATGTATGTACTTATAAAGTGAACTTTCTGTAGTCGGTCTAACAATTGCATGTCGTGGTCCTTCAACAAGGTTCCGATGACATTAAGTTTCCGCTCCCAATTGTTCGTGGCCATGCGCTTGGGATTCGCCCTTAACCTCAAGCCGAGTTGGAGTCTTTTTTCAGTTACATCTAACCAGTGCGCACCTGTTGCACTATTGTAAGAACCGAGATGCAGGTTCATTTGGCTACAAGAATGCGTAAGTTCCTCCAGCATGACGGGTCTCCTGCACATTCTAGTCGTCAGGTCACACATTATCCGGACCTAACATTTCCCGGAAGGTGGATCTATAGATATGGGCACTTTTCTTGGCCTTCAAGGTCCTCGGACCTTATCTCTTTGGATTTTTGCCTGCGGGGATGGTTAAAGGCGAAGTCTACAAATAAAAAGTAAACCCAAGAGCCGATTTGATCGTTTGGGTTATGAATAGTGCAGCCCTCATAAAAGAACACAAAGACGACCTCAGTAGAGCTACACGTGCTGTTATCAAGAGAAGTCAAATGTTCATTGAAGTTGGTTGGTGAATTTTTGAAAATCAACTTTGAATGTCCTCATTTGCCTTTGCTTTGACTTTGTTAGCGTTACGTACTAACAGCTGTATCTCTGTACTCAATAAAAAGTGGACGCATTTATATGGAATTTTTTACGTTTGTACTACTACCTGCTAAAATATCTACTATTCCTCCTGAAACACCCTGTATATGGATATATGTGTGGTGTCTGTTCTTTCGGAAATGTCCGAAAGAAAATGCTTCATGGCATTCTGCAACGACCTTCGATATAGTTGCAGGGGCTGATAGAGGTTTCAGAGCTGCTTGGCTGTCTGAATAAAAGTAGAATCTACGATTTTTATAGGGTCTACTCTAATTTTCCTCCGTGGACATGCTGACAGAAAAAAAACGTGTAATACTGTGGCCATCATCCCTAACGAGATTCTAGGCAGCACACCAGACCTGGTACTTTCATCTGTTTTCGACCTGTCAGTAAACCACTATATTATGTCTCCTGCACGGTGTTGTGGTTCGTTTTTCCACCGCTCCCAGCTTCCAACTGTTACGTGGCAAAGTTTATTGAAACAGCTAGAAGTTATTGTGTAGTTAGTCGGCATTTCCCCAGCCATCGCCTTACTCATTTGGGATTCCGTATATTTTAACTATATCCAGTTATTTCCAATTTTTAGCCTTTATGTCCCTGCCGCTGCCTCCATTTTAAGCCACAGGTGTAAGGCGGGCATGTCTAGCATAATATCCATTCCAAGAGCGGATGTCCTGCTAATTCCATATGTTTGTGAAAGCAGGCCAGTCTCTGCACTTTGCCAGACTCCCTAGCAGCCACCTTCTGTTCGACTTTGTTGATATTATAGGCCAATAAATTATCATTGGTCTTTTTGCAGGGATGTATATCCAGTACGTACTGGGTTTAGACCCCAGTTTACCCTACAGCAGCTTCTAGTGCATGTAAGATTATCTTTCACAGTGGAAAACATTCTTTATGTGAGGTGTTCATAATAGTTTTCCATCCAGGGCTACCTCTAGATACACTACAACCCTCTCTAAAGTTTCATTGAGAAACATAATTTTTCAGTATGTGTGCTGGACATGCTTCCCCATAAATAATACTACACCAATTTTCGTGGGGCTCGTCTTTAAATACTTTTTCACAATGTTCAGTGCACATAGGTTTAACAGTACTAGCAAATTTTCTGTCTTACTGTGAATAGATCGTCTACTTGTTCTTTTCAAGAGTAGTCTCCCGCATTCAGCTCATCTATGAGTTCATTCACCACTAGGTTCTTCATCTCTAACCATTTACTCGAAGGTCGTATAACTCGACATGCAGGAAGATACAGAGAGCATCCAGAAAGGGTAGTGATTTTTTCCACCTTCCCAACAAGTTGGTGAAGTGTTACTTCACATGATTTTCTTCGCAAGTATTATGAAAATGTTGCAGTTCATAGATAAAATTATGTATTCACAGCAACAAAAAATATGTCGGCAGAAACAAAAACGTGGCATTATGAATTTAGCAGTACCTCAAGGTTTTCGCTTTGACACTAAGGGTTACTCAAAGAAACAAGACGAATTTTGCTAGAGCGTTGTCTTACGATTCCCTCATTGAATTTGTAACTGCCTGCTTGTAGCTCTGCTACAAAACAATTAAAAATCTAGCTTCCGGTGAGGCTCGAAAGGCGAACAGAGGCAGCATGCACCTGAGAGGCAAGCACGTTACCCAGGAACTAGCGAATAGGCGCGGTGTCTTACACTTACTTATTGACCCAATGAGCGCTATGACAGATTAACCGCAACATAAGAGGCGACTGTAGTTGTATTTCCCATGTGGAACGACTTTCGTGGACTCAAAAGAATTAACTGATATCCTTATGTCACATCTCAAGCGAAAAACACTCAGTATTAAATTGAAATGACACGATAATATCAAGTGAATTTAGCAGGATTGTTCTGTGCCATCAAGGAAGTAACTCGTCGGTCACAGAGTTGCCAAACATATTCTGCGCTGTTGCCAAGTTTCAGTTATACCGCCAGGAAGGATATACCAGCTGATGTGTTCTGTGAGTGACCTCGGAAGTGACTATAGCTTCGTTTCAAAGTTGCGGGTGGCAAGGGCCGCAAGATCCTCATTGTATGTCAGTGAGTCTTACTCGCATTTCTGTAACTAGGTTTAGGGGCTAGAGTGCAATTACTTGTAATACATCGATGCACTGAATGCAAACTAAATGTCACAAATTAATAACTGCGGCAGTGATTTGTGTTTTACTGACTTGATCACACCGAAAGCTTGAAAGAGTGTTCACCAGACGCGATTCACAGTGTTGGAGCTTCTCCAGTGGTTGAGTTAGCAATGTATATTTGCTGTACAATATTGTTATTGAGATCACTGTCATTGGCACATCCACCAGAAGACAGGCATGGCCTGGCTTATTGTTGTCAGCTTTTCTGACGGATATTCTGCCTTTGTTCGAAACGTGAAGACTTAGAGTGAATTCGAATATTCCATACGGCAAAAATTTGATGTTTCTATTCTTCCAGCTCTAACATTCAAATAACAGTTACAATAAGCGGCAGAAAAGCGTCTGTGAATCAACAGTTAATAATGCAATCATAATTAGTGGAATCTGACAAATTCCATCTGTCATCTGATAATTGTGAAAAACTACATTTTTCATGTTCACGGCACCACAGTATGGTTCAAATGGCTCTGAGCACTATGGGACTTAACTACTGTGGTCATCAGTCCCCTAGAACTTAGAACTACTTAAACCTAACTAACCTAAGGACATCACACACATCCATGCCAGAGACAGGATTCGAACCTGCGACCGTAGCAGTCGCGCGGTTCCGGACTGCGCGCCTAGAACCGCTAGACCACCGCGGCCGGCACCACAGTATGAACTCAAGGGTTTCATAGGATACCAATACTTAATTTCGTTGTGATCGTTTTCAATGACAGTATGGGAGGAGCAAAACCATCTGACTTGAAACATACTTCTCCAGCGGGATTTGAATCTTTTGGCTACAGTTGCAGTAGCATGTCCAGTGAGGTATCAAGAACGTGAGCAATCACTCATTGCTATAGTACAGGCTAGGGCAGAGAGAAGCAGCTCTCCAACAAAGTAAACGACGAGAGACACTGTCGCTGTCACTTATTAAACAGGAATTGTTCAGAAAATTACAACTATATCTAGTGAAATGAGTTGCCAAACATTTTCCGAATAGCACTTAAGATAAAAATGTGTATGTGTGTGTGTGTGTGTGTGTGTGTGTGTGTGTGTGTGGTCCGAAAGAACAGACACTACGAATCGAAATAGACAGCCTTGTTTATCAATTAAAGATTGAAGGATAGATGTCCAGGATTAAGACAGAACAACGGCGGCAGATGAAAATTTGTGCCTGATCAGGTTCGAACCCGGATTCGTAGTGTCTTTCCTTTCGGACATTCCCGAAAGAGCCGCGCATGTTGTATGCGGCAAAGATGGGAATTTGCGTCTGACGAGGAGCGTGTGTAGATAGGTGCTGAAAAGAGGTTGGCTGCTGCGTCCCGACAGTGCCTATCGTCGGAGGTTCGAGTCCTCCCTCCGGCATGGGTGTGTGTGTTGTCCATAGCGTAAGTTAGTTTAAGTTAGGTTAAGTAGTGTGTAAGCTTAGGGATCGATGACCTAAGCAGCTTGGTCACAAAGTTCTTACAACGAATTTACAAAATTTTAAATCCAAAATACTGCATCTCGGTTCTTACGACAGTGCAATAGGTGCGCACTGGTTAGCTGTAACTGAAGAGAGACTCCAACTCGGAATGTGGTTAAGAGCATAATAACTTAAATTGTGAATATATTTCTGAATGAATGTTTGTTATGTATTTTTCCGTCACCCTTTTCACTGTTATAAGTTATGTTCTACAAGCAACGCACGCCATTGGAGGCGGCAATCTGTAATTTATTTTACCTTAATTACTACTTCAATTTTTTCCACAATTTAAAGGTATATATGGGTGCAAACATGGAATACATGGGAATAATGCAGCTGCTCACTGACAGGTATGGGGGAGGCATTGACACCAGGCCTCGGATCTTCGACCCCTGCCCTCTTTGCCTCCGCCTACCTGGTGCTGAAAGTCTTCTCAAACTTTAAAAAAAAAATAATTGTGCAGTGATCAGCATGTCTGTCTAGTAAGCAGGAGGTCCAGGTTCGATGCCCAGTCGGTCACAAATATTCATCTGCCGTCTTAGCTGTATTTCAACGCGCTGTGACAGTGTGGAGGTCGGTCCTTCGACATTTAAGATGCAATTGTTTTCTGAGGCAATAGAGGTGATTTGCGAACGTTTGTCTTGCCATCAGTGTAACGGGACTTCAACGGCATCCAACCCTTAGTCATTGCTTTGTGGCGGCGCTAACTCATGTCATATATATGCGAATCAGATTGTAGTTCACATTTAGTCAAATAACGAATAGTCAGTATACAAGTATACCGGCCGGGGTTGGTGGCCGAGCGGTTCTAGGCGCTACAGACTGGAACTGAGCGACCGCTACGGTCGGAGGTTCGAATCCTGTCTCGGGCATGGTTGTGTCTGATGTCATTAGGTTAGCTAGGTTTAAGTAGTTCTAAGTTATAGTGTACTGATGCCCTCAGAAGTTAAGTCCCATAGTGCTCAGAGCCATTTGAACCATTTATGAAGTATACAAGTATTTACGAACAGTAGAAGCAGGATTGCAGCGAACTGATCCCTTAACCAAGTGAAACATAGAGTACCTGTGTAATGAGTCATTCCAGCTGCATAGCTGAGGGTAATATTTGTTAAGCAATTCATTACAGAATTAATGTAATAGCCGCACGATGAACTCTGTAGTCATACTGTATCATTAGCAGCCCGCGAATGGAGTACTATGTTCGTTAAATCTGATTACTCAAGCTGAGGCCAAATAAAGAGAAGCGACGACGCCACAACACTATCTTTACTTAAGTAGGTAGTCAGCGCGAAATTATGTGGGCCACCATTAACGTTACTGTAAGCAGTTTGACAGCATAACACCACCACAACTACGGACAACCTGAGCCATATCATCACACAGTTGTAACTCGCAGTGATTACAAGTTGCTGATGTTTGTCAAGAATAGAGGAATGCGCCTCTGAAGTTCCATTTGCATTACGTCTAGGACGGAGAGAATCCTAAATAACAGTAATAAGTCACCCAGCGAAGAGAAGAGTCCACGTATTGTCTCAAGTTCTTGCAGTTTGATATTAATGCAGTTCCCGATAGTTTCACACTAACGGGTTCTTTTGGCTATCGGAATACTCATACGTGAATTACAAAAGTGTAATTGCTAGAACGCTCAACTACCTTAAAAACACCTCATTCTGGATTGAATACGACTCGGAAAGCGACGTTAATTTGACGTTTCCATCCATCTCCTGACGTCTTACTGAATGAAGTCTGAAGTGCACGCACAGTTGTGTTGCCTGCTGCATGGATTCTGTGAAGTGTTGTGGTAGCTGGCAGTCACTGCTGAATACAGACATTTGCAAATATCCCCACTGCTTTAGGGGAAATCGTCTTTGTTGCATTTTTTCCACACCGTAATTAGCACAATAACATAAGGCTTGTTCTGCTGAAGAACTTGATGCCCACAAGTCCTTAAATAAGAATCTCCTAGCGGGAGTAATGCATGAAAGGAGACAGACTGTTGGACAAAAGAATGGACAGCTCCCTCGTTTTTGCGTTTCCGATAGTGCCTACGATAAGAATCTGGTGACATATTATGCTTCACAACCTTAAACTGTTTATTTTTTTACTTCATACTAAAATAAAAGTTATGATATGAGAAGAGGAAATGACTGATATGCTTCTCAGCAACTTTAGTTTTTCGTGTTTATTTTCTCACTTCATACTAAAACAAGGGCGTTAATATGAGAAGAGGAAATGAAATATATGCTTCCAAGACATAATATTTCCCTGTGTGCTACTACTGCATACATGAACGCCCTGCAGTTAATTTTTGTATGTTGGATAAATTTTGATAACACCTCACATTCCTTTGTGAGAAGGTTCCTATTTTCTTGGGATTCAAATAGAATGGACATTTCATCACTGGTTAATATTCTGATGACTAATGACATGATACCCGTTGCAATTGCTCCATGGCACCTGTGAGTAGAGTCTCACGTTGGTTACTATAAGAACACGCAGGCAGTGATATCCGCTCACTGCAATCAGAGCCAAGGTGATTTCTTTCTGTTTATGGCGAAGCGTCTGCTGCAGTGTCCACGCTCAGCCAACATAAACAAATCGCGGCGGCATTGGGCACTGCTAATCGCTGCACTTGTCGCGAGCCTCGAAACACGAGCGCACTGTCTCTGCTAACGATACTGTGGAGTTAATACATCTTACTTAACGTAATATGCAGGTCGTGGGTAGGATAAACATTCAGTTTGTCACTTCCCATCGCATTAAAATACTTTACAGTCATATTTGATGCAATATTTATTGTTGGTTGTCTCTCTAATGTTAATAGTATTGATTCAGATTGTGCGTGAACACGAAAACGCACACACACACACACACACACACACACACACACACACACACACACACATACACACAAACAGTCATTGATTCCAGTGAGGGGTGACAACTACTGTGTGTTGAACAACACATGCACCAGTCAATTCCTCAGTTGGCGTCGAGTGTGTGAGATTTTTTCAATTATCTTGCATTGCAAGAATTGTAAGGAAATGGACTTGTATGTAAAGAACTGCGACAAAGTAAAGCTTGACCGAGTATCAGATAATTGTCCACATGGGTTTTGTGGACGAGTATACTTTTAGTAACCAACCCACCCACGATCATTACGTAAGATTTCTCGAAGGCGTAGGGGCATTGATTTCATCAAAACGTCGACAGTGTAGCGTGATGGTTTACTTCCCACCATACGTTTTCTATATTCGTCCAAAGGTCGCTTGCGTTTGTAGGTCCACATGGCAATGACCTTGTTACCTCTGCCCACATATTCTCTATCTGGTTGATGTTCGGTGATCGTGGAACAAACGACAACAGCTGTATCCTTTCTTGGCCCTGAAACCAATCTCGCACTGCTTTGCTATGATGGATGGGGCTCTGCTCCTGTAAATAATCTGTTATCTCGTTCGTTCATATATTCATATTTAAATAACATATTAGTAATAAGCACATTGTATTATTATTTTCCACAGTGTTTAAGAATTCAGGCCCTGTCATAAATAAGTGATCTTGATTCAACCGTCCGATTAAGAATGTGGTTTACCCATTCTATCAAATGATGAGAGTCGTATTCGGATATCCACATTATGCCTGACTGTCTGCATCCGGTTAGAACGATCTGGTATCGAAATGAAATTACAGAAATCGGATAATTTGAACGTCTGCATTGCAACAATGCTGCGCACATAAATTCCTATGATGGAGTAACAGGTAGGAACAGCCTAAGAAAAAGTGAGAAATATGTCTACCAGCAGCAATGTCACGTAATTATAACCCATATTTATGTGACGGAAATACTGAATCGAACAATGCACATCTATTTCAGTGGTGGGAAGATGCACCATATCGGATTTGCTGATGACATAATGAAAATAATAATAATAATAAAAATCCCATGGGGCCGATAGGGGAAACCCTCCCCCATATGGGTGGTACCGAGGAAATCAAATACTTGGGGTGAACCAAATACTAACACAATCCTGAACGGCTACTCAATCTGTTGAACTCAAAATCCAGACACGCCTGAGTGAAAATCACCGCTACTCTGGTCACCAACTGTTAGCTCAATGAGCTCGGCTGAAAATATTTGCTTCCAAAGGCTTCAACACCCTCTGGTCCTGTCCGGTCCTGGAATCACCCAGGTCAAACCAATGAAACACAAGCAAACATGAACTGTGCAAGCAAAGTCAACTATACCCCAGGCGGTGCACAACCCGGCTGTCGAGAAGCGGCAGTTGGAATTTCGGATTCTGGGGAGTCCAGGTTAGCACGGCAGAGAATATTGAAGATCTCCTGTAAATTTCCCTACAAGCAGAAAACATGCATTTGAAAACTACGCGCCGCGCGGGATTAGCCGAGCGGTCTCAGGCGCAGCAGTCATGGACTGATCGGCTGGTCCCGGTGGAGGTTCGAGTCCTTCCTCGGGCATGTGTGTGTGTGTGTTTGTCCATAGGATAATTTAGGTTAAGTAGTGTGTAAGCTTAGAGACTGATGACCTTCGCAGTTAAGTCCCATAAGATTTCACACACATAAGAACTTTCATTTTTAGAACTAAACATCGATACATTGATCCAAATACGAAAACTGAATAATCTCACATAATAAATCGACCGACAAAAAAATTTTTATCATTACTCTTCAAGAACCACAACTAACTGACAATGAAACCTTGCATTACGGAAACCATTTCATCTTCAAGAGCAAAATACAACAAAAGGTAGCGAAAGGCGTACCAATCTTCGGCATTGCTTTTCTCGAACACAGATCTATCATCAACTCTGTCAAAGAACTCACAGCCATCAACAATCGAATTAGGACTATGCTCATTCAGAGCCCCAGTAAAAAATATACACTCATCAATGCACATGTCCCCACCAACATCGAAAATAAGAAAAACACCAAAAATGTTGAAAAATTCTGGAATACTCTCGAAAATACTATGAGCAAAATTCAAATGTCTCTGAGCACTATGGGACTTAACATCTATGGTCATCAGTGCCCTAGAACTTAGAACTACTTAAACCTAACTAACCTAAGGACATCAGGACATCACACAACACCCAGTCATCACGAGGCAGAGAAAAGCAAAATTCACCAAGATGACGTGAAAATACTAATGGGAGACTTCAACTCTCTATTTGGGACAGAGAAAACCTGTAGAAAAATCATTGGTAAAAATTCAACACACCGAAACGCTTAGACCAACGGCACACGTCTGACTGATATTTGCCAACAATTCAACCACAAAAGAATGTCTTCCCACTTTAGGAAAATACCATTTCTCAGGTAACATGCTTGGCTACCAGGTGCAAGCTGCTGTCGTTCGCCTTTCTAGACTCGCTGAAAGCCAGATTTTTAATTCTTTTGTAGTAGAGCTACAAGCAGGCAGATACAAACTCAATAAGGGAATCGTAAGATAACGCTCGAGCAAAATTCGTCCTGCTACTTACAGTAACCCTTAGTGTCAGAGCGAAAACCTTACGGTACTGCCAATTTCATAATGCCACTTTTGTTTTCTGCCGACGTATTTTATGTTGTTGTTAATACATAATTATATCTATGAAATGCCACATTTTCATAAGACTTGCGAATGATACAGGAAATGAAGTAAATACAGATCTTTTCGAAGTCAAAAGTCGGTAATATCCTACTAATTCGTGTTAAAATAGGATCAATCGTCTTACAGACACTTAATGCATCGTTACAGTCTGGAACCGCGCGACCTCTACGGTTGCAGGTTCGAATCCTGCCTCGGGCATGGACGTGTGTGATGTCTTTAGGTTAGTTAGGTTTAACTAGTTCTAAGTTCTAGGGGACTGATGACCTCAGAAGTTAAGTCCCATAGTGCTCAGAGTCCTTTGAACCATTTTTGAACTTAATGCTTTATTAAGGTAGACTGCTGTCGTGATGTTTCTGTAGTAAGCTGAATTTAATTTGTATTAGTAAAATGAATATTTTATTTGCATTTTCCATTACTTTTCTAAACGCAACAGTATTCATCAAAGAGAAATTAATCAGCAGCTGAATTTTCTTTCACGATATCTAAAACAATCTGACAGTTCTACAGTTGTTTACAAATTCTAGGCCCGCAGAAACCTACTTGTTTTAACGAGGTCGTTAAACCATAGTAGTTTTAAGAGTATTTTCGTCTATAAATGAATTGCCTTGACGGTTGATCGATCAAGAGCGGGAAAGGTAATATTTTACGAATACATGACGGGAGGGACAAGTGCTTGAGAGAGGACTTCCCTAACAATACAAGTGTCTGAGAGTCGACTTTCCTATCAATCTCCTGGATAGTTTTGTTTCTCAAATCAACAGAGTGAGTTATCATGCAGTAGCAAAGGTGATGTAGTTTTGTTGCTCGACTTTCTTACACTGCGACCGAAAGGTGTCTCAATTGTTGACAACAAATTCCAGCTGTGTTGCACACACCCCTTGGGGCAGAATTTGTAGTCCAAAACACACTTTTGGAGCTATCAAATGTAAAACATTATGTTCACACTACTCTTTGCTCTAGTCTACGTCTTTTGGTGGGGCTCAGCCTTTATTTCTTCTTAGGAAGTTAACGATAACGGCATCATAACACGTCACCAGTAACAGTACTGCAAAGGAATGCCCAATGAGCGACCTGATGACGTTCAGTAATAGTCAATCCGTTGATTTTTGTTGTTTCGAATTAGAGCATGCAGTACTCCTACACCAGACTTCTGAACTTTGTCTGTTGAATGCAAATGTCGCATGATGGTAAAATGGTAATCTGTCACATATATCAGTATTCGAGACTTCCTTAATGTGGAAAATCATTCATGCCAGAACGATCTTCGTTGAAACAAGAATATCTTTTTCTGGCGTATTTTTCCCAAAAGCACTCGCTCCAAACACAGTTCAAATCTTTCTAGCTGCCTCCTCTACATTCACCCCTCTGTTATACCAAAGTAAATATTGTGTTGCAGATGTTACACCTTTTTCCACTCAATTTTACAATGCTTAACCGTAGTTCATGATTTTCAGGTATGCAAAATCCAATGCTTAACTGCAAGGTACTAACTAGAACTTCAAATTCGAAAGTGGCATTGATACATACACTGACAGCGTGGCGCCGTTTTCACATGGGCGGCGCTGGATTTCAGGCGGCGGGTGGCGTCTGGCCGGTGGCCGGTAGCCGCTGCAGCGCGAGGAAACGTCCAAGCGTAAGCTGTTATGATCGCGATGCAGCCACGAGCTGTCCTGCGGAATTGTTTCTGGAATACTTGTTATTGCGGCTGGGTAGAATGTTAAGCGAATTGTCTTCGGTGTTCAATCAGACTCATGAGTTTAGACCGAAATGTGGTTAAAAAAAAAAAAGAAGAAAAGAAAGAGAAAAAAAGAAAAATGAAAGTCAGCTGGACGCGAACACGCGACTCTAAGTTTAGAATGCACGGCGATGATTATCGCAAGACCACAGGCTCACTCCAACCATACCATCTCGGAAGTAGACAACGCTTCCTCCTAACACTTTGGCATCTTACAGTGTTGCCAGATTGTGCAGATGGCTCGACTTATGCTTGTCAGGGGTGGTCAGTTTTATTGGCCACCTTAAGTGAACGACTCGGACTTAGTCTCTGTGGCGTCCGGCCGGCGGTCAGTTTTTTTTCTCTAAGACTGTACATGTCACCTGTCAGAGTCGTATATAGACGTATCTTGGGCGCTATATCACTCCAATTGCACAAGCCCCACACAATTACAGAGCGTCCACAAGCTTGATCAGTCCCCTGCTGGCATGTAAGTTCCATGGATTCATGAGGTTGTCTCCGCACCCATACACGTCCATCCACTCGATACCATTTGAAACGAAACTCGTCCGACCAAGAAACATGTTTCCACTCATCAACAGTTCAATGTGGTGTTGACGGGCCCAGGTGAGGCATAATGGTTTGTGTCATGCAGTCATCGTGAGTACACGAACAGGCCTTCGGTTCCGAAAGCCCATGGCGATCATGTTTCGTTGAATGGTTAGCACGCTGCGTTTGTTGATGGTCCAGCATTAAAATTCTCTTCATTCGTCTTTGGTCCCTTTCCTGCAGGATCTTTTCCCGGCCTCGGCGATGTCGGAGATTTGATGTTTTACCGGATTCCGGATATTCACGGTATACTCGTGGAATAGTCGTACGAGAAAATCCCGACTTCATCGCTACCTCGGAGATGCTGTGTCTCATTGCTCGTGAGCCGATTATAACACCACGTTGAAACTCACTGAAATCTTGATAGTCTGCCATTGTAGCAGTAGCAACAGATTTAACAAGTGCGCCAGACACCTGTTGTCTTATATAGGCGTTACACGGCAATGCCGTATTCTGCCCGTTTATATACATGTGTATTTGAATACGCAATCTTATACCAGTTTCTTTCGCGCTTCAGTGTATTTAATCGAATGTTTATGTTGTTCACAAATTGTAACACCTAATTGTAACACCTCTCAAGCTTTTCACTCTAATTGTGACCATATAAGCATGATCTTTCACGATTGTATTTTTGACCAAGAAGCGATTCTGGTAGTTGGAGTCCAAAGATTTTGTTAATCATGCATTTTACGTTGTTGTGGAGATATTGCCTTAGCAGTTTTCATCCCGTAACAAATATTTCTTTATGTATAACCGAGAAGTATAATATGGGTTTTCATAAATTTAGCTTTAAGATTTTTTTAATGTAACGAAATATTTTCTTAAAAATTTTCATCCCCTACTGAACTCCCTTAACAGTTGAATTTCCAGAAACACTGAAACATGTATTTTGTTTATTTCTAACTGAGAAGTCAAAACCAATCATCATATATGTAGCCTTAACAATCCTTCACTATTACTTTTGCAATTATTTATTTTCAAAAACTTTCTCCTACTATTTTGAATTTTCAGAAATGCTGAAACACGTATTTTTTATTTTATGACTAACAAACCAGATACCATGTTTTACAGTTCTAGCTTCATTATTCTCTTAATAGCGACATACTTGCAGAACGCCTTTCATCCCCTATTTCACTCCCTTAGGAGTGGAACTTTGGACAGTCCCTTCTTAGACGATGCCTACAGTATAAGATCCAAATCCTCTCCAAACTTCAAGTTGCTATCCTTAGTGGTTTGGTCTGGGCGATGATGAGTCAGTGGATCAGTCTGAGCCTATTTCAACCACTTTGGAATTGAATTTCCAAAAACAATTAAACATGTATTTTTTCATCTCCAACCGAGAACCCAAACACCATCTTTCAAAGAATTAGCTTCGAAAATTCTTTCACATGGAAATATTTTGATAAAATGTGTCACCCGCTGTCCCTTAGGGGCTAAATTTACAAAAATAGTGACATGCATATGTCTTATTTTTAACAGAAAAGCCAAATACAAATTTTCCCAGATTCAGCCTCAGAAATGTTTGCACAGTGAAATGTTTCCATAAAATCTTTCATCCTCCATTTTATCCCGATAGATGTCGAACTTTCAAAAACACTGTAACACGTATTTATTTTATTTGTAACTGAGAAGTCAAACACTACTGTTCATAGATGTCGCTTTAAAACTACTTTGGTAGTTCTTTAATAATGACATATTTATTTTAAAAAACCATAGTTTAAAAAAACCCATAGGGTTAAATTTCCAAAAATGCTAGAACACGTGTTTCCTTACTTTTGAAACCAAATACCGATTTTTCTAGATCTAGCCTTAAAATTGCCTTAATTTATAACAAACTTCATCCCCTATTACACCCCCTTAGATTGGAATTTCGAAAAATCCCTTCTTAAACGACGCCTGCAGTAGAAGTCCACAGCTTCTCAAATGTCAAGACTATCGTTAGCGATTTGGGCTGAGCGATGATGAATCAGTCAACCAGTCAGTCACGACTTCGCATTTTATACATGGAGATGATTAATTTCTGCAGATTAGCCCGTTTTGAAGTGATTTTCTGTATAAAAGAGAACACCCTGTTTACCTATGCAGATAGAAAGAATGAAACGAAAGAAAACTTATTAGAAAATTATTTATCTTTGGCAGAAAAACGTGCACATGTGTTAAAATGGCGGCATCTTTAAATTTACGTGTTCTATCCGTTTCGCTTTGCTCATAACCCTCTCCGCCCCGTGCCGTCTCATTAGTTTGACAACTTAACATTTTAATAACGCGCGAAATTTACAAAGATATTGTATTGACCAAAGATTAAACATAAGCCTGAACTTATAATTTCAAATAACTATGACTGTACGTTTATATGTGTTCTTGAGGAAGATTAATAAAAGTAGGATAGCAGAACAGGTAAATATCAGGCGACGCATCACTTCCGGTGATAAGATAATGCTGTAACTGATAAATAGTAGT
This sequence comes from Schistocerca serialis cubense, assembly GCF_023864345.2. NCBI lineage: Eukaryota > Metazoa > Arthropoda > Insecta > Orthoptera > Acrididae > Schistocerca > Schistocerca serialis. Next base: position 466,309,522 of record NC_064641.1, on the reverse strand, counting down.
TATCTAGTGCCAGTACGACATCTGAGAACAATCTCGACTCAAGTAAGACGACACATCACTTCCGGCGATAAGATAATGTTGTAACTGGTAAGTAGTAGTTATCTAGTGCCAGTAAGACATCTGATAACAATCTCATCTCAAAGTCAGGGCATCGTGTTACACCTAACACAAGTGGGTGAGGTAACCCCTGTCCCACTCCACTCCCCCTGAGAAACCACAATCCAGCCCATACAAATTAGCAAGTTGTATGAATTGCATTCCAGTCCTCCAGGGAAACTCCAACCTACCCACACTCCCGAAGGAATTGTACGTGATACAGGACATAACCTGATATCAGTCACGTGGTTGTTGGGCACTTGTGTGATATAAAATTGGTGGAAACCGCTCTCACCCCCCATCTCTCTCGGCCAATAGTAACACATTTAAACTGTTGGTACCCTTCCTCAACCTCTATAACTAGAGTAGATGCGTAGGACTCTTTATTTGAGGTCTGTGCAGCATAGGGAGAGGATAATGTTTGTTATAAACTAATTATACGTTAACAATATTTTTCTCTCTATATTTGAATAATGAAAGAATCAGGAGCTAGTAACAGTGATACAATAAATTAACCTGTAGTTTATTAACAACAATTTTTCCAATAAATCTTATACAACAATTTTTTATTAACAATTATTTCAGTTTTTTATGTTTTTATTTACAAAAACTGTTCTACAAGAAACATATTTTATTGTGATGAGTTTTGAAACTATGAGATAATTATGTACACTAAAAACTAGTAGAAAGAACTTAAATTCTGCGATTCCTATTCAATTTCTACTTAGTGATTGGTTTTCTCTAATTCTACACACAATATTTAAATTTTTAATCATTTCCTTCTGATCACTTCTGTATACAGAATAAAGGAAATGGGGACTAGCAGCACCAGATAAAGAAAAACCACACATGCATACAACCACATATAAATATTTCACAACATATAAACACACACATAGTGTGAAATAGTGTACACAATTTGCATACAGACACATAGTGTGCATTCAGGTGCGTGCACACACACACACACACACACACACACACACACACACACCTATGACAAATGATTCATATTCCACACAGAGGTCTTCTGAAATAGATACAAATCAACATAATCAGTTACTCTGAACCTAATAATGAGAGTATGGGAGGCTCCCAATCCCGTGCCTCGGATGAACTATTTGTCATTGTGATGGGACTGTACAATATTCATCAACAGTGCAGTATGTACCTCATAATCGAATTATAGAAAGCCCATTTGGAGTAGTGTAAACGCCCCTAAGCAGGCACTTCTTGTAATCTTTTATCGACGTAACCTTTGAGGTCAAGCGATGCTCATCCTTAGCCTGACTCTGGGTGGCAACTGCATCTACGTCCCATAAAACTCCACAATCCCTGCGCTATTCGCCTTACCTTTCATCAGACCAATAACCCTCTTGTTTTGAGATATTAAGCAAATAAGGATTATTGACTGCATATCTAGGTGTGTCGAATGCTTCAGGATTGAACCTAATTATTTCATACCGATCGCAGCCTTTCACCGAATAGATGAAACTGTCTGTATCAAAATAAAGTGATTTGGGATCAGCAAAGTTCAACATCACAAACTCATAGTGGAATCGGTACATGTGGAATCTGAAGAGGTCCAAAATACACATAACAACATAGACAGGCTTCGTGAAATACACCAAAAGCTTAATCATCTTCACAATTACTAACCCTTTATAGAAGATGGTGGCCTGCTTAAAATTTGGCGTGGTGATGTAATCTGAAGCCCACCCCTACGGTAAACTAAATAAATTTCTTGGTATTTTCTAAAATTTCCCACGATTTCCCCGAAAACTGAAACATTTATTAATTTGTAAAAATGTTTCTATAAGGAACACATCATGAGACCACTCTTTTATGTTTATATCAATGTACACCTTCATAAAGTGACGCTGGTTGATAGCGATGTTGAATGTCATTCTAATAAGTCCTGTTCCCAAACTGAGATCTCGCTGGAAGTTTCTGTAGTGCAGAATATGTCTCTCCTTACTCCCCAGTGTTATCATCAGCTGGGTACAGAACCACTGCACAGAACTAGGTGCGCCAGAAACAATGACAAGTCCCTGTGTGCATCATGCAAATGAGTGGCATATGCCAGTTCTGCGTCCAATACATATCCTGCAACAGAATCCACAGAAACATTTTGGATTTCTTTCTCCAGTCTGATTAGTTTCTCTTTGGACAGCCGTCGTAATCTTTCAAACTGCAGAGTTGTGGTATAGCATGCCCTTAGAGGTTGTTTATGTCCAAGTAAACGATGTAACTTAAATTTTCAGATGGCCTGCATTCTTCCTTGCTCATTCTCGGGGATTACTTGTACACTAGCAAAGTCCCTGCCAATCCCATGTTCTAAAAAGTGCAGCATGTCAGCATTGGTCAGTGGTTTGACACTGTGTTCCAGAAAAGCCCAGCCATGGTGTAACAGAAAGCAGGATCCAGACAGTATGTGTCCAGGCATATATTCTGTAATTTCTTGGAAATGTCTGCGATCACATGTATATCAGTGTTTATGTACAGTCTAGCATATTTCCTTGAATCAGATCTGCCAGATTCCTGCCAGCCATTCAGTGATGACCATACTCCATTTCTGTTACAGAAGTGCCTGTTAATATACTGGCAAATGCAGTTATCTTGGGCAATGTGGTTTCGTGAAGTATCTCCGTCAAATCCAGATATTTGTAATGAAAGACCGCCTTCTTTGTCAGTAGCTGAAACTCTCCATCATCAGAATATGCAGCTCTAGTGATATGCATATCCTCCTGACACACTGACTCAGCAAGTTTCTCAAGATACGTGGACATGAAATGAAGCGAATCCATGAAGCAGAGCCTTACTCTTGGTGCGATTCTCTATGAAAACGAAATGTAGTTTTAAACGGTGGCAGGGATGACACTAAGCTTATCACCCTTCACCCCAAAATCACCCAAGTATTGAACGAGAGGGTGGGCATTGTACACACTCAAATTGTGGCGAAAGATGGGTATGTGCCATGGCAGTTAGCATTCAAGTTGCGTGCATTGTGAACTGCACCATGGAACTTCCCTGTAGAACGAAAATGGTTTCTACATGGAGTCTCTGCTTCTCTATCGAAAGACAGCACACATATACGACAGTCAATGCCAGCTTGTATAAGGCATCATTCCCCTGCTAGCTGATCATGGGAATATTGTCACTATAAAAACAATTAGCTCCAATGTGAGTTTTTCGAGCTCAGTGAGCAGCCAACTCGAAGTATTATCGCCACCATATGATTCGAATTTGTTTAGGTTGGAGTCAAATGAGCATACAACTTGATACGCTGGCATATATGGTACACATCTTCTATGAAGGCAGTATGAGAGACACGGTGGTCACATTCACAACTTGTATAGGGGCCAGGAGGCACTCGAAGTCAGCATATATAACAAAGGGAATTGCTCCTGGTGGTGGACATTCTTGAACTTTAAGAACTTTTTTCCTTGGTGGCATTTCCACACACATCAGCTCATGGCTATGGCAGTCAGTGACATGCCGGTCTATGTACTCAATCTTGATAAAGATGCCAAGGCATCTACATCAAAAATAACTTGTATATTCTTTTGTATTCAATTGGAAGGACAGTAGGTGGTGCTACTTTTTGAGACAGACTTAGTGCTGCTTCCTACTCATGGAGGGAGCGGCAAATCTACGTATTTGAGATACTGACTGGCTAATCTTGAAAAGTAGAAGAGTGCAACTACTTTATGCTTTACTTTTAAATGCAATAAAGACATGATTAAATAAATATGTGCTCCAGTATTATCTCTTGCTTTCGTTTATTTTCTGTTATCATATTTATTCTTCTTGCCCCTGTAATGTTCTCGATTTATTCACACACTGGTGTGTTTGTGCGTACTTAAATTTTGTTAATAAGGTAGTTATACTAAAACCACAGCATTTTTGGTTTCCACACATTCTTCGAGCAACGCCACTGTGTAATACAGAACAACTATGTCAACCATGACGTGCATCATGAACGTATTGGTACTGAATTGTAGTTACCTATGATTCAGAATCTGATACTGCCAGTTTACATGCCTACAAACGCACTACTCGGCCACATAACAGTTAAACCTCCACCACTCTGGCAACAAAATCTTCTCCTGTCGTAGCACAACTCACAAGCCAGTACATGTTAGGGTACGTAACTTCTGAAGAAACCAAATATATTAGGTCTACAACTTTGCTTCCGCCGAATTGCAGTAGACAGCAGCAGCGGCAAGTGAGGTCCAGGTGGTTGGTTATAGGTGTAATACACTAAGCTTAGGCATCCGTAAATATAATGCCATAAAAATATTAGTCGATTTGTGATTGCATCATAAGGTTATTCTCGATTAAGTGCGTCAACTTACATACCCATTTCTCGTCATTTACAAAAGGTTTTAATTTTCTGCTTTAACACGAAGAAATCTGCGGCTGTGGCTCTTAAAATGCTGGGTAAGACCAATAGTGAGGGAACTATTAGTGGAGAACGTGCAGAGAGTGTTTTCAACGCCTTAAGAACGGTGCGGTGAATTTGAAGTCGAAGACAGGCATGACGGTGGGAGACAGAACGTTTTCGTAGCTACTGAAGCAGACGAAGACAGTCACAGGACATCAGTATCGAAAGCAGTTGATACGTTCGAGCACAGCACTGAAACACAAACGGCCACAATACAGCGATAGACACGTAAAGGTAATTTTGCAACAGGTCAGCGCTCGACTCCATGTCGCAAAACCCGTCAAAATATACATGGACACGTTGAAATGAGAAGTCCTGTCCCTCCCGCCGTATTCTCCACGCTGCTCTCTCTGACTACCACCTTTTTCGATCAGTGGCATACAGTCTGTCTGACCAGCACTTCCGATCATACGAACAAGTGCAAAATTAAATCGATTCATAGATCCCCACAAAACCGCCCAGTTGTTCCACCACGGGATTCGTATGCTATACGAAAGATGGGAGAATGTAGTGGCCAGCGATGGTCAATACTACGAGTCATAATTTTTATTGTAAAGTTTTTACAATAAAGCCCCGAACTTCGAGAAAAAACGGCGGAAGCAAAGTTGTGGACCTAGTAGTTATGTCATCGCTGCTCTCAACGAGGACACACCCACGAAAGTGAAGCATATTTCGGCATCTTTACCAGGTATTTATCAGCGTGCTGCCATCCCTGTCTTAACCAGGAGTCAAATGGTTAGAAAAGTTACACCGAACAGAAAAGTCAGGTGATCACACTCCTACACAATTGCTGCGCCACCTATAGACCCTGGTAAGCAATGCAGCTAATGAAGATATTGCACAGAAAATCTGAGTGTCACCATATGTGCTGACAATCTCACCGCTTCAGCAAAAGCAGAAGACTGCATTGCAGAGTTATATTCATCCACATGTGTTGTAGCCATATGCCCACAATCTGACAATTCCCTCACCTCGTTATACGCACAGATTGTTGAGCTTACTTGACAAGCCTCCGCCGTTCAAATATAATATTGCAGTCGCCGGTCACAGCGGCACCATTCTCCAGGGAGATGCTTAGCTATGAAGATGTGTTGGTGCAACGAACGATGTAGCTCTGAAGCTCAAAAATGCTACTCCCTATGTGGGATGGGAAATGTGCCCAGACATCAGTAATGACGACAACTGGTTTACCAGATGGTAGAGGTTGTTTGTTTGTCATGGAACACTGTACACAATTCTACCTTCTAATGGACACAGGTAGTGACGTTTGATGTATCTGTGTTTTCAAGTACTTCGCAGCAGCAGTGATGAGTTGTCACCTGATTGCTGCCAAAGGTACCACAGTTAAGACATATGGGTGTGTCACACTTTCATAAAACTTAAGCTTTCATCATGTCTTTGTGTGGAAGTTGATTGTAGCAGACGTAGTATTCCCCCATTTTTGGAGCAACATTTTTATTAGTTTGCAGCGTGCTATTGGACCTGTGCCCCACCATCTTCTTGACAACCACAAGCTTATCTAGACTTGGACGTTTACACTGTGTGGACAGCAGTGCCATACACATGATCATAGGCGATTCTCTGTATTTGAGACTCTTCAAATAGTTCCTGAAGATCATTCTACAATCTGTACAGCACTCAACAATGCATTATATTTTAATCATGCCAGGTCCCAGGACAACTGGTTCACGCTTGACCTCGTCGACTACCACACAAGGAATTGTAAGTTTGTGGGGATGGGAGAGGCGCGCTCTCTTACTCACATTATTCATCCGAGACTGACTATAAATATATGTGTGTGTGTGTGTCTGTGTTTCTGGCTCCTCTTCACCTGATGCCACTAGTCCCTATTTCCCACTGTTGTGTACATAGTTCCGCATAGTCAGCGCATACACAACTTTCCCACTAGAGCGCACTCCGCTAAGCACAACAGCACAGGCGCAGTGCTCGTCCATCTCCGCCCTACGAGATGGCGCTGCCATAGAGACGGACCAAATTCTTCTTCCGCCAATCCGCGTATTAATATGTAATGCAGCCAATGAGATTGCTGCTAATGTAGAAGCTTTTCCCCTCGCGGATCTCACTCCCGCAGTGATACATGAACGTGTGAGGTATTATACGGAGTGTACAGACCTCCAATTAGTCAGTCTGCATTTGTCTGCAACAGTCTGTACGAGTTCTACATTTGTCTGTACCAGTCTATAGTCAAGTTTCAGTCTGCACCTAATAAAATTACCATAGTCCTCTACATAGCCACGAAAATAAATGTATAGACACTTTTGTCACATATCAGAGATATGTGTGAATAAGATTAACGTACCAATACCAAAGGAACTTCAGATTGTCAATTGTAAATAGCATCCAGAACTAAGTTAAGTAATTTTTATGCTTGTTATTATTTTGATAAATGTCTGTGAAATCTGCTACTCTAAGCGTGCAAGTGGCATTTCTATCATCTGACCTAATGGCAAAAGATAAACACGCCACAATAAGACCACAAGACATATTGTTGACACTCGCCTACTTCGTTAGAGCGACAAGTCAAATAATCTGATTGTGTGTGTACCAAAGGTCTTACAGTATGCACACTACACCCACATAATCTATGTACAAATGATCAGAGAGGAATGATTAAAAATGTAAAAACTGTATTTATAGTGAGAGAAAACCAACCACTAAGTGCAAATTCAATGGAAAGGTAGTATTCAGAGATGTTCTGTTTACTAGTTTTTAGTATATAAACATACCTGATAGTTTCAAGATTTTATGTGTCATTAGAAAAAATATTTATTATAAAATATCTTTGTAAATAGAAACACAAAGAAAGTTTGAAAAACATCGTTACTAAATAACAAAAATTATTGTAAGAAATTGTTTTGAAACTTGTTATCAAAAATCATAAGTTAACTTGTTATATGATTGTTATTATTTCCTGATCGTTTCACTTTTGACCTATAGAAAAAAACTGTTGTTAATAATAATTTGTTTAAAAGAAACCTCTCCCTATGGTGCAGAGAACTCGAATGAAGAGGCGTAGCAGTTTTTCTAGTTGTAAAGGATGATGATGGGTTTGTGGTCATTTTAATGTGGTTCTATTGGCCGGATGATATTGGGGCGGGGAAGGAGTTTCTCGTCATTTTAATGATTTCCCACTGGCTGAGGACGACGGTTCAATCCCGCGTCAGGACAACCTGATTTAGATTTTCCGTGATTTCCCTAAATCACTCCAGGCAAATGCCGGGATGGTTCCTCTGAAAGGGCACGGCCGACTTCCTTCCCCGTCCTTCCCTGATCCGACGAGACCAATGACATCGCTGTCTGGTCTCTTCCCACAGACCCCCCCCCCCCCCCCCCCCCCCCCCACTGGCTGAGAGAGGTAGAGAGATGAGAGCGGTTTCCCATTAATTTTATGTCACACACGTGCCCAACAACTTTGTGACCTGTATTGGGTTACATCTCGTACCACAGACAATAGCCTAAGATGCGTAGATAGGATGGGGGTTCACCTGGGTGACCTTGAATGGAGGAGTTGCGTAATTGCCCAAGGTATATTATCTGGGTGGTGCACTTGTGAGGGAGGGTAGTAGGGGTTGGCTTCGACCACTTGCTTCAGGTGTAACATGATATTCCTGAGCTCGTACTGAAACTGTTTCTTGTCAGTTACAGATTTATCCTATAAAGAGAAGTGATGTGTCGCCTGATGTTTTACCGTCTTTGAACCCACCCTCCTATCCTACTAATAAATAGCAAGAAGTAAAAGTAATACGGAAAGTAAAAATTAAAATTAATTTTTTTTAAACATCTCGTAAGGTACATGTAACTTTAAAATTCAATTATTGTACCGACGACTTTTGGTTGGTTCTTGGAAGAATGTGACTGAAGTTATCGAGAAACGTTGTAGTCTGTAAATCTGTTAATAGGTGAATCTGGCTGACTTTTCAAATGAATGTAAATTTCAGTTTCCTGTAAAACACTGGTTCTCTTCCCTTTCCTAGCGTAGATTTAGAGATTTTCGTTAACGTTCTTCAGTCAATGTCTGTTGTTTAAGAGATGCATCGTTGCCATTAGATTTTATGTGCTGTTTTAAGAGAATTCGAAAGTTCCATCTGGTTTACCCACTGTATACTTTTTCACAATCTTCAGGTCAGATTTTTTATATACCTGACTTATTGATTGTGTTCGTTGTATTTGTCGTTTGTTATAATACTACTAATTAGTAAAAAATAGCGAAAGTTGCCGAAAGTGGAACTTCAATCTGACGTTGTGGCTTGAACCTGTACGTGAATTCCCAGATGTTCAAGTTACGTGCTAGAGGGAGGGAAAGGGGGACGACATTTTGAGTATATTCCACCTGTCTTCGCCTAGGATAAGTGAGAAAGTCACGGATTTAACATGATGTTTCTAATGTATAATTTGTTTTTATTGCCCTTTTTATAGCCTATTGTTGTTGTTGTGGTCTTCAACCCTGAGACTGGTTTGATGCAGCTCTCCTTGCTACTCTATCCTGTGCAAGCTTCTTCATCTCCCAGTACCTACTGCAGCCTACCTCCTTCTGAATCTGCTTAGTGTATTCATCTCTTGGTCTCCCTCTGCGATTTTTACCCTCCACTCTGCCCTCCAATACTAACTTGGTGATCCCTCAATGTCTCAGAACATGTCCTACCAACCGATCCCTTCTTCTAGTCAAGTTGTGCCACAAGCTCCTCTTCTCCTCAAATCTACTCAATACCTGCTCATTCGTTATGTGATCTACCCATCTAATCTTCAGCATTCTTCTGTAGCACCACATTTCGAAAGCTTCTATTCTTTTCTTGTCTAAACTATTTATCGTCCACGTTTCACTTCCATACTTGGCTACACTCCATACAAATACTTTCAGAAACGACTTCCTGACATTTAAATCTATACTCGATGCTAACAAATTTTTCTTCTTCAGAAACGCTTTCCTTGCCATTGCCAGTCTACATTTTATATCCTCTCTACTTCGACCATCATCAGTTATTTTGCTGCCCAAATAGCAAAACTCCTTTACTACTTTAAGTGTCTCATTTCCTAATCTAATTCCCGCAGCATCACCTGATTTAATTCGACTACATTCCATTATCCTCGTTTTGCTTTTGTTGATGTTCATCTTATATGCTCCTTTCAAGACACTGTCCATTCCGTTCAGCTGTTCTTCCAGGTCCTTTGCTGTCTCTGACAGAATTGCAATGTCATCGGCCAACCTCAAAGTTTTTATTTCTTCTCCATGGATTTTAATACCTACTCCGAATTTCTCTTTTGTTTCCTTTATTGATTGCTCAATATACAGATTGAATAACATCGGGGATAGGCTACAACCTTGTCTCTCTCCCTTCCCAACCATTGCTCCCCTTTCATACCCCTCGACTCGTATGACTGCCACCTGCTTTCTGTACACATTGTAAATAGCCTTTTGCTATTAGGCTACCTTAAAAATGAGATATGCCGATTTCCATCGAATCAGTAATATGTAAACAATAACTGTTCACCCATTTTCTTTTTTGTATATTTCATTTGTATACATCATCCTTTTTAATTCTTATTGTAGCTTGCGATTACTATGTACTTGGGGCAGCTTATAAGCGTAGAAGGTTACTGTCAGAGCTGAGTGGAGAAGGACAAGGCACGCATTATTCACGGTAGCTGGGCACGCTGCCACCGAGCCAGACAGGCGCTGGGATGCGGCCTAACGTCTCTCCACGGCACCAAGGACGCACAGGAAAACTTTAACTTACAATTGGCTTCAGAGCCAGCTAAACGGAAAACATGCTTTTAAATTTCATTTCACTGCCCCCGCTGAGTTAGAGAAGGACTCCGCTCTCTTTCTCCGTGCTGAGAAGACAAGTCCGGCGACAGATTGGAATCTTCAGAAAATGCGGACACGGGACACATAAGAAAAGCACCCACCTCTCACATCTAAATTTTTTTATTTTTTTCTTAGCTCCAAGTCATAGCGTGGCAAACAGAGAGCGCCATTCCTATTGGCGGAAGTGTTGTGACATCAGAGGGGTGGCTGTCATGTCCCTCACCTATGCCAAAAGACTGCAGCTAAGCGTTCGATAGGATATGGCTCGTTTTCTATTTTGGTAGTAAGGAGACTCTTGCGGCGCTCAGGCCTGTGATTGGAAAAGACTAATGGAACAGATAGAAAGATAATGGGGGTACGAGTTTTCGTAATTTCCACCGGAAGATATACGTCTCACATCTTCTCTCTACTCTAGACACTCTCGATACTCTGCAACAAACGGGTCGGTTTACCATGTTTTCAGTCCCAACGCGTGAAACAGTCGTCTAACTGCTGGAAAACGTCTGTTTGGTGTGCGGTAATGAACAACTTCCACTTGAAACTACAATTCCGGAATGACCTTCTGCCTTGGCGTTCAGCCAAGAAGACAGATTTATGTTAGCCTACTGCTCTGTCAGGTCACAATTTGTCATTAAATATGAAAGTTGACGGACGTCTGGTTCACATTTCTGGAAGTATAAGAATACTTCGTGGTTTCCAGGCCAAATAGGAGAGCTTCACTCTAAGTGCGGGTTCGATATGAGCATGACGCAGAATAACTTATTTTACTGCACTGAGGCCTTCTGACTTTATTCACACAAATGAAATATTCCTTAACTTCGTGATTGGTTGTTTGAAAGTTTAAAGGCAGGTTTTGCATTGGAAGGGACACATACTGTCTTCCTTATTAACGTAAATTTGAAGAGGGGTTTTTCGGTACTTATTTCAGCGTAAGGTAGGATTAGTCTCATTTTTGCCACCAACCACCAGATGTGTCTGTACAGACGGACCCATCATGCAGCAAATGAGGTGTTCCATCACACCAGCAGTCGCAGATACGACGACAACGCACACATGATTGATACGGTAAAGCACAGCTCAGCTCCGGCAGTTGACTCCTTGCTCAGCTCTGGTCGTAATTAATTTGATTTTGGACTTGCATGCCAACTTTAATTTTATAATGTACATTTATTGTTGATGAACAAGATCATATTCCTTCGGGAATGAATAGTAGGAAAACTGTCTGGTTGTTCCATTCCTTTCCCCTTGCTATGAAAACATTCACCAGCCAATTAAGTAAGTTAATTTTTAAGCAAATCTTGCTTATAGCCACCACTCAGACAGCAGTGTTGCTGAAACATGTTAAATGTGCTACTTTTTGTTTGTTCAAAATCACAAATGAAATTCATCAAACATACTACCTTTCTTTCAAGTTTCTAGTACCAGTCATCAATAAGATCTGTATACCATTCTTAAGGGTGATGGAGCGACTCATTGGATTTCACTAAAAATAGTTTTTTTAAGATGCATAATTTTTCATTAAGTCCGTAAAAGGGATAGTTCATAAGTAAATATTCCCAATCTTGGGTTGAATGACACAGGGCTAATTTATTTCTCGCGTTATCCAATATGCGCTGCGTAGTTTTGTTAAGCATTTAACTTAAGGAAAGTACTGTGGTGCTTCACGTACACATACACAATACCTGACCTCCTCTGAAGGTGATTCCTTTGTTAGAGGAACTTCCTTTTACAGGTATACCTATCGGCTGACCTCAGTCTAAAAAAGGTACAGCTCTAACACCGACTACTACAGGAATTTTTCGATGAGTGATCCCACCACCATCCACTACAGTGTCACCCATAAGCTATGCCAGCTTGCACTTCCCATACCTATTGTGGTGCAGGCCAAGTGAAACCCGATCTATTGACAGACCCAACTGGCACCACTGCAGTGTGAGCCATGCCCTCTGCCATCAGGGCCCTCCCCAGTCCCATGTTAACAAGCCTAACAGCCGCTTTAAGATGAGGCCGATCATGACGCTGAAACAGTTGCACGAAATGCACATTAGTATCGCCAGTTTGAGTAGCTATCTTTACCATGTCACCGCCTACATCATATTCCCGGTCCCTATCAGGACTATTCCCTGCTCCACTCACAATCATTACCTGTTTCTTTGTGTCACTTTGAAGCGTAGTGCAACCTTCAATGAAAACTACATCTCCTGAACAACTTACTTTTTTGACGTCCCCTTGTTCATGTGCATCCATCAGTATACAACAGTTTGAAGTGGCGTTTATTCATAATCAAAACAATTTGCTGCTCAGTCCAGTAGCAACGGCATTGACGAGCCTACTGCATTCCGAGAAGTTTTTTAATTTTGTGCAAAAACGAAACTCGCACAATGGCCCACGAGGTGGTCGAGTTGTCGATACTGAAATGCTCACTATAGCTGAACTGCTGCATCATCTAGGAGATAAAGATGTACTGACTGTTACGTCATGCGGACAAGATGGTTACAATGCGGTCACTTGCGACATCCAGTTAACACGCGTCTCTGCGTATAATCCTGGCCCACAGACCGTTATCCCACACTTTCTCTGTTGAAGAAACTGCCCCGTTCGAGCTAAAAAAATTGTGGAATGATCATTTTGTGGCACAAGGGTCTGTCTAACGACACACCAAATTTCAGACAAACTCACATGCTGGTATACGCCATTTGACTTCAATGAAGAATGCTCATACGTGTTTCCACATTCCATATGATTTGATGGTTCGTTAATGAGTGAGAGTGGAGTAGCAACGAACTTCCAGGCCACAGTAGAGGATAGTGTTGCTGTGCTGCTCCCATGTGGACGCCATTTACCTGCGATCTTAATTACTTTCTCATATAACGGTGTTTTATAGAAGGGGCGGTCAAATAATTTCCGTAGGAATGCCGCAGATTGGTTGGTTGGTGGTTGGTTGTTTGGGGAAGGAGACCAGACAGCGTGGTCATCGGTCTCATCGGATTAGGGAAGGAAGTCGGCCGTGCCCTTTCAGAGGAACCATCCCGGCATTTGCCTGGAATGATTTAGGGAAATCACGGAAAACCTAAATCAGGATGGCCGGACGCGGGATTGAACCGTCGTCCTCCCGAAAGCGAGTCCAGTGTCTAACCACTGCGCCACCTCGCTCGGTACACCGCAGATTGGAGAATAGGTATGCCAATCGGCAAAATACCCTTGAGCATTGAGGCAATCATCCCACTGATGCACCAGGTTGAAGATATCCGTTTGGTAAAACACGGTGTCCTGTTGTGTGAAGAAATCCGTAACTGCTTGCTTCACATCGTCGTCCAGCGGTAACCGTCGACCCTTCAGGGCCATTGTTAAGGGAGCGAAGTCCCGATAATCGTATGGGGAGAGATCAAGACTGTGGAGCGGCTGCTCCAGTGTCGCCCACTTGAGCTGGCGTAACATCTGTTTTACATTTGCGGTATGGGGACGTGCATTATTACAAAGAAGCAGCACCCGTTGGCGTTCCATTCCTCAACGGTTTTCTGCGACAGACATGCTGCCCCATACACGTTCTTTATTCTCCTATGGATGTCTGCTGGTGTTTGTCCTTTGGCAGCCAAGGAAAGAATAACAGTACGTTGGTCTTGTTTGAACGCATTGGCAATAACGTCGCCACTACCAACACGTCCATACTTACACAGCCGTATTGGAGTCGCGCTGCGTTGCATATACGATGCAAGATCACCCTTAAACGGAATCTTTTTGATAGCCCATTATACCGGGTGATCAAAAAGTCAGTATAAATTCGAAAACTGAATAAATCACGGAATAATATAGATAGAGAGGTACAAATTGACATACATGCTTGGAATAACATGGGGTTTTATTAGAACCAACAAAAATACAAAAGTTCAAAAAGTGTCCGACAGGGGGGCTTCATCTGATCAGAATAGCCATAATTACCATAACAAAGTAAGACAAAGCAAAGATGATATTCTTTACAGGAAATGCTCAATATGTCCACCATCATTCCTCAACAATAGCTGTAGTCGAGGAATACTGTTGTGAACAACACTGTAAAGCATGTCCGGAGTTATGGTGAGGCATTGGTGTCGGATGTTGTCTTCAGCATCCCTAGAGATTACAGTCGATCGCGATACACTTGCGACTTCAGGTAACCCTAAAACCAATAATGGGACGGACTGAGGTCTGGGTACCTGGGAGGCCAAGCATGACGAAAGTGGCAGCTGAGCACACGATCATCACCAAACGACGCGCACAAGAGATCTTTCACGCGTCTAGCAATATGGGGTGGAGCACCATCCTGCATAAACATCGTACGTTCCAGCAGGTGTTTATCAGCCAGACTGGGGGTGATGCGATTCTGTAACATATCGGCGTACCTCTCACCCGTCACGGTAGCAGTTAACAAAACCAGAATCACGCACTTCCTGGAAGAGAAAAGGCCCGATAACGGTAGATGTGGTAAATCCAACCCATACCGTGACTTTCTCGTCGTGCAATGGAGTTTCCACGACAGTTCTAGGATTTTCGGTAGCCCAAATTCTGCAGTTGTGGGCGTTGACAGACCCTCGGAGCGTGAAATGAGCTTCGTCGATCCACAACACGTTACTCAACCAATCGTCGTCTTCCGCCATCTTTTGAAACACCGACACCGCAAATGCCCTCCGCTTCACTAAATCGCCAGGTAACGGTTCATGATGCCGATGGATTTTGTACGGATAGCATCGGAGGGTACGTCTAAGTGCCAACCAAACAGCAGTGTATGGAATGCCGGTGCGACGTGCGTTTGCACGACCGCTGACTTCCCCGTGCATAGACGAACCCGCTACAGTCTCCATTTATTCCTGAACTGTCTCAGCAGCATTACGCCTTCTGCTCGATCAGCCACTACGGGGTCTATCGTCTAAACAACCGTGGCTTCGAACTTGAAAATCATTCTCGCCACAGCTGCATTTGTCAACGGGCCTTTACCCGTTCGAATCCCCTTCCTATGGCGATAGGATCGTAACGCTGAACTAGCACATTCCCCATTCTGATAATACAGCTTCACTAAAAGCGCCTTTTCAGGTAACGTCAACATGGTGCGACTGCTGTCGCATCTGATTCTCTCTCTCATTACAGCTCCTTTTATACACGATTGTCATGCGCAGTCACTGACGTTTTGCTGTTCAGCGCCATCTGTCGGACATTTTGAGAACTTTTTTTGTTCTAATAAAACCACATGTCATTCCAAGCATGTATGTCAATTTTTACCTCTCTATCTACATTATTCCGTGGTTTATTAAGTTTTCAAATTTATACAGACTTTTTGGTCACTTTTTGATCAACCTGCGAGGTGCGGAACGTTCTGGCCATTATTTCTGATTGTTGCTGTTTAACACTAAAGGCATACTTTGAGCTATCGAGGAGATTTGACAGTAACTTACGACCGAAGCGTAGTTCGTCGTTGAGTACTCGCTGCCTGAGTTGTTCCGGACTGTCGCCGGTGAACGGAAAGTCTCCGACGAGCAGCAGGTACGTGATGACGCCCATGGACCACACGTCGCACTGGTGCGAGTACATGCGCAATTCCATTACCTCGGGAGCTGGACACAGGAGTCTCTGCTGTGACTGCCAAGAACGATTCAACTGCAGAATTAGTTCTTTTAACTCTAGGTGCGGTGCGTTTCACAAGGAGTAACTTATTTTATAAAGACCTCTATGGTCATTAGAACTTATCAGTATTAGAGTTTACTGAGAAAGTGACCTGCATCACTACCCGATTTTGGCTTCGATGTCTATAGGAACTGACGTGTATATTTGCATTTTACTACTTGCTTTAAATGTCTGATTGAAAGGAGATAACTTCAATATTAACGCGTCTTCTGTGTGCTACTTCGTACTAATGGATACGAATACCACATTTACATAAACAGGAAGTATAGAGAAAACAGTGACAGTGCCTTGTATGTTGTGTGGTATGGCAAACTGGTCATTTTCGAAGAGGGAACCCACTATACGGAAGTACATATCTTGGGCCCTATGGGACGTTGGCGTTTGAAGACGGTGGCGTCAGAGTTGCTTCACACTGTAGTTGGTTTCCTCCAGCCATCAGGATAATGTGAAGGCACATACTGCGCGGTTCTAAAGTGCTCTGTTCTCGACGCAATTAGGCTGTGTGCGCATTAGATAGGAACTTCGGTGTCAGCATTATGACGTGTATCACCATACGAGTATCGAAATAACCGATCTCGTATTTGACCATGGAAAAATTGATCTCTGTGATGCAGCTGCTGCACAACTGTATACAAAAACGTTTCCCAGCAGAAATAAACCTCGTTTTTCGACGCATAGCATTTTTTTGTGGTTGTCACGTCTTACTTTGTAGTATTGAGAAACACAGGCTCGTTCACGCTGCACGGTGGTCCGCGCCTTGACTGGATGTGCCGAAATTTTGTCAGTGGAGGTCGGGCTCATCCTGTATATCTGTAATGGTGTAAGGATATGTCAGTGAAATTAAAACACGAGTAACGGATCGCGATATCCAACCTTTTCTTTCAAAAAAGGAGTTCAGAATTTTAACTACTGCATATTTTAAAAATGTGCTGACGTTAACTCTCGGGGTCACTTACACAAGAGTGAAATTCTTTATTTTAGTCAAAAATACCTCCTGCAGCTTTGTTTGCGAGTTGTTTGATGTTACTACCATAACGCGCATCCGCTGCCGATACACATTTATGAGTAAATGAATATAAGATAGCTGGCATGTTGGAGAGAGAGTACGCCTTGATGATGTCTGGAACAGTAGTTAACGCTCTCGATGGAGGAAAGTTGTTCTCACAGGGAGTGATGACCTTGGCTTAAAAACCAGAACGATGGGGATGGTACCCACAAAATAGCTGTCAGCCTCGAGGTGTGCTACGAGTCTATGAGGGGTGGGGGTGGGGGATCATGTAAAGGCAGAACAGTCGTAAGCGGACGACCTTTGGGGTTCCTGAAGCACCTCAGCTGTACCAGTTTTACCCAGGCAAATAAGGGTTTGCCAGAGTGGACACATATTCTAGTTGTGGGACTCCTATCGAACATAGCAGTCACGTTAAAACCACGCCCGTTGGATCGTGGGGACCACTTGGATGATTCACTCCTAACCCAAGAAAATAACCCGTGACTTCTATCTATCCGAGCGCTCTTAAACGACAATATGGCAGGAAAATTCTAAAGGACCATAACTGAAATCCTAGACGTGTTGGATTATAAACAAACAAGAAGGTAGTTTTAGGAAGCTCTCATCTTTTTAAATCTAGAAAGCGTTGTCGACAGTGACTGAAAACCTGAAATCAGTGAAAAAGGTCTCAAATGGAATTCCGATAATGGAGACCGCATCCTATGTCGGGCAACATTGCTCTTAAGCACTGTTTTGGGCAATATCCGATTGTGACAGAACTGCAAATTACCTCAAATTACAGCAAATTTCCTGTGCCATGAAACAATATCATCGGTGTAGTAGTATGTGAACTGAGGGAACAGTAGGTGACTGAAAGTGTCATACAGTTAAGAATATAATGAAGGGCTGCAGAAGACGCCAGTTTTTATCTTCACCGACAACACTTGTGCCGTGTGTAACACTATATCAATTAGGGTTTCAGGGTTGACGCCATTGCTTGAACCTTTCCACTGTCGAGTGTGGTTTCTCTGTCTGGATAGAGAGTGTTTATCCGTGCGTGAGCGGTGCGCTTAGTGGGGTACGGTCAGCACAGTCATCAAGAAGGAAGCTGTTGCTCGACGGCTGGCCCGCGTGTTTAGAAGGGTTGTTTAGATGATCGCTCGCATGCATGGAGTTATTGTGAGTGTGCTAAGAGGAGCAGTTAGGAGGTACGGAAACCTATGACTGATGAATTCGGCGATTGTGTAGCTACGTTCTGTTAACGTCCGATGCACGGCGTTATATTGTGGCTATGCTGTCTGTATATTTGATTGTGGCAAGGAATCTTCATTTAGAGCAAGTACTGGAATCTTATAAATGCGATAACGCAATTAGGTAAGAAGTTTTCAGTGCGTCGATATAGTGCATGTGGTGTCACCGCCAGACACCACACTTGCTAGGTGGTAGCCTTTAAATCGGCCGCGGTCCGTGAGTATACGTCGGACCCGCGTGTCGCCACTGTCAGTGATTGCAGACCGAGCGCCACCACACGGCAGGCCTAGAGAGACGTCCTGGCACTCGCTCCAGTTGTACAGCCGACTTAGCCAGAGATGGATCACTGACAACTACGCTCTCATTTGCCGAGACGATAGTTAGCATAGCCTTCAGCTACGTCATTTGCTACGACCTAGCAAGGCGCCATAGCATTTGATATTTATCTTATGAAGCATGTACAATCAAGAGCGATGTTCGACAGTTGTGGATTAAAGTTAAGTATTCCAAGAACTACGTTCTTTTCTTTATAGGATAATTACTTTACCTTGTTCCAGAACTCACGCCCGTCTGCGTGTAATTAAACGCGTGCATTTCGGCCTCCTCTAGCAACACGGTGTTGGCTCTTCTGCCAGCACTTCAGTGCATAATAACTGAGTGTAGTCATTGGAGCCCCACATAGTTTTATGTGTGTTGCATATTCTTATGCACCTCATACGAGTGTGTGTTGTAAGTACACAGAGAACTTTTCAGTGCGTCCATATAGTGCGTAACAATTTGATTGTAGGCACTGGAGCCCCATAACATTTCATGTGCGGTGCATGATCTTGTGCAACTTGAATGAGTGTATGTCGTAATCGGACATCTAGCTTATTAGACACTGGATGTCACGAGTAGGTCGGTAATATGTGTTAGTAATTGGTAATGTTCACGGGTATCCACAATAACTTATGTTTGTTCTGTAATCTTATGGATCTTCTACGTATGTAATGTGTTGAAGAACAGTTGCCGGCCGAAGTGGCCGTGCGGTTAAAGGCGCTGCAGTCTGGAACCGCAAGACTGTTACGGTCGCAGGTTCGAATCCTGCCTCGGGCATGGATGTTTGTGATGTCCTTAGGTTAGTTAGGTTTAACTAGTTCTAAGTTCTAGGGGACTAATGACCTCAGCAGTTGAGTCCCATAGTGGTCAGAGCCATTTGAAGACCAGTTGGCTTGCTAGACTTCATATGTTAGGAGTAACGCATCTGTGTACTGGGCGGCTGCACCAGCGGAAACGTCTGCTACTAACTGAAAGCACACTCTGTTTCCACTACTGAGCTGTTTCAGGTTAGCTATTGCGGTATTTTCTGTGCCTTGTGTTAGCTAGCGGACTGGGACTCGAGTACCAAGATCTATATAACGGCGCTATTCTGGTTGGAAACATACGGGCTCCTGCCAAGGGAATCTTCGTTCCTAAATATTGTATTTACAATAATTATTGCATATCTGTACTTTAATAGGCTGTCATACCCAGAGTGAATGTTGATGTCTTTCGTCTCCGCACTGTTCTGAACTTGCTGCACTGGTTTGTGTTCTATGCTATATCTTTGAATGTGCTAGTAAATTTTAATTGAACGTTTTCTTGAGTGTCTTCTTATTTTTCTAACTTTTGGAGTAATGCTATTTATGAAATTAATTCCTGTCCCAAGATCGCAGTACCGATTTGTTGTTTTACGCTATGATACTGAAGACTAAGCTCAGTTTTAAAGTAAACGTTCTCTTTCTGGCATTATTATCAATTTTGTGATTAATGTATTCATGAAAGTAATGAGTGTAACTTATTATACAGATCAAATTAAAACTGTAGTTACATCAACAAGCGAGGAATTGAGCTTCTTCATATTATCGCGGCGTAAAGACTGTTCCATAAAATTTCGCGCTTGCAGCTGCATAAATTCGACTTCTTCTTCTTCTAATATTTCGGCTGAATACCGTGCAGCCATCTTCAGAGTGAGGCGAGGTGACTGACGTTCTAGTTTTTTTTCTTTATTGTAATTTCATTCCCCCGCCCCATATGGGAAGGGGAGGGCTGGCAGCGACACAGTCCACTGCTCTTCAGCCAATTGTCTATACAAAAATACAAAAGGGTGATTACATAAAAAGGGGGGATAAAAAGGGGGGACATGAAAAACACAGTAAATGGAGATGTTGGGGGTTAAAATATACACTAGTGACATGTACTGGGGGACAGTTAAAAAGTCGTTATAAAGTTAAAAGAACACAGCTGGCAAATCAAAGTGCACTTAAAAAAACACTGGAGGTAAACACAAGCTAAAAATCGGCCACAGGATAAAAATCACACAGAGCACAACACTTAAAAAACCACTGGAAACGACGGAGTACTCACGAAGAATAAAAAAAAAAAAAACGTTGGTAGTGACCTGCAGAGGGTCTGGAGGAGGCTAGAGAGGAGGGGAATAGAGGAGAGGAAGGTGTGGTGGTGGGGCTGGGGGGTGGAAGGAAGAGGAAAACAAGGGGGCAGGAGGCTCAACAAGGGGCAGGGCGGGAGATGAAGAGGGAAAGGCAGGAGGGAGTGCAGAGACACTGAAGGGGAGCACAGGAGAGGGAGGGGGTGTAAGAGACGAAAAGTCACTTAGGAGAAGAGAGGGGGATGAGAGGGAGTTTGGAGGAGGAGGCAGGAGGAAGGTGGGGTTAGAGTTGGGAGGAGGGGTAGACGTTTGAGCAAAGTTCATCATCCGGGAGGGGTAGGTGCTGGAAGTTGCATTGGGAAACGAGGTGGAGGGTATGGAGATGGAGAGAGGGCTGGACACAACGGTAAAGGTGCGGCAACAGTCTGGGGTGGAGAGGATGGGGGAAATCAGGGTATGGGGGATTAAGTCAGCAGGCAATATACAGGGTGCGGATGTGTTCGAGGAAAAGGAGAAGGTGGGGGCGGGGGATGAGGTCATAGAGGATTTGTGTGGGTGATGGAAGGCGAGGTGGAGTGCATGGCGCTCAAGGATTTGAAGGGCGTTATAGAACGTGGGAGGGGCAGAAATCAAGCAACGCTGGCATAACAAAGGATGGGGTGGATCAAGGATTTCTAGGTGTGAAGGATGGTGGAAGGATCAGTCCTCATGTCTGGCTGGACAGGAGTTTCTGGAGGTGGAGTCTGTTGTGGGCTTTGTGTTGGATGGTAAGCAGACGGGGAGTCCAGATGAGTTGGCAGTCAAGGGTGAGGCCAAGGTATTTGAGGGTAGGGGTGAGGTGGATAGGATGGTCATAAATGGTGAGGCAGAAATCATGGAGATGGAAGGAGTGGGTGGTGTGGCCTATGATGATCGCCTGGGTCTTGGAGGGGCTGATATGAAGAAACCACTGGTTGCACCAAGTGGTGAACGGGTCAAGGTGGGTTTGGAGGGTACATTGTGACTGTTGACAGGTACGATAAAGTGCTAGGAAGGCGGTGTCATCAGCAAACTGGAGGAGATGAATAGACAGGGGAGGTTTGGGCATGTCAGCAGCGTACAGGAGATAGAGGAGAGGGGAGAGGACAGAGCGTTTGGGCACGTCAGCAGACTGATAGAAGGTACAGGAGTTGAAATAGTGGATAGTGACATAGGAAGCAATGAGAAGGAGGAAATTGGTAGGGAGAGCATAGGACTGGAGTTTGAAGAGGAGCCCTGGAGACCTGACATGGTCGTAGGCATTCTGGAGGTCAAGGGAAACAAAGATAGTGGAGTGATAGGAGTTAAGTTGGAGGGAAAGAAGATTGGTAAGGGTAATGAACTGATCATTGGCTCAGAAGGAAGGCCAGTAGCCAAACTGGATAAGGGGAAGGTGGTGAAGGTTAAGGTGGCAGTGAATATGGCAGGAGAGGATGGTTTTGAAGACCTTACTGAGCACAGAGGTGATGCAGATGGGACGATAGGAAGAGGTATCAGAGGGGGGGTTTGATGGGCTTAGGGAATAGCAGGACATGGGAAATGTTCCACAAGTCAGGGTAAAAGCCAGTACAGAGGACATTTTACAGGGCAGCAAGGACAGCCAGGAAGGCCTGGGAGATTCCTTCAGGTGGCAGTAGGTGACACCATCATGACCACGGGCTGTGTAGCATTTGGAGTGTTGGAGTGGAGGACAAGTGTGATGTCATGTGTGGTGGTGGGAGTGTTGATGTCTGAGGGGGTAACTGATCCAAGTACTGGAAGTTAGGGGCGAGTGGTGGGACAGAGGTATCAATGTGGTCAAGGATGGTGGGGAAGAGGGAGTAATCAAAATGGGGATTGTCAGGAATGAAGAAGACCTCATAGAGGTGGGAAACAAAATAGTTAGCCTTACTGAGTTTGTCAGGGAAGGGGCGATCGTCGTGGAAGATAGGGTAATGTGGGGAGGGATGGCTAGCAGTAAGGTGGTGGAAGGCTGACCAGTACTTGGAGGAACTGACAGGGAGGGTGAAGTTGAGGCATGTACATGTCTGGCTCCAGTTACGGCGTTTCTTTGCTGTGATGAGGTTCTGGATGTGTTGCTGTAATTGCCAGCGGCTGATGAGTGTATCCCGATCACAGGTGTGGAGGAAGGAGCAGTAGAGCCTGTGGGATTCATGAAGAAGAAGGCCGGCCTAGGAGCAAGTGTAGAGCAGTGAGGGTGGATGAGTTTGGCAGGGACATGGGCCTCCACAGCGTCAGTGATGGTCTTCTGAAGGAAGGAAGAGGCATGGGTGATGTCAGCAAGACAATGAAAGGTGAGGGAGAGGCTTTTGACCTGTGACGCAATGGATTCCCAGTAGGCATTCCAGTCGGTGCAGTGGTAGTCATGGATGGACTTTGGAGGGGCAGCTGGTTGGGGGGCTGCAGGGGGGCCACGGGCAGAGGAGACAGTGAAAAGGATGAGGAGGTGGTCACTACCAATGGGATCAAGGATGTACATGGTGATACGACCAAGAGGGCTGGGGGAAGTGAGGATAACATTGGAGGTGGAGTTACTTTCAGGATGGGTGTATTGTAGGAGAGGAGCAAGGTCACCATGGAGGGTGTCAAGGAGCTGATGCCACTGCCGAAGGGTGGCAGGGTCAAGGCTGTGGACATTGAGGTTGGCAGCAATCACAAAGATGGAGAAGGTATGGTCAACATGGGAAATGAAGTCGTTGGGGAGAGGAACTGCAGGACGGATATAGATAGTGGCACAGGTGATGGTGAGGAAGGGAAAAAAGATGCTGAGGAGAAGGTGTACATTTGGGTCACTGAGGAGGGTTTGTGGCCAGACAGGTGCCTCAGGCGAGGGGAAGGGGATTATGCTCCAGCACATGCTCTGTCCTTTTAAACCTGTGGACTGCACCACTGTGCATGCGGCCACAGATACACAAGGCGCCACAGACATTGATCAGTGGCAAAGAAGTATGACATAAGCATGGAATTAGATCTATGGTTGCACAGTCGATCCACACAGTGACATTGATGTATCACTGCGAGCTGCCCTGTTGTGACATCTGTGTGAGTCTATTATAGAAATTGCCGGATTCCATGATTTGTCCAACCGACAACTGAATTTCAATGCTTCTTTCACTACTGAGTCCCAGAAAGATGAAGTCGAGGCTAAAATTTCGACGTTATCGTACACAATAGAGTGCCCAGGGTCAATACAGTGCTCCGCCACCATCGGTTTATTTGGTTGTAAGAGCTGGGTGTACCTGTGGAGCTCTTTGCATCTCTCTTGGATTGTACGTGTCGTCTATCCGATGTATGAACGGCCACACTCAGAGGGGATCTTGTAAACCCCAGGCTTCCAGAGCAGCAAATCATCTTTAACAGAACCCAGGAGTGCTGCTGTCTTTGGTGGAGGCCGAAAAATCACTTTCACTTTGTGCTTACTGAGGATCCGTTTTATTTTTGACGATGGGCTTCCCACGAATGGCAGAAAATCCATGTCTTCTTCTGCTTTCCTTATACACACTGTTGGTTTCAATAGTAGAGCTTAACGTATCTGCTGTGGAGAGTACCCATTGGCTTCAAAAACTCTTCTCAGGTGTAGAAACTCGTCCTCCAGACTGCTCTCGTCAGCAATGACGTGTGTGTGCTCTGTGTACCAGAGTTCTGAGTACACTTATAATCTGCGAAGGATGGTGGCAGCAAGTAAATATAAATCCGTATGGGTCGGTTTTCGGTATACAGTTTGTCCCAAAATGCCATCAACTTTGTGCCGTACCAAAACATTCAAAAATAGAAGGCATCCATCTTTTTCGATTTCCATTGTGAACTGAAATTATCTGTGGATGGATATCAGGTGGTTTAAAAATTATTTTGACTTGTCCTCGCCTTGGGACTTCAATACAAACGTGTTAACAACATACACTCCTGGAAATTGAAATAAGAACACCGTGAATTCATTGTCCCAGGAAGGGGAAACTTTATTGACACATTCCTGGGGTCAGATACATCACATGATCACACTGACAGAACCACAGGCACATAGACACAGGCAACAGAGCATGCACAATGTCGGCACTAGTACAGTGTATATCCACCTTTCGCAGCAATGCAGGCTGCTATTCTCCCATGGAGACGATCGTAGAGATGCTGGATGTAGTCCTGTGGAACGGCTTGCCATGCCATTTCCACCTGGCGCCTCAGTTGGACCAGCGTTCGTGCTGGACGTGCAGACCGCGTGAGACGACACTTCATCCAGTCCCAAACATGCTCAATGGGGGACAGATCCGGAGATCTTGCTGGCCAGGGTAGTTGACTTACACCTTCTAGAGCACGTTGGGTGGCACGGGATACATGCGGACGTGCATTGTCCTGTTGGAACAGCAAGTTCCCTTGCCGGTCTAGGAATGGTAGAACGATGGGTTCGATGACGGTTTGGATGTACCGTGCACTATTCAGTGTCCCCTCGACGATCACCAGTGGTGTACGGCCAGTGTAGGAGATCGCTCCCCACACCATGATGCCGGGTGTTGGCCCTGTGTGCCTCGGTGGTATGCAGTCCTGATTGTGGCGCTCACCTGCACGGCGCCAAACACGCATACGACCATCATTGGCACCAAGGCAGAAGCGACTCTCATCGCTGAAGACGACACGTCTCCATTCGTCCCTCCATTAACGCCTGTCGCGACACCACTGGAGGCGAGCTGCACGATGTTGGGGCGTGAGCGGAAGACGACCTAACGGTGTGCGGGACCGTAGCCCAGCTTCATGGAGACAGTTGCGAATGGTCCTCGCCGATACCCCAGGAGCAACAGTGTCCCTAATTTGCTGGGAAGTGGCGGTGCGGTCCCCTACGGCACTGCGTAGGATCCTACGGTCTTGGCGTGCATCCGAGCATCGCTGCGGTCCGGTCCCAGGTCGACGGGCACGTGCACCTTCCGCCGACCACTGGCGACAACATCGATGTACTGTGGAGACCTCACGCCCCACGTGTTGAGCAATTCGGCGGTACGTCCACCCGGCCTCCCGCATGCCCACTATACGCCCTCGCTCAAAGTCCGTCAACTGCACATACGGTTCACGTCCACGCTGTCGCGGCATGCTACCAGTGTTAAAGACTGCGATGGAGCTCCGTATGCCACGGCAAACCGGCTGACACTGACGGCGGCGGTGCACAAATGCTGCGCAGCTAGCGCCATTCGACGGCCAACACCGCGGTTCCTGGTGTGTCCGCTGTGCCGTGCGTGTGATCATTGCTTGTACAGCCCTCTCGCAGTGTCCGGAGCAAGTATGGTGGGTCTGACACACCGGTGTCAATGTGTTCTTTTTTCCATTTCCAGGAGTGTACTTCCAAAACACTCTGGGCTTCAAGCTAGCAGATTCCAGCGCCTTAGCCTCGAAGTCCTCCATAAAATAAAGTTGGCCACCAAGGGCGTAAAAGGGCAACCCATGGCGACACTATGAGTCTGTTCATAAAATTCGTTATTGAATACAAAATATGTCGAGGTAAAAACATATTTAAACAAAGCAGAAATCTCTTTAGCGAATGTTTTTCCAGTGAGAAACAATGATTCCGAATGACGAACCTTTGTGAACAACGACACTACATTGAAACTGACTAACATATCAGAATTGTTCAGTTTGAGTGATTCCAGTTCGACGATGAAGTCGACTGAGCTACGTATGTAATGAGCGCATTTTCCCACCAGAGGTCTAAACAACGACGCTAAGTGTTTGGCACAATCATAAGGTGGAGAGCCTATGTTACTCACTATCGGACGCAGAGGAACACCATTCCAGTAGATCTTTGGACGTCTATAAAGCCTTGGAGGAACCGCACCACTTGGTTTCAATCTTCGCGCAACTTCTGGTGGGAAGGGGAACGATTTCAGAAGCGAAGCAGTCTTCCTTACCACCTGGTTGATGGGGTCTCTACTGATCTTCCGTTATGTGCTGTCACTCAGTATACTGTTCATTTTATCATGATAGTCGTCACGAGACATTAAAACAGTGGCATTACTTTTATCAGCTGGAAGAACCACCGTTACGGTATCCTGGCGAAGCTTGCGTAGTGCAGCTTTCTCTGCCACAGTTATGTTACTCCTTTGTGGGCGAACCTTCATAACTGCTCGACATGTTTCGCATCTTATTTCTTCTGCTGATTCCGTAGAAACAGAACGAACAGCTTCTTCAACGGCGCTAATGAAAGCTGGTAGTGGTAAAATCTTTGGCGTGGGTGCAAAGTTCAGTCCTTTACATAAAACCGTCATCGTAGCGTCTTCCAAATCTTTATCCGTCATATTAATGATGGAGCGTCGAATAACAGTTTCTTGCTGCAAAGGCGTCTCAAGCCGGCTAAACTTTGCCGTCTGTCATGATGTGGCTACCTGACGAACCCAGTATGACTTGGCCCACGTTATACGATCAGTCCAGTTCCATGGATTGTAGGGTAGCTCCACAGATATCTTTAGATGCAGGCGATAAAGTTGTTCCGAAATCACGTCCAATTGTAAAACGGATCCACTCCTTAACAATAGCAGCACCAGCTTTCCTTAATATCCTATTCATGGCAATCGACTTTACAAAATGTTGTAACGAGGCAAACTTTGAAAATTCGCCATGGTCACGACAGCTTGATAAAAAACTTAAAAAGCTCAGTTAGCGCCTCTCTCAAGTGTCTTAACTTATCCAACCGGCGAACACTGAAAACCATCTCCTCCCCGTAGAGGTACTTGATGTGCACCTTCATATTTTCGCGGCGCAAAGTCTGTTCCATGAAATTTCGGGCGTGTACTCGCATAAATTCGACTTCTCCTTCTAATATTTCGGCTGAATACCAGCCAGCCATCTTCAGAGTGAGCCGTAGTGACTGACGCTCCAGCACTTGCTCCGTCCTTTTAAACCCCCGGACAGCATCTCTGCACATATGACCACAGATACACATGGCGCTTGTATATCTGTTGCCGCATGCGCATTGGTGCGGTCCGGGGGTTTAAAAGAACGGAGCAAGTGCTGGAGCGTCAGTCACCTCGGCTCACACTGAAGATGGCTGGCCGGTATTCAGCCGAAATATTAGAAGGAAAAGTCGAATTTATGCGGGTACACTCCCGAAATTTTATGGAAGAGTGTGTAACTGTTGTACTGTTAAATCAGTCAATCGATTCCACCCTTTTATTTCAACAAAGTAGCTTTCCTGCTCTTACTGTCAGAGTACATTGGAGCAGTTTTCGGCATACGTACAACCTTACACTTCTAAGTCTTTGAGGTGCTTAAGTGACTGGCATCTGAAGACACCACGCTGGCTCATATAGGATAGGCAAAGTACGGAACCTCTGGTAAAGTAGTCCTGTCTTCAGTATGAAAGGACCCAGTTTCGATTCCTCATGCCTACTAAGATTTTTCTAAGGTGGGAAGGTCTGGAACGCGGTTTCTACCCAATTTTAACATTCCAAATGAGAAAGATGGAGAAGTGACTCGAAGAAAATTTTTTACCCCATCCATCATTTTGTGCAGATAAATCTAGTTTATATTGTGTAACAGTAGAAACAACACGGTGTTTTGATTGAATTATGTGCTGCACAGTTATTTTAACTTCGAATGCAACACACATTGGCTGTAGCCAATGATTAACAGGAGACTGTTCCACACATTTTTTTCTGCACTATATGCATCCAGACTTGATGTCCAGTGCATACATTTATGCTCATAAATAATAATAAGCTCACCATTAACAAGGTTGCGTTGATGGATGACAGATGTCATCCATCAACGCAACCTTGTTCTGATTCACCAGAGGAATATTATATTTATTATTTAAAAGAAAATCTTAAGTATCTAACCATGTATTACCATCACTACTAATATCTTCGAAAATATTGTAGTGTCGCGAAATAGTAAAGAGTGGAAACGTGGAATATTGTCAAAGTTTCGTTGCCTATGCCGAGAGCCAGAGGCAGTAGGTTAGCCAAGAGGTAAGAGGATTGCACATGTATCGGAATGTGTCGTCACGTAGGGGCAGTGACTTGGTTACACACAACAGGCGAGAGAGAATTGCATAGCACGCGGGTTTGTGTTAGACGGAGACTTTCGTAGAGTGTAAGGCAGAAGTATAGTGTCAGCTGTACTGCATTTCACAACTTTGCGTAAGTCGGCCATAACAACACGTAACTCTGTCGCAAGAACACCTAAGGGGCGAGTACGACAGATGAATCAGTAGTATAAGTGGAACGAATGTGTTCATTACAAATGAGCGTGACGTCAGGACGTCGCTCGTGCTTCCTTTAAATACGCCAGCTTTGATAGCAACAAGGCACTCACAGTTAGACTTGCAGTGAGATGTGTACTGCATTGCTGCGTAGCGATCAGCTCGGTGATCGACATGTTAATCTTTCTTAAGGAGATGTGGCAGTAAGGGCGGCCCATCCAGCAGCAGATGTGAGGGGACAGTACCAGCTCTGGTCCTCTCTGCTGCCGCAGTAAATCATCAACCCAGGATTAGCAGACATCGCGGCAGACTCGCTCGCCGCCAATGCTGACCACAACAGTGAGCTGTCGTCGAGATCGTGAGGGGCCTAGGCCCTGTGCATCCGCCATCACAACCGGGTGAGCCGACGACACTGGGGGACTGCAGCCCGTTCCGCTCGTCCACCGCGGACGAGCCACCAGGAGGAGCAGGGAAGAAGATGGGGTGTGATAGAGTACACTCCGCACTACGAGAACGCTTCTCATGCCAACAGCGCCGGGACTCCAACCCGGAGCCTCCTACGCGCAGCGGCCTGCTGTCCGCAGCCGAGCCGGCCGGCCAGCCGGGCGCCACCAGCCACGCGCGGCCGAAGAATGATATAAGGACATTCCTCCACTACATCACAGCACACGGCCCTGCACTAGCAAGACTGGTGCGGCCCGGAGCTGGTGTCCACCGCGGACGAGCCACCAGGAGGAGCAGGGAAAAAGATGGGGTGTGATAGAGTACACTCCGCACTACGAGAACGCTTCTCGTGCCAACAGCGCTGGGTCTCCAACCAGGAGCCTCCTACGCCCAGCGGCCTGCTGTCCGCAGCCGAGCCGGCCGGCCAGCCGAGCGCCAACAGCCACGCGCGGCCGAAGAACGATATAAGGACATTCCTCCACTACATCACAGCACACGGCCCTGCACTAGCAAGACTGGTGCGGCCCGGAGCTGGTGTCCACCGCGGACGAGCCACCAGGAGGAGCAGGGAAGAAGATGGGGTGTGATAGAGTACACTCCGTACTACGAGAACGCTTCTCATGCCAACAGCGCCGGGTCTCCAACCCGGAGCCTCCTACGCCCAGCGGCGTGCTGTCCGCAGCCGAGCCGGCCGGCCAGCCGAGCGCCACCAGCCACGCGCGGCCGAAGAACGATATCAGGACATTCCTCCACTACATCACAGCACACGGCCCTGCACTAGCAAGACTGGTGCGGCGCTGAGCTGGTGTCCACCGCGGACGAGCCACCAGGAGGAGCAGGGAAGAAGATGGGGTGTGATAGAGTACACTCCGCACTACGAGAACGCTTCTCGTGCCAACAGCGCCGGGTCTCCAACCCGGAGCCTCCTACGCCCAGTGGCCTGCTGTCCGCAGCCGAGCCGGACGGCCAGCCGAGCGCCACCAGCCACGCGCGGCCGAAGAACGATATAAGGACATTCCTCCACTACATCACAGCACACGGCCCTGCACTAGCAAGACTGGTGCGGCGCTGAGCTGGTGTCCACCGCGGACGAGCCACCAGGAGGAGCAGGGAAGAAGATGGGGTGTGATAGAGTACACTCCGCACTACGAGAACGCTTCTCGTGCCAACAGCGCCGGGTCTCCAACCCGGAGCCTCCTACGCCCAGCGGCCTGCTGTCCGCAGCCGAGCCGGCCGGCCAGCCGAGCGCCACCAGCCACGCGCGGCCGAAGAACGATATAAGGACATTCCTCCACTACATCACAGCACACGGCCCTGCACTAGCAAGACTGGTGCGGCCCGGAGCTGGTGTCCACCGCGGACGAGCCACCAGGAGGAGCAGGAAGAAGATGGGGTGTGATAGAGTACACTCCGCACCACGAGAACGCTTCTCGTGCCAACAGCGCCGGGTCTCCAACCCGGAGCCTCCTACGCGCAGCGGCCTGCTGTCCGCAGCCGAGCCGGCCGGCCAGCCGGGCGCCACCAGCCACGCGCGGCCGAAGAACGATATAAGGACTTTCCTCCACTACATCACAGCACACGGCCGTGCACTAGCAAGACTGGTGCGGCCCGGAGCTGGTGTCCACCGCGGACGAGCCACCAGGATGAGCCGGGAAGAAGATGGGGTGTGATAGAGTACACTCCGCACTACGAGAACGCTTCTCATGCCAACAGCGCCGGGTCTCCAACCCGGAGCCTCCTACGCCCAGCGGCCTGCTGTCCGCAACCGAGCCGGCCGGCCAGTCGGGCGCCACCAGCCACGCGCGGCCGAAGAACGATATAAGGACATTCCTCCACTACATCACAGCACACAGCCCTGCACTAGCAAGACTGGTGCGGCCCGGAGCTGGTGTCCACCGCTGACGAGCCACCAGGAGGAGCAGGGAAGAAGATGGGCTGTGATAGAGTACACTCCGCACTACGAGAACGCTTCTCGTGCCAGCAGCGCCGGGTCTCCAACCCAGAGCCTCCTACGCGCAGCGGCCTGCTGTCCGCAGCCGAGCCGGCCGGCCAGCCGGGCGCCACCAGCCACGCGCGGCCGAAGAACGATATAAGGACATTCCTCCACTACATCACAGCACACGGCCCTGCACTAGCAAGACTGGTGCGGCCCGGAGCTGGTGTCCACCGCGGACGAGCCACCAGGAGGAGCAGGGAAGAAGATGGGGTGTGATAGAGTACACTCCGCACTACGAGAACGCTTCTCGTGCCAACAGCGCCGGGTCTCCAACCCGGAGCCTCCTACGCCCAGCGGCCGGCTGTCCGCAGCCGAGCCGGCCGGCCAGCCGGGCGCCACCAGCCACGCGCGGCCGAAGAACGATATAAGGACATTCCTCCACTACATCACAGCACACGGCCCTGCACTAGCAAGACTGGTGCGGCCCGGAGCTGGTGTCCACCGCGGACGAGCCACCAGGAGGAGCAGGGAAGAAGATGGGGTGTGATAGAGTACACTCCGCACTACGAGAACGCTTCTCGTGCCAACAGCCCCGGGTCTCCAACCCGGAGCCTCCTACGACCAGCGGCCTGCTGTCCGCAGCCGAGCCGGCCGGCCAGCCAGGCGCCACCAGCGACGCGCGGCCGAAGAACGATATAAGGACATTCCTCCACTACATCACAGCACACGGCCCTGCACTAGCAAGACTGGTGCGGCCCGGAGCTGGTGTCCACCGCGGACGAGCCACCAGGAGGAGCAGGGAAGAAGATGGGGTGTGATAGAGTACACTCCGCACTACGAGAACGCTTCTCGTGCCAACAGCGCCGGGTCTCCAACCCGGAGCCTCCTACGCGCAGCGGCCTGCTGTCCGCAGCCGAGCCGGCCGGCCAGCCGGGCGCCACCAGCCACACGCGGCCGAAGAACGATATAAGGACATTCCTC
The DNA here is from genome assembly GCF_023864345.2 of Schistocerca serialis cubense. Lineage (NCBI taxonomy): Eukaryota > Metazoa > Arthropoda > Insecta > Orthoptera > Acrididae > Schistocerca > Schistocerca serialis. Next base: position 466,277,293 of record NC_064641.1, on the reverse strand, counting down.
CACTACATCACAGCACACGGCCCTGCACTAGCAAGACTGGTGCGGCCCGGAGCTGGTGTCCACCGCGGACGAGCCACCAGGAGGAGCAGGGAAGAAGATGGGGTGTGATAGAGTACACTCCGCACTACGAGAACGCTTCTCGTGCCAACAGCGCCGGGTGTCCAACCCGGAGCCTCCTACGCGCAGCGGCCTGCTGTCCGCAGCCGAGCCGGCCGGCCAGCTGGGCGCCACCAGCCACGCGCGGCCGAAGAACGATATAAGGACATTCCTCCACTACATCACAGCACACGGCCGTGCACTAGCAAGACTGGTGCGGCCCGGAGGTGGTGTCCACCGCGGACGAGCCACCAGGAGGAGCAGGGAAGAAGATGGGGTGTGATAGAGTACACTCCGCACTACGAGAACGCTTCTCGTGCCAACACCCCCGGGTCTCCAACCCGGAGGCTCCTACGCCCAGCGGCCTGCTGTCCTCAGCTGAGCCGGCTGGCCAGCCGGGCGCCACCAGCCACGCGCGGCCGAAGAACGATATAAGGACATTCCTCCACTACATCACAGCACACGGCCCTGCACTAGCAAGACTGGTGCGGCCCGGAGCTGGTGTCATCGCTACGAGTCAGCGAGCACTTAGGGAAGATCATTGATATCACCAAGCTCAGCCAGCCTGTGTTACGCCCGCCACATTGTAATCGGCAGGAATAAAGGTGTAATAGTGTTTCTTTGGCGTTTCTGTCGCGTCCACAGTCATCTCCCAGCATCCTGACAACTGGAGAGGTCACCGCTCGGAATCCAGTCCACCGTAGGTGACGTGGACTACAGGGGCGCCTACAATATTTGGAACTTTTATGTGTTAAATTAAGCTATACGTTTCTGCGCAACAAAATTTTACATGGTGTGCTGGAAACTTGATTAGTAGATATGTCCATGATGAAAGTCTATAACCAAGTATCAAATATTGTGGGATTTCAACTACTGGGAGATTTTAGCTGCTGTTAGGGGGCAGTCTCAGCTACTCCTCTCATTCACTTTGTAAGAAATTATAAAGTTGTTATCTCAGTAAAGTAAGTATGACCGACAGGGATAGAGAGAGGAAATTTCCTGTTACGTATAAATCAGTGAGATGAAATTTACAACTTATGGTCAAGATGATGAGGCAGATGTGGAAATACTGTATGTGATTTTTTGACGTTGCTTTCTACATCTACATCTACATCTATACTCCGCGAGCCACCTTACGGTGTGTGGCGGAGGGTACTTATTGTACCACTATCTGATCCCCCCTTCCCTGTTCCATTCACGAATTGTGCGTGGGAAGAACGACTGCTTGTAAGTCTCCGTATTTGCTCTAATTTCTCGGATCTTTTCGTTGTGATCATTACGCGAGATATATGTGGGCGGTAGTAATATGTTGCCCATCTCTTCACATGTGAGATGAAGTTTAATGAGGAGGTAGTACAATCAATAAGGTAGATGTGGAAATATTGTAAGTAATTTCTTGATGTTGTGTGGACACATAAAATGAATCAAGTTGTCCTGACATTGTAACAACTTGCCTTCAAAAACTGCATCAGCTTACCCCAAACACCATTAACTTGTCTCAAAACTTTATCACCTTGCCTTGCAACTTTAACAACTTACCCCACAACCTGAACAACTTCTTCCCTGAAATTATAACAGTTTGTCCTCTGACACTGGAACAATGTGTCTTCTGAAACGATAATAACAAGTCCCCAATAAAATTCATCTCTCTGAGGTATACATGATAGTAAATTTCCTCTCTGTAATGTTTGAGGCAACGACTTTACAGTGTATTATATAGGGAATGAAAGAAATACAGTTCTCCCAGCAGCTGACACACTCCCACACCACCAGCCGCTGTCATATATCTGATTTATACACCACAGTAATATTCCTATCTCTATCTATCGCTTTGTGAGACTTATTTTAATAAGGGAACACCATTACAATATATTGTAGAGGGAATGAAAAGAGCACAGCTTTCTCCAAGTTTCCACCTTGGAACAGCAGAAGGTGACATTTTGAACTGCAACACGAAGTTAATTCATGGCACAGAGTGACTATAAAGTTCGACTGACTTTTATATCACTCGAATTTTTGGGGAATTTACCTGTGGTGAGTAATATTCTTTACTCTGGTAACTTTCATTTACAAGTGTACTTTAAGCTGTAAGTTAGATGAGTAGATGTGTGTTTTGCAATGCTATAGAACCAATTATTATGCATTTAGATAAATTTGATGCGAATTACAGAGACTGGACGTTTAGTAACCTGTAACTTACGAGGTGCGACAATAAAGTAATGAGACTGATGTGAGAAAAAAATGTTGCTTAGCGTTTTAGTCAAGTTTAGTGATGTCTCTTTCAAAGTAGTTCCCTTCTGATTGCACACACTTTTTCCAGCGCTTCTGCCATTGACGGTAACATTTCTGGAGCTCATCATCTGTAATATCCTCCAGGACCCTCGTCACAGCTTTTTGGACATCTTGTGTTGTTTGAAAATGGTGTCCCTTGACCTTTGTTTTGACTCTTGGAAATAGAAAACAGTCGCGTGGAGCGATATATAGTGAATAAGGTGGCTGTGGTAGTACTGAAATTTGTTTTGAGGTTAAAAATTGGTGTACTGACAGAGCAGTACGGGATGGCGCATTATCGTGATGCAGAATCCAATTATCAGCAATGTTGGCACTGACACGAAGAACTCTTTTATGAAGTCTTTCTAAAATTTCTTTGTAGTAATATTGGTTAACTGTTTATCCAGGAGGCACCCACTCTTTATGAACAATTCTCTTGGAATCAAAGAAGCACACAGGCATGCATTTCACTTTCGACTTTGACATGCGAGCTTCATCTTCAACATTCGTTCTGCCTTCACTTAACATTTTATGCCAACGAAAAACTTGAGCTCTTACCATAACCTCCTCTCCAAAAGCCTTCTGAAGCTTACCGTAAGTTGTCGTCGCGTTTTCACCCAATTTAACGCAAAATGAAATGGCATACCGTTGCGCAATATTATGAAGTTCCATTTCCGTGACGAGAGACGAACATGTGTTAACTTATTACAGCACAACTCACGACTGAGCAGTTGCATCAATGTGCCGCTTGGACTAGAAGCAGCTTATAGACCAAGGTCAAAGATGTGCCTACGCAAGCCTGCAGGGTTGCCACATTTTGCAAAGAAAATTAGTCTCATTACTTTATTGTCGCACCTCGTATTTTAATAGTGCCAAAAAGCGAGCTGCATTAATATTAATAAGTAGTACTGTCATTTGAGATGTGGAAATATTTAATTTGAAACTCCATTATGCTGGCAAAGTGTGGTACAACAATTGATCTTGGCCAATAACAAGTGCAGTTTAACCTATAGATTTTTAAAAGTAGTGTTAGAATGTAATCCACATGAATTTTCTTATAACGTTGTAGAATAATTAAAATACGACGGTAGTGCCATGTGTGTTTTGTGCTGGAAATCTTTCATATTTTGAGAAATATTGTCGTTGGAAATGTTTCATCTCTGTCTAGTTCCATAACTGTCTTCGGCCGTGATGTGATGAGTATAAACATAGCAGAAGGTTTTCTTGCTCTTACAAAAAAATACGTCATTATAAAAAGGTTCATCATACCTTCTTTCTTCCATAAAAAAATCTCATTTCGGCAGTTTGTTCTTTAGCCATGTTGTATGTGGGTGTGTGTTTCTTATGTCATGTATTTTCTTAAGATTTTAGTATTATTAGTAGTTGATTATGAGAAATAAAAGATTTAGAGAGCTTTGGAACCACAGTCAAATTGTTGAATTTTCCAGTCTTCTTCAAAAGTCGTTATTTTACCTAATCTGAGCTAGACCGCATCATGTGTGATAAAAAGCAATAACTGCCATCAGTACCATCCACTATATTTATAGTTTAGGGCATGATGCAGTATCTTCAGCCTGATGAATTGGTGCTTGCAAAGGTGAAGCACTATTAAAAAAGCTGTCAAAAGTATTTTAGATATGGAGATGGTGTTGCAACACTTCACAAGCAAAGAACTAATTCTATGTGGAAAATTAGTAATTTGAGAGTCCACTGTACTTCGAACCATCTATTGTAACGATATCGAACTTCGTAAATTCATTAGTGCTGCTTAAACTTTAAGTTCATGCTACAAACTTCGTGTGTGTGTGTGTGTGTGTGTGTGTGTGTGTGTGTGTGTGTGTGTGTATGTCTGTGAGTATGTGTGTGTGTTGCCTGTGTGTGTGTGTGTGTGTGTGTGTGCATGTGCATGCATGTGTTTGTGCGTGTATGAAGAAAAAGTAAACCAAAATTTCTAAATTTAAACTAAACTTTTGTAAAACACATGACATCTTAATTACTTTGTAAGAGAGCACATATGTATGGTACTCCATGTATGGAATGCAGAGGTATATATGTGTGCGGGGGGGGAGGGGGGAGGGCAGGTATTTGTGTGTATAGGCTAGGGGGGACAGTGTGTGAGTATGTGGGTGTACGTGGTGCAGAGGTAAATATCTTTGAACACGAAGGCAATTCTAGGGAAGCTTATTTTTTTCGGGAATACCGCATATCATCGAAGTTTTTGGCATTTTTTGTGCCGTTCAAGTAAGTGACTCCTCATTCTAAAATATTTTAATACTGTGCTCTGATTTACTGGAGAAACGGAGAAGGAGGAGAGAGAGAAGGGAAGGGATAAGGGAAGGGGAGGGGATAGAACTACAAAGCAAAACTGCTCTAGTTCCACCATCTTAATTTTTTTAATTTCAAACCATCACCGCGATCTTGCATTTTTAAACTATCCTGGATTTTTCTATGTCTGCTATACAGTCTGGCATGAGAAATGCACCATAGTAGCTATAGATATATTACTAGGATGGTTTGCGAAACATCTACATGGATTATTATGCTCTTTTAGACCACAGTTAACTAGATTGTTAACCGTACCTTGAAATTTACCTAGTGATATGTGCGCGTCTCATACCCAGCTCTCACATATATCACGATGAGTCCTCGACGCTTTCGTTGCCTTTTTGGTGGTCATTTCAGGATGTGTCCATGGTACCATCAGGTCGAAAGGGAGTGTTTCAGCTATGTAGATGTCTGTAATGTTTTGTAAGCGTGGCTCTTCCTCTCACATACGAGCTGCAGCAGGAAGTCCACAGATTTCTCCCAAAAATAAAAACTGTCTGCTTGCCATTACTTCCAACACAGTCGTTCTCGGACACTATCCATAGACTACATTAGTGAGACCTCTTAATACATGATTGAGAGTTGCAGAGAATAATTAGAGACAAAAGGGCTGTAAGGCCAAGTGAATGCAATATCGAGAAATCAAACGTAGAGACTTAAAGCACAGCGACGTTTGATGGTCAATAGTATACGATATCTTTCAAGTGTGGATGACACTGCTAAGGAGAGATTGTTCGTAATCGTCGGCCTTAACGACTACAAAGGGAAAATGAGTATCTATTCTACTCAGCACAGCTGGGAGCATCTACAGACCATCTGTGGTCACCTTAGGCAACCATCTACAGAAAGTACTGGAAGAGATCAGAGGCACTAATAATCAATGTAAGAGAATTATCCGTATTAAATTTAAATGTGATTCAGTCAGTAAGGCGTGGCTATACGAAATTCGTTAAATCAAGAGTGGGAGTAAACTGTAAGCAGTAATAGAAAACAGTTAATACTGGAACGGAAGATGTTCTAATGCTGTGCGAAGCCTGAGGCTAAACCGACAGTTACTGTCGCTCTGTAGTGAGTAGGCACCCGGGCGCTATTGTGAGGTTTCAACAGTTCTCAGGCTTAGAGAGCCAAGTGCGCAAAGTTGCGTGTAACTTCTGTTACGTAAGATTTATGTGCGAACAGATCAATCTTATCAATTAAGTTTCAACTGTATTTTATATTATCTCCTTAAAGTACCATTATTATCCTACATATAAGAGGGCGTGCCGAAAAGTTATACCTTCGAATTTACATGAAAATTCTTAAAGGATTTTAAAGAAAACAAGCATTGTTAACTTTTTATATTTTTACTCCTCCTTCTACATATTTATTGCTCAACATACTCACTCTTTATTTCTAACGAGAGGCCACATTGTTATTGCTGTCGCTGAGGTATGTTTGACTTTGTTGACCGAGCCACAACCTGTGCTTGCAGCGCTTCATCAATATGAAAGTGAAGTCCTCGAACGTGCTTTTTAAGTTTTGGAAACAGATGAAAAATCGGATTGACGCAAGTCAGGACTGTATGGAGGATGACAGATGACACTGAACCCAATGTGTTGGGTAGCTGGAGATGTCACAGCGCTCGTATGTGGTCGGGCACTGTCATGCTGAAGGAGAGGGTGCTCCAGGTGTGATGAACACTTTGAATTCGAAACTGTTTTCGCTATCGCTTGAGCTTTGTCCCGCAGCTACGCAGGGTCAGCCATCGTTAATCGGATTTGGCATGTTAATGTTTAAGGGGTGGAACATGATGACCAGCCCGGTATTCATCTAGCATGATGTGGAAAACCGCCTAAGAATCACATCCAGGCTGGCCGGCACATCGGTTCTCGTCGTTAATCCATTGGGCGGATTCGATCTGGGGCCAGCGCACCTACCCGAGTCCAGGAAGCAGCGCATTAGCGCTCTCGGCTACCCTGGCGGGTAATTCGAAACTGTTTTACAGCATTCTATTTCTCACGCATCGACGTAATTATTTTACACACCGCCATGTTACACGCTACAATTCATAGTCATCTATTGGCAGAGAGCTGTAGATATTTAGACCAGAAGAATACAGAAGTAGAATGTTAATGACTTCTGTTTTATTTAAAAAGCTTAAAAATTCCGAAGCATTAATTTTTAGCACGCCCTCATATTAATACTAGAATGTATATATTCTTTTTTAATTTTCTAATGTATACTTTACTCTATGTAATAGTTTTTAATGGATTCCCACAGAACATTTTAGAAAATAAATATAAACTACTTCCATGTACAACATTAACACTGAATTGCAAAAGTAAGACAATTGTGTGAAATTCTTCAGCTGAAGGTTATTATGGGACAACTATATTTGATCACAGCATTGGTTTCTCGATGAGTGCGTATTACCCCGTATTTTACAGAAATGTTTCAAGAGTTGTTTAATTTACATTAGCCGACAAAAATAGTGAAGCACCCAAAAGAGGAGGAGGAAACGAAACATAACTTCATGGGTTGAGAGGATATGTGATGTTATTGCAGTGATTATAAAATCGAGACAAATTTATAAAGAACTTCGCAATACGAGTTCACTTGGCAGTATGACTTATGACCTTTCTGGCATGGAGGTAGGCGCTGCTTCGATTGGGAAGGATGTCATAAAGCAGTTGTATCCTGTCCTGAGGCTAGCTGACCCACAAGTGTTGTAACTATAGTTCAATTCTTTTATCTTGGCGGCTCGCGCATGCCCGCCCAGACGCGGGAGACTGCTGCGTTGCCAGTTGCACACGACGCACGCGCCAATAGAAGCAGCGCCATAGTATAGCTAGTTCGCAAGCTTACGTTTAGGGGGGAGCGTGCAGTTCATGAAGTAAAGCCACCATGGCCGCATTAACCCTTTCGCTGTTACAAAGACGTGCTCCCTGCATTCCGCGCTGTGCGCGATTTTGTCACTGCACTGCTCGCCTGTGCAGACACATGGTGTTCCCACTGCTTTGACACACTTATCATTCGATTCCACAAAAACTATTTGGCCCAAAAATTAGATTTTTACATGTCTTCTTGACTGATACCTTCCCCCGTAAATGACTTTATTTTGTTTCGTCGTTCAACGCAGTTATTATGCAGCATTAAATGTAGTAAACCATTGCACGAAATTTTGAAGATTTTGCAGAGGTAGAAGTCCATAGCGTATATTTCCGTATGGTCGAATTTAGTTGCCACAGTGTTGAGAATGAAATGTGGTCAAGATACCTAAATTTCATATAAAATTTACTGTATAACAATATCTCATTTAAGTACCACATAGGTGTCGTATGTAATATTGAGAAATATTCCGTCTTTCGCGACTGTAACAAAAGTTTTATTTACACTGAGCACGTTTGGCTTTATTTTAAAGCACTTCAATGAATCAAAAGGAAGTAGACAAAATACATTAAACAAAACTGTGGACTTACAAAAACATTAGGACTTGAATTTACCGTCTATCAGTGAAGTGCTCTCAGCTATGTCAAATATAATTTTTGTGTGTGGCACACACAAACACCATTTATTTGCTAAAACACTGATCAGCCAACACAAACGTTGAATAGTGTGTTACCACAGCACAAAACTACGAAAGGTGACTTGGCAATGGAGGAGACAAAATACTGTCCACTGAAGATGCTTCAAAAGAGAGAAACGCGTCTGGTGTAAATAAGTCGCTTATTACAGTTGCAGAAGAGAAATATATTTCTGTAACATTGGTAAAATTGCGACTGTGGAACAAAAACAAGAAAGACAACATGAGTACCATTGTGTATGTGCCATATCTTTCATTGAGTGAAGTGCTTTAAAATAAAGCCAAACGCGTCCGGTGTAAATAAAACTTTTATTACAGTCGTGAAAGACGGAATATTTCTCAATATTACATACGACACCTATGTGGTACTTAAATGAGATATTGTTATACAGTAAATTTTATATGAAATTTAGGTATCTTGTCCACATTTCATTCTCAACATTGTGGCAACTAAAATCGACCATACGGAAAGTATACGCTATGGACTTCTACCTCTGCAAACTCTTCAAAATTTCGTGCAATGGTTTACTACATTTAATGCTGCATAATAACTGTGTTGAACATCGAAACAAAATTAAGTCATTTATGGGGGAAAGGTATCAGTCAAGAAGACGTGTAAAAATCTAATTTTTGGGCCAAATAATTTTTTGTGAAATCGAATGATAAGTGTGTCAAAGCAGTGGGAACACCATGTGTCTGCACAGGCGAGCAGTGCAGTTATGACAAAATCGCGCACAGCGCGGAATGCGGGGAGCACGTGTTTGCAGCAGCGAAAGGGTTAATGAAGAGACAAAGCACTAGAAATTTCAAAAAATTGCATTCAAACGAATATAATTCATGAAGTAAGGCACTTCGATATTGTTTTTAAATAATTAAAGTACTAAGCACCGCACAAGGTTTGAACTCATAATGTTACGTGTAGAAGCCAAACACCTTAACCATTACGCTAACGCAGATTGCCTGACAACAGTACACAGTAAGGACTCTAACAAGTCACACAAAATACTGACAAACGCTTTTGGTATGACTATGAATTACTCACGCTTCGTCGAAGTACAATAGGAAATAAACAATTACCGCTCTTCTTTAGTGCGGAAAAGCGGTTCGTGAGATTGATTCAAACACCTTTCCTTGCTATCGCCTGAATTAGGAGTCTTATTTCTTGTTTGGTTTAATTAATTAATAGAATATGAAGCAATTGGTATAAAGAACGCTTTTTCCAAACTTTCTATAAAAGAAAGTCTGCTATCAAGACATTGCTTTTGTTCTATTACTTTATTTATGACTGAACGTTTATAAAACTGAAGACACTCGTCCATGCTATGCACTGCAGTCGAGATCTGGCAACGTCGTTCTCTGTTCATTGGCTGACTGTGTTTTGTGACGTCAGATGCGCAGAACGAACCTTAACTCGGCTGCCAACATAAATGACGCACACTTTAGTCCTTGATATCCTGGATACAGGTGATGCGATAAAGTTAACGTCCAAACTGATACCACATGTGTTCCATTGGGGACAGATTTGGGAAGCTTGATGACCACATGTATACTCCAGCATCACAAGGCAGTTTATGGACACGAATGACATATGTGGACGAGCATTGTGCTGTTGAAAACAGGCACTACGATACAGCCACAAGAGATGTAACACATGAGGATGCAGGATGTCCATGACGTAATGCTGTCTCCATAACCACTGTCAGGCTGTACCTGAAGTAATGCCCGACGACTCCCCGCACGATGACACCAGGAGCAACAACACAGTTGCACCTCTCAAAACGTTGGGAGAATAATTTTTTCCCAGGTCGCCGCCACGCTAGCTGCTATGATCATCCAGTATAACGCAGAATCGGGATTCATCTCAGACTGCAAGTGACACCATTCATGTTTCCTGGTGATGAAACCACTCCAAACAGAGATGTTGGTGTTGTGGTGTTAACCGCAGGTAACGCATGGGATGGTAGTTCCCTTCTCTGGCTACTACTAGTATTCGATTGGTAGTGTGGGATGACACAGAATGCTGAAGGGAGCGTATTACTTGTTTCTGGGTGGCAGGGGCAAATGTGAAGAGTTTACGATGAACTTGTATTTGTGAAACGTGTTTGATGGGATAGAGGACGATTAGTATGTCTGCCCCAAGCCCGCGCGGTTGGCCGCGCGGCCTAACGCACGTCTTTCCAGGCGCAAAGGAGCGCCTGGTCCCTGGCATGAATCCGCCCCGCGGACTTGTCTCGAGGCCCAGTGAGCCGGCCAGTCTGTGGGTGGTTTTTAGGCGGTTTTCCATCTGCCTCGGCGAATGCGGGCTGGTTCCCCTTATTCCGCCTCAGTTACAATATGTCGGCGACTGCTGCGCAAACAAGTTCTCCACGTACGCGTACTCCACTATTACTCTACCATCCAAACATAGGAGTTACATTCGTCTGTTGTGAGACGATCCCTGGGGAGTCCACCAGGGGCCGAACCGTGCAATAACCCTGGGTTCGGTGTGGGGCGGCAGAGGGGTGAAGTGGACTGCGGTAGTCGAAGTGGGGTTGTGGACCACTGCGGCTGCGGTGGGGACGGAGCCTCTCCGTCGTTTCTAGGTCCCTGGTTAACATACAATACAATACAATACAATGTCTGCCCCACGTTCCCACGCAGACCAACATTGGGCCACTTCACATATGAATGGCCAACAAATGTGGATATTGTACGATTGCACTTGTCGATATAATGGAGACTCACAGTGAGGCCCTTTTTTAGCTCTGTGTGGTGCTAATAACGCTATCTCACCCGAGTACACGGCTTCTCTGTGTCCTTCACAGTAATCACTCAAAATCTGACGCTATTCACAACTGTTATATACTATACAAGACCTGGAAACGACACTAATGACGAACAACACTGATGCACTCTGGTGGCCATTCTACCTGTCACAGAGTATATTGCAACTCTGGTCGTTAACATAATCGTCGTACTTGTACGAAGTTCCTCCGACATCAGATCATGTCTTCTTGGTGCTTCATTTTTTTGTCAGGCGGTGTAATATGAACCAGCTGATAGCTACAACAGTCTCATGCAACCGCAAGCACTGTTAGCCAAGACCTCTTGGGTGTATGTAACTGGGCAAAGAAAATAGAGTTTGTGCAAAAACATACCACATCGCTAGCAATCCTCTTAGAGCACATAATCGATTTGTATTCTAATAATTCAGTTCATATCGTTATAGTAACTGTGATGTAAACCTAAAAGTTATAATGAGAAGGAAACTCGAAGTTAAAAGTAAACATAGACAATAAGAAAGAGGAAGAAGGGACAGACAGTTAAAACTTCATTAAGACTTTGTGTAAGTGAAAATGTTTAGAGTAAGTAAGAATTAAAGAGACAACTAAAAACATTTCGGGAAAAAGCTGTGAGGTAGCTCTGAAACTAAGTTCATGTGCGTAATCTGCTAGATGTGTACCTGGCATTGCCCGGGTATGTGTTTATTCTAGTCTACTATTAGTCCTTATTCTTCTTCCCCCTGTCTCTGTCCATCTCCTACTTCACCGTCCGCCTGCTTAGCAAGGTGGTAACGTGCTCTCCTCCCATGCAAGCGGGCCCGGATTCGATTCCCGACCGGGTTGGAGATTTCCTCAGCTCGGGGACTGGGTATTGTGTTGTCCTCCTCATCATCATCATCTCATCCCCATTCCCAGGCCCAAGTCGCCCAATGTGACGTTGAATGAAATAAGACTTGCACTTGGCGGCCTAACTTCCCCGAATAGAGGCCTCCCAGTCCACGATGCCATACGCTCATTTCCATTTTCTCCCACTTCACCTCCTCTCCGCCCATCTCCTGCATCCCCTCTCTCTGTCCACCTCCTCCAGGTCCCTCTCTCTGTCCACCTCATCCTGTCCCTCTCTCTGTCCCTCCATCGCCTCCTCTGCCCTCTCTCTGCTCATTGCCCCCTTCCAATCTGTGTCCATCTCTTCCTCCGCCTATCAGTGCCTATCTCCTCCTTCCTCCACGCTATCTCTCCATTTCCTCCTCCCCCCTTCTCTCTCCACGTTATCACACTCACTGCAGTAGAGATTGGTTCTGAGCCCTACAACCTTTCTTTCCAGATTGTAACTAATAGCGTACCAAATTTGACTGAATTCGTTCCAGGGGTTTTGGACGTGATTTTTACCCGTGAGTTTGGCCGCAAACGCACGTCACATGTTTTTAACGTATATTTAAGATATTTCACACGTACATGTATTCATATTTCACCTGTATGTCTAGTAAACTTCGCCCTGCAGTTTCATTTTTACGCAGCTCAATGTTTATGACGTCATATCTCCTGAACTATGTGCTGTACAATGATATAATACATGTGCATCCAGTGTTATATGTGGCTACTGACAACGAAGTGTGTTGCGAATAGAGTTAGTAGTAAAGAAATAATAACTTAAAACATCATACTTGATGCGGCAGTTTTTTAGGCGTATTACGTTCTATTTCCTGAACTATGTGCCGCGCGGCTACACCGCACGGACTAGGGCGTCTTGTCTAGGGCGTCTTGTCTCGGTTTGGGCGGCTCCCCCCCCCCCCCCCCGCGTCGGAGGTTGGAGTCCTCCCTTGGGCATGGGTGTGTTTGTACTCCTTAGCGCACGTTAGTCTAAGTTACATTAAGTAGTGCGTAAGCTTAGGGACCGATGACCTTAGCAGTTTGATCCCACAAGACCTTACCACAAATTTCAAATTTCCTGAACTGTGTGTTGTACAACGAAATATGTTTTTGTAGATACATTCAGCAGCGGATGCTGTCTGCGAAAAGTGTTACGAATAGAGTTAGTAGGAACGAACTAATAAATTTAAACGTCCTGAATGATGCAGTAGTTTTTCACGCATCTCATTGTTTATGGCGTCTTATCTCCTGAATCAAGTGCTGTAAAATGGTGCAATGTTTCTAGTGCATTCAATGGGATACGTGAATAATGACTGCGAAATGTGCCGCGAATGCAGTTAGTATTAAAGAAGCAATAAACTAAAACGTCATGCTTCATGCGGCAGTTTTACTGCGTGAACAGCAAATATACAGTAAGCGATAAGCTTAGATCGAGAAAAAGTTTCTGAAAGGTTTGAAATGATGTGTAAAGTTAGTTGCAAGTCTCTAAGTGCTCTCATTCTCATATACTTCATGAGGAAATTATGGGTATCTACGCGTCGTGAGCTACACTGCTTTTTCAATCCCACCCGCACCCCTCTTACAGGTACGTGGTTCTTACCCCAACAGCGATTACTTCCAGACAATATGTTTGGGATGCTAGAATCAGAAGTTTTGTCTGTGTTTCTGATGTAACAACGCTACACGCTATGGCAGATATTTGGCGTTGTATTTGCTGACGAGCTGATAATGCAAAACATTGCATCCAATAATCGCTTCTTCCTTCAGATCAGCTGAAGCCAGAGCATCAAATGACACGTCCACCCTCGTGAACATAGGTGCAACACTTACATTCTAGTTTTAGCTCTCATCCAGTGTTATACCAAGATACATAGCTAGGAAACAGAAGAACAAAAATGGTTCAAATGGCTCTAAGCACTATGGGACTTGATATCTGAGGTCATCAGTCCCCTAGAACTTAGAATTACTTAAACCTACCTAACCTAAAGATATCACACACACCCATGCCCGAGGCAGGATTAGAACCTGCGACCGTAGTGGCAGCGCGGTTCCGGACTGAGGTGCCTAGAACCGCTCGGCCACAGTTGCTGGCCAGAAGAACATTTCAGTATTATTGAAAATGGTGTGAGTAATTGGTTTACGTAAATATGAACAAATGAGATACGATGAGCGGCTGTAATTTAACAGAGGTCGTCATAAATCCTATTTTTGTGGTTCAGTCATATACAGCTTGGGGATCTCTGTTAATGGAAATTACAGCTGCATTAAATTTTATGCGTTGACGGTTATGGAAGATATGATTTTGTTTATAAAGAAAGCGTCAGTGATCGTCAACTGAACTTCGAGAAACATATCATGTTTGTTTTCAGACTACACATTTCAGGTTCCTTTCGTTAAACAGTGTTGTCGTCCTGTAAATTGCAATTAAAACCATTCCTGAGCTGTGACAGAGGATCTTTCAACTTTTGGGTTAGTATGTCGAAAAAGATTTTGACATATTAACACAAAAGCTGAAAGATCCTCTGCAACAGCACAGGATGGTATTAATTGCAATTGGAATTGAAATGGTAAATATAGTCTTCTGTTTTTGGTTCTTGGCAGTCTTATGCCACTATCTATTTTTGATAAGAGCAGTTAGTTTGATGAGTCCCATTCGATAAAACTAATTACGTAAGTAGGAAGACATCATGTGTTCTTAAGCGTCTGCATCCACATGAGTTGCTTCGCCATCTGTAAGCGGTATTTGTTCTGATAGTCTGTACAGTGTAGAGTGAGCCAGGGGGGGGGGGGGTGTGTACTTGCCCATATAGGCCATGGTGCCGCAGCGCTCGTGCAGCATCTGGTCGTAGGCGACTCCGCTGCGGACGACGCTCTGCCCGAAGTCGGTCACCTTGATGTAGAGTTTGTCCTCCGGGTCGTCCGGGTTCGTTGTCAGCAGGATATTCTCCAGCTTCAGGTCCCTGTGCACGATACCTGCGCATTTCCACGTGCATAGATAAACCTCGAAGGAAAATTTGCAATATAGTTACAGAAATGGTTTTAAAGTCAGCATTTAGACCCCAAATAAACATAATTAAAATAGGTGAATGAAACTTATTAAACTGAGTATCTTTACCAACAGTCCTTATGACATATACGGAAATATACAGCAAATTTTAAAAATATGTTTCATTCTCTGTCCCAAAGAACAGAGCAGCGTGGGTTGTTAAAAGAGGCTGGCCATTCTAGTCACACTTAGGTTTTGCCAAATACTAGATTCATTGATAGCGGAACAGATCGCATTTGGGAATATTTGGAAGGATATCTCCAATTATGGCATTTGCCTTACAAACATGACAAAACTCCAAAAATATTTGTCTGAACTGGGTGATCAGAGCTATTTCCATTCATTCCTGGGACAGTGCATCCATCGCAAAAGTGTGACAACGCAGTGCATGGTTGTTCATTGAAATGCATAAGTAAGTTAAGCCAATGGCTTTCCTAAGATAGGAAGTATATCTACCTGATACTACAGAGTATTCCACGATTGTACGAGTTATGAATCACATCACGTTACACACACACACACACACACACACACACACACACACACACACACACACACATTCAGACATATACAAGCCTTCTCCCTGCAGAATCACGCCCATTCGCATTGAATACATACGCATATATTGCACACATCACCTCCTCTGACCGCTCTGTGTCCACCTCCTTCATCCCCATCTTTCTGTCCCTTTCATCCTCCAACCTCTTTCTGTCCATCTCCTTCTTCCAACTCTCTCTGTCTCTCCACCTCCTCTGCCACCTTTTTCTAACCATATCTTCCTCCATGTCCCACTGTTCATCTCCTTCTCTCTCTCTATGCCCATTTCAGTTTCCTGCCTTTCTCTCGTCCAGTCCCTCTGTCCCCATCTCTCTATCCATCTCTCCCTATCACCATCAACCTATCCATCTCTTCCTGCCCCCTCTTCCTATCAATTTCCTCCTTCCACTCTCCCTATCTGTGTCTTCTGACCCCATGTCTCTATTCATCTCCTCCTCCCTGTCCTTCCTGTCTCCCTATCCAGCTCCCCCTCTCTGTTCCTCCTCTTCTTCCCCCTCTCTCCCTATACATCCCTCCTTTCCCAACTCTCTGTCCATCCCCTCCTGCCACCCTTCTCTATATCCATATACTCCTGCTCTATCTCTGTCCATACCCTCTTTTATCCGCACATGCAGCCTCAGCAAAAAAATAGCTCGATGATGCAGACTGACTGCACACCCACAAATTGCCTGTTGTGTAGGGCAGCCTGTATGTCATGGGCTTCATAAGCGTTTTTTGCACCTAATGTGTAGGCTGCATTGCAAACCAGGTCAGTAAGACAGGCCAATACTATTCCAAAACAACACCCCCATTGTACAGGGCAGCATGCATGTTGGGAGCTGGAAAAATATTTCTTGCCCAAATCTTTCTGTCAGGCCGATAAGGCAAACCAATGTAACTCCTACATACAACGCCTGTTGTGTAGGGCTGCCTATATGACAGACTCTGAAAAAACACTGTTTTCCCCTTTCTCTAGTCCCACGGGAGCTATAAGTATATGAACCCCATTGTGCTCATGAAGTTTGCAGATTCTACATCTACATTTAAATGGATACTATGCAGATCATATTTAAGTGTGTGGCAGAGGGTTCCTTGAACCGCCTTCACAGTTCTGTATTATTCCAATGACATACAGCGCACAGATAAAACGATCTCCTATATTTATCTATGCGAGCTCTGATTTCCCTTATTTTATCATGGTGATCGTTTCTCCCTATGTAGGTAAGCATCAACAAAATATTTTCGCATGTGGAGGAGAAAGTTGGTGATTGAAATTTCGTCATAAGATTCTGCCGCAACGAAAAACACCTTTGTTTTAAATTTGTCCATCCCAAATCCTGTACTAATTCAGTGACACTCTCTCCCCTATTTCGCGATAATAGATAACGTGCTGCTCTTCCATGAACTTTTTCGATCTACTCCGTCAATCCTATCTGGTGAGGATCCCACACTGTGCAGCAATATTCTAAAAGATGACGGACATGTGTAGTGTAGGCAGTATCTTTAGTAGATCTGTTACACTTTCTAAGTGTCCTACCAATAAAACGCAGTCTTTGGTTAGCCTTCCCCACAACATTTTACATGTGTTCTTTCCAATTTAAGTTGTTTGTAATTCTAATTCCTAGGTATTTAGTTGAATTTACTATCATGTAACTGAGTTTCTTTTACCACTCATGTGAATGACCTCACACTTCTCGTTATTTAGGTTCAAATGCCAATTTTCGCACCATAAATCGTTTTGCGATTTGTTTTGAGCTTCTGGTGATTGTACTTGTCGATAAACGACAGCGACATCTGCAGACAACCTAAGACGGCTGCTCAGATTGTCTCCCAGTTCGTTTATATAGATAAGGAACAGCAAAGGGCCTACAATACTACCTTGGGGTATGCCAGAAATCACTTCTGTTTTACTCTACAACTTTCCATCAGTTACTACGAATTGTGATCTCTCTGACAGGAAATCTCAAATCCAGTCACATAACTGAGGCGCTATTCCATAAGCACGCAAGTTCACTACAAGTCGATTGTGTGTGGGAGAGGAGGAGATGGACAGAGAGAGGAGGAAGAGGAGGTCCAGGGTTTTGGGAGGATATCTCAGATACATACATCTCCCCACAGCTTTGCTTAAGCATTTCACACATGTACTGCACACATTTCCTCTTCCTCCCTCTCTGTCTGTCCCCTCCTCACCCCTGTCTGCCCATCTGTTCCTCCACCCTCTATCTGTCCATCTCCTTCTCCCCTCTCAAACCACCTATTCCTCCTTCCTCTCTCCCTGTCAATCGCCTCCTTTCCCCCTCTCTGTCCATCTCCTCCAACACCCATCTCTCTTTCCATCTCCCACAGCTCTCTCTCTCCCCACCTGTCACCTCCTGTCTCCACTGCCGATGTATCACCTTCTCTCTCATCTCTCCTGTCCATTTCCTCTGCTCCCTTTGTCCATATGCTCCCCATTTCTCTCTGTCTATCTCCTCCTTACACCTTCTCTGTCAGTCTCCTCTTTGCCCCACTATCTGACTATCTCATCCTCCACCATCTCTTTTCCCATCTCCTTCTCCTCTCCCTGTCCACCTTCTTCCTCCACCTTCCTCCCCTCCCTCACTCTGTCCACCTGATCTCTGATCTCTCTTTGATCCTCCTCACTCTGCCTCTCAGTATCCTCCTTCTCCTCTCTTAGTCCACCTGCGCTTGCCTGCCTTTCCCTCTCTGTCCCCACCTCCTCCTATCAATTTCCTCATCCACTCTCTCTGTCTTCTCCATACCTCCCCCCCTCTGCATGTCTTCTCCTTGTCCCCCTCTCTGCCCACCTCTCCCTTGCCTCTGTCTTTGCGCATCTCCTCCTTGCCCCTTCTCAGATCATCTTTTCGTCCCAAGCTCTCTGTCCACCTTCTCTTCCCCCACTTTTTGTCCATCTAGTCATCCTGCACCCTCTCCCTGTGTCCTCCTCCTCCTCCTTCTCCCTATTCATCTCCTCATGTTCCCATCTATCTCTCTATCCACCCTTTCTTCCCCCTCTCTTCCTGTCTCTCTTTCTGTCTGCCCCATCTATCCCTTCTCTCCCTCCTGATCTATCTCTCTGTCCATCACCTCTTCCATCCATCTCAACCATCTGCCAGCTTTGCCCATCGACATATAAAACATCCATTCTGCAGGACACAGTATGTCAGGGGTTTCAAAGTTTTGTGCCTAACGTGTAGATTGCTCTTCAAAGCAGGTAGATAAGGCAGACCAATATTGCTCTAATACAACAAGCCTGTCGTACAGGGCGTGTCCATATCTGGAGCTGGAATACCGTTTCTTGCCTCTGAAGGAACGTCATATTTCGAAGAACGCAAAATCTGTAAGATGTCAGATGTTTTGCTTAAGTTCGTAATTTAGCGTGAATTACAATATGAGAAGCTTTTAGTACTTTCAACAAGCCACTCTGTCTCGAAATGTAGTAGAAAATCCGAAGAGATTCTGGTTTATGTGAAGTATACGAGTGGAAAGACACAGCGGAGTAACCTAAATGACATAGTAAAAGCAAGAAACAAGTCCACCGGTTCAGACTGTACACCAATTAGATTCCTTTCACAGTGGGTTGACACGATAGATCCATGCTTATCAATTATATAATAGTGATTGCTCGACGAAAGATCTGTACCTAAAAGCTGAAAAGTTGCACAGGTCACACCAATACTCAGAAAAGGTAACAGAGGTAATCTGCTGTATTACATATGCATATCGATTTGCAGTAGCACTTTGGAACATATTCTTTGTTCGAACAATTTGACTTACCTCAAAAGCTACGATTTTTTGACAGAAAGTCAGCATAGATTCAAAAAAATGTCTTTACTGTGAAACACAACTAGCTCTTTATTGACACTAAGTAATGAGTGATATGACAGGGGATCTCAGATTGATTCAATATTTTTAGATTTCCAGAATGCTTGCGACACCATTCCTCGCATGCTTACGGAGTATCATCTCAATTGTGCGACTGGATCCACGATTTCCAGTCAGATAGGTTGCTGTTCATACCACGTGATGGGAAGTCGTCGGGTCAAACAGAAGTGATATTTGGCGTTCCTCAACGAGGTGTTTTAGGAAATCTGCTATTCCTTATCTACATAAGCGATTTAGGAGACAATCTTAGCAGCCCTCTTAGATGTTTTTCAGACGACACTGTAATTTACCGCCTCATGAACTCATCAGATGTTCAAAATCAACTGCAAAATGATTTAGACAAGTTATCATTATGGTGCGAGAAGTGGCAATTGAATCCAAATAATGAAAAGTATGAAGTAATCCACATGAATAGTAAAAACGGTTACACGAAAAATCACACGAATCTAATGACTGTGAATTCAATTAAATACTTGGAGGTTACAATTGCGAATAACTTAGGTAGGAACGATATCATAGATAATGCTGTGAGGAAAACAAACCAAAGGCTGTGATTTATGCCAGCACACTGAGAAGATGCAGCAGAACTATCAACGAAGCTGCCTACACAATGCTTGTCCGTCCTCTTTCACGGTGTGGGATCCACATAAAGTAAGATTGATGGAACACATCAAAAAAGTTCATACAAGAGCAGCTTGTTTAGTATTATCACGAAATACCGGTGAGAATATCATGGACATGATACAAGTTTTGGCTTGGTAGTCATTAAAACGAAGGCATTTTTCACTCTGGAAGGAAGCTGTTTCACATAATTTCAATCACCAACTTTCTCCTACGAATGTGGAAATATTTTGATGGTGCCTGCTTGCATAGGAGAAATGATCACTGTAATAAAATAAAAGAAACCAGAGCTTATACGAAAAGATTGAAGTGATCATTTTTCCTGTGTGCTGTTGATAGTGCAACGGTAGAGAAATAGCTTGAATATGTTTTGATCAATTCTCTGCCAGGCATTTATTTGTGAAATGCAGAATAGTCATATAGATACAGATGTAAATGTAGATGTGATGTAGATGTGGAAGCTGCCCTAAAAAGCAGGTCGATAAAGCATGCCGATACTATACCCGTACAACATACCTGTCATGCAGGGCAGTTTATATTGTAGAGGCTGAAGAACACGTTTTTGACCGTATCTCCGCTCCTGTTGGAGCTAGGAGGTTATAAACCCAACATTTCTGATAATCGTGAATTTGCTGTTTCTGTGCCAAATTTTGTTGAAATCGATAGAGGGGTATGGGAGGAGGTCCCATGTATATACAGGGTGATTCAAAAATGCATGTAAATATTTCAAGGGTGTATTTGTGAGGTAAATATAAGACAAAAATGTTCTATACAATTTTTTCCATACTTGGCTTATTACAGAGTTATGAACAAAACAGGATAATACATTCAATACAACGTAAGGTATTTAATTCCCAGAGTTCACAGTTTAATTACAGTGCATTTGGACTAACAACGCAAACTGATAAATAAACGTGACGTAACAAACTGAAACAATTCCTCGCGAACACTGTATTAATTTAGGTCCTGTTGATTGAACTACAGCAATGCACAATAACTAAGGAAAATTGAAGCATTTTACAGACTGTACTGTACTGTACTGTATTTGCACAAATCTTAATGCAATGCATGTTCAAAATGCTGTCCCTGAACTTGCAGACAGACCCGTGCTCGTCGCATCAATGATCTCTGCACATTACACAGTCCGTTCAACTCTCCACGAATAATTTCACAACCACCTTCAATTCTTTGTTGTAGCACTTCTCTGTTCGGTACTGCAGAAGAATACACCAATGTCTTTAGTCGGCCCCATAAATAAAAGTCTAAAGGGTTCAGGTCAGGTGATCTGGCTGGCCAAGCAATTGGTCCTCCGCGACCTATCCATCGATGTGGATACGCAGAATTGAGGTACGCCCTTACGTTGCGGCTGTAATGGGCGGGAGCACCATCGTGCATAAACCACATGGTGGCTCGTGTTGCAAGAGGGACATCCTGTAACAATCCAGGCAATTCTCCCTCCAAAAATTCGCAGTACGCGTGCCCATTCAGCCTTGGAGGCAGAACATGAGGTCCGAGTAAGTAATTCCCCACAATACCACACCAAATGTTTATGAAGAATTGATGTTGATATCCACGCACAATTCTCGCGCCAGGATTCTCGACAGCCCACTGGTGCATATTATGCGAATTGATTACACCCGCACGAGTAAACATGGCCTCATCTGTGAATAATATCCGCCGAATGAACATTGGATCATTCAAATGACGCTCTTGTAACCACTGGCAGAATTGCTGACGGCGAGGATAGTCTTCAGGTGTCAATTCGTGCACTTTTTGCAGGTGTAATGGATGCAAATGTTGTCTCCGAAGCAGCCGCCATACAGTAGATTGTGGAAGTCGTACAGCTGCACTAATTTGTCTCGTACTGATAGATGGATCTTGGTCTACCAGGTCCAAAACATGTTCCTCGACGTTCACTGCATGCTCAAGTGGTCTACCTGAATGTGGCCCAGGACGAATGCCATACTCCCGCATACGTCTGTCCACAGATACAAACGTCTGATGACTTGGTAACCGTCTTCCTGGAAACAGCTCACTGTACCTTCGTCTTGCTGCAAGTGCATTTCCATCTGCTGCACCATACACAAGGTGCATATCAGCATACTCACTGTTTGAGTACATCATGTGCACGAAACCTTTAGCCTTCCGACGATGAATGAACGACAGGACGTACTTTTCCGTTACCAACAACATCAGCGCCATCTTCCGTACAGTAGGAGTAAACATCACGTGCAAACAAAAACAAACACTATTCATGCAGTTTCGAATCAACTGTTGGGAGATACGTATGTGAATTACGTACCAGAATATGGCATCCTGCTGCTTGCACTGCCGTCGTTTTGATACGGACATGACTTTCGTATTTAACGATAACTCTGGAATTAAACGTTTATGGAAAAACATTTATAGATCATTTTTGTCTTATATTTACCTCACAAATACACCCTTAAAATATTTACATGCATTTTTGAATCACCCTGTATACAGGGGTTGGACAGAAGTATGGAAATACTGCAAAAAATGAACACTTGAACATAAATGAAGCTGCTCGCCAAGCCTGCAGGATACACTGACACATACTGAGAAGACAAAAGTCATGGGATACCTCCTAATACTGCATCCGAGTTCCTTTTCCTGGCATAGTGCAACTCGATGTGGCACAGACTCAACAAGAAGATGGAAGTTCTCTACAGAAATATTGAGCCGTGTTGCCTCTATAGCCGTCCATAGCTGCGAAAGTATTTCCAGTGTTGGATTTTGTGCGTGAAATTGCCTCTTTATTACGTCTCGTATATGTTTGATGGGATTCCTGTAGGGCGGTTTGGATGGCCAAATCTAACTGTCCAGGACGTCCTCCAAACTAATCACGATGAACTGTGGTATGGTGATATGGTGTATTGTAGCCATAAAAATTCCATCTTTGTTTAGGAGCAAGTGGCAGAACATAACCATTTCCAGACAATGGTCGATACCGCTGGACCAGAGGACCCAGTCCAGTCCTTGTAAACATAGCCAACACCATTACGGAGAATCCTCCAGCTTGCACAGTGCCTTGTTGACAACTTGCGTTTATGGCCACACTTGAACCCTACCATCTGCTTTTATCAACTGAAATCAGGACTCATTTGGCCAGGTCATGGTTTTCCAGTCGTCTGGGGACCACCCGATATGGTCATAAGATCAGGGAGAGTCGCTGCAGGCGATATTGTGCTGTTATCAACGGCACTCGCTTCGGTCGTCTGCTGCCATAGCCCATTAACGCCAAATTTCGCGTACAGTCCTAAAGGATATGTTTTTCTTACGTCCCATGTTGATTTCTGTGGTTATTTAACGCAGTTTTGCTTGTCTGTTGTCACTGACAACTCTATGCAAATGCCGTTACTCTCGGTCGTTCAGTGAATTCCATCGGCCTCAGCGTTCTCCATGGTGAGAGATAATGTCTGAAATCGGATTCGCGGCACACTCTTCGCACTGTGAATGTCAGAATATTGAATTCCCTAATGATTTAAGAAATGGAGTATCCCAAGCATCTAGCTCCAACTACTCTCCATTTTCAATGTCTATTAATTCCCGTCTTGCGGCCATATCACATCATAAACGTTTACGCATCAATAACCTGAGTACAAATGACAGCTCAGTGAATGAACTACCCTTTTATCCCTCGTGTATACGATGATACCGCCATCTGTATATGTGCATATCGCTGTCCCACGATTTTGTCGCCTTATTGTGTATGACCACTAACGGCACTGTGTAATGTCCTCAGTACGTTGCAAGTGTCAGTTGTGGTCATCATAGTTTTTGTGTAGTTGTAAGTACCTTATACCAGAGCTAAGAAAATCCAGACGTTGGCAAATTCAATACTTTTCTGAAAGTATTTGCAGCCATGTATGGAAGTGAAACATGGACGATAGACAGTTTAGATAAGAAGAGAACAGAAGCTTTCTAAATGTAGTGCTACAGAAGAATGCTGAAGATTAGACTGGTAGATCACGTAGCTAATGATGTGGTACTGAAAAGAGTTGAGGAGAAATCCAAATCTGTGACACAATCTGAAAGAACAAGGGTTCAATTGATAGCACATATTCTGAGACATCTATGAATCACCAGTTTAGTACTAAAGGTTATTGCGGGGAGTAAAAACTGTAAACAGATTCAGAAAGATGTAAGTTGCAGTAGTTATTGAAGAGACTTGCACAGAATAGATTAGCATGGAGAGCTGCATCAAATCAGTCTTTGGACTGAAGACCGCAACAGACCGGTCACCGTGTCATCCGCATCCCCTGCGCCCCACGCGATGCGGATACAGAACGGCATGTGATCAGCACACCGCTCTCCCGACCATTGTCAGTTTTTGTGACCGGTGTAGTTACTTCTCAATTAAGTAGCTCCTCGATTGGCGTCACAAGGGCTGAGTGCAACCCACTTGCCAATAGGCACTTGGCAGACCCAGACGCTGACCTATCCAAGTGCTACCCAAGCCTGACAGCGCTTAACTTCAGTGATTTGACGCGAATAGCTGTTACTACTGCAGCAAGGTCTTATATGTATATATATATATATATATATATATATATATATATATATATATATATATAGGGTGTTCTATTGATAGTGATTGGGCCAAATATGTCACGGAATAATCGTCAAACGAGAAAACTACAAAGAACGAAACTTGTATAGCTTGAAGGGAGAAACCAGATGATGCTATGGTTGGCCCGCTAAATGGCGCTGCCATGGGTCAAACGGATATCAACTGCGTTTTTTAGATAGGAACCCCCATTTTTTATTACATATTCGTGTAGTACGTAAAGAAATATGAATGTTTTAGTGGGACCAATCTGCACGCGTTCTATTTAGCGACGAAGCGCCATTCACCATCAACTGTAACGTAACCCGGCATAATATGCGCTATTGGGCAACGGAAAATCCACGGTGGTTGCGACAAGTGGAACATCAGCGACCTTGGCGGGATAATGTATAGTGAGGCATTATGGGAAGAAGGATAATTGGGCCCCATTTTGTCGATGGCAATCTAAATGGTGCAATGTTTGCTGATTTCCTACGTAATGTTCTACCGATGTTACTACAAGATGTTTCACTGCGTGACAGAATGGTGATGTCCTTCCAACATGATGGATGTCCGGCACATAGCTCGCGTGCGGTTGAAGCGGCATTGAGTAGCATAGCTCATGACAGGTGGATTGGTCGTCGAAGCACCATACCATGGCCCGCACGTTCACCGGATCTGACGCCCCCAGATTTCTTTCTGTGGGGAAAGTTGAAGGATATTTGCCATCGTGATCCACCGACAACGCCTGACAACATGACGGACATCATTTTGAGCATTTATTGCATTAATGTGGTATTTACTGGTAATCACGCTGTAACAGGATACGTTATCAGAAATGATAAGTTCACAAAAGTACATGTATCACATTGGAACAACCGAAATAAAATGTTCAAACGTACCTACGTTCTGTATTTTAATTTAAAAAACCTATCTGTTACCAACTGTTTGTCTGAAATTGTGAGCCATCTATCACAAAGCGAAAAAAGTGGTCCAACTAAAACATTCATATTGCTTTGCGTACTACACGAAAACGTAATAAAAAATTTGGGTTCCTATTTAAAAGAGCGCAGTTGATATCCGTTTGACCTGCAGCAGCGCCATCTAGAGGGCTAACCATAGCGCCATCTGGTTTCCCCCTTCAAGTCAGACAAATTTCGTTCTTTGTAGTTTTTTCGTTTGACGCTCATTTCGTGAGATATTTGGCCCTGTCAAATAACATATCAGATCATGGGATGGATTCCTCTAGAAGTACCTAGCAGCTGCTGCTGCTGAAAATTCGTTTTAATATTGTTTGAAAATCCAGTACACCTAGAAATAGACCAAATAAGCAGGTAGGTTAATGAAAATGAAATTACAGTATGCGCCAAAGAAGTCACTATTCTATAGGAAGGACATGCAAAGAAGAGTCGAGCAGCTGAATCACAGACTGTATCATAGTGTGAAACACGATTTAAAACAAAATATGATTAAAATCAGACGTCTTTCACCACGAAAAACATAGACGATAATTTATGAATGAATTTTCATATTGTTTAGCAAGACCTTTCTTCTTGTTAAATGCTCCGAAATGCTGTGTATCGAATCCATCAAACGTTTCCGTAGGACCCATACGTATATGGATATAGACGACAGCCAGTATGCTCAATAGCTAAAAGTTGCATAGCATAGCTTCCATTCATTAGGTTCTTACATATATGTGGTCAGAATTACGTACATCAGGTGGCAGCTGTGGTGTCATGTGCCTTCACCGCAGTATGTCGTGTGCTTGTCCAGTAACACTGTAGGTGATCGAATACCACTGTTAAACGTGGTATTACTTTGCACTGAATTACCACACAAACGATCTCACTCATAATCTCCTAATATTACTTTCTTATCAGAAACTACTACTGGTCTTATCTGTGTTCTAATGCCACACCCATAGAAACACGTACCCCATAACTAACATTTAAGCTATAGATTGTATGCTGTATTGCGCACAAATGGAAGCTTTGTTATAAAAGGTGGATGACTGCAGTGGTGGATATTCAGTGACATCATCAGTCTTTCCAAGATATCTAATGGGCTTTTGTTGATTTCTTCTCGAGTGCAGACATTTGTCGGTGTTTTTTGTTCTCTGACTCGAGTTTACTTGATCACCATTCATTCATCTGATGTTGAGTAACGAATGTTGGTGAAGAAGGAGCTGTTAAAACACTACCAGTAAATGATGACTTTTGGCTGTATGTATTAATGTTTGTAAAAATTTAAGTTCACAGATGAAATGATCTGAATCACTCTAACTTGGGCTTGGGAGGATGTAGAAAACAGTGGGGCCATAATAAATGTGTAAGATTTCAGAAATATTCACTCTTTTGTGTGAATGGAAGAATCAGTGTTACACCACGATTATTAGGTTCAGACTCATCGAACTAAAGGAAATGAGCAAGCAAATATGAGTATACCTCGTCGAGCCAGCCGTTGTGGCCGAGCGGTTCTAGGCCCTTCAGTCTGGAACCGCGCGACCGCTACGGTCGCAGATTTGAATCCTGTTTCGGGGATGGATGTGTGTGATATCCTTAGGTTAGTTAGGTTTAAGTAATTCTGAAGTTCTAGGGGACTGATGACCTCAGATGTTAATTCCCATAATGCTCAGAGCCAATACCTCGTCGACACCAAAAGATGCAATATCAGCTTGTGAATGAGTTCGTGTGAGGCAGAATGATGGGTCTTTGGCAAGTGAGTTTGCTGTACCTTGCCAGTGTAGTTCATTCTGGGCACTCTGCTATGACTTAAACGCGTCTGTGGGACTAATGGAGAGAAGAGGGCTGTACATAGCGATGTGCAAGTACTGGACCACACAGAGTGCCACAGCACTGGATGACCACCACCTTGACCACATGACCATAACTGACAGAATAGCATCATTCCCAGAGTTGGATCGACGTTGAAGCAATACAGAGGGTATGGACATGTCTGCGTCGATGATTCGACACCATCTACTGAGTGATGGAATGGTGGCATACATACCATTGTGTTGGCTTCCACTGACAAGAAACCAACAACAGCTGAGACTACAATGGAACTGTGAATGCCGTCACTGGCAAGCTCAGTGGTTAAACTTAATGTTTTCGGACGAGTATCACATCAGTGTGTCCCAAAATGATGGCCATGTAAGTATTAGATGGTACTATGTTTGAGCACAGTAAGGCAGACTGCATTGTTAGATGGCATAGCGGTCAAAAGCCAAGTGTAATGGTTTGGAGTGCCATTGGCTACAGCACACAATGTGTCGTACATATTGAAGGTAAACTGAGTGGCAACCACTGAATCAGGGACGATTTAGAAACGAAGGCACTGCCACTCAGGCACGCAACTCCACATGCTATATTTCAGTAGGACTACGCTCAGCCACACGTGGCGAGGAATTTGCAGGTCGTCTCCGAAAAACTGGTGATATCACTAGTGCCCGCCCTGTATTTTCCCCCATAGAAAATGTCTGGAATATCGCAGTCGGCAACTTGTTCTTTTTGCTTCTTCTGCAACCATTCCTGATGCTTCAGGAGCTCTTTGATTTCATGCCAAGACGTCTCAAGGCTCTGATTGCAGGGTGTGGAGGCTTTATGCCATACTGAATACATATGGTAAAAATTCATGTACAGTTTGTAATTCCAATCATTTGTGTACATTCATGTCCCTAATCATAGGAATACATTATAGATGTTACCAGCCAAACCTGATTTTATGATAAACTAGTTTCGCCTAGGTCAAACTCGTTCATCCTACTACCGATAGGATAAAACAATTCACCCTAGGCCGAATCGGTTTATCCTAGTTAGAATTTACATGTTTTAGGATAAACTGGTACATCCTAGTCTGAACTAATTTCACCTAGTATGTACCTTCTGTAAGCTTTACAAAGCAAACTGAATAAAGGAATAGAAATAAAATAGTCAATATGATTCATTAAAGTTATTTATTAACTAATCAGTAATTTCACATCTATCACTAGATCAACTTACATACATACATCCACAGAAATCCCCATATCGGCAATTTGCTTATTTACTTATTTTTGCAACTGCATTTCACAAAGCCTTACCCTGATCCAACAGAATGTTTTCTGCCTGCAGTCCTTGAAGATATTTCAGTATACTAGTTAAAGCTCCCACATCTAAAAACTTCTGAATGCAGACGTCGAAATCATTTCTAAAAAAATAAAAAGAAGTTAAAACAAATATTCTTTTAATATTTTATTACAAAAATTATGGAATATTTTTATAAAATTGTACCTGCAATAATGTCTTTGAAGTACGCCATGTTTGGTGCTAGCTTTGTAGAGCCTCTCATCAGTCTTTCGAAGTATTACTCCAATTATGTTTCGAATGTCACCTCTGACTTTATCTACATCTGGAATGGGTATGGTTACGTTGCCTCCAGTGTCAGCTAGTGGATGGGATTTGTCACAGGAAGCTTTCATTCTTTTAGCTTGTATTTTAAATTTTCTGTCGCAATTTTTCTACCATTTTGAATGTCGTTTGTGTCAATTTTCACAAAGTTATCATCTTCACTGTCTTCGTACTGTTCAGTATTGCTGTCATCCTCGATTGCCTTCTTTAGGTCATCTTCATCCTGAATATCATTTATGATTTCTTGAGGCAACGAGGAAGTGGAAAGTCCTACTCTAGGTTCGATTCAAAATAATGCTTTTTAAGGTGATTGTTTTATGTCAGAGTGGTAAGCTCGATTTTTCATGAATTGGGCTTACCTTAATCCTTCCGACCACTTCGTCGAATTCTTGTCCTTTAACCAAGAACTACATCTACGTCTACATCTACATGACTACTCTGCAATTCACATTTAAGTGCTTGGCAGAGGGTTCATCGAACCACAATCATACTATCTCTCTACCATTCCACTCCCGAACAGCGCGCGGGAAAAACGAACACCTAAACCTATCTGTTGGAGCTCTGATTTCTCTTATTTTATTTTGATGATCATTCCTACCTATGTAGGTTGAGCTCAACAAAATATTTTCGCATTTGGAAGAGAAAGTTGGTGACTGAAATTTCGTAAATAGATCTCGCCGCGACGAAAAACGTCTTTGCTTTAATGACTTCCATCCCAACTCGCGTATCATATCTGCCACACTCTCTCCCCTATTACGTGATAATACAAAACGAGCTGCCCTTTTTTGCACCCTTTCGATGTCCTCCGTCAGTCCCACCTGGTAAGGATCCCACACCGCGCAGCAATATTCTAACAGAGGACGAACGAGTGTAGTGTAAGCTGTCTCTTTAGTGGACTTATTGCATCTTCTGTGTCCTGCCAATGAAACGCAACCTTTGGCTCGCCTTCCCCACAATATTATCTACGTGGTCTTTCCAACTGAAGTTGTTCGTAATTTTAACACCCAGGTACTTAGTTGAATTGACAGCCATGAGAATTGTACTATTTATCGAGTAATCGAATTCCAACGGATTTCTTTTGGAACTCATGTGGATCACTTCACACTTTTCGTTATTTAGCGTCAACTGCCACCTGCCACACCATACAGCAATCTTTTCTAAATCGCTTATCATATTTTCAATGTCCTGGTTGGCACTTTCAACAGAACCCTGACTTTGGCTGTGCTTAGGGTTTCTATGCACAATTTTCAGTTCTGACAAAAGCTTTGCGAGTTCAGTTATAACATTTTTGGCAAATTCTCTGCCATTCTCAGATTGAAGAACGCACGGTGCCCCTACAGTTAGGAATATGTCATTCAAATGATAAGCCACTTCTTCAGCCAACTTTGATGATAACGCAGTAAGGAGAACAAATTCTGTGGGATGGTCTTGGTAAACTAGAATGAATTTTAAATTCCCGTCTGGTAGTGTTTGGAAATCAATCAAATCGACTTGACAACTGCTATTCATTTCCGAATGGAGAATTGGTTTTGAAACTAACCCAGTTTTCTTTTTTGTCTTCTTTTGCTGACAAACATCACACATTGATAAACAGTAGCATATCATTTCCTTTGTGGTATTGGCGTATTTTTTGATGTCTCGGCTATGAGGTTTTTCACATGACCAATTATCAAAACAGTATATAGTTTCAGTCTTCTTTTATGTAATGATATTCCTTTTTCCAACTTTTCCGCGTCTTCTACTTGTTTAACCAAATCCGCTTATTCGTCTACTGGTAACACATTATAATGAGAAGACTTTTTGTTTTTACTCTGAAAATTCCCTCCAGAAATTTTTCTCTCCACAGCTTTTGATTGGTTTGTCTTCCTCGTACACGAAGGCTCATTCATGATGAAACGCCTCACAATAATTACGCTAGGATTATAATAAAATCTTTTAAACGCAACCAGAAACTTAACGTGCGCACTTGTCGATACAAAATACCGTTCAAAACAAAGAACAGTACGAGGGAAGAGCGGTTGAGAGGTGCGAAGGGCGAGCCAGAGATGATTCGGGGATTCAGGCAGCGACATGCGTCCCGAATAGGCAAAATTAGTTCAGACTAGGAAGTACCAGTTTATCCCAAAGCATGTAAATTCTAACTAGGATAAACCGATTCGACCTAGTCTAAACTGTTTTATTCTATCAGTAACAGGATGAACGAGTTTGACTTAGGAGAAACCAAAATGAAATTACAATTTAATCAATACCATTAGCTGCTGACGGGCGTTGATATACATCAACGGGGACAGTTGAAAATATGTGCCCTGACCGGCACTCGAATCCGGGATCTCCTTCTTACGTGGCAGACGCTCTATCTATCTGAGCCACCGAGGGCACAGAGGATAGTGCGACTGCAAGGATTTATCGCCGGCACGCTCTCCGTCAGACCCACATTCTCAACTTATAGTCCACACACTACATTCGTAGTGCCCCTGTCATTATACCCATTTCTCGCCACCGAGTCCCGTAAGAGTTCCGGCAAATCGCGTGCATGCGCACTAAAGAAGGTCATCAGCCGGTTAGCCTTAAACGATATGAAGTTGGCATCTGTTCTTTCGGACATGTCCGAAAGAATCTTCATATAGGAGAAACTAGTTCATCTTAAAATCGAGTTTGGCCGGTAACATGTATATGGAAGCGCCGGAAAAAACGTATAGGCACGCGTATTCAAATACAGAGATATGTAAACAGGCTGAACATGGGGCTGCGGTCGGCAACGCCTATATAAGACAACAAGTGTCTGGTGCAGTTGTTAGATGGACGTTCCTTGAACGAAGGAGTGTTGACAATCAAACCACGTCTGAAATTCTCCTGATAAATGGCTCTGAGCACTATGGGACTCAACTTCTGAGGTCATTAGCCCCCTAGAACTTAGAACTAATTAAACCTAACTAACCTAAGGACATCACACACATCCATGCCCGAGGCAGGATTCGAACCTGCGACCGTAGCGGTCTCGCGGTTCCAGACTGCAGCGCCTAGAACCACACGGCCACTTCGGCCGGCTCTCCTGATATGTGTTGCTAAATTTGAATATTAGGACGAATGTGAATGATTTGGCGTTAAAAAGTAATTTGACTTCCCAGAAAAGTATTAGCAGGAATTTGATGGTACGAATATTTTCACATTTTTGTTTGTATCTTTGCATAGGAGTGACTGAATTTCAAATTTTACAGGCTCTTTTTACGCAGAATTGGATGTTCTACAACTTTCATACACGACATTTTTCATTTGGAGCAGCCGTTTATGAATCACAGGCACTGGAACACGAGCATAAGTCACTTTTCCATGAAGTTGGTGAAAACTGCCGATCTTTGACGATCGATTGTGGTTAAATGGCTTAATCATTTTTAATTTTTAAGTAGGTCATTCAACGTGACAATCGGCGTGTCGGGAATTTTCTGTAGAATATATCGCTTTCGGGTTACAAGCGAAAAACCGAAAAAAGTCCAAATATTTCGTGGTGTTTCAGTCCTTAAAAGTTTACCACAGACCAGAAACCGTCACAAATTCTTTTAAGTCATATTTGGGATGTCAAACTGGACTAAAATTATTTCCAGCTTTGCATATTTATTACGCAGTGTGGTCTTTTTTAGCATTAGAGATGCAAAGTTTTATATACCGTCATTACCTAAAAATGGGCATGCACGTCTATAACTAATTTTATTATAAAAGTAAAGATATTTAAATACCACATAAACGTGTAATTTCTGCGTACCAGTACATGACATTCTCTTTGAGTTCAGACATTTGTGTTAATTTTCTTTGAGGTACTCCTCAGGTGATGTGCAGTGGTTGGATTTTGTCAGCAGGTGCTGTATGCAGCTACCAACACTGCAGCTGACTGTCAAGGAGGGAAATAGAATATTAACCTACAGGAGTCTCCAATGAAAACTCAAGACCAAAATATCAGTATCACTGATGAAAATCTTGTAAAGTTTGAAGTTAATGTGAACTTAGGATCCACTCATTATACATCTCTGTAATCAAGCATATAATAAATGTTGACTGTTGTATCACTGAAAATTATTTCGAAAAAGATTAACATTAGAAGACTGACAATTATTTACCTTATATCAAGAAACGCATATCAAGAATTTACTATGTTCGTACCACCCAAATACTTCCATGTAGATATTGTGACAGGACTCAAAACTACTGATCTAATGTAAAAGAAAGAGATTATTTCGCTATTTATCTTTTTAAACATAATAAACAGGAAATAATATCGCAGTGTTTTGATATATTTTATCTCATCTATGATGAAATGATGAATTATTGAAGTTCTACATAGAGCCATTACAAAATATTCATGTTCTACAAAAAACATTGTAGGTTATAAAAAGGCATGTTATTTCATAAAAGTAATAAAATAAATGCGTAGTTCATTTGAATACCTACAAAAAGTACTGAATTATTAACATGGCACATGTATTTGTGCAACACTCATTTTGCTCCCAAAAAATATGCACCCTGTATGGAAAATATTATTATTTTAAGAATTTGTTTAAAACAGTGATGAAAGATACAGGGATCTCGTTGTATATATGAAAAGCTTAAATCAGTTGGCCCTAATATACATGTAATTATGTATCTAGTAGTACCTAACTCCGTCCTTGGCAGTCCATGCAGTGTTACGTGCTCCATGCAGCATCTGCTGAGACATGTGACCATTATTTTCAGTATGTAGGATAACCTAAAAATTGTTGTTCAGTAATGGATCACACTTTAATGTAACAGAATTTAAAGGATTTTAGCATGTGAAACTGTAAACAATACATTAATTTACAGACACCATCCACAAGAATATCCAGCAGGAAGGTTTATGTGTGGACCAGCTCATATGTGTAGAAATTATGACACAACTTATTGTAAACATTTTAAGCAGGTAGAACTGATTAAAGAATTTGAAAGAATACTGAATGAACTGCCGCATTCAGCAGCGAAACTGGCTGGTAGGAAGGTAGTAGGGTAGTGGCCTGAAGTAGAACCACCCCTTAAATGGTAAAATGGGGAGTTTGGATTCTACATGAAACAGACGTAGAAGCACAGACAGCTGATGTTACAGAATATTTAATCAATAAGGGGAAGCAATGCAAAAAGAGGTGGGTAGATGGGAACCCAGTACAACACAAAGTGGGAGATTTTTTTCTTTTTAAAATTCATAGGCATAGTGTAAAGTGCAAGAAAGTAGCAGAAATATTCTATCTATTATATGAAACACACTTTGCAATTATTAGTGTTTTGTATCACAAGGTTATGCCACTAGTCAATAAAAAAATCAACGGAATATTTAGTACACATGTGAATAGGCAAACAATAAGTATTATGGAAACCTATTCAAGGCTTTGGGTGTTGAGGTATCTCTGGCATCTTCAACTATGGATGAGCACTTGGGAGGAATAAATGTCTCCCAAGGCAACAGTTTAAGAGTATGTCTTAGAAAGTTACATAGAACAAATACATTTTTTTGTTAACTGTATGGGATGGTGAGACAGAAAAAAATTGAATGTGTAGTCATAATATGGAGAGTAGTAAAGCTGAGTAGCAGAGAATGAACTAGAAGTTGAATTTTTATATATTTATATGGAATTGTATGTATGACTACTTATATAAATGTACTATGGTCATAGAACCCTTTGCACCCTTACTAGGGTGTAGTATCTATTTTGCATGTTATGATGACTATTTGATGTGAGCACTTTTAAAGGTGTATAATAAAGGAATATGAAGATGTGGGAACTCATGAAATGTGAACTGATAATTACTATATTCTTAATATCCTTCATCCTCTATGCAAGGAAGAAGCTTTTCTTTCCTTGCTACAAGAAAGCACAAATTTATTGATAATAATTACTATAGTCTTCCTACCCTTTGTCCTCTATGCATGGAAGTAATTTTTTAATAAATACTATAGTCTTCCTACCCTTTGTCCTCTATGCATGGAAGTAATTTTTTCTTGCTACAAAGAAATAATAATTTTCTGGTTGGAATTTTGCCCACATAAAAGAGTCCGCCATTAATAGTAACGCTAGCATTGGCAATGCTGGAGGAAAGAAAACATTTCCTGGGAGCATCCTGTTATGAGAGATATTCTCCAAGGTACTGGAGGTGTCATGCACCTGATGAGTTTATAGATGAATAATACACTTCTAAATTATTGACCTAAAGAAAAATTATGGACTAAGATTACTGGAACAAAATTCTGTGTATTCAACAGAGGGATTCTGTAGGTTTAATTTATTAAATGATGACATTGGGTAAGTGTGTGTGCTGCTTTTTACCGGGTTGTAACATTAATGTGGCACAGGTTTTGTACAAAGGGAATTTGTACAATGTTCTGAATGATAATATGACTGGATTTGTATAATTTTATAAGAGATGTTAGCTTAGCTATAAAATAAATAATCAAGCTTATTGTTATCTGGCCATAATTAATTAATTTAAGAGCGGGCTGCATGAATGGCTATTTTGGAAGAATGTCCAACCAATTTATAGTTGAGTTATTTCATGGGCTTTTGACACTGAAGGAACGTAACCTTTACCGAATATCTAACACAAATTAAATATTTTCTGAAGAAGTTTGAGAGTAATGGATTATAGCAGTACCAAATGGTATCGACATAGATAGGTCATTATAGCCTTTTTTAGTAATAAGTAGAAGATTCTAGTACCATTGTTGAAAAGAAAACAGAACCTATTGTTGTAAGGTGGAAAATTATAGTAAGTCAAGTATAACTGGTCCATTAAATAGAAACGTGTTGTATAGTACACTTTAAGCTTTAGTGATGAAGAAAAAGATAACTATAAATGAATATACTAAATTAATTCCATTAATTCACAGAACTGATTTCATTAAGGTCACAATAGTGCTTTGACTTTGAAAGAAAAGAAAAACAATAATATTGAATAATGATACAAACATATACTTACGAGATGTACTCATAAACCAGTAGTTTTCTAAGCAAACACAAGTGGTACGAATGTTTTGAGCAGAATGATAAATAATTAATGAGGAAGGAAGGCAAATGAGAGTGCTATTGAAATAATTGATGTAACTTGTATTGAAAAAATTATTCGTTATGTAATGGTTCATATTAGAATACTTTGAAAACAGAAACACGCATACTCATGTATGTGAGAAAGCATGTGCACAGCTACAGAATTCAGCTACATTAAAATCGGTATTATTGCATAAGCGCTAAAGGTGCAAAGTTCCTGTATTCTCGTCATCTACAAATGAACACGTGTCTTTAATTAACTTTTTAATAAAGATTATGATATTTAAATATCACAGAAACGTCTTTTCGATGTGTATGATCATCCAGGCTCCAACTGTTGTCTGGTAAACACATGCAGAGTGGCAAGTTAGGTATGTAGCTTTTTCTGTATTTTTTTTATTAATATATTTCTTAAATTTCGTACGTGTTTTTCCATTTCAGAGATCTAATCTCTCTTTTTGTAACTGTAAGTGTAAATTCAGGCAGTCTGCACTGCAGAAGTTATTCATTTGCTTCCTTTAAAGAGCCAGCAGCCATTAGTTAAAGCTTAGTAAGCTAGTCAGTCGGGCTCCAGCTGTCGCCTTTTACACATATGCAGAGCGGCAAGTTACGTGTTAAGCTATTCTGGGTTTTGTCAGTAGTGTATTTCTTGAATTGTGCATATGTTATACTATTTACGAGGTGTTAAAATGTGTAACTTCGTGTTTTTATGACAGTAAAGTCAGGAAGTCAATAGAACAGCTGTCATTTCTTCTGAACGTCCAGCTACTTCATTATGGCGTCAGCTCCCATTTTTGACACGTCAGGGGCATAGCCAGTTGCATATCGAGGTTTCTGTCTGTGCGTCTACACTTTAATTCTTCCTTCCGCCGTGCTAGTATGGGTAAGATCTGTGGCTGCTGTGTGTGGATGCAGGAGGAGATGGCCACAGCTTGCGAATAGCTGATTACACCTTTGGCTATAGTCAGCCATCTTCAGGCTGCTGCCTCAGAGTGTAGCAGAGGTGGAGAATCTGGAGCGTCGCATGGAGCACCTCAGGTGTCGCTTGTTTCGCACATGGTCTCTGCTGGCAAGGCACTCCCTACTCTAAACAATGCGACGGATTTGCACTCACTCGAGCTGGAGGACGGATGTGGTGACTGGTGTCTGTTCTCGTCTATTTGCTTTATGAACGGACAGGTGGCTGCTCCTTCAGCAAGGTCCCAGTAGGCACACAGGGTTTTCAAGTTATCAGGAGCTCCAACATTAGGTGTGTTATGGAGTCACATAGGAAGACAGCGTTGAGGGCCAGAAAGAAGCTAATGTGCAATCGGATATGTCTGCTGGGAGGCCTCACCCGAGATATGAAGGAGACCTTGCCTACAGCTATCGAGCATTCAGGGTGCAGTCACCAGCAAGTTGGTGCTCTCGTTGATACTAATGACAGCTCTCACCTGGCTTCTGAAGCCATCCACAATTTATCCATGTGGTTGGAAGAAGCTGTGGAGGCTCCTGGCCTCATGTATTGGATGCAAGCAGATAATGATATAACGTAATATCCAGTTTTGTTTGGTTAGACAAAATGATATGTTCAATATACCTGTTAGTAAAATAATGTCTTCATTCTTTCACTTAGTCCTATTAATTTGATGAGTGAGTCAATGTTAGGAAAGTTATTTGGCACGCTGGTACCTGTGATTTAATTTCAAACAATATTCATTTGCAGAATGAGATCTTCACTCTGCAGCGGAGTGTATGCTGATATGAAACTTCCTGGCAGATTAAAACTGTGTGCCGGACCGAGACTCGAACTCGGGACTGGCAGAAGTAAAGCTGTGAGGACGGGGCGTGAGTCGTGCTTGGGTAGCTCATTTGGTAGAGCACTTGCCCGCGAAAAGCAAAGGTCCCGAGTTCGAGTTTCGGTCCGGCACACGGTTTTAATATGCCAGGAAGTTTCATATCAGCGCACACTCCGCAGCAGAGTGAAAATCACATTCTGGAAACATCCCCTAGGCTGCGGCTAAGCCATGTCTCCGCAATATCCTTTCATCAGGAGTGCTGGTTATGCAAGGTTCGCAGGAGAGCTTCTGTTAAGTTTGGAAGGTAGGAGACGAGGTACTGGCAGAAGTAAAGCTGTGAGGACGGGGCGTGAGTCGTGCTTGGGCAGCTCAGTTGGTAGAGCACTTGCCCGCGAAAGCCACATTCGAACATTTTTCAGACTTTCCCCTCTAGCCAGGGCTGTAACGGAAGTTTAATATATTTTCTTATTCAGTTTCGAAATGATAGCTTTCATTTTACGTGTATAAGAGTTTCTTTCTGAAATTACGAAAATTACTCCACAAAAGGAAGGTCTTTCCAAACGTGATAAATTTTTCCAAGGTATGTGTATAAGAGTTTCTTTCTGAAATTACAAAAATTACTCCAAAAAAGGAAGGTCTTTCCAAACGCGATAAATTTTTCCAAGGTATAACATGGTGCTGTACGTACGATCAAATATTTCATTCAAATTTAAAAGTGTTACAGTTGAGAAAATGTTTGTCAGTAGGACATTTAATAGTCTCTGCATTACATTATTACTCTATTACACACCAATAATTATTCAAAGAAATCAAATTTAGAAAAAGTAGTATCAAAAACTAATAAGAAGTTAACAACATTTTTAAATAGATGGTATTGGCGGCTACACAAATTTCTATTTTCGAGACAGGTACAGTCGTTCACACATTAAAGAAACTCAGTTCATTTGCACTTATCAGGTGGTTTATTTCGACGTAGTAGATAGTGCACAAGCGACGAAGTATGGCTTAACTGTCCAGACTTTACATAACCAATTGTAAAAATATATGGAATTTTACTTACAATAACTTTGTATAATGGAAGAATTACCAATATTCTACAAACAGCTGTTATGTATTACACAAAAATTAGTATGTAGAACTCGTAATACTTACGAACGCTGCACAAAAACAACCTAATGTCTCATAGCAACAAAAATAGCAGAAATTCCAGAAACTGCTTATGGTAGTTGTTAATGAGAATTCCTTCATGTGATTTTAAAATCAGATACTAGATTATAATGCCGACCAGGAAAAAATCATGTGCTCCTAATTACACTACTCTCCCTATCTTTGGTATGATTCTATCACGTTTGACAGTGTTTTTATGATTGAAGATTACAGGACTCTCCTGTGTTGGCGTGTGCTTCGCCACATTACCTGCTATGTGCTGTATGTACTGCAGTATTATTTTTGGATTTTACGTGTTGGTTTAGGGCATGATGGATGTTAGAAGTTACGATTTGCTTGGATCTAGTTAATGGTTTATTGTGCGTATTCAATAGGTCACGAATGTTGATTAGTATATTATGACTGTT
Source organism: Schistocerca serialis cubense (assembly GCF_023864345.2). Classification (NCBI taxonomy): domain Eukaryota; kingdom Metazoa; phylum Arthropoda; class Insecta; order Orthoptera; family Acrididae; genus Schistocerca; species Schistocerca serialis. The sequence goes on along the minus strand of NC_064641.1, from coordinate 466,237,962 downwards.
CTTGTAATTCTTAATGTGCCTAAATTTCTGTGTTTTTCGTGTAGGTATATAGACACCTGAGGGTGACCCATTTCTGACCGAAACTGATTATTTAATAAAATGACAAAACAGCTGTGTTCAAATCATGATTTTCCAAAAAGAAGTGTGCAATAATGGATATCATTATTACATTTCAGGAAAGGAATTCCATGGAATACCCTTGTGAACAGGAAGGAGACCATTGAAGCTATGAGTATCATGAGAGAACGTGGAGAATTCAGAGGCAGATGTAGAGAATATTGAAAAGTTAATACGAGAGACGGTAGTCCATTTAGGTTTTTGGCTTGAGGAGATATGGCAGTGGTGGAAAACCAGAGAACTGTGACAGTGATGTCCTGTCCTGTAGCTGGACAGTTGTACTGTCTAAATTGTCATTTGTAGGCGTAGTTAGTACTGTAATATGAATACAAAGAGAAATGCAGAGGAAGGCCATGGAAGCATGCCATTTAAAAACAACACAAGGGATGTCACTGTTAGAAGAAATGATTGAAATGATGAGTGCAGAAACAGAAAGAGTTAAGAGGTGAATAACAGGGTGGGAATGGTGGAAGAAAAAAGGATGAACATTGGTGAGATTGAAATCAGAAGTTTAGATAAACAGGAATTGGACGGAAATTTGATGTATGAGAGGGAGACGCTTCTCTATTCTTAGAACATGCAAATAATGTTGGAAATATACCATAATATAAATTGAATCAGGAAGACCATATGGTACAGGCCATGGTGTGGCATCTAATCAAAATGGGTTATGATAAAAAGGATGTGATCGATGTGGAAACAATAAGTGAATTAGCTATGGAGAGATCGAATGACACTCGCAGTCTACAAGTGGTAGATGAAATGCATGTAAGTGGACTAATACCTGACAGATGACAGATTTATGATGCCAGAGATGATGGATCGAATGAAGAGCCATGAGGTGAAATATAATTATGTCATTGTGAATAAACGGGGTTATAATGAAGAAAGTGCTAAAATAATTGATGAAGACAGTGATGAGGAACTAATTAATGAAGTGAGGAGTGGAGGCATAGTAGGGCAGCTGCAATAGCATAGTAGCTACAATCAAATGGAAGACAGTTTCTAGAATGAGTAGAACGTTATTATAATCGTAGGGGAAGGATGTGAAGAAGTAGGAAAAAACTATAGAATTTGTAATGAGGAGTGTGCCACACACCAAGCAGGAGAACCTTACACTTCTACTAAGTAATCTGGAATCTTTCCACGGATAACAAGGAATATAGGAAAAATTAGGGTAAGGAGATATATCAGATAAAGGAACAGAATAAAGGGAACCATCATACAAAAAGTTGGAGTGTAGAAAGAGTTTGGATAATGGTGTGAAGATTTTGGAAGAAACAAGAAAGAAGTGGCCATTAGACACTGCAATGCTAGAAGGGAAAAATGATCTGTGGGTAAATGAAGATTTGAACAGGAACGTGTGAAAAAGAGAATATGCAAGAGGGAAAGTGGAAGAATGTCAGCGGTTTTGTGAGAGCAAAGTTTGGAGGACTGAAACAGGAGTGTTCAATTCACACAGGTAGTGAAATAATGGCAAAGTCTGAATCGTTTTACGAGCAGTCGACAGAGAAGGAAGGCTAAGTAGTACTGTCAGTGACTAAGTTCGGGTGTAAACAGCATGTTGACCAAACTAGTGAATAGATAAGTGATCATGGCATAGAAATTCCAGCAGTACAAACAGGACAACATTAATATTATTGTGGGGGTGGAATTATTAAATAAATCGGATGCGAGATTTCAACATGGCCAAGAATTTTTAGAACTGGAAGTAAAGAAATAATTAATAACGTATTATTTCTTGGAAGAATAAGGAAAGAGCATCTGTTTGTAAAACAAATACAGCTGAAATGAAATTGTATTAAAATGATGTTAGAGGAAGGAATGAAGGCGGAAGAAGATAGCTGGGAAGAGGAAAGAGAAAACCCCACATGGAATAAAACGTGGGAAAAGTAAAAAAAAATATTACTACAGGTATAAAGCAGAAGCAAGAGATGTAGGAGTTTGCCAGTAAACCTAGAGTAGTAAGAATTTAAAAAAGTGATTGAAACTGATACGACACAAGCTCTTCTTTATGAAACCATATGCAATGCATTCAGCAAGGAGAGATGTAGAACAAATAGAGTTGCACAATACAGCCATCCGGAGAGTAATAAAGCATAGAAATAAATTAGATTGGATGCAATTTTCTTTACATAGAGCTGTAATGAAGACATCCTTAAGGATGTAGAACAAGTCATAAAACAAGAACTTGTAATACGTATTTGTAAAAAGAATGAGACACACTAATGTTCCTTCCACAGACCCTAAGTGAAATAGTCGTCATGGATATGGAATAAATAAAAAATATGAAACATTGCCATTCAACAATTAAATAAACTTGATGTAAATGATTATAAAGAAAGTATGAAACTTCCTGGCAGTTTAAACCTGTGTGCCCGGCCGAGACTCGAACTCGGGGCCTTTGCCTTTCACGGGCAAGTGCTCTACCAACTGAGCTACCGAAGCACGACTCACGGTCGCTCCTCACAGCTTTACTTCTGCCAGTATCTCGTCTCCTACCTTACAAACTTCACAGAAGCTCTCCTGCGAACCTTGCAGAACTAGCACTCCTGAAAGAAAGGATACTGCAGAGACGTGGCTTGGACACAGCCTGGGGGATGTTTCCAGAATGAGATTTTCACTATGCAGCAGAGTGTGCGCTGATATGAAATTTCCTGGCAGATTAAAACTGTGTGCCCAGCCGAGACTCGGACTCGTGACCTTTGCCTTTCGCCGGCAAGTGCTCTACCAACTGAGCTACCGAAGCACGACTCACGGCCGGCCCTCACAGCTTTACTTCTGCCAGTATCTCGTCTTCAACCTTCCAAAATTTACACTCCGCTGCAGAGTGAAAATCTCATTCTGGAAACATCCCCCAGGCTGTGGCCAAGCCATGTCTCTGCGGTATCCTTTCTTTCAGGAGTGCTAGTTCTGCAAGGTTCGCAGGAGAGCTTCTGTAAAGTTTGGAAGGTAGGAGACGAGATACTGGTAGAAGTAAAGCTGTGAGGACCGGGCGTGAGTCGTGCTTCGGTAGCTCAGCTGGTAGAGCACTTGCCGGCGAAAGGCAAAGGTCACGAGTCCGAGTCTCGGCAGGGCACACAGTTTTAATCTGCCAGGAAGTTTCATATCAGCGCACACTCCGCTGCAGAGTGAAAATCTCATTCTGGATAAAGAAAGTAGTTGACAACATTTATCTACATTCATCATATTAACGCACTACAGATGTGTAGAAGTCAGGTTTCAAGTAACGCTCACGCTATTTGCTAAATACATCCGTATTTACAATTTACGCTACATGTCAGAATATCTTTGAGAACAATAACAGCAACAAAAGCCTTTAGGGAATTCGTTGTATTCTTTAAATACTGTGATGATAACCACTCTGTATAATCTTTCGTTGGAAGTCTTTCACGTCGTCTGGACACCAGGGAAGTGTCTCGACGTGAAAACATGCACAGTGAATCACAAGGATATGTTATATGAGATTATGTTGCTTTCCTCCAATAAGGTCAACCACTCTAGAAAGCCAGTTGTCGTATCCAAAAATTATGAAATCTTTATTAGGACATTTTGAAACGAGATATTTTAGACTCATATTTTGGAGCTCCCTGTCTAGAATATCAGAAAGCTATAGTTTACGAACATGCTAGGCGCAGCCGGCTCACCATTGCTGTGTAGATAGGCGACCGCACTGGCCAGCTTGCGGATCACCTCGCGGGTGTCCGCCTCGCTGAACGGCCGGCGCTCGTAGAACTCCTTCGCCAAAGTGCCCGTACAAAGTTCGAGCACCAGATACAGGTTCTGCAAAGAGACAAGGCCCTTCTGTTTCACTATAATCAGAATGGAAATATTATACACATTCAATGACGCTCCTGTGTTTAGCGGTGGATAGTGTCACCAAGCCGGCCGCGGTGGCCGAGCGGTTCTAGGCGCTTCAGTCCGGAACCGCACGACTGCTACGGTCGAAGGTTCGAATTCTGTCTCGGGCATGGATGAGTGTGATGTCCTTAGGTTAGTTAGGTTTAAGTGCGAGTTCTAAGTTCTAGGAGACTGATGACCTCAGATGTTAAGTCCCATGGTGCTCAGAGCCATTTGGACCAAGTTCCGCCAAGGATTCTCTTTGATCCAACAGCCTGTCTCGCTATGAAAACGACAAACAGACACCATGCTGACATTGCGGAAAGCAGAACAAACCCAGAACATACCGCCTCAGCTCTCATGAGCGAGAGGCTTCAATCGTAAACTCAGCAACATGCCATCAACGTGGAAACCACATTATGTCATTTTAACATCACAATTGAATTTCGTAAAGAAGAGTAAAGATTGCTGATCCCTACAAAGTGCAGAGCTGCTAAGATATTACCCAAGTACAGCACTTAGGTGTATATGAGGGTGCTACAGTAAAAACGCAATCACTATCCTCAGCAGCAAGGGTTGTTGTACGGGCTATGCTGATCGCCAACGCAGCCTGCTACCCACCCAACACCGGGTGTACCTGAGCCGGACGCCGCAGGTTCCAATGGTTCAAATGGCTCTAAGCACTATAGGACTTCAACATCTGAGGTCATCAGTCCCCTAGACTTAGAACTACTTAAACCCAACTAACCTAAGGACATCACACACACCCATGCCCGAGGCAGGATTCGAACCTGCAACCGTAGTGGTCGCGCGGTTCTAGACTGAAGCGCCTAGAACCGCTCGGTCACAGCGGCCGGCCAGGACGCCGCAGGGCGGCGTCTGTCAGTGAGTGCTGAGATATTGTCAGAAGTCCCGAGGGCACGTGCTGCTCTGCCATCTACCTGGCACACAGAGAAGTGTGTACATTTCTGAGGTTTAACGTAACAAATACTTGTTGCACTAATGTTGTATCATTAGTGCCCAGCACTCTGTCCGGACTGCTCCACAACACTCTACACACTGTGGTCCTGGCACAGCACCGATCTCAACCCAAGCCCCTACGAAATTGGCGTCAGAAGTGTTTACATCGGCTGCTGCCATCACAGCGGGAGCAGATATGCAGCATCATCATCACCATATACAATTCCATCCTGTTGAAGCGCATTGTTGTGAGCGTGCACTTTTCTTTCGGACTTTCTGGCTGTACTGCTGTTTGTGGCCTTGTCAAAGCGCAAGAACATTAATTCCACTCTCAGAGTGTCGTCTGTGAAACTGCGGGAACCAGCAGACTTATTACTGTTTAGGGGAAATACCAGGGAAATGTATTTAACCCCAGTCAGATACAAATTTTGCAATTTACCACGACATAAGTGACAATGCACTAAGTCAGCGTCACTTACGTGTGAGATTTGTAGAAGCTTTAGACACCCTGGTGCAGGACTGTTGAAGAGTCACATATGGTCATGATTTGGCGTAGGAATTAATTTATTGTATTGTTGTGTGTAGTATAAGTGTAGTTTTCCCACATCTTTAATTTCTAAATGCAATAGTAGAAGCAGCAACGTGGTGGAATTATGTGCTGCTACTACAGATGAAACTGTCAGAGCTTTAACAGGGTGAGCCCGCATCTCGTGGTCGTGCGGTAGCGTTCTCGCTTCCCACGCCCGGGTTCCCAGGTTCGATTCCCGGCGGGGTCAGGGATTTTTTCTGCCTCGTGATGGCTGGGTGTTGTGTGCTGTCCTTAGGTTGGTTAGGTTTAAGTAGTTCTAAGTTCTAGGGGACTGATGACCATAGATGTTAAGTCCCATAGTGCTCAGAGCCATTTGAACCATTTTTTTTTAACAGGGTGACCAAAAACGTATGAGCAGGAAAATAAACACCTGCGTAAACAAACTGAAACCTTACAATCTGCGGTACAGTAGTTACAATCAGGGTCAGTAGAAACTAAGATCCTGTTAAGTGCACCCTCCCCTCTTCTCGATCTGACAGCAGCATATTTAATAATGCCTTTTTCCGGAAGAATAATGGAGAATGTCACTGGGTTCATTAGAGATGTATTACCTACAGGTGAAATGTGCAGATGGGCGAATGAAACGTGTTTGCATATGACTAACTTACGCTAGGCGCAAATTGAGACGTGTGCAGCGTGTACGGCGCGGCGCAGCGCAGGGCCAGTGTTTGAAACTCAACAGATTCAAGTGCGGCTCTGAGCACTATGGGACTTAACATCTATGGTCATCAGCCCCCTAGAACTTAGAACTACTTAAACCTAACTAACCTAAGGACATCACACAACACCCACTCATCACGAGGCAGAGAAAATCCCTGACCCCGCCGGGAATCGAACCCGGGAACCCGGGCGTGGGAAGCAAGATTCAAGTGCGGCCGCACAAATTGGAACGCGACGCGATGGTGACACGAGTGGTCCATCTCCTTCGTTAGTACATAATAGTCTTCAGATACGTAAATCTGTACAGTTCTTAAGTTTTGTTTATCTTTTGTCATGAACAATGCACATTTCAATAACTGGTGAGCCATTAGTCACTGGGATTATATCTTCTGCCCCCACAATGTCTTCAAATCGTAAGAAAGGACAGGCGATTCATCGTGAGGATAGTGAATAAGGAAGTAAGGAATATTATAAAACCATATGATCTAGAAGCAAGGCCGGAAAATAAAACAAGGTTACCAACTTGCTGCCTGTTATGCTGACGTATCTCCGCGATCTGTTGCAAAAAGTCGAAAAGGCGTAATTTCCACAGGCATGACTCCTTTGTACTTCTGGTACAAAGCGTCCAAGATATGAAGCTTCACTATCGTAATAAGAAACATTATAGTATGTACACGTGGACATCACACTTCCACTGCAAACTAGAAACAGTCGAGAAGCCCTCACGAATAACGATGTTTTATTTGGCTCGCCGTGACGAGAAAAACCATTTCAGTGGTTGCATACACATTATCAGCATTAATAAACTAATTATACAACAGACTACACAAATGAGAAAAATGGTCGGCATCATTACGAAAGTATAAGTATCCTGAAATATGTGGTGATTAGATATATTTAATTTGTTAAAATTTATTGCTGACAAAGACAGATCTACTTTCACGACAATGTTTTTCGAATGATGTGAACTCCCGCTCACAAGGCACACATGGTTAGCTTCCACATTCCTATCGCGCACATTATTCTCAGCTGCTGACAATACACTGACCAATGTGTTGTGCGACAGATCGACTGTTTATTTTTTTCAATAACAACTATTTTCCACAGGATTTCGGGATTGCAGCCGGATCTCATCGACTTCTTTCCACGATATTTCGGCTGACAACCTTGCAGCCATCTTCAGGCGAGTGTTTGACACTGGAGATTGCTAGTTTTTTTTTTTTTTTTACTTTATTGTTATTTTAAAGCCTGTACAGCAGGCAGGCTGGCAGCAGCATACTACGCTGCTCTTCAGCCATAGACGATACAATCAGCAAAAACAGGAGAAAAGCATAAAGGTTACAAAATGGTGGGCAATAAACAGGAGACACAGAGAAAAAAACACGGAGCCGTTCACACTCGACGATAAGCCACACTGCAAACTGTTGAGACGACGCACTAACACTGAAGGAGACGATGGCACTGGTGAACGATGGAGTGTGACGGTGAACACTGAACACTAAACACGACGGCACACACAAGACACTGATGGCGGTGATCTCCGGCGCGCGAAAGTCCACGTAGCGTGTGCGAGTCCGGGGACCTGCCAAGAGGGGAACAGGGGTGAGGTGGGGGGAGAGGGGAGAAAAGGACGCCGAATGGCGGAGGAGACGGGGGCAGGAAGGAGAGGGACAGGGGAGGGGAGGGGAAGATTGCTAGTGCAAGTCGCTCTATTTATACGTAAAAGTGCCGCAGACGCGCATGCGCAAGTTACCGTAGCATGCGCGCCACCTGTCGATTCCAAGGCCCTCTACAATATTACTACATCTATGGAGCGCAAACGAATGCGCGAAAAAAGTAAAACATGCAAGCAGACTTGTCCAAAACAATAAAATGCAAAATTTCAATATTAAAATTAAAATTACTTGTCGCTCGACATGTCAGAAGACATAAAAAGTTTTCTTTGGTTGAAATTAAAGAAATCAACGGGTCCCAGGCCTTATTCAATAAAAAGCCGCCATCACGATTAATGAGATTTTCCGCTAAACGTATTTCCACGGATTCCTTCACAACTGAATCCCAGAAGGATCTCGATGGGGCCAAGATTTTCGTGGCCGAATAATCCATAGTATGTCCTGTGGAAATACAATGTTCGGCTATGGCCGACTTACTGGGCTGTAAAAGGCGAGTGTGGCGCTCATGTTCAACACAGCGGTCGTGTACTGTGCGTGTGGTTTGACCAATGTAGGCTTTCCCACACTCGCAACGTATTTTATAAATTCCAGCCTTCCGTAATCCCAGATCATCCTTGGCTGAGCCCCAGAAGAGCACGAGTCTTTGTAGGTGGCCGGAAGATTGCTTTCACACGGTGTTTCTTTAAAATTCTGCCTACTTTCGATGAAATGTTCCCAACATTTGGGAGAAATGCTCTGGACTTAAACACCTCCCTATCCTCTTGATCTTGTGGGTGGTCACGCATTTTCCTCCTTAAAGCAGTACTGACCTGATGTGCAGAATATCCATTATGTTGAAATACCGATTTCAAGTGCTCTAATTCGTCTGCAAGGCTGTCTTTATCAGACACGACATGTACCCTATGCACCAACGTTCGAAGGACATCCATAGTTTGTGACGGGTGATGACAGCTTGACGCCTGCAGCTACAGATCCGTATGCGTGCGTTTTCGATAGACAGAATGCCCCAATGACCCATCCACCCTGCGTTTAACCATGACATCCAGAAATGGTAGGCAACCATCCTTTTGAACTTCCATCGTAAACTGAATGTTTGTGTGGATGGAATTCAGATGTTGTAAAAACCGTGAAAGCTCTTCTTCACCGTGAGGCCACACTACAAAGGTATCATCCACGTACCGCCAGAAAACTGTTGGTTTCAACATCGCCGAATCGAGAGCCCTCTCCTCAAAGTCTTCCATATAAAAGTTTGCTACCAGAGGGGACAGAGGACTGCCCATGGCAACACCGTCAAGTTGCTCAAAATATTCATTATTAAATAGAAAGTAAGTAGAGGACAGGGCATGGTGAAACAGCGCCGTTATATCGGCCGTAAACTTATTGCCGATAAGTGACAATGAATCCAAAAGACGGACCCTCTTGAAGAGTGAAACGACATCGAAACTTACTAACAAGTCCGAATCCTTCAGCTGTAGTGTTCTCAGTCTATTGATAAAGTCCGCAGAGTTGCGAATATGGTGCGTACATTTGCCAACAAAAGGTCTCAGTAGCGAAGCCAAATGACTAGATAAATCATATGTTGGAGCACCGACGTTGCTCACTATGGGGCATAAGGGCACATTATCCTTATGGATCTTTGGAAGACCATATAACCTCGGTGGAACAGAACTGTGAGGTCTCAAACTTTTCACAAATTCTTGCGGCAGAGAAGAGGAGTTTAGCAACTCTGACGTTTTCCTTTCTTCTTTCCGAGTACGGTCTTTATCAAGCTTCCTGTACGTTGTCTCACTCAGCAAACTATATATCTTCTGATCATACATATCACGTGGCAACAGCACAGTACCATTCCCCTTATCCGCCGGAAGGACCACCGTCTGAGGATCTTCCCGTAACTTGCGCAGCGCAGCCCTTTCCTTTCAGCGCCCCCACACCCTCCAGCAGATCTCCCTTGCCGCCCGTTCCATATTCCAACTCAAGATGTACGCCACCTACTCCAACAACCAGTCCCATTTCACCTTCTCCCGTCTTGACACCCTCGTCAAAATCCCTGTCATGGCGCGACAGCAAAGTATCCTTTTCAACAATATCCGCTCCCTCTCCGCCAACAAGAACCTCTTCCTGCACACCCTTGCCACCCACCGCGTGGATGCCTTCCTCCTCAATGAAACCTTCCTCCAACCCCACCACTCCATCCACACCTCACCCTATCTCCTCCACCGCTCCGATAACCCCCTCCCAATTGCGCGTGGCGGAGTTGCCATTGGTCACCACCGCCAGATCCCCGTTCGGCTCCAACCTCTCCTTCCCGACCCCACCGAACACCTGATCCTTAGTCTCTTCTTCCCCGGCCTTACCGTTACCTGCGCCACCATCTATGTCCGCCCTAACGCCCCTATTCCCTTCGACTTCCTCTCCCAGACTGACTGTACCTTCTCCTTCTACGTGATCGCCGCCGACCTCAACATCCATAGTCGTTCTGCTGCCCAGTTACGGCGGTGGCATCGGTTCCTCTCCTCCCTTCAAGGCGACCTCATCCCCATCCCCCAGCACACCCGTCCCGAATCCACCTCCACTCCTGATGTTATCCTCTCCTCCCCCAACCTCCTTGGCCGCATAACGGTGGATGTCCTGGAGCCTATTGGTAGCGACCATCTCCCTGTCCTCCTCACCGTTTCAGATGGTCGTCGCCCTCGCCCCGACCCTCGTACTGACCCTCCCCCTAAGTATGTCCATGACTATTCCCGTGCCGACTGGAATGCCTACCGGGATACCCTTTCCACCCAGGTCGATAGCCACCCTTCACCTACCACCACCCTGACGATGTCATCCATGCCACCTCCTTTCTCCAGCACACCTTGTCTGAGGCCGTGGAGGCCCAGGTCCCTACTGTCGCCATCCACCCCCACCGTCCTACCTTACCCCCACAGGCCATTCTCCTCCTCCATGAATCCCGTCGTCTCTACCGTGCCTTCCTCAGCACGCATGACTACGACGCCACTGGCAACTCCAGCGACACATTCGTAATTTGCTCGCGGCTGAGAAACGCCGGGACTGGCGACAGACATGCACCCGTTTAAATGCTACCCTACCAATCAACTCGTCCAAGTTCTGGTCGGCCTTCCGTCGCCTTACCGGAACTAAACCCTCCCCCTATTATCCTCTTCTCCATGATGATCACCCTTTCCCTGACACCCTTAGTAAGGCCAATCACTTTTCCTCCTACCTTTCCGATGTATTTTCCATCCCCGATGATCCCCAGTTCGATTACTCCCTCTTCCCGGATGTCCGCGATCGAACTGACACCTCCGTCCCTCCCCTCGCTCCTGGTTTCCAGTACTTGGACAACATTGCACACACGGAACTCAATGCCCCTGTCACTACACAGGATCTCATTGCTACACTCCGCACAAAACGCAACACCGTTCCTGGTCACGTTCGTGTCACCTACCGTCACCTTCGTGAAGCTCCTGTCTCTTTCCTCTCCACCCTGGTCAGGCTCTACAATGTAGTCCTGTCCACCGGTTACTACCCCGACCTGTGGAAAACCTCCCATATCCTCATGTTCCTTAAACCTGGCAAACCGACGTCCGCCGTCTCCTCCTACCATCCCATCAGCCTTACCTCGGTCTTCAGAAAGGTCCTGGAATCTATCCTCACCTGACGCATCCACCAGCATCTCCGCCAGCACCGCCTCCTTCCCGTTACCCAGTGTGGCTTTCGGCCGTCCTTCTCTTCCGACGACCTTCTCCTTCACGTCACTCATCTCCTTTCCGGACAGCTTAATTCCCGTTGCTCCACAATCTTCCTCTCCCTGGACCTCGAACGTGCCTATGACCGCGTATGGCATTCCGGTCTCCTCTTCAAGCTCCAAACCTTCGCCATTTACGTCCGTCTGATCGGCTCCTCTCACGCCGTCCTTCCTATGTCACCATCCATAACACAGATTCCTACACCTTTATCCCCTCTGCCAGTGTGCCCCAAGGCTCTGTCCTCTCCCCCCTTCTGTACCTTTTGTACACGGCGGACATGCCACCGCCGTCAGCCCCCGTCCACCTTCTCCAGTTTGCCGATGACACTGCCTTCCTTGCCCTTGCCCCCACCCTACAGCGCTCCCAACATCTTCTCCAATCCCATCTTGACTGGTTCACCACTTGGTGCAACCAGTGGTTGCTCAAGGTCAATCCCTCCAAAACCCAGGCGATCATTGTAGGCAAAACCACCCCTTCCTTCCGCCTCCTTGATTTCTATCTCACCATCTATGGCCGTCGTATCGCCCTCACTCCCACCCTTAAGTACCTTGGCGTCACCCTCGACCGTCGCCTCTCCTGGACTCCCCACCTCCGGACAATCCAAGCTAAGGCACGCTCCCACCTCAGCCTCCTCAATCTCCTCTCTGGCCGTACGTGGGGTCTGGACCCCTCCACCATCCTCCACACCTATAAGTCCCTCATCCGCCCTATCCTTTGTTATGCCCATCCGGCTTGGATCTCTGCCCCCCCTACCTTTTATAAATCCCTCCAAATCCTTGAACATCATGCTCTCTGCCTCGCCTATTGCATCCGTCTCCCCTCCCCCACGCGGATCCTGTACAATCTCATCCCATTCCCCCCCCTCCTCCTTCTCCTTGAAAGGATACGGATCCTGTACACCTCCCGCAAACTCGATCCTCCTCACCCGCTCGTCTCCCCGATCCTCTCCCACCCCTGCCCACTGCCGCACCTGTATTCACACGTCCCACCCGGTCTCCATCTCTCCGCCCTCCTTACCCTCTCCCAAGGTGGCTTCCGCCAGCTCCCCCTCCCTGATGATGCCCTCCTCCCCTCCATCTACCCCTCCTATCAACTTTGACCCTGCCCCACCCCCCACTTCCGGTGTCCTTTCCTTTGGGCACCCTCCCTCCCTTCTCTTCCCTTTCCTTCTCTTTCCTTTTCCCACGTCCCCTCCCTCCACCCCTCTTCCCCCGGGTTTCCCCTCCCCCTTCCTTCCTCCCCCCTTTCTCCCCTGCCCGTGGCATCTCTGCTCTCCCCTCTCGCTCTCCCACTCCCCTTCCTCCTCCTCCTCTCTTGGCAGGTCCCAGGACTCGCACACGCATAGTGAACATTCGCGCGCCGGAGATCATCGACATCAGTATCTCGTGTGTGTGCTTCGTTTTGTGTTTCGTGCAGTTACGACTCCACTGTTCACGTGTGCCATCGCCGTTCTCCGTGTTTTGTGCGCCGTGTCCACAAGTGTTAGTGTTTTTATCGTCCAACGTGAACGGCTTCATGTTTATTGTTTTTTTTTTGTATCTCCATTTTTTGCCCGCCGTTTTTTGTATTGTCTGTATCACCTCTGTCATGTTATTGTTCCACTTAAGGCTGAAGAGCAGCGTAATGTGCTGCTGCCAGCCCGCCTGTATAGGTGATTAAAATTACAATAAAGGAAAAAAAAACTAGCAATCTCCAGTGTCAAGCACTCGCCTGAAGATGGCTGTAAGGTTGTCAGCCGAAGTATCGTGGAAAGAAGTCGATGAGATCGGGCTGCAATCCCGAAATCTTGTGGAATATTCGATACGCCGGGAAAATTTCAAGAGTCACAACAACTATTTTATTCGTGAATCACACATTGACAGTTTAGCAAGCCGTAAGTGAGTAACCAGCATCTGGCATGTGCCTATCATTCCGCCTGAAGGGAACTCTCGTCATTATTTTAATACTACTCAGATCAATAGACGGAATAAAATCCTTTGGTAAGTTTCCATTCCAGTCGTTCAGTGTTAAAAATAAGACGGGTTACGGGGGTTCAACCAAAATTCCAACAGATTTGGCAATTTATTTTTGTGTGAATTGTTAACCTTTTCTTATTCGAAGAAGCATCATCATTTATGAGGTACGGCCACATTTCTCTTGTTGGCAGGTTAATTGCAGTTCCTTCGCCAAAACACAGCATAATTTGCACAAACTCATCTTACGGCAGCTACTGCGATAGAATTCTGAGCCAGAGCGCCTCATTAAACAATTGGCAATCAGAGAGCTCAATAGCTTACGAAAAATCTCATAGTGTCGGTTTGCAGTAACATGAGAGAAGAAATTTCATCTTTATTTTCATACTAGGAAACTCTTCTTTCACTAGCTGTAAATAATTCTTAAAAATTACTGTCACTAGAGTGATAAAAATAAAAAAGGAAGTATAAATACTGATATATGGCCATAGATAATAAAGTCGCATGTGTTTACGAATTGGCAAAATACTATCCTTCTTGTGTACTACCATTTGCTAAAATCTTATTTCGATGTCTCGAGCAGTTTAAGAGATATGAAAGACATTGTGAATATTTCATTCTCGGGAGTGTAAGATCGGGAGTGAGCGCGCTACATAGGATCCATTTTCTCGAGATCGAAGGCAGATAGGGACCTTCCCCCAGATGTAAAGAAAAATTCAACATGTTAGCTAAATTTCATGCGCAGCAACATATCGTGTAATACGCACAAAACGCAAAATCATAGCGACCCTAACCGGTACAGTTTCTAGCGCCGCGTGCCACACGTCGCGCTAGCACTACGGGAGGCATGACGCAGGTAGCGGGAAAGCAGTCCCATATGTGGCCAGTGGTAGTGTTGATAGTCCGTAAAACATTGCCATATTAATGAAATTTACTGTCATTGAGTAGTGTTTCGTTTTCCGCCATCTAAGCTCTCGATCTTTTTTGATTAGGTCATTATATTTTTCAATTATTTATATCTACATAATTTTGCTGTTTTATTTCGTTGTCGTTGTTCTATCATCAAGCATAAGGCACAATTCAGTGACTGGTGAGCTATTAGCCACTAAGATTGTATCTTCTTCTTCCACAATTCTGCAAATTGCAAGAACGGACAGACAATTCATAGAAGAAGGGACAAACAATTCATTGCGATGATAGTGAAATAGGATGTAATATGATGTGATTCTTCAATTTCTCCAGGCGTATTTTATGACTAAATAACTCTCGGGTGAACAGCCTGGTATGAGTGTGCACAGGACACTCATACCAGGCTGTTCACCCGAGATTTATTTCGTCAGGAAGTAATATTATAAAACCATGTGATCAAGAAGCAACGCCAGAAATTTTAAATATTATGCAATGAAACAAGGATTTACATGTGCTTCCTATGTTGATATTTCTGTATGATCCATTACAACAATTCGAAAAGTGGAAATTTCCATAGATGTACCTCCTTAGTGCTCCTGCTGAAAACTGTTCAAGATCTGAAGTATATGAGTTTCACTGTGATTATTTGGATCTGAATGTCATAAGAAACTTTAAAGTACATACAAGCAGACATCACATTTTCAAAAAAATGGCTCTGAGCTCTATGGGACTGAAGCGTCTAGAACCGCTCGGCCACATTTTCACAGTAGGCTAGAAAAGTCGAGAAACCCCCCTGAATGGCAATGTTTTAATTGGGTAGAGAAAAAGCATTTCAATGGTTGCATACATAGTACCATGAGCGATGAATTAATTACACAGCAAGTTACATAAATGAAGAATGTAGTCGGTATTACTCCGAAAGTATGTCCTGGAATAGTTTGGTGACCTGATATATTTAACTCACTGAAATGTATTGCTAACAAAGAAGGAATGACAACCGTTTCTCGAACGACGTGAACTTTTCTCCACACACGGCACACCTGGCTAGCTTCCATATTCCTGTCATGAGCTTTGTTCTCAGCAGCTAATAGTACGCTGACCACACCGTGTTGTGCGATAGATCAGTTGTTTACTTCTCTCAACAACAACTATGCTACTCGACAATCACACATTGTTAGTTTTGCAAAACGTAGGTAGGTAACCTGCATCTGCCATGTGCGCGTCACTCCGCCTGAAGCATACGCGCCGGCTTTTGTGGCCGATAGGTTGTAGGCGCTTCAGTCTGGAACCGCGTGACCGCTACGGTCGCAGGTTCGAATCTTGCCTCGGGCATGGATGTGTGTGACGTCCTTAGCTTAGTTAGGTTTAAGTAGTTCTAAGTTCTAGGGGGCTGATGACCTCAGGTGTTCAGTCCTATAGTGCTCAGAGCCATTTGAACCATTTGAAGCATATGCACGTCATTGTTTTAATATTGCTCAGATGAAGAACAGGAATAAAATCCTTTAGTTAATTTCCATTCCAGTCGTTCAGTGTTCAAAATATGATGGGTTAAGAGGACTCAACCAAAATTGCAACAGAATCGACGATTTATTTTTGTGTAAATTGTTAACCTTTCCTCATTCGAGGAAATATTACAGTTTAAGAGTAATAGCTAAATTCCTTTTGTTGACATGTTTAACTGTGCTTCTTTTGCCAAAACACAATATAGCTTCCACAACTCACCTTGCAGCACTTATCGCAACAAAATTCTGAAACAGTGTCTCATTAAACAAGCAATTGGCGACCAGAGAGATCAATAGCTCGCAGAAAACGTCACTGTGTCGGCTTACAGTAACATAAGAGAAGAAATTTCATATTTATTTCCTTAATAAGAAACCCTCGTTTCATTAGCTGTAGTGAAAAAAATTAAATAAGAACTATAACTTCTGACAAATCGCCATAGATAAAAAAAGGTTCCGTGTATTAACAATTTGACAAAACGCTCTCCTCCTTGGGTGCTGTCATTTGACAAAGTCTCATTTCGATGTCTCGAGCAGTTTAAGAGAAATGAGGGATGTTATGAATATTTCTTTCTCGCTGGCGTGCGATCTGGAGTGAATCCGCTTCGTGTGATCTTTTTTCTCGAGATTACAGGCAGATAGACAGCTCCTTCCAACTCTAAAGAAAAATTTAATATGTTAGCTGAATTTCATATGCAGCAACATATGGTGTAACATGCACCAAATGCAAAATCATAGCGACCACCATTTTTCGTTGCTAACTTTTCGAATTATGCCTAGTGTTTTACGTAAATGGGTATATACAATAAGTGTTATATCCTAGCCAGTAATGCCACCCGAGCCCGCTGCCAAAAGGTTGGCAGCATCAAAGTCCGGACGCCGTCCGCATAAGCAGCGCCAGCGATACAGGAAATCGCCGCAAGTCTGCGCGCGCCACCGCTGGCTTCTGGCTTCTTAAGCGCTGGAGTTGCGAGCGCTAGGACAGTTCTGGATTCGCCGCTCAGTTGTGTACTCGCCACCGAATTGTGTACTTGCTAGTCAGTTGTGTGTTCATCGCAGCAGAGTTGTTGTTTGTCGTCAGCCGACGCTGACCTAGCCGCTCCGACTCGAACTAGACAGATTTCTGTATCTTCGTTAATAAAGATAAGTACCGACTTTTATTTAATCAGAGTGTTTGGGTTTTCATCTTTCTGTTCACTGTTCCAGCGGACCGGTCGGTCCGCTATTAAAAGTGTGGCGGTGACTTCGTAAGCCGTTTCTACAGCGAACTGCTTGTCGCTACGAACGCCGCCACAAAACTGGCGACGAGGACTGCCGAACTCGTGTGCAGGGCTGGGTCAACTTGTTTCTGGTTATACTAATTATAGCGATAAAATTTTGGGGGCTGGTTTAATTTGTGTTCACTATGTCTGCCGAATTACAACAGTTGATCTTGTTACAGAGTCAGCAAATAAAAAGTCTGGTGGAAGCAATCGCCAAACAAGCGGCTAATCCTCCAACACAAAAGGAACAAGCACAGGCAGCACCACCTTTCCGTGCTTTTGATGCATCACGAGAAGAATGGCGAGAATATTTCGCGCAGTTGCAGGCGCACATGACAGTCTACAAAATCACAGGTACTGAGCGGCTGCTTTATTTAATTTCCACTGCAGGCGTGGAAGTCTATCGACTACTTTGTAAGTTGTTCCCGGAATCCAAGCCGGAAGCTTTAGACTATGACGTTGTTGTTAACAAGCTTGCTGAGTATTTAGAGTCGCGAGTTCATGTGGCAGCAGCCAGATTCAAGTTCTTCAGATTAAAGAAACTGCCACATCAATCTAATAAACAGTGGTTAACAGATTTACGGGGCCTCACCCGTCAGTGCCGATTTAATTGTGTGTGCGGAGCCTCCTACAGTGATGTCATGTTACGAGACGCTATTACTCAAAACATTGCAGATTCTCGTATTCGTGCTGCTATCTTAAAGTTGCCTGACCCGTCATTAGAGACTGTGATGAACATCATTGAAGCCCAAGATACTTTTGACTATGCTGAGTGTGAGTTAGATCGGCCATGTATTTCTCAAATTGCCTGTGCTAAGCAAGTTATGTCACGCCCGCGGCCCCACCGGCAGAGTCAGACTGTAAACACTAGCCGGCCGCGTCATGTTAAACACATTCGTCAGCCGCGTGTGCAAAATGATAGAGTTAAGTCTTGCCCTAAGTGTGTTCTTGCTGATCCTCGTGAACGTTGCCCGTTAAGAAACGCGGTTTGTCACTTTTGTCAAAGGAAAGGACACATCCAGACTGTTTGTTTGCGTAAACGCAAGAACAATTCTAGTGCTGCCCAGCCCATGGATATTCATGTTCTTCAAAGCCAGCCCGCCCAGAAGGTCGCGTTTAAAGATTCTTCCACGGTTCGTGTGGGTAATAAACTTGTTCGCAATAAGCCACCCACCCAGCCCTCTGCTATGCGACCCAAGCGTAATTCAAACGCTGTAAAACGTAATGTACAGACTGCAAGTGAAGCGGGAGTTGTTGTTCCACCCGCCCAACCCACGAGTTGTCGTAAGCAGCGAACACGCGCTAAACGCGCTGATTTTGTGTCTTCCGCCTCCACTGCACCGATCCAGAGACAGTGTAATAAACTATTTGTGAAGCTACGCATCCGGGATAAGACCTTCAATTTTCAATTAGACACTGGTGCGTCTGTGACTCTCATAAATAGTGCTACGTATGCGGCTATCGGCCGCCCTAAACTTTCAGCGGCAAAACATTCTTTGGCTACTTATAGTGGAGAACAAATTCCTGTGTTAGGTGTATGTAGCGTGCCAGCCACATTCCGTGGCAATACAAAAACAGTTTCATTCACAGTGCTCCGCGCTACAGACAGTGTAAACATTTTCGGATTAGACTGTTTTGACTTGTTTGGCCTGTCTATCCAAGACAATGTGTTGCAAATTAATTCTGTTGTTGTTCCTCAAGACAGCATAACCGATTTGTGTAAACGATACAGTGACATATTTAAAGACGAACTAGGTTGTGCTGCGAACTTTGCCGCTCATATTACGTTAAAAGATAATGCTCAGCCTCGATTTTGTCGTGCTCGTCCAGTGCCTCACGCCCTCCGGGCACCTGTAGAAGATGAACTTCGTCGTTGGCAAAACAACGGTGTTATTCAACCCGTTTCAGCGAACCAGTGGGCTTCTCCCTTAGTTATTATAAAGAAACCGTCTGGCAAGTTACGTTTGTGTGCTGATTTTAAGTCGACAGTTAATCCTCAGACTGTCATTGATTCTTTTCCTTTGCCTAGACCGGACGAGCTGATGGATAAGTTAGGGGAAGCTCGTTTCTTTTCCAAAATTGATCTCCGTGAAGCATATTTGGAATTGCCCCTCGACGAGCAATCACAACAGTATTTTGTCATAAACACGTCGTTGGGGTTGTTCCGTTTTCTGCGTTTGCCTTTTGGTTGTGCGTCAGCTCCAGCTGTTTTTCAGCGTTTTTTGTCACAACTTCTGGCTAATGTGCCATCGTGTTGCAACTATTTAGACGATATTGTTGTGTCCGGTCGGACGCCTGCTGACCATTTCCGTAATTTGGAGTGTTTGTTTACAGTGTTGTCTCAGGCAGGCCTACGTTGCAATATCGATAAATGTTCATTTTTCCTTACGGAGATGGAGTATCTGGGACATGTTATTAATGCTCAAGGCATTCATCCCTCCCAGTCACATTTAGCAGCTATTCGTGATTTACCCGCCCCTCGCAATCTGCAGGAATTGCAAGCAGTTCTTGGCAAATTGACATATTATATTAGGTTTATACCTAATGCATCACAGATTGCTGCACCGTTGCATCGTCTCCGCCGTAAGAATGTTCCGTTTGTGTGGTCAGCTGGTTGCCAATCAGCCTTTCAGCAGCTTAAAGAGGCTTTATTGAATGATCGTTGTCTGGTCCATTACGACCCTAACAAGCCTCTGGTGTTAGCTTGTGATGCCTCTTCTTTCGGCCTCGGTGCTGTGTTGTCTCACCGAGTCGGTAACACCGAACGTCCTATTGCGTTCGCATCTAAATTGATAAACAAAGCTCAGTGTAATTATAGCCAATTGGACAAGGAAGCGTTGGCTATTGTGTTCGGTGTCACAAAATTCCATCACTACCTCTATGGTAGACCATTCTATTTAGTAACAGATCACAAGCCCCTGACGTCACTGTTTCATCCGTCTAAACCAGTTCCTCAGCGGACAGCTCAGAGACTACAACGTTGGGCTCTTTTGTTATCACAATACCAGTATGAGATACTGTATCGCCCTACGGCTCAGCATGCAAACGCTGACGCGCTTTCTAGATTGCCGATTGCTGCGGATGATGTCTTCGATTCCTCTGACGACTCTTGCCATCAGATTGAC
This sequence comes from Schistocerca serialis cubense, assembly GCF_023864345.2. NCBI lineage: Eukaryota > Metazoa > Arthropoda > Insecta > Orthoptera > Acrididae > Schistocerca > Schistocerca serialis. Next base: position 466,217,627 of record NC_064641.1, on the reverse strand, counting down.
GCCGATGAGCATCAATCCCTCCGGGATTTTCCGATTGATTATCGTCAGGTGGCACGTGAGACAGCTACGGATCCTCATCTGAGTTTACTATTACGTTTTGTTCAACGTGGTTGGCCGTCCAAGGCAAAGGACATATCGGATCCTGTGGTTCGTCGCTATTATCCGCAACGTCATCTGTTGTCTGTTTCGCACGGAGTTTTGCTGTTACGCACCGAGAATGACCAGCTTCGTGTAGTGGTTCCCCAAGTGCTCCAATCCAAGGTCCTCGACTTGTTGCATCAAGGTCATTGGGGAGTGGTCCGCACCAAGCAGCTTGCCCGCCGTCATTGTACATGGATCGGCATTGATAAGCAGATTACGCAGATGTCTACAGATTGTTCGACGTGTGCCGAACACCAAGCTGCTCCGCCTCAACGCTATTTTGAGTGGGCACGCCCTGCTGGTCCCTGGCAGCGAGTACATATTGATTTCGCTGGTCCATATTGGAATTCTCGTTGGCTCATCGTGATAGATGCATTTAGTAATTTTCCGTTTGTTGTGCCCATGCAGTCTACAACGTCTGCACAAACTATACAGGCGTTGACTTCAATTTTTTGTATTGAGGGTCTTCCAGAAGTTTTAGTGTCTGACAATGGTCCACAATTTACCTCTGCTGAATTTGAAAGTTTTTGTTCTGCCAATGGCATTCGCCATGTTCTTACTCCGCCGATCCACCCTCAATCGAATGGTGCAGCGGAACGTTTTGTACGCACATTCAAGGATCATATGGACCGCCTTCGTGCTACGCACTCTCGTCAGCAGGCCCTCATCACGTTCCTGTCGTCGTACCGGACCACGCCACGCGACGGCCCTTCGCCTGCGGAGCTTCTCCACGGCCGTCGTCATCGCACCCTACTACGGTTGTTGCACCCCCCGGATCGACCCGCCGCTTCTCAGCATCGCACGCGTTTTCAACGCAACGACGCCGTTTTTTTTCAGAGTTTATCACGGTCGCCGTCGTTGGGAACGTGGTACCGTGATAAGGGTCCAGGTTCGCGGTTTTTATACTGTTCAAGGTGCTACTGGGGTGCACAGGAGGCATCAGAACCAGTTGCGCCGCGCTGGCCGCCCGGATTCTGCCGCTTGTTCTTTGTCCACAGATTTGGTCCGCGGCGGGTTCCAGCCGCGCCTTCCGACTTCGCTGCCGCCCCCAGGGCAGCAGCAGCAGCCGTCGCCGCTACCACGCCGACAGCCCGTCCCGTTGATGCCTCCCGCGCAGCTTCATCCGGGAGCGCCCCAGGTGGTCGCTCCGGCGCCTGCGGTCCCTCTTCAGTCGCCACCGCCTTCGGAGCTGATGGACGTCGACCCCTCAGCCGGGCCGCCTTCCCAAGCGGTGGCTGGGCAGCCTGTCCTGCAGCCGCTTTTCTTGGGCACCCCCAAGGAGTCTGACACCGCAGCGCCTTGTCCGGCGCCCACTCAGCAGCCATCGACGCAGCGTCAGGAGACGCTGCCTCTCTTCGTGGGTCCCGACGCCCCGTCGCGTCCAGTACCAGAAGCTGCGCCCGTGGTCACAAGCGTGCACCCTGACCTCGGTTTTCAGTCGGTGTTTCCCGAGGCCCCGCGCAGCCAATGCTGGGGTGCGGACCGGGGACTGCCACCGACAACAGTCTCCGCCCCGGTCTCTTCTGCTACGCCTGCGGCCAGACCCCTCCCCCGCCGTCGACGCTCGCCACGTCATTATTCAACGACGGTGCGGCGATTTGGGGGGGAGGAGTGTTATATCCTAGCCAGTAATGCCACCCGAGCCCGCTGCCAAAAGGTTGGCAGCATCAAAGTCCGGACGCCATCCGCATAAGCAGCGCCAGCGATACAGGAAATCGCCGCAAGTCTGCGCGCGCCACCGCTGGCTTCTGGCTTCTTAAGCGCTGGAGTCGCGAGCGCTAGGACAGTTCTGGATTCGCCGCTCAGTTGTATACTCGCCACCGAATTGTGTACTTGCTAGTCAGTTGTGTGTTCATCGCAGCAGAGTTGTTGTTTGTCGTCAGCCGACGCTGACCTAGCCGCTCCGACTCGAACTAGACAGATTTCTGTATCTTCGTTAATAAAGATAAGTACCGACTTTTATTTAATCAGAGTGTTTGGGTTTTCATCTTTCTGTTCACTGTTCCAGCGGACCGGTCGGTCCGCTATTAAAAGTGTGGCGGTGACTTCGTAAGCCGTTTCTACAGCGAATTGCTTCTCGCTACGAATGCCGCCACAAAAATAAGTATAACGATTAGCGAGATGATGCGCACTTCACCACGGAACTGATATGTAACACTACAAGTAACACAAAAATAAAATATTTTTAACGAACATTTTCTGTAAAATCGTTTGAGAAAGATTACAGGGTAGGTGCTCTTCAATTGTTTCAGGCAGAGCATCACTAACTGGTGCGTGCAAAGAATGTGTACACATCACAATATGTGCAGGACCACCGAGGCAAGCGTGGAATATGTGCATCATGCTGTAGTGTTGTGTCACGTCGCACGTGCTACACGTGGCTCAATTTGCGCTTAGCCTTACAGTTAATGGGCAAAACTGAAGCATACACTGATGAGACAAAACGTTATGGCCAACTGCTTAATAGCTTGTTTACCCATCTTTGGAACGAAATACATCACAGATTCCGTGTATTTGGGATCCAAAAGTTTGTTGGTAGGTTTGTGGTATTATGTAGCACTATATGTCTACGCACAGGTCATGTAATTAACATAAGTAACGGGCCGCTGATTTGTGTACACGGTGATGGCACTCGATAGCGACCCAGGTGGGTTCTATGGGATTTATATTAGACGAATTTGGACGCCGAGACATCAACGTGTGTTCACTATAATGCACCTCAAACCACTATAGCACGGTTCTGGCTTCGAGACACCGTCAGTCACACTGGTAGCAGATAACATCGCCGTTCGGAAGATATCAAGCATGATGGGATGCAGGTGGTTCGCAGCTGTCAGCATGTCTTCGATTTCTACCATAGCGCAGGAGAATATTTTCCAGAGCATAACACCGCTTCCACCAGCCTGCATGTGTGGCGCGCTGCACGTTTCGAGCCGCCGTTTACCTCGATGATGGCGTTTATGGAGATGACTATCGACCTAGTGTAGCAAAAATGCGGTTTATCCGAAACGCCGACACGCTTCCATTGATCGACTGTTGAATCCCACTGGTCGCGGGCCCACTGCAATCGTATCTGGCGTTGTCGTTCGGTCAACATGTGAACACGTATGGGTGATCTGAACTGGAGCTCCATGTTGAACAACTTACAATGAACGGTGTGCTCCAAAACAATTGTGCGTGCACCAGCATTGTGCACTTTCGGCAAAGATGGCATAGATGACGATCCCTCCTACTTTACAGACCAGACAAGCCTTCGAAACCCACGTTCTGTGAAGAGTCATGGACGTCTAACCATCAAACACCTAGTAGTAGTTTCTCTGTCCTTCTACGTCATTCCGTAGATGCTCACAACCTAACGTACCTCTCCCTCATCTACTACTGGCTATTGGTGGCGGAGACTTGCCACGAGAACGTACAAGTGATATGAAACTTTTCTGGCAGATTAAAACTGTGTGCCGGACCGAGACTCGAACTCGGGACCTTTGCCTTTCGCGGCCAAGTACTCTACCAACTGAGCTACCCAAGCACGACTCACGCCCCGTCCCCAAGGCTTTACCTCTGCCAGTACCTCGTCTCCTACCTTCCAAACTTTACAGACGCTCTCCTGCGAACCTGCAGAACTAGCACTCCTGAAAGAAAGGATATTGCGGAGACATGGCTTGGCCACAGCATGGGGGATGTTTCCAGAATGAGATTTTCACTCTGCAGCGGAGTGTGCGCTGATATTAAAGGTCCCGAGTTCGAGTCTCGGTCCTGCACACAGTTTTAATCTGCCAGAATAGCTTCATATAAGCGCACACTCCGCCGCAGAGTGACAATCTCTGTCTTTTCTATCATTGAGTGGGCTTACTTCTGTCGTATTGGATGTAAACGCGGCATGTAAAGTAACGCCACCTTACAACAATAGTGGCACAGGAAATTCGACGAGCTTCGCTGTTTTAGTGTTACTCGTTAACAGGCTCTGCGTAAAAACAATCTGCCCTTTGTGAAAGTCATTTATCTCAATGAATTTCCCCTTTCGCAGCTTATATCTACGCTAGAGTGATCCCCGTCCGTCTCTGCTCCGCTAACATACTTTTGTCACCGTGTCACGTGCACGCAATGCTACCAGGCGACATCCAACATCGCGGTGGGCCCTGGTCATAATGTTTTGATATCAGTGTATATAATGTATCATGAGGTCCTTTGTAAGGCAGGAGCGTTCCAGGAGGAAGTCGATGATTCGCGCCAACGTTACTGGAAGCAAAACAGTGCGAAATTTTTTTAAAAGGAAAACTGAGTAGCTTAATGAAGAAGACGAATGAGTCAGTGAAATCGTTTTCGGAAAGAATCTAGAAGATAGAAGCACAAACATACGAGCTGACACAAAGAGCCAAAGCCAATGCAGTTACATTGCATGAAGCTAGAAATAGGTCTTCCACTGATGTCTTACTGTGTAATCGCCGCCGAAATGTTATGCACAGGATGGAGAATCCTGAAGCTGAAGCTATTTGGGTCGCCACACCGTTAGAGCAAATAGGTATTGTGCTATGGAAAGGCATGACGACAGTAACATGTCAGGTGTTACAGGTCTGAAAGTGTGTCATCCCTAGAAGTGGTGTTGCCAACCGGATTATTGCGAATGTGGTTGGATCAGTTATAAAGCGCGATAGTGCAGGAATAAGAATCAACGAAAACATTACGAGAAAAAGCGTCTGTTAAACACAAACGGGAATGATTCGACTGTCGAAAAACATTCTCATTAGAATGAAACACTGTACATACGTGTGCAGAGATGGAATACTGCTTCTTACGTATAATCGAAAGTGAGATACATAAATTTTCAGGAGACACAAATGCTAATTTGTCAGTCATTACTCTGGACGTCTTAGTCAGGAAGAGACTATGTTTCCAATATACAGGTTATGTAGAGCAGGTGGCTATGATGTGAAGTAATAGGGGCAATACCTATCAACTTTAGTACTGGACCTAACAGTTTCCAGCAATACTTGGAAGTGTTGCCAGATGCTGGTGAAGGTTATTCTACGATTCACGGACTAGACTTTCTGGACTAATATTGAGCTAAAATCGACCTTTCTTGCTATACAGTTGAACTCAGTGGAACTATGTTTCCATGGCGAACAACAACTAAAAATGAGGCAATGTCACAAGGTACACTAAAGGTGTTACCATCTGAACAACGAACATCTATGCTATACATTGTTTTCCATGATATCGTACCATCAGGTACAGGAAAGCTGGTTTGGATTCCTGTGGATGCTGATGTAATCCAAAAAGTGTTAGGTAATGTGAAACCAGTACAAATTACTGGTTAGTTAGATAAAATGCACTGTTCTGTTTGCTGAAGCACAGGATGCATTAGCAATAAAATGGAGAGCCTAAATAATTTTGGCACTGATGCTGTCAGTAAGCCATATTGCCTGACGATTGCAAATTTAGATGTTCTGAATGAGTAAGACGTTGACAGGTCAAGTTATCACCAGATCAACAAGCAAACCATTAATGAGTTTGCATTTACAACTAGTAAAAAATTCCTAACTATATTTTGATTTCCAAGAATGAAATCATCAAATAAAACAACTGAATTATCTTCACACTTTTCTAATGGTATAATTTCATCATTATTTTAAATAAAACTAACAAAGCTGAAGAATCTGTCAGTGGTCTCTCTAACTTTTTCAAACATTTTCTTATAAATTATTGAATTTTTTTTATCTATACCTTTAGAAAAAACATATAAATGATTGATTATATTCCAGTTTAACCATCCTGGAGCTTAAATATAACTGTCAATCATTAATGTTGTCTTTCTCATCCACTTTGCTCAGTTACTTTGCATCGAACTGAATTAGGTAAGAGTTTCCCATGTTAATTTTTTCTTCTCTCAAATTCATAGATTTTATCCCATTCTGTTTTCATGTAATTAGTAATAAAGTATTAGTAATAAATGAGTCACTTAATTTCATTAAGTGGTAATTCAGTAATTCATTAGTTCTCAGGAAAAGATTAACTGTACCTGTAAGATGTAGTTATAAAAATTTTGCACTAGTTGGTTCTTACACAACACCATCTTCAAATGTTGTATTGTGCATAATAGACTATGTCGTGACAAGGAAACAGAAATTGGTCAATAGAGTTCAAAGAATTAGAAATTTTTTTTCATAATATAAAGCCAAATATATACATTTAAGCAAATGACAATTTGAATACAATTACTATTGAAAGTGATATGATATACATGGATATAAAAGATTGTATCAGAAAAGCATTAGGATTTAATAATAAAATTATTCAACTTAATGACAAAATTGTTGCAGATAATATTCAAGGAATTATATAATTTGAATTGATTAATATTAATTTTAATTAAGCTGATGGAAAGTTTCTAAAAATAATGGTTATTTTTGCAATGAAAGAAAAATTAGAGCTTCATTTAAGCCTGATGTTGAATTCTGCGCTCCAATAATTTATGAACCAAAATATCCTTTACTTATTTCAATTCATGATAAAATTAAGGATTTAAAAACAAATATTAATGATGAAAATGTTAACTTGGTTGATTTCAACAGTTTTGCTGTATCAGTTATTTTAGAAGTGAACTAATAAATTTCTCTATAAATGAAAAAGACTGAGAGCTATCAGTTTTATTCTTTCCATGTGAATGGAAAAGGTCAAAATAATTTAAATATTTGTCATAAAGGTGCAGGAATTAAAATGAATGTTGTTGTAATTAAACTCTGTACATGAATTTTAAAATTGTTGCAACTGATGGTACAGATTATCCAACATGTGGTGGAAAATTTAATAAGAAATTAATTGATATCTATGTGTCAAATGTCAAAATTAAGCGATAAAAAATAAGTACCTTTGATTTGAAAAAATATAAATAAGAAATAAGAAATTTTGAGTCACCAGATAATTTTTTGTGAGCTTATGATTCATTTTGTGATTGTAAAAGAGTTACACAATTAAAAGGGAATACTGATATAAATCCATATGATTTTATAACAAATTATCCTGTTTATGTCATTATACGACACATGGAAAAATGTTGTAATGACACAAAAAATGAAAATGAAATTATGGCTGAGTTTCAGTACTAATATAACAGCTGGTAGACTAGTATACACAACATGTATGGGAAAGCATATCATGTGCAACATAGATGATTATCTGAGAATTTGGATTTCTTATTAAGTTTTTAGAATTATCATCTTTTCTTAATTTTTTATATTCTTCAACATCACATCAAAAAAGAGTTTTTCAGATTTTTCAGTTTTTGTTATAAACTGATGATATCCAAATTATGAAACAAATCGATCTCTTCAACTGTATAAATTTTTAGTTTTGATTTTTTGTTGTTATTTTTTGAGTCAATTTATAAGAAAAAATTTATGGCTACGAAGTTTTTCATGGCGGAGTTCTTCTATAAAAATCCGATGATTCACTTGCTGTGACAAATTTTGATAAAATTCCATGCTTTTGATGATACCAACTATCATCTTATTGCACATGAAGAATGGTGGATATCATTGAAAGCTTGGAAGTTTAGCCAAATTTGATGCAGTAAGTAAAATGAGAAAGTATTATGGCAAAAAAATACTATTTTATATTTCCTTACTGAATGAATTTACTTATTAAATTTAAACATTTTTTATATTTAAATATTCTAATTAATAATTTTTTCACATAAATGGAGTCTTCAAGTAAAAAACTCAGCAGTATAATAGTGAAAAATTGTTTAAGAAAATTAATGAGCTGAAGTATATCTTTCAGACAACATTAATGAATCTGATTATCTAAATATTTTTTATGGAGATCAATAATAAATTAAAACTATTTTGCCAAACAGATATTTGAAATTAGTTAGTGGGTATGATTTTGAATTTTTTTGAAGATGGAAGTATTCAACTCAGTCACAAACCAAAAAAAAAACCACAATCGATAGTAAATTTGATCAAATTGCATTTCTAATATAACAATTGTTATGCCCAGTATATTTTAGCTATTTTTCGTTTAAAAATAACTATTTGAGGATATGTAGTTTGAAATTTTTGGCCCAGTTTCCAAGAATTTGAAATATCGCTAAATTTCAAGTAAATATTGTGGAAAACGGTCGAAAATTTTACAATATGGTAGATGAATAATTTACCATAAAATAATTTCGAAAAAGTCTGAATAAACTTCAAAGTAGTGAGAATATTGGAAAAGGTCATGGAAATATTCCAGTAAAACGAGCATAAAATTATGTAAATGGGTTAAAAAACGAGTAATTTTATTTGTGCATATGTAATAACTATTTCTTGTTGCGGCTTCTTGATATTTTGTGAAAAACACAGCAAAAGTTTTCCATGTAATTTTGATCATTTTCAGCAATATTTACTTGAAATTACACGATTTTTCATTTGCTTTGAAACTGAGCCACAAAGACAAACTATATCTACTTGATGCACATGCTTGGACTTTATCAAGGCTGGGGAAGGAGATCGTCTGTGCCCCTTCAAAAATCCATCCTTCCCTTTGCTGGAGCGATTCAGGAAAATCATAGAAACCTTAAATCTGGATGTCCTGACATGGATTTGAATCATCATCTTCCTGATCGAGTCCAATGTGCTAATTCCTTTATAACCTTGTTTGGTCACAACTCCAACTATCAGAGCAGAGAAAAGGATTCAAGAGATTATGAGACGGCAGAAGGCGTGAGGCTACAAGGACCAGACTTAAACTTATCAAACATGATGACAGTGGAGATCTAAGAGGATACAAACAGAAGAAAATGGTAAAACGTCCAGAGAAACCTTGTTGTCTATGATTAAATGCAAGATGTGTGGAGTAAATGTTGATGCTTTGCGATACACAGGAAGTGTGTGCTGTATTCCATAAACTACGTGAAAAAATGTTGAACACAAACGTCAGATTACCCAGTCTATCAGTGACTTGTATGAGGATCATAAATGGTGTAGGTGGCAGGAGCTAATAGATGGAAGAGTGAATGCTGATTTCCTTTGAAATAGTTGGAGGAATAATATTTTTAGTAGTGCCAGGTTTGAGCATGTCAATTGTTTTAGGCATAGATTGGATGAACGAAGCAGAGTGATAATGAGTTTTGATGAAAGCACTGTTGAAGGTAATGAAGCAGAAGTGGATGAAGGATCTAAATGTGTGAGTTTATGTTTTGAAAAGGAGCCAACAGTAGAGCAGCTAAGCAAGGAAACAAAGGAGGAAGATGTGAATACATTCAGTGACAGATTAGCATGTCAGGAATCAACATAGGGACGATATGATGGGCACACTTCAATGAAGAGGTTTGGAGGAAACGAGCTGCAGTATTATATAAACATCACAAAGTGATCTATCAGCAGCCAAGTATCATGAAAGAAATGGAATACAGACTGAAGATAAAGGACGATAAACCATTCAATAATGGACAATATCCCATGCCTCAAACAGAAAGGTGAGGTAGATCAGTAGCCAGTTATCACGAAAGAGATGGAATACAGACTGAAGATAAGGCACGATAAACCATTCAATAATGGACAATATTCTGTACTTCACACAGAAAGGTGATGTAGAAGAAGAGTTACACAGAATTATAAATTAGTTTGGATGTACTTTTCGTTCCAGTAGATCTGTTGTTAGAATGTCATCAAAGATGTAGAACATGTCATAAAATAAGAACAAGTAATTCATTTTTACAAAAAAAGCAAGATGCTGACATCCTGCCTCAGATACTATGAGAAATGGTCGTCATAGATGTGGAATAAGTCTAATCTTTTGGAACATATTTACATTTAAAAGATAGTAAGAATCTTGTTGTCGAACTTATAAAATACACAGATGTGCACTGGATAACTCTTATGTTATTGCAGTGATCCATCATCAAACAGATAATCAGTTCACAGTGCACTTTTATAATGATCACATCACTGCACTGAAAAAGAGCAGAAGAGCTCTTTGGAAAGCCATCAATAGAGTAGGAGTTGGCAGTTGGCCACCATTAAATACGCCAGGGTTCTGTTAAACTGAACTTCACAGATAGCCTTTTTATGACTGCTGGGGTGTTATTAAAAATGTGTGCTCTTGAATAACTAACCACATTCCTGGGCCAAAGTAAATGATTTAAAATTTTTGTGAAAGTTATTCTTGTTCCTAGTGCTATTTCCACGAACTAAGCTGTTGACCTGAAAGCAATCTATGTTACTTATGGCAAATTTTATTAAGAAATCAATAATTACCATCTCCAGTTCATGGAACAGGCCCCTCAACGATGTTCTTGAGTTCATACCACAAATAGTTTTTATTACACAGATTTAGATTTCAAAAATTTAGCTTTGCTAAGGAAGATACCCAAAAACCTGAACTCTTTTGAGATTATGGAACGAAAGTAAATTAAATATGCAAGAGTTTTTACTTTTGTATCACCTATGCCTAATAAATACAACATTGCGTAGGGGCTTCAGAAGTTGGGTGGTGTACTCATCTCAATTAAATTTTTTTATCAAGTTGTGAGTCCTAGAGGAAGTAAAAGGCCTGAGACAGTGCCTTGTAGGACACCACATGTAACTAGTTCCCAGTCTGATGGGGACGGGTAGCTTCATACAGGACTCTTTACTAGGGACACCTTTATTTCTTGTCACATAGATACAATATGAACCATTCTGTGATGTTTCCTGTAGCACCGTAATATTCTAACTTACATAAAAGATACTGTGATTTACTATTTTAAATGCTTCTGATAGATCATAGAATATACTAGTAGCCTGTAATTTTACTGTCTAATGAATTAAGCACAATCTGTTGTATGTGTAAACAGCTTTGTCAGTATTGGACATCTTTAGAAATTCAGTCAGTGACTTTGGCAATAGATTATTTGTAGTCAGATTATTAACAAGCCACTTTTATGTTAACTTTTTTAAAGTTTTAGAGTATGGTATTAAAAGTAAAACTGGATAGAAGTTTTAAGGCATTTATTTATTTCGTTTCACATATAGAGGCTTAACTTCAACATATTTCCGACAATCGAGAAGTTCTCCTGTGACAAACAGCTGATTACATAAACAACTTTATCTGTTAGTAAACTCAGAAAAAGACTCTTTAATTAACTTGACTGATATTTTATTATAACCACTAGATTTCAATTAATAAAGATTTTATGGTGGACACTACATCTTCTGGTTTAATGAAATATTCATATTATTGAATTCTCTTGTAATGGCTAGCCTCTGATGTTCCATGTACTGATCTCAACAACCCCATCTTTTCAGTATCAGTTATGTCAAGCCCTTCTGCAAAACTACACACAATTGTTACTGATGTGTGATTTACTTCTCCTCACTTCTGGCTCTGCGAGTCTCTTGATTCATTATAACCTTATCTGATGTTATCATCATTTCCATAAATCATGTTTCTTTTTCTGGTTAGTCATTTACTTTGATTTCTGTTTTTAGTATTTTGCAGTGTGCTTTCTAATGACATATATATCAAGCTGTTCCACATTGGCTTACTTTTCTACCTAACAAATTCATGTTACATTGACTTTCTAAAGCCTAAGTTCACATTTCAGCTGACGTTTTGTCCTCTGCTGTTGCTGCTACCAACAAGCACCCACTATATCAGAGCTAAGCCATTTCAGATTACCGAATCATTGTTATTACTCCTTCCCATGTTTATCTGGCATCTGTCACTTCAGTACTATTACCCTAGTTGAAACAGCTATATAGTGGAAAAACAAGAGACATTCTCACACCGTTCTAATCAGCCCAGTTTTTATGGAAAAGATGTACAACGCAAAGATTACATTATTCTAAATAATTACAACCACATGACATTGCATTCATGGGAGAACTGAGGCCAGCGATCATAGCTATAATGTCACTCTCTTACATAACACATCAGCTTGAGTGAACACCATAACTTACACACCTTCTGGATAAAATATGAACCAACAGGAGAAATTTTATAGCTTATTAATTTTTAGGAAGGTGAGATCATACTACTGGTTTACATCCAGAACACTGACAAATCTCTCATCAATTGCACAAATGCCTCAGATTCTGTTTTGACAGCAATCTGCATAAATCTAAATGAACACAATTATACACAGAAGTTACCTCTAGTGCCATTCAGTTACATAAAACGTTCCATGGAATATGATACACAGTACATTTACTCAACTGGAAATTATTTTTATCTTCTTATTTCGATTTTTTATGTTTATTTAAAATTGCATAATGTTCATTAGAATTTATTATACACAGAAATAGACTCTGGATACAATATATTCTTTAATTTCTGGATCGATTGCTTTCACAGTAACTACTGCAGTAGGAAATTTTAATTTATATAAATACCTTTGGTGTCTCGTAGACCTTCTCCAGGTAAATAATGTTTGGATGAGATATGAGGCGCAAGATTCTAATTTCTCGTTCCAGTAACTTCATGCCTTGATTCTTAGCCTGTAATAAACGTATTTACAGTTCCTAGCGGCTGTTATATTGACAATAATCAACTACATTGTAAATATGAAAGACAAGGTATAAAAGATGATATGATTGCAATAGCACTACCATGACTTGGAACTAAGCTACATTCTCATACAGTGGTTCTCGTTTGTATTACCATGAAGTGTCATAGGCTCTGACGAAAAATACTTTTAAAAATATGCGTTAGAAATTCAAGCCACTCCTAATTCCCAGCGATAATCAAGCAGAGCAAGATAAAAGAAAAATCCTCATCACATTATCTTTGCATAAATTCCGAAGCATATTTCTCAGCACACAGACTCTAAATACTGGGAGGAAAAGAATAATTTATTCATATGTTTTATCCTTTGTGTGTATATGGCATTAAATACCCACATATTTCCTATGAAACTATGTGCCCTCTGTTTTACACACAAAACTTTTTTATCTTGTCATCTACAAAAATCAGGAAGATGACATACTCGTAAATTACGAAACATCTGCATGAAGTATCATGCACGTAACGTATTTTGATATTACAGTGATTACTACCTACCAACCAATTAACTCACTTGATAATTCATCTGCTACATACCATTAGTATTGCCAGTCCTTTTCTACGACTTGTGTTAATAAGCAACTTTTCAAGTGATGGCAGCTTCTTTGGAAAGTGCCTAAATCGTTGTATTAGATACTCTACGTTAATATGTTGCTTATCATCTGTTTTGTTGTCTTCTGTGACTTGGATTTAATTAGTTTAGTACTACAGCCGTTTCAAGCTATCAAGTGGCTAGGAAACTTTGCATTACCGCCAGGTTACGAAAGCTCTAGTAGCACAATAACTTCTTTTTTATTCGTATTTTGTGCCCAGTTCGACAGTTCTCGTTTGTTCGCTCAACAATGATTTATTCTTTCCTTTTGGAGGTCCTTTCACGTCGTAATTCCCTTGAATTATTAAGTGCCTTGACACTTATTATAGTATCCAAAAGCATATTTATGTGTAACAGCTTTTAATAAATATGCCATATCGGGAAACAGTTACTGTAGAGGTCCATAAAATCGAAGAACCATTTGAAGATATGAAACAATTTTCTGCTGTAAATATTAAGAAAAGAAATGCTCACGAAGGAAGTATGAGAACCTTTCTGAGTTAAATCAATGTAGTAAGCCCAGAGAATGACAAGACTGAAGGAGTTTCAGATATATGAAACGAAAATCCCATTAATATGCATAAATCTGTGAAACTGTATAAGTTGTGTACTATCTCTAATCTAATATAGAATGCAACAGCATCTCAACAAAACACGAGATCATTATGACACACAAGGCTATTCGTTGGAAATTACTACTGCTCTATCAGACACCTTAAAACACACACCTAAAGTCTTAAACGAACCCTCACTCACAACAGATGGAGGCCATAGAGGAAATGAAGGAGACCAAGGATGTACTGTTACCAATGACATTACCTATGGCAGTGTTAGAGAAACAGATGTAATGTATGGGGTCAGCAGTGGTAAACTGAATAAACTGGGAAAGCGTTCTATACATTTAACCAAGAACACAACACAGGTTGGGGATAAATAATTAGAAAAAGTTTGGTTTACTGGACCTAATTACTCAAAAACTTCTAACCCTGACAAGTACTTGAAAAAAATATGCAAATGTGCTGAAATATTACATGTGGCTAATCTAACCTACATAGGCGAAACAACACCTGAGATGGGCGAATACAAAGCCTGAATGATAGGAAACGCAAGAATATTATTAGACTTGCATTATATCATACACGTAGCACAAATGAAGGTGTTGACATTCAGTATAAGAGAATGAACATTAGACCTCTGGAGTATATATATCACGATTACCTTAATAAAATAATAGAATGGCTTGGTTTGTTCGCAGCATCAGCGATTGCGGAGAATACAACTCCAACAAACGAAGTATGAGTCACTTTGGAAAGATACATTATTGACTAATTAAGAAGAAAGTAGTCTGGGACCTCCACAAACCAGTATCCATTACAATTCTGCATAGAAGTGTTATAATATGAGGACTGGCTGATTTATGGCTGGCAGATTCATAGATATAAGGCGGTATGTATTAGTGAATAAAAGTTTCAAATGTACTTTGATGATTATAGATACATATGCCAAATTCGCCTGGACCCTACCTGTGAAAGCAAACACTCGAAAGCATGTTACATGGGTTTTTGAACAATTGTTGCAGACAGGGACAAATGGCTACCCAGACAATCTCCTGACCGACCATGGAGGCGAATTCTACAACAGGTATTTCAACACAGTAATGGACCACTACAGAATACACCACTACTCGATATTGTCCCACATGACAGCGAGAATTATGGAAGGTTTAAACAGAACGAGGAAAAATCATATCTGTCTGCGTTTTAAACTTTTTTGTTCTTATAAATGGGTAGCTGCTCTCCCAAAAATAACCGACCTGTACAACCAAACTAAACCTCATACGCTAAAAATGAAGCTGATTGATGTTTGTGATAGTGAGCTTCTACAGGGTGTTTCAAAAATGACCGGTATATTTGAAACGGCAATAAAAACTAAACGAGCAGCGATAGAATTACACCGTTTGTTGCAATATGCTTGGGACAACAGTACTTTTTCAGGCGGACAAACTTTCGAAATTACAGTAGTTACAATTTTCAACAACAGATGGCGCTGCATGTGATGTGAAAGATATAGAAGACAACGCAGTCTGTGGTTGCGCCATTCTGTACATCGTCTTTCTGCTGTAAGCGTGTGCTATTCACAACGTGCAAGTGTGCTGTAGACAACATGGTTTATTCCTTAGAACAGAGGATATTTCTGGTGTTGGAATTCCACCGCCTAGAACACAGTGTTGTTGCAACAAGACGAAGTTTTCAACGGAGGTTTAATGTAACCAAAGGACCGAAAAGCGATACAATAAAGGATCTGTTTGAAAAATTTCAACGGACTGGGAACGTGACTGATGAACATGCTGGAAAGGTAGGGCGACCGCATACGGCAACCACAGAGGGCAACGCGCAGCTAGTGCAGCAGGTGATCCAACAGCGGCCTCGGGTTTCCGTTCGCCGTGTTGCAGCTGCGGTCCAAATGACGCCAACGTCCACGTATCGTCTCATGCGCCAGAGTTTACACCTCTATCCATACAAAATTCAAACACGGCAACCCCTCAGCGTCGCTACCATTGCTGCATGAGAGACATTCGCTAACGATATAGTGCACAGGATTGATGACGGCGATATGCATGTGGGCGGCATTTGGTTTACTGATGAAGCTTATTTTTACCTGGACGGATTCGTCAATAAACAGAACTGGCGCATATGGGGAACTGAAAAGCCCCATGTTGCAGTCCCATCGTCCCTGCATCCTCAAAAAGTACTGGTCTGGGCCGCCATTTCTTCCAAAGGAATCATTGGCCATTTTTCAGATCCGAAACGATTACTGCATCACGCTATCTGGACATTCTTCATGAATTTGTGGCTGTACAAACTGCCTTAGACGACACTGCGTGCCTGGCCACATCGCACGGCCGACGTCTTTAATTTCCTGAATGGATATTTCGATGATCGTGTGATTGCTTTGGGCTATCCGAAACATACAGGAGGCGGCGTGGATTGGCCTCCCTATTCGCCAGACATGAACCCCTGTGACTTCTTTCTGTGTGGACACTTGAAAGACCAGGTGTACCGCCAGAATCCAGAAACAATTGAACAGCTGAAGCAGTACATCTCATCTGCATGTGAAGCCATTCCGCCAGACACGTTGTCAAAGGTTTCGGGTAATTTCATTCAGAGACTACGCCATATTATTGCTACGCATGGTGGATATGTGGAAAATATCGTACTATAGAGTTTCCCAGACCGCAGCGCCATCTGTTGTTGAAAATTGTAACTACTGCAATTTCGAAAGTTTGTCCGCCTGAAAATGTACTGTTGTCCCAAGCATATTGCAACGAACTGTGTATTTCTATCGCTGCTCGTTTAGTTTTTATTGCCGATTCAAATATACCGGTCATTTTTGAAACACCCTGTAAGTACAGTATACAGCAGCATTAAAATGGTGGATCTATGCAAACAGAAATTTAATATAGGTGATTTGGTACACATTTCAAAATACATGACAGAATTTGATAAGTCCTACTTACAAAACTGGTCAATTGATTTATCTTTTTCTTTCTTTTTTAGTTTCAGAAGAGCAACTAACAAGTCTAACAACTTACATCTTAAAGGGTGATGAAGTTAAATAAAGTGCTGGGAGCTTTTACACAGACGAATTACAGAGAACCTCTAAACCTGACGTGTTTCTCGTAGAGCATGTCATAATACATTGAGGGACAAGGCTTTAGTTATGTGGCTTAGCTTCCTATGATCGCACAACAGTGGCATGAACACTCATGGTTTGGTATAGAACAGGGCACATGAATCTCAGACAGTGAAGTAGCAAAACACGAATGGTAGGAAGCACATCAGAAGTGATAGCGGTGTTCTTGATAAGCTACCAGATGAACTGCACATCCATAGATATAGCCACTGCAGAACTGGTACAAAACTGCAAAAGTAACTAGCTACCTGTGAAAGCAAAAAGTCTATTAAGTATGTTGTACAGCTGCTGGAACTACTGCACCAGATGGGGACAAATCGCTAGACAGTCAGTCTCCAAACCGACCATGGAGGCGAATTTTACAGGAGGTATTTGAAGACAGTAATGAATCGCTACAGAATACACCACTACTCATTTACTTGCTGGACGAGGCCTACAAGGAACACAGTTTAGCTGATAAGGTCATTAAAATGTGCAGAAGAACGAACATAGGGCAACATACTGCAGGAACTGCAGTTGATAAAACAATGCATGCCAAATCGAACTTTGGTGTTGGGAAAAATTTCAGACTAATTGTAAATGCAGCTCGCCATACGCCACAGAAGAAGAACAAGACACCTACAGAACGTTTACAAAACAGCATCGAAACATCGTTGTCAGCAGCTAAAATGATCTTGAAGTTGAAAAGGGTAACAAGATAGGTTAAAGATCTTGGGTTTTACCAATATTTATGACATCTAGTGGAATTACCCATTCCTAACTCCTGTGTGTTTAGCTGGAGGGGCAGCTGCCATAGCATAAACACTGAAAACTGCACAAAGTGTAGAAGAAAAATCTGAAAAGATTAGAAGATGTAATAGGATGATGCTATCATTTGCTACCAGTAAAAGGTTACATTCAAGACTGCACAGGAAAGAACACGAACTTTTCGTAGAAAAAACCTCTCTTAACTCTACCACAAATTTGTCAAACAATTCACCATTCAGAGATTTCAAGGAATGTTTAGGTGGAACACGAGGTCAAAGACGAAGTGGAAATCTAAGGAATGTGGGATTGTAAATTTAGATGTGGTAGGAGGATCTCGTACCCACCAGTTTTCAGAACTACAAAAAAAAAAAAAAAATGTGGAATAACATCTACTGTGGTGACTCACTTGAGGGTTTACCCTCATCTGAAACATTATGCTGCTACTTCACCAATAACTGTGTGTTATATAATTTTCGCACTACCGAGGCTTTGATACATATATATGTGGACATTTCTGCCTTATGTTCCTCCTGGTGTCTGCATAAAGACATGGAGCACAGACATCGCTGTGTCAGTTTAAGTTTAGATGTGATATTGTACACTCTGACTTCAAAAGAATGATCGTCTGCTCTACTTTCCACTAGTAAATTGAAGCAAGGAGGAATGGATTGAAGACATACAACAGAATTCCTAATACTAATACCATCAAGGAGAACAATAAAATAAATCTAGAAAACGATGATGTTGTGGAATACCCCCTTGTTCATATGATACTGACAATTTAAATGCATTTACAAAACAATTAGGGAAAGGATTTAAGTTACACACAAATGTTAATACGTTTGCAACTGAAATAAAACAAAGATTTAATAAGTAAGTTTCAGTAGGAGCACTATTAGGTTTTTCATGTTTTGCTGAACGATTCTGATAGTATTTGTGAGTTTGAACAACCAATGGATATACTACTGGTTAGCACAATTTGTGTCGAATGTAATATTAGACCAAATTTGTATCTCAGTGACAGAGTCATTCACACAGTCTTCCTTCTAGTGGACCCAGGATATAAAATCAGTGAGGTACCAAACTACACTTTATAGATCCCAGTGACTGTTCAGACATTAGATGATCTGTAGTTGAATACTGTGGACCAGAACAGGAATCGAGTCATTTTACATGGTGAGGAAATCATGATACATCTTTACTTAAAGCAGTGTGTATACAGCTATTAGTACACCACTTCATAGTGAAAGCACAATGGGATAACATGGTAGAATTAAATGTTCCATAAACTGATTTGATTGAAACCACACAATGGTGTCACTTAATATACCAGTTCCACTTCAATATGATAAAAGAATCATTCTCTAGGAACATTTCTTCCAGATATTTTTTGCTTCAGTGACATTTAATAATAATGATAAGATTAGGATTATTGTTCAACATGAAGATCATATGGCAATTGCGAGATACAGTCTCCCATGCTTGAAAGGACAATTTGTGAAGAAGGATGGAAGTCCTACATCGACATTGCATGTTAGACATTATGCTGTTTTCAGAACTCAGACGAGAACTGAATGGTGTCGAGATCCACGACATCAGAAGTGTGGAAATCTCATAGACCCTTGAAACATACGTATCCTCATCATCATCTGAACTTAGTGGTCTGCGAAATTAGCTGCCCTGTCTGAGGCGCCTTGTCATGGTCTGTGTGGCTCCCCTCATTGGAGTTTTGGGCATGGGTGTGTGTATTGTCCAAATTAGTTTAAGTTAGATAACATAGTGTGTAGGCTTAGGGACCGATGATCTCAGCAATTTGGTCCCATAACACCTTGCCACAAATTTACAATTTATTGGTGGATCTGTAAGTGACTATGACTGCATTAGTGTGTGTATCCTGCTTCAGAAGTTTATGGGTTGCTTTTGAGGACTTTAAATGTGTTATCCCAAATGCGAAGGAAGAACTAATTCTAGTATGAAGTATGGATGATAATAACTCATACAGCAAAATGAACTCAAAAAGAATAAATCTATATTGGAGAAAATGGTCTGTAAATTGTCTCATGTTGCTGTAGGAGCAGAGCAACATTCGTAATTTTTGTGAGCACTGCATTCTAATATTCAACTGCCTTTAAGGGGAGCCGGAACGATAAAAATGACAAAATTAACGTTTTTTGGTTTTTTCATTATAAAATTATTTGGAGTTTTCTGAGTAAAACAAATCAAGTTTCACCCTTCTAAGTGAATTCTAAGTGTGTTTTTTATCGCTGAAAAGTTGATCCACCGCGTAAACGGTTGTAGCGACTTGGTGTGTCACATCTGACAGCGCCGCTCGCTGGTTTGCAAGCAGGGTATCTTTGCGGAATTAGTGTTTTGTTTTCCAACTCTGTATGGCTTTATCTCTGTGGCAAATCACTGTTCATATCGGTAAACATAAATTCTATACTGTACGTGTTGACTTGTGGAGTTTGCTTTGTGTTGTTTAGCTGTTCAATTTTGCATATTTGACGAATTTTGCTCATACCTGTTTTACGTATTTGGTTTGTGGATATCAATATGGCCCGTTTCAGGAATCGAGTGTTTGAGAAAAGGCACAATGAGTGGAAGAAGAAATCTTTTGTTGTCTCAAAGGGAGATGCTGCTCAGACTGCTTCACCAACTGCTCCAAATGAATGAATGTAATAGAACTTTGTGATAGCAAAGAAAAATTTGAAAACTATGAAAGTGACAGTAATTATGTGAATGAAATAATTAACATTTCGTTGTTCTCTATTATTTTGAAACATAATGTATTATGCCAAGTTTGCAAAGAAAGAGGACTGGACTGGAATTTAAAATAACTTCTCACATTTGTTTGGGACATAAAATGTCATTGAAGTGTAACAAACGTGCTGCAGAAGTTTCGTTTTCTAATTCTAACAGTACTCCTTGTAGTGGTAATCGTGGAAAGGTGGTGCATGATATAAATGGTAGGCTAGTGTATGGCTTGTGTTGCATTGGCAAGGGCAGTGCTGCAGGGACAATGTTATGTGGAGTTATGAACTTGCAAAAGCCACCAACCAAGTTTGGATTTTACAATGAATTCTTGGGATCTTCTGCTGAAGATATTGCTCAAGCAACAATGAAGAAAGCAGTTGAAGAAGCTGTGACAGATAATGGGAGTTGTAGAGATTTAACTGTTACTTTAGATGGATCATGGCAATGTAGAGGTCATAAATCTCTAAATGGAGTTGTGACAGCTACCAGTGGAGACAGTTGCAAAGTAACTGATGTTGCTATTCTCTCAAAACATTGTAGACGTAAGGGCAATACCAAGGACGAACATAGTGAAAGTTGTGAAGCAAATTTTCACAGCACGAGTGGAGTGATGGAAGTAGAGGGAGTGAAAGCAATTTTTTCCAGATCACAGGAGTGGTATAATGTATGATACACTAATTATCTAGGAGATGGTCATTCTAAGGGATGTAGTTTATAGAGGAACTCAAACTTTATGGCAATGAAATTCACATTAAAAAACAGGAGTGCATTGGACATGTGCAGAAGCACATGGGGGCTAGGTTGCACAAACTAAAGCAGATATTAGGATCCCAGAAGCTTAGTGACGGTAAGACCCTTAGAGGAAGAGGAAGATTGACAGATGAAGTAACTGATAGATTGCAGAGGTATTATGGGTGAGCAATTAGGCAAGATACAAGAAGCATTGAGCATATGAGGAGAGCAGTATGGGCATTATTTTTTATACTGCGTCAACAAATGAGCACCCACAACATGCACTGTGTCCCACAAGTGATGACTCATGGTGAAAGTACCATTGAGGAAAGGAATATGCCCACAAAAACAGTTTGCCAAACGCTGTAATTGATGTAATTAAGCCCATATTCAGAGATTTATCACAGCCAAGTTTATTGGAAAAGCGTTTACATGGGAAAACACAAAATCCAAATGAAAGCGTAAATAATTTAGTTTGGATTAGGATTCCAAAAAGAGTGTTTGTACAGTTAAAAACATAGCATTTTGAAGTGTTTGATGCAGTGGCAGCATACAATGAAGGAATCATTATGAAATGTGATGTGCTGAAACGTTTGGGTTTCCAACCAGGACACAACACTATTTCCACAATACACCTAATTGATGAAGAAAGACTAAGAGGTGCAGGAAGAAGAGACAAAAGCCTACAACATGCAGCAAAAGGGAAGAAAAGACCAGTGAAAAGGAAACTAACACTGGAAAAAGAAGAGGATGCTGATAATCCATCATATAGGGCAGGAATATATTAAAAAACTTAGGAAGCCATTTCCCATAACTTTAAAATTTTCATCTTTGAGGAACATTTTCTCAAAAACTGCTCACAGTATATCAATGAAATTTATACACAATATTGTTTACTTCTTTTCCTTCATTTTTGTAACAAATTGTAAAAAAAATATTGTATAACTCAAGAGTTATGAAAGAAAAAGTGCAAAATTTTAGAGGTAAAATAAGCATCTGTTAAAAAAAATTGTAAAACAAAAACCAATAAATATTTCTTAACATGGCATTATAATTTTGTAGAAAAAAATTCACTGAACATGTAGTCCAAACTTCAGAGCAATATGTTAAATGGTTTTAGAAAAAATGTTCCTTCTATTTGCTAAAACTAATGTTGGAGGTGGATCGTTCCAGCTCCTCTTAAATTTCCATTCTGAAGCTGATGTGGAAACATATGTTTTAGGGGTGTATGGGATTTCTATTCGTGGGCTAGTAACAGTTCTCTCGCCTGTCTTGTCAATGGGCACCATGTTAGTCATACATCATCTTTAAATTACTGTGGAGTTGCAGACACTTTTGGGGACAGGATCTCTTACACCGACACAAATAACTCCGCTGCCAACTACTAATGCCCTACCACTTTCGTAAGCATGTGTCTACATGTGTCTTCCTTGAAAGGGAACTCCTCAAAATCGTTAGTGATGTGTGGTATCTTGCCATTGCATATAGTGCAGTTCTATATTGGAAATCCAATTACCCTTCATTCTTAGGTGTTAAAGAGAAATCCATTGTCTATATTTTTAGACAAAATGGTATGATGTCGTGGAGCACCTCACTCGCTGAGAGGTTCCACTCTTCTAGTTTGAATGTCATATTAGGTCAATTTTCCAAAATGCAGAAATGAGGGTCTTACAAAGCACTCAGCCGGTAATCCACCTAAACATACACTCACATGATTTTGAACCAGTAAATGGGAGGTCCAGTTTTATCCCTCTTCCAGAGCATGTTGCTGGTAAATGGACCTGTATTAATGTCCAATATGTTGATGAGGATGGCGAATTTTGTTTTGTGTAGCCACTTCCAGCTTGCGGAAGAAATTATATGAGAAATGCATAACTTACAAGATTTTACCAAACAGCTGAGGATGTAAGGATTAGAAATTCGGTACCATCACACTCTCCGGTACACTTCAGAATGTACCGAAATTAGAGAACCAGAATCTGCATATTAGTTCACATTTCAGCTAGAAGGAAGAAGTAATAAAGCCAGAGAAAGAAAAGCACAGTGCACAGAAAAAAATATGTCAAACATTAACTTCCTCAAACTCCTCAACTATTCTGAAGTAACTAGCCAGTATCCCAGACACAAAGATTTATTTTTGTTCTCCAAGTGGAGAAACAGCACTATTTATGGGTCAAAACATGTCCCACTTACCTTCCGCCGGTTCACCAAAACAAGGTAGCATTATTGCCCTAGATGTCTCTACTTGTTTAATTCCAGGGCATATTAAGTAAAGCATCTGGCAGTTTTCCCTAGCTGGGAACCGGTACATATGGAAATTCCAACCAAGGCAAAAAAGCTCTTAAAGTTTAAGGACATCCGTCACCAAGAGTCTTGCACATTTGCAGTACACGCAGATTTTGAGTGCCTGCTAGCTCCTGTGATGTCTTGTGAGGGTGACCTGACTGCATCCCAACCTTGCTTCACAGAACGACATGTGTCGTATGTGGTCGCGTATCTAGTTGTGTGCTCATATGATTCTACTCTCACCAATTTTGTATTCAAAGAAATTGTGGATATAATAGAACATTCACCATGTTCTCTTCTAAAGTAGATATTTGTCTGTGGCTGTTTCGCTTCATCCTTAAAAGAAAAAAAAATTCGTTACTCCTCTGCGCATAAAAACTTGATAAGTCTTGTCCTAATAATTACCGTCCAATCTCTCTTGTACCCACCACTTCTCCAAATCACTCAGCATCTGTCTGTGAATAATATTCTTAGTGACTCAGTAAGGCTTCAGGTCCAGCTTGTCACTTCAATTCATACACCAGGAGAATGACATAGTTGACTGACTCGTTTGTGGACTGCTGTGGGATAGAAAAGTAACTATTCCAACACTACTGCCACCTAACACGGAAGTTTCATGGTGCATCACACAACATATGAAATTTGAACTACCAACTGCTGTGACACATACATGTTATCTTGCACAGTTTGAGCGATTATGATGCTCGCTTGCTTGTTGAGAATTTGGCTGATTTTTGCTTGAGAAATATTCAAGTTAGTGTCCTGTTAGAAAGCATTGAAAAATACATTCCAGTTTCCAAGTGAATAAATCAGAAAATAACACTTCGATTCCTGGACTCACTATGTTTTATGCATCACCACTTCAGAAACTTTCTCAAACAAAGTGTCAGGAGGATATGAAGCTCGTTACAACTGCATATCCTGATTAAGTGGAGTTACAACTCTTGAAGAAGAAGTGTGTCTTCCCATACGAATATCTACAGTCAATGAAGACACTCAATAAACCCAGCATAACCACATTCCCCGGTAATCTTACAGGCCATGCCATAATGGATGCAGAGTATGGTCTTATGTGGTGAATGGTTGGCAGGATTTCAATGCAACTCTTTTAGGGGTGTTTGTAAGAATTTACATTGACACAGATGTACACTTCCTTGCGGATATTTTTGAGAAGTTCCAGAGTATATGCACAGAAACATACCAGCTGTATCCGGCCTTCTATTGCGCTGCATCAGGGCTTCCATGGGATGCCACGTAAAAAAGATATCAATATCGAACTGTTGACACTGATGACTGATGTTGACACG
The DNA here is from genome assembly GCF_023864345.2 of Schistocerca serialis cubense. NCBI lineage: Eukaryota > Metazoa > Arthropoda > Insecta > Orthoptera > Acrididae > Schistocerca > Schistocerca serialis. The sequence continues at coordinate 466,192,856 of NC_064641.1, read as the reverse complement.
CTTCTCATTTTAAACTGTGCGATTTGCTTGGAACTTTGATGATGTGCACATAGGTGCGCCAAGGCAAATAACCCACGAATGAGTGGGGATGAGTACAAAGCATTCGACGATTTGAGCTACACCTTATACTTGGATGTAAGTTACTTACAAGGCCACACCATCAAATATCTTCTGACTGCAGGGTTTCAATGTGTTGAAGTCGGCAGGTTGGACGAATTTGAGGATATGACTGTGGATTGTTGGCATAATATATGTCGTAGAGGCAGAACTGGCACATACTTATAGTTTGTATAAGACACGCAGTGATTTGCTGCTGTGTCAGGAGAGACTAGTTATTCACAATGGTTCCCCTCCTCCCCTCTGCCCAAGCTGATGAAGGTGCTGGGGGATAAAAAGAGATATGCACAGAAATATCCAGCAGTGTCTCACTTTGAGAACAAAAGTTATTAAAGTCACTGGCACTATCTCCTTCAGTCGGTCACGATGGTCGAAGGACTTTATTGTTGTTAACACCGAAAAGAGGGCCCTTCTGACATGTGATTTTGAAAAGGATTTCTTTAAATTCACGAATAATGCGATATTTTGCAAGCCAAACTGTAAATGAGCCAGTATTTTCAATAAAGAACTTGTCGTTATGGAGATGGCTAAGGTTTTGATGGAGTTCACAAAACTTTATAATGTAGGTGTATGTAGACCAGACGTAACAAATCTCCATCCACACCACTTTCATCACAAGTTCGTAAAAACTCATTTTGTAGATCCAAAGTTATTCTATACAGATATGGACAGTTCCAACTATTGGGGGAAAGGCTGCAACCCCTGTGAAGTAATAATGCACCACCCCACCAGATTCGATATATCTAAATATGTAACTGATAATTCTTATGGCATAACGCTTCAAAACACAAATGTTGTCGGTCTAATTAAAGACAAGGTGAATGCATCACAGATGGTAGAGTTTTTGGGTCTTAGATAGGAAATGTACACATACTATACAACCACAGGTGCCACCCAAAGCTGGGCTGAGGGTGTACATCTACATCTACATCTACATCTACATTGATACTCCGCAAGCCACCCAACGGTGTGTGGCGGAGGGCACTTTACGTGCCACTGTCATTACCTCCCATTCCTGTTCCAGTCGCGTATGGTTCGCGGGAAGAACGACTGTCTGAAAGCCTCCGTGCGCGCTCTAATCTCTCTAATTTTACATTCGTGATCTCCTCGGGAGGTATAAGTAGGGGGAAGCAATATATTCGATACCTCATCCAGAAACGCACCCTCTCGAAACCTGGCGAGCAAGCTACACCGCGATGCAGAGCGCCTCTCTTGCAGAGTCTGCCACTTGAGTTTATTAAACATCTCCGTAACGCTATCACGGTTACCAAATAACCCGGTGACAAAACGCGCCGCTCTTCTTTGGATCTTCTCTATCTCCTCCGTCAACCCGACCTGGTACGGATCCCACACTGATGAGCAATACTCAAGTATAGGTCGAACGAGTGTTTTGTAAGCCACCTCCTTTGTTGATGGACTACATTTTCTAAGCACTCTCCCAATGAATCTCAACCTGGTACCCGCCTTACCAACAATTAATTTTATATGATCATTCCACTTCAAATCGTTCCGTACGCACACTCCCAGATATTTTACAGAAGTAACTGCTACCAGTGTTTGTCCCGCTATCATATAATCATACAATAAAGGATCCTTCTTTCTATGTATTCGCAATACATTACATTTGTCTATGTTAAGGGTCAGTTGCCACTCCCTGCACCAAGTGCCTATCCGCTGCAGATCTTCCTGTATTTCGCTACAATTTTCTAATGCAGCAACTTCTCTATATACTACAGCATCATCCGCGAAAAGCCGCATGGAACTTCCGACACTATCTACTAGGTCATTTATATATATTGTGAAAAGCAATGGTCCCATAACACTCCCCTGTGGCACGCCAGAGGTTACTTTAACGTCTGTAGACGTCTCTCCATTGATAACAACATGCTGTGTTCTGTTTGCTAAAAACTCTTCAATCCAGCCACACAGCTGGTCTGATATTCCGTAGGCTCTTACTTTGTTTATCAGGCGACAGTGCGGAACTGTATCGAACGCCTTCCGGAAGTCAAGAAAAATAGCATCTACCTGGGAGCCTGTATCTAATATTTTCTGGGTCTCATGAACAAATAAGGCGAGTTGGGTCTCACACGATCGCTGTTTCCGGAATCCATGTTGATTCCTACATAGTAGATTCTGGGTTTCCAGAAATGACATGATACGCGAGCAAAAAACATGTTCTAAAATTCTACAAGAGATCGACGTAAGAGATATAGGTCTATAGTTTTGCGCATCTGCTCGACGACCCTTCTTGAAGACTGGGACTATCTGTGCTCTTTTCCAATCATTTGGAACCCTCCGTTCCTCTAGAGACTTGCGGTACACGGCTGTTAGAAGGGGGGCAAGTTCTTTCGCGTACTCTGTGTAGAATCGAATTGGTATCCCGTCAGGTCCAGTGGACTTTCCTCTATTGAGTGATTCCAGTTGCTTTTCTATTCCTTGGACACTTATTTCGATGTCAGCCATTTTTTCGTTTGTGCGAGGATTTAGAGAAGGAACTGCAGTGCGGTCTTCCTCTGTGAAACAGCTTTGGAAAAAGGTGTTTAGTATTTCAGCTTTACGCGTGTCATCCTCTGTTTCAATGCCATCATCATCCCGTAGTGTCTGGATATGCTGTTTCGAGCCACTTACTGATTTAACGTAAGACCAGAACTTCCTAGGATTTTCTGTCAAGTTGGTACATAGAATTTTACTTTCGAATTCAATGAACGCTTCACGCATAGCCCTCCTTACGCTAACTTTGACATCGTTTAGCTTCTGTTTGTCTGAGAGGTTTTGGCTGCGTTTAAACTTGGAGTGGAGCTCTCTTTGCTTTCGCAGTAGTTTCCTAACTTTGTTGTTGTACCACGGTGGATTTTTCCCGTCCCTCACAGTTTTACTCGGCACGTACCTGTCTAAAACGCATTTTACGATTGCCTTGAACTTTTTCCATAAACACTCAACATTGTCAGTGTCGGAACAGAAATTTTCGTTTTGATCTGTTAGGTAGTCTGAAATCTGCCTTCTATTACTCTTGCTAAACAGATAAACCTTCCTCCCTTTTTTTATATTCCTATTAACTTCCATATTCAGGGATGCTGCAACGGCCTTATGATCACTGATTCCCTGTTCTGTACATACAGAGTCGAAAAGTTCGGGTCTGTTTGTTATGAGTAGGTCCAAGATGTTATCTCCACGAGTCGGTTCTCTGTTCAATTGCTCGAGGTAATTTTCGGATAGTGCACTCAGTATAATGTCACTCGATGCTCTGTCCCTACCACCCGTCCTAAACATCTGAGTGTCCCAGTCTATATCTGGTAAATTGAAATCTCCACCTAAGACTATAACATGCTGAGAAAATTTATGTGAAATGTATTCCAAATTTTCTCTCAGTTGTTCTGCCACTAATGCTGCTGAGTCGGGAGGTCGGTAAAAGGAGCCAATTATTAACCTAGTTCGGTTGTTTAGTGTAACCTCCACCCATAATAATTCACAGGAACTATCCACTTCTACTTCACTACAGGATAAACTACTACTAACAGCGACGAACACTCCACCACCGGTTGCATGCAATCTATCCTTTCTAAACACCGTCTGTACCTTTGTAAAAATTTCGGCAGAATTTATCTCTGGCTTAAGCCAGCTTTCTGTACCTATAACGATTTCAGCTTCGGTGCTTTCTATCAGCGCTTGAAGTTCCGGTACTTTGCCAACGCAGCTTCGACAGTTGACAATTACAATACCGATTGCTGCTTGGTCCCCGCGTGTCCTGACTTTGCCCCGCACCCGTTGAGGCTGTTGCCCTTTCTGTACTTGCCCAAGGCCATCTAACCTAAAAAACCGCCCAGCCCACGCCACACAACCCCTGCTACCCGTGTAGCCGCTTGTTGCGTGTAGTGGACTCCTGACCTATCCAGCGGAACCCGAAACCCCACCACCCTATGGCGCAAGTCGAGGAATCTGCAGCCCACACGGTCGCAGAACCGTCTCAGCCTCTGATTCAGACCCTCCACTCGGCTCTGTACCAAAGATCCGCAGTCAGTCCTGTCGACGATGCTGCAGATGGTGAGCTCTGCTTTCATCCCGCTAGCGAGACTGGCAGTCTTCACCAAATCAGATAGCCGCCGGAAGCCAGAGAGGATTTCCTCTGATCCATAGCGACACACATCATTGGTGCCGACATGAGCGACCACCTGCAGATGGGTGCACCCTGTACCCTTCATGGCATCCGGAAGGACCCTTTCCACATCTGGAATGACTCCCCCCGGTATGCACACGGAGTGCACATTGGTTTTCTTCCCCTCTCTTGCTGCCATTTCCCTAAGGGGCCCCATTACGCGCCTGACGTTGGAGCTCCCAACTACCAGTAAGCCCACCCTCTGCGACTGCCCGGATCTTGCAGACTGAGGGGCAACCTCTGGAACAGGACAAGCAGCCATGTCAGGCCGAAGATCAGTATCAGCCTGAGACAGAGCCTGAAACCGGTTCGTCAGACAAACTGGAGAGGCTTTCCGTTCAGCCCTCCGGAATGTCTTTCGCCCCCTGCCACACCTTGAAACGACCTCCCACGTCATGATGCCTCAATGCCTCTCATAATTGTTGGTTTACAAGGAGTGCCTGCCCAGTGGTGTTGACAGTACTTTGTCTCAATCTATACATATTGTTCATGAACTGAGTATTTGATAGTGAGATCATGTGGTGCACACTGTACCTCAGCTGAAAGTCAGTCTGTCAAAACAGGATGATGAATGGTTCATTTGTGAAGATTGGGTCATAACCATCCCATACTTATACTATTCAGTCGAGTGATTGAGCAAAGAGTCGATGGGTGTTTATTTGTAGATAGAGTATGTGGAATAGTACTGATCTTTTGTCATAGAGTAAATAACTGTGCATGCATGTGTATGTCTCATTCGACTGGATACTATCTGTATGCACTATCTTTATTGTATATGTTTGTGCTATACACACATCTGAGTTGATTGTGTCTGTGTTTGTGTGTGTGTGTGTGTGTGTGTGTGTGTGTGTGCAGTGCCTAGTTCTTTCCACCTTCTGCTACTTGTAGAAGTCAATACTATTAAATACACATTTCACTTCCCATGTAAGTAAAATCATCTTCATTGAAACAGTGCATGACAAGATGATAATTTTATGAAAAAAGTCTCTATTATGGAAGAACTGTAATAGAAAAGAGTGATTACAGCGAAAAATATTTTTAAAGAATGTCATGGAAATGCAGTATACAGTTTCTTTCTTGCCTTCTTTTTTTCCAGTATCACTGCTCAGCATTATTATTTAAAAAAAAGCCACACCTTGAAAAGGGGAAGGAGAGGGAGATTTGATTCCCCCTCCAACTTTTAAGGCATATAACTGCCTAGATCAATGGAGGGACACTGACATTGACTTTGGTGCTCATATGCCAACACTGGATGGGCGAATTTAATCTCCCACACCATTTTTATATCATACAGTTACACTAGAGGTGTGGGCAGAGGGTAGTTGGGAATGGGTTAGTTTTACAAATGACTGGTATCAGATTACATTGTGACCTTGAATTCACCACATGCAAATGTCCTAGAGGTTTGGGTGGGATAACAACTTACACTATGACCTTGAATTTTGTGCTCGTATATAGCTCCAGTATGGTCATTTCCTCAAATGTCAGTACTATTTGGCTAATATCACATTTAATAAGTGATTTATCAGATTGGACTCCAGATTTCTACTGAACTTCGATATCAGGTATCACAAGACAGCCTAAAATTATAATTGATACTCTTTGAGGTGTAAAAGTTCATCAAAAATGGTTTTGGAAAAATGGTTACCCCTAATGACAGATTTGTGTACTCTGTACTCCACAACGGCAGTACGAGTTACAGAGACAGAAGAGCGAGAAAAGAAGTGACCACAGCCTTTGTTCCAAGACTCGGTCTGAACTGGTCTCAGAAGCCCAAAGACATGACCATACGGTGTAGCATCCTGAAGTGACAGACGTTATTGGATGTGGACATGGTGGGGCATGTAGTGAGCACACCACCCTCCCTGCTGTTGTCAGTTTTCGTGACCGGACTTGCATCATATATTGACGGTTTTCAAGAGAGATTGATTGAATGGATACTAAGAAAACCCTGGGTTAAGAGTGTCTTCTGTCCACGATCTCAGATTTTGTCAGGGCGTTTTTTTTTTTACCAAATCAACGGCTAATGCAGAAAGACATTGGTCAAATCAAGTGCACAGTCAATGATCACTGCCGAGTGCACTAGTAGCTCAACCGTGTATTACAGCCAAACAATCTTGCTGCTGCAGAGCATAACTTGTTCGAAATGGAATATAGACGCACCAAGATTTTGCCAAAAAGAAAAAACTAAATTGATAGTGTGTTATAGAAGACATCTAAATAAGAAACGACTATTATGGCTGATGTAACATAGCTTCTATGGCTGAGGCTACATTTTCTGCAAAGCCTAGGTATGGACCCTCAGTACCGTTAAGGAGAAGAAATAGCTATTCAGCATGCACAACAAGATGACTTCCAAGGCTGGTGGAGTGCCAACAGCTACGCTGCCGACGCCGTCATCACAAATACAGCCACTGACTTGGCAGTGGGCGCCTTCAGGTGGACAGTTTTGTTAATGAATATGCCAGGAAAAACTAAACTACAGATAAACACATAGTAAATAAATAATTCATATGTAGTTTTGCACATAATTATTCATTGTATTCAATGATTCCATAATAATAATTGATATTGGCAATACATCTATTCCTAACTTCACATGCAGACCCACATACTACAATAATGAAGAACACAAATGAGTCATATATATGTATATATATGATTGGCTTCATAATGCCTTCATTATCATTATAGTTTTTATATTCTTTACATCCTTAGGTTTGATGAGGAAACCAAACTTTTATAAACTATACAGTCTTGAGTTAATCAAAAAAAATTGTAAGCATATTACAACTCCTGCTGCATCTTTGCTTTTCGCCACCACCATAACAATAACAGCATTATTTGTCAACTGTGACTTTTTCTCGAAAAAAAACAGATTATATTAAGTGAATAATTTGATAACAATTGGCACACATTGAAATTAACAGACATTTCATTCTGTGTCACTTTCATTTATTATTCTTAATTGATTGTGAAGTATTTCTGCTCACATATTTGTTAAAGAGAATTATTATCCACATAAATACCGTCAGGTACTGTAAGGTAGAATTACTTTGGGTCTTTGCAGCTAACTTGATCCTATCATCATCATCATCATCATGATCATCATTTAAGACTGATTATGCCTTTCAGCGTTCAGTCTGGAGCATAGTCCCCCTTATAAAATTCCTCCATGATCCCCTATTCAGTGCTAACATTGGTGCCTCTTCTGATGTTAAGCCTATTACTTCAAAATCATTCTTAACCGAATCCAGGTACCTTCTCCTTGGTCTACTCCGACTCCTCCTACCCTCTACTGCTGAACCCATGAGTCTCTTGGGTAACCTTGCTTCTCCCATGCATGTAACATGACCCCACCATCTAAACCTGTTCGTCCTGACTGCTACATCTATAGAGTTCATTCCTAGTTTTTCTTTGATTTCCTCATTGTAGACACCCTCCTGCCATTGTTCCCATCTACTAGTACCTGCAATCATCCTAGCTACTTTCATACCCGTAACCTCAACCTTGTTGATAACGTAACCTGAATCCACCCAGCTTTCGCTCCCATACAACAAAGTTGGTCGAAAGATTGAATGGTGCACTGATAACTTAGTCTTGGTACTGACTTCCTTCTTGCAGAAGAGAGTAGATCGTAGCTGAGCACTCACTGCATTAGCTTTGCTACACCTCGCTTCCAGTTCTTTCACTATGTTGCCATCCTGTGAGAATATGCATCCTAAGTACTTGAAACCGTCCACCTGTTCTAACTTTGTTCCTCCTATTTGGCACTCAATCCGTTTATGTCTCTTTCCCACTGACATTACTTTCGTTTTGGAGATGCTGATCTTCATACCATAGTCCTTACATTTCTGATCTAGCTCTGAAATATTACTTTGCAAACTTTCAATCAAATCTGCCATCACAACTAAGTCATCCGCATATGCAAGACTGCTTATTTTGTGTTCACATATCTTAATCCCACCAAGCCAGTCTATTGTTTTCAACATATGATCCATAAATAATATGAACAACCGTGGAGACAGGTTGCAGCCTTGTCTTACCCCTGAAACTACTCTGAACCATGAACTCAATTTACTGTCAACTCCAACTGCTGCCAGACTATCCATGTAAAGACCTTTAATTGCTTGCAAAAGTTTGCCTCCTATTCCATGATCTCGTAGAACAGACAATAACTTCCTCCTAGGAACTCGGTCGTATGCCTTTTCTAGATCTATAAAGCATAGATACAGTTCCCTGTTCCACTCATAACACTTCTCCATTATTTGCCGTAAGCTAAAGATCTGGTCCTGACAACCTCTAAGAGGCCTAAACCCACACTGATTTTCATCCTATTGGTCCTCAACTAATACTCGCACTTTCCTTTCAACAATACCTGAGAAGATTTTACCCACAACACTGATTAAAGAGATACCTCTGTAGTTGTTACAATCTTTTCTGTTTCCATGTTTAAAGATTGGTGTGATTACTGCTTTTGTCCAGTCTGATGGAACCTGTCCCGACTCCCAGCCATTTCAATTATCCTGTGTAGCCATTTAAGACCTGACATTCCACTGTATTTGATGAGTTCCAACTTAATTTCATCCACCCCAGCTGCTTTATTGCACTGCAATCTATTAACCATTTTCTCCACTTCCTCAAATGTGATTCTATTTCCATCATCATTCCTATCCCATTGTACATCGAAATCTGAAACATTACTGATCGTATTTTCACCTACATCGAGCAACTCTTCAAAATATTCCCTCCATCTGCCCAAGGAATCCACAGGATTCACCAGCAGTTTTCCTGACCTGTCCAACATACTTGTCATTTCCTTCTTACCTCCTTTTCGAAGACTGCTAATTACACTCCAGAATGGTTTTCCAGCAGCTTGACCCAAAGCCTCCAACCTGTTTCCAAAGTCTTCCCAAGATTTCTTCTTGGATGCTGCAATTATCTGTTTGGCTTTGTTTCTTTCTTCAACATAACTTTCTCTGTCTAACTGAGTTCTACTATTTAGCCATTTTTGATACGCCTTCTTTTTCCTTTCACAGGCTGCCTTGACTGTGTCATTCCACCAAGCTGTTTGCTTCATCCTACCTTTACACACTACTGTTCCAAGACATTCTTTAGCCACTTCTAGTACTGTGTCCCTGTACCTTCTCCATTCCTTTTCCAATGACTGTAATTGACTACATTCAACTAACTGGTACCTTTCTGAGATCACTGTTATGTACTTGTGCCTGATTTCCTTATCCTGAAGTTTCTCCACTCTTATCCTCCTACATATGGCCCTGAACTCTTGCACTTTCGGCCTCACAATACCAATTTCACTCCAGATTAAATAATGATCAGTGTCATGAAAGAATACCCTGAATATACGTGTGTCCCTCACAGCCTTCCTGAATTCCTGATCTGTTATTATATAGTCAATGACAGATCTGGTTTCCCTGCCTTCCCAAGTATACCGGTGAATGTTCTTATGTTTAAAAAAGGAGTTTGTGATTACTAAGCCCATACTGGCACATAAATCCAAGAGCTGTTTCCCGTTCCTGTTTGCCTCCATATCCTCTCCAAATTTATCCATAACCTTTTCATACCCTTCTGTTCGATTTCCAATCCTGGCATTAAAATCACCCATGAGCAGAATACTGTCCTTGTCCTTTACTCTAACAACTACATCACTGAGTGCATCATAAAAACTATCCATCTTATCTTGATCTGTCCCTTCACAATGCGAATATACTGATGCAATCCTAATTTTCTTGCTAGACACTGTCAAATCTATCCACATCAGTCGTTCGTTTACATACATTATTGCAACTACGCTGGGTTCCTATATGTCCTATATGTCAGAAAAAGTTTTAAATTTTTTCCTCGCTAAAATTGCATCATTAACTTGGAGTGAACAAGGTAGTATGCATTTACAGCGCGTAAAAAACGACGTAGAAGATCGTGAGTTCAATGAAGTAATACTGTGCTGATAGCACTGGACTCAATCTTGATCAAAAAAATTCTGAAATAAATAGTATTACACCACAATAACTTCTAACTAGAAGGTTCATATCAGTTAAGCTAAAAATTCAGTGAGTGTAACTTTGCAGTCTCTCATTACTAGGTAATAACTGTCATTTGTGTGAAATTTAATGTAGATAATATATTTAACACTTCTGTAAAATGGAACACATTTTTGTAAAATGTGGGATTACTCTGGTCCAGACAAAAGCAACCGCAAAATGAAGATGAATTGAGGTTAGAATCTGATGATGATTCTGAAAGTTTCTCTGATGTACAAGATGACGTCCAGCACCACAAAGTTTTGAAAGATAAGTTAGGAGCTTGGCAATATAATACCATCTTGAACAAGAAAGAAGAATATTTCAGAACTAGGAGTGAGGTGATTGAAGAGTGTGATAATGTGAACTATAAGGGAAAGACAAAGTCCTACTGCAAATGGGTAGAACAAAAAACAAAAACTGTTTTATCCATGGAATAATTTGATAAAGGTTATCAGTCCAACACGAGTAATGAAATGTGGCTATTTTCAGATTTTAGTGATTTGTGTATTGCAGCTGATATGTATACTGCACAGTATTCTTAATTTGCTGCTCATGATCTCGAATATCTATTCCAGAGAGACTCATTGAGGTTACTTTGTCCCAACATTCTATTACCACTTTCTCAAGAAGAAATGACTGAGTGGGTCAAAGGACCCTCGAGTGCACAACTATTTAAAACTTTTAAATATATTATACAAAAATATTTTAAAATAAAAATACAAAATTATATATGGCCTAGAGTGCCATGGGATTTGGTTTAGGTTAGTTTGTGATAAAGAAACATTCTTTCATAATTTTTTTAAACTTGTTCTTCCAAAAATGAGGCTCCAAATTACACACACAGTGCTTACTAATTTTCAATAAAATAATTCTTTTCGGGTAATATAAGAAATAAGATACGATATTATCGACTCAAACTTGTGGTTAACTGTAGATGAAATAACTGACTCTTGCAGGAGATTTACTGCCAAGGTCGTAGTGATAAAAATGACGGGAACTGAACCAGGAACGCCCCATCTCATTCTCTCCAGGGTACTGGAAGAAACAAACCATTCAGTGATTGCTAGGGTTATTCCTGCTTCATTACGTGTTTTGTGGCCTGCTGGAGAAAATGAAGGAAAACTCTTGGTGATTGCAGTAGAATACATGATTAAGGCTCCTAAGGCTTTGTAGGTATTTTATCGTAAGGTAGTTGATACGATTTGTTTAGCATATGCTCTTCACCGACTGGGAGAGGAAATTCGGGTGAATTATCCGGAAATAAATGATTTAATTTCCTGTGTGAAAAAGGTGTCGGTGAAGGCGTCATCAAGAGAGAATTTATTTCCTGATATGATACATGATACTCGTTTACCCCGAAAGCCAATCCTCATAAGATGGCAACATGGGGAACATAGATTGAAGCAGGCATATTACAATGAGCATTTAGAATATGTGGAAAACGTGCTCAACGTGATGGAAACGAATGAAGCAGCAAGTACCCTTACTACAGTCTATTATTGCAATGAAAAGTGCATTCAGAATTAATGAATGTTTATTACGACCTGTTTTACCAAACTCCCAGCCGCAATCACACATTTGGAAGAAAAAAGGGACCTCTATCTTCTGCCCTGCAGGTACAAGAAACAGCTGTCGCCGGGGATGTACCAGGAGAAATAGGAATGTGCCTTCCAAATAAAATTGAAAAAACTGGAGCAAGATATCCAGATTCAAAGTCTCTTCGAAATGTGAATAAGGTGCTACGAGGAGAATCTGAAAAACAGCTTAATGTTTATTCTGTAATAACCTCTTTTCGGTACTGCCCTGTGGCTTCGTGTAGAGTGATCTTTATGTTTATAAAAAAACATTTTAAATCACACAATGAAGTTGATTCTTCCAGAAAACCGAGAAAAATATTTGATTATTTATTGCAATAGAAACGACTAATACTAAAATAGACTGAGAAATCGAAAGAGAGGCAATGTTATAAATATTTATTTTCTCAATGAATGTCTTTAGAAATTAATTGGATTACTTCATGAAGATTAATAAATCTGAGAAAGTTATAGTAATGTATATTATATTTTATGCATGTTTTAACGTCACAGAAGCTCTCCTGAAGTTTGGAAGGTAGGAGACAAGATACTGGCGGAAGTAAAGCTGTAAGGCGAGTCGTGAGTCGTGCTTGTGTAGCTCAGATGGCAGAGCAATTCCCCGCGAAATGCAAAGGTCTCGAGTTCGAGCCTCAGTCCAGTACGCAGCTTTAATCTGCCAGGAAGTTTCATATCAGCTCCCACTCCGCTGCAGAGTGAAAATTTCATTCTGGTTTTAGAGCATATTTCTCATATTATTAGTGCAGAAATGCATGCACGTATTCATATAAGTTCGAGCTCTATTTATAACATATGTTTGTGTCTTTCCCCAAGACAACAGTGAACAACAGTGTTGATTTCGATAGTTAGTTTAACATTCAGGAAATTGCACCTGAGCACAGATTCGCCCGCACATGAAAGATCTACCTGACTCTTCTCGATGACTTTGATAGCCCAGCAGAGTCCGGTGAGTTGTGCGCGTACCCTCATAACGACTCCAAATTTTCCACGACCGAGTTCGTCACCGAAATCGTAGAAACGGTGTATCTGTTCGTCATCGTTCAACCTCTGGTATAGCATCGGCCGCTCTTTCAGCCGCGTGCCGCCTGTTCTTCTGCCCTGAAAGGGAAACACGACGTGGGTCAAGGAAAAAGTTGTTAGAGAAGGTGTTTATAGATGTTGGCTGTTAACGTAGCTGAAGGGTCCACTTGAACTGCCAAATAACCTTGCTTGTAGAGCTGTCTAACCCTACCAGTACCAAAGCATTTTGTGCAACACGCATTACCAAGTTCGGAGGGGGGTGAGGGGAGGGGGGCGGATCACTTTATGCCCACCCGAACAAAAATAAAAAGAAACTAAATCTGTTAATTGTTCTTGAATTATATTAGCAAAATACTTTTTAGAGAGATACTGATGTGTAAGTAGGATCCAGAACTTGAAAATACATTTTAGTTCACTGTTAGCAACATCAGTTAAGTAATATCGCCGCAGAAGACGGCAAAGATAGGCTTTTAAAATTATCTTTGTAACAAAAGAACAATGTCTGGGAATATTCAATTTTTTTTTAACAACTTTTGTTTCAGTATCGCTTGAGGGTACTTATGTTTTAGATCTCACACAAAAAGGACGTGTAATTTTTACTCCTGCATCAACAATATTTGTAGTAAATGATGTATGTGATTAAAAAAATGCAAGAAAATACATACATTAAGAGTTATCATAGAGGCAAGAATATTTTCATTTATTACGCCATTATTCGTTCAAAAGCATGACTTATACCTGAAATAATAAGTAGTAATTTCTTCCATCCTACAAGACATCTTAAAATATACATGTGTTTATCATCAAGATTTAGTGGATGGACTGTATGATCGCAACCACAGAAAATTAGAAGAAAATTAATTTCAGCTTAACTTAATAGTGACTTATATATATATATATATATATATATATATATATATATATATATATATATATATATGTGTGTGTGTGTGTGTGTGTGTGTGTGTGTGTGTGTGTGTGTGTGCGTGTGTGTGTGTGTGTGTGTGTGTGTGTGTGTGTGTGTGTGTGTGTGTGTGTGTATGTGTGTGTTAATTGAACAATTGACTTACTTTAAGCACCAAGTTCGCTACAAATACGTTTTGTGTGACTTCAGTATTGGTGCATTGCATCCTATTTTTCTTACATTGCGTGGAAGACTGTTCATGACACCAGTTTAGTTTCAACAAGAATTCACGCTTTAATTCCTGTACTGCAAGTAGTAACTATCTCTCATTACATAAATTTAATGCCGATTCATACTTTTTGTGTTAGCTGATGGACTGCCTCACAGCACGGTTATTCCAACATACACCAACAGACCTAGCACATAATTAGCTTTCGATATAGCTTTCTGCCGACCTTATGACCACCACAAAAAATTTAAAAAGGCAAATTTCGTTCACTGTTGTTGACTTTTCCTCTGAGCATACTTCTTAAAGAGCTACTGATGTGTAAATAAGGCCCCGAACTTCGAAATACCGACTATGATGTACAATGGAGAAAGTGACATACATTACTGGGACATAAATTTTTGGGTTAAGTTTAACTTATTTAGCCCTCGCACTACCAGGGTGGGAGGGTGGGGGGGGGGGGGGGGCGTTCTTCATGTCCACGTTTCTAAAATATTGTAATCTAATCAATTACTTTATATTCCAAAATTTTGAAAAGAAATTATATACTTCCTTTAATGAATTTTTTTCGCAGATTCCAAAAATACTTTGAGTTTTTCAGTCAAACTTAACACAAAGATTTCAGTCTTAGTCGCATATGGCACTTCTCCAAACAATATCATATTTAGTATTTTCAGGTTCAAAACCTTACGAATCAATCACATCAGTATCTCTCTGAAAATTATGTTGTGATTAAAAGTCGACAACAAATAACGAAATTAGCATTTTTAAATTTGTTTTAAAATGAGCATAAATTAACTCCTCATCGGTAGTACACGTTATTGAATGTTTTTTCATGTTGCTTAGAATGTGCAAAAAATATTTTCTTGTTGAGGACACTACAAAACACATCTTTAAATCTTTAAAAAGTATTTTGTTAGTATAAATCAACAACAACAATTAACGATTCTTTTTGGTGGGCATAAAGTACGCTCTCCCTTGGTAATGCGCATTATGGAAAATGCATTGGTATTGCTAGGGTTAAAATGTATATAGAATCTGGCAGAAGAATACACTAAAATAAAAAAAATAGTTTTTTTCAAAATTTTAAGGTATAAAGGAGCTGACTAGATTGTAATATTTTCAGGAAGTACCCAACTTTCCCCTTTTGGTATTGCAAAGGTTAAAGTAATCGTGTTTTCTGTTTCTTTCATAGGGACAAACTGTAATATCTCACCACAATCTCTTTGTTTTGGATGATTATATAATGATTAAAATTCTATAAAGAATCTGTTCCTTCGTTTTTCATATTTAAAAAACGGGTGGGTGAACTCTAATGTGCAGTGCGTTTCTGATGAGCAATGCGAAAGATAGCCCCAAAACTTCTACCATACATGAAAAGATGGAAGAAGTGCGTAAGTGGACGAGAAGCAATCAACAGTTAAATGTATAGTCATATCAGACGAAAAAACATGATTCATGTTGCACGAAGAATTACCCATGAGAAAAGTTTGTGCATTGCGGATGCTGCATTTGTTGAATACTGACCTAAATCAACAGCAAACGCACACTTATTCACTATCAGTATCATTTAAAAAAAGAACTGAATCTGTTCTGACGCCGATTTGCTACAGTGGGCGAAATTACACTGCAGAAACCAAATATCATTTAAATCACTATCTAGAAGCATAAAAAACGGCGAATTAGATTATAGCCTGCTGGAGTGACTATTAACAGTACTTTACCGTAAGCCGGCCGGAGTGGCCGTGTGGCCGTGCGGTTCTAGGCGCTACAGTCACACTAATGAGAAAATGAACAGCTATAATTGTCGAATCTGGGGTACAAAGCATCCACACAAATGCATTGAATTTGAGCGTGATTCCCCTAAGGTAAATGTTTTTCGTGCCTTGTCACTCCGAAAACTGTACGGGCCATTCTTCTTCGCTGAGAGCACTGTTTCTGGATGTTCCTACTTGGACATGTTGCAGCAATGACTGATGCCTCAAATGCAATCGGACTCTCTGTTCATCTTTCAGCAGGATGGGGTTCCACCCCATTTTCATCGTGATGTTCGTGGGTACCTGAACACGGAGCTGCCGCATCGATGAATCGGCTGTGCTACAGAAGGGAACAGCTGTTTCATGAAATGGCCTCTCCGATCACCAGATCTTTCCCCGTGTGACTTTTTTCTTGTGGGGACACATTAAAGATCTGGTAAATGTACTGCCTCTACCACGTGATGAAGCGGAGCTCCGGGAAGTGACTGCCACAGTCGACGATGCCATGCTAGGAAGGGTATGGCAAGAATTATATTAACGTATTGACGTCTGCCGGGTTACTCGTGGTTCGCTTATCGAATACTTGTAAAAAACTTGCAGGGTTTCTCTTCAAAATGCAATATGTATGACATCTGCATATTGTTTAGTTCTTGTGAAATAAATAATTGAAAGTATTACCGGACTTTATGTACACCCTGTACATATTTGGCTTTCCTTAGAATTAGATATCGTTGGTGTAATGAATCAGCTAAAAAGCTCTTAATAAAGGTATGTCTTCCGGTCCAGATAGCATACCAAAAAAGGTTCCTTTCAGGGAATGTTGATGAAATAGCCTCATACTTGTCAATAATATACAACCGATCGCTTGACAGAATCCGTACCAAAGGTCTGGGAAGTTGCACCAATACTCAAGAAGGGAAATAGGAGTTATCTGCTGAATTACAGACCCCTATCACTAACGTCGATTTACAGTAGGGTTTTGGAACATATACTGTGTTCGAACATTATGAATTATCTCTAAGGTAACCGTCTATTGACACCCAGTCAACATGGACTCAGAAAATATCGTTCTTGTGAAGCACAACTAGCTCTTTATGGGTGCTATAGATAGGGATCCAAATTTCTAGATTTTCAGAAAGCTTTTGACACCGTTCCTCACGAGAGACTTCTAATTAATTCTCGTGCCCATGAAGTATCGCTTCAGCTGTGTGACTGAATCCGTGATTTACCCTCATAAAGGTCGCAGTACGTAGTAATTGACGGAAAATCATCAAGTAAAACAGAAGTGATCTCGCGGTAGCGTTCTCGCTTACCGAGCACGGGGTCCCGGGTTCGATTCCCGGCGGGGTCAGGGATTTTTCCTGCCTCGAGATGACTGGGTGTTGTTGTGTCGTCTTCATCATCATCATTCATCCCCATTACGGTCGGAGGAAGGCAATGGCAAACCAACTCCACTAGGACCTTGCCTAGTAAGGCGGCGCGGGTCTCCCGCATCGCTCCCCTACGCTCCGTAAAGAAGTATGGGACTCATCATCATCATCATCAAAACAGAAGTGACATCCTGAGTTCCCCAAGGATGTGTTACAGACCCTCTGCTTACCCTACCTAAATAAAGGATAGGAGATAAACTGTGTAGGCCTCTTAAACTGTTTGCACATGCTGTTGTCATTTAGTGTCTAGTAAAGTCATCAGATCAAAGCAAATTGAAATATACAAATCTTTAATATGACTTAGACACGATATCTGAATCGGGTAAAAAGTGGCCGTGGTCTCATTATAAGGAAAAATGTAAGGTCATCCAAATGAGTACAATAAGAAATCCGTTAAATTTCGATTACCCTATAAATCATACAGACCCAAGACTGTAAATTCGACTAAATACTTAGGAATTATAATTACGAATAATTTAAGATGGAATGATCATATAGGTAATATGTGGGGAAGACAAGTCAAAGATTACGTTTTATTGGCAGAACACTTCAGATATGCAACAGGTTCATTACAGAGACTGCCTACACTACGCTTGTTCGTCTTCTGCTAAAGTACCGGTGTGCTGTATGGAATGCTTACCAGATAGGATTGACGGAGGACATCGAATAAGTTCAAAGGTGAGCAGCTCGTTTTGTATTATCGCTAAAGAGGGTAGAGAGTGCCACGGATATGATAAGCGACTTGGGATGGCAGTCATTAAAACAAAGGAGCATTTCCTTGCGGCGAGTCTTTTTACGTATTTTCAATCACGAACTTTCTCTTCTGGATGCAAAAATATTTTATTGTCGCCACACAGATAAAGAGAAATGATCATTGTAATAAAATTAGAGAATCAGAGCTCGTACGGTAAGATGTAAGCTGCGACAGAGTGGAACGGTTGAGAAATAGTCTGAAGGTGATTCGAAGAACCCTCTGGCAGGCATTTAAGTCTGAATTCCAGGGTAGCATGTAGAAGCAGATAAGATTTTGAGCAACGTGAAGATATTTTTACTGTCGTAGATGGGTACTGAGCATGTCTTCCAGAATTGGACTTTCAGACACAGAATCTACTCACTGGACATCGTTCGACAAAGCGTATTGACACTGAAGGTGACTATCAGTAAATCTAAAAATTTATTTTGAAGATTACAGTTTTTTCTGCCAACTATTTTACACGTGTAAGCGCTTATGCTCACCTTAGGAATCTTAAGTGCCACATATTGAACCAACAAACGCAGAAGAAAGCAGTAATGCAAGGCGAAGAAAGTATATTATCTGGAAGGCCTCTTTTGGTTACTAGTGCACACATTCCACCTACTGCTGCATATAAGTATAAAATTAATGATACATGTCAGACGTAAAAATAAACATAAAAGACTGTACAGTTGGAACACAATGTACAGCAACAAAGACACATTGGAAGCTCATGAGTATGCGTTCTGGGTGTTCACAAATTTTTAGATTTAGATAAATTTGAAAGTGTGGAATTAATAACATCTGTTGTCTAACGGTTATGCTTATCAACATATTTTTAAATCTACAGCCACTGCCAATAATAATAATAAGAGTAATGACAATAATAATAATAATAATTAACATGAATAACTTGACTGATGAAAGAATTGTTTCTGTGCAATTTTGTTGTTTCGTCCGTAATGAAGTATAGTTTAGGGCACGAACGAAATAATGTTTAACTTTTCGCTACTCTGCATTTCACATTTTCGTGTCATTGGCAGATTTCGTGATTTTTTTTTTTTCGGACAAATGTACAAGATTCCTAATACATGCATTAGTCCACGAATTAACGTTCGGGCTGAAAATCATTCTTACGTTACACCTACACAAAAATTTTATTGTACACTTTTTTGTTAAATGTTTGCTTATAGTCACGCTTATTTGATTTCGTAACTTTCTCAGTCAACAGATCTGGTCTGGGACGCCTTATTTCCCCTGTGGCTAACTTTTCGTCGTAATTTACTTTTCTCTTAGCACTCAAAAAGATTCTACAGAGTTAACGAAAGCCGATTCTTACATAGTGAACAACCAACTACAAAAACAAACTGCCATTTGTGCAAGTGATCAAATTCAGCTCGTAATGTCTACCAACATGGTCACTTGACTAGAATACAACTGAGGAGTTGACAACCATAAGAGTCAAAAGCTCACCGTCGTCGATCTCAGGTTTCATTAAATATAAGAAAAACCAGTGGCACATCTTTTCGTGAATGTTCGTATTTCAATGTGGGCCAACAGCACAAATAAATCTGACTCAACTTATGACCAACAGCTGTCAGAAGCACGCATAAATGCTACAATCTTGCAGACGACGATGATGCGCTTTATGGTTCTCAGCACGTCAAATGAATTATTGTATGATAATGTCCAAAACTTAATGTACTATAACTCACTCAGAAACACAGAACATAGATTTTTCTATCAGCATAACTATAAAATACACTGACAACCTGGAGTAGGTATTAAAACGTCATTCCATTTGAGGAGTGGAGGGGGGAGGAGGGTTTACTTGTTTTAACTACATTGAAGCATGAATCAGAACAGACCATTTATTTTAAGCAATATGGCACAACAAACTGAAAAAAGGACGTTTCTTGGATAGATCTCTAATGTGCTGTAGCACTGAAACAGTAAGCAAGTATAAATACGAAATCCAACAAATACTTCGGAAACTGTGAAATCTAGAGTGCGCTGTGCGATTTGCTTTTGTCACGAAGTGTGGGCACACGAAACGTGAACCCCTCAGCCAATCAGAACACAGAATGAGAGCACATTACACGTTATGTAATCAGCCAATCAAATTATCACATTTTCAATGCGCGAACAAACAAACGACGAAAAAATGTTGAGAATGAAACGCAAACGAAGTAGATATTCCAATGTAATGTACAGAACCAAGCAAAGTAATGCTGTAATATGCTGTAATGTCTAGGAAACTGAAAGCGCCGATTTCACCGAATGCCAGGGAACTGTAGTCACTAGTTCGAGCATACTTTGAAAGAATTATTGCATCACAATTCCGCCGGGCGGGTAATGTTTACCCAATTCAACAAAAAAGAGAAGTAATATTTCTTTCTGGGCATGTGCTCGACGGAACATATACTCAGATAGGAAACATGGCGAAGTGATTGGTCTTTCTGTCATATCGTCTGATACCACTCTGATGTCCCGCAACGCAGCATTCTGTCCACGTTCTGTGTGCGAAGGGAACCATCTCTCATATCTACGAAGTGCACACTATGACTCACGCTGAGATACCGGAAACCTTCAGTACATAGAGTGTTGTATGAACGGAAGTAGTTACTGACGGCCGTCGTAACAGGGAGGATCTTTTGTTTTATTATTCTGAATACGTCCTCGATCTGAAATTCAATGTGCTCAAGGAAGCATTATTTCGACCAACGCTGAATTCCAGCTAACAGCCAATTTCCTTCGATTTCACGGCCTGTGTTGTGTTTCCTTTTCCTAAATTTCGCTTCGCCAACTCACAAACAAATTGTTGCTTTCCAACCGAATCTAGACCTCTGGCTACGCTACAGATCACTCTGTCACCACACCCAGACTGTTTGCTTTCACATTCGTTGGTCTCGCCAACTCAAAGCCAAAACTGTTGCATTCCATCCTAACCTAGACCTCTGGCAGTCTGTCACAACAACCAGATTTTTCTGCCAATCCAAGTCGTGCTCTTATGTCCCAGCCTAACAAAATCATAGGAAACCGCGATATATTACGAAAATACATCGGAAAGAACTACACTCCTGGACAACGCAAGCTACTCGTAGAACAATAGCGACGTATTTGTAGCAACAAAGAATATAAAAGTCACTGTTTCACTCCAAATAATTTAATCGTAGATCACTACACCCTCCAAGAATTTACGATTGCAGCTGGTACAAATTCGTGGTTCTCACCAACATTTTCAGCACTATATTTGCCGGTATATGATGTAAACCAGACAATTTGTCCTTATTTTGTTTGTGACAAATCACGGAAGGCCTTATAATTGTAATTAACTAGTTTACAAACTATAAATTACGACTTCATTTGAAAACAAATTTGGAATAATGAAATTTAAGATAGTTTAGTAACAATCTCACAGTCCCCCCCCCCCCCCCCCTTCTTTAATGTTCTAGGATAATTTCTGTTGTTGCGTCCAAGCAGTACAATACCCTCGGAAATCGCGATATAGAATCCACGAAACATTTGGAATGAAAGAGTCATGTATTTTTCGCACACAAGAGTAGCAAAGTTGCCTCATTTGCACCAGTTTAAGACGTCGTCTCACATCCTAGCCTAGCCATAGCTCTGTCGAAAACAAAGCAGAACTAAAATTATATATGAAGCCATAGCTCCACCATTTCTGTGCTGTATGTGTATTAATTTGTGTGGGCGCGCGACGAAATAGTCACGTTACCATTGACTGAGTAGTTCACGTCTGCTATGCTCGCTGTAATTCAGTAACTAGATCATGTGTCCTTTGTTCAGATTGTGTAACAAAAGCACATCGTACAGCACAATCTCGATTGCACAGTTTCCATCATGCCGTATTTGGTGGATTTCGTATTTATAATTGCTTATTGCGCAAATATGCAGTTTCAGTGGTACAGTGCGTTAAAGATCCATCGAAGAGCCGACCTATTCTTCTCGGTTTGTTGTGCTATAGTGCCTCAAAGTGCGATACCGGTATATAAAAATTAAACCATATTACGTATGATTCTTTTTTTTAAAGTATACATTTGGTGTTAATTACACTGTACATTTCACTACGAGGGATTGTTTTTTTCCACTCCGAGGGGGGCGGGGGAGAGGGGGGAGTAGGGAGGGGGAGGGGGGAGAGGGGAGTATACTTAGGGTTACGGAATATTTTCAGTATTTAGGAGGACGCTTGGCAACCTGTAATACCGACTTTTAAATGGCTTTCTTGGAAGAAAGACACCTGATTCGGCATATTTTTTTCCTTTCACTGAGAGCGAGGGCGCCCTCTCCCTTTCCACAGGCATGGGCACCTTTGCATCTGACGTGCGGCCAACAGAGCATTCTACCAAGAAGGACTTTACTAGAATCCCTAAATATGCCACAAACATTCATGTGTGTAGTGTGACGAAGACAGACTCATTCAAAGATAGCCTGCTCTTCAGCTGAAAAGTATATTACTAATTCTCCAAATTGGAATGGAACTCTCTGTGTTTATCACTAGTCAAAAATTTTATAGAAAGGTCTGCTTAATATTTATAACTTCCTTGATCGTAGAAGAGGTGATAGTTAAATGGAATGTCCAGATTTCTAGTAATTAGGAGGCAGTTGATTGTGGTACCAGTTCAACAACGAAACTAATTCGAGGATCTGTTTTATCATCGGAACTACTGCATGATATGAAATACATCTATTTGGACGAGAAGCAAAGCAGTTTCATAGCGTCATTATGTAAACATACATCTAACGAATGAAAGCATAAATTTCGTGTCATGCATCGATCTATGAGGATGAAACTACGATTAAAGTTACGTTATTTGTATTTATCGATTCTTACCTCCTCATCTTCATTGTCAAAGAATAAAGTGATCATCACGACTCACTAGGTGCGAAGTAATGTACGTACGTCTGATACTCCGTCTAGGTGCAATTTTCTTCTTCACTGAAGCAGTAGTAGCATATTCCCAGCTAAAACCACAGTATATACTGATATTTCGTAGCCCTACCGATGCTTGAAAACTACTGTGAAATTTATTGCAGAGGATGTTGTATTAAATTGACAGCACAAATACCGTCCTAAAAACGAAGTATGTTTCACGTACTTCTTCTCGGTTATGTAACACAGTTTCTGGGAAAAGCTAATTCGCAGATGAATGAACTTTGAAATTTTGGGTCCATGTTTGTAAATCACAAAATAATCGATACTTTGGTCAGAGATTGCTTTTTCATTTAGAAGGCCTTCGGGTATTATCCGTATAACCGCCATAACTGGTATATACTCTATAAGCGATAGGAACACGATGTAATTATACACATTTAAATACTTTTAATAGTTGTATAAATGCTCATCGGCACCTAATTCTGTTACAAGGAATGTGTTTAGGTTTCAACTTGACGAATCAAAATAATTTGAGCTACACTGTAATATGTCCTCACATTCCAAGTGACCAAACTTTACCACGATCTAATACTTACAGCAAATAGTTTATACGATATTTGCATTCAGTCACGACCATGGATGTCATGCACCTTCTTCTGTGGAAGTTTTTACCTTTCGACAACTTGAGTGAGACTAGCGCTAGAAGCGGTGGGACAGTACAGTAACATGCGTCGTAAGGATAATGTCTGTTTTTCCTCTCATTTGTACTTGATGGTAATCTAAGAAATATTTGTTTATTTTATTTTGTTTATTTATTTTTTGCCTCCTAGAGTTTGTGTAATATCAGAAGACATGAATAGTGGCGAGAGAAAAGTGAAAACAACCGACTCACAGTGATTGAGTAACATAAGCTACAACTTACTCATGAAGAAATACTTTCTGATATGTCTACAACTGCAGCTTACGCCGCTTAAAGCAAGAGAATATAAACAGATATTTCATGGACAAGGAGTAGGACTGTTGATATTTTTAAAAATATCGGGCATCCGATACATCTATGTTTAAAAAATATCATTATCGGCCCTCGACATATGGAAAAGTAGTATCGGTATATCAAATTATCGACGGAAGAAATTCGCCGTACAAGCCTATAAAGATACCATCTGAACATTGTAAATATACTGCCAGTTTTAGAGCTGTATATTTAAGTATTGATTTATTATTAGTTATTCTGTACGTCAACAAGCTAGCAGCTTGCGTATCCCTCTCAGAGCAGGAACTGAAAGGAAAACAATGCACATCCACGTTTGGCGATAACCACTTTGCTAATAATGGTAACAGCATATAAGTGGCACAATAAAAGATGTCCGATGGGAACATCGTTCAGTTTCATCACATATCGCATTTGTCCCGAACACGTCTTCATGTCGACTTCCCTGTTTCTTCATTACTACCAATGCGGGCGACCTAAAAATTGCATGGTGAAGCTAAACGTTTCAGTTTCTGTTGGTAACACCGAGCACCGATTACGCAGCATTTCCCCTCACACGTCTCCGTACACCGCAAAGACCAATCTTGCCATTTAGATTTTTGTTCATCAGTTTCGGCAACAGTTTTTGAAGAATGCCGACATGAAGAAATAGCACACTATTTGCGTTACAAATTGTTTTTTAACACAAATGGGGTGCTGCTTCTTCACACCGGAAATCTTGTCATGCCATTCACATCGCCATTCCCCAAGTGCAATCGGAATTCTTTTGTGCCATCTATACTTACTTCATACACTCAAAGAGAAAGACTGGACGTAGTGAAAGCTCAAAAAGTAGCAAGACTGTTTCACACAGTGAAAGTAAAATAATGTTGTAAATAGTCTTCACGGGTTTGCCGCCGGATCACGTTGTGCAAATTCCACAATATTTCCTCGGAGCAACCGTCCGACATCTTGGTAGGTGGTTCAACTTCGCTCGTGTCTAGGTACGACTGACGGTATCCGCACACCGACGCCCCGTTTTCAGAACAAGCGCGCGGTTTTAGTTGTATTAATAATGTTGTATTATAACTTCAAAAGAAAACTGCGAGAAAATATAATACAAAATAAAAATATCGGCGCTCGATGTTGCCACTTTGACATCGCTATATCGGTGAAAATAATATCGCCTCTGTATATTGATACTTTTTGGAAAAATGTCGATACATCGATATTTTATCAGCAGCCCTAATGAGAAATATATATTTATGTTGTTGCCTGTTCTTATTATGATATGTATTTTCCTTGACACGTAACAATTTTATGTGATGTCTAATGGTTCACACATTCTTATACTTGAATCAACTTTCTAATACACGAATATATCTCTAAATGTAATTACTTTTGCATCAAAAGCGAATATGTAAAAGTTCATGAATTTTGTGGCTCACCTGCAGTTTCAATAAATTGTGGAATTGGTTTCCTCTGTGCTGGAAAACAGTTTTGGCCCTTTATTATCTCGTATGCGCGGTTTTTCCTTCGGCTGTAATTGTGGTGGCTTATTTGGCACATTAAATAATGTTAGCCTGACCAGACGACCCAATTTTGCCGGGACAGTCCTGGTTTTCTCATGTGGGATCCGTTCCAGATAGGGTTGATAGAAGAGATAGAGAAGATCCAACGGACAGCAGCGCGCTTCGTTACAGGATCATTTAGTAATCGCGAAAGCGTTACTGAGATGATAGATAAACTCCAGTGGAAGACTCTGCAAGAGAGACTCTCAGTAGCTCGGTACGGGCTTTTGTTGAAGTTTCGAGAACATACCTTCAGCGAGGAGTCAAATGGTTCAAATGGCTCTGAGCACTATGGGACTTAACGTCTGAGGTCATCAGTCCCCTAGAACTTAGAGCTACTTAAACCTAACTAACCTAAGCACATCACACACATCCATGCCCGAGGCAGGATGTATCGCATCGGTCGCGCGGTTCCAGACTGTAGCGCCTAGAACCGCTTGGCCACCCCGGCCGGCCGAGGAGTCAAGCGGTATATTGCTCCCTCCTACGTATATCTCGCGAAGAGACCATGAGGATAAAATCAGAGAGATTAGAGCCCACACAGAAGCATACCGACTATCTTTCTTTCCACGAACAATACGAGACTGGAATAGAAGGGAGAACCGGTAGAGGTACTCAAGGTACCCTCCGCCAAACACCGTCAGGTGGCTTGCGGAGTATGAATGTAGATGTAGAATGTCCTGATGTTCCGAGAAAATTATTCGGGGTACATAATAGTCACTGTTTTTAATTTGGGAACAAAATGAACGCAATAATATTTTTCATTTAGTTAAATAAATGTGAAAAACAAAATTTTCTAGCAGTAGAACGTTACAGAAATAATACATATTTTCACAATACGTACCGCATTTGGTGTCACTCGTTTTACGCCAAAAAAAGCGTAAGAAGCAAGTTGAAAAGGAAAGCAGGTATTGCCTGCGAGTGCCCCTAACATGCCGACCTTCCACTTTATGGCTCTCAAGACAATAAAAAACCAAAACGAAAGTAAATATAAAGAAGTATCACTTAAAACATTTTTCCTAACGGTACTGCAGCCATTTGGAAGCTAATTTTGTGAATAATGTATGCGATGCGGCATTTGTCATTAGTGCATACTGAATATTGTTTGGCAGGTATACTCGCTTGCGCTAACACTTTCCTGTTAAACAAAATATTCAGTTTTCGGATGAAATGTATAATTTATATTTGATTACAGATTAGTAACAGTTTACTGTTTTTATGATTAAGAAATTGTACCTATTTAAAATAATGACTAAATATTGCAGAAAATATGTCCAACTTACTATGGCAAAAAAGTATGTATCAGACTTTTTTTATTTCTGAGGCAAAGAATTTTATTTGTATTTAACGTACCTATATTTTCCTTTCCAATTCACAACACGAAGATGCATTTTTGTTACGGGTTTTTCAGCTGCTGCTTAATCGTAGGTCTATTATGGATTTCAAAATATCACAATTACTGACTAGAAAAGTAAGCATAAGTATAGATGTGAAGTTAAGTTTAATGTACAAACACACGTGTCCCTGTTTTTTCTCTTCGAATTCTGGGCAGCCTAAATAATGTAGATACTGTATTCCATACAAGTTTCTTTACATTCCACATTCACTGATCTGACTAGAAGTGTAGTGCAGAAAACTTCACATAGTTGAGTATACAGGGTGGTCCATTGATCATGACCGGGCCAAATGTTTCACGAAAAAGCGTTAAACGAAAATACTACAAAGAACGAAACTTGTCTAGCTAGAAGGGGGAAACCAGATGGCGCTATGGTTGGCCCGCTAGATGGCGCTGCCATAGGGCAAACAAATATCAACTGCGTTTTTTTTTAAAATACGAACCCCCATTTTTATTACATATTTGTGTAGTACGTAAAGAAATATGAATGTTTTAGTTGGACCACTTTTTTCACTTTCTGATAGATGGCCTGTAACAGTCACAAACATATGGCTCACAATTTTAGACGAACAGTTGGTAACAGGTAGGTTTTTTAAATTAAAATACAGAACGTAGGTAAGTTTGAACATTTTATTCCGGTTGTTCCAATGTGATACATGTACCTTTGTGAACTTATCATTTCTGAGAACGCATTCTGTTACAGCGTGATTACCTGTAAATACCACATTACTGCAATAAATGCTCAAAATGATGTCCGTCAACCTCAATGCATTTTGCAATACATGTAACGACATTCCTCTCAACAGCGAGTAGTTCGCCTTCCGTAATGTTCCCACATGCATTGACAATGCGCTGACGCATGTTGTCAGGCATTGTCGGTGGATCACGATAGCAAATATCCTTCAACTTTCCCCACAGAAAGAAATCCGGGGACGCCAGATCCGGTGAACGTGCAGGCCATGGTATTGGTGCTTCGACGACCAATCCACGCGGCATGAAATATGCTTTTCAATACCGCTTCAACCGCACGCGAGCTATGTGCGGGACATCCATCCTGTTGGAAGTACATCGCAATTCTGTCATGCCGTGAAACATCTTGTAGTAACATCGGTAGAACATTACGTAGGAAATCAACATACACTGCACCATTTAGATTACCATCGATAAAATGGGGGCCAATTATCCTTCCTTCCATAGTGCCGCACCATACATTAACCCGCCACTTGTCGCAGCCATCGTGGATTTTCCGTTGCCCAATAGTGCATATTATGCCGGTTTACGTTACCGCTCGTGGTGAATGACGCTTCGTAGCTAAATAGAACGAGTGCAAAAAATATGTCATCGTCCCGTAATTTCTCTTGTACCCAGTGGCAGAACCGTACACGACGTTCAAAGCCGTCGCCATGCAATTCCTGGTGCATAGAAATATGGCACGGGAGCAATCGATGCTGATGTAGCATTCTCAACACCGACGTTTTTGAGATTCCCGATTCTGGCGCAATTTGTCTGCTACTGATGAGCGGATTAGCCGCGGCAGCAGCTAAAACACCTACAAATGTTGCAGGTCGTGGTTGACGTTTCACATGTGGCTGAACACTTCCTGTTTCCTTAAATAACGTAACTATCCAGCGAACGGTCCGGACACTTGGATGATGTCGTCCAGGATACCGAGCAGCATACATAGCACACGCCCGTTGGGCATTTTGATAACAATATCCATACATCAGCACGATATCGACCTTTTCCGCATTGGTAAACGGTCCATTTTAACACGGGTAATGTATCACGAAGCAAATTCCGTCCGCACTGGCGGAATGTTACGTGATACCAGGTACTTATACGTTTGTGACTATTACAGCGCCATCTATCACAAAGCGAAAAAAGGGGTCCAACTAAAACTTTCATATTTCTTTACATACTACAAGAATATGTAATAAAAATATGGCTTCCTATTTAAAAAACGGAGTTAGTATCCGTTTGACCTATGGCAGCGCCATCTAGCGGGCCAACCATAACGCCATCTGGTTTCCCCTTTCAAGCTAGACGAGTTTCGTTCTTTGTAGTTTTTTCGTTTGATGCTTATTTCGTGAGATATTTGGACCATCCTGTATATACAAGGTCTCTGTAGGAAAGATCAGCTATTCTATTGCTCACTAGCAATTTTGTAGTTCTTAAAAGAAAACGACATTTTTCAGTAAATATCTGTAGGTTAGAAGGGAGTTGTAAATAAAATGTCCTGTAATGTTCCGTTTCATACCTCCCAAGGTAATTAGGGAACCTAAAAAAACACTTGTGGGCTTTTTGTTGTTTGCAATTTATTGCGCGACAGACGCTCCCGTTTCTAAAAACCATTCTACAGACTTACATAAACAATTACTATTCGTATTTACTTTCACACGATCTCGCTGAACCCAACAGTTTAGCTTGTTGGCCCCTTGGCGCGCTGCCTTTCGCAGATGGTAACAAAAACGATACAGTGTCACGACTGTTAGTTAGACTTTGACTGTACAATAGGCCGTCCACGCTCTGTTCTTGTTTGTGGCATAGCGCAAAGGATGGCAACGGTTGTGCTTGTATGGGTGGTGGCAGGTAATTGGAGGCATGCATTTGTACAGCGAAATACGACCTGTTAGCTGGAAGATACGAATTACTTGCGTTCGTAGGTATTACCGTGCATGATATAAATAAACATTCCACCTGGGCGTTTTTATAGTTGTGTGCACCAATTTAATGATTTTGTATGTAAATAACTATTAATGAACACGTCTGAACTACGAATACCGTTAGTAGTGACTGACTGGTACCATTTAATTCTCACAAAATACGCAATTTTACTTGTGGTGACGGATGCCCACGACTTAGTCTCGTTCTGTTGACAGCTTTTTCTTCAGATTTTTCTGTTGCTGTATGTTGGCATTTGTATTATTGATATATCTAGCAATTTGTGTGGTTAAATGTCACTAATGATTTATTCTGAAATGTGGTATATTGTGTTGGTTATGGATTTCAATGAATTATTCAAGTTTTAAGGACAGATTTTTACTAACTTTGTTTTTATTAATTTTCTTTTTATGTTGAAGTAGTTACGTCGGGATTTCTCTAATTTACGGAAATTTTTCCTTTGTGAGAATCTGATCAGAAGAAATTTGTATAAAATATGCAATTAAGGTACTGATGACAGATCCTCACGAATGATTTCCGTTGAGTGGATGGCCGACCGGTTATTTTCTGCTGTTGCAGAATCCTAGCATTTCTGTTGTGAACTGTGGCCTAGGTCGATGGCCAAATTACATTGGAAGGCAACAATTTGGTTGTGAGTTGGCGAATCCCACGAATGTGAAAGCAAATCAACTGCTTGTGGTGACAGGCTGATCTGTGGGGTACCCCGACGTCTAGTTTGGGTTGGAAGGTAACAGTCTGGCTGTGATTGGCGAAGGCAAGAAATGTGAAAGAAAAACAACTGCCTGTGATGACAGACTGATCTGTAGCGTAGCCCGAGGTCTAGGTTAGTTTGGAAGGCAGCAGTTTCGTTGAGAGTTTGTGAAGACAACGAATGTGGAAGCAAAGAAAATGGCTGTGGTGACAGACTGATCTGTAGCGTAACTGGAGGTGTAGGTTATTTTGGAAGGCAACAGTTTGGTTTTGAGTTGGGGAAAAAAATGATGCGAAAGCAAATCAACTACTTGTTATGACAGACTGATCTGCAGCGTAACCCAAGGTCTAGTTTAGGCTGGAAGGCAACAGTCTGCTGTGAGTTGGTGAAACCAACGAATGTGAATATGAAATGTAGGTTAAGCTGACAAAATGACATATAACGTAGTCCACGTCCATGTAAATATGATGGCTCCTTAACACGTAAAAGTGCTGGCAGTGATAAATAGGTAGTAATTTAGGTTTTATTAACAAGTTTCTTCTGCTGGTGCTTAAGTTCTTCCGATTGGAGTATATCGAAAGGAGGTGGAGCTGTGTCATGGGTATTATGTTCCGCCAACCCAAGGTAAAGTTTACTGACAGCATGTACGTTTTTACAGGTATTGACTTTTAGTTAGGTGACTTTATCAGTCTTTGTGAAAGCAAAACAACTGCCTGTGATGACAGACTGATCTGTAGCGTATACCGAGGTCTACCTTGGAAGGTAGCCATAGATGTTAATGCTGCATTTGGTGTTCTTGTAAGTAGCCAACGAAAAATCCGAAACACTTGAATTCAGACTAAAAAAAGCTCTCTTTTGAACGTAAAATTCGATTTCACTCCATTGTTGTTTGAGCCATGGCGTGCGAATTTGTTCGTTACAGGGAGTTTGTCCTTATGGAAGACGAGGCGACGTAGTTACCTGACAAATGTCTCATGGATTATCGCCAGTAGCAGAAAATGGCCGAATGTACCAGAGGTACATATGTTTTGGTATGCAGCGGCAAAAAGATTGTTTATAGAGTCAGTCTGCAGCATTCGCAGAAATTCTTGGTTTGGAGGAAGCAAGTCAAATGTAGCAAAATATCTTCAGTTCACCTTTCTCTGGGTGAAAAAGTGCTGATCCTTTCATATTACTGATGAACTACAATTATCTGCAGAGAAGTGTGTATTAAAATATGTTTCAAAGTAAGTGCGAAAGTTGGTGACGACGGAGTTACAGATGAAATCGAGGAGGTTATGTTGCGTAGGAGAAAACTGATTAGACGGAAATATTAATATTAATACTAATAATAATAATAACAATTGGAAGATTGGTTTTTAGGAATCGTAACACGAACCCACAAGTGTTTCTTCAGAAATGTTCAGAGTCGCACAAGGAAGGTGTTGCTTAGTGCTGTCGAGGAGCGACAGTCATTTCCGACTGCTTTAGGTCGTAAAAATGTGTTACTGTCAATAACAAAGTGACACTTAAAAATCCCGAAACGGGTGTTCGTACAAATAATATAGAAGACACCTGCTAAGTTATAAAAACATCTCTTCATGTAAGTATACAATGCAAACAACTTCTTGATTGTTGTTTTTTAGAACATGTGTGGCGCAGCTGCTTTATAATCAAAAGGAGGTTTCATTTATGGAATTTATGTAAACAGTAGCAACAGCCACCCCATGAACCATGGGCCTTGCCGTTAGTGGGGAGGCTTGCGTGCCTCAGGGATACAGATAGCCGTACCGTAGATGCAACCACAACGGAGGGGTATCTGTTGAGAGGCAAGATAAACGTGTGGTTCCTGAAGAGGGGCAGCAGCCTTTTCAATAGTTGCAGGGGCAACAGTGTGGATGATTGACTGATCTGGCCTTGCAACCACAGCCAAAACGGCCTTGCTGTGCTGGTACTGCGAACGGCAGAAAGAAAGGGGAAACTACAGCCGTAATTTTTCCCGAGGGTATGCAGCTTTACTGTATGGTTAAATGATGATGGCGTCCTCTTGGGTAAAATATTCCGGAGGTAAAATAGTCCCCCATTCGGATCTCCGGGCGAGGACTACTCAAGAGGACGTCGTTATCAGGAGAAAGAAAACTGACGTTCGGTGGATCGGAGCGTGGAATGTCACATCCCTTAATCGGGCAGATAGGTTAGAAAATTTAAAAAGTGAAATGGATAGGTTAAAGTTAGACATAGTGGGAATTAGTGAAGTTCGGTGGCAGGAGGAACAAGACCTTTGGTCAGGTGAAAACAGGGCTATAAATACAAAATCAAATAGGGGTAATGCAGGAGAAGGTTTAATAATGAATAAAAAAATAGGAGTGTGGGTAAGATACTACAAACAGCATAGTGAACGCATTATTGTGGCCAAGATAGACACGAAGCCCACGCCTACAACAGTAGTACAAGTTTATATGCCAACTAGCTCCGCAGATGACGAAGAAATTGATGAAATGTATGATGAGATAAAAGAAATTATTCAGGTAGTGAAGGGAGACGAAAATTTAGTAGTCATTGGCGACTGGAATTCGATAGCAGGAAAAGGAAGAGAAGGAAACGTAGTAGGTGAATATGGAATGGGGGTAAGAAATGAAAGAGGAAGCCGCCTCTTTGCACAGAGCATAACTTAATCATAGCTAACACTTGGTTCAAGAATCATGAAAGAAGGTTGTATACATCGACGAAGCCTGGAGATACTAGAAGGTATCAGATAGATTATATAATGGTAAGACAGAGATTTAGGAACCAGATTTTAAATTGTAAGACATTTCCAGGGGCAGATGTGGACTCTGACCACAATCTATTGGTTATGAACTGTAAATTAAAACTGAAGAAACTGCAAAAAGGTGGAAAATTGAAGAGATGGGACATCGATAAACTGACTAAACCAGAGGTTGTACAGAATTTCAGGGAGAGCATAAGGGAACAATTGACAGGAATGAGGGAAAGAAATACAGTAGAAGAAGAATGGGTAGCTTTGAGGGATAAAGTAGTGAAGGCAGCAGAGGATCAAGTAGGTAAAAAGACTAGGGTGAGTAGAAATCCTTGGGTAACAGAAGAAATATTGAATTTAATTGATGTAAGGAGAAAATATAAAAACGCAGTAAATGAAGCAGGCAGAAAGGAATACAAACGTCTCAAAAATGAGATCGACAGGAAGTGCAAAATGGCTAAGCAGGCATGGCTAGAGGAGAAATGTAAGGATATAGAGGCTTATCTCACTAGGGGTAAGATAGATACTGCCTACAGGAAAATTAAAGAGACCTTTGGAGAAAAGAGAACCACTTCTATGAATATCAAGAGCTCAGATGGAAACCCAGTTCTAAGCAAAGAAAGGAAAGCAGAAAGGTGGAAGGAGTATATAGAGGGTCTATACAAGGGCGATGTACTTGAGGACAATATTATGGAAATGATAGAGGATGTAGATGAAGATGAAATGGGAGATATGATACTGCGTGAAGAGTTTGACAGAGCACTGAAAGACCTGAGTCTAAACAAGGCGCCGGGAGTTGACAACATTCCATTAGAACTACTGACAGCCTTGGGAGAGCCAGCCCTGAAAAATGTCTATCATCTAGTGAGCAAGATGTATGAGACAGGTGAGATACCCTCAGACTTCAAGAAGAATACAATAATTCGAACTCCAGAGAAAGCAGGTGTTGACAGATGTGAAAATTACCGAACTATCAGTTTAATAAGACACGCCTGCAAAATACTAGCGCGAATTCTTTACAGACGAATGGAAAAACTAGCAGAAGCCGACCTCGGGGAAGATCGGTTTGGATTCCGCAGAAATATTGGAACACGTGAGGCAATACTGACCCTACGACGTATCTTAGAAGATAGATTAAGGAAAGGCAAACCTAGGTTTCTAGCATTTGTAGACTTAGAGAAAGCTTTTGACAATGTTGACTGGGATACTCTCTTTGAAATTCTGAAGGTGGCAGGGGTAAAATACAGGGAGCGAAAGGCTATTTACAATTTGTACAGAAACCAGATGGCAGTTATAAGAGTCGAGGGGCACAAAAGGGAAGTAGCGGTTGGGAAGGGAGTGAGACAGGGTTGTATCCTCTTCCAGATGTTATTCAGTCTGTATATTGACAAGCAGCAAAGGAAACAAAAGAAAAATTCGGAGTAGGTATTAAAATCCACGGAGAAGAAATAAAAACGTTGAGGTTCGCCGATGACATTGTAATTCTGCCAGATACAGCAAAGGACTTGGAAGAGCAGTTGAACGGAATGGACAGTGTCTTGAAACGAGGATATAAGATGAACATCAACACAAGCAAAACGAGGATAATGGACTGTAGTCGAATTAAGTCGGGTGATGCTGGGGGAATTAGATTAAGAAATGAGACACTTAAAGTAGTAAAGGAATTTTGCTATTTGGGGAGCAAAATAACTGATGATGGTAGAAGTAGAGAGGATATCAAATGTAGACTGGCAATCGCAAGGAAAGCGTTTCTGAAGAAGAGAAATTTGTTAACATCGAGTATAGATTTAAGTGTCAGGAAGTCGTTTCTGAAAGTATTTGTATGGAGTGTAGCCATGAATTGACGTGAAACATGGACGATAAACAGTTTGGACAAGAAGTGAATAGAAGCTTTTGAAATGTGGTGCTGCAGAAGAATGCTGTAAATTAGATGGGTAGATCACATTACTAATGAGGAGGTTTTGGATAGAATTGGGGAGAAGAGGAGTTTGTGGCACAACTTGGCAAGAAGAAGAGGCCGGTTGGTAGGACATGGTCTGAGGTGTGAAGGGATCACAAATTTAGCATTGGAGGGCAGCGTGGAGGGTAAAAATCGAAGAGGGAGACCAACGTTACCGTGCTATTCCAATGCCGGAGAGCCCTGGTAATAGTGACAATGTAAGGGGGAAATAATCTGGAGATATGAATTGAAGTTTGTGTTGGCTATGGCATTTAACTTGTGTAGTCCGTGTAGCAAAGTTGACATTAGTGCTGCGTTGGGGTAATGGTCAGCGTTTCTGGTACGTAAGCAAGCAGGCCCGGGTTCAAGTCCCGGCCACGGGATGAACTTTAAATCATTTCTCCTGCCTCTAACATTATCGAAGAGAAACAGTGTCACAGAAAACTTATCTCAACACTTTTAATAGCGTCGATATTGTATAATAATTGCTGAGAACAACAAATTTGCTGAGGAATAAATTTAAATATTTTGGCTCCAAAATAAATGGCAAAGTAATCAATACTCTGGTTAGAGATCGTTTTGCGGTATATTTACACAGTCGACTGCATGCTCGACTACTAGTATTTAATTCGTTAACCGTAGTGCAGACAAAAATAGCTAGAAGATAGGTAACTGTGAAGAAACCTTGAACACAAGATGAATACTTCATTTGACCGATGAAAGTAAGAAGTACAAAAACCTTCAAGTAAGACGGGAACACAGCAATGTAAGTCACTTAGGAATGTAATAACTAGGAAATCCAGGGAAAACAGCTGCAGAAAAAATTTGAAGGGATCGAAAATAGAATTGTCGTCAGAGGGACTGATATAGAATATAGAAAATTCAAAACAACCGTCGGTAAGATTAAAAGCAAGCGCGGCAACATTATGAGTGCAATAGGAAATATACTGTTAAATACAGAGAAGAGAACAGATGGATGGTAAGATTAAACTGAAGGCCTCTGCAAGGGAAGAGAACTTGTCCAATGATGTGGCCCGCCAGGTCACCAAAGTTGTCGCGAATCGAAAATGTGTGGGATATGGTGAAACGACAGGTGCAGTGCTGTAACCCAATGCCGACCACTGCAGATGAAATTAGGAACAAGGTGAGTGCAGCATGGGTGGCTATACCACAGGACGCCATTCGCGCCTTATATGCGTCGATGTCATCACGCATGGAGCAAGTAATTAGGGCCCATGGGGGACTAGGCAACAGGACACATGCTAAACCGAGGTGACTGAAATGCTGATCATTTCTGCAGAACATATTAATGCACATGTCCTGTGAATATGAACGTCCTATCTCTAGCCATCCAAGGTGTTCCGTTTTTTCTGAACATGAGTTTATATTTGTAAAAATGAAATATTTTCGGAATTTATATACCTGTTTACTTAACCCTTAGCTCCCCTGGTCACTTTTTTGTCACATAATGTTCCAGGTAGGGTCTGACAGACTGCTATGTTTAAATAGCCATAAACACTGTATTCAGCAGTTTCAGTAAAACAGTTCAGTTTTTATATGAAGGGCTACATTATTAACACCTAAAAATATATTCAAATAAAATATTTATTTTATTTTTACGAAAAAACGCATTTAAACAAAAAATTGCATAAAATGAACATATTACATGATAATGGTAATGCTATGAAACCTCAAGTATTCTGCACTGTAAATTTTACCTTCTGCTATATTTTTATTGTTTATTATACATGTAACAATAAAAATATAAAAGATTCTATAAAACATTAAAAAACCGAAAATTACACTAGTAATTTTCAAGGTTTTTAGTTTTCTTCTCAGAAGTTTTCTTTGCTCTCACTGGAAATCTTTCTAGAGAAATCCAGCTAGACTAGCTCTTGCAACAGTGACATATAGGAGACGCCTTTCTCTTCTTTTTCGGGTCACAGGTGGTGCAAGCTCTGCGCGTTTCCAAGCGCTCTACGACTTCTACTCCTGGTTCTGCCGCACACAAAACACGGTGAATGGAGACAAGGAGTTCACGGGCTATGTGACAGTTGTTGACTCGCTTTTTATCTTTGCTATCATCAACGAGTTTGCAAGCATCTTCAGAAAATTAAAGCGGTTCACCTGAGTACCGTTTTTGTAGGAAGGACAAACGTATTCACCCCACTTACATCCAACATGTGGAAAAATAATGCCATTGGCCATCGTCGGACGAGGCTTTGACGACCAGCGATATGTGTTTCATTTACCTAAAGATTCAGTCTCTACGATTCTATCTTCATCACTTTGATCAGTTGTTACATTCACAGGCAGCAAAACAAATTCGTCTTCACTATCGCAGTCTTCCTATCCTGAATTATGTTCACCTTCCGTATCCTTGTCACTTTTTAACCCAACATCACTTCCTAAACTGTTCTCAAACCATTTTAAAAAAGTATAATCAAAGTCGGGGCCCGTAACATGAAGATCAGATGAAGACTTGGCTACTGCATTCATATATCAAAGTCCCAGGTGCGGTCTCAGAAACAGCTAGCACAAAGGAAGCAGTAATAGTAAATATTCACGCACGTGAAAGTGGAAACCAACAAACCACTGCATCTTTGAGAAAGAATCTGTAATGTCCTGTCCTACACCTGTGCATTAGCAATAGAGTAACAATAAACGCTAGCGATCTGTGAGACCGTACCTCGGATGTTAAGGGTTAAACACGAAATTTTCGTAATTATTGCATTCGATAGGTATTTTTAGTTGATTTTGAAATGTTAATAACAGGTGCTACGTAATGAATTCATGTTGAAATAAATGAACAATTACTTACTTATTTAAATTTATTGAATCTGTCTGTCCGTTTTACCTGCCCGGGTAGCCACGCATGTTAAAGGTCTTTTCCTGGACGTGGAAGTGATGAAGCCCCAGATCGAAACCGCCGGCGGATTAATGAGGATCGGTGTGCTGGCCTGCGTGAATGTGGTTTTTAGGCGGTTTCCCACATTCTACTTGGTGAACGCCAGGCTAGTCCCCTAAGTCCCGCCTCAGTTACATTATTCGCAATTATTTACAAAGATTTCGTTCACTTTCGCAGGAATAACTCTACACGTTGGCATTTGGGATACACAAATACTGTCCCAGGGGACTGGGGATTAGGGAGGTGCTGACCCTGCACCAATGCTGGAAAAAGGAATATGAAAAGGAAGAACGCCTGTCTCTCTCTTCCCACTTGATTGCATCCATCACCAATATTTTAATTTCGGTACATTCTGAGGTGAAGCGAACATAAAGCAGAAAATATTTAATTTATTGACATGTTTGGTGAGTTAGTTACTTGCTTTTTAAGCATATAACGTCACTTGTCGGATATATTTATTTATTTATTTATTTGTTTTGCCAGAAATATGTCATCGTTCGTTAGTTTTCTTCGAATTTGCTTAATTAATATAGTTTCATTAGATGAGTCATCCTTGCAGATACTCAACACCGCATTGTATTAATCTTGAAGAACACTTTCTATCCCGTCATGTGATTTCTTCCATTCCCACGCCCCTGAGCATTTCGACATTCTGATAGAGAAAGAAAGTTCACAGTTAAGAAATCTGCTATTCATAAATGTGGACAAAAAACTGAAATGAAAGTTATTTACTGGGACTCAATAAAGGAAAATATCGGAACGGGAACAACAGTGGCCACAGGCGATAACAGAGTATCGTATCGTAAACAATAATAATTCAACATTGGCAAAACGATCGAATGTTTATACTCAGAACTGAATAGGCTGGGCTGCGTCGATTGTTTTTATTCGATTGCTCCCACGGACTGGTTTCACTGGAAAGAAAGGAATGAGAAATAATCCAGCCGATACGTACAGCCAAAACCGACTGAACTGATGGTTTTCATTCGTTTGTAGCTACAGACCCGTTCAACTCAGAAGAATGAATGAAAAATTCAACCAATTCGTAGAACTACAACTGAATGAATCGTTTGCTTCCCAACATTCGAATGAATCGATTGTTTTGACTGAATTGCTCCCATCGTCGTGTGATTCCTCTTCGCAACGTTCAGGTCAGTAAAAAGTTTTGGTTTTATGGCCGTATCAGTTGGGATACAATTCTCGAGCTTCGACAACTGTCACCGTCACCGTCTTCGTCTTCTGCAGTTAATACTACTTCGCGAAAAATTTGAGAGACTTTTATTCAGTCAAATATCTTCACACCATCCTGAATTCTTAAAGTGAGAGATCTTGTAGTTCTATAATCTTGATCATTCCATCATCGAAATGTGCCTAATGTAAGGCATAAAGTTCACTTACGTGACAGTAATGTGTCTTTCTTGATTTTTCAGTATTTAAAAGCTTTTGCGAATAAATATAGGGTGTCTCTCAGTGTCCACCGTACAGAGGTGGTGTATTACTGTTTAGCTGCTTCCCTCAACAGGAGGCATGTTATCAGGGAAACTGTAATTTTCTTCAGCGTATTGACACATTCTAACAGAATAATCACATGTTGAAAGTTGTGCTGTTCTCTGTATGAAAATTATTGTTTCATTTTAGGCTTGTCGTTTCTCAGAGAGATACTGAAAGCAAATTTGACTACATAACACTGTGTGGGTTATCTCTTATCGCTGCTGTTCCGTTTCATCCACACGTAAGCTTTGGACATCTCATATTACTCCGTACATTTTAATGTTCAATATTTGTTTTAATAGTGCTACAGGTAAACCTAGAATTGAATATATGCCCCTTTTTCCTTCACGCCGTGATCACAGTGTAGTGTTTTCAGGACTATCGTTCGTTGTATGACCCTCAAAACTGATATATCATAAATGGAATCTTAATGAACCATAGATTAACTTGAATTGTCATAATATGTACATTAAGTTGAAAAGAAGATTGCATATGATTTGCTTGACCCAAAAATATGAACACGATGCACTCTTGCTGAAGACAAACAACGGAGTTCAAAAACGCATTTAAAATTGTTTTATTTACGTGTATTGTAGTACATAGTGTAGTACGTTTGAAACCTTTTCAACTTAAAACTATGAAAGCAAGACTCTGTACAGTTTGAAATCAAAATGCAGATGTGAACGAGTAGACAAAGATATTCAGGTTATATAAGAAGGTCAAAATCAATACATTTCAGTAGAGGAGATAATGTCACGTTCAAATATCAATCTTATTTTGGCTTCTGCACAAAAAATGTGAAGAATGAGAACTGTGACTTGTCTAGTTGTATCCTGGGCGCATCTCATGTTTATTGTGCATGTAGTAAATATGAAGTAATAAGAACATGCAGTTCACGTGGTTTCTGGACGTCATATTTGGCATAATGCAAAGCAACTCGGAATATATCGTTTATAGAGTCTATATTTACAAACATATTGTAGGATGTATGTGATTGAGATAAATCTGAGGAAATACACTTCCTGACATGAATCGGAATAACATAGAAACAAATAAAATAACTTGCTAGAGTATCTGTGAAAACCAAATTAGAATTGTAAAAATATCACGAAAAACTAATTCTTGTTAGGAAGCGAGCAAGGTAAAGTTTACTGTTACTATTGTTGCACATGCATCTTTCTTTGATGGTAGAATAAGGAATGGAGGAAATATTTAAGTGCAAAAGGGATCTGATACCAAGGTCAAGATTCGCTGACCAAATGACATTTCTGGAAGAAAGTAAGGAATACGTGGCAGTAGCAAGGAATGACTAGGAAAAGAAAGAGGAAAATATCGACTAACTTTCAGTGCATTTCGAGAAGACGCTGCGGTAGAAGTGAAATTATTATTCTTTCTAGGAAGCGAATTTTGAGACAGGATGACCCACGCTAAGAAAATATCAGAAGCCATCATATATTGACACTGGACTTACAAATATGATCCTGGTGGAAAAATTGTCGAGGATGCTGAATATTAGATTATTTAACAGAAATTATTGTGATTATTGGATGCAGTAGGTGTGTCCAGCTACAAAGATTCCCAGCAGATAGCAAGCGATAGTGGACAGCCTCAAATCCGTGGAAATATTAAGGCTAGTATCCCCGGATTCACACAAGCTAGCGGAAAGTTAAATACTGCTGAACTTCGGACGACAGTTAACCATGACTGCGCTTTATTGAGAAGCTGTCTGATACACTGTGTGCTCTTCAATTTTCCACGAAATTAACTGTCATTCAATGTCGTTACCAACTGTTCACAAATTCCCCTTCAGTCTGGAGGTCACTTTGATTCAAGGCTAACATGTGCCTGTGTATAGTAAGTGTGTGATTTCGTTCTGATCTGCCATCACGTCTGCGAATTTGATTGACAATGTGATTACCAAACTGCTGTGCGAGTAATTATCTCATATGGTGAAAAATACTTTCGAAGAAGAAATGTCGTTCGGATCGGACGACAGTGTGTCTGATCCTGACTACATTAAGCTAAGCAAATATCAATTTGAACAGCGACTTTCTGATGAGTGGTCGATTACGACGTCAAAGAGGAATAAAATTCACAGAATAATACAAGTACGAATGACATTGAAGCATCTAATAATTTTACAACATGGAGAAGAGGACTCAAGTGTGTGTCAGAGGAATAATGAGCAGCTGAAAAAACTCTGGCAACTAATTCATTTACAGGTAGTCATCACACGAATTTCGTATATATTATAAAAGTGCCAAAGTTTGTGTCTGAGCGTGTTTGTTACTCCTTCAAGCCGAGACGGATGAATGGATTTGGAAGAAATTGGTAATGGAATTAGCTCATACCCTGATTTAACACATATGCTACTTTTACCTGTGTGTAGCACAAATTATTTATTGATGTGAAGAATATAGTTCGGCTTGTGGAACAATAATTATTCATAGAATAACCTAGTTACTCTTTGACTTTTGTACGGTATTTGTAAAAAACTATTTTATTGTTTAATATGTTCTACATAATACGCTTCAACGTAATAAATATAATGATTATATAATCCTCAAAGTGTATCCATTCTTTCATGCAAGTCCGTTGTATTCTAGCTGCTGCGCGTTAGGCATAACTTAATAGCTTCTGAGACGCTTGAAGACATAACTATGGCTACACTTAAATGGTGTACGACAGAGTGGCGTCGTGCCTATACATGCAAAATGTGGTACGCTTTCAGTGAATCTGGATTTGTTTATGGCATGCAAGCATTAGCAGACACATACAGTAGTAGGGAGTTGGCAACGTCACCACACTTTTGTTATCAAATTGATATGCAAATTAATTAAATTGATCAATTAAAACCCCCGTCCCGCCCATTCCCCGCCAACCCTCGCTCCCGACCGTGCCCACCCCCGCCCCCAATTGACGCCACATGTTTTTTCTCAGCTGCACGTGTGCCCGAGCCCCCTCCTCCCCATCTACCCCACCCTCCACCCAAACCCTTAACCTATTGGCGGGAATTTCGAATTTTGGCGGGAATTTCTTTGCCCCAGGACTGTCCCGATATCCCCCCCCCCCCCCTACCACGGAATTGGCGGGAAATTAAAATTGGTTCTTCCCTTTCCAGGACTCGAACACTGATTATACTGGATGGAAAGCCCAAGTGCCCCCCCCCCCCCCCTAACACAAGGAAACTGTCCAGATGCGGGAGAGGAAAGTTAGGTTAGTGTACCTTATTTATTTTGGTCGGGAAACTGGCGCAAATATCGATCATAATTACGTAATTAATCACAAATATCGGGCCTAATCACACAATCATATGCATAGTGCTACTACACAAGGACGGTATAAAAACGCAATACAGCTGAAATACTGACGATACCACACAACTGGTGTTATCCTGCTAGGAAAAAAATTTCGAAATACTACTCGAAACTAACGACAGACACACTCAAATTCTACCCTAGACCTACAAGATGGCAGGAAAAAGGCTGGGGTGTAAGATATTATCTTTATTCTCTTTGACAGGAAATTTGTTCAACTGACAAGATGTGGTGTTGGGTAGAGAGGAGTTTAAAAAGTGTATTAGATGTAAGCTTACAGTATCTATCACTATTTGGTGTCAGAGTTCGCTACAGAAGCTTCCTCAAAAACCATTCTGCAGCCCAGGTAATCGAAGCCAATACATGCTACCACAATTGGTGAAAAAAATGTGTCACAGTTTTAATTCGAAATTGTCATGAAAACACCAGCACTCATAATGCAGCACATGTACTGGGGAAAATCGTCGTTCTAAAAGACTACAGAGGAGGCGGTAGCTGTATTTGCGTTGGTCTCGATAGGCGTCCACAAACTGCCCCTTCCTCCGTCCCTCCACCCCTCCCTCCCTCCATCCACCTACGGGGGGAGGGGGCACATGCTCCTTCAAACGGCCACTGTTGCACCGAGAGGCTGTAGCCGACGACCGAGCCCAGGTTGTTTGAAGTTGAGTGAACCGTGTCCAGTACTGAAACCTCCGCTGTTTGAGGTCTTGCTGTTGCTTACGTGTTGCTGCTCCTAGGATCGGTGAGACCAACCGCAACAAGTGGAGTCTGTCTGGTTGGCGGAAGCTATTAGCGGCCTTCTGCTCTTTGAGGTTAGTTTGGATGTAGTATTATTCTTATGAAGTGCAACCAGCGATATTTTCTGCCTTGTGTCCGCTAACGCACCAGTTACCTGCCCAGAAGGTTAGCGTACTTTTCCGACAGTGTACCTTTCCTCGTCATGTTGATGCTGTCAAACGGCATTTGGTTCGACAGCCTCTTGAATTGTACTGTGCATATTTCAAGATTTTAAACATGGCTGCAGCAGCAACTGTTAAAATTCTTCACAATAAAGGATGGCAGCCAAAAACAGTTGCAGGAGAGAATTTTTTTTTTTTTTGTTATTAAAATTCTTGACCAAGGTTTCGGTACATATAAATATACCTTCATCAGAAGTAAAACTTCCTGAACAGAAAGACACATTCATTAAAAAAGCCATATCAACGAAAGTTTTTTTTTTTTTTTTTTTTTTACTTTATTGTTAATTTAAAACCTGTACAACTCAGGTAGGCTGGCAGCGGCACACTACGCCGCTCTTCAGCCATAGCGTTTTAACAGAGTATAAAACATGGTGAATGACAATGAACAAAGTGACGGGCAAAAGAGAGAGGTCACAGAGACATAAAAAACACGGAGTCGTTCACATGTGACGATAACAACACTGAAAACACGTTGGCACGGCGCACAAAACACTGATGAGTCCGACGGCACAAGTGAACGTAGGAGTGGGACGGCGGACACCAAAAACACTATACGACGTCACATACACGAGACACAAAAGGCGACGATCTCCGGCGCGCGAATGTTCACTATACGTGTGCGAGTCCGGAGACCTGCCAAGAGAGGAGGAGGAGGAAGGGGAGTGGGAGAGCGAGAGGGGAGAGCAGAGATGCCACGGGCAGGGGAGATAGGGGGGAGGGAGGAAGGGGGAGAGGAAGCCCGGGGGAAGAGGGGGAAGGGAGGGGACAGGGAGATGGAAAAAGAAGGGAAGAGAAGAGAAGGGAGGGAGGGTGCCGAAAGGAAAGGACACGGGAAGTGGGGGGCGGGGCAGGGTCAAAGTTGATAGGAGGGGTAGATGGAGGGGACGAGGACATCATCAGGGAGAGGGAGCTGGCGGAAGCCACCTTGGGAGAGGGTATGGAGGGTGGAGAGATGGAGACCGGGTGGGACGTGGGAATACAGGCGCGGCAGCGGGCGGGGGTGGGAGAGGATCGGGGAAATGAGCGGGTAAGGAGGATCAAGTTTACGTGAGGTGTACAGGATACGTATCCTTTCAAGGAAAAGGAGGAGGTGGGGGAAGGGGATGAGATCATACAGGATCCGCGTGGGGGAGGGGAGACGGATGCGATAGGCAAGGCGGAGAGCATGGCGTTCAAGGATTTGGAGGGATTTATAGAAGGTAGGGAGGGCGGAGATCCAGGCTGGATGGGCGTAACAAAGGATAGGGCGGATGAGGGATTTATAGGTGTGGAGGATTGTGGAGGGGTCCAGACCCCACTCAACGAAAGTGAGAAACAGAAGCTTAAATAACGGTGA
Source organism: Schistocerca serialis cubense (assembly GCF_023864345.2). Lineage (NCBI taxonomy): Eukaryota > Metazoa > Arthropoda > Insecta > Orthoptera > Acrididae > Schistocerca > Schistocerca serialis. The sequence continues at coordinate 466,147,989 of NC_064641.1, read as the reverse complement.
AATTGCTAAAGTAATACAGGCACACAATCTTTAGTACTTACTAAAAATTACATCATGCACTGGAGAATAATAAAACAACTATGCCAAAAGGCGTCGTCAGTAATTAAAATATCATCTCAATTTGTACAACATGTGTAATGGGCACAGGATCAAAGCGAACAGTTTAACAATGTTACTTCGCCTATGAACTGTTGAGACACGAGTGTGAAGGCACTAAGGCAGATTGTTTCGCCGAGAGAGGGCACTTGCATGTGCCAGACTCGCGCATATTACAATCCATAAATACATACATAAGCGCATCAAAAATTATTAAAGGTTGTGTTAATTCAAACTTTGTCTTAATAAATAAAGCGTATCACGCCAATTAAAGACATTTATGTAAACTAGAAATATAGAACCAAATTTACCTGTGTCCTAGTGTCAAACGGATAAAGCTTGCGCTTGGAACATCTAACGAGAGAGGGCACTAGTGTAATGCGCGAGAGTCTCGCGTAACGTAGGCAGTGAAATACATACTAGCGAAACAACCAAAATGTTATAATAAAACGAAACCATCTGTCATTATGAATAAAACATAGTAGTCATTTAACCACACATACACATTGAAATTCATAACTAACAAACATCACAATATGTAGATCCCAACAAGACAGGAAAAGCGCATTTCACCGGCTTCAACAAGCAAGAAAATAACTCCTAGTCAGCCAAACTATATTACATTAAGGCAATGAGGGGTTTGAAACTGTCTAAAAAATTTTTGTTTCGAAGCTGCACCTGTTCATTAAGAACAAAACCATCCTTTAGAGACAGATGCTTGAAAATCTCTAATTCTTCGAGCAAGTCTAGTTTGTCACCTTTATCAGCTTCATGAAGCAGCTCTACGTCGTCCAGTTCACTTGGCGTGTGCTGTAAGAGCCATAGATGTTCAGCAAAGGTGGAATTATATACGTTTTCCCCATTTTTACCTAACCTGTGTTCTTTATACCTAACTTTAATGGGTCTACCTGTCTGCCCTATGTAATAGTTTGGGCAGTCGTTACAAGTAATTTTGTATACACCGGACTTAGTGCTGAGTTCTTCTCGTGCTCCAATATTATGAATTACTCTACGTTTGAGGCTATTATTTACGGAAAAAGCAACTCTATGACCGTATTGTGTCTGTAAAAGTCTTTTAATCTTATATGAAACGTTCCCTAAAAATGGAATAGAAATAAAGTTATTACTCTCATAGTTTTTTGCCCTGTTATCTCCTAAAGTAGAAAATTTTACAGCTGTTTTTTTCTTAGCAATTTGGTCAATTAATTTAGGGTCGTATCCATTGTTAGTAGCTATTGATTTTAATAAAGATATTTCATTTTCAAAACAATTCTGTGCTAAAGGTGTGCTCACAGCGCGATGAACTGCAGAATGAAAAAAGGCGATCTTGTGAGTTTGAGGATGACAGGAATCTGCTGGAATAATATTATCAGAAAAAGTTTCTTTACGGAAAATGTCGAAGCTAATAGTGTTACCCGATAACTTAAGTTTCAAATCAAGAAAATTGAGTTCTCTCTCGTTATTTTGTATCTCTTTTGTAAATTTCATTTTCTCGTGGAAACTGTTGAAAACATGAAACAGTTGTTGTAGATCTTGGCCACACCCTTGAAATAGTATGAGTATATCATCAACATAACGAGCATAAAAAGAAATCTTATTGCCTAACGTAGGGTTGTTTTTGAAGAAATTTTCTTCTAGTGCATTCACAAAGATGTCAGCAAAGATGCCAGCTAACGGGCAACCCATGGCTAAGCCGAATGGTTGCTCATACATTTTACCATTAAACTGAAAGTAATTGTAATCTAGTACAACCTGCAGTAGTGACATAAGTTCCGACAACTGTAGCTCACTTAAAGTTTTATGTTGTCGAATGTTACCTTCAATAATCTTAAGAGTGATATCCACTGGAACATTAGTGTATAAACTTACGACGTCAAAAGAAACCAAACGAGAGGAAGAAGGGATCTCTATTGATTTTAGCTTGTTTATTACCTCAGCACTATTTTTAACAGAGTAATTGTTTCCAAAAACAAAGGCTTCTTTAATTTTAGTGTGTAAAAATCTCGCTAATTTGTGATGTGGGCTCTTTATTCCATTAACAGTGGGACGAACTGGGTGTTGACTTTTGTGTACCTTAAACTGACTTCTAAGCGTAGGTGCTCTAGGGTTCATGTTAATTAAGGTTTTCTTTTGAAACTCTTTCATAAGATGTTTACTTCTTCTTAACGTATCTCTAATTTGATTTTGTAACGTAGGGGTATGATCCTGCTCAATTTCAAATATACCATTTTCTTCGAAAAAAGCCAAAGTTTTAGCAATATATTCACTTTTATAGGCTACAACAAGCGAATTTCCTTTGTCTGATTTAGTGATGAGAGCCTCATTATTTTTTAATTTACGGTTAATATTAGTAATAATGTTACCACCTCTCTGTTTTAAATCACTGTTTTTTACCGACTTGACCTCTCTTTCTATAATTGCGCTACATTCATAAGCTATCCTATTTTGTTGGGATTTTTCAGTTTTTACGGAGTCAAGACCAACTTTAAGGTCAACAATAAAATTATCTATCACTTTAGGATCGTTAATATCAGGCATGAAATTGTATTTAAAACCTATCGCTAGCATGGCGCTTTCTTGAGGGGTAAAGCTTATAGAAGTTTTGTTTAGTACTCTGTCGAAAAATTGGTGTTCGCAATTGACAGTTCTTTTTGCATGAACAACATTAGATTTTGGGGTAATATTTTCCAGTTTATGAAGTTTAAAATCATGCCTACACTGAATTTCAACCTTACGATTGTGTAACCACTCATTAACACTATGCCAAACACTGTCTACGTGAAAGTTAAAATAATCTTTAAAAGTTCTAGTAATACAGAGATACAAAGAGTAAGCTTCTTCATTTAGTTTATCTTTCTTCTTATAAAGGTCACTGATTCTGTCACTCATAATTTGTTTCACCAGTTTAGCTTTAGTAGATGGAAACTTCTTACACTGTTTCACATTGATAAAAGCCTTCACATAATTCGGTGTCAAATGGCGTCTCTCACACTGTTTAGTGAAGTCAATAGCCATACCTGTTTTCAGGATTTTAAATGAGATGTCCATGTATTTCGAAACAGCCTTTGAAACCTGGGCAGGTACATATTTCAAGATTTTAATCATGGCTGCAGCAGCAACTGTTAAAATTCTTCACAATAAAGGATGGCAGCCATTATGGATTGTAATATGCGCGAGTCTGGCACATGCAAGGGCCCTCTCTCGGCGAAACAATCTGCCTTAGTGCCTTCACACTCGTGTCTCAACAGTTCATAGGCGAAGTAACATTGTTAAACTGTTCGCTTTGATCCTGTGCCCATTACACATGTTGTACAAATGGAGATGATATTTTAATTACTGACGACGCCTTTTGGCATAATTGTTTTATTATTCTCCAGTGCATGATGTAATTTTTAGTAAGTACTAAAGATTGTGTGCCTGTATTACTTTAGCAATTTCACCGTTATTTAAGCTTCTGTTTCTCACTTTCGTTGATATGGCTTTTCTAATGAATGTGTGTTTCTATTCAGGAAGTTTTACTTCTGATGAAGGTATATTTATATGTACCGAAACCTTGGTCAAGAATTTTAATAAAAAAAAAATTCTATACTGTGCATATGTTTTGGGAGGTCTACCTTGGTTCTAGTTTCCTTCGGCCTTAGGTGTTTTTCTGAAGACGTGGTGCTGTCCGTCTCTTCGCCCTTGCCTAAAAAAAAAATCCATCGTTGTACTGGTGATCGGACGTTAGCCGGATTTGGTTAGTCGGTCGGTCGAGGCTTAAGCTACCCCTAGTGTGAGTTGCCATAATATTCCGTGAGTACAACTCTTGGCCTGTCTTACCGATTACAGAGCTGTAGTCATCTTCCTCAGGTCGATCCAGGGAGAACTGTCTGTGGATCACTCCGTATTATTTGTACAAGTTGTCATAACTGTTTAAAATTTACCCTAATGTTTTAACACGTTATCGCCTTCCACACTTGTAATTCCAGACTTCAGCCGTTAGTTCTTTGTAACACTGCTTGTGGCCTTGAGCCAACAAATTATTTTCAGTTTTGTTTTAATGAGGCCTTCAGCCGTTACTATAGCTTGTTACAAGTTATTAAAATTATTACAAAGGGTTTTAGTATTCTTAAAGTGTAATTGTCCACCTTATTTGTAATTCAGGCCTTCGGCCCTTGTGTATTCTGAAATTGCTTGTGGCCTTCTTAATCAGGCCTTCAGCCGTTGATTGTGTGTAACACTTCTTGTGGCCTCCAGCGACAATAACTTGCAATTATTATAATAAGGCTTTCAAGCACCAGTGTAGTAAAATCTCTTAAAAATGATTGTTGAGGGTTTTGTTTTTTAAAAATAAAGTGTGTGTGTTTTCTGTGGAACCAACGGTAACTGATTAGGCCCCGTCCACATCTTTCCTGCTTTCCCTAGGTCCCACGTCTCAATCACACTAGTGTTTACGAAACATATCGTGAAAGCCTGTCTCCCCTTGCGTAGGTGGGAGATTGAAATTTCATTTAAAGATAACGCCAAAACGAAAAAAAGAAAAGAAATGCTTGTGAAAAATCATTCCACGGTGCCCTGCCATCTCTTCCACCTGCCAGGTGGCATGTCATTGATATCAATTTGATAGGCTAATTAATTAAATTGATCATGAGAGGCACTTTCCATTGTGAAGTATGTTTTTTTTTTTTTTTTCAGCAGTCGGATTACACTCACAAGGTAGGACAACTGGGAATCCATAGATGAAGCACGATGTCCCTTTCGAGGAACACTATAGAGAAATTACGTTTGAAGCTGACCACAGAGGGATTCTACAGCCCACAACATACATTTCGTATGAGAACTGCACTATTAAAAAACGATCATAACGCACATGTTACCATTACCCTGCATAAAAAGCCATCTTGAGTCTACAAGCTGATAGTGGTACGCTTCCAGGTAGAAACGTTGTCTGCGATTTCGAATCAAGTCTATCCGTTCTACCACGTACGCAAGTTGTATCTTGTAGACACGTCTTTTATTGGCTATATCCACTGGTGAATCATATTTGTGCCACTATCGTATCTTGAAGAGTCACCCTTTTTTTCGAACCTATCTGATGAGGATCCCATACACGAAGAGCTTTAGCACTATTTTTAGACAGTCCCTGTGCATCTTGTAACTGCTCTTAAGTTTCTGCGCCGCCCTCCCTGCAGTTTAGTCTATGTGATAAGTCTGACCTGTACAGAAGTCGGAGAGTTCTATATCTAAGACCTTCTGCATCCTGTGGGGGAAACAGGACGAGGTGAGTTAATGCGACAGGAGTGCGTTTTGACCACTCGGTGGAAATGGCGACATTGTGCCATAGCTCCACCAACCGAGTACAGTGTGTAAGGCCAGCGCCAAACGAAGCTTTCCCCTGCAACACGAGGTAGTAGAAGAGATAGTACGAGCAGTTACAGTGGTGTTTCCTGTTGGGAAAATTTGGTGTTTCTTGTTGGGAAAATTAGGAAGACTACACATCATACATGGAATGGAGGAAGGACGAAGCTTTGCGACACATCTCCAAACTACATACAGGAAGTCCAAAAGAGATCTGTGTCTCTCAGAGTGTGTTCATATCTATCACCCAAACATACGTGGCGATCCTATTAACTATAGTGGTATTTATCCATTGTAGCAGGTGGTTCGTGATGAAAGTCGCTTCCACAGACCGGCGTAAAGTTTCATCACCTTTACTGTAGGATGACCATATCCAGCAGACTATCAGTCATATGAGAGGGTTCCTGTATTGCTCCTTCATAAGCAGTTTAATACATTGTTTTTTCGGTTGTAACACACCCAATCAGTGTACACCACCATACACTTTTGTTTTTTCTACCATGACTTAGAGACCTGTATCAGCTGCTGCTAGGCTGACATTAACATGTTTCAATCCTTTGGCTCTCACAGGAAACTGAACATCGCATGGCATCAACTATACAGTTATCACTCTGCAAGCTGGTAGAAATAAAACACATATGTGATGTTTCTCATTGACAAAAATGTGGAAGGCACAGCAACATATGGAAACTGGAAGAGTTTGCGGTATTGTAGAGCGCTTCCAACAACTATTCGATGGTCATTAGCTGCACAGTTAATCTCATGTTCGTATCAAAAAGGTAGAGGATGCCTCAGAGCTCCATTTCCAAAAGCATTATTCCTTCATTTTGCAGTCATGTACATGATTACTTTTCCGGTGTTGAGCATCGCCAGAAGGTGCTGTTCACAACACGAGTGAGGCAGCACAAATAAAAAGAGGTACTGTTGTCTTATTGGTGAAAGGAAATAAAAAAAACATGTATGGTATCACAGCATATGGGAATAGGACGAGTTTGCATCAATGTGGAACGCTTCTAAACAACTGTGTTAAGGTTATGAGCTCTACATTTAATCCCGTGTTACACAGTGACAAGTAGCAGATATCCAGTGTTCTGTCAAGCTTCCCTCCATCTTAACAATGTGGTGTCAGTCAGTCATTATGCGGTAATCAACAGCGTACTCAGCGGATGGTCGGGATTGGAAAGACGCCATTGATATGAAGTGATGTACTGTAATACACAACACAGTTGATAGCGAAATCAGTTTTAGCAAGTTTACCCAGAAGTTGGAGGTAGCAATATCCACTACATTCTGCAACCTGTGTAGAAACAGTCGCCTGAGTTAATGCTATAGGAGCGTTTTTTGACCACTCGGTGGAAGTGGGAACATGTTGTAGCTCCACCACCCATGTGCCATGTGTAAAGTCAGTGTCAAATGAAGCCTGCTCGAGCAACACGACGACAGTACGAACAGTTACGGTCGTGTTTCTTGCTGGGAATATTAGGAAGACTCAACATCGAATTATCCTCAGGATTCATTCACGTCTATCACCGAAACATTCTATCATCATTACTCTGTACCATCCAGCAGAGAAAAATTACGAACTATAAAAGCTCCATTATTTTCATCCAATAGATTATTGCCGCATCTCTCTCTCCCGATATATCGAAAACGAATACCGTCTACATGCCGGCAACGAGCATATGCAGTGATCCTATTAAATATGCAGGTATTTATCCATTGGAGCAGGTGGCCTGTGATCGACGTCGCTCGCACAGACCGGTGTAAAGTTTGATCACCTGTACTGTAAGAGAACCTTCTCCCACATGTTACCAGTCACACGAGAGGGACCCTGTTTCGTTGTTTGATTCGCCGCTTTTTCTGCTGTAACACGCTTTGTACACTGCTGTACACTTTTTTTGCCGCCACGACTTTGACGTCTGTGTCAGATTCTTAATTGACATTGACATGTTTGGTCCATTGACTCCCCCCAGGAAACTAGACGTCGCATGGTGAAAATCAGCCGGCCACGGTGGCCGAACAGTTCTAGGCGCTTCAGTCCGGGATCATGCGACTGCTACGGTCGCATGTTCGAATCCCTGCCTCGGACATGGTTGAGTGTGATGTCCTTATGTCAGTTATGTCTAAGTAGTTCTAAGTTCTAGGGAACTGATGACCTCCGATGTTAAGTCCCATAGTGCTCAGAGCCATTTGAACCATTTGCAATGTGTAAATCACATTATTTGGTAGCCAACAGCATACCTGGACTGTTGGGATGGAAAAGATACCGTCGATGTGCTGTAATAATAAGCATCATAGTTGATAGTGCGATCAATTTTAGCAATTTTATCGTAATTTCAACGCCGACCAACGACGCGGCAGCATGCTTACCAATTTCTGTTTCATCGCTAAGCAGCCCCTCCACTACTTTGCGAGTACCATCGCGAATGTAAGTATATGACTGTGCAGAATTTTCATTCATTGTTAATTCTCGAACATATACACCAAAGTATACCAGACAGCGACCTACAGATCTCTAGAACTTCGATCATAGTGCATAACTTACGATCTTTCTCCATGTGGATGGGAGTCACATGGCATTCTCGCATTTTAGGTTAAAGTTAGAGACAGAAAGATCTCCTCGCATTATCTTTGACCAACGCTCCCTGCAGCTGACCAGAAGTAGACCGCTACATTCCACGTTTCGTGTAGGAACAGTGCGAACCGAGGCTGTAACTGCTGTCCCGCACCAATCCAAGAGCGCAAGATTTCTCCAAATCGAGGAATGTCGAGGAGGTTGGCACCCCTTATCGGTGTACAGTAGATATGAAACTGTTGTGATGATATAGCAGACGGTTAAGAACAAGAAACAGGTGGTTTTTATGCATGATGGAGCTCCAGGGGGCCGGATGTTGCTGCGTTTGACGTAAATCAACTGCACTAGCAATTCTAAAGTATTGTTCTAGTGTCTGGGGTCATTACCAAGAAGGTATTAGTAAGAGAGAACATAGACACACGCATTCCTAAGGCTACAATGTTCTGCCCTTAAAACACGCTATAATGTTAGATCGTTGTGGTTTCCGACCGATTAGTCGTATGGAATGCAACACTGTTACTAACCCAATGTAAGAAGTATATTTCCAGCGCATGGCATACATTCTCCTCGCAGGTTTCTCTATGATAAACTATGGAGATAAACTGTAAAACGAAAAACTACTTCCTTAAAACATTGATTCCTTGTGATACACGAACAATATAGCTTTGCAGAGATGTATAGCCCCGCTATTCACATCCGATCACGGTTCAGAAATTATACTATGCTCACATCAGTCCTATATAACATTGATGGTAACATATGCGTTATGATCGTGTTTTAATAGTGCAGTTCTTATGCGAAATGTATGTTGTGGGCTGTAGAATCCCTCTGTGGTCAGCTTCAAATGTCATTTCTCAATAGTGTTCCTCGAAAGGAACATCATATTTCATCCATGGATTCCCAATTGTCCTATCTGGTGAGTGTAATCCAATGCTGAAAAAAAAAAAAAATTCTTCACCATGGAAAGCGACTCTCATGATTAATTCAATTAACTGCCTATTAAACTGATATCAATGATGTGCCACCTGGCGGGCGGAATTGATGGCTAGGGCACCGCAGAATGATTCTTCACAAGCATTTCTTTTTTTCTTGTTTTGGCGATATCTTTAAACGAAATTTTAATCTCCCACCTACAGAGGGCGATACAGGCTTTCACAATTTCTTTAGTAAAGGCTAGTACGATATATCATCACAAAAGGAACCCTGTCATAGTGTACAAAACAACTACGTTCCCTTGAATTATAGCTTCTTGTTATCAAACGTAAAATCAATTTGTTTTTTTCCGACATGTGTGCCAACGGCGTGAAAAATTGTCCGAAATGCTTGAAAGACACATGTGCGTGACAGTTTATTTACAGACACTGAATGCGAGAGATGCTCTCAAGTCGTGTAATTTGTTCAACAAGCTGGAAGAATGTGCATAATATAGATTGTTTTTCCTTGGAGTTTGAATTCTCGCTTTTTCATTACTCCGATGACGGTTTCGAAATAACGAGGACATTCTGCGGTGATCGGGAGCTCTCGCATCAAAATATTCGACGTTTTCTTCCCTGATTTTACGTAGGGTGGACATGTCTCTGCTGATCATTTGTGATTGGTACGCTTCACTGGACATCACAAAATAATGAGATGCGACTGCAGGCTAACGTAAAAACTATATTGATTTTGCTCATAAAACTAAAAGAAAATGGCTATTTTCGTTTAAAGAGGACATTTATTATGGTCACAAGTGTGTTTTGCTATTTTTAATAGATGCTCGATTATAGATGCATTGACATAAAATACAATTGTTCTCAATCACCGAACGGCCGGCTGCTGCAGGCGAGGGGGCGGGGGCGGCGTGACTCCTGTGGTGGTCGCCAGGCACAGGCACTCTCTATCGAAGGGGGGGGGGGGGTTGGTATGCTTGGTTTGTGGGATTGAAGGGACCAGACTGCTAGGGCCATCGGTCGAGGGGGGAGAGGGCGGAGGGGGGGGGGGGGGGGAGGGGCATATGGTGGAAAGCCGAGTGCTGATCCGGACAGTTCTCTAGATGGAGAGAATTATGCCTGTAAATATCCATTTTGTGCTAAGGGGTAAGGGGCGCCACATCAAAGGATTGCTGCAGGGCCTGTTGGGGTCTGCAGACAAATGCAGTCAGCAGAAAAACAGCAAAGGGCGCGACTTTTGAAATAGCCATCTGGAGCATCATCCTGACGGCCTTGGTTATGCTACTTAACTTCCCTTTTGTGTTGTCTAGGACCGCCACCATAAGGTGGCGGCCAGATCGTGGCAGCAAAGGGCAGACAGCGGCCTGCCCGCTCCACAAGGCAGTCGGCGGAGCAGGTTGCCGTTAGAAGTAGTATGTGTCCACCCCGTTGGCGGATGGAGGGAGGGAGGGGTGGAGGGAGGGTGTTAGAGGGCCTCGATTTTCGTCAGTTTGTGGGCGCCTATCGAGGAGAATGCACATAGAATTACTGCCTCCTCTGTAGTCTTTTAGGACGACGATTTTCCCCAGTACATGTGCTGCATTACGATCAGTTCATTAAAAGTGCTGGTTTTTTCACGACAATTTCGAATTAAAATTGTGACGCAATTTTTTTCCACCGGTTGCGGTAGCGTGTGTTGGCTTCGACTACCTGGGCTGCCGTATGGGTTTTGAGCAGGCATCTGTAGTGAACTTTGACGCCAAAAAGCGATAGATATGGTATGCTTACATGTAATACACTTTTTAAACTCCTCTCTGCCCAACACCTCATCTTGTAAGTTGAACATATTTCCTGTGAAAAAGAATAAAAATAGTACCTTATACCCCAGCCTTTATCCTGTCAGCTTGTAGGTGTAGTGTAGGGTTGGGTGTGTGTGTCGCTTTCGAGTGGTACTGCGAAATTTTTTCCCAGTAGTATGACACCTGTTGTATGGTATCGTCTGTTTTTGAGCTATATTGCGCTTTTATGCCGTACTTGTGTAGCAGTATGCATATGGTTGTGTAATTAGGCCCGATCTTTGTGGTTAATTATGTAATTAGGATCGATATTTGCGTCAGTTTCCCGACCAAATTAAAGAAAGTACACTAATCTAACCTTCCTCTCCGTTAGCTGGACAGTTTCCTTGAGTTAAGGGGGTGCACTTGGGCTTTCCATCCAGTATAGTCAGGGTTCGATTCCTGGAAAGGGAACCGCCAATTTTTATTTTCCGCCAATTCCGGTGGGAGCAGGGGGGGGGGGGAGAGAGGGTGGGATGTCAGTACAGCCCTGGGACAAAGAAATTCCCGACAAAATTCGTAATTCCCGCCAATATGTTAGAGGTTGTGGGGAGGGTTGCGGGGGAGCGGGAGGGGGGGCTATGGCACACGTGCAGCTGAGAAAAACATGTGACATCGATTGGGGCCGGAGGTGGGCGTGGTCGGGGGCGGGGGTTGGTCTGGCGGGGGTTAATTATTTGATCAATTTAATTAGTTTGCATATCAATTTTTTATCAAAAGTGTGCTGACGCCGTCAACTCCCTACTACTCAGATGACGTTGCTGCCCGAATAAATATTATAAAATTTACGCTGCACCGAAAAAGAATTTTTCCTTTTATCTTTCTTCGTCGAGTTAATGTGTTTGTCGCTCCTTCACGCTGAAGCACCTGGACGGATTTGAATAAAATTTAGAGTGGAGATCCCCTATAACTTAAACTTAAACAAAGGCTATCCTTTATTCCGGAAGATGTCACTGTTCCCACAGGATGGTCAACCTATTACAGTAGATTTATGGCCCTACATACACAACAAGACAATTGTGATCTTTCCGTGCTGGGCATGTTGCAAACAGTCGTGAAATTATATAATCCTTTTCCTAGCATTCTGTAGTTCACTGCTCATTCGCATTTTTTTTTTCCTTGAGTAAACGAGTGAGTTGTGCGCCACATGAATTCAGTCAGCTTCTCACTTCCACGGAAAAGAATTTTTTATTCGATGTCACATGGTTTTCTGCTCCACAACTGTCATCCGCCTCAATATGTCCAAGAGAGCGTATGTGGTTCTTGTTGGAACAAACAAATACCAACAGGCATGTGCTGCAACACAAAATCTTTATTTCGATTGTAAGTTTTACTTTTCGAGTGAATAGATTCGAAAACGTTCCACTAAGAATGGACCTGGGAACGATGAATTTGCAAAATTATTTCCAATGTTGGTTACGAGCCGCCGATGACTTTGTACTAAATATTGTCCTAGTTATGACAAATGTATTCTAAATGTTAACTTTTAGATTAAGTTACCATCTCATTAAGCTCAGATTTCACCCATGGTCTACGCCGATAAGAAATACAATACTATTTTAGCATGTTACATGTTACAACTTACTGTGCATTCGTACCTATTAAAGAAGGTGTACCACTTGTCATACCCGTGGTGCGATGCATTACTGCACCCGTCTCTCCAGTGAGTTACGAACTGTTCCCAATACTACTCGATCATCTCGTAAAGCCTGACAAACTGTACAGTTCACTGCAGCATTTGTTCAACCATATAAACATGAGAGCAGTATGTGTCACTTTTAAGACCACATGTGTTACTTCGTATTACGATGCAATGTTCCGTCGGACATGCATGTATGTGTGAAGAAGGCTTAGCCACTGCAGCGACTAGCGACTACAAAAAAAAAAAAAAAAAAAAAAAAAAAAAAGTGTGTGAAATCTTATGGGACTTAACTGCTAATGTCATCAGTCCCTAAGCTTACACACTACTTAACCTAAATTATCCTAAGGACAAACACACACACACATGCCCGACGGAGGACTCGAACCTCCACCGGGATCAGCTGCACAGTCCATGACTGCAGCGCCTGAGACCGCTCGGCTAATCCCGCGCGGCGCAGCGACTACAGCCGTCACGAAATACATTAAATGTGTTCAAAGTTTCGAATATGGACAATGAAATGACAACAATGCATGCATGTCCGAAGTAACATTGCATCATTAATTCCTAATAACACAGGCACTGTAATATCGTCTTTATTCGCCGACCCCTTGCAAGCGACTTTCAAGTAAACTATCTCGTGTGCACGAGAATTTATGTAATGTATCTACGAGTATGGGTTGCAGACATATGGTTGACGACATATGGAAGTTTGGGTCTAGCCGGCAGTCGTGTTTGGATAGCCTAACGGTAAGGCGACCGTTCGCGATAAACGGGAAATTTGAGGTCTAGACCCGGTCGGGCACCAATTTTCGCTGTCGTCATTCCAATACCCTGGTGATGGTGGTCCACATTCGCAACCGCGAGTACATGTCATGTACGAGATAGTCATATCCAGGTCAGATGCTCCTGGAGGCCAAGGTTGATGCCCTGCTGGATCTTTTCTTATCTTGATCACACAGGTTCAGTAGATGACGTCTTACTTTAGCAGAAAAGTGCTCCAATTCGTGGACTATGAGTGAAATTTGAACCCAATTAGTCGGTAATTCAATCAAAAAATTTGCTTTTCGAGTACATTTCCACTAATTATGGCAATAAAGGGGTTGGACAAAAACATGGGAACACCGCGAACACAACACATAACGATGCCTAATATCGTGTAGGAAAACCGTTACGGTCCGCAGCTCGTGGTCGTGCGGTAGTGTTCTCGCTTCCCGCGCCCGGGTTCCCGGGTCCGATTCCCGGCGGGGTCAGAGATTTTCTCTGCCTCGTGATGACTGGGTGTTGTGTGATGTCCTTAGGTTAGTTAGGTTTAAGTAGTTCTAAGTTCTAGGGGACTGATGACCATAGATGTTAAGTCCCATAGTGCTCAGAGCCATTTGAACCAAAACCGTTACTGTTGTCTCAGAGTGGACAAATACGGGTCATGTACGGTATTCAAGGGATTCTTATACGATTCTTCTTGCAAAATAGTACCAAGTTCAGGTATCGATGATGAAGTTCGATAGAGGTCACACACCATTCTCCTTATAGCAGAACACAAATCCTCAATGATACTGAGATCTGGTGACTGAGGCAGCCAGGGGATGTGCGCCAATTCATCCTCGTACCCAGTCCTGGACGATGCGAGCTGTGTGAACAGGGGCGCCCTCTTCTTGGAACACAGCTTGGGAACAAACATTGTGTCATGGGATGGACCTGATCAGCCAAGATAGTCACATAATCCTTGGCATTTAACCATGAGGCCCATCACTGAACCCCCACCATGCTTCACTCTTGGGACGTAAATGGCCTGAAGTTGGAAACCGTGTGAAACAAGACTCCTCCTACCAAATGACTTTCTTCCATTGCCCGATAGCCCAGGTTCCGTGGCTTCGGCACTATGTTTTCCTGTTAAGGGCATTTGTGTCACTGATGAGTGTTCTGGGTACACCAGCACGCCCTGCAATCAACTAATTATGGAGATAGCTTCCCATATATTTAGAGAGATCCTTTACAGTTGTAATAATTAATATTTCTAAACGACGACAGGTGTATGAGACTGTAGCGTACAAAAGAGAGACGGAAGAAAGATAATTGAACGTACCTGTAAAAACCAGATAACACAGTACCGAAACAAAGTGACTCACTTCCTGTATTTGCTAATCCATAGCATGCGGTCGGGTCAGGCAGAGCACGAGCTCCAAATCACTGCATCCTGACGGAACTAGAGAGAACGGACATGGATCCATAAATAAACTAACCTAAAAATGTATCACACGGGAGCGCGGTGCAAAGGAAACTGAAATCTAGAACAAACTCTGTACTTACACTGTGCGCCGTCGAGCATCCGTACGGTATGAACGCCAACCACGACTGAGTGAAGGGCCATGCCAGAGGACTGGAGGTGCGATGTGACACAGGCGCCAATGGTGTATAACCAAGTAAACTGAATTTATTAGTGAAGATATAGATCTGGACTCACTTGTTCGAGCGCTTACAACACTTCATTTAAAAACATAATGGAATATGAACGAGTTGTAGTATGCGGTTAGGCTAAATAACTCTCAAACATGTAACAATATGTCACGTTTCTAGGCAACAAGACAATGGTACATACTCAGAATGAATGAACAAGGTCTCGCGTCCGTCGGCCGTCGTAATTTAATATACTATTATTATGTTGATTGTTGTCGACTTACGTGGTGGGCCTTAATAAAAATGATATTTCATTTTATTTTGATTTACAATTAAATGCTTTTGTGAAGTTCTCTTTTTTAACAATATTAATCTTCAGTATAAATTATTTGTTCCGTTAATGAACGTTAGGCTCGCTGAATCTTAAAACATGAGCAACGGAATAAACTTTTTATATTAATTTCCTCGGCTAGTCAGTTCACTTTAAAGCAAAAAATCTTTAGTTGTTAATTACAATTGCGGCCGACACACGCGCGAGGGTATTTTTTCTTACCTCCGTTAATCATTTCTTTGTAGTCGGAGTCCTGGCTCTGGCTTTCGGCTGTGGTACTGTAAATAAGAATCTTAAAGCTACGTATTTTCTGCAACTTCGTGCGGCTGTGGAGAAAAATGTATATTATTTTAATAGCGAGCGAGTTTTTCGCTTCCGCTAAAATTTTATAAGTTAATATCGCCACGTAATGGCGTCGTTGGCTGCATCGGCCGCTGCGATTGTTGAACTGTAACTTACTCGAATGCAGGTTAATTCAAAGGATGGTGGACATGAAATCGGGATCACCTCTTACAAATTAAAAGTGCACAATAATATTAATTCAATATATTATCTGCTTAATTAGTGCAATTATGCTTGCATTTGCCAGCACTCGCAAGCTGTCCGTCTACACGCAACCAAGACAAGAAAAGAAGTGAAGACGACTAAAAAATTAACAAAAGAGCGTATCTTGTGATCTCTTTAGATCATTTTGTTATATTATTTTGCCCTCGAAACTTACACAGAGAAATTATTATAATACGCATACATGAGAAAAATGTATATTATTCAATTTTTAAATGTCTCTTCTTTATAAATACTGTTTTTTAAGTCTTTTCGTATTATTTCACTGGGGACGCTATAAAGGGATAAAAACAGTAACAGCAGGGAAATAATTAATGGTAAAATAGACTATGCTAAGTAAATCCTCACGTATGCGATACTACGGGCTCAAGTGACATAAAAATAAAATGTATGAAAACCGTCACAAATGGAAAATGTGAGTGCAGTAATGGACGTAGCGAAATAACAGCCGAAAATGATTAGGCCGAGCGCCCTACGTTATCCAAAGCAATAATGATAAGGAAAAATTGCTAAGAGGCGAAACAACTAAACGAATGGGAGGAAAATATGTGTAAACCTCTCAGACTTGCCATAATAGGCAACAAGGCAATGGTACATAGGCCAAATGACTAAAGAGAAGATTAGACAGTAAAAACCGTAATAAAACGTAATAGTAACATAAAGAATAGCGAGTAAAACAGAAGTGATTTCTGGCGTTCCCGAAGGTAGTATTATAGGCCTTTTGCTGTTCCTTATCTGTATAAACGATTTGGGAGACAAATATGATCAGTACTCTTAGGTTGTTAACAGATTACGCTGTCGTTTATCGGCTAATAAAGTTATCAGAAGATCAAAACATATTACAAAACGATGTAGAAAAAGATATCTGTATGGTGTGGAAATTGGCAATTGACACTAAATAACGAAAAGTGTGAGGTCATCCACATGAGTGCTAAAAGGAATCCGTTAAACTTCGGTTGCAAGATAAATCAGTCCCGGCCGCTGTGACCGAGCGGTTCTAGGCGCTTCAGTCCGGAAATACGCTGCTACTACGGTCGCAGGTGTGTGATGTCCTTAGATTAGTTAGGTTTAAGTAGGCCTAAGTCTAGGGGACTGATGACCTCAGATGTTAAGTCCCATAGTGCTTAGAGCCATTTGAACAATTTCGATAAATCAGTCAAATCTAAAGGCCGTAAATTCAACTAAATATCTAGGAGTTACAATTACGAACAACTTAACTGGAAGGAATACACAGAAAATGTTGTGGGGAAGGCTATCCAAAGAGTGCGTTTCATTGGCAAGACACTCAAAAATGAAACACATCCACTAAAGAGACTCCTACACTACGTTTGTCCATCCTCTTTCAGAATACTGCTGCGTGGTATGGGATCCTTACCAGATGGGATTGACGGAGTACATCGAAAAAGTTAAAAGAAGGGCAGCACGTTATGTATTATCGCGAAATAGGGGAGAGAGTGTCTCTGAAGTGGTAGAGGATTTGGGGTGGACATCATTAACACGAAGGCGTTTTTCATTGCGGCGGAATCTTCTCATGAAATTCCATTCACCAACTTTCTCCTCCGAATGCGAAAATATTTTGTTGACACCGACCTACATAGGGCGAAACGATCACCACGATAAAATAAGGGAAATCAGAGCTCGTACGGAAAGATATAGGTGTTCATTCTTTCCGCCCGCTGTATGAGATTGGAATAATAGAGAATTGTGAAGGTGGTTCGATGAACCCTATGCCATTCACTTAAATGCGATTTGCAAAAGTGAGTCATCTCATATGTAGGCTAGATTATGGACTCAAGTGACGTAAAATGAAATATATAAAATATATAAATAAAAAAACGATCGTAAAAATCTAAAATATAAGTATAGCAATGCTAGGAGCGAAATTACAAATTAAAATGATTGGATTCAGCGCCTTTTACTAGACGAAATAATATTAATAGGTAAAGATGATTAATGCGAAACAACTAATTAAAGAATAAGAGTTTAGAGAAATAGGGCTGAACCTGTGACGTATTATTTAAGAAACTTATAGTTGTTCAATTGAACAGTAGGTTTCAACATTGTTTTGCTCATTACCGTTACCTTTTATCACGCCTTTTACGTCTAATCTTCTGTTCACTCATTTGGTCTATGTACCATTGCCTTGTTACCTAAAAATGTAACCTGTTACATGTTTGAGAGTTATTTAGTCTTACGGCACACCATAGCTCGTTCATTTTCCGTTATGTTTTTAAATGAAGTAGTAAGCGCTCGAGCCAGTGGGTCCAAAATTTCTATATCTTCGCTGATATCATCAGTTTACTTAGTTGTACAGAGTGATCAATAAGTCAGTATAAATTTGAAAATTGAATAAATCACGGAATAATGTAGATAGAGAGGTACAAATTGACACACATGCTTGGAATGACATTGGGTTTTACTAGAACCGAAAAAATAGAAACGTTCAAAAAATGTCCGACAGATGGCTCTTCATCTGATCAGAATAGCAATAATTAGCTAACAAAGTAAGACAAAGCGAAGATGATGTTCTTTACAGGAAATGCTTAATATGTCCACCATCATTCCTCAACAATAGCTGTAGTCGAGGAATAATGTTGTGAATAGCACTGTAAAGCATGTCCGGAGCTATGGGAAAGCATTGGCGTCGGATGTTGTCTTTCAGCATCCCTAAGAATGTCGGTCGATCACGATACACTTGCGACTTCAGGTACCCCCAAAACCAATGATCGCACGGACTGAGGTCTGGGGATCTGGGAGGCCAAGCATGATAAAAGTGGTGGCTGAGCACAGGATCACCACCAAACAAAGCGCGTAAGAGATCTTTCACGCGTCTAGTAATACTTTTTTTTTTTTTGTTTCTAATAAAACCCCATGTCATTCCAAGCATGTGTGTCAATTTTTACCTCTCTATCTACATTATTCCGTGGTTTATTAAGTTTTCAAATTTATACTAACTTTTTGATCACCCGGTACATCATTGGGGCCTCCGTCGTCCCGGCTTCCAGACCTCCGGCGTGGCCCTCTGCTCAGTCGTAGTTGGCATTTATACCGTGCGGCTGCCCGATGGCGCACAGTGCGAGTACAGTTTTTGTTCCAGTGTTCTGTTTCCTTTGTCCCACCCGCCCAGACGTTACATTATTACGTCAGTTTGATTATGAGACCATCTCATTTTTCCTAGTTCCGCCAAGATGCAGTGCCTGATCCGACCGCATTTTATGCATTAGTAAATACGGTGAGTGAGTTGCCTTGTTTCGGTAGACTACTCTCCTGGTTCTTGCAGATATGTTGCATTATATTTCTTCCCTCCTTTCTGTACAGTCTCATACACCTGAAGAAGGGAATTTAAAATCCAAAAACCGGTCGAGATTTGAATAAATCATTAGTACAGCAGAAGCAGATCTCTCTAAATTAACTATCGCACCTCTCCGCTGCGGATGTTCTACATAACAAATCTTGTATAACTTCATGTTGTTTTGGTGCTGAAAGTGTTTTCGTGTGCGACGTTGAATTATGCAGTGACATTCACAGCTATGATCCTCTTATATTTCGCCACAATCTTCTTCAATGACCGTCCATCACGACCACTCAACATACACACTCTTCCGCGTTCTGACTTACCGAATGATGCGGCATAAATCTTGGATACGGTGCCTGTAGCTACATTCGTTAGTGAAGTACCCGCCATACGAATACCAGTAATTTCCTGACGTCGAATGTACTTGGCTCTGACATAATGAACTCATAGCTACACAGAACAGTGTTCTGACTATGGCTGGCCCCTGCAACGTATTCTACATCTACATCTACATCCATACTCCACAAGCCACCTGACGGTGTGTGGCGGAGGGTACCTTCAGTACCTCTATCGGTTCTCCCTTCTATTCCAGTCTCGTATTGTTCGTGGAAAGAAAGATTGTCGGTATGCCTCTGTGTGGGATCTAATCTCCCTGATTTTATCCTGATTGTCTCTTCGCGAGATATACGTAGGAGGGAGCAATATACTGCTTGACTCCTCGGTAAAAAATGGAAATGTCGTGTGGCTAGGGCCTCCCGTCGGGTAGACCGTTCGCCTGGTGCAGGTCTTTCGATTTGACGCCACTTCGGCGACCTGCGCGTCGATGAGGATGAAATGATGATGATTAGGACAACACAACACCCAGTCCCTGAGCGGAGAAAATTTCCGACCCAGCCGGGAATCGAACCCGGGCCTCGGTGAAGGTATGTTCTCGAAACTTCAACAAAAGCACGTACCGAGCTACTGAGCGTCTCTCTTGCAGAGTCTTCCACTGGAGTTTATCTATCATCTCCTTAACGCTTTCGCGATTACTAAATGATCCTGTAACGAGGCGCGCTGCTCTCCGTTGGATCTTCTCTCTCTCTTCTATCAACCCTATCTGGAACGGATCCCACACCGGTGAGCAGTATTCAAGCAGTGGGCGAACAAGTGTACTTTAACATACTTCCTTTGTTTTCGGACTTCATTTCCTTAGGAATCTTCCAATGAATCTCAGTCTGGCATCTGCTTTACCGACGATTAATTTTATATGGTCATTCCATTTTAAATCACTTCTAATGCCTACTCCCAGATAATCTATGGAATTAACTGCTTCCAGTTGCTGACATTCTATATTGTAGCTAAATGATAAAGGATCTTTCTTTCTATGTATTCGCAGCACATTACACTTGTCTACATTGAGATTGAATTGCCATTCCCTGCATTTCAGTACAATTTTCCATTGTTACAACCTCTCCATACACCACAGCATCATCTGCAAAAAGCCTCAGTGAACTTCCGATGTCATCCACAAGGTCATTTATGTATATTGTGAATAGCAACGGTCCTATGACACTCCCCTGCGGCACACCTGAAATCACTCTTACTTCGGAAGACTTCTCTCCATTGAGAATGACATGCTGCGTTCTGTTATCTAGGATCTCTTCAATCCAATCACACAATTGGTCTGATAGTCCATATGCTCTTACTTTGTTCATTAAACAACTGTGGGGAACTGTATCGAACGCCTTGCGGAAGTCAAGAAACACGGAATCTACCTCTGAACCCGTGTCTATGGCCCTCTGAGTCTCGTGGACGAATAGCGCGAGCTGGGTTTCACACGACCGTCTTTTTCGAAACCCATGCTGATTCCTACAGAGTAGATTTCTAGTCTCCAGAAAAGTCATTATACTAGAACATAATACGTGTTCCAAAATTCTACAACTGATCGACGTTAGAGATATAGGTCTATAGTTCTGCACATCTGTTCGCCGTCCTTTCTTGAACACGGGTATGACCTATGCCCTTTTCCAATCTTTTGGAACGCTACGGTCTTCTAGAGACCTACAGTACACCACATAAAGAAGGGAAGCAAGTTCCTTCTCGTACTCTGTGTACAATCGAAATGGTATCCCATCAGGTCCAGCGGCCTTTCCTCTTTTAAGCAATTTTAATTATTTTTCTATCCATCTGTCATCTATTTCGCTATCAACCATTTTGTCATCTGTGCGACAATCTAGAGAAGGAACTACAGTGCAGTCTTCCTCTGTGAAACAGCTTTGGAAAATGACATTTAGTATTTCGCCCTTTAGTCTGTCATCCACTGTTTCAGTACCATTTTGGTCACAGAGTGTCTGGACATTTTGTTTTGATGCACCTACCGCTTTGACATAAGACCAGAATTTCTTAGGATTTTCTGCCAAGTCAGTACATAGAACTTTACTTTTGAATTCGTTGAACGCCTCTCGCATAGCCCACCTCACACTACATTTCGCTTCGTCTAATTTTTGTTTGTCTGCAAGGCTTTGGCTATGTTTATGTTTGCTGTGAAGTTCCCTTTGCTTCCGTAGCAGTTTTCTAACACGGATGTTGTACCACGGTGGCTCTTTTCCATCTCTTACGATCTTGCTTGGCACATACTCATCTAATGCATATTGTACGATGGTTTCGAACTTTGTCCACTGATCCTCAACACTCTCTGTACTTGAGACAAAACTTTTGTGTTGAGCCGTCAAGCACTCCGAAATCTGCTTTTTGTCACTTTTGCTAAACAGAAAAATTTTCTTACATTTTTTAATATTTATATTTATGGCTGTAATCACCGATGCTGTAACCGCTTTATGATCGCTGATTGCCTGTCTGCGTTAACTGTTTCAAATAGTTCGGGTATGTTTGTCACCAGAAGGTCTAATATGTTATCGCCATGAGTCGTTTGTCTGTTTAACTGCTCCAGGTAGTTTTCAGATAATGCACTTAAAAAATTTCACTGGATTCTTTGTCCCTGCTACCCGTTATAAACGTTTGAGTCTCCCAGTCTATATCTGATATATTAAAATCTCCACCCAAAACTATAACATTATCAGGAAAGCTACTCGAAATATTTTCCAAATTTTCCTTCAGGTGTTCTGCTACGACAGCTGCTGAGCCAGGGGGTCTATAGAGACATCCAATTACCAAGTTTGAACCTGCTTAAACCGTGACCTTCACACAAACTAGTTCACATTTCGGATCTCCGTCAAATTCCTTCGATATTATTGCACTTTTTATCGCTGTAAACACGCCTGTCTCTACGGTATACATTCCAATCTGAGTTTAGAATTCCATTAGTGTTTACATCTGGTTTCAGCCAACTTTCTATCCCTAGCACTATGTGGTCATTGTGACCGTTTATTAGTGCTAGCAGTTCTGGGACCTTTTTATAGACGCTCCGGCAATTTACTATTACCACATTAATATTGTCATTCCCTATTGCGTTTTGCCTACTGCTACCTTGTCGCGTCTCAGGAGGCGCCTCGTCGGGCCTAGGGAGGAAATTCTCTAACCTAAAAAACCCACATGTGCACTGCAGTGTGCTCTGCTACCTTTGTAGCGCTTCCTGCGTGTAGTGCACGGCTGGCCTATTCAGGGGGACCCTATATTGCGGAGGTCGAGAAATTTGCACCCCAGATCTCCGCAGAATCGCCTGAGCCTCTGGTTTAAGCCTTCCACTCGGCTCCAAACCAGAGGACCGCAATCGGTTCTGGGAACGACACTACAAATAGTTAGCTCAGATTCCACCCCGTGAGCGAGGTTCAAAAATGGCTCTGAGCACTATGGGACTTAACTTCTGTGGTCATCAGTCCCCTAGAACTTAGAACTACTTAAACCTAACTAACCTAAGGACATCACAAACATCCATGCCCGAGGCAGGATTCGAACCTGCGACCGTAGCGGTCACGCGGTTCCAAACTGAAGCGCTTAAAACCGCACGGCCACACCGGCCGGCCCGTGAGCGAGGCTTTCCGCCTTCACCAACTCTGCTAACCGCGTGAATGAACTGAGGATGACCTCTGAACCCAGATGGCAGGAGTCATTGGTGCCGACATGAGCAACAATTTGCAGTCGGGTGCACCCAGTGCTCTGTATCGCCGCCGGCACGGCTTCCTCCACATCTCGGATGAGACCCCCCGTCAAGCAGACAGAGTGAACACTGGCCTTCTTCCCCGACCTTTCCGCTAAGGGGCTCCATCACCCACCTAACATTGGAGCTCCCAATCACTGATAAACCCCTCCCCCCATGTACCTGTTCGGACCTTCCTGAAGGAGCGGCCACATGTCCACTCACAGGCAGTGCGGGCGATGCCACACGGCCAGCCTCCACATTGACCCTCCGCCTCGTGCTACTCGAACACCGCTGAACCCGCCACTCCCCTTGGGGAGAGAGTGGCCCAATCGTGCCCGGTACCCGCGAAGATGTCTCGACAGCAGGGACAGTGGGTGAAGCATGTAACACCTGGGGTGAGCCATGCGATGCACCAGACTCCCCACTGCCGCTACACTCCGAGGCAGCAGCCTGAAGACGGCTGACCGTGGCCATCAGCACGTTCAGCTGTTCGCGAACATTGGCCAGCTCCTCCAGCATCCGTACACAGCAGTCACACATTCTGTCCATCCTAAGAAATCAACAATTTACTGTAGAGAGTTAAGTAATCAACTTTTAACTAGACTGCTAATTCACTAAAGGCGGCTGATAGCTGACTAAACTGTGGTTACTAGGCCCTTCTTGTTGGAAGCAATGAAAATAAGCAGTAACTGTCTCTGGACTGTATTCAAAACAAACACGAAATCTATGGAACATTATTACTAGTACACAAAAATAAAGCTTCCTAGAAGCAAAAACACTCGGAAAAAGAAGTGACAAGTAAGAAAATCACAGTTAACATTTAAATTTACGTAGCTTGCTGCACAGTAGACGTGAAGCAGACGGCAGCTTCGACGACACTGGCAGTACTGGCACTACAGCTGACTAAAGGGACTCTCTGTTTTCCAGAAAGCAATGTACTTTCTTAAGTAATAAATGTTCCGCGAACCAAAGCAATTTTTGTTGTCTTTCATATTACGTGTCTACATTTTTTTTTTCAGTACAGCGTTGGACATACAGTTTCGGATGATTGTAATTGTTGATGACACGCGTTCCTAATGGCCCCGTTGTCTGGGAAAAGACATCGGTTTCGAAGAACAAATTAAATCAAATTAAATTAAAAAAAATAGCATCAGCTGTAACTGAATCGTTATTGCACGACTACTTCTATGCAATAACAGCGGAAGGAATTCTGACAAATAATAAAAATTGCAAAGTAGTTAGTGAATTCTCAGATAATGAAGTTAAATATTTTTTTTTAGTTTGATTGAAATGGTTATAGGAAATAGTCGGTAGCTCACGGTGTGAGCGCCCAGTGTTGTATAGTTGTTAATCAATTTGGAAAAGTGTTTACGTAATAAAAATTAATGCAACACAATCAGAAGAGGACGTGCACAATAACACTGACTCGAGCTCAGATTCAAAATCACGATTTGCTACATCAAATAAATCTAGCTATGAAATAAGTAAAACAAATTGGGCTAAGCCTATGCACTTCACTGCTAGATGTTTGGCACTCAGTTCATGTTATAAATAGCTTCGCGCAGCCTACCATAATGCCGACTGTTAATATTTACATTATTGTAACTGTTCTTAAATGAATATTTTCCTGTAAGCAAAACACGTATGTCTTATTAGTGTAACTTTCATTAAAAAACTATTGATCGACTATCAGGTAACACTGTTACGTATTTTGGAAATGAGAGCAGAAATTACTGATCACACAAAGAAATTAAATATTCTGATCTACAATAGGCTCTTGTCTCTAAAAACTCACTGAAATTATATTTTCATAATCAATGAATATTAATACTAGTTTTTAACAGAATATTTCATTGAGAAACAAAGGCTATTATCGTTAATCCTATTTGGTAACTTTTCAGGTTTAAGGACTCATAACACAGAGT
Source organism: Schistocerca serialis cubense (assembly GCF_023864345.2). Lineage (NCBI taxonomy): Eukaryota > Metazoa > Arthropoda > Insecta > Orthoptera > Acrididae > Schistocerca > Schistocerca serialis. Next base: position 466,123,006 of record NC_064641.1, on the reverse strand, counting down.
TAACGTTAAGTTGTTTATTATTCACGAATGGAACTACTACGCTGGCTAGCCGTGATGCACTTATAAATGGTAAAGTTGGTCTGGTCTTACTTCACTGAGTGGCTGCTTAAGATAATAATCGCCGATAATGCACGGCAACAGGCTCTTCTTATCGTCACTTTGCAATAAACAATTTTGGGTACACAGTGCTCTTCTTCCATTTTAATTCCTCTTGATGCTTTTTGCACTGTATCCAATTAACACTGTAATTATGCCTTGCCATAACACACAATTCTTCTAGTTTGGTACCTTGCAATGTGCTGCCCTACGTGCCGCTAGCAACCACTATGCCTGACCGCTTCTGTGAGACTCCACTGTGTAAGAGCTTGGCGCCAGACCCAGCTTCCCTGTGCGGCTGCGCATGCCTCAGCAGAACAACAATTCGTACTTCAGATACACTGTTTCACTGTTCACAGTAGCAAATCTCCCTGACTAGACCAGCGTGTTTACTATATGTTATTACATAGTACTTTTTTGGATATTGCATGTAAATTACGTAATCATATTCATTCATATGAAAATATGTACAATTTAGTGACAAAATATATTTCGTCAAAACTTACTCCATTACTCAAAATTACAACATAATCACTACGAAAATTTCTTATATTACACTCTGTGTTGTGTCACAAACAGTTTCGATGACCCATTTGCGACTAAGTGCGTGTTGTTACATGTGCTGAGACCAGGGTTAAATGTTCGTTAAGAAAAGCATTTAAAAGGAATGCATCTATCTCTAAAAAAAAATTACTTACACGTGCGAAAGTTCCAGGGTGCTTATGATTCAAGTGCTAATTATCTTGACGCCTGCCGTCTTTGTGTGACATATGTCATAATATGAGACCACCTAACTTATCAATCTACTGGCAACTGAATGGTCTTAGGACTGCTGCAGATATCTGGAACGTTTTTTCACTTTGGTCATCATGATTGAAATGCTGTTTTGTTTTCAGGACCTACAGGTGCACTGACTGTACAGTTCATTCCATAATCACTGCAGATAATGGACTCCGGCAGTGCTTACGTTACGTAATCTAATAAAGCTGCCCTTCGTCAGATGATAAAAGTTCATTATTGTAGATCTTAGGATACCGGGAACATGCAAAATAGCCATCTAGTACGTCATATCTATATGGATTATCGATTGTGAGTCACATTCTAGAGTAAAAATTGACTTTATTCATAAAAATATATTCTTTAGACTAATGAAAAAAACGCAACTTTTTCACAGGACAAAGAGTGTACTACGAAAACACACCAAAGCAAAGATTTGTAAATACACTTTTCCATTATGATGATCTACGATCTTCAAAACAGAGTCTCTAATCTCAAGAGAAACTTCAGTCTAGAGGGCTCAACGTGTTTGTTCTGCACTGCTGACACACACTTACTACTTTCTGAAATTATGCTGTTAATACTAGATCATCAGCAAGATTTAAGGAATTAATGAACATTAGCAGGTTATCTTAATTCACATACAAAATTTTTATGCATAATTTCTAGATCAAAACGGTAAAAATATTCGACGAGCCGGCTCGATACATTCCTTGTCGTAACAACAGAGATAATTTTCGTGAGTGCAAGATTAACATAATACTCGATATGTAGCGTTATATCTTTTGTAAACAAGAGGGTTGTGGGGGAGACGGTGGGTAGAGAACCTGCGAAGCCTCTGCTATAGCTGTATGAACGACTTGTTATTGTGGTCTTCTGTCCGAAGACTGGTTTGATGCAGCTCTCCGCGCTTCTCTATCCTACGCAAGTCTCTTCACCTCTGCATAACTACTGCGGCCAACACCCATTTGAATCTGCTTACGAGGAGAACACGGCAAGTGCCATAACACGATCTCCCAGAAACTTCGCTCAGTGGGAGGGGAGTCTAAATAAGCGAGCACGTGTCTCGGCTTATCCTTAGACACTCGACCGTTTCTGCGAAAACGGAGATCAAAGTTTAAGACGTAACTTAGATGCCTCTTAGTGGGCGAAAATCTCATCCGAATTGGTGGCTCAGTGGCTAGAGTCGCGCTTCTCCTTTTGCGCCCTGTGTTCGAAACCCAATTAGAGTTTTTATTTTTCCATTTATTTATTTATTTTCATTTACCTACCCATCTCCGCAGACTGTTACTGCATGACTATTTCAGAGCAAGTTGGGGTACACAGGGGCATACACTTATTATATAAAATGTGTTGTATGATATTTTCAGGTGCTGCAATCTTTTGAAAGTGTCATATTCTTATAATTCATTCTTATATCAATTCCTACATTATTTGTTACATTTTATTGTCATGTTTATTTTTCAGGAAGGTTTGGTGCATTCCCATGGATCATACCGATCGTAGAAACGTTCGAAACATAAAAATTTGGTAAGTCCCGAGCATCGTGCGAAGACAGATTTCCTACAGTGACATTCCTTCGTACGAATCTCACGCAGGAAGGTAACGTCGTTAACATTGGTGAAGATTTCATGCGTTGGCAATAATTTCGTGGCAAACCAGACGTAATGGATCACTTTCTCGAAAACTGGTCCTTGCAGTTGATTATGAATCAAGCCACACTACAGGTATTTTACCTAAAACAAATTTCAAATTATTTTCTCATTCATATATTGTTGTTTTTTTTTTATTCATTCACTAGACATACAATTAGTAGACGAATAAGGCCAACATGATTTCAGTATACATTAGAAAACATTTGTGTCGTAAGCTTCCACGGACATTGTTAGGTAAATAAAACACAAAAATAAAAATGATGATAGGGTTTCAAACACAGGGTCAAAACCGTGAAGCAGCGACGCTAGCCACTGCGACACCGCTTTGGTTGATTTATTTACTCGCTAAAAGGAACATAAAATACCTCGAAAACCATGATCATAGTTTCCTCAAGACGAGACACGTGTTTGCTTATTTTGACCCCTCTTCTACTGAGCGTAGTTTCTGGAAAATCAAGTAATGCCATTTGCGATATTCTCCTCGTCAGTGTAGCAAAGTAATGGTCTCTCCCTCTACATATTCATACAAACCTGCCCCCCCCCCCTCCCACCACACACACACATTTCCCTCTATTATAAAACTGGTAATTCCTTGATCTCTCAGGATGTGTCTTATCAACCAATCTCTTGTTTTAATCAAGTTGAATCATAAATTTCTTAAAGCGAGTGATAGCGACTGTTGTACTGGAATCTGTGCAAAATGTTATCATGCGGCCTTCTTATGCATTTCTTTCCCCCAGTTCACCTTCTCCAATTTTTTTTTCTTCTCTTTCATTTTCCACTATCGAATTTCAGTCTCGGTCCACAATTAAATTTTTGTCTACCTTAGCCATCTCAATACAGTGAGAAATATTGACTCATGCTGTCACTATAGCCGTCCATAATTACGAAAGTGTTGTCGGTGCAGGGTGTTGTGCACGAACTGATATCTCGATTGTGTCCCAACTGTTCGATGAGATTCGTGTCGGGCAATCTGAGTGGCCAAATCACTCACTCAAATGGTCCAGAATGTCCTTCAAACCATTCATGAACAGTTGTGGTCCGGTCACATGATACCGTCGTTTGGGAACATGGAGTCCTTGAATGGCTGCAAATGTTCTCGAAGTAGCCGAACATATCCAGTCAATGATTGGTTTGGTTGGGCCATAGGAGCCATTCCATTCCATGTAAACACAGCCCATACCATTATGGAGCCACCACCAGCTTGCACAGTGCCGTGTTGACAACCCAACCATTAGCTGTTATCAACTGAAATTGGGACTCATCTGACCACGCCACGGTTTCCCAGTCGACTAGGGTTCTGCAGGCGATCTTGTGCTGTTCGCAAAGGCACTCGCATCCTAACGGATACGTTCGTCGTACTTCCCACATTGATTTCTGCGATTATTTCGCGCAGTACTGCTTGTTTGTTATGACTGCGCAAACGCTGCTGCTCTCGGTTGTTTACTGAAGGCCGTCGCCCACTGCATTGTCCGTTGAGAGAGTTAACGCCTGAAATTTGATATTCTCGGCACGCACCTGACACTGTGGATGTGGGAGTACTGAATTCCCTAACGATTTCCGAAATGTAATGCCCCATGCGTCGAGCTCCAACAACCATTCCGCGTCCAAAGTCTGTTAATTCCCGTAGTGCGGTCATAGACAACTCGAAAACCTTTCCAAATTAATTCCCTTAGTAGAAATGACAGCTCCACCAATGCACTGCCCTTTTATACCTTGTGTACGCGATACTACCACCAAATGCATATAAGCATATCGGTGTCCAATGACTTTTCTCACCTGAGTGTAACTTCTTTCATCTCATCATGCAGTCTCTCAATACGTTCCCCTCTGGAGCTAGTAGGCACACATACTTGTACTGCCAGGGTGAGAACGTACTTATGTCTATTTGGGATTTGATTCCCTTCATAATAACTCACCTGTATTTCTATTTTCTCTATCATAATGAGACCTAATTTTGTATTATCCCTATTTGGTTTTGTGTTGATAACTCGATCCCCACCTGTCGGGAAGTCTTGTATTGCTAAATTCTTAATTACAATATAACAAGTACGACGGTGGACTCAATTCGAATTCAAGGCTCACATTACCTGGCCTTCTACCTGTAGTTCCACAGCCGTTAAATGATTTAATTACGCAAGGAAAGTTTCACAGTTATTGAAATAACAGAGGATGATAACCAAAAGTCTTAATATGCCAACATCAGATGAGATTTGCATCGAATACAGACTGCCAAGACCAGAGTATCAGTACTTAAGATTTAATGCTTCTCCATTATGTTTTTGGTTTTATACTCGTCAGGGTACTGAAAGTAAAGACATGGTGGGGTAACGATTCCTTGACAAGTATACATTCTGTAACGGAAAGATTAAGTGTCAAATCCTTGGAGACGTATATGATCCAAACATCATCTTGTTGAAACTGTTTGGAAACCCGTAGATGACAAAAATATTTTAAATATAATGGCAACAAAAATAACTAACGTTTCAGTGGACATTCACATTAAAACTGGTGTCTGTGACAATGAGATAGTTGTAACACAACGTTAACTGAAATATGAAGTTCGACAAAAACAATTTACAAGTTCAGTAACGTAGGTAGATAAAGCGGCGGGAATGTCACATCGCAGGAAGGAAATCTAAACTTTTTGTAGTGATCTAGGGAATACAGAGACACTATGCTTCTCTTTCAGAAGAAATAGTTGTCCTGGATAGATATGGTCCTAGTAGAACAGTCCATGATCGGAGAGGCTCACCATCCTATCCTGACTCTCTAACAAAACTTGTATAGTAACGACGACAATTGCACATAAGGTGAAAGACAAGAGCATGGAGTTGCAGATAAAGAGATGTTCAACGAAATGCTTTCGGTTGTCAATCGGTAAGAGTGATCAACCTGCAACGAATACCACAGCACAACGGTATAGAAGGACCTCTCGTAAAACCTGGAGAAATTCGAATTGTACGTAAAGTAGAGTCTACTGTAGGTATCATGCAATGCCTGTTCGCTATGCTTTTGCCAAGCGGTCGGAGGAATGTTGTGATCATTGTTTCTGGTTATGGTAATGAACATAAGGGTCTACATGTAACAACCAGACCATTTGTATCTCGTCAGCCTGAAGATTCGTCAGCCTGAAGATTCTCTAAGAAAAACTACTCGTAACCCAATACATGTGAAATTATGCAGACGAGGTGGGTTTCATTCAAGTCAGTAAACTAACGTCGATTTGTAATAGGATTTTGGAACATATTCTGTGTTCTAACACTATGAGTTATCTAGGAAAAAAGTTAACAAGAATTCACAAAATATCGATCTTGTGAAACACAACTAGTTCTTTATTCTCACGAAGGGATAAGTGCCGTAGACAGCGAATCTCAGATTAGTTCCACATTTTTAAATTTCCCGAAGGCTTTTGACGCCGTTCCTCACAAGCAACTCCTAAACAAATTGCGTTTCTGTGGAGTGATTTTGTGTCAGAAAGGTCACATTCCTTAGCAACTGACGGAAAGTCATCGAGTAAGTCAGAAGTAATTTTGACGTTTCCTAAGGAACTGTTATAGCCCTCAGCTGTTCCTGATCTACATAAACGATTTAGGAGACAATCTTAGTAGCACTGTTGATTGCCGATGATGCCACCCCTGACCGCCACCAGATGATCAAAACAATTTAGACAAGATAACTGTAGAATGCACAAAGTGGCAATTGACTCTAAATAATGAAAAGTGTGCCGTTATCCACATGAGTAACAAAAGAAATCCGCTAAATTTCGGTTACGTGATTGTATCACACAAAACTAAACGCTGTAAATTCAACTAAATACTTAGGAATTATCGTTACGAATAACTTCAATTGGAAGGATCACATTGATAATGTTATGGGTAAAGCAAGCCAAAGAGTGCGATTTACTGGCAAACCACTTAGAAAATGCAATAGGGCTACTAAAGAGGCTGCTTACACTATGCTTGTTCGCCCTCTTCTGCAGATTGTTCTTATCAGAATCGACAGCAAACCAACACCGACAACGATATTTCGGGTATATATGCTGACGTCGCAAGCTAAAAATGAAGAACTAGTTAAAGTATATTACGATATTGGAAGGGTAATACAGTACGTAAAGGGAGAGGAAAATGTGATAGTCATGGGGGACTGGGGTACAGTTGTAGGGGAAGGACTAGAAGAAAGTTTAAGGCGAATTCGGGCTTGGGACAAGGAATCAGAGAGGAGAAGGACTAATTGAGTTCTGTAATAAATTTCAACTAGTAATAGCGAATACTCTGTCCGAGAATCGCAAGAAAAAATGCCGGGTGATATAAGAAGATTTCAGTTATATTACGCCATGGCCAGACAGAAATTCCAAAATCAGATACTGGATATTAAGGCCCACCCAGGAGCAGATATAGACTCAGATCATCATGTAGTAGTGATGAAGAGTGGACTGAAGTTTAAGAAATTAGTCACGAAGAATCAATGCGCAAAGATGTGGGGTAAGGAAGTACTAACGAATGACGAGATACACTTGAAGTTCTGTAAGGCTATAGATACAGTAACAAGGAATAGTTCAGTGGGCAGTACAGTTGAAGAGGAGTGGACACCTCTAAAAAGGCAATCATACAAGTTAGAAAGAAAAACATAGACACAAAGAAAGTAATTGTGAAGGAACCATGGGTAACAGAAGAAATACTTCACTTAATTGACGAAGGAAGGAAGTACAAAAACGTTCAAGGAAATTCAGGAGTACAGAAATACAAGAAATGGTTCTAATGGCTCTGAGCACTATGGGACTTAACTTCTGAGGTCATCAGTCCCCTAGAACTTAGAACTACTTAATCCTAACTAACCTAAGGACATCACACACATCCACGCCCGAGGCAGGATTCTAACTTGCGACCGTAGCGCAGTTCCAGACTGTAGCGCCTAGAACCGTTCGGCCACCGCGGCTGGCAGAAATACAAGACCCTGGGGCATCAAATAAATAGGAAGCGCAGGGAAACTAAGACGAAACGGCTGCACGAAAAATGTGAAGAAATCGAAAAAGAAACGATTATCGGAAGGACTGACTCAGCATATAGGAAATTCAAAACAACATTCGGTGAAATTAAAAGCAAGGGGGTAACATTAAGAGTGCAACGGGAATTCCGCTGTCAAATGCAGAGGAGAGAGCGGATAGGTGGAAAGATTACACTGAAGACCTCTATGAGGGGGAATATTTGTCTGTGTGATTCAAGAAGAAACAGGAATGGATTTAGAGGAGATGGGGATCCCGTATTAGAATCAGGATTTAAGGGAGCTATGGAGGACTTGAGATCAAATAATACAGATGGGACAGATAACATTCCATCAGAATTTCTAACATCATTGGAGGAAGTGGCAACAAACCGACTATTCATGGTGGTGTGTAGAACATATGAGCCTGGTGGCATACCATGTGACTTTCGGAAAAGCATCATCCGGACTGTTCCGAAGACAAGTGCGAGAATTATCGCACAATCAGCTTAAGAGCTCATGCATCCAAGTTGCTGAGTAGAATGATACACAGAAAAATGGAAGAGAAAATTGAGGATGTGTTAGGTGACGATCAGTTTGGGTTTAGGAAAGGTAAAGGCATGAGAGAGGCAACTCTGACCCTGCGGTTGATAATAGAAGCAAGACTAAAGAAAAATCAGGAGACGTTCATAGGATTTGTCGACCTGAAAAAGGCGTTCGACAGTGTAAAATGGTCCAAAATGTTGGAAATTCTGAAAAAACAGGAGTAACAGGAGAGACTGGTAATATACACTATGTACAAGAGCCAAGAGGGAATAACCGTGGAGGACCAAGAACGAAGTGTTCGGATTAAAAAGGCTGTAAGACAGGAATGTAGTCTTTCACCTCTGCTGTTCAACCTGTACATTGAAGAAGCAGTGATCGAAATAAAAGAAAAATTCAAGAGTGGAATTAAAATTCAACGTGAAGAGATATCAATGATACGATTCACTGATGACATTGCTATCATGAGTGAAAGTGAAGAAGAATTACATGATCTACGGAATGGAATTAACGGTCTAATGAGAGCAGAATAAGGATTGAGAGTAAATGGAAGAAAGACGAATGTAATGAAAAGTAGCAGAAATGAGAACAACGAGAAACTTAACATCAGGATTGATGGTCATAAACTAGATGAAGTTGTGGAATTGTACTACCTAGGCAGCAGAATAACCAATGATGGACAGAGCAAGATGGACATCAAAAGCAGAGCAGTCTCCTGTCCAGGAGGAGTCTGTTAATACCAAATACAGGCCTTAATGTAAGGAAGAAATTTCTGAGAATGTACGGTTGGAGCACAGTATTGTACGTCCGCCTGCTTAGCTGGCTGGTAACGTACTTGTTTCCCATGCCCTGGGCCGGGGTTCGATTCCCGGTCGGGTTGGAGATTTTCTCCGCTCAGGGACTGAGTGTTTTGTTGCCCTCACCATCATTTTATTCTTATCGTCGGCTGCAAGTTGCCCAATCGACTAAAGTAAGACTTGCACTTGGCGGCCGAACGACGCCATACGATCATTTCATACAGCATTGTATGGCAGTGAAACGTGGATGTGGGAAAACCAGAACAAAAGAGAATCTAAGAAACTGAGATGTGGTGCTACAGAGGAATGTTCAGAATTTGGCGGACTGATAAGGTGAGGACTGAGGAGGTTCTGCGCAGAGTGGGAGAGGAAAGGAATGTGTGGAAAATACTGACAATGAGAAGGGGCAGGATGATCGGACATCTGTTAAGACATCAGGGAATGACTTCCATGCTACTAGCGGGAGCTGTGGAGGGCAATAACTGTAGAGGAAGACAGAGATTGGAATACATCCAGCAAATAATTGAGGACATATGTTCCAAGTGCGACTCGGAGATGTTGGCACAGGAGAGGAATTCATGGTGGGGACGACAAACCGTTCAGATGACTGATGACTCAAAAAAAAAAGTAACAGGTATGATTAATATCTAGATTGTAATTTGTGTTCTTTCCATAATCGATAAGTCATACACGTCATAATACATCTCGTCAGTAGCAACAAAACTTCAATAGTACTGTCCTCTCAGAAATCCTTTCGTGACAAAATAAATCTCTCTTGATAGTATCAATGTGGCTCTACCTTCGAACAAAGTGTGCACAAAAAGAACTTCCATGTATCTACTGCAGCTGTGGATTGCTTCGTTTAAGGAGTGTATATTCCTTACCTTATACTGTTCCACAAATAGCTGCAAAAATGCTTCCTCATTAAATCATATATAACGCCTCGTGTGTAGTATCCTACAAATCATAACCCACTTCATATAAAATACCATAATTGCTCCATAATAAACCGTAATTGCTCTATTGTAAACGATAATAACATCATAAGCCTCAAATGGCAATCCTAAAACTCAATTCCTCATCACATTTCTTATCCATTGTGCTGGCATAAGCTGTCGCCAGCGCACTGGTAAGCAAAGAGGCTGCAAGAAGATCGATAATAGGCGCTGAATGAAGAATACCTATCAGGAGAGGGGCCAAAGACAGACTCGCAAGCAATGTGCTGCCAACGCACTCTGCACTCTCGGTTGCCAGTATTTAGATCGCCGCCGCAGACCAGATGGCCCACCGAGTCAGTCACAGACAGTCATGCAGATGGTCACAGAGTCGCAGTCGCAGTCAGCTCGGCTGCCAGCTCAGTCACTATTCTAGTTCGTGGCCGTCAGTACATTGTGATCAATGTAGTGTATGTAGTGGAAGGTGTACTTCACCTGTAGTGAGGCTAATGTGGACTATTACGGAAGAGCTAGTACTACAACAACTTGCTTAAAGATGAGTAGCTTTTTTTTCTTATGAATGAAGAAACTTGTTAATACATGTGTGCAATTTGTGTTGTAGAGAAGGCATACCACCACAAAACAACATCCTCTGTCGTTACTTCCCCTGGTACAATACTCTACAGTGTCAACGACGACACAAAATCCTTATCACGCAGTACTCTGTAGATTCATGATGTGTATGTATACAGCTCTGAAATTATCGCTCTTTAAGATACTTCCTAAACAGCAGGGCAAGCATAAGTCAGAAATGTTTCTAGTTAAAGTACCATCCATTAGCAATGCCTTTCTCAATTCTGAATCACTCTCACAAAATATCATATCCAAAATAAAGTCAGCAGTTGTATGTACCTCTAAAATTCGTGATCATGACCTACTTCACAAAATCTATCTACAGGAAAATATCATCTCATGCATTTCCCTCAAAAATAACACAGTATTCTGTCTGGTAAAGGTAAAGCAAGAACCCAGGAGTTACCACAAGTCCCAAGAAACTTCATTACACATGCAAACTGTCTTACTGAAAAAAAAATACAAGTAATTAGCTCAGAACATCAAACCAACTCTACTCTGCTATACCAAAATCTCAAAAGTTCCAAACTCTTGAAATAAGATAATAGTTTTTATTTCACTCAGATACCTCACTAGTAAACTCAGAATAATACCAGCTGAATACAAATTGTTCGTAGAAGACTTACCATTCCATATTGACACAGCGCAAATATAAATGCAAAGAAATCGTCTACTTCCACTGTATTATCTTCTTGTCAGATTATGCTTAGCAAATTCAAAGTACTTTTCCTCAGACAACACAAATTATAGATAGCCACTATTTTATTAATTCCCTATTAAGAAGATTGACATTAAAAGATACGTTAACAGATATTCAGATTAGTTGAAGAGTATGAAACAGTGCCAAAAGCTAAAGTAATAAAATCCATTGCAACAGTTAGGGCATCTATGCTCGTAGCTGCATATGTTTACTACAGAATAGTAAACCCCCTACAGTATTATTCTTTTTATATTCTAATGTTTGGTACATGATGAATACCTCGTGATTTATGAGTGCGTATGATTTCGAGTTCCACAGTATCTGCATGTGTGATTCTCCGCATGTGAAAAGGACCTTCAAACACCAGGAAAAACTTGCCACTTAAAGACTTTCCTCTATGAGATAAACGACCCGATTTAAGTAACACTTTCTGACCTACCTGTAAATTTTTGACGGTCACTTGTGGATTCTGTAGCTTTTTCTTTTCTCTGCGGCTTTCTCGATGTCTTCAAATGCTAAATTAATTATTTCACGGTGTCTTAAACGCCGTTGTGTGAGGAAGGCTATTAATTGTTTTATACTATCTGGTGGTGGTTTATTCTTTAGTAAATGGAGTGGAGGCAAAGTTGTAGAATCATTTGATAGTTCTTTAATGATGTTTTGAAAATCCGACAACTACAAATCCCAGTTTCTGTGTTGACGACAGCAAAACAATCTGTAATGCTTACCTAATTCTTCCATAATACGTTCAGAAGGGTTACAAGAAGGTATAAAATGTGATATAAATATTAGTTTAATTTTTCTACATCTCAAAGTTTTTAGCCATGTATTATAACGAAATTGTGGGCCATTATCAGAAATTATTTTCTCAACATGCCCTACTTGTTTCAGAAAACTCTTTACGAATGCTATATAAATAGAGTTTGCAGTTGCTTTTCGTAAAGGTGGGAATGACACAAATTTAGAGGTAAGTTCAACAGCTACAAAAACAAGTGAATGACCATGTTTAGCTGTCGTAACTGGACCAAAAATGTCAACAGCGGATAATTCTCTTAGTTTCACGGTAATGATCTGCAATAGAGGTGTTCTGTGGTTTTACCTTTTGGCACAGCCTGCATTTTGCTTAGACTGTTCGAATTCGCTTTTCCGTGTTGTTGAAGTAACATGATCCCGTAATTTCAGAAAACATTTCTTAGGACCAAAGCGTGAGTAAATGAGATGTGTGTACCACATGAGTTTATTGATGAGTTTTTCTGGGATGCACAGAACAAAAACAGCACTGTCAGGACGTCTACGTCTGAATAAGATGTGGTTACCCACAAGATAAAACTGTCTTATCGCAGTATTTGAATTGTTTTCCCATTTCTATTTTATGTATTTCCAAACAGAATCTTTCTTCTGTTCATGAGCAATATCACACAATGAAGATGAAATAAAGTTTTCAGAGACTACTTTTTGCATATATAACAAACTAAAATTATTGTACTTGAATCTGCCTCATTACTGTGGACTAAACCAACAGGTCCACGGGAAAGTGCATCAGTAATAATGAGTTTAGAACCTGGATTGTAAATCACAGTGAAATGAATTCCTGAAGGGACAAAGCCCAATGTCTTAAACGATCATGATTTAGTTTAGCCTCCATAAGGAACTGAAGTACCCGGTGATCGGAATATACCTTAGTGTGTATACTTGTAGAAAGTAACGAAATTTATCGAATGCACAAATTATCGTTAAAGCTTGGAGCTCGGTGACAGAATAGTTAACGTGCGGCTTTGGTTAAGAATGAGGTGGCAAAATACACTTTTCTGTGTAAGAATTCCATTTTCTACAACTTCTTGAAACAACTATACGCCATGACCAGATTTTGAGCTATCTGTAGAAAGGCAAAAATCAAGAGACAAATCAGGGTCTGATAATATGGGTGCATTAAGCAGTGCAGTTTCCACATCATCTGATTCGGTATGGACAATATCATCCCAGTCCGAAACTGTATTCTTGCTTGTGTGTTGACACAGTCTAGGTGTAGACAAGCTCTGTAAACTGATAAAGCGTCGATAAAAATTCCGAAGGCCTAAGAATCCTCTAAGTTGTCGTTTGTTTGCAGGTACAGGCATTTCTACAATTGCTTTCAGTTTTCCTGAATCGGGTAAGACAGCCTTCGTAGAGACAATGTGGCCAAGAAATTTAATTTGCGTTTTGATTGTCATTTGACCTTCTTTAAAATGATGCATAGACTGAAATTCTTCGTTATCGGCAAACGGAATCGGCCAAGTGTCGGCTGACCTTTTGGCTGAATCATTGTTCCTTTGCATCACTCCCTTGTATAATTCTTAGACTCGTCTTGCATCTGTCATCAACAGATTTTGCGTTTTTAAAACTTCAGTGTTAGCTGTAATGAGTCAAAATTTTGTGCTAATTCCTCTATTTGCAATTCTTGTTGTGACGCTTTTGTCTCAACTGAGAAATGTCAATAGACTGTACATGGTCAAGTCTGGACCCAAGATTATAAATATCAGACTTGAGTTTTTCGAGTACCTGAATTTTCAACCGTTCTGACATTTCCTCGAATTTAAGATTTAAATTGTCATTAATCTCATCCTTAGACTCTTTGATCTCTCCACGAAGTTCGGCAACGGATTTTTTAATAGTTCTGCTAGTATTAATTGTGTAACATTATTTCTGAAAGAGGGGAAGACAAAATTAGTGTTCTGTAGAAGTAGAAGCAACACCTGCATCTCTCATAACAAAATCGGATTGTGTCAGGATATTTTGCCTTTCCGAAATGCGTGTAGTTCCCTACAGTTCATAAAGCATGATTGCCAAATAATAGCCTATACTCTGAACATTCACAGTATTGTGCGAAAGTTCCCTGACTTCACTATACTCACAAGAATTTTCTACACTATGTCTGAAATTTTCTGAAATTCGTTTGGAGCTGTTTCTACAGTCTTGTCCATTCTTGCCTGTGCTCTAGTTTTCGTTGTCATTGTACCAAGATAGAAAATGATACGAAAATGAAAAACAAATATCTTAACTCAAAACTGTTCACCTCACTGTAACGAAATAAATAAACAAATTCTGAACCAGAAAATTGCAGAAATAAAAATTTTTAGCGGTGGTGTAGACACGCGAGATACTCAGTGGAGCGTTGACACGGCGCGGTGACTCGACGACGGTAACAAAAAAAAAAAAAAAAATGGTTCAAATGGCTCTGGGCACTATGGGACGTAACTGCTGAGGTCATCAGTCCCCTAGAACTTAGAACTACTTAAACGTAACTAACCTAAGGACATCACACACATCGATGCCCGAGGCAGGATTCGAACCTGCGACCGTAGTGGTATCGCAGTTCCAGACTGTAGCGCCTAGAACCGCTCGGCCACACAGGGCGGCGACGACGGTAACACAGAAGCCGCACGACGCCCGCTTTGGTTGTTGTGCGGAGCAAGGCGGTTACGCATTTTTCGGTAGGACACGGCGTCCCAGCGGCGTGGCAATGGAGCTACCCAGAATCGAAGTCTGGACCGACGGTTGGAGAACAGTGATGGGCAGCTGGCGCAGTTCTAGCGCTCGGGCTGGGCAGTCCTAAGGGCCTGGGTTCGATTCCTGGCTGGGTCGGAGATTTTCTCCGCTCAGGGACTGGGTGTTGTGTTGTCCTAATCATCATCATTTCATCATTTCATCCCCATCGACGCGCAAGTCGCTGAAGTGGTGTCAAATCGAAAGATTTGCACCAGCGAACGGTCTACCCGACGGGAGGCCCTAGTCACACGACATTATTATTTAGTAGATACGTAGCGACGACTATCACACAGAAGGCGCCGTGCGTAGTCTTCCCATGCAAAAAAAAAAAAAAAAAAAAAAAAAAAAAAAAAAAAAAAAAAAAAAAAAAAAAAAAAAACCTACTCGGCTGGGGCACCGTTTAATGGCTGTTTTTGAACGCTAATTTCGCGGAAGGACTGCGTTTGTGGGCCACTGCGAACCACCTGGAACGGTGCAATGGCGAAATAGGCCGTGCGCATCGACGACGCGGAGGTCAGTCTAGCTAGAGTGGCTTCCCGAGGACTGGCCCCAGGCGGTGACACCCGGGACCGTGTCACGGAAATGTTGCTGCCGCTGAGGGGTGCTGATCGAGCATGGACGACAGCCGGCTGCAGCCGATGTCCGTGGCTTGTTCTGGGCTCTGACTTCTGTTTCAAGTTCCCCTTTAGCTTTGTCCATTACAACTCATTCTTCTCAATAATCACATCTAAGGCGGATTTCCAGAACTTGCTGCGTTTGTCGCCACAGTCACGGTTTATTAATGGTTCCTTGGTTCGTATGTGCATTACATAATATTCTTCTCGGGTGTGCTGCCGGATCATAACGTCTTCATGACACAATATTTCCGCGGTCCAACTGGCCGCCATCTTCAGGTGAGAGTGCTGGTACACGATCTCGCCGGAACTGACTTCTCAGCGCAAGCGGCGGCCCCTATATAGGCCGCAGAAGGCCCACAACGCGTGCGCGAGAAGGTGCCGTAACTGCCCTCTAGCGCAAGTAAACATACCGCGCCGCCAGTGGTGGAAACAGGCAAAATCGAGATATCGCTATCAAAAATTAAAAATATAAAAATTTTATTCCGACGATCGAAACACAAACCGTTGTTTTTTAATGCCTGATAACACCGGGTTCCAAGTCTTACTTAAAAGATAACCCTTGTCTCTATTAATAAGATTATCAGATAAACGAATCTTTATGGATTCTTTTAAAACACAGTCCCAATAGCGAGATGCAGGGGTAATCATTTGTGTCTCGTCATATAGCATTCTGTGTCCCTCGCTGAGACAGTGCTCCGCCACTGCAGATTTCTCAGGTTGAAGCAAATGGTGGAACTTGTGAAGAAGTTTGATAAACTTCGTAAGAAGAAAGGCAAGTTGCTGAGTGCCCTCGCCTTTTTGCTGAGATGCCGCGATGGGAGAGTAATACCTAAGTTTGCTAGATTTGTGCATTTTATTGATACGAAAACGGCCAACAACATCAAGAAGCGTGCCAATTTCGACTTAGTCAAGGAGCGCATTCGCTTCGCACGAAGACAACTGGATCTCATATCCAAGGATTTACTTTTCTTGCACTTGGAGTTATCGTCGCTGCTGTCGGATGCATCCTGGGAATGGGTGGATAGTTTTTCTTGGACACTAACAGATAGGACGCATAGGAGCGCCGTCAGGAAACAGTCTTCAAAGTTTCAACGGCTTTGTTCTCAACCCATGCTATCTGATGACGACGCCCGTCGGCGGACAGTGATTAACCTCACGAGTAAAGAACTGGACGACGCCACGCTGTCAGTGTTGGAGAAAGGCCTGAATTTTGCCCCTACATCGAGGAATGTACCTTACACCGAATTCATCTGCGCATTCGAACAAGCGGTGTCCAGCTTTTCGGAGGACCAAGCTGAAGAGACTAGGCAAGAGGTCTCACATACATTGCGGCGAGCGCCGCCTCCACGCAGTAACATCTCCTCTCTCGAAAGGGCAGCAGTCCGATCCATTAGAGAAGACGAAATTCTGATAATTCTACCTACAGACAAAGGCAACGCAACGGTTCTTCTGTCACGTGATGACTATCTGGGGAAGATGGATCTCTTACTTGAGGACTCAGCATACAAAACATTGCAGGACGACCCAACTGAACGGATAAAATAAAGAAATAAAAATAAATAAAGAAAATCAACACTGTAACACTGGAATTTGCTTAATTTTTTAGCTCTTCCAGGAGCTCCTCGACAGAATAGAAGGAGTGAGCCATGAGGAAACTCTTCAGTTTAGACTTAAAAGAGTTTGGACTACTGCTAAGATTTTTGAGTTCTTGTGGTAGCTTATTGAAAATGGATGCACCAGAATACTGCACTCCTTTCTGCACAAGAGTCAAGGAAGTGCATTCCACATGCAGATTGGATTTCTGCCTAGTATTAACTGAGTGAAAGCTGCTTACTCTTGGGAATAGGCTAATATTGCTAACAACAAACGACATTAAAGAAAATATATACTGTGAGGGCAATGTCACAATTCCCAGACTATTGAATAGGGGTCGACAAGAGGTTCTCGAAATTACACCACATATAGCTCGAACAGCCTGTTTTTGAGCCAAAAATACCCTTTTTGAAACAGAAGAATTACCCCAAAAAAAAAATACCATACGACATAAGCGTATGAAAATATGCGAAGCAGACTACTTTTCGTGTTGAAGTGTCACTTATTTCAGATACTGTTCTAATGGTAAATAAAGCAGCATTTAGTTTCTGAACAAGATCCTGGACATGGGCTTTCCACAACAGCTTACTATCTATCCGAACACCTAGGAACTTGAACTGTTCCGTCTCACTTATATATTGCCCATTCTGTCTGATCAAAATATCGGTTCTTGTTGAATTGTGAGTTAGAAAGTGTAAAAACTGAGTCTTACTGTGATTTAGCATCAAATTATTTTCCATAAGCCACAAACTTATTTCATGAACTACATTATTTGATACTGTTTCAATATTACACACAAGATCCTTCACTATCAAGCTGGTGTCATCAGCAAACAGAAATATTTTTGAATCACCTGTAATACTAGAAGGCATATCATTTATATAAATAAGAAACAGCAGTGGCCCCAGCACCGACCCTTGGGGAACGCCCCATTTAACAGTGGCCCATTGGGACTGAACATCACTACCACTCTCAATATTGCGGAGAATTACCTTCTGCTTTCTGTTCTTAAAGTAAGAGGCGAACCAATTGTAAGCTACTCCCCTTACTCCATAATGGTCCAACTTCTGCAGTAATATTTTGTGGTCAACACAGTCAAAAGCCTTCGTTAAATCAAAGAAAACACCTAGCGTTCGCAACCTTTTATTTAATCCGTCCAAAACCTCACAGAGAAAAGAGAATATACCATTTTCAGTTGTTAAACCATTTCTAAAACCAAACTGAACATTTGACAGCAAATTATGTGAATTTAAATGCTCCAGTAACCTTGTATATACAACCTTCTCGATAACTTTAGCAAACACCGATGGCATAGAAATAGGTCTAAAATTGTCAACATTATCAATGTCTCCCTTTTTATAAAGTGGCTTCACTACCGAGTACTTTAATCGGTCAGGAAACCGACCACTCCTAAAGGAAAAGTTACAGATATGGCTAAGTACTGGGCGAACATACATAGAACAATACTTCAGTATTCTGCTAGATACCCCGTCGTATCCATGAGAGTTCTTGGTCTTTAGTGATTTAATTATTAACTCAATCTCCCTCTTGTCAGTATCATGGAGGAGCATTTCAGGTAACAGTCTCGGAACACTTTTTTCTAAGAGTGCTATAGGATTCCCTGTTGGGGCTAAGTTTCTATTTAGTTCACCTGCTGTATTCAGAAAGTGATTATTAAATACTGTACATATATGCGACTTATCAGTAACACGGACATTCCCACTACGCACTGATTCTATATCCTCGACCTGTATCTGCAGACCAGCCACTTCCTTTACGACTGACCATATGGTTTTAATTTTATCCTGAGACTCAGCTATTCTATCTGCATACCACATACTTTTGCCTTCCTAATAACATTTTTAAGCACCTTACAATACTGTTTGTAATAGTCTGCTGCATTTAGATTTTGACTGTTTCTAACGTTTTGATATAATTGCCACTTTGTTCTACAAGATATTCTTATCCCTCTAGTCAGCCACCCAGGCTGCCTGTTTGAGCTAGTACCCTGTTTTGAACGTTTTAACGGAAAGCAACTTTCAAAGAGCACAAGAAAAGTCTTGAGAATAGCATTATATTTGTCGTCTACTGTATCAGCGCTATAAACATCTTGCCACTCCTGTTCCTTGATAAGGTTTACAAAGGTCTCTACAACAACTGGATCAGCTTTCCTAAACAGCTGATGACTATACAGGGTGTTACAAAAAGGTACGGCCAAACTTTCAGGAAACATTCCTCACATACAAAGAAAGAAAATATGTTATGTGGACATGTGTCTGGAAACGCTTACTTTCCACGTTAGAGCTCATTTTATTACTTCTCTTCAAATCACAGTGGTCATGGAATGGAAACACACAGCAACAGAACGTACCAGCGTGACTTCAAACACTTTGTTACAGGAAATGTTCAAAATGTCCTCCGTTAGCGAGGATACATGCATCCACCCTCCGTCGCATGGAATCCCTGATGCGCTGATGCAGCCCTGCAGAATGGCGTATTGTATCACAGCCGTCCGCAATACGAGCACGAAGAGTCTCTGCATTTGGTACCGGGGTTGCGTAGACGAGAGCTTTCAAATGCCCCCATAAATGAAAGCTGCTACCCGTGGTCTACGGGTAGCGTCTTTGATTCATAATCAAAACGTCATTGGTCCCGGGTTCAATCCCCGCCACTGCCTAAACTTTGATAAGTAATCAGCACTGGCGGCCGAAGACTTCCGGCATAAGAAGTCAGCCTCATTATGCCAACGGCCTTGTCAAAGAGGGCGGAGGAGCGGATAGATGTTCAGGGCACTCTCTTGTCCTAGGGGTGGGAAATTGCCCCTAAAGGTGGAAAAATCAGCAATGATCAACGACATGAGGATGCAGAAGGTAATGGAAACCACTGCATTAAAGACACGTAACGTGTATCCACAGGACATGTGGCCTGTAATTGAAGAAGTGTCATGATGATCTCTCCATTGGCAAAGATTCCGGAATAGTCCCCCATTCGGATCTCCGGGAGGGGACTGCCAAGGGGGAGGTTACCATGAGAAAAAGATTAAATAATCAACGAAAGGATAACGTTCTACGAGTCGGGGCGTGGAATGTCAGAAGCTTGAACGTGGTAGGGAAACTAGAAAATCTGAAAAGGGAAATGCAAAGGCTCAATTTAGATATAGTAGGGGTCAGTGAAGTGAAGTGGAAGGAAGACAAGGATTTCTGATCAGATGAGTATCGGGTAATATCAACAGCAGCAGAAAATGGTATAACAGGTGTAGGATTCGTTATGAATAGGAAGGTAGGGCAGAGGGTGTGTTACTGTGAACAGTTCAATGAACGGGTTCTTCTAATCAGAATCGACAGCAGAGCAACACCGACAACGATAGTTCAGGTATACATGCCGACGTCGCAAGCTGAAGATGAACAGATAGAGAAAGTGTCTGAGGATATTGAAAGGGTAATGCAGTATGTAAAGGGGGACGAAAATCTAATAGTCATGGGCGACTGCAATGCAGTTGTAGGGGAAGGAATAGAAGAAAAGGTTAGAGGAGAATATGGGCTTGGGACAAGGAATGAAAGAGGAGAAAGACTAATTGAGTTCTGTAACAAGTTTCAGCTAGTAATAGCGAATACCCTGTTCAAGAATCACAAGAGGAGGAGGTATACTTGGAAAAGGCCGGGAGATACGGGAAGATTTCAATTAGATTACATCATGGTCAGACAGAGATTCCGAAATCAGATACTGGATTGTAAGGCGTACCCAGGAGCAGATATAGACTCAGATCACAATATAGTAGTGATGAAGAGTAGGCTGAAGTTCAAGACATTAGTCAGAAAGAATCAATACGCAAAGAAGTGGAATACGGAAGTACTAAGGAATGACGAGATACGTTTGAAGTTCTCTAACGCTATAGATACAGCAATAAGGAATAGCGCAGTAGGCAGTACAGTTGAAGGGGAATGGACATCTCTAAAAAGGGCCATCACAGAAGTTGGGAAGGAAAATATAGGTACAAAGAAGGTAGCTGCGAAGAAACCATGGGTGACAGAAGAAATACTTCAGTTGATTGATGAAAGGAGGAAGTACACACATTTTCCGGGAAAATCAGGAATACAGAAATACAAGTCGCTGAGGAATGAAATAAATAGGAAGTGCAGGGAAGCTAAGACGGAACGGCTGGGGGAAAAATGTGAAGACATCGAAAAAGGTATGATTGTCGGAAGGACAGACTCAGCATACAGGAAAGTCAAAACAACCTTTGGTGACATTAAAAGCAACGGTGGTAACATTAAGAGTGCAACGGGAATTCCACTGTTAAATGCAGAGGAGAGAGCAGATAGGTGGAAGGAATACATTGAAAGCCTCTGTGAGGGTGAAGATTTGTCTGATGTGATAGAAGAAGAAACAGGAGTCGATTTAGAAGAGATAGGGGATTCAGTATTAGAATCGGAATTTAAAAGAGCTTTGGAGGACTTACGGTCAAATAAGGCAGAAGGGATAGATAACATTCCATCAGAATTTCTAAAATGATTGGGGGAAATGGCAACAAAACGACTATTCACGTTGGTGTGTAGAATATATAAGTCTGGCGACATACCATCTGACTTTCGGAAAAGCATGATCCACACAATTCCGAAGACGGCAAGAGCTGACAAGTGCGAGAATTATCGCACAATCAGCTTAACAGCTCATGCATCGAAGCTGCTTACAAGAATAATATACAGAAGAATGGAAAAAAAATTGAGAATGCGCTAGGTGACGATCAGTTTGGCTTTAGGAAAAGTAAAGGGACGAGAGAGGCAATTCTGACGTTACGGCTAATAATGGAAGCAAGGCTAAAGAAAAATCAAGACACTTTCATAGGATTTGTCGACCTGGAAAAAGCGTTCGACAATATAAAATGGTGCAAGCTGTTCGAGATTCTGAAAAAAGTAGGGGTAAGCTATAGGGAGAGACGGGTCATATACAATAGGTACAACAACCAAGAGGGAAAATAAGAGTGGACGATCAAGAACGAAGTGCTCGTATTACGAAGGCTGTAAGACAAGGCTGTCGCCTTTCGCCCCTACTCTTCAATTTGTACATCGAGGAAGCAATGATGGAAATAAAAGAAAGGTTCAGGAGTGGAATTAAAATACAAGGTGAAAGGATATCAATGAGATGCTGATGACATTGCTATCCTGAGTGAAAGTGAAAAAGAATTAAATGATCTGCTGAACGGAATGAACAGTCTAATGAGTACACAGTATGGTTTGAGAGTAAATCGGAGAAAGACGAAGGTAATGAGATGTAGTAGAAATGAGAACAGCGAGAAACTTAATATCAGGATTGATGGCCACGAAGTCAATGAAGTTAAGGAATTCTGCTACCTAGGCAGTAAAATAACCAATGACGGACGGAGCAAGGAGGACCTCAAAAGCAGACTTGCTATGGAAAAAGAGGCATTTCTGGCCAAGAGAAGTCTACTAATATCAAATACCGGCCTTAATTTGAGGAAGAAATTTCTGAGGATGTACGTCTGGAGTACAGCATTGTATGGTAGTGAAACATGGACTGTGGGAAAACCGGGACAGAAGAGAATCGAAGCATTTGAGATGTGGTGCTATAGACGAATGTTGAAAATTAGGTGGACTGATAAGGTAAGGAATGAGGAGGTTCTACGCAGAATCGGAGATGAAAGGAATATGTGGAAAACACTGATAAGGAGAAGGGACAGGATGATAGGACATCTCCTAAGACATGAGGGAATGACTTCCATGGTAATAGAGGGAGCTGTAGAGGACAAAAACTGTAGAGGAAGACAGAGATTGGAATACGTCAAGCAAATAATTGAGGACGTAGGTTGCAAGTGCTACTCTGAGATGAAGAGGTTAGCACAGGAAAGGAATTCGTGGCGGGCCCTTCAAACCAGTCAGTAGACTGATGACAAAAAAAAAAAAAAAAAAAAAAAAAAAAAAAAAAAAAAAAAAAAAAAAAAGTCAAGAGGGTTGAGGTCAGGAGAGCGTGGAGGCCACGGAATTGGTCCGCCTGTACCAATCCATCGGTCACCGAATCTGTTGTTGAGAAGCGTACGAACACGTCGACTGAAATATGCAGGAGCTCCATCGTGGATGAACCACATGTTGTGTCCCTACTTGTAAAGGCACATGTTCTAGCAGCACAGGTAGAGTATCCCGTATGAAATCACAATAACGTGCTCCATTTAGCGTAGGTGGAAGAACATGGTGCCCAATCGAGATATCACCAACAATGCCTGCCCAAGCGTTCACAGAAAATCTGTGTTGATGACGTGATTGCACAATTGCGTGCGGATTCTCGTCAGCCCACACATGTTGATTGTGAAAATTTACAATTTGATCACGATGGAATGAAGCCTCATCCGTAAAGAGAACATTTGCACTGAAATGAGATTGACACATTGTTGGATGAACCATTCGCAGAAGTGTACCCGTGGAGGTCAATCAGCTGCTGATAGTGCCTGCACACGCTGTACATGGTACAGAAACAACTGATTCTCCCGTAGCACTCTCCATACAGTGACGTGGTCAACGTTATCTTGTACAGCAGCAACTTCTCTTACGCTGACATTAGGGTTATCGTCAACTGCACGAAGAATTGCCTCGTCCATTGCAGGTGTCCTCGTCGTTCTAGGTCTTCCCCAGTCATAGGCTGGAATGTTCCGTACTCCCTAAGACGCCGATCAATTGCTTCGAATGTCTTCCCGTCGGGACACCTTCGTTCTGGATATCTGTCTCGATACAAACGTACCGCGCCACGGCTATTGCCCCGTGCTAATCCATACATGAAATGGGCATCTGCCAACTCCGCATTTGTAAACATTGCACTGACTGCAAAACCACGTTCGTGATGAACACTAACCTGTTGATGCTACGTACCGATGTGCTCGATGCTAGTACTGTAGAGCAATGAGTCGCATGTCAACACAAGCACCGAAGTCAACATTACCTTCCTTCAATTGGGCCAACTGGCGGTGAATCGTGGAAGTACGGTACATACTGACGAAACTAAAATGAGCTCTAACATGGAAATTGAGCGTTTCCGGACACATGTCCACATAACATCGTTTCTTTCTTTGTGTGTCGAGAATGTTTCCTGAAAGTTTGACCGTACCTTTTTGTAACACCCTGTATTTAACACGTGTTGCAGCACAAAAATCTTTTAGAGTTAAAATTTGTGCATCATGATCTGAAAGGCCATTCACCTTTTTGCTAACAGAATACCCTTCTAGTAATGAGGAATGAACAAAAATGTTGTCTATGGTTGTTCTACTGTTCCCTTGCACTCTCGTTGGAAAGAATACGGTTTGCATAAGATTATATGAATTAAGGTCTACCAGCATCCTCTTCCTTGCACAATCACTTATACAATTAATATTGAAGTTACCACATATAACTAAATTTTTGTATTGCCTATAAAGTGAACCAAGAACCTCCTCTAGCTTTAGCAAAAATGTTGTGAAATCGGAGTCTGTGGATCTATAAATAACAACAGTTAGAAGTTTAGCTCCGTTAAATTTAACCACACCTGCACAACATTCAAACACCTTTTCAGTGCAGTACTTTGAAACATCAATTGACTCAAATGGGATGCCGTTTTTCCCATACATGGCTACTTCCCCACACCGCAAAGAGCTCCTCGAAAAGCTGCCAGCCAACCTGTATCCTGGTAAAGGAAGCCTCTGAATTATCTCCTTATTTAAGAAGTGTTCAGATATACCAATAATTTCCGAGTCAACATCTATAAGCAGTTCACTAACTTTATCTCTAATACCTTGTATATTTTGCTGAACTGTACTCATTCCCTCATTACTCGGATACCTAAGCTTTGTCTAAAGTGGTTCCTTTGTTAGAGAGACTTCCCTTAAGCACGAATACCTATCAGCTGACTCCAATTTAAAAAAGGTGCAGCTCTAACACCCACTACCCACTAACAGCCACCTATGCTGTCACCTATAAGCTTTGCCAACCTCCCCTTCCCATACCTGTTGAGGTGCCGGCCATGTCTAGTGAAACCCGTCCTGCTGATAGACTCTACCGACACCACTGAAATGTGACCCGTGCTATCTGTCATCAGCGCACCCCCAAGTCTCATGTTATTACGCCTGACGGCTGTATTAAGATGAGGCCGATCGAGACGCTGAAACAGTTCCACGAAATGCACATTCGTGTTGCCAGTCTGAGTGGCTATCTTTTCCAGGTCACCATCTATGTCATACTCCTCATCCCTATCAATACTATTACCAGCCCCACCCACAATCACTACCTGATCCTCTTTAGTAAAATCCCTACATAACCCCCCTATGTTAACGGTCACCTGAGACAATCCTGCATTAGGCTTCACAATGCTGGTGAACTGGTACTCACTCCCCAGCACTTCCTGCAACTGCTGGCCTACACCTCTGCCATGAGAACTACCTAACAGCAGAACCTTCTTCTTCCTCTTCGACTTTGCAACTGTTCTAGCCACCGTAACTACTGAGGTTTGCTGCATACTTCCTACATCTACAGCTACTAGAGATTCCTCTCCACTATGACAGTTGGTCATATCTATTGTAAACACCAACAGTAAAACTATCTGAAAATCTTCTTCTCCTAGCAGATCTCTTGCCAACAGCCAGCTCCCATTCCCCAACCCCCTTCTCCCTCCTCATCCTATCTAGCTCCTCCTGTGCGTTTTTCAACTGCACCTGAAGGGCACAGATCTTACGCTCCTGCTCCTCTATCAACTTACTCTTGCTACATAACCTGCAATTCCAGGAGAGGATCTCACCAGAATGCCCACTGGCTTCCCCACTGCAGTCCCCCCAGTGAAAATACTTCGAACAAGTCTCACACCGCAAACCACTACTCATGAACCTACGGCAAAGCCCACACTTCTCACTCATGGTAAAATTTTACTTTTACTAAGTTCCGCTACTACAATAAGAATATGTTAAAAACCTGACTACAATAATCACAAACTTACTCTACAAGGTAAGTAACTACTATTATTAACAGTATTAATAAACAACAAATGTGAATATAACAAAAGACTAATACAGAAAGAGAATCAAACGTCTAATGACACAGTAACGAAGCTGAAAACAGTTCCCAAAAGGTTCTTCTGAAATTATTTCACCAGAAAACACAAAAAACTCCGGTTGAAGACTACTAAAGTTCCTAAATAAACCACTATACACAAACAATTAATTAGTACTTAGCTTTCGATGCGCCGCTACAGCTGCAACTGGTCAGCGCGAAGCCGGCCGCGGTGGTCTAGCGGTTCTGGCGCTGCAGTCCGGAACCGCAGGACTGCTACGGTCGCAGGTTCGAATCCTGCCTCGGGCATGGGTGTGTGTGATGTCCTTAGGTTAGTTAGGTTTAAGTAGTTCTAAGTTCTAGGGGACTTATGACCTAAGATGTTGGGTCCCGTAGTGCTCAGAGCCATTTGAACCATTTGAACCATTTGGTCAGCGCGGAATGTAAACACAGGTAAGAGGTTACGTTGCTCGATACGAAACACTCACAAATATCAGGTCACAACACAAGAAAGGCAGAGGTGAATGAAGAAAACACTAATAAGTCACTTATATAGTAAATATTCTGTCGAGGAGCTCCTGGAAGAGCTAAAAAATTAAGCAAATTCCAGTGTTACATTGAGGATTTTCTTTATTTAAACTTACGACTTGTCACCTGAATATGTTTTTTTATATTTAATTTTATCTGTTTCTAATATCGTGTTATAATTTCATATACTGACTCGTTCCATGACCATGGAGACTTCTCCTTAATTTGGTCCCACGGAACAATAAATAAATAAAAAAAAGAAGAAGACGCTTTCACTGCTGAACAAGAGTTCTTTACCTGACGACGTTCTCAAAAAACTTCGTCCTGGTGCTGCCGTGCCACCGATATTATACGGTGTACCCAAGATTCATAAGAAAGGGGTTCCGCTTCGTCCGATCTTGAGTAATTTGGGTGCTCCTACCTACAATCTAGCCAAGTATTTAGCATCTGTTCTTGGTCCTCACGTCAGTAAATGCGAACATCACATTCCCAATTCTATGGTGTTTTTTCAGAGATTGAAGTCCTTGTCTCTTAGTCCCTGGGATTTGCTTGTGAGCTTTGATGTCGTGTCGCTTTTTACCCGGGCTCCTCTGGAAGAATCCTTGCAATTAATTGGTGATAAACTGGATAAGGAAACAACCAGGCTCTGTCGCCATGTGCTAACGTCGACGTACTTTTTATTCAATGACAAATATTTTGAACAGACTGACGGAGTGGCTATGGGGAGCTCATTGTCCCCAATAGTCGCCAGTCTTTTATGTAAGATTTTGAGGACATGGCGCTGAAGACGGCGTCCTTAAAACCAACCTGTTTCTGGAGGTACGTTGACGATATGTTTATGGTGTGGCCTCATGGGAGAGAAGTTCTTGACCACCTCCTAGATCATTTTAATTCCTGCAACCTAGCATCAAGTTTACCATGGAGGTGGAAAGTGATGGAAGTTTCCGTTTCTGGATGTTCTGGTGTACAGAAAGGATGATGGGACACAGTGTTTATCGAAAGCCTACGCACACGGACCATTACCTGCATGCTTCTAGCTGTCATCCATCGGTCCAGCGCACGGGGGTACTGTGGACGTTGGCGACAAGAACTTATGCCATTTCAGGTGGAGAAAGCTTGACACAAGAATTGGACCATCATAAGGTTGTGTTCAAGCAGAATGGCTATACAGATAAACAGATCCTCCGTGCTTTCCAGTTTGGACCTTCGCCTGAACCACCAGAAGATACCTGCAAATCGGTGGCTTTTCTGCCTTTTGCTGGGAGCATTTCCTCGAAGATAGGAAGAATTCTGAAAAGATTCATATCAAAAGTATTTTTCGTCCGCCAGCCAAGATTAGAGCGCTTCTTCACTCTGTTAAGGATGACTTGGGTTTGAGGAAGCCCGGTGTGTACAAGATCCCTTGCCACTGTGGGAAGGCTTATATTGGTCAGACAATCCGGACCATTCAGGACCGATGTGTTGAGCATCAGCGGCACACACGGCTGCTTCAGCCTGAGAAATCTGCAGTGGCGGAACACTGTCTTAGCGAGGGACACAGAATGCTATATGACGAGACACAAATGGTTACCC
Organism: Schistocerca serialis cubense; assembly: GCF_023864345.2. Lineage (NCBI taxonomy): Eukaryota > Metazoa > Arthropoda > Insecta > Orthoptera > Acrididae > Schistocerca > Schistocerca serialis. Next base: position 466,095,032 of record NC_064641.1, on the reverse strand, counting down.
CTGCATCTCGCTATTGGGACTGTCTTTTAAAAGAATCCATAGAGATTCGTTTATCTGATAATCTTATTAATAGAGACAAGGGTTATCTTTTAAGTAAGACTTGGAACCCGGTGTTATCAGGCATTAAAAAACAACGGTTTGTGTTTCGATCGTCGGAATAAAATTTTTATATTTTTAATTTTTGATAGCGATATCTCGATTTTGCCTGTTTCCACCACTGGCGGCGCGGTATGTTTACTTGCGCTAGAGGGCAGTTACGGTACCTTCTCACGCACGCGTTGTGTGCCTTCTGCGGCCTATATAGGGGCCGCCGCTTGCACTGAGAAGTCAGTTCCGGCGAGATCGTGTACCAGCACTCTCACCTGAAAATGGCGACCAGTTGGACCGCGGAAATATTGTGTCATGAAGAGGCTATGATCCGGCTGCACACCCGAGAAGAATATTATCAATTATTACGCCGGGAAAGCCTTCATAGTCACATGTGCATTACATGTTTTATAATACAGTCCAAACATTTGACATTTTTGCCAAGATCCTGCTGCGATGGTGTGCCGTATCGTGCAATTCGACAAACTCCACAACCTCCAACTTGTTAACTGAGGAAAAGGAGTGTGCAGTTGGTATTCATGGCAGCGATTTACAACTGTGCACACAATTTGATTTACATATATTCCTGGAAATAAATTAGAACACTCACTGAGTTTTTACTATTCATTCGAAATTTATTGTAAAAGCAATACAGTGGAGTATACAGAATGATTACTTTTACAGATCAATAACTCAAGCGGTTCGGAGGCACCAAGTATGGAACCATGCTGGAGCACCCACATTAGTAGCAGTGTAGCCTTCAGGGCCAGCAATGCAGACACTGACTAGCATGCAGTTGATCATAACTGTAACGAATACTGTTGTAACGTCTCAAGTCAATACGCATTAGCATTTATCGCACTACTTTGCAGTACGACTCGTAGCTTTGGAGCCGGTGGCGGTGAAAGAAACAGTCGCCTTTATCTTAGCGTTACTCATTCGCACCTTTCACTAGCCTAGCCATGGGAAGCGGTACCTGTGTCAATTCGAGCGACAGAATATTCAAGCCCCTAAGAATCTAAATAAACTATATTAAATATTATTCAGTTTAGTTAGATGTTAATATACTGCCCTTTGTTATTAAAAAGACTGTGTAAAAATCTCAGCTTTCTAGCTGGCATACTTTCAGAGTTAATGAAAATTACCTAAAACACCCCAAACCGACACTTGTAAGATTTAACTCTGGATTAATAACAGTTTGTCTTTTAGTATCATTTGGAATCATTACTGAAGTTTACAAAATAGCAGAACAATTTATTTAGATTTTCATAATTAAAAAACGTTAACTACTTTCTTTTTTCGTCATATAAAATTCAGAAAAGATAATTATTTAGTTAATGTGCTGTTGTGTGAGTAAATGAGAATGAGTGAGAGTGTGTATGTGAGACATACATAAAGATTCAATATTATTTGAGGTACAGCATTACGTAATTGTGTCATGGGAAAGCTGTCTTTTCCCCACCTTGCTGATGACATATGTCCAAGGGTACTTGCTTTTGTAAGAAGACAGCCAGAATAGTCGTTTGTAGAGTAATAGTTTTCTAAAGTTATTTCAAGATTAGTTTTCTTTTCATTAGTTTTGTTAAACATTTTATTAATATTTGCATGATGAAGTGACGTAAATGCACATGTGAATAATGACTGGCGTAGGACAGCTTGTAACGCCGGAAATGCATATCCTCCTATTTCCATCTATTGTACTATAATTTTTTTCCTTATTTTGTTACCTGAAGATATGATATTTCTGTGTCTTTATATATTGTAATTGTTTTACTATTGTATTTTTACACTGGCTCTTGCCTAGGGAAAACTATGCTACCGAACGATTACACCGACAGGTCGTGTGGAGAACCAAAGTGTTTAGGATCTTTGGTAGTGTTAACTCTGCCGCGTGGAGGGCGGGCACAGCGGGAGTCTGGCTGGAGTAGAGCGGCGGACCAGGTGGGTTGTGTGACGCTGCCGCGAGTTGCCGCGCTTTCGGGGTTTGGCGGCATGTAATTACGCTCGATTTGCTATGATAGTTTCTGACACGGTGTCGCGGACGGGAAGCATTAGCTGACGCACATCAAGAGCCCGTTTCCCCTTGTGACCGTGTCGAGAAGAAGGGGCGCCAACATCCAGCTTCTGCAGCAGCGACGGCCGACAATAAGTGATTGTCGCCACCTCCTCGATCGACGACTTCAAACCTTCGATCGACCAACAAGGAAGACTGAAAGCACGTAAAGTTTTAGAACTGTATGGCAGACCTCAGCTTTTCAAACCCCTTTGCATCACTAAAATACAGCAACTTAGCATGAACCTTTGTTGCTCATTGTCCCAATTGCATTACCAATCAGGGTCTCTTCCTTTTCCGAAACGAACCCGAGTGTCGTTGAAATTCAGACGCCAGCGTTGAAGTAATATCATTCCATTTCACTGCTTTAATTTCAAAGTTCAGTTAAAGTATTCATAGCTGGCTACAATATTTAGATTACACAAGCACAAATTAAGAGTGCGAGTTTTGTTACCATATTTTAGCTTACCTGTGACTGCAGCTCAGCTTGGTACGTACTAAATTTTACTATTGTTAATTGTTCAGAATCATTTAATTCAAGTTCAAAGTTAAATCTTTTATTTCTAAATTGCGTAGATTCGAGTAGCTTTTGCAATGACTGTTGAGGTAGCCCAAGACTAACCTTATTTTATTGAATTTCGCAGTGCTTCAGAAACAAAGTTGACTATTAATTTCGGTCACTAAATTAACTTTCAATTATCCGGTTTTATTAATTCTTTTGCTAAATTAAGTCAGAGTGTAGCGAAATTTATTACTTCTGACAAACATTCAGTTTTCACACAACACGTGTTTACCTTCAGTTGCCACGCTTTTAGTGCTAATTATATGTGCAATAACCATTCTTTTTCAGTTATTGTAGTAGCTGTCCATAGGACTGGCGACCGTAATTTTCCCCCAATCTCAAATATGTAATTAACGCCAGTTAATTGTTAACGTAACGACCGCACCTTTACTTTCTTTATTAACTTTACCCCTTTTCAAAATTAATTTCCTTTCCATTAGGTACACGCGGTTTAATTTTTACTGTCATTAAGGTCGATAAGTGAGGAAGAGGTTACAAGCTTTAGCGCGAAAATGATCTCGAAGGATTGTTTTGATTGGCTGGTCATTTTGAACAACCAATTAGAGTTAAGCATTTGCCGCGCATTTGATGTAGTTATAGGCTCTGGAAGGAAAGGCATTGGCAAGTCGCTAGTCAGCTATCGGACGTGCAGGTCATGTTGAATGTTTTCGTCTTTATTATGTGTAAAATGAAGAAATAATTGGATTCTCGTGTCCGTAATAGCAGTTGCATTTACGGACAGTTTTGTGAAGTTTGGAAGTTTTTAGATTGTTTTGTTGGAAAGAGAACCGCGAGTGAACTTTCGGCCTTTGTAAAATTCCATGTGGCATGTTTCATATTCCTCTATAGTATATTTGGCGAGCAATTTCTTTATTAGATATCCACTGAAAAAGGACCGAATGCGAAACTTGTATGTTGTAGCAGAATAATGACTGTAAATCGCGTGATAATTTGGGATGGACTTAAGTACATTCCTGACTGCCATGTGTGCGTATTGACTTGTTTGCACTGTGAGCTGAGGACAGTGATATTATTCGTTAGTTAAATACGTGATGATGGCAAGTTTCACTTCGAACCTAAAGAAGTAAAAGAACTTGTAGCACAATTTTGACATTTTTCTAAAGAGATGAAGCAATCGCCCTCCATCCGATTACTGTTATAAGGTATTACAGGATACTTTGCTACCGGAGTTTACGGCGACTTTGCAACCGTTAGCCACCTGAACAGTATCTACGTATGCAGAGAAACGGGCTGATGATCAGACGCCGTACTGAGGTAGGTAGAACTTGTGTAGTGCACAGTGCGACGAGAGACAGTGATCAAACAATTACGCCACAATCCTAACCCGACCCCCAGCTATTGGTGGTGCATCGGCCGTGAAAAACAAAAATAAAGTTCGGATGTGTAGGAACTTTATAAAAGCAGCAGTGCTTAGTGAACTTGGGAAGTAGTCACACGCGTGTGTAAAAAGGAACTATAGTAGGACAATAGACACGTGTGCAAATCAACTTTCGTCAAGAATCGGCAGCCAGTGGAACGAGGTGGCAGACTACGTCTGCGACTGCTGAACTTACGATGGCCGGCCGCGGTGGCCGAGCGGCTCTAGGCGCTTCAGTCCGGAACCGCGCGACTGCTACGGTCGCAGGTTCGAATCCTGCTTTGGGCATGGACTTGTGTGATGTCCTTAGGTTAGTTAGGTTTAAGTAGTTCTAAGTTCTAGGGGACTGATGACCTCAGATGTTAAGTCCCATAGTGCTCAGAGCCATTTGAACTTACGAGGGACTGCGTTTCTGTTGCAGCTGACCGGCATCTGGAGTGGTTGGCAGCCGTGGAGGAAGCGGTGGTCCGTATTCTGGTTCAACCTAGGCAGAGCTAGGTAGACGGACCAGCAGTTTCATCTAGCCGTGCAGTCAACCGGATGAGGCCAAAGATAAGTAGTGTTCTACTTAAATTTTTGTGTGTGTGTGCCAAGAAACTTTGCAGAATGACTGAAAACAATCAGGAAATCGTAGATGAGAAACTAAAGGTAGATCTAGGTAATGTAAATTAGGAAGATAATTCAGTGATAAGTAATTTCAACTTTGATGTATCACAAACAGAGGACAGTGGTTTACTTGAGTCAATGTCGTCTAACTATGGGGTAGAAAATGGACTAGGTATGGTGGAAGCTGATGTTAAATATATGCCTGTAGCTATTCCTAAAACGAAACAGGAATCAGTATCAGTTGCTTGTGACGAAGAGATAGTGTTTCAGATCCGTTACTAAATATTCTAAAGAATATGAATCAGATGAATGTTAATATGAAGAAAATGGGTAGTGAAATTAAAACATCATTAAGTGCTGATATTGACGATAAAATAAATAAAATGGGTACAAACATTGATACTAAAATTAATAAATTAGGTTTGGAAATAAATGACTTACACACTGAAGTTGATCAGAGGTTTAATAACTTGTCAGTGGAAACAGAAGCTAAAATGGAGGATAAAATTTCGAATTTGAGAGATTCTTGGAAAAATGACCAGACTCTGTTCAGTAAAAATGTTAAAAGTGACATTAAGTAAGTCAGACAAGAATGTAATACTGCTGTTGTGACAGTGAAAAGTGAACTAACTACACAGATAGAGCAAGTTGCTGAAGGCAACCAACAGTCAAAGCAACAGTTACATTTAGAATTAGACAAAGTTAATGAACAGGTCCATAATGTAGAAAAGTACTGTGAGCAAAGTCACACTGTAATCGCTAATAAATTCAAATAAGGAAAAGATGTGTGTGTAAAGTTTGGTATGCAAGCTGCTAGTAAACTTACTAACATAGAATCTAACATTCATCAGTTTCATGCAAATGTGAATGAGCAGTTGTAGGAGCATGAAAGCAGACTAACAAAAGTCGAACGAAATATTAACACCAATAATGTCTGTGTAGTATCTCATGGAACATTAGAATCATATGAAATTGCCGGTTACACATCACCAATTTTTGAAATTTGATCCAAGTAAGAATGTTCATACAAAAGAATTTTGGAGTGACTTTGAGGACGTGTTGTCCAAAGTATGGAGTGAAAACAAAAAATAGGGTTTATTAATTCTAATCTAGTGGGAGAAGCTAGAATGTGGGGTAATTTAGCTTGAGATAAATATGACCGATTAGTGGAGATCAAACAGGCTTTTTTGGTTGAGTATTTGGGAAAAAGAAAACAAATGGAGGTTTTGAATGAGTTTTAGTCTGGGGAAAAGTATGATCCCAAGAAAGATTTGTACAAAAGCCGGCCAGGGTGGCCGAGAGGTTCTAGACGCTACAGTCTGGAACCGCACGATCACTACGGTCGCAGGTTCGAATCCTGCCTCGGGTATGGATGTGTGTGATGTCCTTAGGTTAGTTAGTTTTAAGTCAGAGGCAATGACATCACACCGCAGGAAAACTGCTATCACTCTGTGATGATGCTACCGTTTGCAGACTAAACCCGTACAAAGTAAACCCGCTATCGAGGCCCTTGGTAAGAACGGTAGCTACACAACATTTTGAAAGTAATGTTAGTGAAAACAGTAGGGCAGAGGAGAGTGACACTGAAAAACAATTTGATTATCCAATAAATTTAGTAGCTTTTTGTGAGAGGGAAAGTTCAGATAGAGATCACAGAAACTATTTTAAGGAGGAACGAGGTACAGAAAGTAAATACTCAGATCAGGAGGAGGGGGTGAATCAGCACTGCGGAACAGATGGAAGGCTACCTATAGACTGTGGAATTAATACTATAGAAATACAGGAGGGAGAGCATGAAAGTGCTGAGGAAATTTTTAATAAAGTGAGTGGAATAATTCAGAATGTGAAGACAAAGAATCAGGGTTGCAGAAACAGAGTATATTTCAGATAAGGAGGAGGAAAAAGACGGTGATGCTTTTTCCATTTTGAGTAGTTTAATGAAAGCTGCGAGTAATAAAAATAAGGTGAAAGAGGATCCCGTAAATGGAAATTTAATTTCCACAGGAGGGGTAGGTTTCGACAGACAAGAGGTGGTGCAGGATTTGCTAGACAAGCCTGAGCCTAAATATCTGAAAATAAATCCAAGACAACCTATAATTGAGGTAACAGTTTTTAATGTTTAATAGTCAGTGGTTCCGAGGTGTGTGCAGTGTCACAGGAACTTGTAAATGCTCTACCTGAAAGTAAAGAAGTAACTATTATGCCAGTTAGTGGGTTAAAATAATTGTGGCCACTGGTAGAAGCAAAAAGGTAGTTAAACAAGAGTTAATGAAACCCATTACTATAGGTGGGATTCAGACTGAACAGAATTTTTTAATTATTAATAGACTTAATGTTGAAATGTTGGTAGGGGCTGATTTCTTACATAAATACAAAGGAAAATTAGACTTAGGAAAAACTGAGGTGGTAATAGATATACAGGAGGAAATTGTATCCATTCCTTTTCTTGGAAGAAAAGGATCTATTGTCTAAGATCCGACTATACGTTATTGCAGGACCATGGTAAACATTGAAGAGACAGATGATAATGTAGAAGGGAAACGTCGTTCTGTCGTAAACTGGATATTGAACTAATCAGTTAAAAGCAACGTGATTAACAGCGGCAAGCTCCAAAATCAACATCGTATCACCAGTAATTTCTCTGTACTCACGGCTGATCAGTTATTTGTGCACATGTTTGAACTTTAAACGACATATAAAACTTTTTTGTTCTGGATCTGCGTTGAAACCAAACAGCTATAGTCATTGTAAGTAAGCAAAGCTTCCGTTCCTGACCGAGACTCTATCATAGTAATGTTCGTCATTGGTGACTAGGCAAAAAAGGGTCGAGAAATATCGAAGTATGTATCAGTATCAGTCAGCAAATCTAAACGAAAATTCTTCTGATCTGCCTGGAAGCCTGTTAACTAACTACGTTTATCATAATTTCAAGTGACAAACTCTGCACGGATTTAAAATGAAGTGCCACGATGTAAAGTTTTGTAACGGGGATTCGACCCCAGCGCTTAAGCACATTGTTAACTAAGTAAAAGCAGATGTTAAATATCGAATTTTTGCACCAGCAGCGAAGTGTTTGAATTTGAAATGACGATATAAGTTTTTGCCTGACGGGGAACAGAAACCGGTACCTACCGCCGTTGTTTTCTATCCTCGAATTGTTTGTTCACCAGTAGTGAGAGGTGTGCATGTTTGACTAGAAATAAGGACACCTATCGTTGTTGTTGACAATGTACGAGGAGACATTATAAATGACAGTTATTTATCACTAATTGTTGAATGTGTGCCAAGGGGCCTTGCCGCGATGGTAACATCGGTTCTCGTCAGATCACAAAAGTTAAGTGCTGTCGGGCTGTGAACGCACTTGGATGGGTGACCCTACGGTCTGCCGAGCGCTGTTGGCATGCGGGGTGCACTCAGCCCTTGTGAGGCAAACTGAGAAGCTACTTGATTGAGAAGTAGTTGCTCTGGTCTCGTAAACTAACATACGGACGGGAGAGTGGTGTGCTGACCACATGCCCCTCCACATCCGCATCCAGTGACGGCTGTGGATTGAAGATGACACGGAGGCCGGTCGGTACCGTTGGGTCTTCCAAGGCCTGTTCGTACGAAGTTATTAATTTCAGTTCGATGTGTAAATTCCAGTCCAGCACCAAATTTTTCAGTGTCTCGAGTTCAAATAAAATAAGAGCCCTGTGACCTTAAATGACACTTGGCTCATTAAATGAAATAAAGTGTCTAGTGTACCGAAGCACAGTGGCGACAGAGTTTCTGTGTGCGGCGACTTCTGCCTCTGGCCCAACCTAAGCCGGCTCTGCCCATATCGTAGCTGCGGGATATAAGGCTTAGAATGTGGATTCTGAACTACAGTACAGCCTCACGTCCTTCACTTCGCATTACTAGAGGTGAAGGAGTTCTATTCGTGTGTCTTCAAAATACACGTCAGAAGTGGAAATCGAATCAGAACCTCGGATCTTAAGAAAATTGAATAGATCCACTAGACCACTGGAATCCACATTTGCTACGCTGATGATTACGTCGTAACGAATGATGCACTTAGCTTAGAAATTAAACACCGTGAAAGAATTTTCTCCGTTAACTAGTTAATTATCAGCAGGCTTTTAACACAGAAATTACGCTAGTCTCATGTCAGCAAGGTGTAAAGAAGCTTTTGGTCATCATAGCCTCGACTGGAAGCCAGTTTGAAAATTTTGCTGTTTCAAGAATATCTTTAGATCGAGAAATACCATTCAAGAATGGTAAGTTACCAGATACTTCGGTTATTACTGCCATTATCTCTATTAACTTCTTCCTTCTGCTGCTCCTACATGTGTCCTTGAAGGAAACATCGAAATCTTCTTAGTCATTTTCAGTAGCACTGGCCCAAATACAGGGAAATTCTCAGTTCGCAGCAAATGGTTGCCGCATTCTGTGGCAACTGGACTGCTCTTTTTTTATAGTCATTACTACTGTAGAATACTGGACAACGTAACGCTTCATACAGTTCTCCAGAGATTTTCCGGAGACAGTATCATCATCCAGTATTACCATTTTCCTGCCCACACAGCGAACTATGTAAAACACTGGTTTCAAGTGAACGAAGACGTTGAGCTCTTGGACTGGCCTCCGAAAGGTGATGACCTCAGTCAAATAGAGCTCTTATGGACTCGATATGGAGAAAATAATTCGGTGTTGGAAGACATGCACCGACAACCAAGACAGCGCTATCCGCATGGGAAGAGCCATAGAACAACAGATTCATCTGGAAATTTGGTGCCTCTATTCCCTGGCGGTTAAATGCAGTTGTAGAGGAAGACGGAAACTGGACGCAGTACTGAAATATTTTGTTCACTCCCGAGAGAAGGAAAAAAAAATGGTCTGTCCTTTATCTTTTTTGTAAAAAAAAGAAAAAAGGAAATAAAATAAAAGGGGAGCAGATTACATATAAAAACTGTTCTATCTATTTTGCTCTTTTCAGGCGTTCGATAGACTCGATTTTAAGTTATTTTACGACATTTAATCAAAAAGACGGATAGATTTTCTTTGTCGCATAGCGCATTACATCAGCGTTGATGAAGGCATCGAGGAAAAAGCATATGTTTTTTTTTTTTTTTTTTTTTTTTTTACTTCGCGAAAAATCATACTGACAAAGCACAAAAGAGATCATTCTGTTTAATGCCAAGCGGAAATGAAATTACATAAAGCAAGACCGGCTGTGTAGACGTAATATTTTAAAATCATACATATTTAATAATTCTCGTTGTCCTCCTGAACTAACGACTATTAACATCATTTAAAAATCGTTTAACTGAGAAGGTCCGAAATCCATACTTGCAGAACACAAACTGACCGCCTTAACCATCACGCCATTCTAACAACCACGTACGTTATTCTTACGAAGAGGTGTGATAACGGTATGTAATGTCAGACATTTACCATGAAAAAGAAATGATATACCGAGTGAAAGTGGCGGAGTGCTTCTTCGACGGATACGCAGGGAGTCAATCTGACATTAAATTTCATCAACGGACTTAATGAACAACATAAGCTAGTTGAATGTGACACACTAAGCATTCTGCTAGATTTTATCAGATCCGCTTGTTTTGGAGATGTCGTGAGTGGGAGAGTAAGAGAACAAGGGGGCTTGAGCTATTTCAGAGCAGGCGCACCTCAAAAGAGACACGAATCTTCAATTGCAAACTAGTTCACTTTTCCGTCTAACAGAGATTACTCAATGAGCCATTAATAATTCCTCACTGACATTAAGTACCTCCATAACTTATGCGCGACTGCAGTGGCTTCCATACGAAACCCCACCATCCCTTCTACAAATCCGAAATACCGTCCGGGCCTGCCGCACATCAGGTTAGCACCGTGCCTCCATGCTGACTGCTTCACTGGTCACCGCTACCTGTTCCCCTGTTCCTTTTTTTTGTATATAGTCACCTGCCTGGCCTCTGACGTCACAAATCTGCGTCCGAATGTGTCTCACAAGTACGATGCAAATTCAGTTATTATTGGTTTCTCCTTCTCAGGCTTGCAGCAAATAATTGAAGAGAATTTTACACCATACGCGTTTCGCTTTTACTTACAAAGCGTCTTCTGTGGTTAATCTGCAAATATGGGTACATGCTTGTTTTAGATTAAAAACAGTATTTTAATTGGCATGAAATTTACTATGGTGTTTCTGCTTCTTGTTCACATATTCTGCAAACCACTGTTTCTTCCCTCTTTGTTAATGGAGATAATTAATTGCAATAAGCTTAAGACGGTGAAACCAATAACAAGTCATTTTAACAGCTGCTGCGGCAGATGGCCATGCAAACGAACACAATACAAGTTATTTAAATTACTCATATTTCATGACTAATATACATACTGTGACGTGTGACGTCTAATATATATTCTGTGACCTCTCATGTGCTCTAATGAAACAAAAAAAAAGTAACCCTGTTTTCGCAACGCTACTTGTTGTTTTGTATACATTGCAAAAGGAGGGGACTACAGAAATCACATTTCAAATTCCAGTTATCAGTCGATCTGACTTGTTTTCTGAAATAAGGGAAGAGCCTCACCCAATTTTTGAGCAAAGTAGAAAGCAGAAAACTCATAGAACAGCTTTAAAAGCTAAGTTGGTAGAAATGTCAGACAGAGGCGTAGGCAAAATGCTACAGGAAAAGCTTGGTGTAGAATACCAGGTAATAAGTATTGTCAAACCTAGTACCGTGCTTAGCCAGTTGACAGAGAACGTAGAGGTTTTCCACAGAGACTTTGATAAAGAGGATCGGATATAGTGAGAGGAATAGGAACTAGCCTGCCTGGGAACTTAGAGTATACTACTAAAGGTGACCTGGAAGAAATAGGTGCAGCAACAGCACACACGCGTGTGGGGTTTATGGAGGTTTTCCATTGCCATGAATAACCCTGTGTTAACACAACTTACATCCACCAAGCCATTGGCCAGTTGGAAGCTGAGAGGCAGCAGCAGCAGCAGCATTGTAAGTACTCCATATATATATATTTTCTTCGTCATAGTACTGTGTGTATGTGTAATATGTTGCAGAGATAAATTCTTTAAAACATTTCTTTCTTTCTAAAATTTCAGCACAATGCTGCGTGTATATATAATATGCTGTTGTCTGAGACACATCCTTTGTTGTTTTAGATTATTTCGAGGCAGTGGAGCAGGGAGAGTAACTGTACATTCTAAAAACATTTTCTGAGCTTTGTGTGTGTATATGTTTTTATTTTATTAGATCAGGATGCCGGAAGTGATTCCAGAGTGCTAGATTGATGGACCCAAAGTGGGTCAGGCGAGAATGATGGACTGCCACAATGGTGGAGGAGATGGAGTAGGAGCTGTGTCGAAGTGAGGAGATGCCGGAGGTGATTCCAGATCTCCTGAAGCCAGATCAATGTAGACAATTTTTATAAGCACTAAAACTGCTTACATAACCAGTGTTTACAATAATGTGCTTGCAGAAGCAGCAAGCAATACCTGGAACGTTGTACTTAATTTTTTTTCGTTATTCTTCTCCTGCCAGCATGTGTCTCAACACAATACATCACGATGCAAGTGCAATGGGTGGCGAAGAAACCACCAACAAGACGAGTTCCTGTGCTGCACACACAGCTGTGAAATGCTCCGCTTGTCACTGCACGGGAAGTCAAAGCAGCCATAGCTAACCCCGCCACTGCCGCAAACCTCGTACCAGCTAGTGGCTGGTGTCCATGAGCCAGCCTTCTCCGGCAACTGCCTCAAGAACGTGGCAACAACAATCTCCGCAACTGCAGGCAGGCTGCTCACAATAGGGCAACGCATCTCCTCCTTGCTCACGTTCTGCCTGAACTGCAAGGTACGTACACCTCGCTGCTCCTTCTCACAGCCAGCAGCAGCAGAATTATCGTCAACTAGCTGTAGTTACAGTAATAGCAGCAGTCCTGTGGCTATCGGCAGTTCCCTTCCCTGTGCTTTTCGTGAAAGATATCAAATTGGTAATGCCATACCGCAATTAGAATACTCGGTGATTGCGGATGCCTTTGAGGAGCGAATCTCGTCCACTAGTATCGAAAACGCAGCAGGAGTATACCGTGATCCTGTAGGGTTTCTGAAAGTGTGCCTTCCTATTCTGGAAACTGAACTCCTCAATATTATTAATTATCCGCTGTATCCCGCCATTAAATACAGAGTTGTACTGTGCATTGAACTGTTACACAAACTGAAACAGGCCTCTGGCATTGAAGAGACAAGGCTTCACTGTCTTTGGCAGAAAAATGGTGTGATATCACGGAGCGCCTCAATTGCCGAGTGGTTTAGTGAGTCCACCTTGACAGTTATAGTGGACCGGTTTTCTGTAATGGAAGTCAGGGCGTCATCTGAAGCATTCAGCCGAATACAACACCATGACGTCTACACACAAGCCTATGATCCAATAAATGGAGGGTCCTGCTATATCAAGCTTCCTAGGGATATAGCTGATCAGAAAGCATATATTAATCTCGAATTAAAACATCAGACTTGTTTTGTGTGGTCAGTCCTGTCTTGCGGAATAAATTACACGAAAAAACCGCAGCGTACATCTTGATACAGTAGATACCTTGAAAATCATAGTTGTTACAATTTTGGCTGTAGCGAATTCCCCCTCAAGATCCAGGACATACCTAAATCTGCAGTGCAGAATGCCAGAATATCGGTTCATGTTTGTGGCCTGAAGAAACACAAATCAGATAAGCAGACCAAACAGGATAAACTTACAATGGTCGAATCCCTTCATTTCTCAAAATATCCCGGTGAGCATAACATGGATGTGAACGTGCTGCTACTCTCAGATGGAGACAGACATCATTGTGTTTGGATCAGGGACATGTGCCGACTCAATTCGTCCCAATTGTCTAAAAACCATCGTATAAAGTATATTTACTAAAGGTGTCTTAATGGGTTTTCCTCAGACAGGTTGTTAAGCAAAGCATGTAGTAGATAGTGCTTCCAAGGACTCGGTGCATCTTATTATGCCTACCGAGAAAAACAAATTCATAAATTTTAAGAATGTTCACCTACAGGAGCGATGCCAGTTTATGGCGTATGCCGACTTTGAATGCCTCATCGCTGCTGCGGCTCGCTGTCAAGGTGACACTACAGCATCACATACTTCCTTCACAGAAAAGTACGTACCATTTGTGGCAACGTACCAAGTTGCACCGTCCTATGAATCGAGTCTTAACCGATATAAATCTTATGTTTAGGGTAATCCTGCAGTTTGACTTCTCACTGAGCTTGAAACACTTTCATGGGACTTTGATAGGCTTTACAGCAACAACGTTCCCATGACCAAGTCGAAGAAAAACGAAGATTTATTCATGAAGGCGGTTGACTGCCATATTTCTGTGCTGGCGTTAGACAGAAAAACGGAAACTCCTCGTAGGGACCCCTGTCACCTTACAGGAAAGTTCCGTGACGCTGCTCAAACACATTTAACTTGAAGTATCAATTACCACGACACAGACCGTTTTCTTTCGTAATTTAAGCAAGTATGATGCTCACTTTCTTGTTGAGCACTTGGGTAATTTCGATATGGAGATGGATCAGATCAGTGACCCACTCGAGAGTGTTGAGAAATATATTTCATTCTCCAAACAAATGATGCCAAGAATTACGCGCCGCTGCATTTTATGCGAGTGCCACTCCAGAAACTTGTTGAAACTCTGCCTCAGAAAGATATGCTCATCACCCGAGCTGCTTCCCCGACGAAGAAAAGTTTCAACTTGTGACCAGGAAGGGAGTTTTCCCATACGTCTGGATAGGATGGCAAAACTCAACGAAACCAGGCTATCGAACACAACAGCATTCTCCAGCATCCGTACAAGTGATACTATATCGAATGCAGAGCACGAGCATGCTGTGAATGTTCGGCGCGAATTCAACATCTCCACTTTATGAGAGCACACACAGCGTTACATGGCCACAGGCGTGTGCTTGCTGCCAGATGTTTTCGAGAAATTTTGGAGTCTATACGTGACCAAATATTATCTGGATCCCCCTTTTTATCACACAACACCTGGGTTGTCTTTGGACGTTACGCTCAAGAAAATGAAGCGCAGCATCGAACTACTGATTGATATTTTTTTGTTTGTTTGTTTGAGCGAGGGATACATGAGGGACTTCGTCAATGTGTCTATAGGTACACCAAGGCAAATAAGCCACGTCTAGGGGGGGGGGGAGAGGGGGGGAGATGTTCAATGCAGCCCTTCATTTAAGTTTCATCATTTACTTGGATATCAGTAACTTATACAGGCACACCTAGTAATAATCACTGCCAATTGGTGAGTTTTGATGGGTGCTCGAAGAAGAATGCAAGGGAATAGGTGGAAAAATCGAGGGTATGACGGCTGACTCTGAAGTGGACTGTGTTGGGGAGGGGGAAGTCGCATACCGCATACCCTATTAGTTCTCATGATGCTGCACGTCGATTTGCTGCTGTGCCCGCAGCAACTAGTTCCACGAGGAGGTGCAACCCCAAAACTGATGACAACGCTGAGGAATTAAGCGGAGATACATTATTCACTGTCGTAATCTCCAGCAGTATCTCAGACTGGGGACGAGGCTGCGTAGAATCACCCGGGATATCTCCTTGAAACAATCCCCCAGACTGAAGGAGTATATTGATCTGAATTCGAAACAGAGAGCTTCCACGAAGTGTGACTTTGAGAGCGACTTTTTAAAATTAATGAATAATTCAAGTTTTGTCAAAACAAAGAGAATTTGAGGGAACATAGTAAAATTTTGATTACAACCAAATGGGACAGGCATTGTGACGTAAGGAAGTGTACTGCCAAACCAAATTTTAAACGAGTCATAATATTCAGAGAAACCTCTGCTGCTGTGGAGATGACGATGGTTGCAGTAGAGTTCATGAAAACTTCATATGTGGAGATGTGCACAGTAGACCTCTTCAAATTCCATGTGTACCGATTCGATTATGAGTTTACGAAAATTCATTTTGCAGATCCTAAATGCGAATTTGGAAATTTGTGGTAAGTTCTGCGGGACCAAACTGTTAAGGTCATCGGTCCCAACGTTTACACACTACTTAATCTTACTTTAAATTACGCGAAGGACAACACACACACACACACACACACGCCCAAGTTGCAATGTGAGGCGTGCGGAACGCGGCGGCAGCGTCTTCTGCTGCCGCATACCTGCTTTGGCGGCAGACCGCACATCCGTTCACGAAGCAGTAGTGCCGCTGCCACCGAACCGCATAGCGACCGGAGACTGCTTTTACTGGCCGAACATACCCAATTCAGTAAAAATGAGTTTCTCGGACTCCGATGAAGAAAAGTTAATTAACAGTGTGGCGAAATATTCTGTAATTTGTGACGAAGGACATGAAGAATACAGAAATGTTTTAGTGAAAGATAACGTCTGGAAAGCTGTAGCACAAGAGTTAAATAAAACAAGTACGTACGTATATTCAGCCAATTATTTACTAACAAATAGATCTACATGTGCATTAACAATTAAAATATGAATATGTTAAAAAGGCAACAGTATATATGTTTTGTCTTACACAAATCATTATTTACAATCCTTTGTTATTCACAACCTATTGTTAACTGCTGCCTCTTGGTACGCCACAGAACCGTATTCACTGGAGAAAAAATCTTTAAGTTTGTCTCTAATTTCAAAACCACTGCTGTTTAGAAATCCCCCAAAACGAGAAAAGCTATGCATGTTGTTTTGGCTGGTTGCTTCGTTAACACTATAGCTATAAAATGGAATACCATTTTCTTCAAGATAACCGTCTCGTAGCAAATTGTGTAAACAACATGGCGACATAACGAGGTCGCCAGCCACATCAAGCGCCACAGCAATAGGACTATAAAATACCATAAATACTTGGCTTAATAGCCCAAAGGCGCTTTCTCACACTCGACGAACTTGGCATAATCTATAATTATAGATCTGTTTCTCTCGATGTGATGTAACAACTCTTATGGAATAAGGTTTCATCATACAATCACTGCGGTGGCTGAGCTGTTCTAGGCGCTTTAGTCCGGAACCGCGCGACTGCTACGGTCGCAGGTTTGAATCCTTCCTCGGGCATGGATGTGTGTGATGTCCCTAGGTTAGTTAAGAATCCTGGAGATACTAAAAGGTATCAGACAGATTTTATAATGGTAAGACAGAGATTTAGGAACCAGGTTTTAAACTGTAAGACATTTCCTGGGGCAGATGTGGATTCTGACTACAATCTATTGGTTATGAACTGCAGATTGAAACTGAAGAAACTGCAAAAAGGTGGGAATTTAAGGAGATGGGACCTGGATAAACTGAAAGAACCAGAGGTTGTAGAGAGTTTCAGGGAGAGCATAAGGGAACCATTGACAGGAATGGGGGAAAGAAATACAGTAGAAGAAGAATGGGTAGCTCTGAGGGATGAAGTAGTGAAGGCAGCAGATGATCAAGTAGGTAAAAACACGAGGGCTAATAGAAATCCTTGCGTAACAGAAGAAATATTGAATTTAATTGATGAAAGGAGAAAATATAAAAATGCAGTAAATGAAGCAGGCAAAAAGGAATACAAACGTCTAAAAAATGATATCGACAGGAAGTGCAAAATGGCTAAGCAGGGATGGCTAGAGGACAAATGTAAGGATGTAGAGGCTTGTCTCACTAGGGGTAAGATAGATACTGCCTACAGGGAAATTAAAGAGACCTTTGGAGAGAAGAGAACCACTTGTATGAATATCAAGAGCTCAGATGGCAACCCAGTTCTAAGCAAAGAAGGGAAGGCAGAAAGGTGGAAGGAGTATATAGAGGGTTTATACAAGGGCGATGTACTTGAGGACAATATTATGGAAATGGAAGAGGATGTAGATGAAGACGAAATGGGAGATAAGATACTGCGTGAAGAGTTTGACAGAGCACTGAAAGACCTGAGTCGAAACAAGGCCCCGGGAGTAGACAACATTCCATTAGAACTACTGATGGCCTCGGGAGAGCCAGTCCTGACAAAAGTCTACCATCTGGTGAGCACGATGTATGAGACAGGCGAAATACCCTCAGACTTCAAGAAGAATATAATAATTCCAATCCCAAAGAAAGCAGGTGTTGACAGATGTGAAAATTACCGAACTATCAGTTTAATAAGTCACAGCTGCAAAATACTAACGCGAATTATTTACAGACGAATGGAAAAACTGGTAGAAGCGGACCTCGGGGAAGGTCAGTTTGGATTCCGTAGAAATGTTGTAACACGTGAGGCAATACTGACCTTACGACTTATCTTAGAAGAAAGATTAAGAAAAGGCAAACCTACGTTTCTAGAATTTGTAGACTTAGAGAAAGCTTTTGACAATGTTAACTGGAATATTCTCTTTCAAATTCTGAAGGTGGCAGGGATAAAATACAGGGAGCGAAAGGCTATTTACAATTTGTACAGAAACCAGATGGCAGTTATAAGAGTCGAGGGGCATGAAAGGGAAGCAGAGGTTGGGAAAGGAGTGAGACAGGGTTGTAGCCTCTCCCCGATGTTATTCAATCTGTATATTCAGCAAGCAGTAAAGGAAACAAAAGAATAATTCGGAGTAGGTATTAAAATTCATGGACAAGAAGTAAAAACTTTGAGGTTCGCCGATGACATTGTAATTCTGTCAGAGACAGCAAAGGACTTGGAAGAGCAGTCGAACGGAATGGACAGTGTCTTGAAAGGAGGATATAAGATGAACAGCAACAAAAGCAAAACGAGGATAATGGAATGTAGTCAAATTAAGTCGGGTGATGCTGAGGGAATTGGATTGGGAAATGAGACACTTAAAGTAGTAAAGGATTTTTGCTATTTAGGGAGTAAAATAACTAATGATGGTCGAAGTAGAGAGGATATAAATTGTAGACTGGCAATGGCAAGGAAAGCGTTTCTCAAGAAGAGAAATTTGTTAACATAGAGTATAGATTTAAGTGTCAGGAAGTCGTTTCTGAAAGTATTTGTATGGATTGTAGCCATGTATGGAAGTGAAACATGGAACATAAATAGTTTAGACAAGAAGAGAATAGAAGCTTTCGAAATGTGGTGTTACAGAAGAATGCTGAAGATTAGATGGGTAGATCACATAACTAATGGGGAGGTATTGAATAGGATTGGGGAGAAGAGAAGTTTGTGGCACAACTTGACTAGAAGAAGGGATCGGTTGGTAGGACATGTTTTGAGGCATCAAGGGATTACAAATTTAGCATTGGAGGGCACCGTGGAGGGTAAAAATCGTAGAGGGAGACCAAGAGATGAATACACTAAGCAGATTCAGAAGGATGTAGGTTGCAGTAGGTACTGGGAGATGAAGAAGCTTGCACAGGATAGAGTAGCATGGAGAGCTGCATCAAACCAGTCTCAGGACTGAAGACCACAACAACAACAACAAAAGTACTAGGGGACTGATGACCTCAGATGTTAAGTCCCATAGTACTCAGAGCCATTTGAACCATACAATCACTGAGAGCAAACGCTTCGTCTCCTATCAGGAAATGTGTTAATACCACACATGTGCTTGGCAAACAGTTTGGTGGAGATTTATTAAACTCCTTTGCGGCATTTTTCTTGCCCATAGCCGATTTCTGAAATATACCGTTATCAGACTCGTTTCTGTAAGCGCCGACATCAACGGTAATGAATTTACAATTTGTGTCCACAATAGCCAGCAAAACAATTGGAAAAAAATCTTTGTAATTAAGAAACAGAGATCCACTTTTCTCTGGTGCCCTTATGCGAACATGCTTTCTATCTATAGCGCCTACAGAATTAGGTATATTCCATTTAAGCCAAAATTCTTCTTCAGGACGACTGAAATCTGATTGAGTAGAAGGTGGCATCAACATGATCAGCAGCCTTATTCTTAATATCTGCAAAACATTTTTAACAACTCTTGGTATGTATGGGACTTAACTGCTAAGCTCATCAGTCCCTAAGCTGACACACTACTTAACCTAAATTATCCTAAGGACAAACAGACACACCCAAGCCCGAAGGAGGACTCGAACCTCAGCCTGCATCAGCCGCATAGTTCATGACTGCAGCGCCTGAGACCGCTCGGCTAATCCCGCGCAGCTTCATCACCTAACAAATGTCTTTTTATCAGTGCTGTGCAACTACCTTCTGCAGTTCTACTTTTATATAAAGGCAGTACCAGCTTTCGTCTTTTCCTGGAATGCAACAATAAAATGTCATCGGCTTCCTCTTCCAATAACAGCGGTGGTGTTAACAGACATCTCGCCTCGCGCAGTTGTTACCGGCAGCTGCATAGCTTGTCTGTCGCTGCGTTCCTCAACGCACCGACTGCAGGCGGCAGCGTTGCCATCTGTTTTTCGCAACCGCGGAGGGTAGCTGTCGTCGTGTTCGGAATCTCACCTTACGACCGCACGGCCACCCCGCGCAGCTTGCAGATCATAAGTTACTTTATATGCATACAGATAGGTTCATCTATTGTGTGAAGAACTGAGATCCATATGAAGTAATGAGGTGCCATGACGAAGAGTTCGACAAATCTTCCGACATAGTCACCGTAACGGTATTGTTACACAGAACAAGAGGTATTGGCCTAATGAAATACGAGGCAAATGGGTCACTGATTATGGTTTCTGTAGGTGTGTGAGCAAAAAAGTAAGCATATCACACACTGGATGGTGCCTTCCAGAGGCGGGATGAGGGTGTGCGTCATGCGGCATACAGAGCTCTCCTGACTGAAGACTATTGTGGTGCCTGTACCGTGGTGTTCGCAGTGCTCCGCCGCAGGAGCAGCATACGTTGGAGCAAACTACTATTCGATCGAGAGGAGACGAAGTGTACACTGTGCTGCAATATATGTCTGGCGTGTCGCCTCATGCCGACGAAAGGCTCATTTGTGATGATGGGATTGAAACTCTTCCACTATTCACTTGTTAAGAGAGAGAGAGTGGGGGGAGGGGGGTTGGTTGGTTGGTTGGTTGGGTTGGGGGAAGAGACCAAACAGCGAGGTCATCGGTCTCATCGGGTTAGGGAAGGACGGAGAAGGAAGTCGGCCGTGCCCTTTCAAAGGAACCATCCCGGCATTTGCCTGGAGTGATTTAGGTAAATCACAGTGGGGGAGGGTGGGGGGACTTTCATTGAGTGACAGGAAGAGGATGAGACTGGGTGTAAATGTTGTAGAATAGTATGAATCTTTTATCATAGTGTAAGGAACTGTACATCAGAAATATGCATGTCATGTAAATAGAACAATTTTTATGTCTCAGTTGCTGCTAGCCATCCATGTATGATTACTTTTTAAGCGTAGATGCATATATATACAAATAGTTCACAGTCCATCAGAATTGATGCTATTGGGAGCATGGAATTTACTTGTAGTATAAGAATAAAAGTGTCACCGTTTTAGTTTTTAGCAAAGGTTTATATATCTGAAAATTGTAATATTTCCACTAGTGAATCTTTTGTTGTTGTGTTAAAAAAAAGCGTCTGCATTGAATATAAGAATCATATTGTACATCAAGAACCAAATCTCATCTCAAGAATCATACTGTATTTGTGAGAACGGAAAAAAATGAAAAACTCGTTAGCGTAAATCGTCGTTGTCATTATTTACAAAAAAAAACCTATTCCAATTGTATATATATGTAAAGGATCTGCAAAACACAAATGACATTAGTTTTGAACGTGAAGGTGAAGTTTAACATGGAACATAACAAAATACACAGAATGACCCCATGGGATTACGCCTGTCATGCAGCACAAATTAGCGTATGGGAGCAGGAGGCGCATGACCATGTCTGCTGCCAAAGACATATAGCAAAAATGTCTAAAATTATATCATCAGTACTTGGAGAAAACCATGGACATAGTATCTGGGCATAGTTGTTTACTATCGAGGTGGGCGAAGGCTGAAAAGAAATCATAAACAGATTCTGGGGCAAACATTCATTTACTTTTCATCCCACGTAAAAGTAATTTTACGTTTCCATAAGCAGACACAGCAACAATATTTTCATACATCTTCTTCTTGAGTCGATGGAGAGCAGGACACCCACAGAATTTCCGGTCTTGAATATCAGCAAACTTGAAGATTCGACGCATCCATATGATCTTTTTCTCGTCTTTGACGCAGATGATGGTATCTTTGTGGTCGAATAATCGAAGCAACGTCACTGTATCTTTATAGGGTATACCAGGATCATCCCAGTGAATTCCACGGTAGAAAAGTGTTAACCACTTTTCTCTCCTCCGTGTTTTAGCACACTTCACATCCTTGAAAGACCTTGGCGATGCGATGCTTGTTGAGAATCTCTCGATTATCCCAGCATCTTCTGTGTATGCTACAAATGCAACATCTTTAACTATGAACTGTGTATGCTCATCATCACTGAAACTCTGGCCAACTGCAATGCTGTTCACACCTTGAGATGTCATTGTGAAATGCTTTGTGTGTGGCTCAGCATCTGTTCATTTATACATCTCGTTGCACAACACTAGCGAGAGGGGAGAAGCTCATCACATGGTCATCTAGAACTAAAGCATACGCTGCAGTGTGTTCTGGAAAACTTGCCAACAGTCAAATTCAGTTCATACATCTATAGGTCAAGATTTAAGTATCTTGTTCTGTTTTGAGCAGTCTATTATTACAATGATTGGCTAGAGCTCCTTGAATTTCTGTGTGTTAAGTAGACATCCATTTTCTTCATAGAGTGAAGAACGGATCGTCACATACATGTCACATACTAGACTGTATATATTTTCATTCCATTGCAGCTGTAGATTGCCATATGAGTAGGATTTGCAGTTCAGGTAGACTCTGGCATTAACAATTGCCGAATTTGGTGTAATCATTTGCTACGCTCGCTCTTATATTGGTCTGAATTGCATGTATGATGAATCTAGGCAACTCCAACGTTTGTCTGCTTGCAGTTGGCAGCACTGGGTACTCTAAAAATTCCTATTAAGAGAAAGATAATGGTATAAATATACTGGCATTCATAATTTTTAAATGCTTCTAACGTTGTTTATCTGATACCGTGATTTGTGGCACTTCCCATATTACTTTATTGATGGTGATCTCGTTTTTCTTTTGGGCTCCTTGAATGTATGAGTTGTTATCCGTTGTACCCCATACCACAATAAGTTCCTGTTTAGCACTCAGAACAATTCACTGCATGTCTTTAGAGTACCCCATAAGGAATTTTAGAGGTAACATCGAGTAAATCTCTTCTAATCTTCCACTGTTCTATCCACTGGCTCGTCTATGAATCATCGAGCATTTTCTAGTTCGTTGGAATCCGAAGGAGAAAGAGAGACATACGTTTTAAGAGTAGATGCTATGCCTACATTGTGTGTATGGTCAAACTCCACACATTATGTCCATATCGTATCTCGTGAAACAGGAACGCTATTGCATTGAGTGTAAGGTTCGATACCACAGTGCAGTACTATCCCTTTTCGTACATGACCCATGAAGATACATAAAACTCTTGCATAGGAAGGTTAAAGCGCCTTGGTGTTTCGTGATAATCCTAATTCCATCATTCTTGTGAAATAAGGTTAATGCACAAGTTTTGTATTAGATGTTGTGTACATAGTTCCGCGTAGTCAGCGCGTACAAGAGCGCGCCCCGCTAAGCACAACAGCGCAGGCGCGGCGCTCGTCCGTCTCCGCACTATGAGATGGCGCTGCCATAGAGACGGACCAAATTCTGCTTCCGCCGATCCGCGTATTAATATGTAACGCAGCCAATGAGATTGCTGCTAACGTAGAACCTTTTCTCCTCGTGGATCACACTCGCGCAGTGATACATGAACGCGCGAGGTATTATAACAAGTGTACAGACCTCCGATTGGTCAGTCTGCATTTGTCTGCACCAGTCTGTACGAGTTCTACATTTGTCTGTACCAGTCTACTGTCAAGTTTCAGTCTGCGCCCAATAAGATTACCATATTCCTGTACATAGCCATGAAGATAAATGTATAGACACTTTTGTCAAGTATCAGAGATACATGTGAGAATAAGATTAAAGTACCACTACCAAAGGAATTTCAGACTGTCATTTGTAAATAGCATCCAGAACCAAGTTAAGTAATCTTTATGCTTGTTATTATTTTAATAAATGTGTGTGAAAATTAAACAAGTTCTGTTTAAAGTTGGTCACCGTCAATCTGCTACTCTAAGCGTGCAAGTGGCATTCCTATCGTCTGACCTAACGGTAGAAGATAAACACGCCACGATAAGACCACGAGACATATTGCTGACACTCGCCTACTTCGTTAGAGCGACAAGTCAAATAATCTGATGGTGTGTGTACTGAAGGTCTTACAGTACGCACACGACAGAAGTATTCTTAGCTTACAATACATTCATCATATTCCACCAGGCTAGTTATATCGAATGACGTCATTGTAAGGTTTCAGACTAATTAAAGAATATCGTAGTTCCCTTGTGTTATCAGCTAGCTATTCTGTTTACCTCACGCCCATCCTGTCTTTGTTAACAATATGAGGACCCCAGGAAGCTGCTGCGAGTGCCAGCTGGTTGAACATCGCCGCCGCTGTTTCCGGTCCTAACAGGTATCGGCATATATGCTGATGGTTCTGCTTTAGATGTAGCAACACTATTATTTCCTCACAACGAAGGTTCGATGAGTTGGTATGCTCGTCCACAATAAGCAGCTCCTGCTACTCCAGTATCTGAACAGTGACTGGAAGGTAAATAGCGTTGATAGGGGTCTCAGCGATAAGATCGTTGAGACCCCTATCAACGCCTAGTTGCAGCCTAGTTGTAGCTGTAGGAACAATGCGTAAATTGTATTGTTGAGATAAGAGTTTGTTGCAGTGTTACACTTGTCACGGATTGCGCCGCTTGGTCGCATCTTTAACATTTATTAGGGTCCTTCTCCAAAACCTGTCCATTTGTGAATGCCAGTAGCTGTCGTATTGAACATTTCTGGTTACAGTCAATCGCGGCATTCGGTGTCTTTATTTCAGATCTGTAAGTGCCTGGGCAAATAGTGAGAGAGTGTTAACTCTGAAGTTCAGGCTCCTCTTACAGATCTCGCGAATATAAAACATTTACCTAGTATGTGTAACTCTGCATGTTTGCATGTATCACAATCTTTTTTCATATCATTTTAAAACGTCGTTTAAATAGCCAATATCGTATGCACCACGTTCTATTTCCACCAGGTTATTGTTACACTCTGTGATATTCAAACTGCTGTTGTATGTCTCCAGTCCAATCAGCGTAATACTCCATTCGCCGTTGCTTAAATTAATCGGTGGGAAGTGATTCGCGATCGTTCTTTTATAGTCAGAGTGTACGACTCTGTATTTGAAGCCAAATGGATGAGCGGATGTTTAATGCGCATCCTTGTATATTCTTCTTGATAAATGTTAGGAGGATTATGATTCACAGATGCCCACAAAAGTAAGTTCAAATGGCTCTAAGCACTGTGGAACTTAACGTCTGAGGCCATCATTCCCTAGAACTTAGAACTACTTAAACCTAACTAAACTAAGGACATCACACAAATCCATGCCCGAGGCAGGATTCGAACCTGCGACCGTAGCAGCAGCGCGGTTCCTGACTGAAGCGCCTAGAACTGCTCGGCCACAGCGGCTTGACAAAAGTAAGTATTAAAGTCTCGTTAGAGATGAAAATTGCAGAACAGACGTCTTCTGTCGGTGAAGTATCGTTGCTACTCTTCAGCAGGTCTCCAAATGAGTCGAACTAGCAGACGTTATTAGCAGTTTTCTTAATATATGCTGCGCTACAGTCTGGAACCGCGCGACAGCTACGGTCGCAGGTTCGAATCCTGCCTCGGGCATGGATGTGTGTGATGTCCTTAGGTTAGTTAGGTTTAAGTAGTTCTAAGTTCTAGGGGACTGATGACCTTAGAAGTTAAGTCCCATAGTGCTCAGAGTCATTTTTGAACTTAATATACGCTACGCAATGGGTTCCTGGTAACCTAGCCACATCTAAATTCATTATTGCACACTTTCCAGATTTCCACATGGTCTTCGGTGTTGAATCCCGCATAAACACACCACACAATCTTGGAATGCTCAATTTTTTTTCTAACAAACTTGAGCATATCTCTATGTGTGTGCGGTCTATCCGGTAGGATAGCTAAAGGCTTTCTTTTTTTTTTAATTTTTGAGGAGACCTAGTCCTTTCTTGTATGGTTTCAGGTACAGTCCTTTTCTGATGGCTACTGCTTCTATCGTTCCGTTATGTCTGCTTGCTTCCTCTGGGAGTTCTGCGCATTCTTGACTGGTCTGGTAATAGCCGAAGCACCACCAGCCAGTGAATACTTCGCTGAGAGACCTGCGATGGCAGGAATGGGGAAGGGGACAACTCTGTCTGATGTCTTGGGTATCGGCTGGACCCGGGTACTTTAACCGGTCCTTTACAATTCACGGCGCTTTTAGCTGCGTACAGCGCTGTCAGGTTACAGTTTTTTTAAAAAAATCCCTGGCCTGCCTTCTTTTTCTACATCGCTGTCTTCTTCTTTTTCATTCCCAAGCCAAACTTAATTTTACAACGGATGTATCATCAGCTACAATTACTGCAATGCGCTGCCCTGTACCAATACAGGTATTGCCTTGGGTTTATCAGCTAAAATTTGTTCTGCAGCGTAACGTCCTGGGAGATCTTTACGCTTCGTGTAAGCACTCCTTTGTTCCAAACACGCCTCGTCGTGCAGATTAATCCGCTTATCACCTCAAGCCAAACGTTTCTTAAGCTTTCTCCATGTCCACAGTAATTACACCCCGCAATGAGCAAATTGACCGAATGTTTGTCTAGCATACCACTACCTCCTATAATTTCTCTTCTATCGCCAAAGTTATGCTACTTTGCTGGTTGTAGACTGTGCGACGCATTATATATCAAATCGTCAGCGTCAATCTAGCTGTTTTGTGTTGCAGGAAAACCATGCCATTTAAGTAGTGTCCTGTTCCCTCGACATTTTACTGCATGTTCTATGGACCGAGCGGGGTGGCGCAGTGGTTAGACACTGGACTCGCATTCGGGAGGACGACGGTTCAATCCCGCGTCCGGCCATCCTGATTAAGGTTTTCCGTGATTTCCCTAAATCACTTCAGGCAAATGCCGGGATGGTTCCTCTGAAAGGGCACAGCCGACTTCCTTCCCAATCCTTCCCTAATCCGATGAGACCGATGACCACGCTGTCTGGTCTCCTTCTCCAAACCAACCAACAACCATGTTCTATGAGAAACACATATGGTTCTGAGCTCTCTTGCATTTCCTCTGTGTAAAAACATCCTGAAATTTCAGTGCCGTTGCTATCCTTTAAGATGTAATGTCAGGGATTTGTTCTCTGCACTTTGGAAGTTTTGAATGTCTCACTCGACTCGTCTGAGAGGGATGACTTCTTAATCGCTGTCTTGTGTTTTGAGATATGCACCAAATCATTTACATTGAATTTCTGTTTACATGGATTCAGCAGTTTAATAGTACATCGTATCCATGAGTCCATTATCATGAACATCGATTGGTATCGTTTTGATTGTGTTGTTTCGTTCGATTGTGATATAGAATTATTTCTTGGAGGATATACTCCCATTTGTATGAGTCGGGAAGACTAAAATGCATCCATGTTTTACCTTTTATTGTTCTGTTTATACTTTCCACGATACTCGTCTTCAGTTGAGTGAACGTTGAGAAGTGATGTATTCCATACCACTGCATCACGGTCGTGAAGTACCTATTGTAAAACTGTCCAGCCTGATAGGTCTGCAACAAACGCTCAAACACTTCTGCGACATTTCTCCCCATTTGTGATTTAACTGACAATGCCAAGGCAAATTAAAATATATTTGAATCAATTATTCACATGTCAATATTCCCACATATACACAAGATCAGCTTGCTATCGATCATCCAAATCTTTAATACACTCCTGGAAATGGAAAAAAGAACACATTGACACCGGTGTGTCAGACCCACCATACTTGCTCCGGACACTGCGAGAGGGCTGTACAAGCAATGATCACACGCACGGCACAGCGGACACACCAGGAACCGCGGTGTTGGCCGTCGAATGGCGCTAGCTGCGCAGCATTTGTGCACCGCCGCCGTCAGTGTCAGCCAGTTTGCCGTGGCATACGGAGCTCCGTCGCTGTCTTTAACACTGGTAGGATGCCGCGACAGCGTGGACGTGAACCGTATGTGCAGTTGACGGACTTTGAGCGAGGGCGTATAGTGGGCATGCGGGAGGCCGGGTGGACGTACCGCCGAATTGCTCAACACGTGGGGCGTGAGGTCTCCACAGTACATCGATGTTGTCGCCAGTGGTCGGCGGAAGGTGCACGTGCCCGTCGATCTGGGACCGGACCGCAGCGACGCACGGATGCACGCCAAGACCGTAGGATCCTATGCAGTGCCGTAGGGGACCGCACCGCCACTTCCCAGCAAATTAGGGACACTGTTGCTCCTGGGGTATCGGCGAGGACCATTCGCAACCGTCTCCATGAAGTTGGGCTACGGTCCCGCACACCGTTAGGCCGTCTTCCGCTCACGCCCCAACATCGTGCAGCCCGCCTCCAGTGGTGTCGCGACAGGCGTGAATGGAGGGACGAATGGAGACGTGTCGTCTTCAGCGATGAGAGTCGCTTCTGCCTTGGTGCCAATGATGGTCGTATGCGTGTTTGGCGCCTTGCAGGTGAGCGCCACAATCAGGACTGCATACGACCGAGGCACACAGGGCCAACACCCGGCATCATGGTGTGGGGAGCGATCTCCTACACTGGCCGTACACCACTGGTGATCGTCGAGGGGACACTGAATAGTGCACGGTACATCCAAACCGTCATCGAACCCATCGTTCTACCATTCCTAGACCGGCAAGGGAACTTGCTGTTCCAACAGGACAATGCACGTCCGCATGTATCCCGTGCCACCCAACGTGCTCTAGAAGGTGTAAGTCAACTACCCTGGCCAGCAAGATCTCCGGATCTGTCCCCCATTGAGCATGTTTGGGACTGGATGAAGCGTCGTCTCACGCGGTCTGCACGTCCAGCACGAACGCTGGTCCAACTGAGGCGCCAGGTGGAAATGGCATGGCAAGCCGTTCCACAGGACTACATCCAGCATCTCTACGATCGTCTCCATGGGAGAATAGCAGCCTGCATTGCTGCGAAAGGTGGATATACACTGTACTAGTGCCGACATTGTGCGTGCTCTGTTGCCTGTGTCTATGTGCCTGTGGTTCTGTCAGTGTGATCATGTGATGTATCTGACCCCAGGAATGTGTCAATAAAGTTTCCCCTTCCTGGGACAATGAATTCACGGTGTTCTTATTTCAATTTCCAGGAGTGTATAACATGTTTACAAGGGTATGTGTTGCGTGCTGGTTTGTGCAGTTCTCGAACTACTGCCTCCATACTCATTCGGTACATCTGTCTCTCTAAGCTCAGAAATTATTGAAACAATGTCATTTGCATGAGCAGTATTACCAGCAGCAGCTGATTCCACGAGCAAACGCGATCGTTATATTAGCTCAATGGAATCGTCGTAGAATATATACTGTGGTGGCCGATTGCTGGCTCTTATGCTGGATGTCAATACAATCACCAGTGCTACATTGAGCATCTGATATAGGTTTTATAATGGTTGTATATTTCGCACTGTGCCAGTTACCAACTTTCCTATGTACACCAGTCAATTGCTGTATTTCACATCTCCAGATCTTTGGGTGAATAATTAACAGTTTTGTGGTATTTACGAAAACGAGGACATTTGACCAGTTGTTCTCTGAAACTCTCTGTCACCTATTTGTACTGCTTCTTCTTTTAAACTTATAGGCTTCACGTACAACATACATGGTTTTCACCACTGGCATCAGTTGTTTTGTCTATCTTAGCATCGCTGTAGAGGTTAATGAAGTCAGCAACGCCGTCGTCGTTGTGTAATTTCGCTGAGAGTTCATCGAGAGATTCTGTAGCTGGTTTACATATTCCTCTCAGTGTCTGCTCTCAATCCAAATGTCCTAACCTTAGCAGTCATAACTTATCTCAAATAGGCTAGTGTGCTGTGATGACCTTATGCTTGGTCGACATCTTGTTATATACTAAGTGAACTCCTGTGCTGCGTGCACCTTATATACATTAAGTCCAGTATTATCAGAATTTACAGTTAAGTCGTTTACATTCATTTCAATTCCATCAACTTTTATGGCAAAGTAGCCTACTTTCCTTTTCAGAATGATCCGAGTGAACATCTAAGGTTAAGGAACCCTAGCATCTATGTCGTGGATCAGTCTCAGAACGGTCTGAGCACAAATCGCTACATCACTAATTCACGTTCGAGAAGTTGAAATTTTCCTCTGTCTATGTACACCTATCCTCTCGGGCTGAGAGCCTCTCATATGTATGAACTTGTCCATGGTGTGATGTAAAGAAATGTACTTATCACTTTTTTTCATAGCTTTGTGTAGAGTAACGCTTGGAACTTCCATCTATACCAACTGTCATTCATTTTACTTGATTTATCAATAACTAGGAACCCCATCTCTGAGTGATTCCACCAATCTGCACATATCTTTACAAAATCATTGAATGACATGTTGGTTCCTACATGCACCTGGTAAATGTGTTTTAAATTCAAAATTGTCTTGTTTGAAAACTATAATGAAATTTTCATTGTCCCTGAGCAACTGTTTCAGGATTCTGGAATATGTTTGACTCAAATAAAATACATAAACATCCATATGACGAGCAAAACAGAAATTTCGTAGAATCTGATTTGGTTTTCCACAGCAACATTGTCAAATATAAACATTGTATTTGGTTTTACATTTTCCAGCAGAAGAATTTGACTACTTTGACTGAATGTCATGTATGTTACACGATCGACATCCTAAAGTATCTTTTGTAGTAACTGATACTTGGGTTGAAACACTGTTTTCGAAAATGCACAAACATGCTCAAAGTGGACTCCGTCTGTACGTGTTAGCAGCGGCTTGAGAACTTTTGTCTTGTCGCAGTTGGATGGACCTACAATTATTGCTCGTATGTTATTAGGCAGGAGTAGCCATTCTTCTTCTTCTTCTTCTGGTCTTCTTCCGAACCATCACAGAATCAGACACTTAACAACAAGTCCTGAAGTGTCACCCATCCTGTCATGATACCGACTACATCAGGTTTCGGTGTGCAATGGATTTTCATAGAAATATATGCCATCAACTAACTGCAGAGTATATATATAAGTCAAAGTATCGTCTATCATTCGGTTTGACAATGACTGAAGACATTGACTGTGGTGACAAGATGATTCAGATAGCTTGGTTCTTCTGCAGTATTCTAGACATTGCAGTGAAAATACTTGTAGCAGTAACATTACTATGAGAGATATGAACCAAATAAGAACACAGTTTGTGATAATATATATATTTTTATTCAACAGTCATAGATTGGGTGCACAACGCCAAAAATATCAACTGATTCTTTCTTTATCTTCACATCCGTACAAAAATTAGCAAATAAAGCTTTCTTGTACACACAGAATTGAGCGAGCATGTATTTCTCTCAAACTGATGGGAGTTCTTTCAGTTTCTTATTTTGACACTGTATTGATGCAGTGTTCTAAATCATCTTCATGCACACTATATGTACGGAGTGAGTTCTCAATGTCTTTATACACAATTTGAACACATGGAAGCCTATGGTTCAGTCTTTCCAACACAAGGGATAGCACCACCTATAGGCCAAACAAGTTTGTAATGGTGATGTGTTGCAGATAAATGGATCAGCGTTCAGATCTCACCACGAGTGCCGTGCCATGTACAGTGATATTACAGATAGTTTGAAACTAAGAAGCTACAAGTCCAGTGGTGGATGCGAATGCTCGGAGGTCAGCTGTTAGTTGATGTAGTGTTCCGCACGTCACAGTCCATCTCATTCCAAATCCGTAAACAGCACTTTAACACATCTCGAAGCATTTTCAATCTGCAACACAACACACCATTCACTATCCACTGATGCTTCAACACCAATATTTAAGCGCTTTGAACCGCTAACTGTTAAGTTACAAGTTGAAGTGAAAAGCACTGGGAGCAATCCACATCCACCAAACCACCTCTCTGTCCTAGCAGTAACACCAAAATATTCTGGGAGGTGCATCTGTCGGTGACCAGCACTGCCCTACACTGAATGATGTAAGGCCTCAGCTCAGACCTTCTGAGAATAGGGCACTGGCTGAGTGTCTTCATTGATGAGAGTGGTGGATAACAGCAGCTCGTTGTCTGTTCCAATATGCTGCTCAGGTGGACTGCAGGATCCCACAGTGGTGCTGCCGCAGCTGGAGCCGACAGGCCAGAGTTTGTTGCTGGTCCTGACATGCTGGAGGTAGCTGAACAACGAAGAAGAAACAATAGGCATCCACAGACAAGGACATGAAGTTGAACAAAGACATGGAACTAAGCCACATGTACTTACTTTTATGCTTCTTCAGAAGCAGATGACAGTCATGGTTGCCGTTGGCACTTCATGGATCTTCTACTGACTGAATGTGACTGAGACTGCATCCCTCTTATATGCCACCATGTAATGGGTCATGTGACTGGATGTAGCAGTCCTTTGTTCCTATCGGCCCCCTTCAACTTCCTCAGGGAAGTGGAATAGGACGAAGTTATCTCCTACAGTGTGGAGTCTTTATGAGCTGCGAAATGCATTCCGTTAAATATTCACTCAACAATACGCGCACGCTTGATGCTTCAACCGACGCCCGGCGCACCCGGCAGATGAGCGACTGGAAACGATGGCTTCTCTTTTCTTTTTTTTCTTTCTTTTCTTTTTTTTTCATCAGCCTTCTGACTGGTTTGATGCGGTCCGCCGCGAATTCCTCTTCTGTGCTAACCTCTTCATCTCAGAGCTCAGAGCACCACTTGCAACCTACGTCCTCCTCAATTATTTGCTGAATGTATTCCAATCTCTGTCTTCCTCTACAGTTTTTGCCCTCTACAGCTCCTTCTAGCACCATGGAAGTCATTCCCTCATGTCTTAGCAGATGTCCTATCACCCTGTCCCTTCTCTTATGAGTGTTTCCACATATTCCTTTCCTCTCCGATTCTGAGCAGGATCTTCTCATTCCTTACCTTATCAGCCCACCCAATTTTCAATTTTCGTCTGTAGCACCACATATCAAATGCTTCGATCCTCTTCTGTTCCGGTTTTCCCACAGTCCATATTTCACTACCATACAGTGCTGTATACCAGACGTACACTCTCAGAAATTTCTTCCCCAAATTAAGGGCGATATTTGATATTAGCAGACCTCTCTTGGCCAGGAATGCTCTTTTTGCCACTGCTAGTCTGCTTTTGATGTCCTCCTTGCTCTGTCCGTCATTGGTTATTTTACTGCCTAGGTAACAGAAATCCTTACTTCATCAACTTCTTGACCATCAATCCTGATGTTAATTTTTTCTCTCTTCTCATTTCTACTGCTTCTCATTACCTTCGTCTTTATTCGATTTACTCTCAATCCATACTATGTACTCATTAGACTGTTCATTCTGTTCAGCAGGTCATGTAATTCTTCTTCACTTTCACACAAGATAGCAACGTCATCAGCAAATCCTATCATTGATATCCTTTCACTTTGAATTTTAATTCCACTCTTGAACCTTTCTTTTATTCCCATTACTGCTTCCTCGACGTACACATTGAACAGTAGGGGTGAAAGACTACATCCTTGTCTTACACCCTTTTAATACGAGAACTTCATTCTTTGTCGTCCACCCTTATTATTTCCTCTTGGCTCTTGTACATATTGTATATGACCCGTCTCTCCCTATATCTTACACCTACTTTTTTCAGAATTTCGAACATCTTGCACCATTTTACATTATCGAATGCTTTAGCCAGGTCGACAAATCCTATGAAAATGTCTTGATTTTTCTTTAGTCTTGCTTCCATTATTAACCGCAACGTCAGAATTGCCTCTCTCATGCCTTTGCCTTTCCTCAAGCCAAACTGATCGTCATCTAGCGCATCCTCAATTTCCTTTTCCATTCATCTGTATATTATTCTTGTAAGCAAGTTGGATGCATCATCTGTTAAGCTGATTGTATGATAATTCTCGCATTTGTCAACTGTTGCTGTCTTCGGAATTGTCTGGATGATGCTTTTCCGAAAATCATATGGTATGTCGCCAGACTCATACATTCTACGCACCAACGTGATCAGTCGTTTTGTTGCCACTTCCCCAAGATTTTAGAAATTCTGATGGAGTGGTTTCCATCCCTTCTGCCTTTTTAGATCTTCAGTCCTCCAAAGCTCTTTTAAATTCTGATTCTAATACTGGAACCCCTATCTCTTCTATATCGACTCCTGTTTGGTCTTTTATCACATGAGACAAATCTTCCCCCTCACAGAGGCTTTCAATGTATTCTTTCCACCTATCCAATCTCTCCTCTGTATTTAACAGTGGAATTCCCGTTGCACTCTTAATGTTATCACCCTTGCTTCTAATGTCACCAGTGGTTGTTTTGACTTTCCTGTATGCTGAGTCTGTCCTTACGACAATCATTTCTTTTTCGATGTCTTCACATTTTTCCTGCAGCCGTTTCGTCTTAGCTTCCCTAAACTTCCTATTTATTTCATTCCTCAGCGACTTGTATTTCGGTATTCCTGAGTATCCCGGAACACTTTTGTACTTCCTACTTTCATCGATCAATTGAAGTATTTCTTATGTCACCCATGGTTTCTTCGCAGTTAGCTTCTTTGTACCTATGTTTTCCTCCCCAGCTTCTGTGATGGTCCTTTTTAGAGATGTCCATTCCTTTTCAACTGTACTGCCTACTGAGCTATTCCTTATTGCTGTATATAAAGCCTTAGAGATCTGCAAGCATATCTCACTATTCCTTATTACTTCCGTATCCCACTTATTTGCGTATTGATTCTCCCTGACAAATGTCTTAAGCTTCAGTTTACTCTTCATCACTATTGTGATCTGAGTCTACATCTGCTCCTGGGTACACCTTATAATCCAGTATCTGATTTCGGAATCTCTGTCTGACCATGATGCAATCTAACTGAAATCTTCTCGTATCACCAGGCCTTTTCGAAATATACCTCCTCCTCTTGTGATTCTTGAACAGTGTTCGCTATTACTAGTTGAAACTTGTTACAGAACTCAATGTCTTTCTCCTCTCTCATTCCTTGTCCCAAGCTCATATTCCTCTGTAAACTTTTCTTCTACTCCTTACCCTACAACTGCATTCCAGTCCCCCGACTATTAGATTTTCATCTCCCTTTACATACTGTATTACCCTTTCAATATCCTCATACACTTTCTCTGTCTCTTGATCCTCAGCTTGCGACGTCGGCATGTATACCTGAACTACTGCTGTCGGTCTTGGTTTGTTGTCGATTCTGATAAGAACAACCCTGTCACTGAACTGTTCACAGTAACACACTCTCTGCCCTGCCTTCCTATTCATAACGAATCCTACTCCTGTTATACCATTTTCTGCTGCTGTTGATAGTACCCTATATTCATTTGACTAAAAATCCTTCTCGTCTTTCCGCTTCACTTCACTGACCTCTACTATATCTAGATCGAGCCTTTGTATTTCCCTTTTATGATTTTCTAGTTTCCCTACTGTAATGTCTCTTGCACCGGTCTCTCCGCGATATTTTCAGAAATTTTATAAATTATATAACTCAGTACATATCTCGAAATATCTCTTCTTATCTTACCGATTCCTAAACTTTAATATACGATTATTATCAATGCAAAGTAGTTTCCAGCCCTATTATTCCTTGGAGCGTCCATTTACTCCATGGAATAGCTTCTCTGCTATCTGTTTTCTCTTATGAAAAGAATGAGGCAATGCTTGCCGATTAGCCGGGAAAGAAGGAGGATGTATATGTATGTATTGTTGAGCTAGTCGCCATCTTGATGAGATTCTGTATGAGAAGGAATTTAATACATGAACTAAACTAAAGTAAGTGTGTTCGCGTATTATTTAACTGATTATTATTGACAGTGTCTGCTTACCACGCTGTGTTGCACGGGATCAGTGGAGAACGTCTGATTTACACTGGACGAACCTGCCGTTTTGTATGCTCAAGATATCCAGTTACTTCAAATAAATAGGCTAACACGGTCTTACCAGCAAATCTCCGGTCTTCCCCATGTGGTCACCGAAAGTTAATAATTATTACAAATGTTCTCAGGAGATCGACTGACAATTGTCGTCGCACCGAGACTTCGAAATTGCTTCACTGCCTTATGGAATTTAAGTTAAGATCAATTTAATCAGGATAGAACAGTATTGATCTGTGTGAATGTGATAAGCCTGCTTTGTGAATGAAAATTCCCTTAACATACACATGTTTTTACTAGCCTGATCAGTGAAGATAAATCAGGCTGGTATGAGAGAAGTTTTTAAATTTTTTGAATACCACAAAAAAATATTAAACTACCACGTTCAAGCTTCTGACATTCCACGCCACGGCTTGTAGAACGTTATCCTTTCGCTGATTATTTAATCTTTTTCTCATGGTCACCTCCCCCTTGGCAGTCCCCTCCCAGAGATCCGAACAGAGTACTATTCCGGAATCTTTTGCCAATGGAGATATCATCGTGACACTTTACGTGTCTTTAATGTAGTGGTTTCCATTGTCTTTTGCAGCCTCATGCCGTTAATCATTGCCGATTCTTCTGCCTTTAGGGGCAGTCTCCCACTCCTAGGACAAGAGAGTGCCCTGAACCTCTGTCCGATCCTCCGCCCTCTTTGACAACGCTGTTGGCAGGATGAGGGTAACTTCTTACGCCGGAAGTCTTCTGCCGCCAATGCAGATTATTAATCAAATTGATGCAGCGGTGGGATTCGAACCCGGAACCGACGACGTTCTGATTATGAATCAAAGATGCTACCCCTAGACCACTGGTGCACCGTCTAATAATTTGCTCTAAATTCCATTCCTTGGTGCTTACAGTTATTATGTCATGGAAAGTTGTGGGCAGGTGTGCAGATGTGAGCTGTACCCAAGTGGAGGAGCCCTGTCTCCTGCAAAATGATTAAATAAAGAATATGCAAAGTGAACTGAACAATATATTATTATCTCAACTGACATTGATTTGAATTTCGTGTCATGAGATCCTTCCTCTCCAGCACAGAGTGAGTCTTCTCCCACCAAAAACCAGATGAGGGAGAGGAGACGGTATGTGGGCGAGGGGAGAGCGTAATTAATTTATCATTTTAAGTAATTAGTCTATTAATTTAATATAAAATTTGTGCTTGTATTGGCGAAGGGGAGGAGGGGATACTTCGGGTTTCTTAGTGGGGATGGGGGGGGGGGGGGAAGGGTAGTTTCTCAGAAGGTTGAATTATCTTCAGAAGGTCATAAGTCAACCCTCAGGGGGTCGTAAATCAATTAGCAAACAATATGTTAAGGGGGGGCGGTCCTTTGATCCTGAATGTAGTTTTCTTCTGAATGCATGCAACCTACGCAAAAAAATGGCCCAGAATGACCTTTATTCCAATACTTACATCCTATTAATTATTATTCTCAAACTGCATAATTTATAGTTGAAAAAAATGTATGTAAATGATAAGATATTATTATGTATTTGGCATTGTTCCGAAAGGAAATTCTTCTCTTTCTCATCATGTAATCAGATTTGTGTTATTCCTTATCATTGTCAAAACTGTATATTTAATTGTATCATAATTAATCATCAATTTGCCTATGTTAATTCAAGTCTTTTGCTCTTTAATTGTACTGTTGCTGTCATCCCAGAATGACATGCCGTTTTCTAGCAATCAGTATCTTATCTCTATGTTCCCAGAAAATAATTAATTCTACGATTCAATCACCTTGTGCTATCGCGCCTGTATCGGGTATCGCTTGTAAATCTTGTGCAGCTAAATTGATGGACCTCAACAAGAGCTAATCAATGACAGCTTGTTTGTCACAATCTGAGTAATATTAATAAAGATATATATATTATAAGTGCCACCGCACTTCAGACAGCATTGTGTCTAAAGAAATTGTACCAGACTTACTCTCTTCATACGGGTGCATTTGCCTGTAGTTTAAGTGCCATGTATAGTTATCAAGTCCCTCAATATGAATATTCTCCGTCATCCGACGTTCTCTGCCCAGTTCACAATGAAAGCCTCTTCCCATCTCGAAAGATTTTTCCCTAACATCAGTGCTACTGCGTGCTTAAGTCGCCTGTCGGAACTGCAGCCGCACACCGGCGCACTGGGTCCTTTCGCCGTTTCCGGCTACAAGCATCCACCACCTCTGTACAGGAAAGGCCGATGCCAATATCTGTCAACTTTCAGATTCAAACGCTTCCTAACCGTCGATTTCTTTCGGCGGCAGAATAAGTGGCCGTCATAGGATGTAAATCTTCAAAACTGGGACGATGTTTCTTTATGTTCCATGTTTCTTTAGTTCATGCTTCTAATTCCTCACTTTTCCCATTGCCAAAGTGCGTTTGTTGAAATGTGTGTAGTCCTAATGCAAGACTTTTTTTCCCTTTTGCAGTCTGTGCTTTTACATTCTAGTTGGTCCATAGGACCTAAGCTACAATCTTAGCTATTGTTGCATCTCTTGAAAAGTATTCAATTAAAATAATCCCATGTCATCCCGTAAGGCACTAGCGTTAAACTTTGTGGCAGATCAAATCCACTTCATAGTTTTTGGTTCGTGGCCAGTTTTAATCGTGTATAGACCGCAATTTTTATTTCCTGACAAAATCACGTTATATTTTTATACCATCGGTATAAAATATATCAAACGCTGCACTTTCATTTCAAGATCACAGTTTGGTATATTTATATCAAAACATAAATATAATTTTATCAGAAAATGAAACTTCTCTACAGTTCAAAATAAAAGAACAGGCTCCCTGTAAATTTCCGTCAACGTCGTAAGTATTTCCTCTAGCAAAAAGTCATATCAAAAAAAGAAATTTACGATGGCAGAGTGTTCCAGTTAATCCATTTCTGATTCGTTTAGAATGCCTGGACAATCGAAGTAAGTAAAGTGAACGAAATTGCACGGTCTGCTGTGGCCACTAGGACAATTTGGCCGCTACCCCAAAGTC
This sequence comes from Schistocerca serialis cubense, assembly GCF_023864345.2. Classification (NCBI taxonomy): domain Eukaryota; kingdom Metazoa; phylum Arthropoda; class Insecta; order Orthoptera; family Acrididae; genus Schistocerca; species Schistocerca serialis. Next base: position 466,056,255 of record NC_064641.1, on the reverse strand, counting down.
ATATACGACTCACTTTACGTGACAAATCCACCGGTATCCTGCAATCATCATGTGACTAAATCCGAATGGTACAGGATACCGGTGGATTTTTCACGTAAAGTGAGTCGTATATGACTTTGGGGTAGCGGCCAAATTGTCCCAGTGGCCACAGCAGACTGTGCTTTCGCTTGGTTTTATGTTTCCACTTCGCAAGACTGCGAATCTGGCGAAACACACAAATTTCCGGTAATGGGTACACAATTTTTCGGCAACTACAGTAATTTAGAGCTTGTTCTAGACATCCTCAGACTCTGAATTCTTCCTGCATGTTAAATTTTTTTTGTGAACTATCTATCCCATTGGAATGAGTAATAAGTTATCTTTAAATGGGTGGAACCTGTTCTTGATAAAGAAACCAAACAGGAAAAAGTAACCTCCTTACTATCCAATACAAAGGCCAAAACTTCTTAAAATTACTAAACTGCTTAAAATTACTAAAATGCTAATAAGCCTCATTAGAATCTACATCGTTCTACCATCAATGTCATCTATATATCCTAATCCGTTCTATCTTAACCTACTCCGTGATTACTGTTAAGATGTAATATGTTTTCTACTATTGTAAATAGTTCTCTTTTACTGTACTGGTCCAAAGACAAGTGAGTGCAATGTAGGAGAAGTGAATAAGATCCTTAACTCTGTGTTAAGTTTTAGCTGTGGTTGACTTGTTAGTCAATTAGTTGTGCAGCGCTGAGACACTTATTTGAGACATAGTGCGTACAGTTGAGTTTTTCAGAGAATGAGATCTGTTATTTGGAATCTGGGAGAAGCTATCCGGAATACTTTATTTTCTTTTTATTTATGTTAATAGAGAAGATTTTGGAAGAATTTTAAATATGTGTTTGAAGTTTTTTTGTAATGAGAAAATTTTGCAATCGTTAGTCTTCCTGTATTGTGCTGTCTTTTTCTCAATAACCAGAGCTCGATTTCTCAAAAACGATTTTCTTTAAAGTAAAACCCATCTCCATGCTTCACAGCAAAGTTTGAAATTTTTATCGTCTTTGCGTTGCGCCTTACGCCACACAAAGCGGACAAAAAAACCGTTGAGTAGATTATTTACATTTAGTTGCTGCGTCTGCTGATTTGTTTTTGCTTTCGTGTGCGTTACTACTCCAGACACAAAAACAGCATGGTGAGTAAGAGACAAGTCACTTTTATGTCAGGGTAGATCTCACCCTGCATTACTGTGCAAACAGTGAGTAGTCAGGATTGCCAGGTGTCGTGTTAGCAAGCTCACTACTTTTCAGCTAACAATGTTGGTAGTTTCTAACTGTTGTTTTCTTCCGAGTAGGGCAGTAATTTATTTTTGTAGATATCCTTCGTCTAACGTTGCACTTTATGTTATGAATCGTTTACAATGTGCTTCGGTAGTGAGTTTTAGTTATATAATTTTCACTGAGCACACAATGATTTTCTTGGGTAATTATTGTAAAGAATCTGCCTCGATTGCAAATAGAAACCGGATGTTGACCTGCGGATAACCTAGGTCAACATCCGGTTTCTATTTGCAATCGAGGCGGATTCTTTATAATCATTAAATTATTCACGATTGCTGACGCGCTGCAATGTTAAAAGTTCTCATTTTCTTGGGTAGTTCATCAAATTAATTTTGTTTATTTCAAGTCTTGACTTTAAATTAAATATTCTCCCCTGTATGAAAATTACATAATGTGTGTACGAGTACAGGTTGTGACGCGGGAACGACGACGTGTTAAGGTTTGGATCTGGCTGTGACTCGTGTACGGATAGCGAAAGCGGTTAAGGCGACCATTCGCATGAAGTGGGAAATCCAGGTTCGGGCCTCCGTCTGATACTAATTTTCATTGTCATCTTTTCATTAAAAACATCTAATAGTTGTTCGTATTTGCAGCAGAGAATACATTTCACGCAGCGTGTATATGAAAGGAAGAGCAGAATGCCATAAACGACATCAGGCATTTTCAAGGTAAATGGAAGCAAAATTTGAGGACTTTTGACTGTTAAACTGGTGCAATAGGAGATGGGTGAGGTACGAGAGAGAAGTAGTTAGGGTGACAGCCACATTGGCTTACAAGTACGAGAGAGAAGTTGTTAGGATGAAAGCTATATTGGTTAACAATGAGCAGTAATTGCTGATCAGGTGTTTATAACGCCACCGGAAGAGGATGGATTCAAACACCTTCCTCACCTCCGACCTGAAACTGAAGGGGCAATAAGAAGTTTATTCTAGAGAAGTAGGTAGCAGGTTCGGCTGAGAAGATCGGTGAATGATCTCTTATGTTAAAAACGGCGATGGCTAGGATGAAGCGCCAGCGCCTACGCTTCGAGACACATGTCAACAAGCGCACCCTATCGTGCAAGTCACCGAAGTGAAGCAATGAGGCTCGTCGCGACCGAGCTAACGGATTCAGTGAGAGACACCGTGTCATTGCAACATGGAGTGCAAAACGGGCAACGGGTTAACACGTTTCGCTTCATATTAGGGGAAATGGCGACGGAGAGTCATGGAACGTTAGGACAACTGTACGTTGTCGAAGATTAATAAAAAGTTTGTTTGAGTAATTTAAACGCTTTAGAGACGGGAAGAATGTTGTTGAAAATGATATGCATTCGGGTTGACGGTCAACAAGCACAGTCCCAGATAAAATTGAACGAGTGCGTCGGGTTCTTGCTGATGATCGGCGGCTGTCTTTGAGAATGATAGGATAAGAGTTGAAGATAAGTAAAGAAATTGTAAACACTTTTGTTCACGAACTGGTGACTGTTCGTTAACACACTCCTTATCCTCCAGATCTGGCACCGGCAGACTGATTTTTGTTTCCCCCGAGACGCTTCATAGAATTTGCGGACATCAAGCAACTCGTGGCCATGGTGCTCCGAGCAACTCCACAAGAAGCGTTTGCTGACAGTTTCCAACATCTTTATAACCCGCATCAGAAATGTGTTGTAGCTAATGGTGATTACTTTCAAGGTATTATGTTTGCAACTCGTGTTTCTTTTATTTTCTAAGAAAATTCTCCGAAGTTTTGAGATACACCTTGTCTATAGCATTTCAGTACTTTGTAGTTGTACCTTTAAGGAAATAGCTGGTTATTTGCATGGAAGGAAGAATATCGTATGATCAAGTATGGCGCACGCTTCGGTAAATAGTGGGCGCGTAGTATTTGCCTAATTTGGAGAGCCTATAAAAAAAGGAAGTAGCCAATGAATATCGTATGGACTGTGCGGCTGGTCCCGGAGGAGGTTCGAGTCCTCCCTCGGGCATGGGTGTGTGTGTTTGCCCTTAGGATTATTTAGGTTAAGTAGGGTGTAAGCTTAGGGACTGATGACCTTGGCGGTTAAGTCCCATAAGATTTCACACACATTTTGAATGAATATCGTCTTTGATTGACTGCGATCTCAAGACTCGATGTTTTAACCGGTAACGTATCTATTGTGTGTGGTACTGCTGCAAAATTGTTTCAACGTTCCTTCGCTGTTTTTCATGACGGCACAAATTTTATTTCATTTTGAACTAACTGACCAGTACTCCTCTTGCCACTACAGTCGTTCCCTTAACAGAGGAGTGAAGTGTGGATTGTATGTCTGTGTACTGTGTAAACTTTGAAACTTTATTCCTTGTGAAAGTGTACTTTAACAGGTGGTGTGCCGCATTAATTTTGACGAGTGTGGAAAAACTACCAGAACACCGCACTCAGGCTGGCTGGCGTACCAGGTCAAGCAACGGACACTAACGTGTTGCGCAGAGTTCGTCTGCGTGCGGCCCATCTCTCTGTCTCGCTAGACTGCCCCCTGTTCTCTGCATAGCGGTTCTCTGGCGCACTGTTTGTACGTGGAAGTAATCTACGTCTTTCTGTACTACTGCGGTTCTTTTGTTAATTTATTTTATTTCACATCCCTCATCATCTACAAATTCGAGTGGAAGTTCGTCCTTTGGCACAACGGAGCAGTGAGTCCCGTAGACATATTCGCGACTGAGAAAATTCTGCAGTGTATAAACATTTCTAACCAGAGCCGGCCACGGCCTGCCGAACTTCATGCGTGCAGGACGTGCGGGTCGTTTGCCGGCCAAGACCTAGTCTGTCTCGGCTTTCTTTGGTGCTTCTCAGATGTGCCCGAAACAGCGCGACATTTCATTTTGTATTGCGGAGTGGTATTTTTCGATCGTCATAATTCCCTTGATTTCGGAAGATTCGTGATGTCAGCGCTGTTTAGGATTCACTGTTTTTACGTGGTATAAAGGACTTGCACAGGTACACCTGCTGTTTCCACAAAAAGGAGCAGTCTAGCCGATCTATCGTCACAAGCCTTTAAAAATAAGTGGGATGACAGGGATGAAAATTCTCGATATACAGGGTGAGCCGGGTAGACCGACCGCCGGTTGCAAGTCTTTAGATTTGACACCACGTCGGCAGGAGGGATGAAATGATGATGATCAGGACAAAACAACCAGTCCCTGATTGGAGAAAATCTCCGACCCAGCCAGGGATCGAACCCGGGCCCTTGGGATTGACATTCTGTCTTGATTATTAAAGTTAAACTTTCAAAACCCTGTAGAAATAACAGCACTGGTCAGAATGGCGTCAAATTGCAACGGAATATTATCGGAGGAGGAGGAAAACGTATGAGAGAAAAAAAAATAGTGCAAAAATTGATCAATAGATGGCGCTGTATGTGTCAGAATACGTAAATGAAAACACCTGTCATGCGCACGACCCATTGAAATTGGTATAAACAGCCCGAGTACACGGCTTTTCCTCCTTTCGCTTCTGCGACGTTTGCCGTGACTGTCTCAATGCAGGATCGCGCTCTGCTTGTAAAGCTGTATTATAATAATGACTGTGCACACGTCGCTCTGCAGAATGATTCGTAAATTCGAAAAGACGGGTTCTTTTGGTGTGCAACCTGGTAGAGGGAGGAAACGAATTGATTCGACGTAAGTGGAAGCAGTGGCTACAGCAATGCAGGAGGAGACGAATGGTGGTGTGCAAACGTGTAGTGCACGGAGAACTGTTCGAACATTGGCCATACCCGTGAGCACGGTGCGTAAAATCCTACGAAACATTCTTCTTTGCTATCCATACGAAATTACCAATGTGCACGAGTTGCTTCCTGTTGACTTGCCAGCAAGAGAGGCCGTTGCTTTAGAATTTCTTTCTCGCATGGAAGTGGACAATGATTGGCCAAGATTTTGTGGACAGACGAAGCCCACTTCCATGTGACAGGACATGTCAGTACAAAGAATTGTCGAATATGGGCAGCGGAAAACCCATGTGCAAATCGACCAGTACCACCACTTCATCCTGGAAAGGTAACTGTGTGGTGCGGGTTTACGGCATCATTTATCATAGGGCCATATCTTTTCGAAAAGACAGGTGCTTCCGGTCCTGTTACCTGCACCGTCATTGGCAAGCGCTATGAGTGTATTTTTGCGCATCCACGTCATTCCAGCTTCCAACAGCGTGGATGTGTGGATGGGATCATTTTTATGCAAGATGCGCACTTCCGCAAATCGCAAATCTAGTTAAGCAGCTGCTGAAGCGCCATTTCGGAAATGCTATAGTTATCAGCCGCCATTTCCCTACAGCCTGGCCGTCCCGATCACTTGATCTTAATCCGTGTGACTTCTGGCTGTGGGTCTATCTGAAAGATATTGTGTTCAGTGTTCCGATTGCGAACTTAGCAGCACTGAAGGAACGCATTGCGCAACACATTCTGACAGTGACCCCGGAAACACTTCGCCCAGTTGTGGAACATGCCGTTTCTCGATTTCAAGTTGTCGCAGGAAACGGTGGACAGGAAATTACTATTCCGATTTGATTCTGATTCATGGTTTTTATGCGGTATATGGCCTCAGGACAATTAAAAACCGATTTTTCCCCTCCGATGTGATGTTACTTTGCCGTGGTGGATGGGCTTACGTAGCTAACAGTATCACACCATGCGCAGTGAGTTGTACAGTTTGTTTAGTGTCAAACGTACACCTTAGGAATTGTTGTATGGTTCATTTGTCATTTGTAGTCGACCACTATCAAAATATGATGCTTACAGAACCATCTATTGCTACATTTTGGCCGGCCGTAGTGGCCGAGCGGTTCTAGGCGCTTCAGTCTGGAACCGCACGACCGCTACGGTCGCAGGTTCGAATCCTGCCTCGGGCATGGATGTATGTGATGTCCTTAGGTTAATTAGGTTTAAGTTGTTCTAAGTTCTAGGGGACTGATTACCTCAGATGTTAAGTCCCATAGTGCTCCGAGCCATTTCAACCATTTTGCTACATTTTGTAACTATTTATTTTTCTTCTGTTATACGTTTTCCCCCTTCTCCGACAATATTCCGCTGCAATTTGACGTCATTCTGACCAGTGGTGTTATTTATACAGCGTATGAAAGTTTAACCTTAATTGTAATCATCCTGTGTATAATGCAATCGCATAAGCAACGGGTACTGCAAATTTTCTGTGAAACGACATTAACATGCAGACAAAAATTAAAGATGTAGATAATGAAAGAACAAAAGCTTATAATGATCGACAGCCAGGATTCATTGTTCTTTACATCAAGGAGGATTTTGTGCAAAAATTGCAGGCATAGACCATGGGAAGATCTTGTTGTTGTTGTGGTCTTCAGTCCTGAGACTGGTTTGATGCAGCTCTCCATGCTACTCTATCCTGTGCAAGCTTTTTCATCTCCCAGTACCTACTGCAACCTACATCCTTCTGAATCTGCTTAGCGTATTCATCTCTTGGTCTCCCTCTACGATTTTTACCCTCCACGCTGCCCTCCAATACTAAATTGGTGATCCCTTGATGCCTCAGAACATGTCCTACCAACCGATCTCTTCTTCTGGTCAAGTTGTGCCACAAACGTCTCTTCTCCCCAATCCTATTCAATACTTCCTCATTAGTTATGTGATCTACCCATCTAATCTTCAGCATTCTTCTGTAGCACCACATTTCGAAAGCTTCTATTCTCTTCTTGTCCAAACTATTTATCGTCCATGTTTCACTTCCATACATGGATACACTCCATACAAATACTTTCAGAAATGACTTTCTGACACTTAAATCAATACTGGATGTTAACAAATTTCTCTTTTTCAGAAACGCTTTCCTTGCCATTGCCAGCCTACATTTTATATCCTCTCTATTTCGACCATCATCAGTTATTTTGCTCCCCAAATAGCAAAACTCCTTTACTACTTTAAGTGCCTCATTTCCTAATCTAATTCCCTCAACATCACCCGACTTAATTAGACTACATTCCATTATCCTTGTTTTGCTTTTGTTGATGTTCATCTTATATCCTCCTTTCAAGACACTGTCCATTCCGTTCAACTGCTCTTCCAAGTCCTTTGCTGTCTCTGACAGAATTACAATGTGATCGGCGAACCTCAAAGTTTTTATTTCTTGTCCATGAATTTTAATACCTACCCCGAATTTTTCTTTTGTTTCCTTTACTGCTTGCTCAATATACAGATTGAACAACATCGGGGAGATCTTAGTGGTACGAATAGTAAGATTTCTGAAGTCGCACGTATTACTCTATTGTCAGTTGCAACAGTTTTCGATGGTACTGAACGAAGAGTATCGAGACTAAAGTGACTTAGTCAGGAGCATGCCTAGAATGACTTTTCGATTTCAAATTCACTGTAGTTGAATTTATGAAAGAAAAAGAAGTGCAGGAACGAAAGTTAAAACATTCCGAATAGGTTGCAGATCTCATATTTTAATTGGCTTGATTACAGAGTGCACACAGTAAAGGGTACCCATCGGTGAAAGATCCAGTGGGGGTTGCTGCTCGTGATAAAGATGTCCATAAAAATGAGGTATCTATTAATATGGAAGATGGGAAGGCGATATGTGAATGTACATGAAAGAAAAAGCTTTAATGTTTAGATGAACTGAGTTGCCGGAGCTACACATTTATGATAGTTGAGTAACTTGGCCATACTTATCTGTTGCACAACGAATAGCAGCAGGACATAAAATGGACGTTAGCGAGGGAATACGTAAGCATGTACTGTTGTAAAAATATCACGTTTATTCAAGAACAGCTGAACAAACTAATAGGGTAAACAACTAATAAATGTATGATGGTTGAAAGGGCCCTGTAGTCCCCTTTCATTATCATTTTATTTGCTTTCCAGTGATACAGAACACTCTGGCATGCGTGAGTGAATGAATGTGGGTGTATTTCATGTTGCTATACGGTGGTTTAGTCTGCTGCGGTAGTCTTACAGAATGGTCAACCCTTATAGTTTTCAGGTAGGCAAAGAGTTTTGCTCTCCTTGTGTGAAAGTTAGTGGTGTTAGGTTGGTAGCGGAAGCCTCATCTCAGGGTTTTCCTGGCCACGGGGTCACGTGGGAGACGTTGGAGTGTGTGAGCAGGTCAGTCTGCTTCCAGTTTGCCGAGGGTCTGCTTCCGAGGTCTCTTCGAAGAAGGGTAAGTTTATTTAACCGCGTGGCGCGTTGTCTCATAGCGAGAGGGGAGCTTTTAATTTTCGGTCTTGCGTCTCATCTAGTAAAGATTGTTTTACTGGGTCGCAGCAAGGAATGCAACATTTGTGTAACTTAGGGACTGATGACCTTAGCAGTTAAGTCCCGCAAGAGTTCACACACATTTGAACATTTTTGTGTGCCTGCGACTGCGTGTGTGTACATTCTATTATTTTCCGAACCTTGGTAATATTTTCCTCTTCGTGAATCTTCTTTGTTTCATTAGTTGGTGTCCGTTGGAAATCATCCACTTGGGTTAATATTAGAGTTTGTTGGCCCTCTGCCATTACCAGTTGTCTATTCAAATGTGTCCTTTGTAAAATATTAATTGTTCGCTGTTGCGTGGTTTAATGTTACTAAAATTTGGCCACGGTAAGAAAAATTGTGTTTCCGCGAACCATGTGGGCACACGAGTCTATTGAATTTAGTTACTAGGCATCAGCAGTTATGTAGGTGCCTTACATCAATGTTTCAAGGGATAAATAATTTTCCCTCCAACCTTATACAATGTACCGATGTTACGTCTGCGGTACCTACGCCATTTACCTTGTAGTTTTCCTTGTTAGCCCATCCACCACGTTTCCATGCGCACAGGTGCAATAATTAGTGTTGCCTTTTTATTTTAAACAAATGCATTAGAGTAGAACTTGTTGTCAGGAATGTTGTTGCAAGCTACTCTTATGCAGTGTGTCCGCTCACTCTTTGCTTTATTTTAACATTTGATCCACGTGAACAATTCCGGGATCATATTAATAATTACATCCCGTTCTTTATGAGTGACTTCATAATGAATGTTTACGAGTTTTTCTAATGAATAAATTGAGTAATTTTTCGACTCAGCCCAACCTCTTCCTTGTCATGTGGCTAGAGATGGTGGCGACCCACTCTTTTACGTTGACTTCACTGTCAGATAGCATTTTCTTATTCAAATTGCGCTTCACTCATCTTACACATAGCGACCCTTTATTCACGCTACTTATAACGCTCTTGGCTGAGTTACAAAAGTACTGCAGGCTTGAGGGCCTTATGAGGTGTCACCGCCAGACACCACACTTGCTAGGTGGTAGCCTTTAAATCGGCCGCGGTCCGTTAGTACACATCGGACCCGTGTGTCGCCACAATCAGTGATTGCAGACCGAGCGCCGCCACACGGCAGGTCTAGAGAGACTTCCTAGCACTCGCCCCAGTTGTACAGCCGACTTTGCTAGCGATGGTTCACTGACAAAATACGCTCTCATTTGCCGAGACGATAGTTTAGCATAGCCTTCAGCTACGTCATTTGCTACGACCTAGCAAGGCGCCATATTCAGTTATTATTGATATTGTGAATCATGTACCGTCAAGAGCGACGTTCATCATTAATGGATTAAAGTTAAGTATTCTACCAGCTACATCCGTTTTTCTAAATTCTAATTTCCTTGTCCTGTTCCAGACCTCACGCCAGCCTGCGTGAGCTAAAACGCGTGCCTTTCGGCCTCCTCTAGTAACACGGTGTTGGCTCTCCTGCCAACCACAACACCTTACATTCACGTACATACACACATATAATAGAGATTCAGGAGAATAAAGAAAAACTTCACCAGTATGCACGTGTTGGCACACGGCCATTCCCTTGGCCTGAGTGCACGAAGGAAGTGAACAAGAATTCATCGATAAGAATAAACTCTTACTGGTTGCACCATAGAAGATGTTCTGAAACTAATTTGTAAGTTTTACCCCCGAGAATCAGTAACTGTGACATGTAACGTTTCTCACAATCCAGAACACGTGGTCGTCACAACAAAACTTTTCCGGCCGCTGTGACCGAGCGGTTCTAGGCGCTTCAGTCCGTAACCCCGCTGCTGCTACTGTCGCAGGTTCGAATCCTGCCTCGGGCAAGGATGGTGTGATGTCCTTAGGTTAGTTAGGTTTAAGACGTTCTAAGTCTCGGGGACTGTTGACCTCAAATGTTAAGTCCCATAGTGCTTAGAGCCATTTGACCCATTTGAACAAAAATTTTGATAAAAGCAGTGATAAAATTCAGAATTTCTGACCTAATTCGACAGGATACATTACTGTGATTCACGATCTGCAAACTTCAAGCTCTCAGATCCCTACTTAACACGTGCTGAAACAAGTTAGATTACTAACAGAAATCGAAGTTTCAAACATCTAATCACTTATACTATACTCGTGAGATCACCAACGAACTAAATCAGACTGAAATGAGAAGAGGTAGAGCAGGTCAATGGCTTGCATGCTTGACTAAGTGCAACTCTCTGAAATTAACCAGGAAAATTCCATATACCGCTCAATTAGCGATGAGATTAAGGCATTAATGTTGACGGAAGCTGCAATCTACGAAAATAAGATAATATATTAACTATGAATACGTACCCTCTCACTTAGTCGTTGTCGCCCATCTCGCGGAACACTGCCGAGCGAACGCTTTTGGAACCCACGCGTTCCGTTCTTCCGGAAGTGACCAGAGAGATCACTATTGTGTGGTGCCAACCTGTACAAGAACTTCGTGTAAGGCGGACAGAAACCTCTTTGCTACCTGGTACGTGCTTTATAGGGTTGGCTGTTCTGCCACAACGGCAGACTGCTTTTACTCCCACAGATCTAGATACTGAAATTTACCTTGTACACTCTCATTTATGCTTTTCATTCATCAGGTGACAGATATACTGTCATACAGCACACAGATGTGCTGGATATGCGCGCGGGGCTCCGATAATTACCAAAAATTTTAGTAAAATGTGAGGTGAAACAAAGCTAATATACCTTGTGCCCACTATAGACACACTAAGCTGCTCAGTCTCTTTTTTTGTGTAGTTCACAGTTTGCGCCCAGAATTGAGATGCCAGACATGGGTCGTTAAATTAAATGGCAAACAAAATTATGAAGAAGCTCATGTAGAGACCCTTCATTTGCCCACAGTAAGACATTGCAAGATGAGAGACAACTTCTTTCTGACGTGATGAGGATGCATTTAAAAAGAAAATCGCAATGTAGAAGGAACACATTTTAACAAACACAGCCCTGTTCTTTGAGCTCACTGGCTTTAAAGAAAACATGAGGTCTGAAGAAATAATTGAGACCTTGAAAGAAATACAAGGTTAGTTACTTAAACTTTTTCAGGACACTGCCAATCTTACATCCGTTTTCGATCTACACTCCTGGAAATGGAAAAAAGAACACATTGACACCGGTGTGTCAGACCCACCATACTTGTTCCGGACACTGCGAGAGGGCTGTACAAGCAATGCTCACACGCACGGCACAGCGGACACACCAGGAACCGCGGTGTTGGCCGTCGAATGGCGCTAGCTGCGCAGCATTTGTGCACCGCCGCCGTCAGTGTCAGCCAGTTTGCCGTGGCATACGGAGCTCCATCGCAGTCTTTAACACTGGTAGCATGCCGCGACAGCGTGGACGTGAACCGTATGTGCAGTTGACGGACTTTGAGCGAGGGCGTATAGTGGGCATGCGGGAGGCCGGGTGGACGTACCGCCGAATTGCTCAACACGTGGGGCGTGAGGTCTCCACAGTACATCGATGTTGTCGCCAGTGGTCGGCGGAAGGTGCACGTGCCCGTCTACCTGGGACCGGACCGCAGCGACGCACGGATGCACGCCAAGACCGTAGGATCCTACGCAGTGCCGTAGGGGACCGCACCGCCACTTCCCAGCAAATTAGGGACACTGTTGCTCCTGGGGTATCGGCGAGGACCATTCACAACCGTCTCCATGAAGCTGGGCTACGGTCCCGCACACCGTTAGGCCGTCTTCCGCTCACGCCCCAACATCGTGCAGCCCGCCTCCAGTGGTGTCGCGACAGGCGTGAATGGAGGGACGAATGGAGACGTGTCGTCTTCAGCGATGAGAGTCGCTTCTGCCTTGGTGCCAATGATGGTCGTATGCGTGTTTGGAGCCGTGCAGGTGAGCGCCACAATCAGGACTGCATACGACCGAGGCACACAGGGCCAACACCCGGCATCATGGTGTGGGGAGCGATCTCCTACACTGGCCGTACACCACTGGTGATCGTCGAGGGGACGCTGAATAGTGCACGGTACATCCAAACCGTCATCGAACCCATCGTTCTACCATTCCTAGACCGGCAAGGGAACTTGCTGTTCCAACAGGACAATGCACGTCCGCATGTATCCCGTGCCACCCAACGTGCTCTAGAAGGTGTAAGTCAACTACCCTGGCCAGCAAGATCTCCGGATCTGTCCCCCATTGAGCATGTTTGGGACTGGATGAAGCGTCGTCTCACGCAGTCTGCACGTCAAGCACGAACACTGGTCCAACTGAGGCGCCAGGTGGAAATGGCATGGCAAGCCGTTCCACAGGACTACATCCAGCATCTCTACGATCGTCTCCATGGGAGAATAGCAGCCTGCATTGCTGCGAAAGGTGGATATACACTGTACTAGTGCCGACATTGTGCATGCTCTGTTGCCTGTGTCTATGTGCCTGCGGTTCTGTCAGTGTGATCATGTGATGTATCTGACCCCAGGAATGTGTCAATAAAGTTTCCCCTTCCTGGGACAATGAATTCACGGTGTTCTTATTTCAATTTCCAGGAGTGTATTTTCGACACACTTTACCGTTCCAGTTGAAAGCGTCGATGTGCATGTGCAGATGTAACTGACTGGTCTGCAAGGTAATTCCCGTATTAAAGACAAATCCCGTTAATGTTAAAACTGTCCAGAATGTCTACATTGCTTTCCTGAGGCAGACTTTCCACGTCCTGCAATATATGTTAATGACATAAACTCAATCACTTGAAAATGACATAAAAGTCCGAAACCCAGGTCGTAATTAATAAACAACAATACAGTCAAATGGCGGTGTGTTCATTAAAAAAATCTGCATAATGAGATTGCCGAAGTGTTACAATATTTCGACCAACGTATGTGTGCGGAAAAAGTTTTTTTCGTTAATTAAACTAAATAAGTCACGATTACGTGGCAACCTGAGTGAGAAAATCGGTGAAACTGTCTACGTACTTCCTTATGCAAGGAGTTTGTATTAGACACAAATTGTGTCTTCGGTGCGCAAAAAATAATTATATAAAACTCAAAATTTTGGTTTTTAATCTGTGTTGTTGAGAAACGTGAAATGTAAAACCAAGTCGTATGGAGTGCGACCGCATTGTCATTTAAATGCGATGCGTTCGCAGTTTTTCCCCCCTCTTCCTCCTCCTCACGGTTAGAAAGTGTGACGTGCAGTAGGGGAAGTGTGGCAGCCAGGCGAGGCACTCTGCCACAAAGCTGAATCCTTGGTCACTTCTGTATTAAACAGATCCATTCTGCTCCCTCCTCAATTGTTTGATCGAAATCTCATACCTCGCGTCAAGTCCATTCCGTACTTCCGCTGTAGAGCAGCAACTCCAACTTGTTTTCCATAAAATGTATTACCAATATGAGGGGGTGGTCAGTTTATGCTCACCTTAAAAAATCGTTAATTTCAATTAATTTATTTTAGCAACATTCTTAGCAAAATCAGTGCACTTTGTACAATGTGCACTATCAAAACCATCCCCCCCCCCCTCCTTTTTGGTATTGTGGGGGTATTCAAATCAAGTGCCATTACGAAGTTCGGTAGCCAGTTTTCGTTGAAATTTAATTGCTATATTTCCTTTTATGATATGGAAAGAGCACTAGTTTTTAGCGAGTCTAAGTGACAGATTAGCGTCACGTTTCCACAGCTACAGTATACTTACACACTACCTTTTCCTTGCATCCATACGCACCTGCAGTTTTTTTCTACCTGTGGTATTGACAGTCTCTCACAAAGCCAAGAATTGAGGCTCCTTATTTGTTTTTTGCCAATGCACGTCAGAAAATGGAGTACTGCAGTGAAGTGACTTTTGCTGTAAACTATGCTGCAGGAATTTTGTAGCTTCTTACAAGTAGGAATCGTCATAGTTCGGGGAAATGTAACCCACCGTCATCGACTCCATAACCAGTATGCCGGCCGGCGTGGCCGAGCGGATCTAGGCGCTTCAGTCTGGAACCGCGCGACCGCTACGGTCGCAGGTTCGAATCCTGCCTCGGGCATGGATGTGTGTGATGTCCTTAGGTTAGTTAGGTTTAAGTAGTTCTAAGTTCTAGGGGACTGATGACCTCAGCTGTTAAGTCCCATAGTGCTCAGAGCCATTTGAACCATAACCAGTATGTCCGTAATTACTCGAATCTCGGTAGCACTCGACCAGAGACGGATAACGAAATTAACAGTTAGGTCCCCTACCATACACTACGATAAATTTTTCACGAAACTATTGCTGAAACGGTTTCCAACATACAACTGGATCGTATTCTCGTATGCTATTCTTATGTCTTTTACCTCCCAGTGTATCTTATTGTAAGTGCATTCGTGCTCCAGAATTGCAAAATAATCGTTCAAAAATTTTACTTCGTAATAGCTCCTTCAAACATCGCAATCTCTCACCTCATCTTGCGTGATTCTATGGGACTCTTAAATATGGAGTGCACAGTATTACTTACTTGTGAAGAGTTGACTGTTTCCCTCGTGCAGCATCAGCTAGACACAATCCCATACTGAGATATATTCTGAGCTCGTGTGTAGTTCTTTAACCAATGTATTTTGTCTTTGTCTATATCCTTTACTAGACCCATGTCAAGTTAAACTAACAGAAAATTCGAGATTACTTTCTTACGTTACACAGCACACTACTGTAAATTTGAAATTAAAAAGTAACAGGTAGTAGGTAAGAGCCTTGAGCACAACAGAGTTTTCATGTAGGGTTGAAAACAAATCATACTGTCTCCAAAAATCATAACTTGCATTTTGTTGAAACAAGGCGTCTTTAATCCATCGAGGCTGTGACTTATCGGAATGCTACTCATTTGTAGCTATTTTGTCACTGAAACTCATTTTCCTTTAAATTCAAACATATTAGTTGCCCAGACAGTTTCTAAACCGAAGACTGGCTTGTAGCTTCAAAAATGCAAGAAATCGTAGCCCAGAGTTCTGATATGGAATACTTTTCAGGTAAACAATTCTGGACAAATTGTTTCATAGCTTTTCCTTTAAACACGACGTTTTCCAAAAAAGTTGCGAGTACTATTGTTTCTTGCAGGAGAGTCCTCTTTGTACTGCATAAGATGAAGTTACTGATTTTTAAGCGGAGAAGAAAACATACGGGAAGTCTACCTTCGGACACTCAAGCAGTGATTTGGAACCTGAATTTCCAGAAATAGAATCCAGTGCGTTAATGACCGCGTCGTCTCGATCGGTACTTAAAAAAAAAGGCGTCAACATCGACCAAAAGTCGTATTTCTGCGCTTATTTTCTTATGAAGTCAGAGATTCGAACGATAACGTAAAATTTAATTCACTCTCGAATAACTGTTATTTACATCATCATTTCTCTTTCTGGCCACAGCTTTTTTATTAATCAGACCTATGTATCTACATGATTTGAGGAGCACTGTAAAGGTTGTGGTCAAGAGATAAGACAAGTGGGTACTGATTATGTGATTCTTCTTATAGATGACGCATGTCCTCTGGTACTGAGAAGCAATGTAAAGGTTGTGGTCAAGAGATAAGACAAGCGCCTACAGATTCTGTGGTTTTTCTTATAGATGACGCATGTCCTCTGGCACTGCAAACTGTCAAAATTCTGACACAATCGAGATAAAACAACGCCGCTTTCGAAAAAACGCTCATTAACTTTCGCGAATACCTGTGTCACTTACCTAGCAGTGTTTGCAAAATGGTTCAAATGGCTCTGAGCACTACGGGACTTAACATCTGAGGTCATAAGTCCCCTAGAACTTAGAACTACTTAAACGCAACTAACCTAAGGACATCACATACATCCATGCCCGAGGCAGGATTCGAACCTGCGACCGTAGAAGTCACGCGGTTCCGGAATGAAGCGCCTATAACCGCTCGGCCATAGCGGCCGGCCAGTATTTGCAAAACGTAACGATTGGATCTGGTTGACTAATAGGTGACTGCTCGTACATTATAACTACGGGAAAGAAACAAAATTTCTTTCCTGTAGACAAAGTTGTAACAAAGAAATAGATTACCATTCCATACTATCACTGCGAACATATTCCTGTCACTACGAGCCATAGACTTTTCAATACACGTAAGTGATTTTGCCCAGAAGCAACTACATTTACTGTTTTCCAGTGCATTTCTCACACACACGTCTGCTCCTGTCGACATTCAACGGCATTAAACAGTCATAGAGAATAGTACAGCGTCGTGCAAATAGGAGACAGTTTTCGAATGTTTAGCAGCAACCATGTACAGGTAACAGCACTCGCAGAACAGTAAAACTGGCCAAGTCGTCGAGATTTCTTGTTCTTTTTTGTTAAAAATTCTTGCAACTGAATCTTCTGGACCTTGGTTTTGTCCTTTATATTCTTAGGTCAAAGGAACCATCCCAGCAATATAGGAAAATCACGAAAAACTGAATATGGATCGATGGAACGGGTATTAACCGTCGTCTTCCCAAATGCGAGACCAGTCTCCAAACTACTGCCTCGCTCGGTGCATCCTTGGAGCGAAACGCTGTGTCGTTAGTATTTTTGTAAACTGATACTCATAAGTTGAAAACAGCTTCCAGACATGTTGTTCAGTTTGACCCTCTCTCCGGTACTAGAATGGAACCCAGAAAAATTCATAATTTTACTACATTGGGGGAAATTTTATTACTATTATCGTCATTGGTACTGTAGTGATCGTGGCAAGGAATTACACGGATGGGGAAAAAAACAGCCAAGTTAATATACAATAAGAAAATTTCGGACGTACGTTTGTCTACAGAACATTTGTAAGTGATCAACGTTGCAAGGTCAGAGGTTCATGTAAGCTCTAGAAAACCATTGCAAACGTGAAAAGCTGGTACATTAATAAACGGTATAACTTAAACTTCCTGGCAAATTAAAACTGTGTGCTGGACCGAGACTCGAATTTGGTACCTTTGCCTTTCTGGGCAAGTGCTCTACCATCAGGGCTACCCAAGCACAGAGTAAGTTTCAGCGTACACTCCACTGCTGAGTGAAAATTTCATTCTGGGAACATTCCCTAGGCTGTGGCTGAACCATGTCTCTGCAATATCTTTTCTTCCAGGAGTGCTAGCTCTGGAAGATTCGCAGAAGAGCTTCTGTGAAGATTGGAAGGTAGGAGACGAGGTACTGGTGGAATTGAAGCTGTGTGGGCGGGTCGTGAGTCGTGCTTGGGTAACTCAGGTGGTAGAGCACTTGCCCGCGAAAGGAAAAGGTTCCGAGTTCGAATCTCGGTCGGGCACACAGTTTTAATCTGCCAAGAAGTTTCATATCAGCGTACACTCCACTGCAGAGTGAAAATTTCATTCTGCAAACGGTGTAACAGCCTAAATGTTGAATACGACCATCAAAACGTACATGCGTCGTGTAGTACGGGTGGCGGATGTCAGTTTTTGCGATGGAGTTCAATGCCTGCTGCACTTCGTTGATCAATACACGGATGGTGTGAGCGTGTGGGTGCTATTCTGTCATTCTGCGCAACGGATTAATCTGAGATGTACCCTTTACCCTGTGGCTCCTGCAAGATGCAGTTTCCACCCTCACACTACTACAGAAGTCAGACAGACGCTCCTAAACGTTCTAAAGAGAAATGCCTGAAAAACTTTCAGCAATAAATATCTTCTGGAGTCGTCCGCTGTAAGGAAATGACACAAAAATTCACAAAATTTCTTACGTAACTAGTGGGATACTTGGGTACTGGAGTAGTGCCAGTTAATGTAAGAAAAACATGAAACTAACGAAAATTATTATTTATTTTGGAAAAATTCTGAGAAATCACAATGGCACTTTTAGTTATGAACTGAACAAGTTATTTACAGGTTCTTCTCGGAATGTGGAGTTACCTCTTAAGAATAGGATTGGCTAATGAAATTTCTATACAAAGTTTAAGATTGTTATTGACTTGGCAGAATGGCTGAGAGCTGTGTCTACTCAACTTTAATAATTATCCGTTAGAACGTTGCTAGGTATGGTCAAGGCTGTCGTGTTTGAAATGCAGTGAAGTGTACTGTTGTGAAGGAAATATGGGGCTCGCAAGAGCTTTAGCGCACAATACCGTAAGCTGTGATGACTGCTGTCTGCGCTGCTTGCTGCTGACAAATAAGATAACTCTCGTTCTATCCGGATTGACATTCGCCAATCAAACTCTCCCTACATCTTGATGAAGTCAATGACTCCTATTCGCCCCTAGTCTAACCATTGGCGTGGTACACCGGTCAGATAAGCAGTCCACCGTGATGCCACTCAAAAATTCGCTCGCAGGCGTTTAACTATAACTCTGTCCATTCACACCGCACAATAAGTGTGTTGGCCAACACGGTAATCGCAAGGACTGAATATAGAGTCGCACTCAGATTCGCTCTCGACGGAGGTGCTCTCCCAGTGAAGTACTGAGGAGAGACTTGTTCCTCGCTCTTTGAGCACACGTACGTGCGCACACGCTCTCGTTACGTGTTCTCATTCCAAGAGCGACAATGGAACGGACCCTCTCCATGCCAGACCTGAAGGGGTATATCTTGCGGTCTCTTCCATTACTCCTTCAGCTCAAGGCGTCAGGAATATCGTCTGCTAATCAGCATTGCACTTCTAAAATGGGAGAATGACGTTTCGTTTAAGGCGACCAATTCGGAAATCTGTAGCATCAGCGTTTGGCGTTTGCTGTCTCCCTGTGAAAACCTCTGAAATTGCGTGCTATGTTTGTAAAGAATGCGTAGGCTGGGCGCTCCCACACGATGTAGCAGAATTTGCTTTTAAGACGAACACGGGGTCATTCTCCCTTCCACTTGGGCAAATGCTGTCTGCTCCACGGGTGGTCGCCGGCCGACGTAGATAAGTTGACTCGTCCTCTGAAGGGACCGGCCCCTCGGCATGCGGTTTGCCTCTCCCGAACTAAAAGCCCCTGTGACCGTCGTGTCTTGAATGTGTGTGTGTACGCCAGCCTCGAGTATTTCAATCTCGGTGTGCACTTGTGATTTACTAGTTATTTGCATACCGTTTACATGAATTCATACAAAATTGACTTTATCTCATCGATTTTGGGTTCGAATGAAGCGTCCTGATGTGCGGAACATGATTGTGAGGGCGGAACATGTAAGCAATGAAGGTTAGGAGACCACGACGTCTTTCATACCTCCCTCCTTCTGACAAAATTTTTGTCTGGGGTTTGTCAATGTCGAGGAAAACATTGACAAAGTCAGACAAAAATTGTTCTTTTAGATTTTCCAATAAACTTTTCTCAGCCATTGTTAACAATTTTTTTTCTTATGATTTCTTTATAGCTATTGTTTCTATTTTTTAATTCTACAATTTATGTTTTGTTGTTAGGCAACTATAGACTTTACTAAGGTTGTTATTCTTTGTCATTGCCAGTATGTGTCTGTTTTTCTTTTTCATTTCCAAAAATTGTTTCTACAATATTAATTTTTCTAAACTCGTTAGTGTACAGTGTATCATGTTTTAGTGTGGTTATAACTTTTCTTTAGTGAAGCTCTGTTGTGTGACTTTGTTTTATTTATTTAGGCATTATTTGTATCACTGTTTTAAGAGTGAAGAAGTGTTTTTTCTTTATTCTATCCTCTTTCAACCTATGATTAACCAAAACCTTTTTTATATGGAAAACTAACTTGGCTTTACAGGGATTTTTGAGATTATCTACTTATACTAATTAATTTTTTTACATAATATTTTAAGGTCTCTATCACATTAAGGGCTTTACATGTATGATAAAATAATTACTTTTACAAAAGAAAAAAATTACAAATATATCATTTTCTTAACTCTACATTTGTATTTTATCAGTCTTTTCCTTTTGTGCTGCGTCAGTTTCTGTGCTCGACGATCCCCACTAAATACTGGAAGGCGTCGACTCATTTGTATGGGTGTCACAAATCATGAGAGAAGCACTCCAGCATGCGATGCCAGGTCTTACTTGTTGACATTGCCATCATGGAGTGGTACCTTTAACCGATGATGATGACTGTGGTTTACTGCATAAACAGTGATGTCTTGGTACTCCTTTGCTGTCACACCTGGGACAGTATGGCAGTTCGATGATTGTAGTTGACTACCGACAATCGTCACCCAATATTGTGCTGTGGCGTCTTTTAATGTGCATAACAGACTGTGTGGCTGTGCCTATAATGATAGATTGGGAGACAGGATCCTTGAGATGCTCGACGAGTTCAGTTTTATCCTCCTCAATGATGAATCCCCTACGTTACTTCCATTTCCTGGACAGAGACCCTCAGTCGTCGATTTGACTCTGTGTTCAGCGTCATTTCCTTTGATTTTTACATTAACTACTGTTCCCTATCTTATGGCGTCTAACCACTACGCTCTTCTGACATCGAATTTCTCTACAACGCCCGTTAAGGCCTATAGGCCATCTCGTAAATGGAACGTTATCAGGCAGACTGGTTACGATATGGCGTTAATGGATGATCAACTATCGTCATTGTCATTCCCCTCCGTGGCGTCCCCGCAAGCAAGGTAAATTATGTTTAGGAATTATATCAGTCTAGTGGCATCGCGTTCTATTCCACACAGGAGGAGGATGACTGGCACCAGACGATCCCCGATTCCCTCGTAGGACCCATAATATTCGTGTTGGATAGCGCAATGGAGACTGGCTTGCAGTCGTCTTAAACGTCAAACTACGTGAGAGAACTATGTCACCTACAAACGGATGTATCCAACCACTAAGGACTTTCTCAAGGCCCAGAAAAAAGAACGCTGGAGGAAGTTCTGTGGATAACTACCTATGCACCCTCCCGTTGGATGCATTTGATCGATCGTGGTTTCGCTCAAACCGAAACTGGTGTCTCTCAAGCGGTTGCAGATCTGGATAGACGAGTTTGCCGCCGTTGTTGCCCCTCCATCTGCCGCGCCGGAACCCATCTAACTCGCGCCGATAGGCGCCACTGCCGAGACAGTTTAACCACGCCATTCTCTCCCTCCGAATTCCACAGGGCCCGACGTCCTCATGACATAAATCTCTCGGCTATGACCAGATCCACTACTCCATCGTTCTAAATTTGTTTGACGATGCAAAACATGTTCTTATCAACATCCTTAATGACATCTGGAGGGATGCGAATATTCTCAGTGACTGGAGAACTCTGGTATTGGTGTCAGTACTGAAGTGTGGGAAAGACTCTGGTCAGGCGGCATCATAATAGCCGATTACACTGTCACACTGCGTACGTAAGATATTCGAATGTCTCCAAAAGTTTCGTGTGGTGGTTGGAGCATGAGAACTTGCTTCCACGGACTCAAAACGGCTTCCACAGGGGCGGAACTACTTATGATAATATTACTTCTCTTGCGACGGTCATTGAAAACACATTCTTCACTAACGTGTATTTAACAACCTTATTTCTTGACTTTTAGAGGGCTTACAATAATGTCCTGGTACACGGACTTATCAACAAATTGCAGCTGCTGCATCTGCCGGTGATGATTTTACGGATGCTATACAGTTTTCTTGGTTGCTGTACCGTATATATCCACGATCAGGACAATGTATTGCACGAATCCTACCTAGTGTCCCGTAGCCCTTACTAAATGCCCTGTTTGTTTCTCGTCGACCTAGAGGCTTTATTCAGCTTACCCGTCAAAGTTCTTCAGTACACAGACGACGTCTGTATATACCCTCGCTCGTCGTGCTTTTGGGTGACACGCCAATGGCTTGCCGACGCATGTGAAATGTTGGCGGCATGGGCGTTCGAAAATGGGCTCACTTTGTTGTTGTTGTTGTTGTTGTGGTCTTCAGTCCTGAGACTGGTTTGATGCAGCTCTCCATGCTACTCTATCCTGTGCAAGCTTCTTCATCTCCCAGTACCTACTGCAGCCTACATCCTTCTGAATCTGCTTAGTGTAATCATCTCTTGGTCTCCCTCTACGATTTTTACCCTCCACGCTGCCCTTCAATACTAAATTGATGATCCCTTGATGTCTAAGAACATGTCCTACCAACCGATCCCTTCTTCTAGTCAAGTTGTGTCACAAGCTCCTCTTCTCCCCAATTCTGTTCAATACCTCCTCATTAGTTATGTGACCTACCCATCTAATCTTCAGCATTCTTCTGTAGCACCACATTCCGAAAGCTTCTATTCTCTCCTTGTCTAAGGTATTTATCGTCCACGTTTCACTTCCATACATGGCTACACTCCATACAAATATTTTCAGAAACGACTTCCTGACATTTACATCTATACTCAATGTTAACAAATTTTTCTTCTTCAGAAACGCTTTCCTTGCCATTGCCAGTCTACATTTTATATCCTCTCTACTTCGACCATCATCAGTTATTTTGCTCCCCAAATAGCAAAACTCCTTTACTACTTTAAGTTTCTCATTTCCTAATCTAATTCCCTCAGCATCACCCGACTTAAATCGACTACATTCCATTATCCTCGTTTTGCTTTTGTTGATGTTCATCTTATACCCTCTTTCAAGACACTGTCCATTCCGTTCAACTGCTCCTCCAAGTTCTTTGCTGTCTCTGACAGAATTACAATGTCGTCGGCGAACCTCAAAGTTCTTATTCCTTCTCCATGGATTTTAATACCTACTCCAAACTTTTCTTTTGTTTCCTTTATTGCTTGCTCAATATACAGGCTACAACCCTGTCTCACTCCCTTCCCAACCACTGCTTCCCTTTCATACCCCTCGACTCTTATAACTGCCATCCGCTTTCTGTACAAGTTGTAAATAGCATTTCGCTCTCTGTATTTTACCCCTGCCACCATCAGAATTTGAAAGAGAGTATTCCAATCAACATTGTCAAAAGCTTTCTCTAAGTCTACAAATGCTAGAAATGTGGGTTTGCCTTTCCTTAATCTTTCTTCTAAGATAAGTCGTAAGGTCAGTATTGCCTCACGTGTTCCAACATTTCTACGGAATCCAAACTGATCTTCCCCGAGGTCGGCTTCTATCAGTTTTTCCATTCGTCTGTAAAGAATACGCGTTAGTATTTTGCAGCTGTGACTTATCAAACTGATAGTTCGGTAATTTTCACATCTGTCAACACCTGCTTTCTTTGGGATTGAGGTTATTATATTCTTCTTGAAACCTGAGGGTATTTCGCCTGGTCTCATACGTCTTGCTCACCAGATGGAAGAGTTTTGTCAGGACTGGCTTTCCCAAGGCTGTCAGTAGTTCTAATGGAATGTTGTCTACTCCGGGGGCTTTGTTTCGACTCAGGTCTTTCAGTGCTCTGTCAAACTCTTCAAACTCTTCAGGCAATATCATATCTCCCATTTCATCTTCGTCTACATCCTCTTCAATTTCCATAATTTTGTCCCCAAGTACATCGCCCTTGTATAGACCATCTACATACTCCTTCCACCTTTCTGCTTTCCCTTCTTTGCTTAGAACTGGGTTTCCATCAAAGCTCTTGATATTCATGCAAGTGGTTCTCCTTTCTCCAAAGGTCTCTTTAATTTTCGTGTAGGCAGTATCTATCTTACCCATAGTGAGAGAAGCCTCTACATCCTTACATTTGTCCTCTAGCCCTCCCTGCTTAGCCATTTTGCACTTCCTATCGATATCATTTTTGAGACGTTTGTGTTCCTTTTTGCCTGCTTCATTTACTGCATTTTTGTATTTTCTCCTTTCATCAATTAAATTCAATATTTTTTCTGTTCCCTTATGCTCTCCCTGAAACTCTCTACAACCTCTGGTTCTTTCAGTTTATCCAAGTCCCATCTCCTTAAATTCCCACCTTTTCGCAGTTTCTTCAGTTTTAATCTACAGTTCATAACCAATAGATGGCCTCACTTTGTCACCTGATAAATCCGTTGTTGTGATATTCATGAGGAAACTGATTAATAAATTCTCATCCGAAATTCGTCTTGGCCCGTACACATTTCCTGTTCGGGCACATGCTAAGTTCCTTGGCGGCTATTTCGACAGCAGTCTCACGCGGATTCGACATGTTGCGTTCCTCATCGGTAAGGTGGATAACACTGTGAACGTCTTGCGTATGCTTGCCCTGTTTTGATACGTTCTGTACTAGACTATGTTTGCGCAAGCTCGATGTCTTCCATTGTAGAGTGATTCGTCTTGTCCTCGGAGCCATGAAATCAATGCCCACCAACGCCCTGATGGTAGAAGCATCCGTCATGTCATTGTCTATAAGTCGATCTTTGATATCTGATTGTGCCTGTCTTAAGGTGGTAGTTCGATTCTGGAAACTCACACAGGCAGCTGATAGACGACGAATGGCCAGAAGTCCTTTATTAGTTCGCAGCTACCAGAAACGGCGCCATCTCTTTACACCCTTTCCAAACTACACAAAACTCCCTGCTTGTCTATTCTTCGCCCAAGCCCCAGTGACGTACCTGCTCTTCCGATTTCCAAGCGGAGACCAATATCACTCATGACCTGTAGCATTTTCTCACCATACAATGCCACAGTATGCTCACATCTGCACAGTCGATTCTAAATCTGAGGCGGGTGGTGGGATACGCCTTCTTTTGATCTTCTAGTGACGCCTACCAAATGTCTGCGTTTTCACCTGAATCTTCCATCTATGCGGCGGAGCTACTGGCCAACAGGGAAGCTATTCATTATGGTTCCTGGACATTCAGGTTCGTTCTGATATTTACGGACTCTCAAGGTATGCTGCAGAAATTGCATCATCCCACGTTTGATAAACAGACCAACAGGTATGTTCTGGATGTCTTGGTGGCATAAGAGACGCGCAGACCTTAGGCACTGCCGTTCAATTACTCTGGATTAAAGGACATCATGGCATTCTTGATAATGAAATTGCTCACCGCCTTGCCAAGAGGATAATTACAGAAGGCCAGTTACGCCCAACGCCCATCCCTTATACGGATCTCATATCGACGATACGGAAGGTTGCTTATCGTGCTTGGAGCTGTGAACGACATGTCTCTCAGCATTCTAAGGGCGGCCACCTGTCGGCCATACAACCGAACATCTCTTCTTGACCATGGTTCGCCTCAGTGCAGCTTCGAAGACGTCATGTGACTTCCGTCATTCACATGAGACTGGGACACGGGTGTTACCCCGCGCTCCCATATCGGTTGAAGATTATCACGTCTGGACGTTGGGATGACACACCGGCACCAGGGGATCTTAATCCCATCATACTGGCATGTTCCCACTGAACGACTGCATAGTTAGCCTGGTGTTCCGAGTGATTATCTCCTCCCCATCAGTGTTCCTGTTTTAGTCCACTGTTTTGATAAATATAACTTGCTCACAGATTACCGTACTTGAAAGCCACCGGCATCCAAAGTTATTTTATGAGTTGCTGGAGCCTGATTTTCACATGGCATCAGCTTGGTTCGTAATCAAGTGCGTAATTTTGTGTTTTAATTCGCGTACAGACCTCTAGTTCTATATTAAATTTTCATTATTGCTCTCTTGTGCATTTTATGTCATTTTTATACTGTGACTACCTTTGGTTGTATTGTGTTTGTCATTTAGGGTTCTTCTTTTATTTTATGTATGTCTGCCTGTATCCTACATTTATCACATTGTTATATGATGTTATTTTAGTTTAGTTCTTCAGCTATTGTTGTATTTATTGTATGGTGTACTGTGTTTGCCCTTTTATGTTTTGGTTCAAATGGTTCAAATGGCTCTGAGCACTATGGGACTTAACATATATGGTCATCAGTCCCCTAGAACTTAGAACTACTTAAACCTAACTAATCTAAGGTCATCACACAACACCCAGCCATCACGAGGCAGGGAAAATCCCTGACCCCCCCGGGAATCGAACCCGGGAACCCGGGCGTGGGAAGCGAGAACGCTGCCGCACGAGCACGAGATGCGGGCTTTTTATGTTTTGTCTTTTATTTTAATAGCATATGCATATTTGTCACAATGTTGCTGTATAGTGTTGTTTCTCATTCCGCACCAATGTCATTGTCATCACTGCCGCCCGCTGTCTAGTGTTTGTCTAAATTTACTTTGAGAGTCTGTGTTCAAAGTGTTCAAATGTGTGTGAAATCTTATGGGACTTAACTGCTAAGGTCATCAGTCCCTAAGCTTACACACTACTTAACCTAAATTATCCTAAGGTCATACACACACACCCATACCCGAGGGAGGACTCGAACCTCCGCCGGGACCAGCCGCACAGTCCATTTCTGCAGCGCCCCAGACCGCTCGGCTAATCCCGCGCGGCCGAGAGTCTGTCTGTATGCTAACTTCGTAATTTTGTGCTATTCGGATTTTTGTGATTATGTTTCTTGGGCACTTTATAAGCATTATTGGCTGTATGGTCCTTGTAACCGAAGGCCAAAATAAAGAAATAAAAGAAAAGGTACCCAGTCTCATGCGAATGATGAAAAACATCAAGACCATCTGTCGGATTGTTTTCATAGAGTCTGCAACGTTATGTCTACAGACAAGGAAATTGTAATGATATGTGGTTCAGTATTATTGAAACTAAAAGGTTTGCGCTAGCAAAATGAAAGGCGTCGTCGTCGTTGCTGCACTAAAAGATACCACAGAACAGGTGCGAATAATTAGCTTCGCTAGCTGAATATTGAACATCGCTCTCGTTCCCTCAGTTTCACTCGGATGTCATCCATCGATTTTGAATTTCTGGCAAATATAGAAGCATCATTTGTTTCAAGAAAAGACAGAAATTTCAGGAATGCATTTACAATCAACCAAAAACAGCTGTTACTCTTCCTTTTTTGACAACAGTAAATTCATTTCAGAGTCTTATGCATTTACGTCACATTTCGAAAGAAGTTAAGACAAGCGATCTTATTTTATTTTTACACAGCTTTTGTCACTATTCTACCAAATGTAGCAGCAATTCTCTTCAGAGAACCTTCTTTTTTATTGCTGCACTTGTGCTGCTTGCTTCGAATATTCTACAAGCAGTTCTCAGGCTGGTGCAGCGGTATCATCTCGACAGTTTGCAGCCTAATGCTTTCCATTTGTTCCCGTGAAACGTACTACAGCAAGCGAAAATACAGTACCTAACAACTCTATACAGCAGACGACAGATTGCGACTTTCACTAGCTAGCCTGAAACATTGTTTCCTTTGATCTGTGGCGACACTGGTACGGATATATATTTCCGTATTTCGAAACATGTTAGCAAACGATATCCACATCAAGTAGCCAGAAACATGTTTCGAAAAGATTTTTCAAACTTATTGTGTACACGGCTTAGATGGTCGCGGCAAAACATTTCGAATGTGGTTTGAGAACCTTTATTTCCAAAGTAAAATTTTCTTTTACACAAGATGAACTGTCTCAGGTGTGAGAATGTGCGATAAATTTCTTAAATCACGGTGCATTTGACTCTAATTCAGAACTTAACACTTTGATGACCAGCCATTTGGAAAACTTTAGGGCTCAGGGAGACCAGCCGTTCATACCATTACTTAATATTTTACTGGCACATTGGTGTTTAATACATCTTTTAAAGAGTAACACACGCTACAGAAGACCAAACTTCAAGATTATTCTCATATTTATTTTAGTTCTTTCATAGATTACAAATTATGCATGCAGTAAACATGGCAAGAAGTGTAATTATCCTTCGGAAACTGTGCGAGATGGTTTCTGGAACAGTTTCACACGTAATTGTGTTTTCTACGGAAATATGCAATGTCCACATTACAGTACATCAAGGATCTTTCAGAACTCTTTTTTTCATTTCCTAAAATGCAGGGAAGTTCTACGGCGACGTATAAAACTTTTACCATTTAAAGTTTGATAAGTTTTATATCTCCAAGGGAGAGTATATTGTCACTTAACACGGAAAGACGTATTTTTACCATGGAAAAAGTGTAGTTTCGCGCGCGAAAAAGTATATTTTTCCCGGGAAATCCGGGAAAAATCAGGGAATTTTTTTATTGTCCGTATATACACCCTGGAAGATATGAATCAAATGATTGTGTATTTACTATCACATACAAAATGCTAAGCCTAGAGTCTCCTCATTACTTTTACAAATTAGACATAAAGTCTCGAAAATTAAGAAATATACTCTTGTATAACGATGTGAACAAAAAAAATTTTTAATGTAAAGCTTTTACCCAAAAGCAGTAAGAAGTCTCTCAACTAGATATATTTTTTATAGTAAAGTTACACATTATTAATTACGATGTGTAAATATGTGTTATTATTATTATTATTATTATTATTATTGTTGTTATTAATTTGACCTTTACAATTAGCTATTAATAATTAATTAATGACTATTGAGCTGAGGGACTTCTAACTGTAGCTGAACTTAATCCGTATATTCAAAATTTATTTTTTACTTTTTAGTTCATTCGCTGCAAAAGCGTGTTTTTTAGTGTTTTTAAATTACCTTTTTATTTCCTTTTTCAGTCAAAATTCTATTTCTCGTTGAAAATAATTGTTTTAGCAAGTTATTAGTTCATTAATTTTAGAGTGCGAAAAAAAATGGCATCAAAATCAACAAGAGATAGAAGAGAAAATGAAGGAGCAAAGTCAACGAAAGAAAGAAAATGACACTTCTTTGTCCTTTGGATTTTTACCTTTTAGGCTATCAAAGAACTCTATCGATTATGCTTTATTTGTAAAAAGGTGTTAGTAAATAGTTATCTGGTGCCAGATACGTTGATACAAAACACGAAAATCTCAAGGAAAATGATATCAGTTTTTTTCCAAAAACACAAAGAGAAGTATTCATGAGCAATTTCCAAATTGCATAAATTTGCAAAAACTGATCATGAAAATGCTACTGTATCCTCTTATCTCCTAATTTACAGATAGCTCGGTCTGGAAAACCACATGCAATTGCAATGAACTTAATCAAACTGCATGTTAGAAAAAGTTAAGGGTATACTTGGAGAAGACACGGCAAAGAAAGTTGCAGCAGTACAATGTTTAAACAACACTGTGTCTGATCGCATTCACTAAATATCCGATAATATCGAAGCTTAACTGAAGCACAGATCCAATGCATCTGATTTGTTAGCAATGCAACTTTATGAAACTACTAATGTAGCTAGTCTATCAGTATTAATTGTATTAGTGAGATATATCTTCGGTACATCAATCGAAGAAAATTTACTGTTCTGCACACCTTTGGAAGCCAATACGACTGGGGAAAAAATATTTGAAGTCATAGCTTGTTACATGAATAAACACAGCATTGATTGGAAAAAATGTGTTGATATATATAACGACGGGCTGCTGCAGTGGTAGGAAAAATAAAGGGCACCGTATCATAACTTAAAAATTTTGCGCCGGGATGTAACACTAGAGTTATGCTCTTGTAGTAAAGAAAATGCCATCAGACTTACAGAAAGTTCTTGATGACGCTGTGAAAATCGTTAATTACATGAAAAGTCGTTCTCTCCAGTCAAGATTACTCAAAAACGTTTGGTAAGAAATGGGTAGTCCGAACGAGACACTCCTCCTGCGTACTGAAATCCGATGGCTTTCCAGAGGCAAAGCATTTAGCCAGGCTATATGAACTTCGTGACGAGCTGAAGGTTTTCTAAATGGGGCAAAACATGTCAGTGTCCGTAACATTTCCGAAGTATTGCATGATGAATAATGGCTTATAAAGTTAGCCTATCTTGCCGAAGTTTTTGGATAAGTCAACGAAATCACTACATATTTGCAGGGAAAATCAACAACCATACTTATCTCGAGAGAAAAAAATACCAGCCTTTAAAAAGAGGTTTAAGCTCTGGTTTACCTGCGTAAAAAAGGACAATATTAAATATTTTCCACTTTTATATAATATTCTGCAGTAAAACACGTTGGACTTACTAAGTGAAGTTAGAAGTATCAATGAAACTTCCTGGCAGATTAAAACTGTGTGCCCGACCGAGACTCGAACTCGGGAACTTTGCCTTTCGCGGGCAAGTGCTCTACCATCTGAGCTACCGAAGCACGACTCACGCCCGGTACTCACAGCTTTACTTCTGCCAGTACCTCGTCTCCTACCTTCCAAACATTACAGAAGCTCTCCTGCGAACCTTGCAGAACAAGCACTCCTGAAAGGAAGGATATTGCGGAGACATGGCTTAACCACAGCCTGGGGGATGTTTCCAGAATGAGATTTTCACTCTGCAGCGGAGTGTGCGCTGTTATGAAACTTCCTGGCAGATTAAAACTGTGTGCCCGACCGAGACTCGAACTCGGGACCTTTGCCTTTCGCGGCCAAGTGCTCTACCATCTGAGCTACCGAAGCACGACTCACGCCCGGTACTCACAGCTTTACTTCTGCCAGTACCTCATCTCCTACCTTCCAAACTTTACAGAAGCTCTCCTGCGGACCTTGCACAACTAGCACTCCTGAAAGAAAGGAAGAAAGAAAAGGAAGAAAGAAAGGAAGGCAAAGGTCCCGAGTTCGAGTCTCGGTCGGGCACACAGTTTTAATCTGTCAGGAAGTTTCATAACAGCGCACACTCCGCTGCAGAGTGAAAATCTCATTCTGGAAACATCCCCCAGGCTGTGGCTAAGCCATGTCTCCGCAATATCCTTTCTTTCAGGAGTGCTAGTTCTGCATGGCTCGCAGGAGAGCTTCTGTAAAGTTTGGAAGGTAGGAGACGAGGTACTGGCAGAAGTAAAGCTGTGAGTAGCGGGCGTGAGTCGTGCTTCGGTAGCTCAGATGGTAGAGCACTTGCCCGCGAAAGGCAAAGGTCCCGAGTTCGAGTCTCGGTCGGGCACACAGTTTTAATCTGCCAGGAAGTTTCATAACAGCGCACACTCCGCTGCAGAGTGAAAATCTCATTCTGGAAACATCCCCCAGGCTGTGGCTAAGCCATGTCTCCGCAATATCCTTTCTTTCAGGAGTGCTAGTTCTGCAAGGTTCGCAGGAGAGCTTCTGTAAAGTTTGGAAGGTAGGAGATGAGGTACTGGCAGAAGTAAAGCTGTGAGTACCGGGCGTGAGTCGTGCTTCGGTAGCTCAGATGGTAGAGCACTTGCCCGCAAAAGGCAAAGGTCCCGAGTTCGAGTCTCGGTCGGGCACACAGTTTTAATCTGCCAGGAAGTTTCATAACAGCGCACACTCCGCTGCAGAGTGAAAATCTCATTCTGGAAACATCCCCCAGGCTGTGGCTAAGCCATGTCTCCGCAATATCCTTTCTTTCAGGAGTGCTAGTTCTGCAAGGCTCGCAGGAGAGCTTCTGTAAAGTTTGGAAGGTAGGAGACGAGGTACTGGCAGAAGTAAAGCTGTGAGTAGCGGGCGTGAGTCGTGCTTCGGTAGCTCAGATGGTAGAGCACTTGCCCGCGAAAGGCAAAGGTCCCGAGTTCGAGTCTCGGTCGGGCACACAGTTTTAATCTGCCAGGAAGTTTCATAACAGCGCACACTCCGCTGCAGAGTGAAAATCTCATTCTGGAAACATCCCCCAGGCTGTGGCTAAGCCATGTCTCCGCAATATCCTTTCTTTCAGGAGTGCTAGTTCTGCAAGGTTCGCAGGAGAGCTTCTGTAAAGTTTGGAAGGTAGGAGACGAGGTACTGGCAGAAGTAAAGCTGTGAGTAGCGGGCGTGAGTCGTGCTTCGGTAGCTCAGATGGTAGAGCACTTGCCCGCGAAAGGCAAATGTCCCGAGTTCGAGTCTCGGTCGGGCACACAGTTTTAATCTGCCAGGAAGTTTCATAACAGCGCACACTCCGCTGCAGAGTGAAAATCTCATTCTGGAAACATCCCCCAGGCTGTGGCTAAGCCATGTCTCCGCAATATCCTTTCTTTCAGGAGTGCTAGTTCTGCAAGGCTCGCAGGAGAGCTTCTGTAAAGTTTGGAAGGTAGGAGACGAGGTACTGGCAGAAGTAAAGCTGTGAGTAGCGGGCGTGAGTCGTGCTTCGGTAGCTCAGATGGTAGAGCACTTGCCCGCGAAAGGCAAAGGTCCCGAGTTCGAGTCTCGGTCGGGCACACAGTTTTAATCTGCCAGGAAGT
Organism: Schistocerca serialis cubense; assembly: GCF_023864345.2. NCBI lineage: Eukaryota > Metazoa > Arthropoda > Insecta > Orthoptera > Acrididae > Schistocerca > Schistocerca serialis. Next base: position 466,023,819 of record NC_064641.1, on the reverse strand, counting down.
TTCATAACAGCGCACACTCCGCTGCAGAGTGAAAATCTCATTCTGGAAACATCCCCCAGGCTGTGGCTAAGCCATCTCCGCGATATCCTTTCTTTCAGGAGTGCTAGTTCTGCAAGGCTCGCAGGAGAGCTTCTGTAAAGTTTGGAAGGTAGGAGACGAGGTACTGGCAGAAGTAAAGCTGTGAGTAGCGGGCGTGAGTCGTGCTTCGGTAGCTCAGATGGTAGAGCACTTGCCCGCGAAAGGCAAAGGTCCCGAGTTCGAGTCTCGGTCGGGCACACAGTTTTAATCTGCCAGGAAGTTTCATAACAGCGCACACTCCGCTGCAGAGTGAAAATCTCATTCTGGAAACATCCCCCAGGCTGTGGCTAAGCCATGTCTCCGCAATATCCTTTCTTTCAGGAGTGCTAGTTCTGCAAGATTCGCAGGAGAGCTTCTGTAAAGTTTGGAAGGTAGGAGACGAGGTACTGGCAGAAGTAAATCTGTGAGTACCGGGCGTGAGTCGTGCTTCGGTAGCTCAGATGGTAGAGCACTTGCCCACGAAAGGCAAAGGTCCCGAGTTCGAGTCTCGGTCGGGCACACAGTTTTAATCTGCCAGGAAGTTTCATAACAGCGCACACTCCGCTGCAGAGTGAAAATCTCATTCTGGAAACATCCCCCAGGCTGTGGCTAAGCCATGTCTCCGCAATATCCTTTCTTTCAGGAGTGCTAGTTCTGCAAGGTTCGCAGGAGAGCTTCTGTAAAGTTTGGAAGGTAGGAGATGAGGTACTGGCAGAAGTAAAGCTGTGAGTACCGGGCGTGAGTCGTGCTTCGGTAGCTCAGATGGTAGAGCACTTGCCCGCGAAAGGCAAAGGTCCCGAGTTCGAGTCTCGGTCGGGCACACAGTTTTAATCGGCCAAGAAGTTGCATAACAGCGCACACTCCGTTGCAGAGTGAAAATCTCATTCTGGAAACATCCCCCAGGCTGTGGCTAAGCCATGTCTCCGCGATATCCTTTCTTTCAGGAGTGCTAATTCTGCAAGGTTCGCAGGAGAGCTTCTGTAAAGTTTGGAAGGTAGGAGACGAGGTACTGGCAGAAGTAAAGCTGTGAGTAGCGGGCGTGAGTCGTGCTTCGGTAGCTCAGATGGTAGAGCACTTGCCCGCGAAAGGCAAATGTCCCGAGTTCGAGTCTCGGTCGGGCACACAGTTTTAATCTGCCAGGAAGTTTCATAACAGCGCACACTCCGCTGCAGAGTGAAAATCTCATTCTGGAAACATCCCCCAGGCTGTGGCTAAGCCATGTCTCCGCAATATCCTTTCTTTCAGGAGTGCTAGTTCTGCAAGGTTCGCAGGAGAGCTTCTGTAAAGTTTGGAAGGTAGGAGACGAGGTACTGGCAGAAGTAAAGCTGTGAGTAGCGGGCGTGAGTCGTGCTTCGGTAGCTCAGATGGTAGAGCACTTGCCCGCGAAAGGCAAAGGTCCCGAGTTCGAGTCTCTGTCGGGCACACAGTTTTAATCTGCCAGGAAGTTTCATAACAGCGCACACTCCGCTGCAGAGTGAAAATCTCATTCTGGAAACATCCCCCAGGCTGTGGCTAAGCCATGTCTCCGCGATATCTTTTCTTTCAGGAGTGCTAGTTCTGCAAGGCTCGCAGGAGAGCTTCTGTAAAGTTTGGAAGGTAGGAGACGAGGTACTGGCAGAAGTAAAGCTGTGAGTAGCGGGCGTGAGTCGTGCTTCGGTAGCTCAGATGGTAGAGCACTTGCCCGCAAAAGGCAAAGGTCCCGAGTTCGAGTCTCGGTCGGGCACACAGTTTTAATCTGCCAGGAAGTTTCATAACAGCGCACACTCCGCTGCAGAGTGAAAATCTCATTCTGGAAACATCCCCCAGGCTGTGGCTAAGCCATGTCTCCGCAATATCCTTTCTTTCAGGAGTGCTAGTTCTGCAAGGTTCGCAGGAGAGCTTCTGTAAAGTTTGGAAGGTAGGAGACGAGGTACTGGCAGAAGTAAAGCTGTGAGTACCGGGCGTGAGTCGTGCTTCGGTAGCTCAGATGGTAGAGCACTTGCCCGCGAAAGGCAAAGGTCCCGAGTTCGAGTCTCTGTCGGGCACACAGTTTTAATCTGCCAGGAAGTTTCATAACAGCGCACACTCCGCTGCAGAGTGAAAATCTCATTCTGGAAACATCCCCCAGGCTGTGGCTAAGCCATGTCTCCGCGATATCTTTTCTTTCAGGAGTGCTAGTTCTGCAAGGCTCGCAGGAGAGCTTCTGTAAAGTTTGGAAGGTAGGAGACGAGGTACTGGCAGAAGTAAAGCTGTGAGTAGCGGGCGTGAGTCGTGCTTCGGTAGCTCAGATGGTAGAGCACTTGCCCGCAAAAGGCAAAGGTCCCGAGTTCGAGTCTCGGTCGGGCACACAGTTTTAATCTGCCAGGAAGTTTCATAACAGCGCACACTCCGCTGCAGAGTGAAAATCTCATTCTGGAAACATCCCCCAGGCTGTGGCTAAGCCATGTCTCCGCAATATCCTTTCTTTCAGGAGTGCTAGTTCTGCAAGGTTCGCAGGAGAGCTTCTGTAAAGTTTGGAAGGTAGGAGACGAGGTACTGGCAGAAGTAAAGCTGTGAGTACCGGGCGTGAGTCGTGCTTCGGTAGCTCAGATGGTAGAGCACTTGCCCGCGAAAGGCAAAGGTCCCGAGTTCGAGTCTCTGTCGGGCACACAGTTTTAATCTGCCAGGAAGTTTCATAACAGCGCACACTCCGCTGCAGAGTGAAAATCTCATTCTGGAAACATCCCCCAGGCTGTGGCTAAGCCATGTCTCCGCGATATCTTTTCTTTCAGGAGTGCTAGTTCTGCAAGGCTCGCAGGAGAGCTTCTGTAAAGTTTGGAAGGTAGGAGACGAGGTACTGGCAGAAGTAAAGCTGTGAGTAGCGGGCGTGAGTCGTGCTTCGGTAGCTCAGATGGTAGAGCACTTGCCCGCAAAAGGCAAAGGTCCCGAGTTCGAGTCTCGGTCGGGCACACAGTTTTAATCTGCCAGGAAGTTTCATAACAGCGCACACTCCGCTGCAGAGTGAAAATCTCATTCTGGAAACATCCCCCAGGCTGTGGCTAAGCCATGTCTCCGCAATATCCTTTCTTTCAGGAGTACTAGTTCTGCAAGATTCGCAGGAGAGCTTCTGTAAAGTTTGGAAGGTAGGAGACGAGGTACTGGCAGAAGTAAAGCTGTGAGTACCGGGCGTGAGTCGTGCTTCGGTAGCTCAGATGGTAGAGCACTTGCCCACGAAAGGCAAAGGTCCCGAGTTCGAGTCTCGGTCGGGCACACAGTTTTAATCTGCCAGGAAGTTTCATAACAGCGCACACTCCGCTGCAGAGTGAAAATCTCATTCTAGAAGTATCAATGCTGGTCATTTGTTAAACCTGCTGGAACCTTTGTCGGATTACTTTCCAGATACTGATACTGACATCGATTGGGTACAAAATCCATTTACCATTAACAGGTAATCTGATGCTAACCGTCCTGGAATGCGATGAATTCATTGATCTTCAGAGCTCAACTGCATTAAAACATACGGCTGAGTTTGTGTCATTGAACGAGTACTGGGTTAGTCTTGAGAATGAATACACTGAAGAAACCAAAAGGTTATCTTACCTTTGCTACGTTTCGTTACAACGTGTTGTTGTGCAAGAGGTCGTGAACAAATGCTGCTCTAGACAAGCGCATATAACTGTGAGCTATGATACCTAACTTTAAAAGAAATGTTAATAAAACTGCAGAACTTTAATTCTTCAGATTAGAAGTTATCGTAAACTATAAAAAATGGAACTGCATCACTAAGAAAATATTTCTAATAAATGTTTTTGTTCTTATTTTGAATTTCAGTGTCCTCCACATATATTAATTTGATGTGGATTTCAGTAAGATAATAGGACTTTGCTGAGTATCCCGTTACTTAAATAGTTTAGGAATCACTGTTCTAAGGTAAAGATACATGTTTCCATATTACGCAACATAGTCAAATTTATTTAACAAAGAAGCATGTTCTCTCTTTCAAGCATCCCTTACTCATGTCCAATCGCCGAAAATTCAAACTATAATGTACGTGAAGAGAGGATTACTGTTGTCTTACCGTGAAAGTAGATGCTTTTCGTTGAAGAACAGTCGGAGCAGTGAACCTGGGGAACAGATACGAACAATACAGCGAAGGGGCCATGTGCAAAGAGGTTGAAAAGAATGATCGCCTAAGAGAGCATGTGCGAAACGGCAACCTTTAGATTACAGCAGTTCAGGACGACCCGTACTACGATGTACAGGTACCTGCTCACTTTCGGCACCACGTCACAACACAACAACCAACAGTCGCAGAAAAATACATTAATGTCATAAAATGCAACTGCGTAGGGTTTGATTTCACCAATCGAAGCGAAAGTTTTGAACCATTTTGCGTGTGACTAAATCTGTATAGAAGAAGAAAGTTAGACTTGAGTTCTACATCTTTGATTTTCAAGTGTAAAAATGCCGTTAGTAAAAGAGTAAATACCAGCAGACAATGTTGGGGGAACTCGGCTCAGCAAAGAGGGAGAATGCAGTACATATATAGTGTCTGTTCTTTCGCACAAGTGAGAAAGAGCAGGCACCATCTTGATCCAGCAGCCACTATGAACTCACACACAAAGGAATCGCAAACCTTGGCTGTGAGTGGGTACTGATTTCAATCAATGGGAGGTTGAAAATTTTTGCCACACCGAAATTCGAATCCGGATCTCCTGCTCACTAGACAGATATTCAGACCACTTTTGAAAAAAAAAAAAAAAAAAAAAAAAAAAAAAAAAAAAAAGAGGTCGCGATTGTTCGTTGCATTTGGTATGGGAGACTTCCTTGACAGACGCTGAAGTTCATTGTTAATTCGTTTACTCAGCTTTTTTATTGCCGAGGGCCAACAGCCCTCTGACCCAAGTGTCGGCGTGCACTGAGCCACCCGAACACAGTGGTCACCGCAACTGCACGCGCGTTTCTAGAACGTTTCCCGTCAGGCGCCAAAAGAACAGACTCAGTATATGATTAAGGCGAGACGGCCAATGATCGCTTCAGTGCAGATGCAGACCACGCCCGAAATCTTATGAAATCGGCAAAATAGCGCGAGATATGAGGATAATGGACAAGGGGCACTGAATCGTAGTGTGTGGATAAGTTAAAAATTTTGGTCTGACGGGAGGTGCGCTATGGTCTAGAGTGGTACGTGCAGTTGGACTGACCATTGTGTCCAGATGGCTTAGAGGCCAGAGCATCTGATTAGTAAGCAGGAGACGCGGGTTCGAATCCCGGTCCGGCACAATATGCAACTTTCTTCATGGATTTAAACCAGTGCCCACTCGCAGCCAACGTCTGTAGCTCCTTTGTGTCTTAAAGGAGAAAAAAGAATTCAAAGATTCCGGATTTGATGATGTAGCTGAGGGATAATCAATAGACATGGAACTAACATTGAGTATGGTGTCGCTAATCAGTTTCATAAAGGAATGTCGAGAGGAAATCCTGAAAGAATGTAAGAGAGATCAAGAGGAATTCGAGAGGGAAATAAAATCAGCGTTGGGAAAAGTAGAGAGGGAATCACGAAGGTATTTAAAGGGAGTCACAAAAAGAAACATAGCCATGTGTAACGAAAAGCAAAACTCTCCTATTTTTCTTACCGAATGTTCAATACCACTGGAGCCACAGCTGAAACCAACGTCAGAGTCGGACTCACTAGTTGGAAGATCTACGTACAACCTTAGCAAGTCGTGCCGAATGCCTGCTTTTGCAATCTCAGACAACGAGAGCAGTAGCATGTGTCCAGTGAACTGGTTGCTAGTCAGTACAGATTCAGATGTGTTGTCAGTGGACGATGAACGGACTTCCAGCGGAAGGTTCAAGCAAAGCATGTTGTGACGTCGCGAGTTAATGCGTGATAACAATTATTGCAGTAAGCTACATTGCAGTACAACCTGCAGTATTGGTGCCGGAGGCTGTGAAGGAGGCAGCAAGTTGTGTCCTAGCAATGTGTCCTGTGCACCTGTTGCTACTGCAGCGTGTGAACGCGCCAGTGTGTCACTTACCAGGAGCTTATATTCAAAGTGCAAGAGAGATGGAACAAATGTTAGATGATCTAAACACAGAAGTAGAAGAATATGGAATGAAGATTAACAAGAAGAAAACGAAAAGCATGGTAACTGGAGGAAAGGGGAGAAAGCCTATGAAAATAGGGGGAGAGGAAACAGAGCAAGTGAATAACTTCAATTACTTGGGAACTGTAATAATGGATGATATGTATTGCTCAACAGAAATTAGGAAAAGAATTGCAATGGCAAAAGAAGGATTCAAGAGGAAACAGAAATTACTTTGTGGACCACTAAACAAAGATGTGAGGAAAAGGCTTGCCAAATGCTACATATGGAGCGTTGCACTATATGGTGCGGAGACCTGGACATTGAGGAAGGAAGATGAAAGAAGATTTGAGACACTAGACATGTGGATATGGAGAAGAATGGAAAAAAGTGAAGTGAGAAGACCGAGTAAGGAATGGAAAAGTGTTAAGAAGAGTTGGAGAAGAAAGAAACATGCTGAAAGTCATCAGAAAGAGAAAACGGAACTGGATTGGACATTGTTTGAGGAGGGGCTGGTTATTGAAGGAAGAAATAGATGGAATGGTGGAGGGAAAAAGGGGAAGAGGAAAAAGAAGATATCAAATGCTGGACAATATCAAACGAGGCAAATATTCAGAAATGAAAAGACTGGCTATGGACAGACAAGAGTGGAAGAGGCTTAACCCATGACAAGACCTGCCGTAAGGCAGAATACCATACATACATACATACATACATATTCAAACCCCCTATGAATCTAAATAAACTATACTAAATATAGTTCAATCTTGTTCAAAATCGGTACGCTAGTTTTTATTATTCAAGATAAGATTGTGTAAAAATTTCAGCCTTCTATCTGTCATAGCCAAAACCGACAGTTAGGGAATCAAATTCAGTTAGGAACAATAACATTTTATCTTTTGGTATCATTTGAAAACATAACCAGAACTCTCAGTGTGCAGAATTATTTAATTAAGATTTAATTACAAAACTTTAATTATTTTTCATTTTCGTAATATAAAATTCAGACAAAATTTTATTTGTGTCTTATATTGTTGTGGGAATAAATGAGAGTGAGTGAGTGTGTGTATGTGGGACATATGTTAATTTCAAGATTAATTTTATATATTACATTACGTAATCAAAGTGGGCAGATTTTAGTGCCAGATTTCTCTTCGTTTGGTATTGTTAAACATTATATTAGTATTTGCATGTGGGAACGGCGTAAATGCATCTGTCAGTAGTGATTGGAGCAGGCCAACAATTCTTGTGATTGGCCAGCTAAAATGATAGGCCAATCAGAGTTTAGCAGTTCCCGCGCACTGCTAGATACATATGCTGTGGTAGAAGCAGCATTCAAGCGGTCGCTAGTCAGCTATTGGACGTGCAGGTCATGTTGAACGTTTCAGTCTTCATTACGTGTAAAATGAAGAAGTAATTGGTTTCTCGCGTCCAGATTGTGTTGCCGTGAAGGCAGTTGCATTTACGAACAGATTGGTGAAAGTTGGAAGTTTTGGAATTGGTTTGTTGGAAAGATAACCGCGTGTGAATTTTCGGTCTGTGCGTAAATTCCGCGTGGCGTGTTTCGTATACATATACGGAATAATTTTGGGGGGCAATGTCTTTACTAGAAATCCACTGAAAAGGATCGAGTGTGAAACTCATCTACAGTAGCGCAGTATTGACTGTGAGATCGCGTAATTATTCGGGTCGGACTTAAGTACATTTCTGGCTGCTTTGCGTGTGATCTGGATTGCATGAACTGTGAACTGAGAGTAGTAGTTTCGTTAGTTAATTACATGAGGGCTTGATGGCAGGTTTTTTCGTTTGAGCTAAAGGAAATAAAAAGGATTGTATTACAACTGTGACATTTTACTGAAGGAAAGAAGCAACTGCCTTCTGCCAGAAAATTATTATGACGAATTTACAGGATAGCTGGCTACTAGAGTTTATGCGGACTTTGCTATGTACGTATCGGCGATCGGCGACGTTTTCATCAACGCTGCTTTTCCGCCGTCCGAACAATACATACGTATGCAGAGAAACGAGATGGTGAACTGACGCCGTACTGAGGTAGGTGGAACTTTTGCAGTGAACAGTACGAAGAAAGAGAATTATTACCCGCCCCGCCGCAATGTGAAGGTTATTGTTAGAGAGGAACTGAAGTAGACTGATAAAAAAAAAAAAGATACGATTCGTTAAGGCAAAAAAGTTGGAACTAAGTTATTTCTGTAAAAATAAAAAGACGGTTTCTCATGAGATGACATTCCTGGCAAAATACTGGTCTAAAAGCTCATAAGATTAGAGTCTAAATATCGTCATCAGCCGATCACACAACCAGATGTATAACGGAACATACTCCAAGTTATTGAAATTTTTTTTAGAGAAGTCACTACCTTGAACTGCTGCTGGTAAACCTTTCGGAATGTAAGGATGTGGCTCACGAAGCTCTTCTGTTCCTAACGTTTCGTTCAGAACTGCGCTGGGCATCTTCCTCCTCCACTGAGTCTTGCCGAAGGGTTTCGTGGACCACGACCTTATACCCCTCAATGTTTACTAGCAACAATGACATCCGGTCTTGGAAGCCTTCATTCTGTCACTATCTGGAACTCCCGTATAAGGAACGTCACTTAGTATGTAGGCACGAAAAGCCTGCTGCACGAAGTTCACAGTCAGATGATTTGCGTAATAATCAAATTGTAGAGCCGGGCGAAGAATATTTGTGAAAATCGAAAGCGAAATGAAACCATGGGAGAGAAGAGAAACCGCCTCTGGAAAAAGTTTGTGAAGAAGGCAAGATTATCACCATGAACATACGGGACGGAATTATGGCTCACGGAAGTACAGTCAGGGGCTCAGAACGAAGTGGAATGATATTAGAGGACGGAGAACAGATCAACAGCGTGCTCATGGACGGGTGCGAAACGTAGCAGCCAGAGCCAAAGGAGCATGTCCTTGTCCGAAGGTTTACGATGACTGTGTTGTATTTTTCAAGTAATGTATTAGTATCTCAGATCTGTCCAAGTTTTTTGGATAAAAGGAAACCTGCAATTTATGATGTCACGATTGAAGCATACTCTGCCAATTCCGAGAAAGTAGATTCTTGCTTCGGCATTTTAAGGGACTCTGGAAAAATTCAAAGCAATCCGAAGCAAAGTGGTTTGGTAGATCCTGAGAAACATGTACGAAAAAATAAAACTATTGGGAATCGAGCGAGAAATTTTGGATTACCTTTTTTCGTGCATTCCAGGTCCATAGAGTGCATATCTTCCGGCAAGTTCCTCCTTTAGCTTCCTCTTTGTCCTCCTTCTGTTTACTGTAGCTTGTATATTAAGGCTATTTACAGCCCTGTCAGCAGCACGAAGGCGTTCCTTGTCTGAAGCAAGTACCATGTTGAAACCTATCTTCATTCCCATATTTCGAAATACCTTGCACCTTACAACGTTGTCATCACTGAAGGCAGAAGAGGCATCTTGAACACCGGATCGAAGTGTTTCCATTCCAACAAACACAGTCTTTGAGATTCTTGGCCGTATAACACTATTTACACTTTCATTGGCGCTTTGAGTTTTTCCATGAACACACTTTTTCAACAGTTCAAGTGCTACTAAGTCTCTGAAAATAGGTGTTATCCCCTCCATTCCCGCATCAGGCAGACTGTGTTTATGAGTGTACATTTCACCAGTTAGCAATCCCTTGTTGTACTTACACCAACTGTTTTCTCCTTTGCGGCACAAGTAATGAAGAGAACTTTCATCATTTAAAAAAGCATGAAAAAAAGAGCCCAAACAGCCTTCTTCATTTCATCGACACTGTGTGTGTTCTGCCTAACAGCCATTCCATAATAGTTGTGGTTTTTTTCAATTACACTGTCACTTAACCTTCCCTATCCATCCAACCCTTTACCATCACTGAGTTTTTGTTTTTTGTATGTAGCTTTCAGTCGCCGAAGTCTTGATCCCATTCGTTTCTGTATGTGTCCACTACATTCAGATTTCTGCACTGAATATTTTCAGGATCAAAAAAGAGTAAATAAACATGAAACACACGACAATTGATTGAGCGATATTTATCGAACTATCACAGGTTAGCCAAAACATTTATTGTGTAACACTTATTTTCACTCACATCACTAAAATGTACACGATGAGCTTGTAGATTCATGAGTACAACATTTGACAGCAATTTAATAGCGCGATGGTGGCTCACACCTATGCAGCACATATTTCAAAAATATTTTAAAAATAGTTGTAGTCTTCCGAACTGAACAAATTACATATCAGTTCAAAAGGGAAAGCCTGTAGACTTTTAAAATGCAAACAAGTAAAAATTGAACATTTCATGAATTTGGACCTTTACCGAACCCCTTAAAGAAATTTCATGATTTTGGGAGAATTACTTCAAGGTAATGTCACTGTATTTGTAACAATTAAATACCATTGTTTCATGCTACAGAAGATTTTCAAGACATTAAGGAGGAACCATTGAGCGACAAGAATGTTCCAAATGAGTTTCATGATATTTTTACTACATCAGCATAAAGCTAGTAATACTTGTAAAACCTCAGTAACTACTTCATATTTACTCTTGCTCTAGTTTTTTTCATTTTTTACATTATAGCCGAGTGAGTTAGGTTATAGCTAACAGGAGAATGATCTCACCCGCCATATCGAGATCTAGTTTAGTAAATTTTCATTGCTTTCTGAGGACTCTCGAATTCAGATTTCAATGAACTATTCTTGCTAATCGCGGTATTCATTGCTTATGTACTTTCAGCAGTATACACCTGAAGATGGCCAGAAGACTCAATGCGCGAAATGTTGTGACTGCAAGTCACTGAGGACTGACAGTTCTCCAGAAATTTCGGTGAACAACCTTTACGCCAGAAAAATTTTGAATGTCATCAATGCTTATTTGCGTGCTTTTACTTACCTTATTTACTTTTGTTATTACGTTTTTCTCAACACTTTAGATTATTGAAAAAGATGGATTGTGTGAATGACTGATGAGTATACCACGATTTACCTCTCTGAGGAGACCTATTTTTCTTCTACTGAAAACTATTTGTTTAGATCTGTTGATTTCTGTTACGCTTCTTTTATTTAGCCAAGTAACTTCTGATTTTGAGATTTGAATATTAACTGCTAAATATACTGCCGTCCACTCTCAGATCGTCAAACTGTGTGAAACATAGTCAGTCGAGTAACATATGTATGGTGTTTTTTCATCTTCTTATCTCTGCGGTGTTATCTCTTTAGTAGACGCACAAGAGAAGTCTTCCAATGGACACCGTTGTCTCTACCCACTATCCCTCGATGAGGAGTCGGCAGCTGCTCAGTAGCTGCGCTGCCAGGTGACCAGTTCTTGAATCCTCAAGCAGCTAGTGGCATTAGACTTACTGAGGCTACCAGAGATAATTCTTCTAAACTGTCATCGATCTTCTTGTTTTGAAGGTGGAAGGATTGGTGCGATTATAATATTATATCGTAAACAAAAAAAAATAATTGATGCCATTTACCACAAGATCTCTATACGTGTTCCAATACATATCAACAATATAGTAAATATTTCAGAATATCGTATAAAGAATTTCTACGATAAAATAATATTATTGTATTGTTGTGTATTGTGTCTCATAACACCATCGCTTACCATGGACTACTGCGACACTGATGCGTGTCTCTTCCTAACTGCTATAATGCAAACGAGGCACAGACGATCATTCACGGTTTATTGGCATTTTATTCTGCGTAGATCGATGATAATCAAGAATTATATGCAGTTGTTGGAGTTTTAACTGTTCTCTATATTCCTAAAGTGTTGCAATATTTTTTCTCATAAGGACAGAGGCACTGGCTAAGAAGTTGAATGACTCCGGCTGGAAAGGCGTTATTAGAAAAAATTACTGATGACCGATCACACAAAGATATTAACCATATCTGAAGCAGTCGTTGTCATGTGTAAAACAAAATCTACAAAATGCACAGAAGACAAATTGGAGGATAAAACGACAGTATTGTAGTAACCCGACGTGAGCCGCAACATACTTACTGTAGAAGCTCACTCTCAGATCAGAGGTGAAACGGGTTTTTTGGTCATCGCGAGCACCGGCATACAGGAGTGAAAAAGCGGCAGAGTCAAGCAGAGATTTTTCAGGTCTCTATGCTGGGAGACGGTACAGAATGACTCGAACGTTGGGCTTTTCTCTCTCCAGAGCAGTCTTTTGTCAATGCAAGTTACTCAGTAAAAAGCCCCAGACGTTAAGCTTCATGCACTGGCTCCCATGTTACTACGCAAATGACACCTATCTCTCCTATTTCAGCATAATGTTATCTTAACAATCGTGACATGTTTTTTGAAATTTTTTCTCGAAACTGCAAGTTTATGAGAACCAATAACTCTGCTTAACAGCGTTTTCGTCTGCTCGGCTTAGTCGTGGATTCTGTGCTCAAAAATGAAGTGATGTTTGCAACTTGGATTCACTAAGATTTAACATCGATATGCTTTAAAACGGTGTATACGGGGTAATCTGGCATGGTTAAATTTAACTGTTACGTAGATGTGTATAATAAAATGCCAATAATGGTCATCAGTTCAGAAATCAAACTACAGGACTTGAAGAAAGTTTGGTAACATTGACGATAAGTCGTATTCAATGACATAGTATCGTTACGTGACAAATTTCTAGTCCCATCATTTGGTCTTCTTCCCTGATAACTAGTGCAGTTAGTAATGAAGATGGCGAACAGTTCCGTTACGATGTTTCTTTAGTATAGAAACATTGTCAGGACAAATGGAGTCCACAGTATGATCTGACTGCTCTTAGACATAACGAAGAAACGGTCTCAGGTGTTGCAGGAAATCAGAAATTAAAATCTTTATGCATATTTCTTCACACTTCTCCACTCCCATATTGCTAATTCCCGATTAATCTTTGTACTGACACGGATTTATTTGTTATTTACGTTTGGAACTCTCTTTGATCTGAAACTATTAAATAAAATATACTCGCAACAGCACTCACAAAATGTCATTCCTATGTCTTAAAAATCACCAATGGAAAATTATGCATATATAAAAATGCTAGTTACTCCACACTCTCCCTTACTGTGCCTCTTTGCGCCCATCACCAATTCTGATTATCATCTCTCTCATAAACCCCTACCACACTGAAGGGCCAAAGAAACTGACATAGGCATGCGTATTCAAATACAGAGAGATGTAAACAGGCAGAATACGGCGCTGCGGTCAGCAAGTCTCTGGCGCAGTTGTTAGATCGGTTACTGCTGATACAAAGGCAGGTCATCAAGATTTAAGTGAGTCCGAACGTAGTGTTATAGTCGGTGCACGAGCGATGGGACACAGTACCCCGAGGTAGCGACGAAGTAAGGATTTTACCTCACGATCATTTCACGGGTGACACCGTGAATATCAGGAATCCGGTAAAACATAAAATTTCCGACATCGCTGCTGCCGGAAAAAGATCCTGCAAGAACGGGACCAACTGAAGAGAATCGTTCAACGTCACAGAAGTGCAACCCTTCCGCAAATTGCTGCAGATTTCAACGCTGGGCCATCAACAAATGTCGGCGTGCGGACCTTTCAACGAAACATCATCGATACAAGCTTTCGGAGCCGAACGCCCACTCGTATTCCCTTGATGACAGAAAGCTTCAGGCCTCGTCTAGGCCCGTCAACACCGACATTGGACTGTTGATGACTGGAAACATGTTGCCTGGTCGGGCGACCCTCTTCAAATTGTATCGAACGGATGGATGTGTACAGATACGGGTATGGAGACAACCTCATGAATCCACTGACCCTGCATGTCAATGGGGGAATGTTCAAGCTGATGGAGGCTCTGTAATGATGTTGGGCGTGTGCAGTTGGAGTGATATGGGACACCTCATACGCCTTGATACGACTCTGACAGGTGACACGTACTTAAGCATCTTGTCTCATCACCTGAATCCACTCACGTCCATTATGCATTTCGACGGACTTGGACAATTATAGCAGGACAATGTGACACCCCACAGGTCCAAAATTGCTGCAGAGTGGCTCCAGGAACACTCTTCTGAACACTTCTGCTGGCCACCAAACTCTCCAGACATGAATATTATTGAGCATAACTGGAATGCCTTGTAATGTGATGTTCAAAAGAGATGTCCACCCCTCGTACTCATACGTATTTATGGATATGCCTACAGGATTCATGTTGTCAACTCTCTCCAGCACTACTTCAGACATTAGTTGAGTTCAGGCCATGTTGTGTTGCTGGATTTCTGCGTGCTCGTTGGGGGCCCTATACAATGTTAGACTGGTGTAGCAGTTTCTTTGGGAATTCAGTGTATTTGTAATGGGGTAAAAAGGATGAGATAATGGGATGATGGCAAAGGTGTTGAAGCCAGCACGTCGGTAATGACGTTATACTGAAGAAAGGAAACAAATCAGCCACACATGGTAGAAAAATAGGTTTATTGAATAGATAAAAGTTTGGAGAGTTACTTCAAGCTGCGCTAAGGATACTTTATTTCGAATTCGAACAAACAAATAAGTCTGTTCACTGTATAAAAAATTTATTTGTGCTCAAAGTACAATAAATATTGACTGTAAAACAATATAATAGTTACAGCTGCTACATTCTCCTGTAATAGTATATCTGCATCAGATTATGTTGATATACAGAGTGGAATCCATTAATGATGTCGGCGTAAGATCTGTGCCAAGAAGTACCATATACTGCCAAGGTGGGTAGGTGCCTTACAGCCTGCAGCCCAAGGCCAATCACAGACTCTCAGTTCTGGGTTGAAGTAGAGTCCAGCAGGACAAGGCATGGTTACTGGAATACCATGCTCACATACACAGTACTTTCCACAGTCAGTTGCATGTGGCAGCAAAGTAACATCTGATCCGGCATCTTCGTGTAATGGGCAACTTCCCACAGCAGGGCAATCACCAATATTACCTTCTGTAGTACTGCCCCCATTATCATTGCCATTTTCATTATCAGACTGACCATTGTCGTCATTACCACCACTGCCTTCATCATTTCCATCACCTCCATCACTACCATCACCTCCATCACTACCACCACCTCCATCTCCACCATCACCTCCATCTCCACCATCGCCCCCATCTCCACCATTGCCTCCATCTCCACCATCACCTCCATCTCCACCATCGCCTCCATCTCCACCATTGCCTCCATCTCCACCATTGCCTCCATCTCCACCATCACCTCCATCTCCAGCATCACCTCCATCACCACCATCTCCACCATCACCTCCATCTCCTCCATCACCTCCGTCTCCTCCATCGCCTCCGTCTCCTCCATCGCCTCCGTCTCCACCATCGCCTCCATCTCCAGCATCACCTCCATCACCACCATCTCCACCATTGCCTCCATCTCCACCATCACCTCCATCTCCAGCATCACCTCCATCACCACCATCTCCACCATCACCTCCATCTCCTCCATCGCCTCCGTCTCCTCCATCGCCTCCGTCTCCTCCATCGCCTCCGTCTCCAGCATCACCTCCATCACCACCATCTCCACCATCACCTCCGTCTCCACCACCGCTTCCGTCTCCACCATTACCTCCGTTTCCACCATCACCTCCGTCTCCAGCACCGCCTCCGTCTCCACCATCGCCTCCGTCTCCACCATCGCCTCCATCTCCAGCATCACCTCCATCACCACCGTCTCCACCATCACCTCCGTCTCCACCATCACCTCCGTCTCCACCATCACCTCCGTCTCCACCATCACCTCCATCTCCACCATCGCTGTCTCCACCATCGCCTCCGTCTCCAGCATCGCCTCCGTCTCCTCCATCGCCTCCATCTCCCCCATCACCTCCTTCTCCTCCATCGCCTCCGTCTCCTCCATCGCCTCCGTCTCCACCATTGCCTCCATCTCCAGCATCACCTCCATCACCACCGTCTCCACCATCACTTCCATCTCCACCATCGCCTCCGTCTCCACCATCGCCTCCGTCTCCACCATCGCCTCCATCTCCAGCATCACCTCCATCTCCAGCATCGCCTCCGTCTCCACCATCGCCTCCATTTCCACCATCACCTCCATCTCCACCATCACCTCCATCTCCACCATCACCTCCATTTCCACCATCACCTCCGTCTCCACCATCGCCACCGTCTCCACCATCGCCTCCATCGCCACCGTCTCCACCATCGCCTCCATCGCCACCGTCTCCACCGTCGCCTCCGTCTCCACTGTTGCCTCCATCGCCTCCATGTCCACCATCACCTCCATCTCCACCATTGCCTCCATCTCCACCATCACCTCCATCTCCTCCATCTCCACCATTGCCTCCATGTCCTCCATCTCCTCCATCTCCACCATTGCCTCCATGTCCACCATCACCTCCATCTCCACTATCGCCTCCACCACCATTTCCACTGTCACTGTCATCTTCATTACTCTGACTGTTGTTACCACTGTTGTTTTCATCATCGTTACTACTGCTGTTGCTATTGCCACTGTCATCTTCATCACTCTCATTGCTGCCACTGTTATTACCACTATTATTTTCATCATCATTACCACTATCATCTTCATCACTGTCATTACTGCCATTGTGATTACCACTGTTGTTTTCATCATCGTTACTATTGCTGTTGCTACTGTTACTGTCGTCTTCATCATTCTCATTGCTGCCACTGTTACTACCACTAGTATTTTCATCATCATTACTACTGTCATCTTCATCACTGTCATTACTGCCGCTGTTATTACCACTAGTATTTTCCTCATCACTACTACTGCTGTTACTATCATCTCCATCACTTTCATTGCTGCCACTGTTATCACCACTAGAATTTTCATTGTCACTTCCACTGCTGTCACTGCTGTCATTACTACTGCTGTCGCTGCTGTCATCTTCTTCGCTTCTGCTTCTGTTTTCTTTCTCTTGAAATATAGCTTTTATGAGACTAGACCAGCCATATAAAGGTTTCTTCTTTACATTTTGTACTAAGTGTTGCTCACTTCTTCCATGTTCAGCATCCTCTTGTTCAGAATGTAGCCATGTGTTGTCATTCTCAACCTTTGACTGAGTAAGCGACGATTTCTGAGTGTCTGGTGTCCCAAGAGCGTGATGCTGTTCATCGGTACCTGTTGCAGTCAGATATAAAGAAGAAATAAATACATTGTGCTAAGCGTATGTACGACATGATTGTTTTACAGGAATTTCAATCGTATTTGAATTTTTTGTGGCCTGATTACAATGTATGTTGGATTTAGTTCATGTACAGTAAGTGACAAGCGGTCATCAAAGCGTTTTTAGCACCTCATTGTTGTAATAAGAATGATTTTATTTGAAATGATGTTCTTGCCTTTCCTTGATCTGGGAATATCAAATATTTACACAAGAATTTCAGAACACAGCGAAACTTGTAGCTCATCACATGTACTTTAGTGATGGAAGGGGAAGCACTGATTGGTGGTTAAACGAAGTCTAAGATTTTCTGCAAATCAGTCAGCGAACTTTCCAGTTGTGGGATGACATCACTCTCTCTTAACGTACAGAATAATATTAAATAACGTTCAATATAAAGTATAATAAGACATAATTGCGTAGGCTTCCGCGGCCAGAGTCAGTCGACATTAAAGTTTTCTGGGTATGGTACCGCGTCATAATGTATAAAACTACTGCTGCTGGAGAAGAACCAACGCTTCGGCCACGGCTGCAGCGACCTTCTTCTGGGTCTAGACCCAGCAGCAGTAGTTTTATACATTATGACGGGGCATAATAAGACAGTTTGAGTCATGTTTTCAAAGGTGCAGAAAATTTGGCCTAATGTTAATTTTTCTCATGAAGCTAGTTAAACAAAGTATGTTTGTATGCATGTCAACAACATATTCGTAGATTATGAAATCCCATTGTGAATGAATTTGACTTGTGTGGGAATGGTACCGTTACTAACTTTTCAGTAGTTTACAATTTTCTGTTAATCTGTCTACTATTAAACGTGATAGAGCATTAAACTGAAACTATTGTTATCCCTCGCATCCTCAGAGAAATTATTCAGAACATGCAACACAATAAATACTAGTAAATACTGCGAAAGATTGAGTGTTATTTCGGTAATAGAAGCTCCTGACTCTACAACAGAAACATGTTCTACATTCTTTTGTACAGTTTTTCTTTCAACTGTCATTGCTATGTTTGCACATCAGCGAATTTAAGTTGCTTATGTGCAGCATATATCATCCTTCTTCACTGAAGGCAGACTGCATATTATAAGATCAGTTACAGGGTACCTCACTGGAAAAAAAGAGTTTTACCGATTTTCATATTTGCTCATCGCAAGACATTTTTATTCACTCAGCTCCACCGTTATCTCTTTGTCAGCCTAAATCGAACAGGAGATTTTGTAACCGTATATCATAGGCTATTTTAAGCCTATTTACACCTGAAATGATATGCTAGGAACGTAAGCTTTCGGAACTTTTACCAGTCAACTACGCTGCGATGCAGAACGCCTCTTATGCAGCGTCTGCCACTGGTGCCGATTGAGCATCTCTGTAAAGCCTCAACGTTTAGTAAGTGAACCTGTAACGAAACACACTGATCTTCTCTGGATCTTCTTCTGCTACGGATTCCTAGCTAACTAGGAATATTTCAGGTATTGGTCAAACAGTGGTTTTGTAAGCTATTCCTTCGTGGATGGCTTAACTTCTGAAGGTGTTTCCAATGGATCTGCCTTATCTGCGATTTGTTTTATGTGTGTAAGTTCACTTTAAGCAGCTTCCTACACATACTCCTAGATACTGAAGAGCCACGCAATAATACACTTGAGAGTTGAGTAGAATTTTACAAGTCTTCTTCCGGTAACGCAAGAGGCGAACAAGGCAGGTCAGTGTCCAACAGATGGGTGGAATGCCAATAAGGAAGGAGAGCTGTTGTTGCATGTAATACAGCCGCATGACAGAGTTAATTGCTACACGCATTAAGAACTGGGTGTGAAAGATGCCAAGGCGGAAAAATGACATCATAGAAAGAGAGAAGAATGCCATCATCTTGTTGACCACGCAGAGTGAATTACGAAGGCATAACTCAGATGTAAGAAAGGTTATTCAGAGAACTGACGCTGCAGAACATGTTCACTACTGCTTCTGAAAGGCGAAGCTAAGATACCTTTCAGCTACAACCAGGTGCAGAAAGCTGACCAGTCGAGAAAAGGGAGTTACCATCGCCTTGCAATAGCACTGCAAGTCAAACAGTTCCTCTCTAAATGTCACTCATATTTAGTGACTGGATCTACTCGTACTCAGTTTCCAGCCAACCAGGAAGTTGGACCTATGTCATTCCATATCTTCTGTTGGAACAACGAGTCCTGCCAAGTGGATTTTGCCACTCCAGGCTGCAGTCCTGCGTTCGAGTCGAAACTGATGGGAAGCTGAGAATGACAGTCACCGCCTGGCCTTCCAGAGGCCTAGTTGGAGGGCCAAAGATCACTCAAGAATCGTCATCGCAGAGGGGCATGCCACAGGTGCTGGCTGCCTTCTGTTGCTGTAGGCGTACTCATATGCTGCGGGCCTTACACGTGACGGAGGCCGCAGTGTGACCCAGTCCACCTTCGCACATTCAGGAAGGAGCTTATGGTTGCTTTCCGTGGTGAAGTCTACGATGTCAATGACAGCACTCTCGTGATCCACTGCTCCGAGCTGCTGACGGCGGAGGCAATGCGGACAACACCGAACGAGCTGCAGCCAATGTGCCGTGATGTCACTCCAATGCTGCGGGTCTTACTCTTGTTGGGAGCTGGAGTGTGACTCAGCCCTACGATGCACACTCGGTGTAGAGCCAGTCATTGCATGCCAGAGCGCTGTGTATGAGAGTGCTCTGGTAAGCCACTACCCTTAGCTGCTAACACCAGAGGCAGCACGGACAATGCCGGATGAGCTGTAGCCAACATGCCCCGATGTAAAAGGGTGCTGACGCCGTGCTTCCGCCGCTAAAGGGGTTGAGATAGCACGGAGCGTGCGGGTGTCAGCGAATTCCCGCGTGGCTAGCGCCCTTCTGCCCGCCGCTACTGCTCTCAGCCAAGAATGAAGACAACAGCGTATTTTGGACTTTAAGTGCTTGTTTGTTAATTACCTTTTACAAGTTCCTTCGAGCGCCGAGCATGTCAGCTGCCATCGAAGTATTCCTCATCCCTGCCCAAGTGGTGACGGTCCAGCCGCACTCTGACATCGACATCCTAACACAGTCAGCTAATGCAGAGTCCGGTCCCTGGACTGATACCTTGTTTTACAGCACCCTAGTAATCTTTCTGTACCCGTCTAACTATACAATATGAGTCTTTCTATCCATCGATGCGCAATACGTTACATTTGTTTATGCCGATAATCTACTAGCAATGTCTGCAGCAAGTGTCGATCTGCTGCAGATCTTCCTGCACTTCTCTAGAATTTTCTAGCGTTGCGACTTTTCTTTGCACAACGGCATTATCCGCGAAAATGATCATGCAACTTCCGATTTTATCCAGTACGTCATTTATACTCGTATGCTGAGGAAAGTAATGGTGGTTTAACACTCCATCACTGTAGGCCTGAAGTTACTTTCACATCTGACCTTTTCTCTGCTAAGAATGATATATAGTTTTCTGTTTGCTAGAAACCCTTCAATCCAGTCACACAGCTGGTCTGTTATTCCGCAGGATTGTATATTGTTCTTTAGGCGGCAGTATGGAATTTCATTAAACACCTTCCAGAGATGACAAAACATGACATCAATCTGTGCTCCAGTATCTACTGCTTTCTGGGTCTCGTGCACGAACAGAGTGAGCTGGGTTTCACAGGTCGTTGTTTACGGCAGCCACATTGATTCCTACAGCGGAGATTTTCGAACTTCAGAAATGTCATGGTATGTGAGAATGTTCCAAAACAAGTTCCAAAATTCTATAGCAGGTCGTCGTCAGTGTTACAGGCCTATAGTTTTGCGTGTCTGTCTGCTAACCCTTTTTGAGAACCCAAATGACCTCCAATTTCTTCTGGTCACTAGGAAAGCTTCTTCTCTCCTGCGACGTACAGTACGCTGTTGATAGAAGAGGAGCTATTTCCTCATACTATGCGTAGAATTTTATGGTTCCCATCACGTCCTGTCACCTTTCCTCTGTTGAGCAGTTGCAGTTGCTTCTCTATCCCGTTGTCACTTATTTCGATATTTGTTATTTTGACGTTCGTCCGACAATTTAAAGAAGGAACAACAGCACCGTCTTCTCCTGTCAAACAACTTTTCGAAAGCGAAATTTAGTATTTGGGTCTTGTCTGTGTCATTTTCCATTAAAAGCGAGGACATTAGAGATTGAGCAGAAGCTTTGAGTAGGAAAGGATAGGTAAGGAAATCAGGATTGCGCGTTTCAAAGGAACCTACCCATTAATTGTCGTAAACGACTTAGAGGAAGCACAGGAAACGAAAATCTGTATGGCCGGAAGAGGATTTAAAACGTATTGTTGTTGTTGTGGTCTTCAGTCCTGAGAGTGGTTTGATACAGCTCTCCATCCTACTCTATCCTGTGCAAGCTTCTTCATCTCCCAGTAATTACTGCAACCTACATTCTTCTGAATCTGCCTAGTGTATTCATCTCTTGTCCCTCTACGATTTTTATCCTCCACGCTGCCCTCCAATGCTAAATTGGTGAGCCCTTGATGCCTCAGAACATGTCCCACCAACCGGTCCCTTCTTCTTCTCAAGTTGTACCACAAACTCCTCTTCTCCCCAATTCTGTTCAATACCTCCTCATTAGTTATGTGATCTACCTATCTAATCTTCAGCATTCTTCTGTAGAACCCATTTCGAAAGTTTCTATTCTCTTCTTGTGTAAACTATTTATCGTCCACGTTTCACTTCCATACGTGGCTACACTCTATACAAATACTTTCAGAAACGACTTCCTGACACTTAAATCTATACTCGTTGTTAACAAATTTCTCTTCCTCAGGAACGCCTTCCTTGACGTTGCCAGTCTACATTTTATATCCTCTCCACGTCGACCATCATCAGCTACTTTGCTCCCCAAATAGCAAAACTCCTTTACTACTTTAAGTGTCTCATTTCCTAATCCAATTCCCTCAGCATCACCCGACTTAATTCGACTACATTCCGTTATCCTCGTTTTGCTTTTGTTGATGTTCATCTTATATCCTCCTTTCAAGACACTGTCCATTCCGTTCAACTGCTCTTCCAAGTCCTTTGCTGTCTCTGACAGAATTACAATGTCATCGGCGAACCTCAAAGTTCAAAGTTTTTGTTTCTTCTTCATGAATTTTAATACCTACTCCGAACTTTTCTTTTGTTTCCTTTACTGCTTGCTCAATATAGAGATTGAATAACATCGTGGAGAGGCTACAACCCTGTCTCACTCCCTTCCCAACCAATGCTTCCCTTTCATGCCTCTCGACTCTTATAACTTCCATCTGGTTTCTCTACAAATTGTAAATAGCCTTTCGGTCCCTGTATTTTACCCTTGCCACCTTTAGAATTTGAAAGAGAGTATTCCAGTCAACATTGTCAAATGCTTTCTCTAAGTCTACAAATGCTAGAAACGTAGGTTTGCCTTTCCTTTATCTTTCTTGTAAGATAAGTCGTAAGGTCAGTATTGTCTCACGTGTTCCAACATTTCTACGGAATCCAAACTGATCTTCCTCGAGGTCGGCTTCTACTAGTTTTTCCATTCGTCTGTAAAGAATTCGCGTTAGTAATTTTGCAGTCGTGACTTATTAAACTGATAGTTCGGTAACTTCCACATCTGTCAACACCTACTTTCTTTGGGATTGGAATTATTATATTCTTTTTGAAGCTTGAGTGTATTTCGCCTGTCTCATACATCTTGCTCACCAGATGGTAGAGTTTTGTCAGGACTGGCTCTCCCAAGGCCGTCAGTAGTTCTAATGGAATGTTGTCTACTCCCGGGGCCTTGTTTCGACTCAGGTCTTTCAGTGCTCTGTCAAACTCTTCACGCAGTATCGTATCTCCCATTTCATCTTCATCTACATCCTCTTCCATTTCCATATTATTGTCCTCAAGTACATCGCCCTTGTACAGACCCTCTATATACTCCTTCTACCTTTCTGCTTTCCATTCTTTACTTAGAACTGGGTTTCCATCTGAGTTCTTGATATTCATACAAGTGGCTCTCTTTTCTCCAAAGGTCTCTTTAATTTTCCTGTAGGCAGTATCTATCTTACCCCTCGTGAGATAGGTCTCTACATCCTTACATTTGTCCTCTAGCCATCCCTGCTCAGCCATTTTGCACTTACTGTCGATTTCATTTTTGAGACGTTTGTATTCCTTTTTGCCTGCTTCATTTACTGCATTTTTATATGTTCTCCTTTCATCAGTTAAATTCAGTATTTCTTCTGTTACCCAAGGATTGTTACTAGTTCTCGTCTTTTTACCTACTTGATCCTCTGCTGCCTTCACTACTTCATCCCTCAAAGCAACCCATTCTTCTTCTACTGTATTTCTTTCCCCCATTACTGTCAATTGTTCCCTTATTCTCTCCCTCAAACTCTGTACAACCTCTGGTTTAGTCAGTTTATCCAGGTCCCATCTCCTTAAATTCCCACCTTTTTGGAGTTTCTTCAGTTTTAATCTACAGTTCATAACCAATATATTGTGGTCAGAGTCCACATCTGCCCCTGGAAATGTCTTACAATTTAAAACCTGGTTCCTAAATCTCTGTCTTACCATTATATAATCTATCTGATACCTTCTAGTATCGTAGTCCCCCAGAATGGGCTCCGAGTATCTTGGCAGATTGCTTTGATCCGTGTACTGACTGAACACGAAACTTCTTAGGATTTTGTGTCAAGTCGGTAGATGTAATAGTTCATCTTCCAGCTTACCTGTGTGTGAGCGCCAACAGCGGGGATCTCCGGAGGACAGGCAGCCGGCGTTCCTGGGTGCTGCTGCGACCGCCGCCACCTGCAGCAACAGCAGCGCCACTGCAACCGCAGCCGCTGCCGCTGTCGGACAAACAACACAGCCTCATTCGCATCTGTCCGTAGACTTCCACTGTCAGCGCCAGTTTGAATAAAATTCTTTTGCGTGTTGGGCCTTCGTTATGAAACACTAGTCTACACAGCCGACTTTTGAAGCGGTTCTCTTCAGAATGACTGAGAGAAATTTTGTTGCCCTGAGGAAGACAGCTGTAAGGATGATCGAAACGTCGTTTTATAGTGTTTCATAACGATGTGGGCTAACACCCAAAAGCATTTTGTTCTTTTGTTCAAAGAGGCTCATCAGCGAGCTTCACGTACATACATGAGAGCGGGCACTTTCTACATCTGCAAACCGGTTTGAAGGGCATGGCAGACGCTATTTGCCAATGAACCATTCATTAGGGGTCCCTTCTGTTCCATTTACACATAGAGCACGGGAAGAATGACTGCTTAAACACCGCTATGTCTGCTGTAATTAGTGACAGCTTGTTTTCGTGATACGAACGGGAGTGAAATGTAATGGCTTTAGCATATCTCACTTAAAGCAGATTACTGAAACCTTGTATGTACGCTCTCACGCGATAGTATACGTCTGTCTTCAAGAGTCAGCCAACAGAGATGTTTTCAACCTCTCAATGACGCTCATCCATGGATCGAACAAACCTCTGACCATTGTCGTAGCCCTTATTTGTATACGTTTATATGTCGTCTTAGTCTTGTTTGGTATGGGTCGACACACTTGAGTAATATTCTATGACGGGTCAACGATTTTTTGTAAGGAACCTACGTGTAGACTGATTCCGTTTTGCTAGTATACTAGCAATGAACTTCGGTCTGCCATCTGCGTTACCTACGGTTCAGCCTATGTAATCGTTCCATTTCATATCAATCCAAACTGTTACTCCCAAGTATTTATATTAATTGACTCATTCCAACTATGGTTCATTGATATTTCATAAGAGATTACGTTTTATCGTTTTGTGAAGTGCACGACTTTAAATTTCACAACATTTATAACGACTTGCCAATCTTTGCACCACTTTGAAATCTCATTAAGTTCTGATTCAATATTTATGCAGCGTTTTTACACATAACTCTATCATCTGCAAAAACATTTACGTTACTATTAATATTGTGTGCTAGTTCGTTAATATAGAACATGAACAGCAAGGGTCACAGAACTCTTCCCTCGGTTACTTGCCTGCCAATTGTATTTTGAGTTGTAGACTTCTGTGGCGTTACCCAGCGATTTCTCTCTTCATTATATGATGCTTGGAGCTGGTTGCGAACGCTTTCCTGGGATATAACTTTGAAGTTCGTCATTTATGGTCATATGCCGCCATCTCATGAGCATCTTTTCTGGCTACGCGTAGACGAACACAGAGATTTCCACAAATTCTACCTGATTTATTGTTTAAACAACGTATACACTCCTCACACCCCTTCGCTGTCTCAACCATCTCATCTGCAGGGCACATCAAAATCATTAGTATCCATCAGCGGAAAGTCCGTTTCGCCCCTTTCCATGAAATGACTGCCTTTCCCTAAATCATTTTTAGTAGAAAGAATCCTACGTTGGGACTATCTCCGTCAGCATATCAGAGAAATTAATCTCATCTCAAATTTCAAAAGAAAGCTAACGACCAACCCTCTAAAACGACAATAAATTATTCTTCTGTTTTCAAACGCATCCCTTACTCTAAGACAATTAAGATCAATCCATTCCCAACACAACGCTCTAACCTCAACAGAACTCCCCATTTACCAACTTCGTTAGCTTCTTCAGTCTATTAGAAATCCTTTCTTACAAGGAAATCCCCCCATCGCACCCCTCTCTGATTTAGCGGTAAAAGTCCCACAGGATAGCTCGTCATAAACTGCACACAGATCAAGCATGAAAACAGGACGAAGGTCTACTAAACTGTGAAAAAAAGCAAAATGTAAATAGTAAACTGTCCAAGAATAAGAAGTACAATAAACAGCAATCTCATACAGCAACGGCCTCATCTGTACGTGGTCATGGTGTTAGACTACCAAGCTGATAACGCGTGGTCAAAACTTTTTCACAACATTATGTACTGGCCGTCCGGTAATTGAAACGTTTGTTCTCTTTCTGTAGTCTTGGCAGCTGTCATACTATACATTGGTTATAGAATGTGAGTCATGTGGTAAGAATACGTTACCGTAAATGTGATGAACAGTTAGAGCAGGCGAGATACCACATAGACGTCTCACAGATATAAAAACAACAAATAAACGGGTGTGAATTAAGTTACAGCAAAGGAATTCAAGAGTACTCCAAAACGGAACGCAATTTCAAAAACGTTAAAAACATATGTTTCGACAGAGCACAGAGAAACTGTGTGATTGTGAAACTGCTGAGTTCATACCAACACCTATGGCTCTAATCACTATGGGACTTAACTCTGAGGTCATCAGTCCACTAGTTTTAGAACTACGTAAACCTAACCAACCTAAGGATATCACATACCTCCATGCCCTAGGCAGGATTCGAACCTGCGACCGTAGTAGCCGCGCGGTTCCAGTCTGAAGCGGCTAGAACCGCTCTACCAAAGCGGTCGGCCGAACACCTATATCGGGCAAGGAGGCATACCTCACTCACTTACCAGTCGTACAAATTAGGTGCGTCGATAAGAGATTCCTATCGTATGACACACGTACTGTCACTAATGCCGTGTATGACACATCAGACGTGTTTTCCGGTGAAGGAGTCTGTTGACTTGTCGCTTTGTCATCAAAGTTTGCTGCTCCCATTCGAAAGCCACATCCTTTCGGCTGCTAATAGAGTACTTGTGCAGAATCAGCTGTCATTATACGTCCCTAACTTACACCTCGCTGTTCCAAACGGACGTTACACCTCGGTACAGACACATATTTGAATAAAGCGGAAAAAAAGGCACGAGTAAGGTGCCAACACGGTTCGCCCGCGTGATAGTCTAACATCGCAACCACTTATCTTTTAAATCTCTATTTGTTCGTTGCATTTGTTCGGAGCGGACATCCCATGGCACCCGTTCAAGCTGATTTTAGAGCCATTCACTCAGCTTTTTTTATTACAGAGAGCAACTAACCCTCTGACCGAACACGCTGAGCTACCATGCCGGCGTAACCACTGAACCACCACGACGGCATTCACCTTACCAGCTGCTCTGTATTTCATTTGTTGTTCTTCGACCGATCACTTTTTCTGTTTTACTTTTGTTTTTCGCAGTCCAGTACACCTTCTTCCTGTTTTCATGCTTGAACTGTGTTCAGTTTTTGACGGGCTGTCCACTGGGCCCTCTTACCACTAAATCTGAGGGTGTTGCGATGGGGAGTTCCCCTTGTTAGAACTCACTGTGTCTTAATGTTTCACATTTGTACGCCTGTATAAACGTCTGTATGTTCTAACGTTAATATTCTTCTTCTTCTTCTATTATTATTTTATTATTGTTATTATCATTATTAGCGCTAGTAGTAGGATTAATGCTATCATCGTGTATAGCCAGTAATGTTCTACCATACAGCCTTACTCCTATGTAAATTCTTTTTTTTTTTCAGATTTTTTTTTTCATATCATCCTTCCACTCCTGTTACTACCATTTGGGCTATTTATAATGTTGTAAGCATTATCATTATACACTCCTGGAAATGGAAAAAAGAACACATTGACACCGGTGTGTCAGACCCACCATACTTGCTCCGGACACTGCGAGAGGGCTGTACAAGCAATGATCACACGCACGGCACAGCGGACACACCAGGAACCGCGGTGTTGGCCGTCGAATGGCGCTAGCTGCGCAGCATTTGTGCACCGCCGCCGTCAGTGTCAGCCAGTTTGCCGTGGCATACGGAGCTCCATCGCAGTCTTTAACACTGGTAGCATGCCGCGACAGCGTAGACGTGAACCGTATGTGCAGCTGACGGACTTTGAGCGAGGGCGTATAGTGGGCATGCGGGAGGCCGGGTGGACGTACCGCCGAATTGCTCAACACGTGGGGCGTGAGGTCTCCACAGTACATCGATGTTGTCGCCAGTGGTCGGCGGAAGGTGCACGTGCCCGTCGACCTGGGACCGGACCGCAGCGACGCACGGATGCACGCCAAGACCGTAGGATCCTACGCAGTGCCGTAGGGGACCGCACCGCCACTTCCCAGCAAATTAGGGACACTGTTGCTCCTGGGGTATCGGCGAGGACCATTCGCAACCGTCTCCATGAAGCTGGGCTACGGTCCCGCACACCGTCAGGCCGTCTTCCGCTCACGCCCCAACATCGTGCAGCCCGCCTCCAGTGGTGTCGCGACAGGCGTGAATGGAGGGACGAATGGAGACGTGTCGTCTTCAGCGATGAGAGTCTTCTGGCTTGGTGCCAATGATGGTCGTATGCGTGTTTGGCGCCGTGCAGGTGAGCTCCACAATCTGGACTGCATACGACCGAGGCACACAGGGCCAACACCCGGCATCATGGTGTGGGGAGCGATCTCCTACACTGGCCGTACACCACTGGTGATCGTTGAGGGGACACTGAATAGTGCACGGTACATCCAAACCGTCATCGAACCCATCGTTCTACCATTCCTAGACCGGCAAGGGAACTTGCTGTTCCAACAGGACAATGCACGTCCGCATGTATCCCGTGCCACCCAACGTGCTCTAGAAGGTGTAAGTCAACTACCCTGGCCAGCAAGATCTCCGGATCTGTCCCCCATTGAGCATGTTTGGGACTGGATGAAGCGTCGTCTCACGCGGTCTGCACGTCCAGCACGAACGCTGGTCCAACTGAGGCGCCAGGTGGAAATGGCATGGCAAGCCGTTCCACAGGACTACATCCAGCATCTCTACGATCGTCTCCATGGGAGAATAGCAGCCTGCATTGCTGCGAAAGGTGGATATACACTGTACTAGTGCCGACATTGTGCATCCTCTGTTGCCTGTGTCTATGTGCCTGAGGTTCTGTCAGTGTGATCATGTGATGTATCTGACCCCAGGAATGTGTCAATAAAGTTTCCCCTTCCTGGGACAATGAATTCACGGTGTTCTTATTTCAATTTCCAGGAGTGTATATGTAAAATATGGCACAAAAAGTTTTGTGTTTATGAAAGCTTGGCCCTGATCTCGTCAGGTCAAATAGATTAAAATATTACCAACAAATAAATTTTTCGTCCGGTCGAAACTGCAAGACTTCAGGTCGCTAAATGTGTTTTTGAGTTTTTGTTAATGTAAGCTATCAAACATACACTGTTGGCTCAGCATCCGTAGTGTTTCTCTTGTCTGTGTGTGTTCATGGTTTTCGTGATAAAACGAGTAATGGTGGTGCTCTCCTACTCGGAGCAGAAAGCGCGCCATCTTCAGTGGGATACGCAGAAAAAGGCATGGCTATGGCGGCTACCGCTCCTCTGGCCGAAGCACGCGTCCGTGCCGGGTCTGGCTTTCTCCACTCCCGACGCTTGTCCCTTACCCTCCCTAGAATTACGCTGGAAGCAGTGCGCACACTATAAACTCACTGTCAGTACATTCACAGGATGGCGTGTCTATTTTTTTTTTTTTTTTTTTTTTTTTTTTTTTTTTTTTTTTGTCGTAGGCAAGAAACAGCTTAGCTAAAATGGTTCTACGTATTCCTCACAAAAGTTCTGAGCGAACTTACTGCGCAATTTTCTTTAAGTTCCTTACTTTCCAGATGTGATAAAAAATTGCAGTATATTGTCACATTTCCCCATGTGATATATATTTTATGTATTTATTTATTTGACCTCATTTGATGAGGGCCATCAGGCCTTCTCTTACAAACGACGAAAGTTTCACACACATATTACCTTTTTTTACGTAAGAAATCACAATTTTTATATGACAACTAGTATTAGAATGATTTGAGTGACTTAGTGACAGTGTGAGTAAATTGTACAGACTATTAACTAATAAAGTTAATACTGGCAGTACTTGTGCTACTGCAGCTACAGCCTCTAATAATAATTAATATTATTAATAACAGTAAAATAATAATAATAATAATAATGGCAGTAATAACAACAACGATAGTAGTAGTTATAACAATATTTTATAAGCGTACGAAATAGACGTTTCCTGATACAGCGAGTTATGGGTAAAGAAAATTTAAGGAGACTGCATAGATTAAGAATACTGGAAAATGAGGAAGTTCAGGGTAACGAGTACGTACAAGTACCATGGTGACCCTTAATGTTGCTTTAGTAGATAAGTCATTAGTTGTCTTGTGAAGTTGGAGATGTTATTCAGCGGGATAGAAGAATTTTGCTCTGATGGGAGCGGTTTTTTCTGCCATGTTGCTCAGACAAGAGCTTTAAGGTCTAGGAGAGATATAAGGGACAGTGGTCATTGGAGGGACAGTAGAGAAGGCAGAGGGTATGGAAATCTCTGCGCTTGTCTGCACGCAACCAGGACAGATGTGCTTAAGGTGGTGGAATGTGATCAAAGAGTCAAACATTACAAATATAATGAACACATGCATTCATAACCAGTTCCAGATGCCGTAAGCTTTCCTGAGAAAGGACTTGCAGGGTAACATCACTGTTATGAATAATTGGAAGTAAAAGTGTCTGTACAAGTTTCTTTTTAAGGTCAAGTGGAAAGAGCTTTTTATATTTTTGTACGTCATGGAGAGATGCTGATGCCTCCTTGCACATTACATTTTTATTTGTTATTACTCCTGCACACTTTCCTGAAGGAGAGGAGTTGACGTCTGTCCCACTAAGAGTTAAATGGTTAAATGTGGTACGGATTGCTGATATTTCGGCCTACTGAGGTTGGAATGACCAAAAAGTAACGCTTGTGTTTTGGATGGGCCCCTAGATTACGCAACATAAACAGGCTATTCCCAGACTCTGTCCGGTTGTTCTTTAAATTATTCATGATTGAATCGCACAGAATAAAATGCTTTATAACCGCCCTTGGTAGCCAAAACCAACCTGAAATGATCCAGAATGAGATATTCACTCTGCAGCGGAGTGTGCGCTGACATGAAACTTAATGGCAGATTAAAAGTGTGTGCCCGACCGAGACTCGAACTCGGGACCTTTGCCTTCCGCGGGCAAGTGCTCTACCAGCTGAGCTACCGAAGCACGACTCACGCCCGGTACTCACAGCTTTACTTCTGCCAGTACTTCGTCTCCTACCTTCCAAACTTTACAGAAGCTCTCCTGCGAACGTTGCAGAACTAGCACTCCTGAAAGAAAGGATATTGCGGACACATGGCTTAGCCACAGCCTGGGGGATGTTTCCAGAATGAGATTTTCACTCTGCAGCGGAGTGTGCGCTGATATGAAACTTCCTGGCAGATTAAAACTGTGTGCCCGACCGAGACTCGAAATCGGGACCTTTGCCTATCGCGGGCAAGTGCTCTACCAGCTGAGCTACCGAAGCACGACTCACGTCCGGTACTCACAGCTTTACTTCTGCCAGTATCTCGTCTCCTACCCTCCAAACTTTACAGAAGCTCTCCTGCGAACGTTGCGGAACTAGCACTCCTGAAAGAAAGGATATTGCGGAGAATGGCTTAGCCACAGCCTGGGGGATGTTTCCAGAATGAGATTTTCACTCTGCAGCGGAGTGTGCGCTGATATGAAACTTCCTGGCAGATTAAAACTGTGTGCCCGACCGAGACTCGAAATCGGGACCTTTGCCTATCGCGGGCAAGTGCTCTACCAGCTGAGCTACCGAAGCACGACTCACGCCCGGTACTCACGGCTTTACTTCTGCCAGTACCTCGTCTCCTACCTTCCAAACTTTACAGAAGCTCTCCTGCGAACCTTGCAGAACTAGCACTCCTGAAAGAAAGGAGTCTCGGTCGGGCACACAGTTTTAATCTGCCAGGAAGTTTCAACCTGAAATGATAAATATGAATGCTCGATGGTTGTAGCAACTTGTACTCCGCAAAGACATTCTTACGTTTACTTTAGACAGATCGCAAGGGAGGAATTCTGTCACAATTTTTTTTATTGGAATGGTATTTGTCACATTCAAAAATCGTTAGCACAGTTGAAATAAACGGTAACTAACTTTAAAGTACTAGGAAGGACTGGGAATCGAACTCCAGAACTTTAGATCGGTTGTCTGACAGTCACCCGTGTTCTTTTATGTGATCTTGCCTTCCTCCGATTTTTGACCTACTCTGTCTAGCCAGTTACAGGAAAACCTAAGGTTTAGAGGTGACAAGGGAAAAAAAAGCAAATGTTGTTTAACTAGAGGGAGACATTACCGGCATGTTTGCCATTCCTTAACTTCGTTCATTACGAATACATGAGCGGGAATACGCCGTTCTTAAATAGTACGCTGTATATTTTATTCGGTAATTCACTTCATCTCGTCAAAGGTTATCCAAAACCGTATCACAGCGTAACCTTCACGTAAGGATGACGTCATTAAAACCGTAACACAAAATATACTCTGAGTATCGTACAACAGTACACAACTGAGGCACCCGAGCAAGCCTAACTCCTCCACTTGCTGAAGTTGACAGTGAACAGGTGGAAACACAAGGAAAATGCACACTGGTCACTTAGTCAACCTACTTCAGTTGAAGATTTGTGTGAGTACATTTTCAAGAACGAAGATATAATCTAGAACTTTTAATCATCTATGGAGAATGTAAGTTAGCAGAAAAATTACGACTGGCGTACATTTTTTTCTTTTCTTTCCATTTGTTTACTGTCAACTGCATCAGCTGCGTGCTAGTACAGGAGAGTCAAAAGTCAGTTTTGTGTTACGGTTTGTGATACGTCTTTGTACACGTTTTGAGGAGAGGAAGTCGATTACGAAATAAAACATTTTGGTGCTGTTTGAGAAAGACGTACTCCTGCTCATATATTCTTATTGAAGAAAGTCAGAGGAATGGCAGCCCTGCTGATTCTCATCATATGTTTTTGTAATTATTACCACGAGTGTGCTACAGTTGTCAGCGCATCCCACATCTCTGCCGACAGGCGCCTCGATATCGCCATTCTTCCTCATCCTCTTCTGTTCCTGTTCTCTCCATCGCTACTTGGATCCCGTTAGCCAGCCATTTCGTGGTCTTCTTTCTCTTCTTTTCCTTCCAGCACGTTGCAATGAAAGTGCTCTCTTAGGCCAACTGTCTGTTTCCATTCTTTTGACATACCCCAACCATACTAGCTGTTTTCCTTCTTTTCTATCTATAATGCTACAAGGTGTCTGCGCTCTTTCTCTTATTTCTTCATTTCATACGCAGGAAATTGTACGTGCTCCTGTCAAGTGGTCCATTTCTAAAGCTCTAACTGTGTTTTTATTTCTTTCTATAAGTTGCCAACACTCAATCCCGTGACTTGTTGTTCGTTCCATACTGAATCTGTATAATCGCATTTTAGAACCATTTTTGAGAACCGAAGCGCACAACATAATATCTGTGTAGCCAGCCTTCTCTGCTTGATATGTTGTTGGATATCTCTGTCACATCTTCCATCATGTGATAGTATACTTCCTAGATACTTAGACTCTTTGTTCACTTTGATATCATGTCCACCTATGTCCAAGTTACTTCCCTCCTCTCCACAACATAGATATTCCTTCTTTTCCGTCCTCTCAAAATTAATTTTCAAACCCCACTTTTTATACTCTTCCAACAACTTGCTAAGCATGTAAGACTTATCCTGTTTCTCGTTTTCTGCAAGAACCTGAGTCATAAGCATAGAAAAGTGTGTGCATATAGTTTTCTACTTCAATCCCTATGCCCAGTCACTTTCTATACCAAGGATCTAGAGCCTTTTGTACATACATTTTGTGCATCCATTTTCAATAAGCTACCACAAGAACTCAAAAATCTTAGCAGTAGCCCAAACACTTTTAAGTCTAAACTGAAGAGTTTCCTCATGGCTCACTCCTTCTATTCTGTCGAGGAGCTCCTGGAAGAGCTAAAAAATTAAGCAAATTCTAGTGTTACATTCTTGATTTTCTTTATTTAAACTAACGACTTGTCGCCTGAATATGTTTCTTATATTTCATTTTATCTGTTTCTACAATCGTGTTATAATTTCATGTATTGACTCGTTCCATGACCATGGAGACTTCTCCTAAATGTGGTCCCACGGAACAATAAATAAATAAATAAAATAAATAAAATAAATAAATCAAGAGTGTGGGAGACATACACCAGCCTTGGATTAGTTCTCTAGTTCTTTTGAAGGCCTCTACAAATTTCTTTCCTCACTTTAATGACACTTTCTGCCGACTTGCAGAGGTTTATGATATTATTTACATAATTTTTTGGCAGTTCCCTTGACCACAGGACCTCGAACCTTATCTGTAGTGGCACTGTGTCATATACTGTCTCAAGATCTATGAACTCCAAATGACTGTTTAGATTTCTTTCTAGTCTCTTTTCCATGATCTGACTTAAGGTAAAGATGTCATTTAAAAATGACCGGCCTCTTCGAAAGCCACTTTGTTTTTCCACTTCAGTTATAATCTTACCCGTTTCTGATCTTACAATCCTCCCATACACTGATAATTAAAGTTGTAACACTTATGCCACGATAATCGCGACACCCTTTCTTATATTGTTTTTTAATGTAGGGGACTTGGATACGCTAAGTTCCAGTGTATTGGAATTCCCTGCCCTACCACCTACTCGTACGTTTATTAAATAACCTACATAGGTATTTATGCAGAATACTCGGGTCATATCTAACTAGATCCGCGTATTTCCAGACCCTGTTGATTTACAGATTTTTATTTGTGCAGCCGCAATGTGTATCTCTTTCGTGATTATTTTATCCACCTCTTGATCGTCCTGGGTGTCTCCCACCACTGACTTTATTTCCTTGTACTCTATCCTTTTCTTTGTTAGCAGGCCTTTAAAATTCTTCTCCCACTCTACTAGACTGAAAACCGGCAGGTTTGCACTTTCCTTTACCTGTTTCCTCGATAGTACAACCATTTCCCATCCCGCTGCCACTTTTGTGCCCCCCAAGCATCGATGGACTTTCTCGCATTTAACCTCTCAGATTTCATTTTCCCTTTAACAGATGTATTTTTTACTTCTTTATTGATTTTAGTAAACAAAGCTCTATCCTGTTCGTCTCTTGCTCTCAACCAATTACTACACAACAACTTTTTCGGGTTTAACTTTCCTGTTCCTGGTGTCCCAGCGCTTCAAATACTGCTTCAGTTATGCACTTTTCAATTCCTGGGTACATACCCTTCGCTGTTTCTAATTCTAGGGGCCTCAATTTGTTTGGTGACCGTAATTTATAAAGAAATTGTACAGACTCTTTTTCTCAGGCTACCTAAGTTTCCTTGATGGTACATTCTTTCTTCGTAGGAATATCTGCATCTTTAATTTTTCTTTGCCCCTAAGAAGTTACTACCGTCTTTGCACCTACCAAGAAGTGATCTGAACTACTCTTAACAACATTTGTTCTTAAAATTTTGATTATTAGTATCTCTAAATTCTTTGATATCTGCTATTTTACTTTCTTTAGATTAAATTATTTTTACCAATTTTAATGAAATAGTAGAAAAATGCACCATTATGTCTTATCATGTTGTCCTTCTTTCGACTTCTACATTGTCCATGTCCCGAAAGGTCCTTTCTGCAGAACTGACATCTGCGAAACCATTATTTCCAAGTGTAGCAGCGATTATCAGTTGGATTCGCATCAAAATACAAATACTTTACCAGAAACTGTCAGAAATCTCAGTGTCGTCGGTCAAAGTAGTTCAGAAGAAATCAGTTGAAATTTGTACTGGCGGTCAAGAGAAGTGCTGCTGGCTGCTCTCCTTTCTCCGAACACGTAGACACTTTGGTAGTGTTGCACGCAAAGAGAAAGCCGTGCTGAGAAGGAGAGACTAAGCCCCGCAATAACAGACAGCATGCCAGTTCAAGAAAATTTAGTGGCGCATCCCAGATCATTATACGAGGTGCAGTCGTAAGGTTTTAATTATCACCTCGAAAGGATTACGTTCTGCGAATTAAATTTTTGCTTGAATGCAGGTACATGTCTGCAATCCGTTACAAACTGAAAACACCGCATCAAATTACCGTAGCAAGCCGCTAAAAGAGACAATAGAAAATGTCGCAGCCCTTTGATAAAGCGGAGTACCGTGCGGTAATTCATTTTCGGCAGCACTGGAAATGTTGCAGTCGTGTCAGGTCAAATCCAGATGATTTCTTCGGTCGCGGACATATGCTTGGAAATAAACGAAACAATTAGATACGCAAGTTTATTTTTTCAGGCGATTGTTAAATCGTGATAACTGCCCCTCATACAGGTTAGCAGCGAGCTTACCGACAAACTTTCAAATACTGGTATCTGCGACTCTGCTCTACTGTAGAGGATGGTTCAGCTACCCCTAACTATGGGTTTTATGCAATCCACAACACCTTCAAAACCCACGTTCGAGATTTTCATATTTTCTCGCTCGCTGCACACAGACTATTAGTCCTACAGAGAAAATTAACAGGACCTTTTTAATGTAATTAAATGTTGTACTGGGATGCGTTTCCACTGGGCGCCAGAGTTTTCGAGTTATACAAGAAAAACGCGATTTAAGGTAATTTTTGCACGTTTTTCTTGAATAGTCCAAAAGTACGGCCTGTAGCTGATAAGTGCCCCAGTACAAAATTTAACTACATTAAATTTTCTGTAGAAAAGTCTTGTTTAAATTTTTTCTGTAGGACTAATAATTTGCGCATAGCGATCAAGAGGGTAAAAAATCTTGTGCGTGGTATCTGAAGGTGCTGCAAATTGCATAAAACGCATACGTAGGGGCAGCTGACTCGCCCTATATTTATGTCACATATTCATCGTTCCCTGTGATCCATTACTGTTTTATTGTATTTCTTTCATTTCTCCCTTGATAAATGCAAACTGCAACTCTTCTTCATGTTTACATGACTCTTTCTTTCCAGTATGAATTATTCTTTAAAAGTATTATTTTATTGTCTTTACTGAATTATTCTTTAAAAGTATTATTTGTTTTTACTGAATTTGTCCTCATTTTTTCATTTAGCTCACATAAGAATTTGTAAAACAGCATAGTACATTGGCTTCGTGTTCTCGATACCCAATAGTAAGCTCGCTGGCGTTCTTTCTGGAATGAGAAATGTGGTATTACACTTATTGGGTATCAGTGCGAACACTGACTTTGTATCTACTTATGTAACAAATTATTACAGCAGTTAAATGACGATCAATTTGTTGCGAGCTCCTTTCAAAGATTGCACATGCTTCTGAAGTACAAAGGCATTGTGTTCTCGTCCTTAACCATGATCAGCACTCTGTAGCAGCAACGCTCAAACTTTTGTGTTGAGTGTGCGATATGGACCATTCGACTAACAGCCTTCGGTGTAACTGTGAGACTGCAGCAAGCAGCGAACATTTTCATATTATGGAGATCATGACTGCACTGAAATTAAGTAAAATCGTATCCTTTTCGCTGTAACGTTTGCATGCGGACTGCCTGACCCAATGAAGAAAATTAATTGCGAAGTAGGATGTGTACGGGTTGGTTTGACAGTATGTCATCTGCAAAACAGTTTGAAAAATTTGCTTAAAGAGTTATTAATATGGGAATACTCTTTGGAGAGTAGTTGTAGTTTATGTTATGTACTTACGATTTCCGTCCTTTTGTGTACCTTTCGTTTGGTATGTTTTTGGATTGCAAGTACACACCTGTTTTTCACATAGATGTCGAAACATGTTTGTGTAAATAGAAAAAGCGGAGTTTAAAAACAGAAATTTAATTCGCAGACGCGGACAAATCATAAAGGAACATCCAACCCCATCAAAATTATTAGACGGAAACATTGCAGTGAACGAAAAAGAAATCTATATGCAAACATTTAGGAAAGAAGCGCCATTTTCCTTGCACACATAAAATGCATGGGGGAAAGCATACTAGCTAAATAAATATTTCAGTACTTCAATAACAAAAAGTACAAAAATAAATTGCAGAGGTGATCAGCAAGTCCCAGAAGAAATGAATGTTTCTGAGGGAGATTCCAAAACTGCGAAATATCCAAAACCAAAATTGATAACGTAGGGGGATTTCAAGGCCAAGATAAAAGTAAGCGCTCAAGAATCTTGCCTGAAAACCGATGAAACAGCGGAGAGGAAGGATGAAAAAATATTGGAATTAAAGAGCAAAGAACACGTCTTGATTAATAAATAGTTGTAATTATTGTACGTGGTCCATAGTTGAGAGAATTCGAGAATTCAACACAAAAAAGAAAAAAGTAATAAATTATAAAAAATATTTCCAATAAAATATCGTAGGAGGGACGAATTTACTGAGACCAGCCAGCGTTGCAGTTGTAGGCATATTTAATTGATAACACAGCGACGTGATAGGAAGCACATTTTATTTTTATTCTTGGAGCTTAGGAGACTCGAAAAAATCTCCCAGTTCGTGTTTTCACTGACATTGTCTCAGACTTTATTACAACGCTACTCAGTTTGTCGTGTGCAGAACGGACGGCTGTCTGAAATTGTGATTTATGACAGTGGGATGTACAGGCGACGGTATAAGCTAACAGTCCTTCTGTCCTTAAGTAGTTGTTCCACTATTCGAGTAATTTCTAGTCCAATGTAAAATTTTGAATCCATTCCACATACCATTCGCAGCGGAAGTTATCAACAATCTAGTACCAATACTTTCCCCACATATAATCGATTTATTCTGACACTGAATAGTTCTGTGTCTGCCATCCACTTGGACAGCACCTGAGTGGATACGTAGTCATTTCGCTTCCAACTTAATCAACTGTGAGAAACACTGATACCTACCTCTCATTTTACAAGTGTGCAGTGGTCTTGCCGTAATAGTTACCGATGTGCTGATCTTGTGACAACACTCTGCATTCGTTTGTCATCCGGTAGTGATTATATACTTCACGGACTTATCTCGACGTGAAACAGCGCCTCTCGTGTTACGTGGAATTCATGAAATGATGCGCAAAAAATCAAAACTGATATGCGTCGGTGAGATAAAAATTTAATTTTGCAATCATCGGCATTTTATCTTCCGCCTCCATCAGGACGATACACGTCTGCTCTCTGGCTAGTCCAGAAAACAGCACTGATAACGTTATCTGAGTGTCATCGCCGACACCTTCCGCCTCTTATTTTCTGAATGATTGCTTCCTTACCGAAATCTTGTTCTTGCCTCATATGTAATGACCATTAAAAATTCTATTTGTATTCAGTGCCAGGACATGTTGACAAATCGTGCAGAAGATTTTTGCCAGTGGGTTCCCTCATACTGTCGGTATGGTGCGTCGGTGTCGTCAGTGTATAATGTGAATATTCTAATAAGCAGTATTATTTTATCCATGTTAGACCTTGTGGACTCCACAACCGATACACTAAGAAGCGTTTGTGGAGAATAACGTTGGGTTCATGTTTTGCACTATGGTTCGGAATTCGTGACGTCGGAAGCTATCTGATGGTTAGTAACTATTAATTGTCGCATCTCTGATATTTCCATACTTATTCAGGTGTTGATATTAGGGGTCTCCGATGATAATCGATGTTTAAAAATTAGAGTTTAAAACTCGAAGTTAGAAAATCGATAATGATGTCTTTGAGACAACGAAACATTGACGTTAGGATAAAATATCTAACTTGGATGTCGCGACTTCTTAATCGCTGGCCTGATGAGGAGACTGGACCAGCAACAGTTCTGAACGAACTAAAGCAAGAACATCGGCTGTTGTTAGAGCTAAGCGTGGAAACTGCCTTTCAATGTTGTTTCAGGTAATGCTTTCGTGGTATATAGTGTATGCTGTTTCTTTTTGAAATATTTTTAATGACAAAAAACACATAAGATTAGATTTGATCTCTATAAATACAAGTATTTATATAAAGGAAGCCAAAGCATCCACAAATAAGTTTATTAGATGTTTGTGTTGTATTAGTTCTCGAATAATTTTACATTTTGTATCTGCTATTTTGATACATAATTATTACGAACAAAAAATACTTTCAACTCTCCTTCGTTTTCACGTGGTCTGTGTTAACATTAAAGAAGATTACAAAATGATACAGCAATGAAGGGACGTCATATTCTCCCAAGGACCATAGAAAAGGTAATATTCGCTGACGAGTCATGTCAGCAGTTGTTGCTACTTCATTTTTTGTTATTGTAGCATTTACGTTGTTACCAAACGCACTAAAAATGGAGAAAAATTCAATGCTATAATGAATGTGTTGTGACCAGTAAGAATCCGTTCATACTTGGATCACGCTTGATTAATAAATATAAAATTTGATGTATCTGTATGTTGCTTTTTTCGCCAAGCTATTCAGGTATTCAACATTTATCATCACTGTTTTGAGGTAGCTTGTTATCAGCCATCGATGTTTAGGCATCGATGATGAAATCTAAACCAGCATCGATAAATTGGCAACATCGCACATCCCTAACGACATGTCCTGTCACCACTACGATTTTAACCAACTAAGGCTGCGTCGGCTGTGCAGATTTACCTTGGTAAATAGTGGTCGGCCCAGAAATGCGTCTCAAATATGATGTTTTCATATCTGTGACGTATGGTTGGGAAAAGGGGGGGGGGCGGCATGGCAATAAGGTCTATAACGTCTCGGGCGCCACTTGCAGAGGGGCACCAAATTGTCGCAGAGACAAATAAGATATTTCGGAAAATATATTATTATTAGAGTAAATTCTAAATGTTTTATTAGTCTATGTGTTTCTGGAGGAGGGTGGGGCGACAGTGAACTGTACTGTAGTACCCCGAGCGCAGGTGGGACTGGGGGGAGGGGAGGGAGGCGCCAATAATGTGTTGTGGCCCAGCGCCAGTTACGTTTACTACGTCACTGTTTCATATCAGTAAGAGAATGGCGTTATTTCACAAATACTAAACATTCTAATGTATTTCGATAACTACGCCTGATAATAAATTATCGCAATAACAACTATACCCCACTGATAGAATCCTTAAAATATGCTTGTAGCATGACATAGTGGTTGCTTTTGCCGATGCGAGTAGTTCTGTCGAAGAATCATAGATCCTAGTTTCCTACTGTAAGTTTTTCATCTGCGTCAATTTCGTCTATGTGCTTTGCTGCTTTGCCTACTGATAGAAAGTTAGTTACCTTCT
Organism: Schistocerca serialis cubense; assembly: GCF_023864345.2. Classification (NCBI taxonomy): domain Eukaryota; kingdom Metazoa; phylum Arthropoda; class Insecta; order Orthoptera; family Acrididae; genus Schistocerca; species Schistocerca serialis. Next base: position 465,982,655 of record NC_064641.1, on the reverse strand, counting down.
AAATGCTAGAGCGCTGTTTTCTCGCTATCTACGATGGATTACACTGGTAAGTTAACAACTGTTGTGAATTATAGTATACCATAAACATATTTACGGCAAATAATTTTTCAGCTCCCAGCACTAAAATTATTCAGTGATTCTGTCAGCAGGGGGTATGCTTACCTATAGTCTGCTCTTTATAGGATAGCAATCAAAAGTCATTGGTTTCTATAATTTGTTTTGCAATATCCCTCTGATGCATTCATCCTGTTCTGGTCAGCATTATAACCAGCATTATAACCAGGACAACTGCTATGAAGAACGGCAAAGAGAGTGAACAACAGAAGAGGAGGGCGTTAAGTCTCCCACTCTCTGTCTCATTTCTTTATCAGAATCGAAAACTTGTTCTTTTGGAATATTTAGGCATTAACATCAGTTACGCCCTAAAGTTAAAATTATCCCAAAAAGGGGTGAGATTAGAAACAAATGCAATTGTTTAATCAGCTTGGTGAAAGGTGACTGTGTACAAGGTGTTTTTTCCACCGTGCAAAAACTCTGGGGATTGATCGGTGAGACGACACGGAACAAAAAAGGTCTAATCAACTTATGTCCGGAAGGGCATGGTTTCCATATTGGAGACCATTTATTCAGTCATACATTGTTACAGAGACTAAGGTGTAACATGCGCTGTGCCATGCAGCCGCAGATACAGTACGTGTTGAAAATAGTCTACATGTGCCTCAACACATGCGTGTACGTGCCATAGTATGTTCTGTCTCTCACGGTCGCATCGGCCAGGCGCATCCGAGTAATGTCAAAGGCAGCATGAATATGCTAGCTACTCCAGTGTCTCCACATCTGGAATGGGCTCTGCATACACGATACTTTTGGAATGGGCCCATAACCAGAAATCTCTCGGTTGAGATCCGGTGAGCGAACAGACTACGCAACTTGACCTCCCCGTTCAATCCATCGACCAGCGAAGACACGACTGAGATGCTTCTGGACGTTAACGGCGAAGTGAGCTGGGGCACGATCATGTAGCAGCCACATAACACTTCGAATCATCAATGGCACTTCTTCCAGCAGCGGGGGCAAAGTCACCTGCAAGCTAAATCCTGACAAAGTTATTTGTGCACTGTTATACAGTTATTAAATTTAATAGTTTTCAACAATTTTTCGTGCTGTTTGTGGCGAAATAATGATTTAATAAACTATTAGAAACTTTCGTTCGCTGTGCTTTCTAAAGTTTTCTGTGGGTTGAAATCGCTTGGTAAATGTCATGCTTTAGTTTTCAGCTGACGTTTCTTATTGTTTCTCGTGAAAAAATGGTTCAAACGGCTCTAAGCACTATGGGACGTAACATCCGAGGTTATCAGTCCCCTAGACTTAGAACTACTTAAACCTAACTAACCTAAGGACATCACGCACATCCATGCCCGAGGCAGGATTCGAACCTGCAACCGAAGCAGCAGCGCGGTTCCGTACTGAAGCACCTAGAGCCGCTCGGCCACAGCGGCCGGCGTTTCTAGAGAACTATATCAGTACAATTTTCATTCAGTGTTTCAACTTAGTTGAGTGTTCCACTGACCGCTTGAATTTTTCGATTTAGCTAATAATTTTATGAAATTTTATTGGTATTGGTATTAGTTGTGGTTTAGTAGTATTAAATCAAGTAGTTGCTCTCTTAGTGGAGAGAATTTCGAGACCGCTATTGTTAGTTCTATAAGTAATTCCACTGGTGTAACTGAACTTAGGTAACGTAGACCTATAGCTTCTTTCAGTAACTGTAAAATTTTACCATGAGTAGTGGGTTACGGTGTGGGATTTGTTCAAAGTATTTTCATTTGGGGAAATGCAGTGGGGAAGCCAGTGGGAATTCTAGCGATACCCTCTCCTGAGAATGCAGAATCTGTAGTAGAAATAAGTTGATAGAGGAGCAGGAGCGTAAGATCTGTGCACTTCAGGTTCATTAACAACAAGCAAAGGAGGAAATAGGTTGAGGAGGGTGAAGGCTGCTGCGGAATGGGAACTGGCAGTTGGCAAGTAGGCAGCTAGGACGAGGGGGTATTCAGACAGTTGTACTTTGCCTATATGCTATAGTTTGACCAACTGTCAGCGTTGAGTGGAGAGGAGCCTCTTGTAGCTGTAGATGTAGTCGTCCGCACGGTAGAGGTGTGGGCCAGCGGTTGCAGGAAGTGTTGGGGAGTGAGTACCAGGTCACCAGCATTGTGAAGCCTAATGCAGGGTTGGCTCAGATGACTGACAGCATAGGGGAGCTATGTAGGAAATTTACGAAAGAGGATCAGGTAATGATAGTGGGTGGTGCAGGGAACAGTCTTGATAGGAAAGGGGAGTATGATGTAGGTGGTGAGCTGCTAAAGATAGCTACTCAAACTGGTGGCACTAATGTGCATTTCGTGCGACTGCTTCAGCGTCATGATCGGTCTCATCTTAATGCGGCTATTAGGCGAGTCAACATGGGGCTGGAGAAGGCACTGATGGCACAGGGCATGGGTCACATTTCAATGGTGCCAGTGGAGTCAATCAGTAGATCAGGTTTCACTAGGCATGGCCTGCGCCTCAGTAGGTATGGGAAGGGGAGGCTAGCAAAGCTTTTAGGTGACAATGTACTGGGTGGTGATGGGATCAGTCATGGAAAAATTCCTGTACTAGTTGGTGTTACAACTGCACCTTTTTTAGACTAAAGTCAGCTGGTAGGTATACCTGCTTAAAGGAAGTCCCTCTAAGGACTCACCTTCAGAGGACATCATGTTTTCAAGTAGAGAAGGAATTAGCATATTTCATCAGAATATAAGAGGTATTAGAGATAAAGTTAGTGAACAGCTTATAGATGTTGACTCTGAAATTATTGGTATATCAGAGCACCACTTAAATAATATGACAATTCAGAGGCTCCCTTTACCAGGATGCAAATTAGCTGGCTGTTTTTCAAGGAGTTCCTTGTGGGATGGGGCTGTGGCCATGTACGTAAACAACAGTATGCCATTTGAGTCCATAGACGTATCACGGTACTGCACCGAACAGATATCTGAATGTTGTGCAGGGGAAGTTAAATTTAGTGAAACTAAACTTCTAATTGTTGTTGTTTCTAGGTCCCCATCTCTGACTTCAGAGCATTTCTGCTCAAGCTAGAGACGTTTCTTCGTTCACTTTATAGAGAGTACCAGAAATTAGTTATATGTGGTGACTTCAATATAAATTTTGCATATAATGGTGCAAGAAAAAGGATGTTGTTGGATCTCCTAAATCATATGATCTGATTCACACACTGTTTTTTCCAACTAGGGTGCAGGGGAACAGTACCACAGCCATAGACAATGTTTTTATTCATTATTCATTACTATATGGACATTCTGTTGATAAAAGAGTGAATGGCGTTTCAGACCATGATGCACAAATTTTAGCACTTTTGTACTCAAACAAATGTCACATATAATCACAAACCATGTAGGAAAGTTAACCCAACAGCAATAGAGAGGTTTTTAAACCTCGTCAAGGAACAAGAGTGGCAGATGTTTACAATGCTGATAACATAGATGACAAATATAATGCTTTCCTTAACCCATTTCTCATGCTCTTTGAGAGTTGCTTTCCATTACAACTTTCTAAATGGGGCACTAGCAGTAAAAGGCAGCCCGAGTGGCTGACTAGTGGGATAAGGATATCATGTAAAACAAAGTGGGAATTATAACAAAATGTTAGAAGTAGTCACAATCAAGCCACAGTGCCCATTACAAACAGTACTGTAAGGTGCTTAAAAATGTTATTCGGAACGCAAAGAGTATGTAGTATGCAAATAGAATAGCTAATTCACAGGATAAAATTAAAGCTGTATGGTCTGTTTTGAAGGAAGTGTCTGGTCAGCAGCATAAGGTTGACGATATAAAGTCAGTTCGTAGTAAAATTATTTCTGTTACTGATAAATCAGATATATGTACAGTATTTAACAATCATTTTCTGGGCATTGCTGGTGAATTAAATAAAAATATAGTTTCTACAGGGAATCATATCATTCTCTTGGCAAGTGCTTTTCCGAGATTGATGTCTGAAATACTCCTCTGTGATACAGACAAGAGGGAGATTGAGTCAATAATTGAATCACTGAAGACTAAGGACTCTCATGGTTATGATGGAGTGTGTAGTAGAATATTAAAGTACTGTGCTGCACATGTTAGCCCTCTATTTAGCCATATTTGTAATTTTTCCTTTAGGAATGGTTAGTTTCCTGAACGGTTAAAGTACTCAGTGGTTCAAATGTTCAAATGTGGGTGAAATCGTATGGGACTTAACTGATAATGTCACCAGTCCCTAAGCTTACAAACTACTTAACTTAAATTACTCTAAGGACAAACACACACACCCATGCCCGAGGGAGGACTCGAACCTCCGCCGGGACCAGCGGCACAGTCCATGACTGCAGCGCCTTAGACCTAGTCAGTAGTAAAGCCGCTTTATAAAAAGGGAGAAAGGGATAATTTAGACAATTTTAGACCTATTTCTATGCTATCTGTGTTTGCTACAGTTACTGAAAAGGCTGTGTCTGTAAGGATAATTGATCATTTTATATAACACGATTTGCTATCAACAACTGAAAATGCTATATTCTCTTTTCTCTGTGAGGTAGGTGGGTTAAACAAGAGGTTTCAACGCTAGGCACATTTTTTGATTTAACTAAGGCATTTGACTGAGTTGATCACAAAATATTGCTCTAGATGTCGGACCATTACAGAATACAGGGAGTAGCTCACAATTGGTTCTCCCCTTACATTAGTAACAGATAGCAAAAGGTCATTATTCACAGTGTTGGGAATGGCTTTGATGTGGGATCTGAGTGGGGAGCTGCCCCAGGAATCAGTTTTGGGGCCACTTCTGTTCCTTATTTATATAAATGATATGGCCTCTAGCATTACAGGTAACTCTAAGATATTTCTGTTTGATGATGATGGTGGTAAAGATGTTGTGTGCAACATTGGCTCGGTTTCAAATAGTGCAGTTCACGACATAGGTTCATGGTTTGTAGAAAATAAATTAACCCTAAATCACAGTAAGACTCAGTTTTTACAGTTTCTAACACACAATTCAACAAACCCGACGTTTTAATTTCACAGAATGGGCATATGATTAGTGTAACTGAACAGTTCAGATTTCTGTGTTCAGATAGTAAAGTGTCGTGGAAAGCTCACGTTCAGGATCTTGTTCAAAGACTTAATGCTGCCATTTTTACTATTCGAAAGGTATCCCAAGTGAGTGATCATCTGACACTAAAATTAGTATACTTTGCGTATTTTCATTCACTTATGTCGTATGGTATTATGTTTTGGGGTAACTCTTCCCATTCTAAAAGGATATTTTTGGCTCAGAAACAGGCGGTTCGGATAATAAGTGGTGTAAGTTCACGAACCTCCTATCGACCCCTGTTCACAAGTCTGGGTATTTTGACATTAGCCTCTCAATATATATATATATATATATATATATATATATATATATATATATATTCCTTGCTGTCATTTCATGTTAACAATGTTAGATTATTCCTAAGGACAAGCAGCTTTCATTCAGTTAATACTCGTCAGAAATCAAACCCGCATTTGGATGAGTCTTCTTTAACTCTTGTGCAGAAAGGTGTGCAGTATACTGCTGCATCCATTTTCAATAAGCTATCACTAGAATTCAAAATTCTTAGCAGTAATCCACGCGCTTTCAAATCGAAACTCAAGAGTTTTCTCATGGGTCACCCCTTCTATACTGTCGAACAGTTCCTTGAAAAATTAAGCAGATTCTTGTTGTATTGTTGATTGTGTTTACTTAAAGTTATGGCTTGACTTTTTTCAGGTTCATAATCATTTTATTTTTATCTGTTATTACTTTTATGTTGTAATTTCGTGTACTGACACGTTCCATGACTTTGGAGATATCCTCCTCAATTTGGTCCTACGGAACTTGACATGTAAATAAATGAGTACACCGATAATTCCGACCCATTAGGTGACGTCGAAGGAAGACTGGTCCCAAACTACGGTCGCCAATTATCCCGGCCCACACGTTCCGGCTGCACCGATGCTGATGCTTCGCTTTCCCAATACCACAGGGGTTCTGCATACTGTCCCACAGACGACTGTTATGAAAGTTGAAGATACCACTCCGCGTAAAGCTGACCTCGTCTGTGAATAGGATGGATGATACAAATCCTGGAATTGTGGCTCCTGGTGAAGAAACCAGTGACAAAACTGTTCCCGATGTGAAAATTGTGGCGCTAGTAAGCCCTGCACATGTTGTAAGTGACAAGGGTAGTAACAATTGTCATGGAGAATATTCCACAAGGTAGTCTGATTTACCCTGACATGGCGGTCACCTTAAATAGTAAGCCCTGCACATGTTGTAAGTGACAAGGGTAGTAACAATTGTCATGGAGAATATTCCACAAGGTAGTCTGATTTACCCTGACATGGCGGTCACCTTAAACAGTGTTAGTCAGATTTTGTAACAAGTTTGGGGTCCGAACATTTTGGGTGCGTTCTTCATGATTTCTTGTTTCTTGAACCGATCCTGTCTCTGACAAACGGCGAAACATTGTTGCAAACATTGAACGCTGTGGGTGTTGTCGGCGGGGATAGGTCTCCTGGTACAACCTTGCTGCCCGTTGGCATTTGCCTTTCGGTAAGTAAACACCATGTTGGCTAGCTCTCGATTCGAATACGGAACCGTTGCATGCAACTCTGTACACATCCAATAGAAGGTGAGTCAGCAAGAACAGTGAATCGGACACAACATTACCAATTACTATAGCAGGAGAGGGCGCTAAGGCTTGACGTACGAGGAACAGTACCACCCTCTACGAAGAAACCATGCATACTGTAACTGTGGCTGCATAGTACAGCACTCATTAGACCGCAGTCTCTGTAACAAAGTACGATTGAGTAAATGGTCTCTAGCGTGTAAACCATGCCTTTCCGAACATAAGCTCATTAGACCTTCTTTGTTTCGTATCCTCTCATCTGTCAGCCTCTAGAGCTTGTACACGGTGGAAAAAGTCCCCCAGTGTATGAGAATGAACTTTCGTCATTGTCCTCTTACTATTTGAGCAGATGAAAATGTCTGTTGAAGCAGATATATTCTTATTCTGCTGCATAGCAAATTCAGTTAAAGTTATTACGTGGAGCGGAAGGAAGAGAATCAGATCCGACTCATACTATGAGTCACAACCGGTGTCAGGGGCACGCAAAGAGTGCTGTGTTGCAGAAGGCAGAGCGCAGCTCGTAGTACATAGCCACCTCGTTCCAAGCCGTAATCAAGAAGCGCAAACGGCGCAGTATGACGACGGCACCATTTTGCGAGGTACGCAGCACTGTTGCCAACTTTAGCTGCGAAATGCTAACGTCTGCAGGCGACAGCAGTGGCGGTCTACAGTGCTATGGCAACACTGAAGCGTTGCTGTAGAAACATTTAGAAATTCGCGTTACTTTACTGGATTCGGTAGCCATGCGAAGGTGCCGTGCCGGGTCCATGGCTCAACTTATGCCTACTCAACTATAGCTCTGATGGAAAGAGAGAACGCAAGGGGAACTGGCAGTAATTGAGACACAGCGTTGCGGACAAGTCCGTTGACAACTCCGAATAATAAAGGCAGATGACTTCATCACCGATCATGATGACGTTATGTTCAGCTTGAAACATCCCGTTTGAAAAATTATGAACGACTGTGCTGGTAAACTTCTACTTTATTTGACTTTCAAACACCTGAGCAAAACTCAACGTACTCAAACAGTTATCTCTTTACTTATCCTGATCATCACTAAACTGACATATTTTTAGCGCAACGCAATCTGACTTTCAATAATCCCTACAAAAGAATGGCCCTGACTAACAATAACCTATACCTTTCATGAATCATCTACCTCACAAAAATCTTCGTTACTCGACCTACTGCAGTACAGCGAGCGCCAATACTGCCAGCTAAATAAAAGACTCTAACTACTAAAGGCACTAACTACTGATAGGCATAGTTATCAAATGAAAGATTTTGATAGAGAAGCAATAATGTATTTACCGTAATAATGTTCAAAAATCAACATACATATCAATCAATTCATGACAACCATCTTTACAAATTTCCTTTTTTTGGCGTCCACACGTCTATATCGTCCGCTTATAGTAACTTCTCAAAACTCTGGCATGTCTTTCTCCACATCCACCACTGCTGGCCGCTCTCCTCCCAACTGCCCAACACTACAATAGCGAATATTCCAACAATGAGTTCAACCAGCCACAGACTGCACACAGCACAGTCAGTGATTTTCATACATAGCGCTATGTGGTGTTACCAACGTAAAAACCTAAACAGCCTACTTACATAGCTCCCATGTTTCCCACAAAAAATTTTACAAATTGTTATGGGCAGTGGTCAATACACATTTGCCAATTTTTTTATATTAAAGATAACAAATACACTACTGACCATTAAAATTGCAACACCACGAAGATGACGTGCTACAGACGCGAAATTTAACCGACAGGAAGAAGATGCTTTGATACACAAATGTTTAACTTTTCAGAGCATTCACACAAGGTTGGCGCCGGTGGCGACACCTATAACGTGCTGACATGAGGAAAGTTTCCAACCGATTTCTCATACACAAACAGCAGTTGACCGGCGTTGCCTGGTGAAACATTGTTGTGATGCTTCGTGTAAGGAGGAGAAATGCGTACCTTCACGTTTCCAGCTTTGATAAAGGTCGGATTGTAGCCTATCGCGATTGTGGTTTACCGTATCGCGACATTGCTGCTCGCGTTGGCCGAGATCCAATGACTGTTAGCAGAATATGGAATCGGTGGGTTCAGGAGGGTAATAAGGAACGCCGTGCTGGATCCCAACAACCTCGTATCACTGGCAGTCGAGATGACAGGCATCTCATCCGCATGGCTGTAACGGATCGTGCACCCACGTCTCGATGCCTGAGTCAACAGATGGGGACGTTTGCAAGACAACAACCGTCTGCACGAACAGTTCGACGACGTTTTGAGCAGCACAGACTATCACCTCGGAGATCATGGCTGCGGTGACCCTTGACACTGCGACAGGAGCCCCTGCGATGGTGTACTCAACGACGAACCTGGGTGCACGAATGGCAAAACGTCTTTTTTTCGGATGAATCTAGGTTTTGTTTACAGCATCATGATGGTCGCATCAGTGTTTGGCGACATCGCGGTGAACCCACATTGGAAGCGTGTATTCGTCATTGCCATACGGCGTATCGCCCGGCGTGATGGTATGAGGTGCCATTGGTTACACGTCTCGGTCACCTCTTGTTCGCATTGACGGCACTTTGAACAGTGGACGTTACATTTCAGATGTGTTACGACCCGTGGCTTTACACTTCATTCGATCCCTGCGAAACCCTACATTTCAGCGGGATAATGCATGACCGCATGTTGCAAGTCCTGTACGGGTCTTTCTGGATACAGAAAATGTTCGACTGCTGCCCTGGCCAGCACATTCTGCAGATCTCTCACCAATTGAAAACGTCTGGTCAATGGTGGCCGAGCAACTCGCTCGTCACATTACGCCACTCACTACTCTTGATGAACTGTGGTATCGTGTTGAAGATGCATGGGCAGCTGTACCTGTACGCGCCATCCAAGCTCTGTTTGACTCAATGCCCAGCCGTATCAAGGCCGTTATTACGGCCAAAGGTGGTTGTTCTGCGTACTGATTTCTCAGGATCTATACACCCAAATTGCGTGAAAATGTAATCATATGTCAGTTCTAGTATAATATATTTGTCCAATGAATACCCGTTTATCATCTGCATTTCTTCTTGGTGTAGCAATTTTAATGGCCAGTAGTGTATATCAAATGCTCACAATTATTGATATACCGTTGGTCAAAAGCAAAAATTGTCCTCACAGTCCATAAAGACAGTCCTGAGCATTCATCACAGTAGTACAAAGTATGAGCAGTAAAAGAAAATGCACACGGAAGTAGTGGATTTCCATGCAGTCTTGAAGAAGTGTTGTCCTTCCAACTGAAAGACAGTGCTGACTCTTGACATGCAGACAGGTAAGGAGCCACAACAGAGCGAACCAACAGCAGAGTCAGTCGCTGTTTTGAAGAATATTGGCAGGCAGGTTATCAAAGAGCAGACCCACTGTATTTCTTGTAGAGATAATGGTATTAGTGGGCCACCAATGGTGCAGACCCACTGCAGTCCTTGTAGAGATGTCCAGCAGCCGTCCGTTGCAACTGTGCGGGTGCAAAATCACCATCGAAGAGTCTTGCGAATAATATAGCAAATGTATTTACCTTAATAATGTTCAAAAGTCATCATATATATCTATCAATTATGACAACTATTCTTACAAATTTCCTTTTTCTGGCGGACCTCTCAAAATAATGGCATGTCTCTCTCCACATCCACCACTGCTGGCGGCTCTGCTCCAACTGCGCAACGCTACGCGCTGTTCACACCCAACTGCCCAACACTACACAAGCGAATATTCCAACAATGAGTCCAACCAGCCACAGACTGTACACAGCACAGTCAGTTGTTTTCATACATAGCGCTACCGGACGGGAAGTATTCATTTTTTAATCACTGAAGGTTTATGTCAGGATAGTTGTCATACCTGAGTACACAGTCGCACATGAGCTTAAATCCTATGACTATTTGATCGTACTGATAAAACTCGTATGTATATGACGTTCCTTATAAACTAAGGCACCAATAGTTTTAAGCCGGGCATGTAAATAAAGACAGCAGCTGAGACGTACATTGATCACAGTCGAATAATCATACAGACTCACTATGAAGACGACAGAACACAACTGAAAGAGATGATTTGAGAGTTTACTTGCCGTTGTAAATGAATGTAACTCAACCTCAGCCTTGCATTGAAAATGAGTCTCTTAGCTAAGAATTGCGCTTACGTTTCGCTGCAGTCCCCCTTTTGGGTCAGTGAACGTTGTTCATTGTTTCTTCGGCGAGCAGGTTCCGTGCTTAAATTACAATTGTGGAAGAACGGTTAAATAGTCACACGAATTTACGAGCTGACGTAACGGGTGAAGTAGCAACATCACGAAAATTCCAGCGGAACAGTTAACTACGCTGATTACCGTGGCTCTTAAGGTTATTTGCGTACAGCCGTAATTATCTATGTCCTTTAAATGTTAGTCTGCAGTGTTCTACTAATATTCTCTGAAATTTCGATGAATGTGGACTAGTTCAAATAATAGTAATTATATGTCTTAAGTTCAGCGTAATTATGCGTTCCTCTGGTGACAAATGGTCTTGAGTTATATCAGAGCAGGCGCACCGCAAAACCCGCACGAATCATTTAATGAACCGCTATAATTCCACAATGACATTGAATTTCTCTATAATTTCTGCACTGTGCTACTCATTAACCCGGCCGATCCGCCCCTCGAGTTACTGTGGCTGTCGCTGCCACACGAAACCCCATCACCGCTTCCGCCAAACCGAACCACTGCATTTGCGGTCAGCACCGTGCTGCCACGCTCACTGTCCAGCTGACTAGTATTGCCTGTGTCGGGTAACCTACAGTTCACAGGACTTTGTACAAACGTGACGTCATTGTAACATCACACGCTGTATTGAAAGCTGTCTATCGACTTTCGGCATCGTTAGGTTCACAACCCGCTAGGCGAACATGACGCTGAAAGCAACGTTCACCTCACGTAGAAAGCAGTGGAGGTTACGGTTTCACTTTCCTGCAGGATGCTGTGACCTGGATATATAAGGTCCTGCATTCATGTGAACTGGACTATGCGTAAGGGAGAAATTAAAGTGTTGGCATGAATTAACAGTGATACTTATCGAAAAATTTAGACTAATATGACTTCGTCACCACCGAATCTGAGATACCTTGCTGATTTAAAACAATAAATGAAAAAACAAAAACTGAAGCGAGTTAGTATTGTATCCATTAAAGTATAACTTCAACACTGTTCATAAAGGTGCCTCGACAAAATAGGCTTATTTTTAGAAACTCTGACAACTAGTTTCAGGAGTTGTTCTCTAATTATAAAGGCTGCGTAGCCATTCCAACAGACGAATTAGAGCAGAATATCATTTATCTTTTGTCCAATTAATAAATGCTGTTTCAAACCACTGAGGATCTCTCGAAAACGCGTCTTTATTGATAAAATGTGTTGCAACAAAATTACGTAAAACGTCATATTGGTGGATAAACATGTAATGTAACTGAAGACATTTTTGTGTTAGAGAGCGAGAGACAGACAGACAGACAGAGAGGGAGAGAGAGCACTCTCTACATAATATCGGATATTGCAAACATACTTCTATTAGCTTATTAAGATAGTCCCAGAACCTTTTAGAAATGTAAAGGTAAAAAACGAAATTTTGAATAGTGCGGGACACAAACTTTCATAATACGCAAATTACGATACGAAATTACGGAACCCAATATGGTGTTTTCAAATGGCTCTGAGCACTATGGGACTTAACATCTATGGTCATTAGTCCCATAGAACTTAGAACTACTTAAACCTAACCAACCTAAGGACATCACACAACACCCAGTCATCACGAGGCAGAGAAAATCCCTGACCCCGCCGGGAATATGGTGTTTTCCAAGCACACAGCATCGAAAGTTAACGAAAGTCAATAGCAGTTCCTACAGTCTTAGACATGTACGTGTGATGTAAAATGACGTCTTTTGTGCACAAAGTCTTGTGAAAGGCTATCCAAATGCACACCTGTCTTCCTTTTCTTCTATAGACGTCAGAAGGTGTCTCGCAAGTAAAATGCCAGTTATTTACATTTTTCTGAATTCATTAACATAGTCCATGGTGTCCCATTCTAATTAGTGAAACAAGGAAATTAATCGTAAATAGTTATTTCTATGATGATTAGTACCTGAGATACACGCAATTAAAAAGTGTTCTTGAACTTATAAATTACACTACAAACGTAATACTGGATGTTGTTTTTAAAGGAATTTTTCCTCTCATTCTCATAATGTGTTCGGATTTGTTTTATTCAATATCATTTTCTAATTCGATTATTTAATTATATCGTAATTCATCATCAATTTATCTAGGTAAATGTGAGTCAATTGCAGCTCTTGATCTTGAGTTATACTGTTCCAGAATGGCTTGGTGCTGTCTGTCAATCTGTATCTGTATCTGAAACTTAGAGAAGTTTCATTAAACCAATTAACTCTACTATTCTATTACATCGCGCTATCGCATCTTTTTCAGGTACCCCGTGTAAAAGCTGCTCAGCTAAATTGATTGCCCTCAACAAGATCTAATCAACAACAGCTTGTTTGTTACAATCTGATTTATGTTAATAGATATATAAGTGATATAAGTGCCAGCGCACGTCATAGGCATAACTTCTAAGGTAATTGTTTCAGAGTAAAAGCGTTGTCGTAAGTAATTCTATGGTTTCACTCACTTCATGTTGGTATATTTTGCTATTATTTATTTTATCTGGCACCTGTAGTTATCACCACCTCTGTACGGAAACGCCTACGCCAAAACGCGTCATCTTACAGATTCTAAAGGTTCCTTACCGCAAATTCCTTTTGATGAGAGTGTAAGTGGATATCAGAGAGTGCCAAATCTTGCGACCTGGGTGGATATCTCATCAATTCGCGCTTCTAATCCACCACGTCTCCCATTGCCGAAGTACCTTTGTGAGGAGGTGAGTAGTTTTGATGAAAGCATTTTTTTCCTCCTTTTGCAATCTATGTTTCAATGCTCTGGTTGGTCCAGAAGACTTGAGCTTTAATCGTAAGTTACTGTTGCGTCTTTTGCAAGGTATTCAATTAAAATAATCCCTTTTCATCCCATAAACACAGGCTAAACACTTTGGAGAAGGTGACATCGATGTCATCGTTTTCTTGTTCGTGGCCTGTCTTCATTGAGCATAGATTGCAATTTTTTATTTCCTGTCAAAATCACGTTTATGTTTAACGTTATATACTTATCACAAGTTGATCGTCTGATAAGGTTGAAATCACAAATGTCAAACTATGTGTCTGATTGTATTAGGAAATAAAACTGTTTGTTGTAGGTCAGATCTGAATTCTCCACAGTTAAAAATTAACTTTTGAGGAATTTACTCTGTCGATAAATCACACCAAGATAAGAATTTTAAGCTGCAGACTATTCCAGCTAATCCATTTTTAAGGCTTTTAGGATTTTTGATAATTGATGCAGCTTCAGTGGACGAAGTTGCAAGGTCTGTTGTGGTCAATTGGGCTGTCGCCCCAAAGCAGTAAATGACTCGACTTACATGCATATTTCAAATCAAGGCCAAGCAATATCTCTGTAACTTAAATCATTTGGAGCTGTATCTAGACAACCTCAGACTGTGAATTCATTAGAGCCATTCTTTCTGTTTGCTGAAATATTTTGGTGTGCTATCTATACCGTTGGAGTAATTACAAAGTCGTGGAAGCTAACCTCTTTGCCATTCAACACAAAACCCAAAACCAATTGAAATCGACGTCGTTCTGTCATCCACCTCATCTATATGACGTAATACGCCCTGTCTTATTTCCGTAATCACCTATATCTCCGCCAATGAAAAATTTTACTAATCCCTTCAGTCACGGAGGGACAGGATCTCCACCACTGTTTCCGCATTCGTCTGTCTCCCCCAACTCACATCCTATACCAACACATCCTGTTCCCACCCCATTTTCTCTTCCTAGAGCATCTTCTTACCCAGAATAGAAAGTGGAAGTTCCAACTCAAGTACCCTATATCCTACGTTATTATCTCGAAATGCCGCGGTGTTACGACAATATTTTAATTCCCATGTACATTCGTGCCTTGTCCATCCACAATTAGTTTCCACTTCACAACAATGAAATCCACCGCGTTACATACCCGTCCTACGAATTATATCCTACAATGATCTATGACAGTCATATCCTAACGCAAGCTTTCTTCTCTCCCTCGTTCTTCTTGCCTCCCATTCAATATTATTAGCTTCTCGCAGTTCATCTTCAATACAAACATAATACTTTCTCAAAAATCACCAGCACCATCGTTATGTCATAGCAACAGTGATACTATCATCTTCATATATTTTAACTGTCATGTAAAACTGATTTATGTTGAAAATATATTTGAACGAATCTCAGATATAATAGGAAGCAGCCCCTACCATTCACTGCACGATGGTTTGCAGACTATGGTTGTAGACGTAAACGTAGATGTAGACGTAGATGTAAATGTAAATGTAGAATTGGAAGTGCATACATCTGGTGTTTGGAAAGGAGACCAAAATACCATACACGGTCATAATCATTTTCAAGGTCAATGGATGCAAAATTTGTGGAGTTTTGATTGTTAAGGTGGTGTAATAGTAGATGGATGAGGTACGAAAGAACAGAAGTTGGAATGATAACCACGCTGGTCAACAGGAAACAATATGTATTGGTTCAAGTGTTTATGAACTCGCCGGGAGAGGATAGATGCGAAGACTTTCCTTACCATAGAGGTGAAGTTGAAGGGGTGGTTGGATGAAGTTATTGTCACAGGGACAAGTACAGATTGGCTCTGAAAAGTTCGGTACATGGTCCCATACGCTGTAAACCGCGCTGGTTAGGATGTGGCCTCCGCATATTCACACTGAGAAGGATGTCGACAAGCGTCCCCTATCGTGCAATCAGCGAAGCGAAGCACTGGTGCATGTCGCGACCAAGCAGATGGAGTCAGTGTGAGAAATCGTGTCATTGCAACATGGAGTAACATGTCAACACTATATTCTGCTTCAAATTAGGGAAAAAGGCGAGGAGGTTCTGGAAAATTTAGTGGACGTGTACAGTGCTGGAGCTCTGAGTAAAAAGTGTATGTCTGAGTTATTCAAACGCTTTAGAGATCGAAAGGAAGGTGTCGAAGATGAGTTTCTGAGTTGCGTTCAGATCGGCGATCAACAAGCACCATCCCAGACAACAACGAACGTGTTCGACGGATGCTAACGAATGATCAGCAGCTATCCTTGACAATGACAGCATATGAATTGGGCCGGCCGGTGTGTCCGTGCGGTTCTAGCCGCTACAGTCTGGAACCGAGCGACCGCTACGGTCGCAGGTTCGAATCCTGCCTCGGGCATGGATGTGTGTGATGTCCTTAAGTTAGTTAGGTTTAATTAGTTCTAAGTTCTAGGCGACTGATGACCTGGGAAGTTAAGTCGCATAGTGCTCAGAGCCATTTGAGCCATAAGAGTTGAAGATAAGCAAAGACAGTGGAAGCGTTATTGTTCACGAACCAGTGAATGCTCTTCATCGCCATCCTTATTCTCCAGATTGGGCGCCAGTAGACTTTTTTTGTTTCCCCGACTTAAATTAGCCCTGAAAAGCTAACGCTTCGCAGACGTTACTGATATCCAACAACGCGCTGTCGAAGGTGCGTCGAGCGATTGCACAGGAAGCGTTTGCTGCTGACAATTTCCAACAGCTTTACAACCAAATTCAGAAGTGTGTTCTACATCTACATCTACATTTATACTCCGCAAGCCACCCAACGGTGTGTGGCGGAGGGCACTTTACGTGCCACTGTCATTACCTCCCTTTCCTGTTCCAGTCGCGTATGGTTCGCGGGAAGCCTCCGTGCGCGCTCTAATCTCTCTAATTTTACATTCGTGATCTCCTCTGGAGGTTTAAGTAGGGGGAAGCAATATATTCGATACCTCATCCAGAAACGCACCCTCTCGAAACCTGGCGAGCAATCTACACCGCGATGCAGAGCGCGTCTCTTGCAGAGTCTGCCACTTGAGTTTATTAAACATCTCCGTAACGCTATCACGGTTACCAAATAACCCTGTGACGAAACGCGCCGCTCTTCTTTGGATCTTCTCTATCTTCTCCGTCAAACCGATCTGGTACGGATCCCACACTGATGAGCAATACTCAAGTGTAGGTCGAACGAGTGTTTTGTAAGCCACCTCCTTTGTTGATGGACTACATTTTCTAAGGACTCTCCTAATGAATCTCAACCTGGTACCCGCCTTACCGACAATTAATTTTATATGATCATTCCACTTCAAGTCGTTCCGCACGCATACTCCCAGATATTTTACAGAAGTAACTACTACCAGTGTTTGTTCCGCTATCATATAATCATACAATAAAGGATCCTTCTTTCTATGTATTCGCAATACATTACATTTGTCTATGTTAAGGGTCAGTTGCCACTCCCTGCACCAAGTGCCTACCGGCTGCAGATCTTCCTGCATTTCGCTACAATTTTCTAATGCTGCAACTTCTCTGTATACTACAGCATCTACAGCATTCTACAACAGATCGACGTCAGAGATATAGGTCTATAGTTTTGCGCATCTGCTCGACGACCCTTCTTGAAGACTGGGACTACCTGTGCTCTTTTCCAATCATTTGGAACCATCCGTTCCTCTAGAGACTTGCGGTACACGGCTGTTAGAAGGGGGGCAAGTTCTTTCGCGTACTCTGTGTAGAATCGAATTGGTATCCCGTCAGGTCCAGTGGACTTTCCTCTGTTGAGTGATTCCAGTTGCTTTTCTATTCCTTGGACACTTATTTCGATGTCAGCCATTTTTTCGTTTGTGCGAGGATTTAGAGAAGGAACTGCAGTGCGGTCTTCCTCTGTGAAACAGGTTTGGAAATAGGTGTTTAGTATTTCAGCTTTACGCGTGTCATCCTCTGTTTCAATGCCATCATCATCCCGGAGTGTCTGGATATGCTGTTTCGAGCCACTTACTGATTTAACGTAAGACCAGAACTTCCTAGGATTTTCTGTCAAGTCGGTACATAGAATTTTACTTTCGAATTCACTGAACGCTTCACGTATAGCCCTCCTTACGCTAACTTTGACATCGTTTAGCTTCTGTTTGTCTGAGAGGTTTTGGCTGCGTTTAAACTTGGAGTGAAGCTCTCTTTGCTTTCGCAGTAGTTTCCTAACTTTGTTGTTGTACCACGGTGGGTTTTTCCCGTCCCTCACAGTTTTATTCGGCACGTACCTGTCTAAAACGCATTTTATGATTGCCTTGAACTTTTTCCATAAGCACTCAACATTGTCAGTGTCGGAACAGAAATTTTCGTTTTGATCTGTTAGGTAGTCTGAAATCTGACTTCTATTACTCTTGCTAAACAGATAAACCTTCCTCCCTTTTTTTACATTCCTATTAACTTCCATATTCAAGGATGCTGCAACGGCCTTATGATCACTGATTCCCTGTTCTGCACATACAGAGTCGAAAAGTTCGGGTATGTTTGTTATCAGTAGGTCCAAGATGTTATCTCCACGAGTCGGTTCTCTGTTTAATTTCTCGAGGTAATTTTCGGATAGTGCACTCAGTATAATGTCACTCGATGCTCTGTCCCTACCACCCGTCCTAAACATCTGAGTGTCCCAGTCTACATCTGGTAAATTGATATCTCCACCTAAGACTATAACATGCTGAGAAAATTTATGTGAAATGTATTCCAATTTTTCTCTCAGTTGTTCTGCCACTAATGCTGCTGAGTCGGGAGGTCGGTAAAAGGAGCCAATTATTAACCTAGCTCGGTTGTTGAGTGTAACCTCCACCCATAATAATTCACAAGAACTATCCACTTCTACTTCACTACAGGATAAACTGGTGACTACTTTTAAGAACAGTAAAGGTATTTGTAATTCTGTTTCCTTTTTTTCTGAGATCGTTCACAGGACTTTTCAGACACATCTTGTACACAGATGAAGTATCTCTACACAAGTAATTGGCTATTTGCATGGAAGTAAGAATGTCGTATGGCTACTTACGGTAGGTAGGTTTTACTTCCGTAAATAGGTGGTGCGAAATATCTTCCTACTTTGGAGAGACTATACAGAAAGTGAGTAACCAATGACGATCTCGTTTTTGACTGACTGATAGCTCCTGTCACGATGCTTTTACCAGGAACGTGTATAGTGCGTGTGGTACTGTTGCCAATTATCTAACACTCCTCGATCTCCCTCCCTCCCTCCGTCTTAGCGTTCAAGCCGTCGCATAGTATCCATTGTTTTTCGTCACTGCACAAATTTTCATGATTGCACAAATTTTATTTTATTTTTAATTTACGAATCGAATACGCTCCCTGTCGCTGTAGTTGCTACCCTAACAGAAGAATGTCTTGTGCACCATACGTGTATGGATCGTGTAATCTTTTGTAGTTTAACTGTTGGTGTGTGATATGCGTTTTAACAAGCGTGAAAAAGTACCAGAACACCGCACTCAGGCTGGCTTGTGTACCAGACAAAGCAACCCTTCAGTTTGTAAATGGAAAGCTCACCGGTTGTTAACAAACCTAAGAGACAAGTTTCATAAGCGGTAATGTCATCTGTTTGCACAGATATACTACTCTGCTTACAAACATTTGCTTAACATTCATGCACAGCTGCAGTTTTTTCGATCTGTGTTGTTAAGTCTCTCACAAACCCAAGAATAGAGATCTATTATTTGTGTTTTGTCGTTGTATGCTCAGAAAGTACAGTACTGCTGCAAACTATCCGGTATGCCTCTTCCAGCTTCTTAGTATCTGCGAGCCTTCATGATTCAGAGAACTGTAACTCACCGGCATCGACTTCGTAACTAGAATGCTCGCAGTTATTCGCATCACCAAGGAATTCGAGCAGGGACGGACGGACTCTGAAATTAACACTTTAGGCCTCGTACCATACACTAAGAAAATTTCTACATAAAATTACTGCTGGGATGCTTTCGAGCACATGGTTGGATTGTGATCTCGTACGCTGTTGCTGTGTCTTATGTGTTCCAGCGTATCTAATTGTAAGTACATTCGTGGCCCACAAGTGGAATACAATCGTTCAGAAATTTTACTTAGTCCTTACTCCTCGAAATGTTGCAATGTTTACCCATCATCTTGTGTTATTTTATGGGGCTCTTAAATACCGGGTGCGCAGTGTTACTTCCTCTTGAAGAGTAGGATACTTACATCGTGAAGCCACAGACAGACACAATCCCGAAACTGACGATATACAGGGTGTTACAAAAAGGTACGGCCAAACTTTCAGGAAACATTCCACACACACAAATAAAGAAAAGATGTTATGTGGACATGTGTCCGGAAACGCTTAATTTCCGTATTAGAGCTCATTTTAGTTTCGTCCACCTACGCTCAATGGAGCACGTTATCATCATTTCATACGGGATGCTCTACCTGTGCTGCTAGAACATGTGCCTTTACAAGTACGACACAACATGTGGTTCATGCACGATGGAGCTCCTGCACATTTCAGTCGAAGTGTTCGTACGCTTCTCACCAACAGATTTGGTGACCGATGTATTGGTAGAGGCGGACCAATTCCATGGCCTCCACGCTCTCCTGACCTCAACCCTCTTGACTTTCATTTATGGGGTAGAGACTCTTCGTGCTCGTATTGTGGACGGCTGTGATACAATACGCCAATCTCCAGGGCTGCATCAGCGCATCAGGGATTCCATGCGACGGAGGGTGGATGCATGTATCCTCGCTAACGGAGGACATTTTGAACATTTCCTGTAACAAAGTGTTTGAAGTCACGCTGGTACGTTCTGTTGCTGTGTGTTTCCATTCCATGATTAATGTATTTGAAGAGAAGTAATAAAATGAGCTCTAACATGGAAAGTAAGCGTTTCCGGACACATGTCCACATAACATATTTTCTTCCTTTGTGTGTGGGGAATGTTTCCTGAAAGTTTGGCAGTACCTTTTTGTAACACCCTGTATGTTTTATGCTCGTCTGAAGTTCTGTAAACAATATATTTATTAACTTTGTATCTATCTTTTACTTAAACACGTATCTAGTTGATTAACATAAAATTCGAGATAACATTCTTTCATAATGTCCACTATTCCCTGTTCTAAAATATAAAATAGGAGTTAATAACCACATCTATAAAAGACTTTTCTTGTAGTGGTGAAACCAACTCATACTATCCTGCATTTCGTTGAAAAAAGGCTCCTTTAATCTTTCAGGCTGATGAGTTAGCGGAATGTAATTCCTTTCTGGGTTTTTTGTCAATGAAACTCATTTTCCGGTGAACACAAGCATCTAATTGCCGAACCAATTTCCAAGCCAAAGAACTGCTTGTACCTTCAAAGACACAAAAAGTAGTAACCCGACGTTCTGATTTGAAATCCTTTGCAAGTATGAAAATATTGAATTAGTAGTTTTTCCTTTAAACACGATGTTTCCATAAAGGTTTCTGCAGGAGAGTCCTCCTCCTATTGCTTCAATCGAATTGGATTTTCAAGCGATTTAAAGAAACCTACGTAAAGTCCACGTTTGGATGTTCGAGCCGCTATGTGAACCATGAAGTTTCAGAAAAAGAATCCACTGCCTTGACGGATGCGTTATCTCGCTCGATGCCTAAAAGTAAAGTTGCCCAGTTAGAGGAAAAATCTTATTTTTTCTCTCATTTTCTTTTGAAAGCAGTAATTCAAAAGATAACGTAACCCTCGAATAATAATTATTGACGTCATTGTTTTTTCCAGCTACAGATCTTTTATTAATCAGACCTTTGTATGGACATGATGTGAAAAGGAATATAAAGATTGCGATCAGGCGATAAGACAAGCGGATACAAGTACTGTACTTTGATTCTTCTTGTAGATAACTCATGTTCTCAGGTACTGCAAACATACAAGAATCTGACACAAAAAAGATAAAACAGTGCCGCTTTCGAAAAGCTCTGCATAACATGCATAGGTGCCTGTGTCTCCTACTTGGCAGGGATTGCATAATGTTACGTTTTGATCTGACTGACAACTAAATGACTGGCTGCACATTACAGCTACTGCAACAGAAACAATCTTTGTCACCTGTCGGAAATGTTGTAACAAGGAAATAATTTACCACTCCATCTTATCACAGTGGTTCTGTCCTCGACACTACTAGCTATAGACTTTTCAACACCTGCAAGTCATTTTCTCCAGTAGAAACTACGTTTCCTGTTTGCAAATTGGTTTCATATTCAAACATTCCCTCCTCTTGGCATACCAATTGCGTTAACCAGTCACAGAGAATAAAACTGTACCGTTCGGAGTGGTCGCACGGTTTGAGGCGCCATGTCACAGACTGCGTCCCCGTCCCGCCGAAGATTCTAGTCCTCCCTCGGGCATGGGTGCGTGTGTGTGTGTGTGTGTGTGTGTGTGTGTGTGTGTGTTGTTGCTAGCGTAAGCCAGTTTAAGCAGTGTGTAAGTCTAGGGACCTATGACCCCAGTAGTTTGGTCCCTTAGGAATACACACACACACACACACAATAAAATTTGTGTCTCGCAAATAGGAGGAAATTTTGGAATATTTAGCAGCAACCAGTTAGAGCTAACGGCAATGCGTAACAGAATCAGATAACAGCACTTATTTGGTAATCATACAACAGTAAAACGGTCCACGCCTTAGGACCCTTACGGATTTAATTAATTGTTGAACCTACTATCACTGGTGCGACACTGGACAGACTGTTCACATGTTCCTATTCCATAGCACGTGTATCATTTCGTAGTCTTCTGAGTTGCTCGTCAACTGAAACGGACTGTAATCAACTTCAGATTTTTGTTGGTGCTTTGGTAATTATGAAGTAGGTCATATGATTTACTTTTCATCACTTCGAAAATGCCACATGCTGGTTAATGCGTTCATTACCTCTGGCTTAACGCGATTTTAGGGTTCTTGTATTGGTTCTGGTTCAAATTTTCTGAACATTGTGAGACATTGTCATCAATATTTTTGTGAATTGCTATGCTTGTATCGCCCAACCATGGATGTAGGGTTATCAGGCGTTGGGAAAATTCCAGATATGCCTTAGATTAGATTAGATTAGATTAGATTAATACTAGTTCCATGGATCATGAATACGATATTTCGTAATGATGTGGAACGAGTCGAATTTTTCAATACATGACATAATTAGGTTAATTTAACAACATACTTAAATTGATATAACAACTTTATTTTTTTGTGTTTTTTTGTTTTTCTTTATTTTTTATTTTTATTTGTTTTATTTTTTTTAATATTTTTTTTCTTAATTTATATCTAAAAATTCCTCTATGGAGTAGAAGGAGCTGTCATTCAGAAATTCTTTTAATTTCTTCTTAAATACTTGTTGGTTATCTGTCAGACTTTTGATACTATTTGGTAAGTGACCAAAGACTTTAGTGCCAGTATAATTCACCCCTTTTTGTGCCAAAGTTAGATTTAATCTTGAATAGTGAAGATCGTCCTTTCTCCTAGTATTGTAGTTATGCACACTGCTATTACTTTTGAATTGGGTTTGGTTGTTAATAACAAATTTCATAAGAGAGTATATATACTGAGAAGCTACTGTGAATATCCCTAGATCCTTAAATAAATGTCTGCAGGATGATCTTGGGTGGACTCCAGCTATTATTCTGATTACACGCTTTTGTGCAATAAATACTTTATTCCTCAGTGATGAATTACCCCAAAATATGATGCCATATGAAAGCAATGAGTGAAAATAGGCGTAGTAAGCTAATTTACTAAGATGTTTATCACCAAAATTTGCAATGACCCTTATTGCATAAGTAGCTGAACTCAAACGTTTCAGCAGATCATCAATGTGTTTCTTCCAATTTAATCTCTCATCAATGGACATACCTAAAAATTTGGAATATTCTACCTTAGCTATATGCTTCTGATTAAGGTCTATATTTATTAATGGCATCATACCATTCACTGTATGGAACTGTATGTACTATGTCTTATCAAAATTCAGTGAGAGTCCGTTTACAAGGAACCACTTAGTAATTTTCTGAAAGACAGTATTGACAATTTCATCAGTTAATTCTTGTTTCTCAGGTGTGATTACTATACTTGTATCATCAGCAAAGAGAACTAACTTTGCCTCTTCATGAATATAGAATGGCAAGTCATTAATATATAATAAGAACAACAAAGGACCCAAGACTGACCCTTGTGGAACCCCATTCTTGATAGTTCCCCAGTTTGAGGAATGTGCTGATCTTTGCATGTTACGAGAACTACTTATTTCAACTTTCTGCACTCTTCCAGTTAGGTATGAATTAAACCATTTGTGCACTGTCCCACTCATGCCACAATACTTGAGCTTGTGTAGCAGAATTTCATGATTTACACAATCAAAAGCCTTTGAGAGATCACAAAAATCCCAATGGGTGGTGTTCGGTTATTCAGATCATTCAAAATTTGACTGGTGAAAGCATATATGGCATTTTCTGTTGAAAAACCTTTCTGGAAACCAAACTGACATTTTGTTAGTACTTCATTTTTACAGATATGTGAAGCTACTCTTGAATACATTAATTTCTCAAAAATTTTGGATAAAGCTGTTAGAAGGGAGATTGGACGGTAATTGTTGACATCAGATCTATCCCCCTTTTTATGCAAAGGTATAACAATAGCATATTTCAGTCTATCAGGGAAAATGCCCTGTTCCAGAGAGCTATTACACAGGTGGCTGAGAATCTTACTTATCTGTTGAGAACAAGCTTTTAGTATTTTGCTGGAAATGCCATCAATTCCATGTGAGTTTTTGCTTTTAAGCAAGTTTATTATTTTCCTAATTTCAGAGGGAGAAGTGGGTGAGATTTCAATTGTATCAAATTGCATAGGTATGGCCTCTTCCATTAACAGCCTAGCATCTTCTAATGAACACCTGGATCCTACTATATCCACAACATTTAGAAAATGATTATTAAAAATATTTTCAACTTCTGACTTTTTGTTCGTAAAGCTTTCATTCAATTTGATGGTAATACTGTCTTCCTCTGCTCTTGGTTGACCTGTTTCTCTTTTAATAATATTCCAAATTGTTTTAATTTTATTATCAGAGTTGCTGATTTCAGACATGATACACATACTCCTGGATTTTTTAATAACTTTTCTTAATATAACACAGTAGTTTTTATAATTTTTGATAGTTTCTGGGTCACTACTCTTTCTTGCTGTCAGATACAGTTCCCTTTTCCGGTTACAAGATATTTTTATACCCTTAGTAACATTCTCTCCAGTGTTTGCGTGAAAGTCAAGGAAAATCTTGAAGGACTTGCATTGCGTGGAATTTTGTTATTATTATTCTCGCAGATATTTTTGTGAGCGAGGGAAGGGATTAGTATATTACAATGAATTGTGGGGGAAGGTTATACTTACGTGTAAGGATGTGAGAGAGAAAGGAGAGAGTGATCGTTTCTCTGTTGGAGGTGTAGACGATGAAGCTAGCCAAATGTTGTCAAAGTCCTTTATTGTTAATCATAAAGAGAGATACTGCAGCATAGCTGCAGTAGGCATACGACAGGCAACGGGCATTGAACCCCGTATTCAGGCACGCCAGTACACATGCACACCTGTAAGCGCCAGTAGCAAGTGGCCTTGTTACCACCCCATTCCAATGGTTGGCTGTTGTTCAGTGTGGGTTGTGAGGCAGTGTCAGGACCAGAGAGGCCGGAGCGTAGCAGATCTGTGATCAGAGCTGTAGGACATGCCGTTGACGTTGGAATGTCGAACCGCAGACAGATGGCTGTAGAGCGGCGTCATTCCCCAGCGGCGCTAGAGGGGAGTGCCGGGGGGTGGGACCTTTGTTCGAACCTCGAACCGTGAGGTAGCGGCAGAGTCCAGCACGTGCTGTCGTGGAGAGAGTGACAGAGTGAATCCAACCCGATTGCCAGCTATGAGGCAGCAGTCGTTGGTTTGCATCCCAGCCGTGGCGATGAGAGCTGCGTCAGGGGAGTGTCGTCAACTGTGCAGCCGAAACTGACACAGGCGTGCGTAGTTGGATAGCCAAGCCTTTGTCAACTGGCCTAGAGGTAAACATACGAACGAAGGGAGTCTTTTAATGCAGAAGGGATATACTTCAGCGCTGTTGAAACCTTCTGAAGGCTGATCGTTGCCCAGAGAAGAGGGTCACAATTGAGTAACCTGTCATTACGGCGAAATGCAGTATCGGCTGTGACTCACACCTTGAATAGAGCACCCGGATCCCATTTGGGACCCTACTGTTACACTTCCTCTCTTCCAGCAATAATCCAACCCACTGGATCCCTGCCTAAAAACTGGCTGTAACACAAGCACTAATATATCTACAACTAGCTGCTATGCGCTGCTTTGCTAGCGTATCAGAAGTTTTGTTATGAAGAGTGATGGTGAGTAAGCAAGCTAGTAATACTGCGATATGTCTTTGTATGTAGTGGTGTAGAAACGAATGTGTAAACAAAAGTATGTAATGCTGGTATGTAGGTACATAATGAAAGCCGTGCGGGATTAGCCGAGCGGTCTAGGGTTCAAAATGGCTCTGAGCACTATGGGACTCAACTGCTGAGGTCATAAGTCCCCTAGAACTTAGAACTACTTAAACCTAACTAACCTAAGGACAACACACACATCCATGCCCGAGGCAGGATTCGAACCTGCGACCGTAGCGGTCTCGCGGTTCCAGACTGTAGCGCCAGAACCGCTCGGCCAGCGGTCTAGGGCGCTGCAGTCATAGACTGTGCGGCTGGTCCCGGCAGAGGTTCGAGTCCTCCCTCGGGCATGGGTGTGTGTGTTTGTCCTTAGGATAATTTAGTTTAAGTAGTGTGTAAGCTTAGGGACTGATGACCTTAGCAGTTAAGTCCCATAAGATTTCACACACATTTGAACATTTTTTACATAACGAAAGTATTTCTATTATTTTACTGTAAGTAGAATCTGAAAGCATGTTTATACGAGAGCTATTCAGTAAGTAGGGAAAGTTTTGGCATTAAAGAAATATATATTTTGTTACATACATCTGAAAGAGCGAGTGACATACTACTTTTCCACATAGTCACCAAACACAATGGGGCACTTACCGTAGCGGTGGACAAGCTTTGAAAGACCTTCGTAGTGAAATTCTGCCGCCTGAGACTTCAGACAGTGAGTCACGCCCGCATGGAGTTCCTCGTCGTCATCATAGCGCTGCGTTCTTCATCTTGGGAAACAAGTGGAAGTCGCTTGGTGCAAGGTCGGGGCTGTAGGGCGGATGAGGGAAAATTTCCCATTTGAATGAATTAAGGAGTTCTTTGTGCAGTTTGCCGTTTGAGGTCGGGCATTGTCATGTAAAAACAAAATTTTGGAAGTCAACCTTCCTCGACGTTTGTTATGGACGCGTGAGTTTTGTGCTGCCGTACAGATAAGCGTTTTAGAGTGCAATAAAACTCTGTTTGGTTCACGAAACTAATTTAATATGTGTATTAGTGTGTTTTGCAAGCTTACTATTAAAGTTTTCACTTCTCTTTACGTATTATTCTAGAAAACGCGAAAGGAACGTAAAGCAGGGTTACGATCGTATTCTTGCATACATCTTAGTGCAGTAAAACTTATAGAATCTCATTTAATTGTTCTGTTCCATTCCAGCAAGTTAAGAAAAGCGTATCCCTTTGTTGTTTAACTCTTATTTTTCGAAACACAGCGTAAATTTTAAATTCCGGTATCTGGAAACTTTGTACATACGGTAGTAGCTTTGTTTACATACAGTTGCGACTAGGCCTAATTTTTGTAAACGTGTTTTTCTTCTTCTTTTCGGTAATCTAACTTATTGTCACTAAAGTAAGTTTGTTTACATACGATTGAGACTAGATCTAATCTTGCGTAAACGTGTTTTCTTGTATTTCTGTAATTTAATTTGACTTATTCTCGCTAAAGTAAGATTTGTACCATGAGTGAAAAGTGCCTGACGTGCCGTAGAATTGTTAGCTCCGGGGTTTGGTGTGATGGGTGCAGTAGTTTTTCCACTGGGGTGACCGTAGCGGCGTAGGAAATGGGGAAGTGGATCACACTCATCAGTGGTTCTGTAGGATATGCAGTAGAGATAGGAAAATAGTGGAACAGGAGGGGAAAATTGCTGCCCTTCAGGCACAATTAGAGCAGGCTAGGGAAGATCTGAACAGGTTAAGGAGGGAGAAGGGTAAAGAGAGGTGGGAAGTGGCAACAGGTAACAGGAGTAACAGACCTAGAACCTTGTCAGACAGCTTTGTGGTGAATGTGAAGAATAAGTTTGACCTGTTGCTTCACTTAGAAGCTGATGAGCCTCAGACAGAGATAGGTGTAGAGAGGGCACAACAAACTTTCAGTAGAAAATTGAATAAGAGTGTAGGGAAGTCAGCAAAGAGAAAGAAAGTTTTGTTGTTAGGTAGTTCACATGGCAGAGGTATAGGCCAACTTTTGCAGGACCAGTTAGGATCAGAATACCAGGTCACAATTTTTTTTAAACCAAGTGCTGGTCTGGGTCAGGTGACAGAGGATTTTACCAAGGAAGACTGGGTGGGCCAGGCAATAGTATTGACAGAGATCCTGGGTACAATATAGAGTGTGACCTGGCAAAGGTGCATCAGCAACGAGACATACCAGTGTTTGTGTCTGTTCTGAGAGGCCATGACCGACCTCATTTAAACTCTTCTGTCGGGAGAGTTAATTTGGAATGGAACGGCTGCTTGGGTCGGGTGTGGGGTCACATATTGGTTTGGTTCCTATTGATTCTCTCAGTAGATGGGATTATACTAGACATGGGCTACACCTCAACAGGAAAGGGAAGGGTAAACGGGCTGGGCTAATAGCAGGAAATGTAAGGGGGGGGGGGGGGAGGTACTGCCATGAGTGGTAATATACCAGTGGTCATAGGTGTTGGAGCAGCACCTTTTTTAGGATAGGTAGGACAGAATGAAGTCAAGTTCTGAGAGAAGTAAAGATTGAAACAAACCTTCAGTTTCATAAAGAAATCAAACAGCATAATCCTGGCACATTGGATCAGCGAACACAGCTGTTGGTTAAAAATTTACAGCAATCAGCAGAAATTTTATTTCCACCCGACTTCACCTCGGTAAATGTGAAATGCCAACTATCTTTAGTGCATCAAAATATTCGAGGGCTCAGAAGTAAAATTAATGAACTACTTATGTGCATTGATGAATTAGAGTCGTCCAACACAGTTGATATAATCTGCCTCTCTGAACATCACGTGACCACTCATATAGATATGTTAAACCTTACAGAATTTAAGTTAGCCACCTAGTTCTGTAGACAAAAGATGGAGAAAGGAGGAGTTGCCACATCTGGTAAAAACAGTTCTAAATTTAAGAATACTGACATTAATAAATTTTGCTTAGAGCAGCACTTAGAAGCATGTGCAACAGAGATAGAATTGCATAATAGGTCCTTCATAATAGTAGCCATATACATGGCACCTTCAGGAAATTTCAACCTGTTTATAAACGGTCTTGTAGATTTGTTATCTCATCTAAAATAAAAAAAAAACAAAGAACTAGTGGTTGCTGGTGATTTTAATATAGATGTCCTGAAAAACACCGTCAGTCAACAGTTACCGAAATCAGTTACATTGTCATTCAGTTTAATTTCCCAACTAGGGTATACAAATGTTCTAAGACTGCCATTGATAATATATATATAGACAATTCTAGGCGACTAAGCCACATTAAAAAACCAGTAGTAAGTGGGCTATCTGACCATGACATGCAACACCTAACATTAAATTTTGAAAATTGTCAGGGTAAAACATCTGTCAGAACTGAGCACAGAAGGCCAATAAAACAGTCAAAAACTGGGAAATTTAGGAGATTGCTCAGAGAAATTAATTGGATGGATGTTTACATCATCCAAAACAAAAATGAAAAATACAAAACATGCATTAATAAAGTTAGCACCTTATTTGAAAATTGTTTTCCCCTGATGGTAACTCAAATTAAGCAGAAGTCTAATAAGAAACCATGGATCACACAAGGGATAAAGATATCACGTGAGACAAAAGGGAAACTCAATCTGATACATAGGGGCACCTTTGATACTAGCATTATAGCTCTTTACAAAAATTACTGCAAAATATTGAATAGGGTTATCCAGAAATCTAAACACCTGAATTATGAGAAGAAGATAAATACATCCAGCAATCAAATAAAAACAGTATGGGATATAGTTAAGTCAGAGACAGGTAGGACCAGAAATGAGGAGGAACAAATAGCTTTAAAAATAAATGAAACCCTGGTAACAAACGCATGTTGTGTTGCAAACCATTAAAAAAGTAGTTTCTCTCTGTTACTGATAGCATGGGGTTGTCAGGTTCAGTAAATAATGCAGTGGAATATCTGAGACCAGTGCACACAAGCAATCTCAGTAAAATGGAATTGACACTTACTTCACCCAAGGAAATAGAATCCATCATAAAGTCCTTGAAATCAGAGCATTCAAGTGGTTACGATAACGTATCAACAAAGTTATTAAAAGAGTGTTCATGTGAGCTTAGTCATATCTTAAGTTATTTGTGTAATCAATCACCTGTCACAGGAACATTCCCGAACTGGCTTAAATATGCTGAAGTTATAACTGTCCACAAGAAAGAGGACAAGGAAATGCTGTCAAATTACCGACCAATCTCACTTTTGCCAGCTTTTTCAAAAATCTTTGAAAAGGTTATGTTCAAGAGTCTACTTAAGCACCTTAGTGAAAATAACATACTGTCAAAGTCATAATTGGGGTTTCTTAAAGGTTCTGATATTGAGAAAGCTATTTACACTTATAGCGAAGATGTCCTTAATTCATTGGACAACAAATTAGAGGCAACTGACATATTCTGTGACCTGTCAAAGGCGTTTGACTGTGTGAATCACAGCATTCCTTTAAGTAAATTAAAATGCTATGGCGTCACTGGTAGTGCTGCAAAGTGGTTGCAGTCGTATCTTACTAACAGAAAACAAAGGGTGTCATTATGTAACACTTCAGCAGTAGACAATCAGACATCATCTGACTGGGAAGAAATTACATGTGGTGTTCACCAAGGTTCCATACTAGGTCCACTGCTGTTTCTTGTGTATGTTAATGACATGTCATCTGTTACATTACCAGATACCAAGTTTGTCTTATTTGCAGATGATACATACATTGCAATAAATAGTAAATCAAATATAAATTTAGAAAGGGCAGTTAATCAAATTTTTACTGACATTAATAAGTGGTTCATAGCCAATTCACTGTCATTAAACTTTGAAAAGACCCACTATATGCAGTTCAGAACTTCCAAGAGATTTCCTTCTGGTGTGCGTATAAAACATGAGGACATGGAAGTAGAAGAAGTTGAGAGTGTAAAATTCTTGGAATTACAACTTGATAATAAATTCAGTTGGCAGCAACATACTAAAGAACTGATAAAGCGCCTAAACAAGTCTGTGTTTGCAATGCGAATGATGTCAGACATAGGTCATATAAATATAAAAAAACTGGCATATTTTGCTTATTTTCACTCCATTATGTCATATGGTATCATATTTTTGGGTAACTCCACAAACAGAAAAAAAATTTTTAGAGTACAGAAATGTATAATAAGAGTGATGAGTAATGTAAATCCAAGAACATCATGTCGAAACCTATTCAAAGAATTGGGCATATTAACCACTGCTTCTCAGTATATTTATTCCTTAATTAAGTTTGTTGTAAATAACACATCTCTTTTTCCAACTAAGTGCTTAGTACACAGTATCAATACTAGGAATAAGAACAATATACATAAAGATTTAAAATCACTTACTTTTGCCCAGAAAGGAGTCCAGTATTCAGCAACGCATATTTTCAATAAGTTGCCAGCAACCATTAAGAGTTTAGTTTCAGACAAGGCACAATATAAACATAATTTAAAAGAATTTTTGGTGGCCAACTGTTTTTATTCCATCCATGAGTTTCTCAACAAGTGCAGTAGACCATTTTAATGAAAATTTATTATACTTTAATTTTTGACAATACTTGGTTGTAACAACCAAGTAACTACCAACTGTGTGAATGAAGGATGTATGGAAAGCAGATGTAAGTCTTAAGTCTGTAAATAGTGGAAGTTTAATTTTAAATCTTGTACATAATCTGACTGTTCTTAACTGAGGATCACTGAAATGACTAATTTGCTTTAATTTTTGACAATACTTCTTTGTAATAGCCAAGAAACTAGAAAATGTCTGAATGATGGATTTAATGAAAGCAGATGTAAGTATTAAAGCTGTAAATATTAGAAGTTTAAATTTGATTAATGTACATAATTTTACTGTTTATTGACTGGGGATCATTAAAATTAATGAAACTCAAGTTTTTCTAATTACATTTTTGTAATGTGTTTATCTTACATGTTCCACACCCAGGAGGATTCCCTCTTATATGTGTCTATCGAATGAATAATTAATGTAATCTAATCTAATGAACTGCTCTTCTAAGGCTGTGCAAAGTTTGACAGTACCAGGCAGAATTTATGGTTGCTGAAGCGACGGTTTTCACGAATCCTTTCAACAACTTTAGAGACAAGATCGTCAGTCACAATGCTCGGGCGTCCACTCTTCTCTTTATCATGAACGTTGGTTCGGTCATTTTTAAACCGAATGCACCATTTCCGGACGGAAAATTCACTGATTATGTTGTTTCTGTACACTTCGCACAGTTCACGATAAATTTCTATAGGTTTTAGCTCTTTTGCCAAAAAAAAAGCCGTATCACAGACCGCACCTCACAACTGGCGGGATTTTCGATTGCAGCGCACATTTCAAATTCGAATATCGAAAAAACAAGACGCACAGAGACGTTCCCGCTGTCACGGATGGATGCCGACTGAACTTCCGAGCACTCACATACCAAAATATACGCGATCGGCGCGTGCCTATCGGCGTCAGACGGAAACGTTCCCTACTTTCAGAATAGCCCTCATATTTTCCAGTTATATTTAAAAGAAGCCTCGATTCATTACATACGAGCAGAAGTAGAGGTTTTAGGGGTTTCTCTGGCTTATCTAGTACTGTATGTCAGGTTTTTCCACCAGAGCAACACATTCCAACTGCTTCTCCGTTCCATTTTAATGCATTATGGTGCCTACATTTGACTCACCCTCTATGGTGATATTTACGATTAGTGTAGTCAATAGATTATAGTCAAATGCAGCCTCATCAAGAGCCTCCCACTTTTCCACATGAAAATGTACGACCTTCTGTTTTTCGTACAGTCTTTAAATTATGCCGTCATTGTGAGTCTTTAAGGGTCTTGGAGGCTGTTAGAAATGCGTCACGTTCAGAGTCTAAAACGCGACGGGCTTGTGCCTGTCCTGATGTCTCCATAGCTCTTAAGGCCGCATCACTTTCTGAATCCAAGTTTCGGCGGACACTACCCTGAGGTTTGTCGGATTTGAGTAACTTTCGCAGCTTGATGTCTCTTGGAACTATGCTCTAAATCAGACCTATGAGTGCGAGGTTTATAGTAACAGTTTTAAATATGATTCTCGAGTTTACCTTCCGATTTTATTGATGTGTCTTCAACAGAACTCTCCCGCTGTGCCAGGTAGTGTAGGAACTCAATATCATAAACCACGCGCATAATAACATTGTATTTTCCCTGTCACTGAGTAATCTATAGACACTAAAATTTGCCGTCCATCGCGCCAGCATCGTCTGCATTTCACTCGCGTGTACCATATTTAAAAATGTTAATAATAC
This sequence comes from Schistocerca serialis cubense, assembly GCF_023864345.2. NCBI lineage: Eukaryota > Metazoa > Arthropoda > Insecta > Orthoptera > Acrididae > Schistocerca > Schistocerca serialis. The sequence continues at coordinate 465,949,178 of NC_064641.1, read as the reverse complement.
TCAAAAAATACAATTTTCTAAAGTAGCCTATGGTCCTCCTCAGGGATCAACCTATCTCCATACCAAATACCATCAGAATCGGTTCAGCGGTACAGTCGAGAAAAAGTAACAGTGTGAGTCACTTTCGCAATTAATAATACTGGTTATAGTATAGAAGAATGGATTAAGCAGGTTGAGAGCCGAACAAACATTGTATTGGTAATGTTGCATCATATTACATAGAACATATCCGATAAAAGTATTTTAAAAAGATGATAAAATTCAAAAGAGTAACTAGCGTCTTCAAAGAGTAAATGTTTTATCCTCAATTTGCGTAAAATTCTTCAAATAAATATCTTGTACTGCACACTTTGTAATGTAGCCCATCTTCATCAAGGCTCAAGCCGTCTCACGCCAGATTTTATTGATATCCGGTCAACGACTTAGCCATGAAAACGTAAGAGATCGAGTTATTTTCGCATTTATAATATTAGTATGGATTGCCAATGACCTCATCAGTTGGTGCAGAGGTATATTTAAGATCGAAGTGCGCATGTTGATGTGGAAGGGAAGTATTACCTCATACAGCAGTACTGTCGAAAATTGCTGAAACCTCGTCATTGCCTGGAGAACTGGGTCGCTATCGAGGTAGCTGCCAGTATGGCGAAATGCTATATCGGCTGGCTGTGGCTCATGCCTTGTGTGTGTCACCAGGATCCCTTCTGGGGTCCATACTGTTACATTTCATCCATCCCAGGAGTGATCTGGCCCAGCAGATTCCTACTCGAGAAACTGGCTGTAACAAAATCACTAATATATTTCCTATTGTTTTACTTTTAACATTCTCCTACTCAAGTCCAGAGTTACAACTCTTGAGTAACCAGTAACTTTTGATGTCCTTCTTTTCCATTTCTCTATACACTGTCTTCACTTTCTCACTTCTGTGAGGCACAGACACTGAGTTGTTAGGTCTCGATTTCTACTGCCTTGCATCAATTCTTTGAGGTTGATTCGCCTCTTCGTTAGTGCAACCACTACTGGTACAGATACACAGGCTGAAGGTTGGTGAGGGCGGTTCTGGCCAGCAATACGCTTGAAATATTCGATACGATGCTTTTCGCTTCATAAGGCATTGTTGCACCAACGAACAGCTATTTTCTGCACCTATCATCCTATGCAGGGAGGTGAGAAGGCTCGGTTTTAGAGTGCCATTTGGTTAGTTAAGTTTTCTATATGCAGGATCTCAAAGGGTAAGTCCGGCATAGAGATCAATGTGTAAGTTATGTGTAGGGTTTTCGTTTCAGCCATGCTGGAAGGTCATCTGAAGGTATGTCGTGAAATATTACATGATGCGTAATTAACAATCCTTGTTCCTGTATTTCCAGTCACTATGTGCCACCAGAATGAGCTTGTTAACAGCAAGCGAAAATTACGCCTACCGTATTTGCCACCGAGACTAATCGATACGACCATACCTTTGAAAAAAATCCGGTTCTGTTTGTAGTTACATCTGGGACACTTGGTTGCATGTTTCTTAGAATAGAACAGGGTGAATTCGCATCACGTAGGACCTACGTATGTTGGTGTTGCGGGGCAGGCTGTGACTTGACCAGTTTGGCACTGTAGTAATTCCTTGGTGCAGAGCAGGGTATGGGACAGTCTCAGATCCCCCATCAGCTTAAATGACTAAAATTAACTTAGCGACAGCATCTTTAAGCTTACAACCAAACGCTGAAGGCTAATATACATAACACACAGTCGGTCACTAGTTCCTGTTACAAGTCTCCATGACTACTTGTTACTGTGTCATGAATTCGCAAATCACAGCACAATTAAATCCTCGCCTCACATAGCGCTTAGTGCCAGCACAGATCTGGTGTTCCTGCTACTGCTGCTGGGTGGCATGTCTATCCGATAAACTGCAGATATAGTGAAAAGCTGATGTGGGGTGTTGACCAGTGGGATGGTGGACGGTAGTCTGATGACTAGAAGTGTCGCAACAACAACCTCTTGGTGCCAGCGCCTGGGGCCCATGGTCAGCAGAGACAAGTTTTGAGTGTGCCACTGGTGCCATGCATGGAGCGCCAGCAGAGCTTGTTTGTATGTCAGCGTAGCTGGTCTAGAGACATGCCAGTAACAGTGCGTGGAGCTGGCTGGAGAGACGCAGCAGGAAGCGCAGTGCGGGGCAGTGAAGCAGCACAGTAGATGAGAGGCTGAGGCTGCTAGTGCCTTCCTGTCAATATGGGGGTATCTTTACAGCTGCAGCAGAAGACAGCACTTTGCTTCCTGGAGCTGCGGAACAAAGCACAGCTGGGTGTGAAGATTTGGTTGCTCTTGCGTGTTTTTGGGTGCAACATTTACTGGAGAATGTGTTGTGGGACCAATGCAGGGTTGTAGTGCACATAAATTAGTCAGGGTTGGTCTATTAAGGTTGTCTACTGATTAGGTTGGGGAACCATAATGAGGCCTCTGTTAGGCCTTATGTATTCTAATGGAAAAAATCTACTTGCTAGAAGTGTGTCTTTTGAGATTTTATTGCCACTGCTGTTCAATATCTTATCTTCTGTGTACTGTATGGTGTATATAAATTTGGGTTTACTGTGGATTTAGTCTCTCTTATACTGATTGTCTAGTATTAAGTAACTTGTCATCTTTAGTTGCACACGTTTTAGGATTTGAATCTGGGATAAGAATTTTGTTGGGTATTCTTGTATTCTCCTTTTACTGTCTGTTCTTATTTGAGTATATTAATCCATGCCCCTTCTACTATAGGCTGAATAATTTTAGAGTGTCTGATATATTGGCGCTCTGTTTTATTGTGTTAGGTTTTAGTGTGTTGTTATTTATGCATGTTAATCTGCATCCTCTTTCCTATAAAGTTGAATGATTCTAGTAACGTTAAGTTTTTTAAATATATAATATCTTATATTAGGTCTTAAGTGATTTTTGTTTATCTAAGTACTGAGTTCTTTGGTGGTTTCTCCTTATGTGTGTGCTCTGGGTTGTTTATACTTAGCAATAAACTGAATTACATTTGGTTAAGAGCTTATACCCATACAATCCCATAATACCTTCCACTCCAAACGTTTCTTGCATCAAACTACGCAAATGGAAGACTTAAAGTAAATATGATACTGCACTACATAACATTGATATTTTTCTCCCAAACTAAATGAAATACGCTAATATTCCACTGCTATTACAACATTTCTTTAACCTGTTACCTAAACAAAAGTCTCCTTTACACCCTCTTATAGGCCTCTTTCATAAAGCAACACCCTCTATCATTTAGTGCTTTATAAAACACACACACATACACACACACACACACACACACACACACACACACACACACATATATATATATATATATATATATATATATATATATATATATAATAGTATTTTCAGGTAATGCATTAAAATGTCCAGAAGTATGCACATTGTGACAGAAATAAATAATGCCTCTAAGATTAAAACTATAGGTAACAGCAGACAGGACAGCCAGTCAGTGTACAACATGCTGTAACAAACTACATGACAAAACTGACCGATAATTGGCAAGCTGAAAGTACTTTCAACTATCACCTTCTAAATGCAAGAGCTAAAACAGGAGTAAATGGTTGAGTTTAAGAAGCAGGGGAATATAGAAACGTCACTCCCAAAAACTTTAAGCAGATAGAAATGGCACTAACATCCTTCACCGGAATTAATAGAATTATAAAAATACTAAAAAACAAAAGATCATGAGGTCTTGATGGAATTTCAAGCTGAATTCTTAAAAGTTGTTTCAGCTTCGTAAGAAATGTCTTTACTGGTATATTCATTGTATCTCTGTCACAGGGATTCCTTTCAGATAGGTTGAAATATGCAATTGTTAAACTTCTTCATAATGAACGTGACAAAAGGGACTTAAATAATAATTACCCAGTTTCATTACTGCCATCTTTTTTCCAAAATATCCGAAAAGTAATCATACTTAAGTGGAAACGTGGAATTTCTTAGCAAATCACGGGTTGGACTGCAGAAGGGTTGGTGGGCAGAGAATGATATTTATACATTCACTCATCAAATAGCACAAACCTGGCATTCCAAACTTCAATATCCACTATTTAAAAATTGCCTGGGGCACTGTTTCTGCCTGTTGATTTGATGCTGCAACATTAAACACCACAAAATGCAACAAATAGTCATTTATACTTAGTGCATAGCGATTCCCTGCTGGTGTTTATGAAAAGAGATCATTAATGGCCGTACCAATAATCTGTAACGATCTAAAACCCCCGTCCCTCAGGTAACCTTTGTAATGTAATTCGCTGACAACTGTGATATTTATGGTTGTGAGAACCATAACGTTCACTCCCCCAAGCCTCAGTTACTAATTGAGAAGAATGATATTAATTGTCGTCTGATGTAAGAGATGGAATGACTTGTAAACACTCTTATTTATTAAGATTTCTTCAAGATGAATAATTCAGATTTCGTTGACACTTATAACAGGTCCCCTCAATAGTAAGAGACCATACAGTCATTCAGATTCTTTTCATTACCAGTTTCGTTAATAATATTGGGGTTATGATGCAGTACAAAGGATTTTGTATACCTTCAACATACCACGCTGAGTGTTTTGGGTTGACTGTAACACTTGAAATCGAGTGTTGGAGATGTCAGCACACAGTTACAGTGGCTGTCTAGTTCAGGTGCATGGCTCAGTATAGGCAGTGCCCCACGTATAATATCATACTAGTTCACTGAATCAATACACATTACAGGGTGTTTCAGAAATGATGGTCAATAATTCACACATGGAAAGAACAGGCCAAAATTAGATTAAAAGCTCCAATTAACATGGGTCTGCCAATCAACTGTTGTAGAAGTATCGCATTAATTCGCATTGGGAACCAACTGTAAATAGCCTGGGAGACCATGGTATTTACGTTGGTATTTCAGACCTTGGGATCGACTATCTGTTTATGCATGCACAACTACTTCCCTTTCCCCCCTCCATGCACTGTGCCGTACCCGCCTCACAATCAGTTACGAGGCATCATGGAGAGAGGTTACACCAACGAAGAGTACGCAGACATGTATTTCACGTATCGCAAAATAAATAGCAGTGCCGTTGAGGCTACACGATTGTGTGAAGAAACTTTTCCTCTATGCAGGCAGCCCGACAGGCATACGTTTACCCAGTTACATCAGCGGCTTAGAGAAACCAGGAGTTTCACACATGTATGAGAATGACGACCCAGATCCATAACACGTGATGATAAGGGAGGGGTGTTATGCATTGTACACGAACCTCCGGGTACTTCAACAAGGAGGATTGCTAACCAAGACCGTGTTCTGAGCCTTGGCAAGCTTAATCGGCAAGTACTCTGTCCGTATCATCTCCAGCGAGTGCAAGTCCTCAACAATGTGCACTTCCCTCCTAGAGAGAATTTCTGCCAAAGGATGCAACAACAGTGTACCCTGAAAGCCCTGTTTGTAAGCAGTATTCCATTCACGGATGAAGCTGGATTTACCTATGACGGTATTTTTAACTACTATAAATGACACATTTGGGCTGCTGTCAATCCTAATGCAGCATATGTATCACGACATCATCAGCGTTATTACTTAAACGTCTGGGCAGGACTGCTCGGAGACCACTTAATTGTACCGCATTTCCTACTGTAGAGACTAACCGGACAGCAAAAAAAATGGTTTCTGCTGACTGTATTTCCAGATGTGCAAGATGATGTCCCACTGAACCAACGTCTGAACATATGGTTCATGCATGACAGTGCTCCAACACGTTTCCATTTACAAGTGGCTCGGCTTCTAACTCTGATGTATGGTCAACACTGGATAGGTAGAGGAGGGCCTGTGCCATGGCAGCTAAGGTCTCCAGATTTAAATTTCATAGATTTCTGTGTGTGGGGTCATGTCTAAAGCCTGGTCTACGTTACAGAGGTCAACTCTGTTGAGGATTTACGTTTGTGGATTGATGCAGCCTTCCATCATTTACAGAATTTCCCAGGACTGCCTGAGAGACTTCACTACTCATTTCAGAGACGAGTTCAATGTTGCATTCAGACGCAAGGACAGCAATTCGAACATGCACTTTAATGTTTAGAGATGCCATCTGTTCCTAGACACCGGTGAACCGCAGCAGAAGACGTGTTATATCTCGACAATGGTTGATCTGTGGACCCATGTGTATTGGAGCTTTTTAGCTACTTTTGGCCTATACTTTCTATGTGTCAATTATTGACCATCACTTCTGAAATACCCTGTATAAAAATGGATGTATAGTAGCACTCAGACGTAATTTGTGGAAAGCATTAGTACAGTTACATAAAGATAAGTGTGTAACATAACAAATTCCCAGTGGATGGTTGAAAAATATTTAATTATAATCCACTTAGCACAAATCTGCATTAAGTTTAAACAAAATTCTCATGAGTACATCATAACAGAAATAACAATTGTAGCTCAAAAGCAATTTGTAGGTAAATATGTATGAATGAAATAAAACTATTTGGGAAGCTGAAGAACACATCGCTGTTTCGTTACTTACCTATGGGTAGTGATCATAGCTGCACATTTATTTGGCATTGAACCCACAAGCTTTTGTAACAGGTCCAATGCAAGTTTTGACCTTTCGGCAGTAAGGTGGCAGTAAATTGATCCTTGTTTGAGTAGCTTCTTCGACGGACATGTCGGTCCAATGGATCCCAGAGGTCTATAGTTGGATTTACACCTGAGCTCTGGCTTAACCTCTCCAAAAGTTTGATTTTCTGTCTGAAAAGAATTTTTTTATATGGTCAGAAGTGTGTTGTGAATCAGTGTCCTGCTAAAATATCCAATTACTTGGCATACTCTTTTTCCCATACATAACCATATACTTTCCTAAAATGTCACGGTGCAGGAAACGATCCATTTTGCCTTCTGTTTAGACTATAGGACCAACCTCACGTCGAGAGAAATATCTCCACAGCATGACGCTGTCACCAACATACTTAATGGTCGGTAGCTGATACTTTTTGTTGTTACTTTGGTGGACATACATACTGCACACCGTCAGAAGAAAATGCGTTAAATTTAGTTTCATCATTTCATAAAACCTGATACCAATCTATAACATTCCAAGTCTGATTTTCTTCGCAAATCCTATTCTGGCTCTCCAGTTTTTGAATTTATGCGAGGTTTACATGATGGTCGTCTGCCATTTACTCGCTTGCTACTAGGCTACGTTTTATATTAGTGATACACTATATGATCAAAAGTATCCGGACACCCACAAAAACATACGTTTTTCATATTAGGTGGATTGCGCTGCCACCTGCTGCCAGGTACTCCATATCAGTGACCTCAGTACTCATTAGACATCGTGAGAGATCAGAATGGGGCGCTCCACGGAACTCACAGACTTCGAACCTGGTCAGGTGATTGGGTGTCACATCTGTCATACGTCTGTACGCGAGATTTCCACATTCCTAAACATCCCTAGGTCCGGTGTTTCCCATGGGATAGTGAAGTGGAAACGTGAAGGGACACGTACAGCACGAAAGCGTACCTGCCGACCTCGTCTGTTGACTGACAGAGACCGCCAGCAGTTGAAGAGGGTCGTAATGTGTAATACGCAGTTATCTATCCAGACCATCACACAGTAATTCCAAACTGCATCAGGATCCACTGTAAGTACTACGACAGTTAAGCGGGGGTGAGAAAACTTGCATTTCATGGTCGAACGGCTGCTCATAAGCCACACATTACGCCATGCAACCATTTCTCCAAGGAAGAATATTTAAAGGTTTATTAAAAAGCCAACGAATTTACTCAGCTGTGTCGTGGCTACAACTGGTAAACATAATTATACATGTCATCAAGGCAGCTGACTATGGGTCGCTTTATGACAAAGATAAAAATATCTTCTTGATATTGCTGCTAGCCATGTGTAACCTCACCACACTGACGTTCAAGCAAATAGGGGATCGTCAGACTGATCGGTGCTCAAGAATTGATTGCTTCATAAGAATTTAATTGATAATGAAACTCAAGTTTGTCGAAGCAAGCAGTTGCATGAAGGTTGTTATCATTTCCCTCTTGTAATCGTTGATGATTAAGCTTTCAGTACATCAACTTTCTTACTGCGGTAATATGGAGACCATTTCTTTTCAAACACCGAGCGATGTGGCGCAGTGGTTAGCACACTGGACTCGCATTCGGGAGGACGACGGTTCAATCCCGCGTCCGGCCATCCTGATTTAGGTTTTCCGTGATTTCCCTAAATCGCTCCAGGCAAATGCCGGGATGGTTCCTTTGAAAGGGCACGGCCGACTTCCTTCCCCGTCCTTTCCTAAAACTGATGAGACCGATGACCTCACAGTTTGGTCTCTTCCCCCAAAACAACCCAACCCTCTTTTCAAACAGTTTTCGGACACAAACTCTGTATGGCTAGGAGATACGTTGAATATAATAATGGCATTCCTACTGATGAGTGCAGAATATTTCATCGGCCTTCAAATGTATCTCCAGAACAGCTGAAGATACTATAATAATTTGCGGACACGTTGCACAGTTTTGTTGGTGATCACCTGCCGTTATCTTCTCGGAACGAAGTTTGCATCCATCGTCTGGTGAAAATTGTAATTTTCTGCAGTTTATCTGAATATCCCTTACTCTCCACGTCGCATATATGGTTTTCAGGTTCACAGGTGAAATCTTCTGTGTTGACTTACACCTCAAGCCTCCACTATGACCTACACGACCGTATGCCAAATAACCATGAGCAGCAATCCCAGTAAGTCACGAGCCGACCTTTAACATGCGGCGTTATCGCTGCTTGGCCGGTCAGCAACATTACCGAGCGGCGTCGTGTGTAGACTATTATTGGAATGAATATTCCGTCGGCAGTGACCCAGTGGCGCTTCTGCCCCACCGGCGCTGGTTGACCACTACTGAGCGCCACTGAAGCGCGGTGGTGTTGCACGCCTGAACCAGTGCTTTGCCGGCGAAAGCGCCACGGAGATGCGCTTCTGAGTGGCTGCCCCCCCCCCCTCCCCCCCTTCTTTTCCATCACTTGGATTTCATGCCTCAGTTGAGGCGGGCTGGCAGCGGCCTACATACGCTGCTCTTGGGGCCAAAAGACACAACGTAAAAACACGGAAGGCATAGAAAATATAAAAAACATGGTAAACACAAGATGAACACTGCACAAGAAAATGAGAAGTCGTTCGACGGAAGACACGGTAATGATGAGTGGCACCAGTTGAAAACAGATGAAGACGTCCAGGTGGGGACACGAACGTGGTAGAAAACACTGACGAAGACACTGTACACAAACGGAGAGACACTAATGCATGGAAAACACTGGCGACGATCGTCGGCGGAGCACTCTCACTGTCGAAAGGGGGGGGGCTGCCTTCAGGTCAAAGGGAGAGGTACGAGGGCGGGAAGGGGGAGAGGTGGAGCCACTGGGAGAAAGAAGGGAGAGCAGGGGGGAGGAGAGAGGGGGAGTTGGAAGCCTGGGGACAGGGAAGGAAGTTGGAGATGTGGGAGAGAGGAGGGGGAAAAGGAAGGTGAGGTGTGAGAGAGGGAGCCCTGGGGGAAAAAGAGGGGGAACAGGAGGGGAGAGTCAGAGCTGGTAGGAGGGGTAGATGTACAGGACAAGGACATCATCAGGGAGGGGGAGCTGGCTGAAGCCACCTTGGGAAAGGGCATGGAGGGTGTGAAAATGAAGAGCAGGTGGGATGCAAGAATACAGGTGTGGCAGCGGGCGGGGATGTGCGAGGATGGGAGAGACAAGCGGATGTGGGAGATCGACCTTGCGGGAGGTGTAAATGATCCATATCCATTTGAGGAGAAGGAGAAGGTTACGGGAAGGGCATCAAGTCGTATAGGATCCACATGGGGGGCTGCAGACAGATGTGATAGGTGAAGCGGAGCACACGGCGTTCAAGGATTTGGAGGGACTTCTAGGAGGTGGGAGGGGTGGAGATCCAGGCGGGATGGGCATAGCAGAGGATGGGGCAGATGAGGGATTTCGGAGTGTCTTTGTCTGAAGGCAGCCTACATATGCTTTGCTCTGTCGTGACTACATGCAAACAGTACTGACAATGTAAGACCGCAACTACAAAATACTCCTGAGCCCTACAGTACAAATGTACATATGTGTGTATGTATGTATGTATGTACCACATATCCGCGTAAACCACGAGACTTACTTCGACCAAACTTGTGCTCATATCACTTACTGTCTGGAGATCATTGCTGTAGGGTAATAACACGTACCAAACAAATGGGTGGGGATGAGAGTTAAACAGAAGTATAGCACATGATGTGCCAATACCCAGATTTTATTCATCCAGTATTTTAGGATGAAAGTAGTTTGTCACTTGCAACAAACTTAACATACAATTTCAAACCTTTCACAAACTTTTTATCACTGACAGTCCCACTAAACCTTGAAAGAAAAAATGTTTATCGCTAACTACATTTTTGCTCATAACAAAACATAACATATAGGCTTTCTTGGCCGGCGTTTTCATTAGTTAAAACTTCTTCTTCCTGACGTTTCGTTGCCAACTGTGGGCAACATCTTCCGAGGTGAGTCAACGACTGGCTGCCAGGCCGTGGATATATATAGAGCGCACAGAGGGCACCACCATTCATCACGTGCGACCGACTGTATATCTATCTATATCGTTATTCTCGATTGAAGATAACTGATTATTAAATCGTTGGTGCGAAGTGACCGCCATATCTTGTCTAACTTTAGGCCTTCCTCTTTTCTATTAAAATTATTGTGGCGTTTCTGAATGTTGTGGACTGACAAGACAGCCAGTCCACAGTGACGGGTAACCGAAAGGCACGCACTTAAACTCACGCAGGCTGGCGTGAGGTCTGAAACAGGATACGTAATGAATGCTGTAGAGAAAAGTACATAGCTGCTGGAATACTTAACTTTAATCCACAATTGGTGAACATTGGTCTTGTTACTGTACATGCTTCATTAGATACATAGCAAAGGATACGTAGCAATTGACTTAGCTGAAGGCTATGCTAACTATCGTCTCGGCAAATGAGAGCGTAATTCTCAGTGAACCTTTACTAGCAACGTCGGCTGTACAACTGGGGCGAGTGCTAGTAAGTCTCTCGAGACCTGCCGTGTGGTGGCGCTCGGTCTGCAATCACTGACAGTGGCGACACGCCGGTCCGACATGTACTAATGGACCGCGGCCGATTTAAAGCTACCACCTAGCAAGTGTGGTGTCTGGCGGTGACACCACACTGAATCTCTCTAGCTTCCCTATACATATGTGCATAATAATGCGGTGTCCTGGCTAGCACGCTCGTCTCTCTAAATTTTATTTCATGATGCAGTCGGGCTTCCATCTGGGTCTGTACCGTTAAACAGACGTGCAACCATAGAGAGAATAGCCATCTTTATAGAACTGGCAGCATTGTAATTATCACTGTCGATTCTTGAGTGGAGACATCTCAATCGCCTGTTCTCAGTTTCTAGGAGTACGAGACCTTTTTTTTTTTTTTTTTTTAGGATGACTGCTACCATGCCAAGTAAAGAAATATTATACTGGCTTTTAATCTTATATTGTTGTGATAAAAAGGCCGTTGAGCAGAATTAATATACGTGGATCGACGAAAACTCTCCCACATGCAACTGCTCACTACAGTTTTTGTTTTTTTCTTTTGGGTTTGATACGATCTGCCACGATTTCCTCTTCTGTTCTAAACCTACATTTTACAGTAGCACTTACATACAACAAACTCTATTTCATGTTGGAATTATCTGTCTTCATCTACAGATTTTTCTCTCTACGGTTCCCTCTAGCGCCAAGGAAGTTATTGCCCAGTGTCTGACATAGTCATTCTTCTCAAAATATTCCTTCGATTCTTTGGAGAGCCTCCTCAATACCTTTATCTGTTCTCCTAATCTTCTGCATCTTTCTCTAAAAGCACACATCAAAAACTTCGGTTCTCATATTCTGCAGCTCCCCACTGTTAATGATTCGCTGCCACACAATGCTGTGCTCCAGACGTACCATCTCAGAAATTACTTTCCCTGTCCAGTCACATATTTGGTATCAGTCGACTTGTCTTAGCGATGACTGCTCTCTTCGACTGTGCTAGTCTGCTTCTTACGTCCTCCTTGCTTGTCCATCATCTGTTATACTCCCAAGGTAACAGAATTCCTTCAAGTTCCAGAATGAAAATTTCACTCTGAAGTGGAGTGTGCACTCATATGAAACTTCCTGACAGATTAAAACTGCGTGCCGGACCGAGACTCGAACTCAGGACTTTTGCCTTTCGCGGGCTAGTGCTCTACCATCTGGGCTACCCATGCACGGATCACGACCCGTCCTCACAGGTTCAATTCCGCCAGTACCCCGTCTCCTACCGTCCAAATTTCACAGAAGCTCTCCTGCGATCCTTGCAGAACTAGCATTCAGGGGAGAAAGGATATTGCGGAAACATGACTTCACCAAAGCCTTGCCCGCGAAAAGCAAGAGTCCCGAGTTCGAGTCTCAGTCCGGCATGAAGTTTTAATCTGCTAGGAAGTTTCCCTCATGTTGTTTATTTCACAGACCCTAATTTTGTACTAGTTTGTACATAGGGCAGCCAAAGCTAAAAAGTATATTGTTAATATTTAAGAATCTTCAAAACCGGTTTTTACTTTTAAGAAAGTTTTATGAATTTATGGGAGTCACAGTGAATGACGACTGACAAAGGCACTATAGCACTTCCTTTATTGTGTTTCGAATAAAGGACTACAAAACAGCGAAAGTAGTTTGAAGAATCTTCATTTACTGTGAATCTCACAGTAATACCGTTTTTAGTAATAACCAGTTTTGAAATTTCTTAAATATTAACAACTCAATTCATATTAACTACTCAATTCTTGTTTATAATTCATTGTTAATTTCATTTATTCTTCTCGGCGTTACTTTCGTCTGCCTTTATCTCACTCTGCCCATATTCTGCGCTCATTAAACTATACTCTCGATTAAACAGGCCCTTTAAATTATTGTTCCTTACTTTACCTGAGAATATCAAAGCTTTCATCGAATCCTGTCACTGATGTCTTTTAACCACAAATTTTCATTCCACTGATAATCATTACATTTTTTTCTTTCATTACTTCCTCTGTGTACAGGCTGAACATTGTAGGAGAAAGAACATTTTGCTGTCATGCATAGTTTTCAATCAGAGCACTTCGCTCTTTGTTTTCCACACATATTGTCCCCTCTTGGTTCTTATATGTATTGTACACCACGCCTGTTTCCGCTGCAGCTTACACTTGTTTTTCTGTGAATTTCAGATACCTTCCTCCATTTTACTTTATGAGGTGCTTTTTCTAAGTTGACAAGTCCTGCGAAAGAGTTTTGATTTTTCATAGATCCATTATCAAACGTGACGTCAGAACCGTCTCTCTGGTGCCTTTAGTTTACGCCTACCCAAACTGACTATACAAGGATCCAGTTACACCCACAATTTTTTACAGATTACGACTTTGGACAGGACTGTTAACGCGTTTTTCGCCTCGCTTCTAGCTCGCGCCGTATAACAGAGAAACTTGTGCATTGAGAAAATGAAACACCTACAGCCGTCCTTCTGAACTGCCGTAGCCCCCAGACCTCCTGTCACAAGGATGTACATAAAAAAGTTGTGCGTAGTCGGGCATGTCGGTTTGGTTGCGTGGTCAGGCCGCCAAGGCCACTTGGTTTTGGAAGTCACGTTATTTCGTTAGCTGGCTCGACTAACACACCACGGTATCGAGACATCACATGCCAGAGCCCATAATGGGTCCAATGCACCACATCGTCTGTAAGGGCCTTACATGGTACATACCGAGCGTTTCAGTATTCTTTGCTGAGAGGCTGTACTGAGAACCCAATATACCACAGTGTTTTAAATTTTCAACCACTGGTTGTGATTGCTGTTCTACCAACAAAAAAGGCAAACCAAACTGAAGTGGCCTTGGACTTTTCCACGTCTGCATCCAAGTGTAAAATGTTCTCGGTGTTCACGCCATGTCGTGTTAGAGTTAAAACTCCAGCACTCAGACACACTGAAGTGTCAAAGAAACTGGTACATCTGCCTAAATATCGTGCAGGGCCCCATAGGCACAAAGAAGTCTATAACACGATATGGCACGTACTCGACCAATGTCTGAAGCAGTGCTGGAGGGAATTTACACCATGAATCCTGCAGGGCTGTCCATAAATCCGTGAGAGTACGATGGGGTGGAGATCCCTTCTGAACAGCACGTTGCAAGCCATCCCAGATGTGGTAGATAATGTGCATGTCTGGGGAGTTTGGTGGCCATCGGAAGTGTTTAAACTAAGAAGAGTGTTCCTGGAGCCACTCTGTAGCAATTCTAGACGTGTGTGGCGTCGCAATGTCCTGCTAGAACTGCCCAAGTCCGTCGGAATGCATAATGGATGTTAATGAATGCAGGTTATCGTATAGGTTGCTTACGTACATGTCACCTGTCAGAATAGTTTCTAGACATATCAGGGGTCCCATATCACTCCAGCTGCAGACGCCGCACACCATTACAGAGCCTCCACCAGCTTGAACAGTCCCCTGCTGACATGCAGGATCAGTAGATTCATGAGGTTCTCTCTATACCCACACACGTCCTTCCGCTCAATACAATTTGAAACGAGAGTCGTCCGACCAGGCAACGTTCCCAGTCATCAACAGTCAAATGTCAGTGTTGACAGGCTTGCCGGCCGGGGTAGTCGAGCGGTTCTAGGCGCTACAGTCTGGAACCGCGCGACCACTACGGTCGCCAGTTCGAATCCTACCTCGGGCATGGATGTGTGTGATGTCCTTAGGTTAGTTAGGTTTAAGTAGTCTAAGTTCTATGTCCCATAGTGCTCAGAGCCATTTTTTTGTTGACGGGCCCAGCTGAGACATAAAGGTTTGTGTCGTGCAGTCATCAAGGGTACAAGAGCTCCAAAAGCCCATGTCGATGATGTTTCGTTGAATGGTTCACACGCTGAAATTTGTTGATGGCCCAGCATTGAAGTTTGCAGCAATTTGCGGAAGGGTAGCACTTCTTTCACGTTGAGCGATTCTTTAGCTGCAGCAGTGTCGGAGCTTTGATGTTTTACTGGATTCCGGACAATCACAGTACACCCGTGAAATGGTTGTACGGAAAAACCCTCACTTCTTCGCTACCTCGCAGATGCTGTGCCCCATTGCTCGTGCGCTGACTATAACACTACGTTCAATCTCACTTAAATCTTGATAACCTGCTATTGTAGCAGCAATAACCGATTTTACAACTGCGCCAGACACTTGTTGTCTTACATAGGCGTTGCCCCTGCAGCGCCATATTCTGCCTATGTACAGTCTTAGATATAAAAATTGACCGCCGGCAGGCCACAACAGAGGCTATTTCCGTGTCGTTCACTTAAGGTGGCCAATAAAACCGACCGCCCCTGACAACGCTAGGTCCGGCCATCTGCACGATCTGGCAACACTGTAAGGTGCGTAAGTGTTAGGAGCAAGTGTCTACTTCCGAGATGGTGTCATGTTGTGTGAGCCTGTGGTCGTCGTGTCGTCGTGCATTCTGAATCTACAGGGGCGTGTTCGCGTCTCGCGTCCAGCTATATCTGCCCCCCCCCCCCCTCCTCAGCATTTCGGCACTTGTCTAAAGTTACGAGTCTGATTGAACATGGAAGATAATTCGCTTCACATTGCATCCACCAGTAATAACAAATACTTCCAGAAACAATTCTGGAGTGCACTTCAGACTTCATTCAGTAAATCGTCAGGAGAGGGGCGGAAACGTCAAATTAACGTCACTTTCCGAGTCATACGCAGTCCAGAGTGAAGTGTTATTAAGGTATTTGAGTGTTCTAGCAATTACACTAGGGTATATCCCATATGAGTATTCAGATAGCCGTTAGTCTGAAACCATCGGAACTACATTAATATCAGACTGCAAGAACTCGAGACAATACGTGGAATTTTCGCTTACCGCGTAATGAATAATTAAATGTTTAATTGAATACTCCATACAACGATAACTGTGCCGTCATTCTTATTGTATGAAATGGTTTTGAAAAATAGACTTAATGAATGTTTTCTTTATTATGTTTATTAAAAGCCACGGCTAATTTTTCTCAGGGCGCTATCACCAATAATAGCATACATATTGCAACGTAAAGACATCAGTACTACTCACAACGTCTTAAAGATCCTTTAATATTACGCGATAATAATTTTAACAATGGTAAGTTATTTTTTCTGTGGGGCTGGGCTAGATGCTCCAAGATAGCTGCCTATGTGCAATGGCAGCGTAAGCATTCATGGATATCGCTATTAATAAAACAACTGCACCTCTATGCCTAATATGAATTGAAAGATACTACAAGACGCTGTTTTCAGATACTTTTAATAGTATATGACTGTTGAAAGAACTTACATAATTTTTGTCACTAATGGCGTCGCTACAATAATGAGCCTACAGAGAAATAGCCAGGGCAACATTTAATTATTACGCACTGAATCATTTACAGGATAGGTACTCGCTACTGACAAAAAAACGCACTTCAGATTGCAGATAACGCTTCTCCATTCCTAAGTCTCCGGAATTTTGTTTTCTACTACTGTTTTCTACCGGAGGCAATGCTGTAAAATCCCTCTGTAATTTCATTTGCATAGTTACATAGTCTTGTAAATGGCATTCTACGATAGCTTATGCCTTTTTATCGTTTCTCTACGTCTAAACCTGTGATGATAACGTATTTGATTTAATCATGTTAATATATTTTAAGTTTGTCTGCGTCCAAACAGGTGATACAGATTGATGTGATTTATTTTATTATTATTATTGACTTAATTCGACTGCATCTGAACAGGTGACGACAGATTGATGTTTTTTGATCATTATATTAATATGTTTTAAGTATGCCTGCGTCCAAAGAGCTAACTGCATACACATGTGATTTTAATAGTTACGATAATACATTTGCTTTCTTACAATTCTTGCACATGGATGCTGGAATATTGCAGGGACGGACAATGATTAAAATGACAAAATGTTTTCGCTTGTGTCTGTGGATAATACCAAATGTCGCGATATCGTTGATAAGATGGACATTCGACTGGAATGTTAGAAAGACCCACACCAAGTAAGAGGTATGGCAGCGTGGCGCAACCTAGGCTGTAAGCCGCCCTGTGCGGAGGTTTAAATTCAGTTGCGGTGCAAATATCAGCATTCTTTACGTTCAGCTAAGAAATCAAGGAACTTTAACAATTGACCAAATGACACACGGAGACACTGTATGCCAATTTACGAGTGCTGTGCCTGTGATTAGTTATCTCTAGACTGGTAATCAAATAAAAAGGGCAATTTAAAATTGTCTACGGATTTCTCGTAAATAAGTTGTGCTAAAATTGCACTGTCATGGTCAAGAAACGATACTCTCATTAAACTCACAAGTATTCCTAATGAATTTAGATGTAAGATAATGTTGATTAGTAACTATTAGAGAAAACATATTAACTGTGTCCTAAAGTGAGCTTTTCTTTCTACACACACACATCTACCTCGTCTGTGCAACTATTCTGTTGGGTTGGTGCATAAGTTTGCAGCGTTTTTCCACAAGTTTAAACACAAAAGGTAACCTAGGCGAAACTTTGATAGTCAATGATATATTCTTCTTCACTATTTACAACAGTCTGCCAACGCTGAGCGAACTTCTCGATGCCGCCACTGCAGAAATCATATGATTTGGAAGCGAATTCGTCGAGCCATGTTCGGAGTGTTTTTCATTCAGAAAGGAAGTTGCTTGAAGGTTGTCCGATAGAGAGCGGTAAAGGTGAAAATCTGAGTGTGCAAGACTAAGTGAATAAGGTGAGTGCGGAATGGCTTCCCGACCCAGTTCCTGTATAGTGTTTTTTGTCAGTCTAGGAGAACACGGAAGGGCCTTATAGTGTGAGTGCATCACTTCACGCAGTCTTCCTGGTCGTTGTTCTTATAGATATATCAGCAGTTATGGTTACATGGTTACACCTCTGGGAAGCAATTCGAAATAGACCACACCGGACGGATGAC
This sequence comes from Schistocerca serialis cubense, assembly GCF_023864345.2. Lineage (NCBI taxonomy): Eukaryota > Metazoa > Arthropoda > Insecta > Orthoptera > Acrididae > Schistocerca > Schistocerca serialis. The sequence goes on along the minus strand of NC_064641.1, from coordinate 465,931,117 downwards.
CTTAGCAGTTAAGTCCCATAAAATTTCACATAAATTTTTTTGAACACCACACCGTCTCTGTTCCAATAGATGCATAACATTATCTTTTGTGGATGCTCGCAGGTCTTTGTACGGGAAGTTGCTGCTTTCTTCTGCCTCAGTCACTCCTTTCTTTTCGTTATGTTAACGTAAAGACACCATTTCTCGTCACCATTAATGATACAGGACGTGATGGTCGGTGTTGTTCATGAGACAATTGATGACGAACAAACAGAGATGGTCGTATTTCGGCTTAGAGCATAGGGTACTCATATACACGATTTTTTAACCTTCCCTGTTGCATGCAAATATCGTCCGATGCAGGAATGATCAGTTCATCACAACTTCCAGTTTCCGAGTACAATGACGTGAATCATTATGGATGTGGCCTTTAAACGTTCGCAGCACACGTCGAAGGTCTTCCTGAACGTGGAGATTCACTAATGTGAAAACGACACTCCTTAAAACGAGAAAACCATTTTGTTTTCGTGCTCTGTCGGACGGCATTATTCCCATACACGGCGCAAATGTTTGTGGCTGCCTCCGCTGCTGTCACCGCTCCACTGAATTCAAATAGAAAAATGTCGGAAAATGTTCCGATTTGTCCAGTTGGCACTAAATTTTAAAGGGCCCACAGATATACTCGCTGTCTCCAAATGACATAACGACAACATGTAAACTCAGATAGTAACAGCGAATATCAAATAAAAAATGACAATCGGCAAATAAACCCATAGCAACCGGAATACCAACATGCAAACAAAAAAGTCTTCGAACTTATCCACCAACCTAACAATTTGCGTCAATGCGTCTATTAACGTAATTCGCCAAATATGGACGTCATCATAATCTCCTGGAATCATATCCTGAGCGACCTCGATGTATCCTGTCCACAGATTCGGGAAACATCTCCAGGATGTTCCTGGCTTCCGATCATGGGTCCTTGGTCGTCATGCAACTGTGTCAGCAGTCATCCGTGACCTGTCCGTAGTCGGCAACGCAGTCAGCACGCCATTCAGTTGAATCTTCAATTAAATTAATTTTAATTTGTACCCTTGTTTCATGTAATGAATGACAATAGAAATTCAACCGCTAAGAAAACTTTTAGTTATGGTAGTTATGTAACTATAAGTCTTGAAAATTTAAACTTTTGTTGTAAGGTTTAAGCTGAGCAAGGTAAAAACTTTATTTTTATCAAACTTTGTGGGTTTTACAAATGAAACAGTAAAATACTTAATTTCAGCCCACAATTAAATATCTGTATGAATCCAGCAAGGTATGAATATCTCACCCCAGGTGCCGGCTGGGGTGGCCGAGCGGTTCTAGGCGCTACAGTCTGGAACCGCGCGATCGCTACGGTCGCAGGTTCGAATCCTGCCTCGGGCATGGATGTGTGTGATGTCCTTAGGTTAGTTAGGTTTAAGTAGTTCTAAGTTCTAGGGGACTGATGACCTCAGAAGTTAAGTCCCATAGTGCTCAGAGTCATTTGAACCATTTTGAATCACCCCAGGTTTTATTCTCGGCGATTTTCTGCTGGCTTTGCCCAGTTGGGAGGGGGGAGGGGGAGGGGAGACAATAATCAGTTAAACCCCTGAGTGTAATGTGTTGTTCCAGACCTTCAGATAGAATAATGTAACATTCATAATTAAGAAAAAGTTATAATCCAACTATTCTACTAAATATTTGTGATCCATTGACATTATAATTTACTGAAATATATCTACAGGTGACTTCATCACATAAATGTAACCATTTTCGTGCCTCAGTCAAGGGGCCAGTGAAGAGATACAAAATTACTTATTTGTGAATTATTTTACGTGGACAAAAGAAAATGCCTCTGCCATACATTTTTTCTTTTGCCTTTCTTCCTTCTCTCGTTACTACCTTATCTGTTCTCCTGCTAGCCCATACCTATATTGACGTAAGTAAATGTTTAAGTTATATATTAAAATAGTAATTACCATTAAATATACATATCGCATTTTATTTTTCATTTTTTCTGACACTAATGCCATGTAAGTATTTTCAACACTCCATCCTTTGAAAGTGTCGGTGAGTTACGTTTCATGATCTGAATTAGCCGGCTTGGATCCGTTTAGCCGTCATTGCAGCTGTCTCATTGAGATAACTACTAATTGTAGTAATTATGTAGGCTGCTTGCTATCTAACGTACGAGGCCCGATTCGCCAGTGCTAACAAGACTAGCGCACTTTAGATATTTTAATTCATTGGAGAATAATTTAAAAAATCATCTACTGTTAAATGGTATTTATTCGTGTTCCCAATACTTAATTTGAACCGACAGTGCAAAGCGTGTATTAAAAAATGCGTTACAGTATCTTCATGCAAATAGTGACGCTCCGTTAGGAGCGGCATGCTGATACAGAATAGTACTAATTTTGAAGCAAGGACGGAAAGTGGTCCAAATTCGGGTCCAGAGAACCGGTATAACGCCTGGAAACGGATAAATACATATCTCTTGGTAGTAGTAAAGCTAGGAACATAACATTGTAAATATTTAAATGATTTCATTCTTTGCATCTCTTATCACTCTGGCCATTGTTGAATACTAGCTCATTGTAGTGCTACCTTCCACTATTCAAGTCACACTTACAAAAGCTGTTTGTAAGTTTCTGTAACGGTTTGTTTATTCTTCCATTATTAAACTAGTAGCCCAACCGGAATCAAAGCAAGCGGCTGAACAGCTATCTGTACAGTGTGTCCATACGTGACAAACTCAAGGACTTGATAATAACATACGTAACATGACATGCACAAGAGGTACTCATGCTTATCATAAATACTCTTTCATTATTGGAAATGAACACAATCGCAAGACGCTTTTATTGTTCCAGGATGGCGGGTTTCAACAGCCTGACGCTGCAGTCATCTGATCGTATGGAACTTGTTATAAAATTGCTATGTCATATTATATGAAGTCAAAGCATTTAATGTAACGTGGCAATTTTATAATAAGTTCCATAACATTAGATGATAGCAGCGTAAGACTGGTGAAACCGGTCATCTTGGAACAATAAAAGTGTTTGCACTGTGATCAAGGCGTACGAAATGTGTTTATTTTCAACCACACCCGATCATCCCACAGCACAACATGTGTACCTTAGTCTTGTAATATGTCCGCTTTACGCAGAATGATCGTCAGTTAACTAATAAGTAGGCAGCGCATTGCCAATTCTGGAACTTTCTCGTTTCCTACTTTCACTGTAATTCATCATCATCTTTAGCTCCACAAATAATTGTTAATATCAAGAAGAGACCTCCACAGCTCCTTTTGTCATGATATTGGCACAAGCACTGTGAAGGTTTGTTATGTTTACAGGGTAAAACGATATGTTTTTATGAATGGATCTGGTCATGGTACATCAAACGTTTGTCAATACAGCTGTGCTGGTTTCTTCTTAATATAATTAACTACAGTTCATAGCTTGGTGCGACAATGTTTGCTTCCAATGATTTCATCATACTTCCTCGGTATTAGACACATAGACTTTAGGTCGAAAAGTTGTGCCGTTTTCTGAATTACATCTGTTGTCTGCCTCAAAGATAGCTAGCTGTTCGTTGAAACCATCATGTCCACTAACGCAGTAATTTTGGCGGTTGGCACGTCTTTTCCCTCATACTCTCAGTTTCGCTGCCCTCTGACATGATCTGGCTGGTAAGTGCGTCATATCTGTGGCGAGTCTTGTGTTTCCGCTTCTGCTTTTGTGTTCACTGGAAAGCGATAAGGGTATTGTCTTGAAATAGGAGAAATAGGGTAGCCATCCCTCCCGATATATCGGGACAGTCACCTTAGTAGACCTTCTTGTCCCGACATCCCGACAAGACCCAAATTTGTCCCGATTTTCTAAAATGCTGCTATGAGCTTGGCTCAAGTATTGAACAGCGATCTGACAAGGCGATTCTTTCTAAACATAATACGCACAACGATTGCAAGTTAGAACTTTAATGGTTCAAATGGCTCTGAGCACTATGGGACTCAACATCTTAGGTCATAAGTCCCCTAGAACTTAGAACCACTTAAACCTAACTAACCTAAGGACATCACACACACCCATGCCCGAGGCAGGATTCGAACCTGTGACTGTAGCAGCGCCAGAACCGCACGGCCACCGCGGCCGGCCAAGTTAGTACTGTCTGTAATGTTTACTGGAGGTATATAGGGCGTTAAGTGTATAGTGGCATGTACTTCGATGATTAAAGTGTTATTGTCGACTGTTTACCGTTCAGTAAATTTATCTTATCATAGCTGACGAAAATGCCTAAGGATGGGAAGAGAAAGTGTCACGTTTCGGGTGATTACACGAAAGAGTGGTCTTTTGTCAAGAAAGGATGTGCGGATCAGGAGATGTATGAAATTTGTGTTTGTTTCATCTCAGCAACTCACGGAGGTAAGGCAGATATGAGGTATCACATTTCTACGCAGAATCATACGAATAGATTCGCGGTAGCATCGACATCAAAGCCTATGTCTACATTCATGATTAAAGAAGATGCACAGGAAAAACTGCTCGTAGCTGCTGCAGAACTAACAATAGCTTACAAAATTTCGAGCCTCATCAATCCTCCAGTTCTCTTGACCGTACCATAAAACTGAATACTGCAGTGTATCCTGACTCCAAAGTCGCCGCAAAGCAGTCTACAGCCAGGAGCAAAGCTACGGCGATTGTTAAAAATATTCTCGCAGAACAAACTGCGCGTCCGAATGCAACTTCACTGAACTGACGGTATCCAAGAGAAGGCGTTGAAATTTGACTCTCGAAATAATGAAACAAAACATCGGAGGCAATCGCAAAGTTTTGTCTAGACATATTAAGACTGCTGCAAATTTAATTACATAAATCTATCGCTTTATGTAGAGACAACACCAACACGAGTTTCTGTGGGCCTCATTGACGCAGCCAGTGGAATGTATCTCACCAAATTAAAGAAGCTCCACAAATGTAGGAGTTGGATGCCCTGCCCATATTCCCCACAATACTACATCAAGCGCTGCCAGAGTCTTAATTGTAGATATTGAATGATCGTAATGAAAATCTTTAACTATTTTTCAATATATATGGTAATGGCAGAGAAGCTGAAAGATTCTACTTATACGTTGATATCAATCATTAGATTCTTCTATCACACTAAAAATAAGATGGCTGTCGTTAATGCATGCAGTTCAGAGAATTCTAAGATTTCTGGATTCCAATAAAGCAATTTTTTGACGCCGAAGACAGATCATCTAAAATAATTTCAGATTTTTTCAGTAGTCCGATCAATGAAATTTATTTCATTTTTCTGCAGTCAAACTTGGCTCTATTTCAAAAAATATATAAAAAAAGTGGAGAAGAAAGTCTCTATAATTGAAATAATAACTTTATTAATTCACACTCAGAGATGTCTGAATGAAAGGAAGACTGCCAACTTTGCTGGCGTGCAAACAAAGGTGAATTTGAACAAATTAAAGTATCTGAACCCTAACCAAGAAATAATTAATTTGATTTCGAAACCTGAGGAAGAGACAATGGCTTTCTATACCATAGCATCTGATTACTTAGAGAAAAGGTCTATTTCCTTTAATAAATATAATATCTAGTATCTGATTGGATGACGCTATCTGAAATCCCAGATTGGATGATGATTGAAAACACTATTATATACCTTACTAATGATGATCTGAAGATTTCGGGTGACAGGAATACGTGTATCTGAAGAGAGATTTACAAACTAAGCTTGAATGAAAGTCTAAGCAGTCCGTGGAAGAAAGGTGGATTTACTTTCGTATGGAAACCGAAAATCCTGAATGGAAATTCCGCCCGCAGTGGCCGTGCGTTTCTAGGCACTTCATTCTGTCCAAGGGACCAGTCTGAGAAGTAGTTCTAAGTTCTAGGGGACTGATGACCTCAGATGTTAAGTCTCATAGCGCTCAGAGCCATTTGAACCATTTGAGCCTGAACGCAAATGCCAACTGCAAAAAATATGCGAGTATTTGTTTTCTATTCCAGCGCACAACGCCACTGTTGAAAGAGTATTTTCGGCGACGCCTGCCAAGTGAACTGATGAAAGAAACTGACAGCTGCCAGGGACTGAGGAAATGATCTCACAGTGCCCGTTTAACTGCAATGTGGCTTGCCTAGAGTTTTATAAATAGGTAAATGGGAAAGAAGACTTGCTGAAAAACATGAAATCATCCGAAAAATATGATCTACCGCAACAAGTTCCATGTAAATGTGTTCTAAATAAAAGTGATAATATTAAATAAACTTTTTACTTTATTCCTACACCTCCATTTCAAGAGGGTCCAGACGATGTCTCAGCCAGATATGGCAACTGTATTTAGAAAAGAAATATCTGCGCACATATGTCCAAACGCAATTGAAGTGCACAGTCATCATCATCATCATCAGTTAAGACTGATTATGCCTTTCAGCGTTCAGTCTGGAGCGTAGTCCCCCTTACAAAACTCCTCCATGATCCCCTATTCAGTGCTAACATTGGTGCCTCTTCTGATGTTAAGCCTATTACTTCAAAATCGTTCTTAACCGAATCCAGGTACCTTCTCCTTGGTCTACCCCGACTCCTCCTACCCTCTACTGCTGAACCCATGAGTCTCTTGGGTAACCTTGCTTCTCCCATGCGTGTAACATGACCCCACCATCTAAGCCTGTTCGCCCTGACTGCTAGATCTATAGAGTTCATTCCCAGTTTTTCTTTGATTTCCTCATTGTGCACACCTTCCTGCCATTCTTCCCATCTACTAGTACCTGCAATCATCCTAGCTACTTTCATATCCGTAACCTCAACCTTATTGATAAGGTAACCTGAATCCACCCAGCTTTCGCTCCCATACAACAAAGTTGGTCGAAAGATTGAACGGTGCACAGATAACTTAGTCTTGGTACTGACTTCCTTCTTGCAGAAGAGAGTAGATCGTAGTTGAGCGCTCACTGCATTAGGTTTGTTACACCTCGCTTCCAGTTCCTTCACTATGTTGCCATCCTGTAAGAATATGCATCCTAAGTACGTGAAACCGTCCACCTGTTCTAACTTTGTTCCTCCTATTTGGCACTCAATCCGTTTATATCTCTTTCCCACTGACATTACTTTTGTTTTGGAGATGCTAATCTTCATACCATAGTCCTTACATTTCTGATCTAGCTCTGAAATATTACTTTGCAAACTTTCAGTAGAATCTGCCATCACAACAAGTCATTCGCATATGCGAGACCGTTTATTTTGTGTTCACATATCTTATTCTCACCCAGCCAGTCTATTGTTTTCAACATATGACCCATAAATAATATGAACAACAGTGGAGACAGGTTGCAGCCTTGTCTTACACCTGAAACTACTCTGAACCATGAACTCAATTTACCGGCAACTCTAACTGCTGCCTGACTATCTATGTAAAGACCTTTAATTGCTTACAAAAGTTTGCCTCCTATTCCATAATCACGTAGAACAGACAATAACTTCCTCCTAGGAACCCGGTCATATGCCTTTTCTAGATCTATAAAACATAGATACAATTCCCTGTTCCACTCGTAACACTTCTCCATTATTTGGCGTAAACTAAATATCTGGTCCTGACAACCTCTAAGAGGCCTAAACCCACACTGATTTTCATCCAATTTGTCCTCAACTAATACTCGCACTTTCCTTTCAACAATGCCTGAGAAGATTTTACCCACAACGCTGATCAAAGAGATACCTCTGTAGTTGTTACAATCTTTTCTGTTTCCATGTTTAAAGATTGGTGTGTTTATTGCTTTCGTCTAGTCTGATGGAACCTGACCCGATTCCAACGCCATTTCAATTATCCTGCGTAGCCATTTAAGACCTGACATTCCACTGTATTTGATGAGTTCCGACTTAATTTCATCCACCCCAGCCGCTTTATTGCACTGCAATCTACTGACCATTTTCTCCACTTCCTCAAATGTGATCCTATTTCCATCATCATTTCTGTCTGATTGTACATCGAAATCTGGAACATTACTGATCGTATTTTCACCTACATTGAGCAACTCTTCAAAATATTCCCTCCATCTGCCCAAGGCATCAACAGGATTCACCAGAAGTTTTCCTGACCTGTCCAAAATACTTGTCATTTCCTTCTTACCTCCCTTTCGAAGACTGCTAATTACATTTCAGAATGGTTTTCCAGCAGCTTGACCCAAGGTCTCCAACCTGTTTCCAAAGTCTTCCCAAGATTTCTTCCTAGTGTGTAGCCATTTTTGATATGCCTTCTTTTTCCTTTTACAGGCTGCCTTGACTGTGTCATTCCACCAAGCTGTTTGCTTCATCCTACCTTTACACACTACTGTTCCAAGACATTCTTTGGCCATTTCTAGTACTGTGTCCCTGTACCTTGTCCATTCCTTTTCCAGTGACTGCAATTGACTACATTCAAGTAACTGGTAGCTTTCTGAGATCACTGTTATGTACTTGTGTCTGATTTCCTTATCATGAAGTTTTTCCACTCTTATCCTCCTAGACATGGACCTGACCTCCTGCACTTTCGGCCTCACAATACCAATTTCACTGCAGATTAAATAGTGATCAGTGTCATCCAAGAATCCCCTGAATACACGTGTGTCCCTCACAGCCTTCCTGAATTCCTGATCTGTTATTATATAGTCAATGACAGATCTGGTTCCCCTGCCTTCCCAAGTATACCGGTGAATGTTCTTATGTTTAAAAATGGAGTTTGTGATTACTAAGCCCATACTGGCACATAAATCCAAGAGCTGTTTCCCGTTCCTGTTGGCCTCCATATCCTCTCCAAATTTACCCATAACCTTTTCATACCCTTCTGTTCGATTTCCAATCCTGGCATTAAAATCACCCATGAGCAGAACACTCTCTTTGTCCTTTACTCTAACAACTACATCACTGAGCGCGTCATAAAAACTATCCATCTTATCTTGATCTGTCCCTTCACAATGCGAATATACTGACACAATCCTAATTTTCTTGCTAGACACTGTAAAATGTATCCACATCAGTCGTTCGTTTACATACCTTATTGTAACTACACTGGGTTCCATTTCTTTCCTGATGAAAAGCCCTACACCCCATTGTGGTATTCCTGCTTTGACTCCTGACAGGTAGACCTTGTATTCTCCCTCTTCTTTCTCACCCGTTAGCCGAATGTCACTAACAGCTAAAACGTCCAACCCCATCTTACTTGCAGCCTCTGCCAGCTCTACCTTCTTCCCAGAGTAGCCCCCATTGACATTAATAGGTCCCCATCTCGTTACCATTCGTTTGCCGAGTCGTATCTTAGGTTTGTCAATTAGAGATGGGACTCCGTCACCTCCACAGGTCCGAGGTATTTTGCTCTGATTGTTACCAGCATCATATTTATAGTACCAGGGAAGCAGGTTGCTAGCCTTACTTGCCCCGGGTCCCATTGAGTTTTACCCCTAACGGTTGAGTGACTAACTGGTGGATTTGGTAGTCTTTGCCATCTGAGCACAAAGGTGGCCACGACTCGGAATATGTCCGAGATGCCCATCCTTATTCCAAAGTACCTGGTATCCCGACTGTCAGGACCACTTACTTGGCCACTCATACGTTGCCCGTGGTTCATGAACTAGGACATGATACCAGGAACCCACACCATGAAGTGCGCAGTGTTATGGAAAAATAAAGATTTCAGTCTGCAGCGCGTGTTACAGTAAAATTTCACGACAGATTGAAAGTGCACATCGAACCGGGGGACGAAACCAGACCATTGCCTCACCGTTGACATTTACATTTCCGTTTAGGCGGTCTACGCATGTCTCATGCCCCGACTCATACTCCACTGCGGCTTTTCTGCACATGATGCTGTTCTAACTTACCTGTCAAAATGTACTTGTGACACAAAGGGTTAATAAATATTTAGTGGAATATAAGCAGGGATAAGTTCTTCTTGAGACAATGAGCTACGAGTTTTGTTAGATGCAGCGCATTGGCTTTACAATCACTGCTTTCACATGCTACTCTCCAATTGTGGATAGATTTGTGAATTTATACCCGTTTCAATTCTTAGAATCAAATGTTGCCATAAAAAGTTGTGTTATTATTTAAAAAGAGCAAATATTTCTGGGAAAATGATTTTTGAGTTTACTTTTGGTCAACCAAGAAGAAATGCAACATCTCTCACATCGCCTTCCCGCAGTTAATTCTTCGTGTATAATGGACAGTCATATGAAAATAGGAGAGATCGAAATAAAATAAATAAATTGTTTATTATTTCAAAAGTAATCGCAATAACTATTAATACGTTTATCCCAATGTGAGTCAAACAGAAGTGCCTTCATGGAAAAATATTAGCGGTCGCCTACGGAACCGCAACTGTGCCGAAACGTGCACCTCTTCGCCCGAAGCAAATCTACGGCCACGAATGTCTTTCTTCAGGGCTCCAAAAATATGGAGATCGCACAGGGAGAGATCCTCACTGTGTGGAGAATGTGTAAGGGCTTCCCAGCGGGCTCACATGTTGCCGAGGTTAAAGAAGTTTCACTGGGAAGCCCTTACACATCTTCCACGCAGTCACTATCTCTCACTATGCGCCTTCCATACTTTTGGCTCCCAGAAGAAAGACGCCCATGGAAGAAGAGGTGCACGACTGGGTACAATCATGGTTCCGTAAGCTATTGCAAACATTTTTCCGTGAAAGAATTGACCATCTTGTATCACAGCAGGATAAATATATTAACAGTTATGGTGATTACTTTTTTAATCATAAACAGTTTACTTCCTTTTTCCCATCTGCCTCCTCCTCATTTGACTGTCCCTTATAAATTTTTTATTCTGAAATTCTGCGTGCTTAGATCTGTTGTTGCTGTTTTCGGACATTCTCCATGCCATAACCTTCAAGCCAAGTACAGTCAAAGCTCAATTTAGCGACCATTTCCTAACTGTAAAATATTACGGAAAAGAGTGGTTAAAAACTTTTAAAACTGTGTTTTAGCATACTGTGCTATTTTGTCATGGGAACATAACACATAGACCATGGTGCGTTTCAAATGGTTCAAATGGCTCTGAGCATTATGGGACTTAACATCTGAGGTCATCAGTCCCCTAGAACTTAGAAATACTTAAACCTAACTAACCTGAGGACGTCACAAACATCCATGCCCGAGGCAGGATTCAAACCGGCGACCGTAGCGGTCGCGCGGTTCCGGACTGAAGCGCCTAGAACCGCTCGGCCACTCCGGCCGGCCATGGTGCCTTTCAGAAGATCTAAAATCAAAGCTATAGCGCAGATAAAGTTCATACTTGGTTAACACTATTGTACGGCTTATACCAACACAAAGCCACGTGGGGAGACTTCTCATGGCGAGACAAACATCTAAAACAATAACACAAATCCCTGTATACTTTCCTGTGTAGAAACGAGGGCACGTCTTGAGCGCCGAGCAAGTCCATCCCTGTGTTCCAGAGGAGTTGTCTGTCGCCTGCTGACGTGAACATGTAGATTATTCTCGTAGTTTCCTCTTTACTTCATTGTGAGGCATAACAATCGCTAAAAAGTGTATGTCCTGGAAAAGGTCTTCATGGACAAGCATCTCCCTTGCACCAACCTTTCATCTCAGGGTAGCATTTTCACGAGTTCATCAAGTATTTGTTTGATACGTTCCTATTTCTGTCTTCCGCTACAGCTCTTACACTCTGCAGCTTCCTCTAGTGCCATCGATATTTATTCACCCAAGTTATATTAGCCAATCTCCTACTTTCCCCTCTCTCTGTCTATCTCCTCCTTCCCACTCCTTGACCTCCTGTACAGGATGGACGAGGACCAAGGAGGACTCAAGGTGCTGTACCGATCATCCTAACCAACAAGTTTTTGGTGCTGTCTTTCAATCAAACTGAACAGAGCCAATGGGACTCACTTCACCTGTATTGGGGAAACCTGTTTTCTCCAGTGCCAAGAAGAGGCAAACGCAAAAGAGTAGAGTCCTATTAATGGTCGGCTGTTCAAACGTATGGCAAATGATGGTACCCCTTAGGTACGAGGCGTGATTTTTAAGTAAGGTCCATCTGAACATAAGTACACAACGAAAGGTTATTCCAAAAAAGTAAATTTATTTTCATAAAGTACATACTTCACTATTTTCGACATAGTTGCCATGTTTGTTGAAACACGTATCATACCTCTCAACTAATTTTAAAATGCTCCGATAACCAAGAGCTCACTGCCGTTTTCACGTCGTCGTCATCATTGTAACGGTTGCCACTGAGGTGGTGTTTGAGATGGAGGAACAGATGATAATCGCTCAGCGCAAGATCATAACTGTAGGGTGGCCAGTCTAAAATTTCCCAGCCAAAACTGTCCAATAAATCGCGGGTCTGACCTGCAGTGTGAGGTCCTGCGTTGTACTGGGGAATGACAATTCCCTTTGTCAGCATGCCACGTCTTTTGTTTTGAATCACTCTGTGTAGCTCTGTCAGGGTTTGGCAGTATGCTTCTGTATTGATAGTGGTTCCTCATTGCATGAAGTCGACCAACAAAACACCATGCCCATCCCAAATCACCGACGCCATGATTTTGCGCTGGGACAGAGTCTGTTTGGCCTTCACCTTTACAGGTGAGTGTGTGTGTCTCCATTCCATGATCTGTTGCTTCCATTCGGGTGTTATATGCGAAACCCATGTTTCGTCTCCAGTTACGATCTGACTCAAGAAGCCGTCACCTTCTTCGTGATAACGAGTCAAGAACTTCATCGCATACTCAAATTTTTGGTTTTTGTGGTCTTCTGTTAGGAGTTTCAGGACCCAATGGGAGCACAGTTTCCTAAACTTTAGGTATCCAGAAACAATGTTGTAGAGCACTGATCTCGACACGTCAGGAAATTCGTTTGACAGACCTGTTATTGTGAAGCGCCTGTTCTCACGAATCCTTGCTTCAACTGAAGACATCAAATCGTCTGTAATCAAAGAAGGGCGACCGGAACGGTCCTCATCATGTACGTTGTCATGGCCATCTTTGAATTCTCGTACTCACTTACGCACTTTCCTTTCACTCATGACAATATCACCATACACTTCGCAAATCTGTCGATGAATTTCTGCAGCAGACAGGTTCTTTCCTGACAAAAACCGTATCTCTGAGCGAACCTCACACGCAGCAGGCGAGTTGATAATCTTAAACATTTTGAAAGCACAGAACAGAACCGTACAGGTTAGCTTCAGAGCTGAAACTGAGCACAGTTGTTCCCGAGGCATGCCGGTACACGACACACGCTCTCGTTGCGGTATGCGCGCGAATTACTAGTGTCTACAACAAAACGGACCTTACTTAAAAAACATGCCTCGAATATGACAGCAAGGAACAGAAAAGGATGCCACGTGCATTTGGTGAGTATGCCTGGCGGCATCATTCAACATGCTGAAGAGGCTATTCTAGCAGCCATTGAGGGAACAGGGTGCAGCCAATTGCATGTCGTGGCGCACATAGAACAAATGATGCCCGTCGTTTGGGCTCCGAGGGCATTCTTGGGTCATTCCAGCGACCGGCAGAGAAGCCTGACAAAACGAGCCTAGCACGTGGAGTATCAACAGAGCTTACAATTTGCAGCATTGTCCCCAGAACTGATCGCGGTCCTTTGGTTCTGTGTCGATTGGTGAAGGACCGGACCAGAGACTTCGAAGGTTCTGTAGCAAGCTAGGCTGCGACTTCCTCCACTTGCGCCATATAACTGGGAACTGTAGTGTCCACCCAAAATGGGTCAGGTGCACACTACACATCAGAGGCTGCTACGCAGAGAGCTGACTGTATACGGGGTGCACAAAAGGGTTTTTTTAGTTTATGCAGCTCTCTATCCAATCCAGATAACGATAGCAGTAGGAAACCCAGAAGTATCAGTGTAAGATCGAAAGAAATGCCTCGCACGGGTGAGATTATTAAAATCCTATTGATAAACTGCCGAAGCATTCGTAACAAAGTGCCAGACCTTGAAGTGCTCATAAAAAAAGTGACGCTCACATAATACTGGGTACAGAAAGCTGGTTGAAAACTGAAACTGATGATAATGAGATTTTTGGAGACAATTTAAGTGTATACTGAAAGGATAGGCAAATGGGAGATGGAGGTGGTGTATTTGTCGCAGTAGAAAAGAAACTCATATTCACCAAGGTAGAAATTGAAGCTGTAAAATGATAACAGGGTACTTCTGTCGCCCGGCAGACTCATCTCATGATGTAACCGAAAGCCTTAGAGAAAACCTCAGTTCACTTGTACGTATGTTTCCCAATCATATTGTAATCATCGGTGGAGACTTCAATCATTCAATAATTAATGATAAAATTTCAGTTTTGTTGGTGGTTGGCGTGATAAGACATCCTGTGAAGCTTTACCAAATGCCATCTCTGGAAACTGCCAAGAACAGATAGTTAGGAACCCCACTCATGATGGACATACATTGGATCTAATGACAACATGTAGTCCTGACCTCATTTAGGATGTCCGCATCGAGACTGGTATCAGTGACCATGACGCAGTTTTGGGCAACAATGATTATCAAAGTACAAAGAACAACTAAAACAAGCAGAAAGATATATATGTTCAGTAAATTAGATAAAAAGTCAGTAGTGTCATATCGTAATGAGGAACTTGAAAGTTTCAGCACAGGGCAGGAACATGCAGAAGACCTCTAGCTGAAGTTCAGAAGAATAGTTGACCATGCATTGGATAGATATGTACCCCGTATAACAGTTCATAATGGGAGGGAACCTCAATAGTATACAGTCCAGGAAAAAAAAACTTCTAAAGAAATAGATATTACTGTATAATATGCGTAAAACAAAGCGTAGAGCTATAGATAAAGAGATGCTAAATGAAACGCATAGGCTTTGAAGAGGGCAGTGCGTGACACCTTCAATGACTACCGCAGCGGGATATTGTCAAGTGATCTTTCACACAACTCAAAGAAATTCTGGTCGCATATCAAGGCTGTTACTGACACCAAAGTTAGTGCCCAGTCCCTAGTGAAAGATGCAGGACATGAAATTTAGGTCTAGCAAAGCAAATGCTGAAATGCTTAACTCCGTTTTCAAATTGTTACTTAGGAGGTGGGGATGAGGGGTACACCTAGGATGGAAGGTCAAGGTCCCCGTAATGTCACTCCTTAAACAACAACTACCCAATTCATTGTTTATTCAAAACAGATAAGAGACAACGTGGGTATCCTTTTATAAAATATTACAGATATCTTGCTTCTCAAGCAAGACAGCAGATAACAAATACCAACAGGCTTAAAGAGATGACCCACAGAGATTTCAAATAAATTACAGTATGAAACTGATTTTAAAAAATGGCACACCTTTCTTTTAAAAAAATTGCAATATGAAGTTAATTTACCAAAGGCATCAGTTCGTTTAGAACCCCCAAAAACCAAAACGGCACAACACGTGACTATAATAATTCATATTCAACAATTTTAAAACCCCTTTAAAAAACACATTAATTAGGTTATATTAATGAAACGGGCAGTGACCCCAGGCTGCCCTAGGCAAGGGAGACTTAACATAAATGCCAGACGCAGCCGACCAGCCGTCCAAACAACACCTAAACGTCGGGGCTCAACCGGGAGTCACTTCCCATTAGACAGCACGCCACAGCTTCTGTGCACCGAAGCGAGGCGTGGCGCCGCACCCACGCACCCCAACTCGCAGAAACTGGAACACAAACAGACAGACACGGCAAACACCAACCAAACGTCAATCAATATACGTTAATAAATTGATAAAATACACGAACCAATTACTGTTGAGTGAGTGCATTCAATAAGTGCATGTATATAAGGAAGTACATATAAATGAGCAGCCTTACCAAACACAAGTTTTACTAATAACAGAATAACTGGTTGCAAATTTTGTTTTTCTTTTACAGAAATATAACAGAGACGTCGCTTGATGGCAATAAACCCAAAATCACACGCATGCCTTCGTGCTAATCTGTCTTTTAATAGTCATCCAACCAGCGGATTTTAAAGCACATAGTAACTCCTGGTCTGTATACAGTCACACAGACTCTGCAGGCTGCCAACCGACCAACAAGTTCACTCGGTGCAATGCAAATCGTTTGACGAAACGAAGGCACCAAAACCACTTACACGTATGATTGAGAGCGCTGTTCGAGATGGTCTCGAGGAACGGGTCTGTCCGAGAAAACAGGCACCAAGGCAATGCGCCCGGAGTTGACATCAGCCAAGCGCACCACAAACTCGTGACCGTCCTGCATGGTCGACCGTCCGCGCCGCTGTTGGCTGAGCCCCCGTGTTTTGCTCCTTCGTCCCCTGAAGCACGTCCTAGCGCCTCGTAGTGAGTCCCACGACCAACTACACTACCGCAAATACCCGCCGCCAGATCACAACACGGGCAAAGATCGTAGTACAGCCGGGTAATCGATAGTACTGACAAAGAGCTGGTGTGCCATAAAAAGCGTACCACGGCTCAAAATGTTCCTTTAAAAAGGAAAATCGAGGATAACTGCCCAGATTTAATCCTCGTACAACTGAAAAGACGAAGGAAATAGTTCTGTTGAGAAACAGCTGAAATCGTTAAAACGGGACAAACGTCTAGGACCCAATAAAATCCCTGTCAGATTCTATACGAATTTGTGGCCGGATTAGCCCCTCTTATACCTATAATCTATCGCAAATCCCTCGAACAAAAAGCCGTGCCCAGTTCTTGGAAAAAAGGCGTAGGCCACACCCGTCTACAAGAAGGGTAGTGGAAGTGATCCACAAAACTACCTTGCAATACCTTTGACATCGATTTGTTGTAGAATCTTAGAACATATTCTGTGCTCAAACATAATGAGGTGTCTTGAACAGAATGACATCCTCAATACCAACCAGCATGGATTCCGAAAATATCGATCATGTGAAACCGAACTCGAACTTTCCTCACATGACATACTGATAGCTTTGGATCAAGGCAGCAGATAGATGCTGTATTTCTTGATTTCCGAAAAGCATTTCACTCAGTACCAAATCTACACTTATTGTCAAGAGCTCGATCAAAATATGGTTCAAATGGCTCTGAGCACTATGGGACTTAACTTCGGAGGTCATCAGTCCCCTAGAACTTAGAACTACTTAAACCTAACTAACCTAAGGACATCACACACATCCATGCCAGAGGCAGGATTCGAACCTGCGACCGTAGCGGTCCTTTGATGGAGAGTCATCATCAGATATAGAAGTGACTTTGGGTGTGTTGCTGTTCATGTTGTATATTCATGATCTGGCAGATAACATTAATAGTGAAAAGAAGCTCTTTCCAGATGTTGCAGTTATCTATAATGAAGTACTATCTGAAAGAAGCTGCATAAATATGCAGTCAGATATTGATAAGATTTGAAAGTGGCGCAGAGATTGACAACTTGCTTTAAATGTTCAGAAACGTAAAATTTTGCATTTCACAACACGTGAAAACGCAGTATCCTATGACTATAATCTCAGTGAATCACTGTTGGAATCGGCCAACTTATACAAATACCTGGGTGAAGTGGAATAATCACATAGGTTTAGTCGTGGATAAAGCAGGTGGTGGACTTCAGTTTACTGGGGAAGCGCAATCAGTCGACAGAGGAGTTGCTTACAAATCACTCATGCGACCGCTTCTAGAATATTACTAAAGTGTGTGTGACCCATACTAGGTAGGACTAACATGGGATTCTGAAAGTGTACTAGCTCAAATGATCACAGGTTTTTTTAATTCGCGAGAGAGTGTCACAGAGATACTGAAGAAACTGAACTAGAATATTATTGAAGAAAGACATAACCTATCTCGAGAAAGTCTATTAACAAAATATCAGGAACTGGCTTTAAATAATTGCTCCAGGAATATATTACAACCCTCTACATATCGCTCACATAGAGATCATGAAAGTAAGATTAGAATAATTACTGCACGCACAGAGGCATTCAAACAACCATTCTTCCCGTACTCCATACATGAATGGCACAAGAAGAAACCCTAATAACTAGTACAATGCTATGCACCTCACAGTGGGTTGCAGAGTATAGATGTAGATGTAAATTTAGAAATCCAACAACTTCCCCTCGTTTCTCTGTCCACCTCCACCCACCAGTCCCTGCCCATCTTCTCCTGCCCCCCTCACTGTCGATCTGCAACACTCATTCTCTGTATCCACAATCTGTTCCTCCCAAATCTTTCTGTCCATCTTCTTCACCACACGTTGCCCATCTGCTCCTTCACTTTCTGCCCATCTCCTCTTGCAGCTTTTCACTATCCATCTCCCCTTCCAACTCTCTGACCATCTCCTTCTCCCCACTTTTCCTGTCCACATTCCTGACTCACCACACACTGCCCATCTCCGCCTACCCTTCTCCCTGTCCATCTGCAACTTCCTGCTATTCCAATCCGTCTGCTACTTCCCTCTGTCCATCTGCTCCTCTGATTTCAGTCCATCTGCACCTTCCACTTCTGTCCATCTCCTTCTGCCCCCTCTCTCTGTCCATCTTCTCCATACGCTTTCATTGTCCAACTCCTTTTCTTCCATTTCTCTGGCCGTCTCCTTCTTCCCTTCTCTGTGTCCATCTCATCCTCTTGTTTCTCTTGTCCGTTTTCCCTTCCCCTCTGTCTGTCAGTCTCCTGCTCCTCCACATGTGCTTCCATCACCTCCTTCCCCTCTGTGTGTTTATCTCCCCCTTCCCTCTCCACATTATCAAACCAATCCTGGTAGGAGGTACCTGGTTCTTATCCCCACAGCATTTCTTTCCGGATACAAAGAAATATATATACCAAGTTTGTTTGAAATCTATACAAGGGCCAGAATGAGCTTTTGACACATGTCTTTGTTAGCATAGCCACATGTAACATATAAATAACATATTTCACACATATCTGTATAACACAATTTACTTACCTCTCTAGCAAATTTCACCATGCATTTTCGTTTGCACGCAGCTCTACGTTCAAGACTTCCTATCGCTTGAACTATTGTTTTACTGTGATATAATGTGGCTGGTATGTCCAATGGTATATGAGGACACTGACTGCGAAATTATTTTGAATAGAGGCAGAAATAAAAAAGTAATCACTAAAAAGTCTTACATGATGCGGCCATTTTTCAAATACCACAGTGTTTGTGAAGTTGCATCTCCCAAAATATGTGTCGTACAACAATATATTTTTGAAGTACGTAAATCCATAACGAATATCGTCTACAAAACAACAGCTGTAAAATACTCTTCATCAGTTATCAAATCATGTATCAGTAATGTTTCTATGTCGACGTCAAACAAGAGGAACAACGATACAATAGACGTAAGCTTTCATGTAAATTAAATGCTTGATACTCGGAAACGTTCCGAGATTGTTTTATCTTCCTTACGTTCCTGGACACCGATTAGAATAGATATTAGTGTGCTGTATGCTATCATTGCCTCAGATAAAAACGATTATACAGATAAAATTGCATTTATTCCAGTCTTAATTAAACCAATAGCCCTCCCTATCAAATGAAATATTAAATCATAATCAAATCATATCAAACATTGAGTTGAAGTCGGTGCGTTTGGTGACGCAACGATCAAACGTCTCAAGTGCTTTATTGTTTGTTTAAATTGAGCCAGCATTTTCTAACGAAGTCCGATAGCCGTATTATTAAGTATGCCACCTACGTGTGGTAATATTAATTAAGTTATGAGATCAAGCGTCATATTACGTATTGGCAACCAACATTACACTTTTTCCTGTACTGAATATAGAACTATATTAAAAGAAATTAATTCAACAGGAAATTAAATAGCATTATCTTTCTGTATTGAATGTATCAGTAGCTTCCATTTATTTACTAGAGTGGTTCCTTTGGTTCCTTTCGAGAAATATTTTGTATTTCATAAGAAATATAAAGGTAATCAAACCACAAAAGCAACGCTTCAAATGTCTACCTGGGTTCGAGAACCGGTTACAACAACCATTTATATATATATATATACACTCCTGGAAATTGAAATAAGAACACCGTGAATTCATTGTCCCAGGAAGGGGAAACTTTATTGACACATTCCTGGGGTCAGATACATCACATGATCACACTGACAGAACCACAGGCACATAGACACAGGCAACAGAGCATGCACAATGTCGGCACTAGTACAGTGTATATCCACCTTTCGCAGCAATGCAGGCTGCTATTCTCCCATGGAGACGATCGTAGAGATGCTGGATGTAGTCCTGTGGAACGGCTTGCCATGCCATTTCCACCTGGCGCCTCAGTTGGACCAGCGTTCGTGCTGGACGTGCAGACCGCGTGAGACGACGCTTCATCCAGTCCCAAACATGCTCAATGGGAGACAGATCCGGAGATCTTGCTGGCCAGGGTAGTTGACTTACACCTTCTAGAGCACGTTGGGTGGCACGGGATACATGCGGACGTGCATTGTCCTGTTGGAACAGCAAGTTCCCTTGCCGGTCTAGGAATGGTAGATCGATGGGTTCGATGACGGTTTGGATGTACCGTGCACTATTCAGTGTCCCCTCGACGATCACCAGTGGTGTACGGCCAGTGTAGGAGATCGCTCCCCACACCATGATGCCGGGTGTTGGCCCTGTGTGCCTCGGTCGTATGCAGTCCTGATTGTGGCGCTCACCTGCACGGCGCCAAACACGCATACGACCATCATTGGCACCAAGGCAGAAGCGACTCTCATCGCTGAAGACGACACGTCTCCATTCGTCCCTCCATTCACGCCTGTCGCGACACCAGTGGAGGCGGGCTGCACGATGTTGGGGCGTGAGCGGAAGACGGCCTAACGGTGTGCGGGACCGTAGCCCAGCTTCATGGAGACGGTTGCGAATGGTCCTCGCCGATACCCCAGGAGCAACAGTGTCCCTAATTTGCTGGGAAGTGGCGGTGCGGTCCCCTACGGCACTGCGTAGGATCCTACGGTCTTGGCGTGCATCCGTGCGTCGCTGCGGTCCGGTCCCAGGTCGACGGGCACGTGCACCTTCCGCCGACCACTGGCGACAACATCGATGTACTGTGGAGACCTCACGCCCCACGTGTTGAGCAATTCGGCGGTACATCCACCCGGCCTCCCGCATGCCCACTATACGCCCTCGCTCAAAGTCCGTCAACTGCACATACGGTTCACGTCCACGCTGTCGCGGCATGCTACCAGTGTTAAAGACTGCGGTGGAGCTCCGTATGCCACGGCAAACTGGCTGACACTGACGGCGGCGGTGCACAAATGCTGCGCAGCTAGCGCCATTCGACGGCCAACACCGCGGTTCCTGGTGTGTCCGCTGTGCCGTGCGTGTGATCATTGCTTGTACAGCCCTCTCGCAGTGTCCGGAGCAAGTATGGTGGGTCTGACACACCGGTGTCAATGTGTTCTTTTTTCCATTTCCAGGAGTGTATATATATATATATATATATATATATATATATATATATATATATATACTACAAAGAACGAAACTTGTCTAGCTTCAAGGCGGAAACCAGATGGCGCTATGGTTGGCCCACTAGATGGCGCTGCCATAGGTCAAACGGATATCAATTACGTTTTTTTTAATAGGAACCCCCATTTTTATTACATATTCGTGTAGTACATAAAGAAATATGAATGTTTTAGTTGGACCACTTTTTTCGTTTTGTGACAGATGGCGCTGTAATAGTCGCAAACATATAGCTCACAATTTTAGACGAACAGTTGGTAACAGGTAGGTTTTTTAAATGAAAATACAGAACGTGGGTACGTTTGAACATTTTATTTTGGTTTTTCCAATGTGTTACATGTACCTTTGTGAACTTATCATTTCTGAGAACGCATGCTGTTACAGCGTGATTACCTGTAAATACCACATTAATGCAATAAATGCTCAAAATGATGTCCGTCAACCTCAATGCATTTTGCAATACGTGTAACGACATTCCTCTTAACAGCGAGTAGTTCGCCTTCCGTAATGTTCGCACATGCAGTGACAATGCGCTGTGCATCTAGTCAAGCATTGTCGCTGGATCACGATAGCAAATATCCTTCAACTTTCCCCACAGAAAGAAATCCGGGAACATCAGATCGGGTGAACGTGTGAGCCATGGTATGGTGCTTCGACGACCAATCCACCGGTCATAAAATATGCTATTCAATACCACTTCAACCGCACGCGAGCTATCTGCCGGACATTCATCATGTTGGAAGTATATCGCCATTCTGTCATGCAGTGAAACATCTTGTAGTAACATCGGTAGAACATTACGTAGGAAATCAGCATACATTGCACCAATTATATTGCCATCGATAAAATGGGGGAGAATTATCCTTCCTCCCATAATGCCGCACCATACATTAACCCGCCAAGATCGCTGATGTTCCACTTGTCGCAGTCGCCGTGGATTTTCCGTTGCCCAGTAGTGCATATTATGCCGGTTTACGTTACCGCTGTTGGTGAATGACGCTTCGTCGCTAAATAGAACGAGAGCAAAAATTCTATCATCGTCCCGTAATTTCTCTTGTGCCCAGTGGCAGATCTGTACACGACGTTCAAAGTTCGCCATGCAGTTCCTGGTGCACAGAAATATGGTACGGGTGCAATTGAAGTTGATGTAGCATTCTCAACACCGACGTTTTTGAGGTTCCCGATTCTCACGCAATTTGTCTGCTACTAATGTACGGATTAGCCGCGATAGCAGCTAAAACACCTACTTGGACATCATCATTTGTTGCAGGTTGTGGTTGACGTTTCACATGTGGCTGAACACTTCCTGTTTCCTTAAATAACGTAACTATCCGGCGATCGGTCTGGATACTTGGATGACGTCGTTCAGGATAGCGAGCAGCATACATAGCACACGCCCGTTGGGCATTTTGATCACAATAGCCATACATCAACACGATATTAAATAATCGTATATAAAATTATTTTTCAAGACTTTAGAAACGAAACTTTGTTACAACGCAGAAGGTAAGGTATCATTGATTATGTGCTTACCTTTGCTTGTTCTGAGTTTAGGTTAGCATAGTAAATGATTTGTGGGCCGTAATAATTTCTAAACATTTACACCGAGTTATGATCATGACAGATACTAATTTGCTAGCGAGATCATGGCTGCATTTTGTCCGTTGTATGAATAACAGGGAGCCGCGTCGTTAGTTTGTTTTTGCTAAACGAACGCTTTTATTAACAATTCTGAAACAGAGTCAGTAGTATTTACTGACGGTTTCAATCAGGCACCGTAGTGGAAAATGATAAATTAATGCCCACTAGTGAGGTTATGACGAAAATAGGCAAGATGTTAACCATAGAATCAAACAAACATAGTTATTATGATTCACAAGCCGACGGCAGCGAATTTGCTGATTCGGCAATAATTAAACCTTCAGCTTATGAAATGGAACCAAAAGTGGAAGGTGATGAAATAATACCGTAAATTTGCAGTGATGTGAATCGATCGTGAAATTATGCCATCAACCAGAGACAGTGATAAATTCTAATTTTCTGATTTTATCATTAAAACAGAAGAAATGATGAACTCTAGATGTGAAACAAGATTAATGTAATTTAGAACAAGACAAATTTAAGTTTTCTCTAGTCTCAATTAAATAACCAAGACGAATTTAAGACAAAACAAGACAGATTCAAGTCCATACTGAATACTTTAGAATCTAAAATAAATTCCATTGAGGATGTAACTGAAGAGTAGCTGATGAC
This sequence comes from Schistocerca serialis cubense, assembly GCF_023864345.2. Lineage (NCBI taxonomy): Eukaryota > Metazoa > Arthropoda > Insecta > Orthoptera > Acrididae > Schistocerca > Schistocerca serialis. The sequence goes on along the minus strand of NC_064641.1, from coordinate 465,907,414 downwards.
AAATGTGCATTGTCAAGAGAGCAGACTAGTTTGGAAGGTACTGCACAGCAGATATCAGAACGATTTAACAAACTGGTTGCGGAACAGAGAAAGAGAGTAAGAGGATGTTTCAAACTTCAGAGCCCGCAATTTGCAGACGGTTTTTCGAAGTTGATAGATCATAAAGATAAGCAAGTCATTGCTAAGCTGGACTGGTACAGCACAAATGTGTCGAAGCGTTATCAGAGGGAGAAGCTTCCAGGTAAGTAATTCAAAGCGAATTAAATCAAATGTAAGAAATACTTCGTAAGGCGATACCCGAATAGCTACACAAATAATAAAGTGAGAAAGGAGCAGTCTACTGTACAAGAGGTAGTTTAGTGAAACATCATTGGCTCTGAGCACTATGGGACTTAACAGCTGTGGTCATCAGTCCCCTAGAACTTAGAACTACTTAAACCTAACTAACCTAAGGACATCAAACACATCCATGCCCGAGGCAGGATTCGAACCTGCGACCGTAGCAGTCGCGCGGATCCGGACTGCGCGCCTAGAACCGGGAGACCACCGCGGCCGGCGAAACATCATTCCTTAGCTCTAGGGTGGGTGACATTTATAACGTCAATAATCAGGTTGGTTGGATGAACGGAGAGAAGATGGGTCGTGGCAGTCGGTCACCTAATCATATAGCATATGGACAGCTAAATCTGAACTTTTCGTCAATCTTGATAGATGAAAGTTTGTTTAAACAGGGCAATTACAGATTTTTTCGCCTGATGAAAAGTCTGCCCATCCTGTAGTCCTCAGGATTAGCCAAAACGTGGAATGAAAGACAGAAAATACAATTACCTACAGAACACATTCAGCTTATGGCAAAGACAGCTGCGGAATGTTGTCAAACATATGAGGAGTTCGAGAGAGCTTCCTTTACAAAATATTCGTCAACACGTGTACAGGAGCTATTAAGGAAACATGTATATAACCTCGAACCATATAACAGTACGAAATGTGCTTTAGAGAAATATTTTGAGCGTTATTAAAAGAAAACGATATTGGGACGAGCCAATTTCATACCACGATGTACTGAGAATTCTATCCCAAAGGCAAGAGAGTGCCCAGAACCTCTGAATCTCTGTTATCACTGGTGTAGTATATTACATTTCCCAATAAACAACCTGTAGTCACAAAGAGGTTTCTATTATTTATAAAGCATTTGGAAAGTAGTCACAGACCGATGCACACTCCACAACCTGTTATATTGTGGAAATGTATGCACCTGTGTAGTTAGTGGAGTTCAATTGTAATCTTAACTGATCTTTTCAAATGTCAATTGTAGATAGCTCAGTGTCACATAATAGCTACTCAGCGACATGCCTTATTTGTTATGTTATTGACATTCACAATTTTGACTAAAGTTTAGCTAGGCAGGTTTCATCCACGCCTTCGAGTCTCTGCATTTCGGCAATTATTTTTCAATATTGTTCTACTGTTAATACACGCCAGGATTCTTATATTCGAGGCAAAAGTAATGATGCCCTTACACTTCAATTTTCAAGTAAAATTTAAAGGATATGCGAAATTGTGTATGTGTCCGTAAAGTACAAACGGAAGACCAATTTAGACGGCCCTAAGTCGCTAAAAGTGAAATATTTGTTCATTACTTACCGTGAAGACTATGTTTAAACAAACAAGTTATATTCTAAACAACAGAATTAAGATTCAAGTCAGGCCAAGCGGAACAACGTTTGTTATCAAACCCAAATGAAACGGTAGACTAATGCTACCACTGACGTTATGCTTGAGTTTAGTAAGGTGAAGGTGCAACGCACTACTGCAAGGGACGCTACAAAACCGATGACGAAAGTATTCGAACAGTGAAATGTCATTTTCCACTTATATGGAATAGTTATGTGATGTATATGAAATATATAACCGATGAAAGACTCAAAGCTGAGAAGCCCTGAAGAACTGTTAACGCATCTGTGGAATGCAGGAACGAACGGAGCCTCTGTAGTTCACATACGAAGGCAAAGCGGAATGTCGATTGTCGAGATGGGATGCTATGCGTGAATACCGACTGTGGAAGTATATGCTGTTACATATAAAATTTTCTCTACATGAGCACTCCAGTGTACATGCTAGCATTCTTTTGAGTACTCTCTTACCCAGTGCAGACTACGCATATAATTCACATAAATAAACGAAATAAGTCAGTCAATGAACTGTATATAGGCCTATCAAACAGCGAAGTTCAAGTCCCACATTAAACACGGATCTCCATATGTAAACAAACTGTGTAGAGTTAACGATTTCTTTTACTCTTTAATATGTGTATTATGTTTTTAACGTATGTATTAACAAAATTTCACTCTAGAAAGAAGTAGGTTTTGTATATAATATTAAAACATGACTGTATAGTTATTTCATATTCTCCGATTTGCTCAGCTACACGACAACTCCCTGGAACACAACCAACCTGTCCTAATACTTGGAACCGTCTAGCGAACCACAGATCTACTTATCGGAGTTCCTTCCTGCCTAGAAAGGGTCCAGGCATCCATCCTTCCTGACGGGAGTGGGTATTATGGGTGGATTCAAGCAAAGAGTGCGTCAACGATGACGTCACCGATAACATCCTAAATGACGTCGTCGATGACTCACGGCATTTGCTCACTCCACTACTGACAAAAGCCCATTTCCCTATATATAAATTGGCGGAAGATTCGAATTTTCACGGGAAATTAAAACTTTCGGTGCTAGTATGTTTTCTATGGAAATAAGGCTGTTGTCTTAAGTATAAATTGGCAGAAAAAGCAAGACGGCGCATTGTCATGCTGACTTGGAATACTGGGACAGGCTATATGGCGTGACAATTCAGTGCAGACCTGTCTGGCTGCTTATAACAGTGTAGAATTCTAGTTCACTGCCCCGGAACCGGAATACTGACACTGTCTCTATGACGCCACCACCCAGCTCAGACATCTCAGGCTATTTATAATGGCCTAGAATTATGGTGTACTGGTCCAGACTTTAGATACTGGGCCAGTTTCTATTGATCCAGAATACAAGTTCTGGAATAATAGTACTATGATGTCTGAGGCAAAGGATGGTTGTACTGTTCCAGGCCTGTAAGCTGACCTACTTGACTTCTTTTCCAAGGCTACTATTTATTCAGAGGTGTATGAAATCTGCTTCCCTAACTCTTAAGTTTTTATCTTTCCATTTGCTTCTTTATGCAAACAAACACTGTTGACTGAATGGGAAGGGTCTCTGCCTCTGCCCACATGCCACCCCACACCGCCACCCAGCAGTAAACACCCGCTGGCTCCCGACTAGAGGCTGTTCTCTACGACCAAGCCACAGCCGCGTGTTGCCACACCGACTCACCGAGGACCTTACATGTTGCACGAACGATTCAGATGTGACTGCATGACTGCATAGTATCTGCCCCTCACAGCAAGATGTCCTCAACTGCACCTTCATACCTCACTATACATTTTCTATTTCCACCGTAACTTCGAAATTTACGTCAGGTGCTACATCAAAATTAAGGCGCTTCAATTCATTAGTGGTTAATTTATAAGTAGTGTTGAACAACAGCACTCTGTAACGACTTAGATGAGGCTTGATGAGTTGTGTGGGTAGTGGATATAGGAGAAAGTCGGAGTCTGGAAACAATTCCGTGTCCTGATGTGATATATCAGGTGCTGCATCAGAGAACTTGTGCAGACACTGCTGTAATGGTGCCAGTGTTGCATATAAGTAGCAAGGTAATGGGGGTACGAGCGTATTTTTAGTGTGGGTTGCATACATCCAGAGGCAAGCATACATTCAGGCTCAAACCTATCGTTATCCTAATTTATTTATGGCCCCCTGGGGATTGATTTTTGATCTTCTGTGGATAATCTATCCTTCTGAGAAGTCCCCCAACCCTCCCCCTCCCCCTCCTCCTCAACCACCCCTCTGGGAAATACCCAACATTACCCCATCAGAGATACAAGCATGCTAAAGGATATCAAGTTAATTGACTAATTAATAACATTGGTCAATTAATTACCCTCTACCTGAGCAGAGCAACTGGTGTGTAAGGTGTACACATTACCCTGTCCAGCAACTACATGTCCTAATTAGATAAATACACTGCTAAAAATTGGAGGTATTGTTGGAAAATTTTTGCATGTGTTCTCACCCTGACATGCAGTGCTCTACTGAGCTAGCGCACAATGCCACAACCAGAAGATGCCCCATTCGCCACCCCTTGCCCCTCTCTCCTCACCCCTTGCAGAAAAAATTGTTGTGAAAAATCACTGAGCTGGTCGACTGGAAGGATCCCATGAGAGGAAATTCAATTACATTGGACAGGACATCATAAAAAATAATAGTAATATAACGCCTATTTATAAAATTCGATTTGCATGGCTTGGATCTTTTTATTTGGCCAGAGATGCTCATCATTCTCTGTTATATATTTAATGATGGAAGATGCCAGTCTTGTAAAATACATCCAAAAGAAATAATTAAATGCTTAAATAGATTGCTTTTTTCTGATTGCATCAATATAGAACAAGCACTGCATGTAATTATACTGTTGCAAATCGTACTAAACACATCTGGCTAAAAATAACTTTCCAACTGCACAAACTTGCTCCTTTGAACACATCGTACCCATGGTACCTTGTTATGACAGGCTCGCGGCCGCACACACGTTGAACACCAGGCAGTGAATACGTGAGTACAGGGCTGCCATCGGCAGCAGCTCCAGGTCACATGTTACTTAATCCCCGAACAAAGCATCAGATGCCAGCGCCCCTTTGATACCAGACTCAATCCCTGTTTAGCTCCCAGGCACACACCTTCCATATCAGGACAGTGGAAGCAGCTGCTCTGTGTGCTCGTCCTGCAGTGCAGGTACTGAGTTCACAATTCCACCGGCAGAGGATGCTAGGAGAAGCAACCTCCCCATCACTCCTCCTACTAATGCCCTGCTTCCCTTTCCCTCCCACTCACCCCTCTGGTTATTTCCTGTCGGGCAAAGCATCAGGTGGCGACAACTCTTTGATATTGATACTGGGGAATTTCCTGTCGAAAAACATGTTCTCTCTCTCTCTTTAGCAAAAGCTCAGCAGGAGTGAGTGGGGTAGGAGAGTGTGGAAAGTTATTTATTGTTTGTACAAATGCCCAACATAATTCGCCCGCTTGGTCTGTTGACCCACAGCATACATACGAATAAACGTTTTAAATTCCCTGAACATTCTTTCAACCAAGTTCAAGTCTCGATATAAGTATGATATTAAAATGTGTTTAATCTCTTGTTTTTTTTAAAGAAATGCTTTCCTTTTGATGCTGGCAAAGTTGAAGGCTTCCACTGAGAGAGCAGCATGAGGTTTACCAACCCTAAGTATATAATCGTTAGCTATTCTAAATTCTTGGTAACATTTTTGGGAAACAGTGATCTTGTAAGTTACATAAGATCAGTGATAAAATGGTCAAGTTCGCGATGGTTATTTTATTAAAACGACGGGTTTCAGCCTAGGCTTAGGCCATTTTTAGACAGGACCATCAACTGAAGTTGAGATGTGTAGAACAATCAGTTGACGTAAAACGCTGAAACTGCTCAACAGCTGAAACAGTTTTTGAAAGGGTTTTGTGGGTAGTAGGGGGCGTAGTTCAGTATTATAGCACCTATTTATAGGTTTGGCTTCCTGACATACTGCTCTGTATACATTTAGTATTTGTATGCTTGCTTTTAATGTCCTGTATCATATATTTACATTAATGGGCTACACATTTTAAGTAATGAATAATGCAATATCGTGACTTAAACCATTTTAACCCTTCAACCGTGAATATGGTCCAAGACCGGAACCGGTAGACATTTGGGTTCAAAATATAAAAAGCTGATGGCTCAAACATGCATTTTATACGTTTCTGATATTTTATGGAGCTCCTTAGGAACATGTTTGGGGATCAGAGAATATATCCGGTAATCATATAATAGGATCTGAAATAAACAAGAATCTAGATCTGCACGTGAGGCATCGGTGGCAATGAAGAAATCTTTATTCATATCAGGATGGTGATGAATCTTCGATTTGAGTACTGCACGGATGGTGGTTGAAAAGACTACTTGACATTCCTTAGATCAAAACCATACTACATTCTTTCTTAGCAGCTTGAAGAGTGGTTCACTATTCAACAGTTACTGTGGCACAAAACGTCTAAAAATTGTGCCTGTCCCATAAATGCCTTCAAATTGTTCAAATGGCTCTGAGCACTATGCGACTTAACTTCTGTGGTCATCAGTCGCCTAGAACTTAGAACTAATCAAACCTAACTAACCTAAGGACGTCACACACATCCATGCCCGAGGCAGGATTCGAACCTGCGACCGTAGCGGTCGCTCGGTTCCAGACTGTAGCGCCTAGAACCGCACGGCCACTCCGGCCGGATAAATGCCTTTAACTGCTTTTTAGTACATGGTGCATTAAAATTTTTTATGGCACTAATATTCTCCAGGTCGGCAGGGTCCCTTTTTGTGATACTCTGCGACCAAGAAATTTGATTCCGTCCTTGCCAAATTTGGACTTTTGAAGGTTAGCCATTATTCCCTCTTCCAGAAACTTCTTCATTTCTTTCTCTATAAGATACAAATATTCCTCCCACGCGGACGTTGATTGGTAAATCACCCACTTACAGAGTTAAGCGGTTCAGAATTTCAGGTCCTATAAGTTTATCAAGGCCCCCAACGAAAACGCCTGCACTTGTATTTCACCCGAAATGTAACTAATAACTTCTTCAAGAGATCAGAAATACAGTGCAATACAGTGCACTTTCATGATTCCGTAGGGTGTAAAATCTGCAAGACAGAAATATTCCAATCTATGCTAGTTAAAAATTCCACGCATCAGGATTTCTCGATTGGCTTATCCAGGTTTTCTGGCTTCCTACATGCAGGGTCTATGATTTTACTTATTGGCCAGGTATCAAGCACTAAACAAACATTTCCACCTGACGTGGCTACTGCCATCAGTGGGCTGCTGTATGGTGATAGGGACAGATCTATTGTATTCCACTGAAGCATTTCACGGTTTTCTTTCTTGGCTGCTTCCCTTCTCGACCACAGGACAGAGTAAGTTGTGTGACAATATGTTTCGTGAGGAACTGAATGGAACCCTTGTTTTTGTTACTGCAGATTACTGTTCTAGTGCAAAGTCTACATACGTTTCGTCTGAAGCACTTTCTTCGTTTCGCCACTAATAGTGCTGTAATAGGAGGAATAGAAATGGGTACACAACCGTAATTTACGAATGCTACTCAATGGCTCTTCACTATCCAATGGCATGTGGGACCCCACGTCCATGCTGCTAGGATAGGACAGGCCAGTATTTTATAACTTCTTATTGGAAACTCTATTCGCATTGTTGCCTTCCTCCGACATGTAATGCAGGGGAGTATATGGCCGTGGCTAAAGGCGAAAGGTACTTTACTTTTTCAATTACAGTACGTGTTCAAACGCAGTAACGCAAACTTCCATACACTTAGTGATCCGCTTTTCGAGTGGCCGTACACAAGACAGAAGGATATCTGCGGGAATGGCAGCACAGGCGTATCTGGTGCGGTCGACCAAGTCTTTGCGGCCTGTTGGCACTTGCTAGTACACCTTACATTTAAAACATCCACACGGACGGAAATCCGGCGACGTCAGAAGCGGCTGTTTAGCGGGCCAATTAATAGGGCCACCTCTGCTGATCAACCGACTAGTGTGAACATGGTCTAATATCTTCCGTTCTTCAATTGCGTAAAGCACTGGGTAACCATCATAGCAAAACCACATACGTTGTCGAACGTCCAGGACAACATCCTCCAGTAATACCGATAGTTCCTGTTCCAAAACCGTTCGATATTTGGATTCATTCAACATTTCGTCGATAAAATACGAACGAATGAATTTGCTCCGCACGATGCCACACCATACGTTTTCCGACCAAGGACGTTGATGGTCAACTTGCCGTAACCAGTGTGGATTGTCTACACTCAAGTAATGCATGTTATTCCGGTTAAAGCTACTATGGTTTGTGAATGTAGACTCGGCAAAGAACAGGGTCGTTTGCATTTGTTGACTTGCCCATTCAGAAAACACTTCGCTATACTGGAATTCGGAGCCATGAAGTTCTTGATGCAGTGACACGTGGTATGGATGATAGTTATGACAATGTATCATTGTGACAATACTACCTAGGACATACCGGGATCGCGGTGTAATTGCCGAGCGCTTATCTGCGGGTTGTGGTGCAGCGTCGCTAGTACAGCTATTTCATTAACTTCTCCTGTAACATGTTTGCTTCGTTCTTGTCGGTCTGTACGCGGCCATCAGACATAAAGCCGTTCACAGCCTTGTAAAAGAACGAACGAGAGCGAGCTTTCTCTGGAAAACAATCGGCATACAAAGCAGAAGCAGCTTCAACATTTCTCCTACATTCTCCGAAAATCAGGAGCATTTCAGTTTTTGCTTCTGTGGTTGCAACATTCATCGTCTACTTGCACGTCTGTTCTCCAAATAATATGTAGGTGTGCAGGCAACAGACACAGCTCAAGTATGGTAACGTTCAGAGCCGCTGTCCGTTCTACGACTGCAAGATACGTGGGATCCGTTCGCAGTGTACTGCCTCTTATTGTACGTCGTAGTTCGCTACACGGCCACGGTGGCGCGTCGAGTAGTCCCTTCTTCGATATGTCGGAGGAATGAGTACACCGTTGCAAATTGGGTTTCCTATTAGAAATTATTAAGTTCAAATGGCTCTAAGCACTATAGGACTTAACATTTGAGACCATCAGCCCCCTAGACTGAGAACTACTTAAACCCAACTAACCTAAGGACATGACACACATCCATGACCGAGGCAGGATTCGAACCTGCGACTGTAGCAGCAGCGCGGTTCCGGACTGAAGCGACTAGAACCAGTCGGCCACAGCGGCCGGCAGTTATTAAGTACTAGCCTGTCCTAAACTCCTTGCATGGAGGTGGAGTCCCACGTGCCATTGGATATTCAAGTGCCATTGAGTGACACGACGTAAATTACGATTGTGTACTCATTCCTACTCCTCCGACTACAGCGCCATCCGTGGCGAAACGAAGAAAATGCTTCATACAAAACGTATGCAGGTGTAGCAGTAGAATCGTGAGCTGCAAAAAGTAACAGAGGTTCCCATTGAAGATTTCAAAGTTGCCCGAACCCCCGCCACCCAAGCACGGAGTGGACTGATGGATGTTTCAAAGCCATAATCTTTTTCTTTTACTCACTGAGTGAGCTCTTGATAAATCAATAACTGTTCAGATATGATATTATTGACTTACTGTACGTACACATTTACAGATAAGAGAAATCTAAATTCCATGTGCTTCTCTAATTTTGCACTTCCTTTGAAATTTTTGGATCAGTTTCATCAAGACTTAGTTTACTACTAAGTTCCGAAACTTCCAGCTAATGGAATGTCAAGAATAACGTTGACATTCGCTAATGAATACTGATGAATAAAATCCTCATTGGTTATTATTTATAACTAGTGAGTTAGTGTAAATATTGTTCTATCAGATCATTAAAATTTCCATTAATATGTTCTGATGTTGGATTTCTACTACTTTCTTACAGTTCCCTTCCACTGAGTAGAGAACAGCTCGTGATCACAATGGCTAAGTTCCTTTACACATTTTGATTATATTACTTCCTCTATTAAAATTTATACGCTGATAAGCCAAAACATCGCAATCACTACCCATCGCGACTTCGGATGCTGCCTGATGGCGTTGCGGACACGTGACACAGTAACAAAAGTATGTAAACGGAGCAAATGGTTCAAATGGCTCTGAGCACTATGGGACTTAATATAAGTGGAGCAGACACTGATGAGAGATCACCCTAGCGAAGATACGGGCTGCGAGTGGGGAACTCCATTGAGACACGATACTGTTACGAAGGGTAGATTATTATTGCACAGAGCCTGTGAACGAGTATCTCGAAAACGGCGAAACTGGTCGAATCTTCACGTACGTCTGACGTAGAAGGACAGTGGAATCACCTCGAGGCGCTAAATGGTTGGACGTGTCTGCTCTGTAAAGTAGGGTAGATGGTGATCTGTGGCATCTCTGACGAAACAGCATAACGCTGGTACACGGACAAGTGTTTCGGAACAAACCGCTCATAGTACATTACTGAACATGGAGCTCTGCAGCAGACTCCCCTTCGTCTTCACATGTTTAGCCAACGACATTGTCAATTGCGACTGCAGTGGACACGGGACCATCGGGATTCGACAGTCAAGCAATGGAAACGTGTCGACTCTTCGAGTGAATCACATTTTTCCTACAGTAAGTAGATGGTCGTCTCCATAAACGCCGGTGTGCTTGGGTAGCTCAGTTGGTAGAGCACTTGCCCGCGAAAGGCAAAGGTCACGTGTTCGAATCTCGGTCCGGCATACCGTTCTAATCTTCCAGGAAGTTTCATACCAGCGCGCACTCCGCTGCAGAATGATAATTTCATTTAATAAGACATAATATTATTTATTGCTCGGTATAAATACTTCCGTAGTTTACAGCACATTACGTGAGGTACTCACGTCTATACCAAGAGGAAATCCCAAAATGATTTATCAAATTGTAGTTCAGCACTTAGATCACTTCCACTAGATATGGTTCATTACCGTTGTAATTACGAGATGGAAAGATTACTTTCCCTTGTATCGTATACGTAGAATGTTTTCACATTAAGGCTATGAATAAAAATTGTTTGAAGTTGTACCGTCAAGGCTTCAGGCCAAAGAACACGTAATTATACCGGTATTCGGCACACTGAAGCGTCCACTTTCATGAGTGTTTGCCACAACATTACTTATGTATCCATAATATTTAACCTTTAGTTCATGTGAACAAATTACCTGTTTCTGCATGAGACAGTATCTGTTTTATCACTTACATATTACACTTAGAGTCGTGCACATCTGTTTACTTACCCATCATTTAAATTCTATACCTGATGGAAGGTCGATTAATTCGTCCGTTTCCTGATTCCATCATCTACACCAAACTGAAAAAATACAACAATAAAAAATAAAAATTGAATTGAAATCTGTACATATGATGTAAATGTACATGCAAACAAATGATTACAATTTCCGCAAAAATGGATCATTTGTGCAAGGGAAAGAGCTCCGAAAATTGAGCAAATCGGTAAGGCGTTGTCCACTTCCGTCCCTTATGCAACTAGTTATTCGGCTTAATATTGATCGACAGAGTCGCTGGACGTCATCCTGAGGGCTATCGTGCCAAATTCTGGCCAACTGACGCGTTAGAACGTCGAAATATCAGGTTGGTTGGAGGTCCCTGACCATAACGCTCCATACGTTTGCAATCGGCGACAGATCGGACGACTTTTCTGGCTAAGGTTGGGTCTGGTAAGCGGTAGAAGCTCTGCCGTGTGCAGGCGGGAATTATATTGCTGTAAGCCCAGGATGGCTTGCCACGAAGGGCAACAAAAACGCTGTGCCGTAAGTGTGCAGCGGATGACAAGCAAAGTGGTCCTGCTATGAAATGATAAGACACCACAGACCACTGTTGGTTGTTGAGTCGTATAGCGGGCGACAGTCTGGTTGGTATCCCTCTGCTGTCCGGAACGTCTCCATACACGTCTACGCTGGTCATCGTAGCTCAGTTAGAAGCGCAACTCATCGCCGAAGAAAATTCTACTCCAGTCAATAAAATTCCAGTCCGAATGTGCTCTACACCACTGAAAACGGGATGTTGGTATACAGATATTAACGGTAGTCGGCGGATGGTGCTCTGTGAACTCAGCCCCCTTTATACGAGCAGCTTATTAACGGTCGTTTTGGTCACTTAACCGCCAGTTGCAAGCCGGATCGTTCATAATGATGAATCCAGGGCTTCAAGTTCCTCTCTGAACTTGGTCCTCATTTGAGGTGGGTGGGTGGGGGTGGGGGGTATCACCGTCTCACTACCTCCACCGCTTTCTTCTTCACCTTGTGTTCGGCCGTGGTTCACTCATTCCTACCAACATTTTCGAATAGTGGCGTTGCTCCTATTCAAATGTCGAGCGATTCGCCGATTACTCCAACCGGCTTCTTTGAGTTAGACTACACGTCCCCTCTCAAATGCTGACATCTGCGTATATTGTTCACGCGCCTGTCTGTGAGGTGCAGTTACTGTCCAACTGAGTATACAAATGGAAATTCACAAAGGCTTTATGCCATGGTATCGACGTCCCCCCTTTACTATCGTTGCCAGCTGTGCTGTGGAATTACGCGGCAGCGTCACACATCCCTCCACTATCCATCAATGTTTACAGTTTTTTGTTTTCCCTCGATACGTTTATGAATATCAGTTTGTGATCAAATTTCATAACACCTTTAGGGTGCGTCGTTTTCATTTGTTTTAGTGTTTTAGGGCCATGTCTATCGATTCCGATGTCCTTTAATACACCTAACCTAGCACTAAAGCGGTCATAGCAAATTTCTCCACTCACCTTAACAAGACCATTCCTATTCTTGCACAGTAACTAATTACTAGTGTATCTGAGTTACTTGTTAATAATAACGTTCGCACAGGGAAGCAGAACAAAAACACCTCAGATGTAGAAATTGAGTGATGTTGAGTGAATCTTCCACCTCCATTAATTGCTTGTAAGCACTAGTGAAAGAATTTTTTTTTATATATCCATGTCGGGACGTAGCCCTTTAATCTTCTCGCTTGTTGAATATACCAAAAGATAACTTTCTTTGTGTTACATGTTGTATCTAACTGGCCCACCCCATTCTTCAGTTGTTTTTGGTGGTCATAGTTAATGTTTGGCGGGTTGTTTTCTTTGTCAGTTCATGCTAGAAGCACTGTTTCATACTGGAATTCCGATTAACTGTATATAATTTACATTTTGATCTGTGGTTATGTTCTGACTAGAGCACTGTTTTAGATCGGGATGACGATAACCAACTTGGTCAGAATCCAGAACGCAGAACTAAACGCACTTGAGTTGTTCTTTAGCGTGTACTACCAGGTACTGTACAAGTGTCGGTGTGGGAACTTTTCAAATCACGATATCTCGTAAACGACTCGCTCTAGAATCCTGCAACAAACTCAACTGACATTCTAATTTTGCGTACTTTAGCTTATTAGTGTCAGTATTCAGTTTTCCTTTTAAAAATGTTTTGTTTGCTCAAAAAATAAAGTTTCTAAGTATTATTAGAATCTGTTCATTGGCTTACAACACGAACTCCTAACCACCACTACGGTCTCTGAAAACCGCACATTAATAGCACTTTCCATTTTCGCAACGTTTGCGATGCAAGTTTTAGGTGATTCTTCCAGTATAATTCATCAGTCTCCCTGCTCTCTAGCTCACAGGACTATGAGAGGCGTCATTAGTCCCAACCACATGGACTGCGCCGTTTCTTACTTGCTCCTTAACAGCATTATATTTCTTTTCTTTATTACCTACCTTTGTACTAAGCCTAGATTGCACACTGTATTGCCAGTGAGGAAAATCTTGTTCTAGTGTCTTGTGTACTTGTCCTAACTCTTTCTTAATCGTACGCACTTAAGTGCTTGTTCGATCAGTACTTCGGTAATGATTTACTGCAACACCTTTTGCAATTCTGATTCTGGCCTTTACATAATCTGATTTCTTTTCTCTCTTAAAAACTAATTTAGAATCTTTTCGTGTTTCGTAGAAAGCACTTGTGTTATTACTTGCTGAAGTGTCCACTTTAAAGTGTTAATTCTGATTGTAAAATATTACAGTTCTCAGTTCATTCCTTTACCGATTGAGGGATATCGTTAACAGCTTTTTATAATCTTGAAATTGAGGTTGTCACACTTTCAAGAATTTCTCGCAACAAGTCAGTCACGTGATTGGGTTTGCAACTGCTTGACTTGATTTTTAAGCTGTTCTGTGATTTGTGCAACATGACTAGCCAGATCATTCTGCTTACAAGCCAAACCATTTATCTCCTTTGGCGTTTTTCGTTTTTCATTTGTCAACCATCTGTCATAGTTCCTAGTCTTTGGAGCATTTGCATGATAGGATCCGGTGTCGCAGCAATATACTCAGCAATAGCTTCGTTCGTAGCAAGTGACGTTACCTCACTTGCAGAATTCGCCTTCTGGTAATTGATCTGATACAGTCTCTCTATCTGGCGTTTCCAACGTCTTAACCTGGCGTCTAGCTCTTACCATACTGAAGTACAAGGATATTCGGTTGAAGTTACAGTCGGGCGTATTGAAATTAACACGTAAACAAATCACAGATGGTATTCATATACACTCCTGGAAATTGAAATAAGAACACCGTGAATTCATTGTCCCAGGAAGGGGAAACTTTATTGACACATTCCTGGGGTCAGATACATCACATGATCACACTGACAGAACCACAGGCACATAGACACAGGTAACAGAGCATGCACAATGTCGGCACTAGTACAGTGTATATCCACCTTTCGCAGCAATGCAGGCTGCTATTCTCCCATGGAGACGATCGTAGAGATGCTGGATGTAGTCCTGTAGAACGGCTTGCCATGCCATTTCCATCTGGCGCCTCAGTTGGACCAGCGTTCGTGCTGGACGTGCAGACCGCGTGAGACGACGCTTCATCCAGTCCCAAACATGCTCAATGGGCGACAGATCCGGAGATCTTGCTGGCCAGGGTAGTTGACTTACACCTTCTAGAGCACGTTGTGTGGCACGGGATACATGCGGACGTGCATTGTCCTGTTGGAACAGCAAGTTCCCTTACCGGTCTAGGAATGGTAGAACGATGGGTTCGATGACGGTTTGGATGTACCGTGCACTATTCAGTGTCCCCTCGACGATCACCAGTGGTGTACGGCCAGTGTAGGAGATCGCTCCCCACACCATGATGCCGGGTGTTGGCCCTGTGTGCCTCGGTCGTATGCAGTCCTGATTGTGGCGCTCACCTGCACGGCGCCAAACACGCATATGACCATCATTGGCACCAAGGCAGAAGCGACTCTCATCGCTGAAGACGACACGTCTCCATTCGTCCCTTCATTCACGCCTGTCGCGACACCACTGGAGGCGGGCTGCACGATGTTGGGGCGTGAGCGGAAGACGGCCTAACGGTGTGCGGGACCGTAGCCCAGCTTCTTGGAGACGGTTGCGAATGGTCCTCGCCGATACCCCAGGAGCAACAGTGTCCCTAATTTGCTGGGAAGTGGCGGTGCGGTCCCCTATGGCACTGCGTAGGATCCTACGGTCTTGGCGTGCATCCGTGCGTCGCTGCGGTCCGGTCCCAAGTCGACGGGCACGTGCACCTTCCGCCGACCACTGGCGACAACATCGATGTACTGTGGAGAACTCACGACCCACGTGTTGAGCAATTCGGCGGTACGTCCACCCGGCCTCCCGCATGCCCACTATACGCCCTCGCTCAAAGTCCGTCAACTGCACATACGGTTCACGTCCACGCTGTCGCGGCATGCTACCAGTGTTAAAGACTGCGATGGAGCTCCGTATGCCACGGCAAACTGGCTGACACTGACGGCGGCGGTGCACAAATGCTGCGCAGCTAGCGCCATTCGACGGCCAACACCGCGGTTCCTGGTGTGTCCGCTGTGCCGTGCGTGTAATCATTGCTTGTACAGCCCTCTCGCAGTGTCCGGAGCAAGTATGGTGGGTCTGACACACCGGTGTCAATGTGTTCCTTTTCCATTTCCAGGAGTGTAGTAGCACAACGTTATTATCGAAAAATATATATTTTTTGAAAACGACAGCACGTCGATACTACAAACAGCGCCAATAATTATGGATATCCGCCATATTGTGGTTTTCTTACAAAATGTAAAAATAGTTATATTATAATAACAAATTTTGTGAATAACAAAATGTTTAGATTGCAAGGGACTCAAATAAACAGATTTTGTCACTACAGAATACTGAACTACCTTTTACTGTTAAATGAGTGCAACAGTGCCTTGCCTTGTTCTGTTGTAGATGATAAAGTAATTTCAACGATTTTTTAAATTTTATAATTTTATCAGCATTGACCTTTCTATTACTGTTTATTACTTTGTTTAATTATTTCTTAATTATTATTATTATAAGTTTTCTTATTTCATTTGTACAGGTATTCAGTTCTCATGCATGCCGCATGATTACTTGGAAAATAAACGAACAGTCATGAAATATACATATTTTTGAATAAAATGTCATGTACAGCTTATCAATATTTTTACAGTTACCGACATTTTTAGAATCGCCAATGTAACGCTCTTTTTAATATACGTGTTGTAATAGCGATTCAAAATAAATATTGGAAACAAGAAACATTACAATTCAAAAACAGCTGGCTTCGTTAACTATACTGCGACCGACAGTTTTAAATACCTCAAATGTTCCAATATTGTTTGCACTGGCGAATAGGACTTCATACCTCATATGACAACTAGACTGTACATAATTACTATAGTGAGTAGTTTCTCAGTGCGATAGCCGCAATGGCAGCTAAATAGATCACGTCGAAGCCGGCTAATTCTGGTCATGAACCCAAACTCACTGACACTGCCGAAGAGTGGGCTTTTAAAAGTACAGATATGACATTTGTGTCAGAAAAATTAAAACTACACTGTGTGATCAAAAGTATCCGGACAACCACAAAAACATACTTTTTCATATTAGGTGCATTATGCTGCCACCTACTGCCAGGTACTCTGTATCATCGACCTCAGTGAGAATGGGGCGCTTCGCGGAACTCACGGACTTCAAACGTGGTAGGGTAATTGGGTGTCACTTGTGTCATACGTCTGTACGCGCGATTTCCACGCTCCTAAACATCCATAGGTCCACTGTTTCCGATGTGATAGCGAAGTGGAAACGTGAAGGGACACGTACATCACAAAAACATAGAGACCGACTCGTCTGTTGACTGGCAGAGACCGACGACAGTTGAAGAGCATCGTAATGTGTAATGGGCAGACATCTATCCAGACCATCACACAGGGATTCCAAACTGCGTCAGGATCCACTACAAGTACTATGACAGTTAGGCGAGTGTTGATGGTTCAAATGGCTCTGAGCACTATGGGACTTAACATCTATGGTCATCAGTCCCCTAGAACTTAGAACTACTTAAACCTAACTAACCTAAGGACAGCACACAACACCCAGTCATCACGAGGCAGAGAAAATCCCTGATCCCTTCGGGAATCGAACCCGGGAACCGGGGAGTGAGAAGTGAGAACGCTACCGCACGACCACGAGCTGCGGACGCGAGTGGTGAGAAAACTTGGATTTCATGGTAGACCGGTTGCTTATAAGCCACACATCACGCCAGTAAATGCCAAACGGCGCCTCGCTTGGTGTATGGGGCGTAAACAATGGACGATTGAACAGTGGAAAAACGTTGTGTGGAGTAACGAATCACGGTACATAATGTGGCAATCCGATGGCAGGGTGTGGGTATGGCGAATGCCCGACGAACGTCATCTGCCAGCGTGTGTAATACCAACAGAAAATTCGGAGGCGGTGGTGTTATGGTGTGGCCGTGTTTTCATGGAGGGGGCTTGCACCCCTTGTTGTTTTGTGTGGCACCATCACAGCACACGACTACATTGATGATTTAAGCACCTTCTGGCTTCCCACCGTTGAAGAGCAATTTGGGGACGGCGATTGCACCTTTCAACTCGATCGAGCACCTGTTCATAATGCACGGCCTGTGGCGGCGTGGTTACATCATGCAATAACATCCCTGTAGTGGACTGGCCTGCACAGAGTCCTGACCCGAATCCTACAGAATACCTTTGGGATGTTTTGGGACGCCGATTTCGTGCCATGCCTCAAGGACCGACATCGATACCTCTCCTCAGTGCAGCACTCCGTGAAGAATGGGCTGCCATTCCCCAAGAAACCTTCCAACACCTTGTTAAACGTATGCCTGCGAGAGTGGAGGCTGTCATCAAGGTTAACGGTGGGCCAACACCATACTGAATTCCAGCATTACCGATGGAGGGCGCCACATACTTGTAAGTCATTTTGAGCCAGGTGTCCGGATACTCTTGATCACATGTTGTACAATGACATATGTCTATTTGGTGGTTATTATTAATATCATAAATAACGTACACATTTACATACGTCCTACAAACAGAGGATTGGTGGAGAACTGGGCAAATAACACTCGCGTTCAAGCGGGCTAGAGATTTCCTGATACCCTGAAGCGTTCGATGCAGTATCGAACTTGTTCGAACAGTCACCTGAAATTTGACTCGCGCGGTGTTCAGTGCAATGCAGTACGCAAGAAACTACTAACTAGCCCAACTAGCCACAACAATAAGCAATAGTCTGCTTGCAATTTGGCATATTTGTGAAACACTGGAGATAATAACATTACATCCTTCCGCTGCCCAATCTCTTGACCTATTATGTTTGAACAAATTTGCAATACGAATTCTCGTGCAGTACTGGTATGTATGGATACATAAGTATAAACATTTATGTTGATTTTTAAACAAAGTTAAAGAGAAGGCGAAAATGTTGTCATCCAAAAAATATTACTTGTCTGAATCAAGTATGATATTTGTTAATGAAAGGCGTTATGATTTACCAAGTAGGTTGCAAATGAACAATTCAGTTCCTGTTCACTTGTTAGAATAAATTATAAATTTGTGGTAAGTTCCTATGGTGCCAAACTGCTGAGGTCGTCGGTCTCTAGATTTACACACTACTTAATCTAAGTTAAACTTACGTTAAGGACAAGACACACACACACAAACACACACACACACACACGTGCCCGAGGGAGGACTCGAACCTCCGACGGGTGGAGCCGCGCGAACCGTGGAATGGTGCCTAGAAACAAGAAACAACTTAAAGCTTATTCAGGATTAGCGTCATTCTTCCGTATGTTCATATCCAAACAATAAAGTGACTGTTATCGTGAGAAGGAAGTACAGCGGCAAGATCCGTCTTGGAGGTAGTACCATCTGACGTCACTAGACATCGGGACGACAGAAAACTCGAGTTTTGACAGAATCATAATTCAGTCAGTCATTTTGAAAAGGGCACGAGTCACATTTTTTGCCATATTAAGTTCTGCTTGGATTCGGTATGTATAGGGATAGATACATTGTTTTGTATGAAAACAGCATCAGTCCAATGAATAACATAGGCAGGGGAAGGCAATGAGTTTGTTGAACGTTTTGAACAGGGCATTAGTCCAGGACTTATGCGCCTTTCAAAACAACTTCGCTGCTGCTATCTGGTAAGCATTTTAGTAAACTCTTCAAGCAGCTAGTTGAGTGTAGTTTTATAGTTGATACTAATGGATCACCCCGAAAACACAAAAATGGCCAACGAAACCCAGAAGATAAGATGAAAAGGCGTAAAGTAAATGAAAATGAACACGCCAGCTATTCAGGGAAAGTCATTGCAGCCAGATCTACGGGACCCGATTGCAAGTTTCTAACCTAACTTTTATGTAGGTTACATCTTATTAAAAATATAATATAATAAAATATAAGCTTTCAACATAATGGTCAGCAGAACAATAAAAGTCCCATTTGCATGGAGCCATCTTCACTAATTGAAACCTATAAAATAAATGTATAAAAATTTTAATGAGGCTTATTCTGTTCACTGAGACCACGAATGAATTTTACTGTAATTATTAATCTCCAACCACATAGCATAAACACTGTCTCACCTGTATTTAAGCTCAAATAAATTAAAAATCTATGGTACTAAATTAATATTTCCGCGGATTTACGCAGATGACACTGTTTGTCTAAATACCCATTACAAAACAGTAAAGCCGAAACTAGTAGCTTTTGTTTGATTTTAGATGCATTATCAAGTGCTTTACAAAATTCAGTGACCTAGGCAAGATAACGATTTTGAAAAATTACCATTTATTTGAAACTAAAACGGAGCAAGATATTTTCCTACAAAGCCATCTGACTTTATGTGGTGTTCGTAGCCATAGACCACGGAAGGGTAGTCCAAAGGCCAGACTACACAACGTTTTCTAGAGCATTACTCTTGCAGGTAAAAGACATTCTACATGCAAAAAAGCGTTCAGCAGTTTGTATGGAGCATCCGAAAAGAGAGTGAGAAGACTTATTGACTTGCTGGCTGCAGGGGAATCTCCATAAGAAAATCGAGGAAAATCAGAAACTCTAGAAACAAAGTTGTAACAGGAGCAGTTTGTGAAAAAATCAATGAGTATATTTCCTCTTTCCCAGTAAAGGAAACATATTACGCAAATCGAAATACCAAGTATCTGAATGCCGAGCTAACAGTAAAAATCATGCATGCACTCGTTTGCAAGAAGTATCCAGACATTAAAGTAACTTATTCATTTTATTTGAAGTATTACAAGGAGGACTTGGGCTATGCACTCGGACGGCCACAAAAAGATGTGTGTGCTACATGTGAGGAGCTCGGTCAAAAACTTAAAAGTAATTTTCTAAATGATAACGCTAAGAGTGTTGCAGCCGCAGAGCTGTTGGTACATACACTATGTCAACAAAAGTATCCAGACACCTAGCTGAAAACTTACAAGTTCGTGGCGCCTTCCATCGGTAATGCTGGAATTCAGTATGGTGTTGGCCCACCCTTAGCCTTGATGACAGCTTCCACTCTCGCAGGCATACGTTCACGCAGATGTTTGAAGGTTTCTTTGGGAATGGCAGCCCATTCTTCACGGAGTGCTGCACCGAGGAGACGTATCGATTTCGGTCGGTGAGGTCTGGCACGAAGTCGGCGTTCCAAAACATACGAAAGTTGTTCTTTAGGATTCAGGCCAGGACTCTGTGTAGGCCAGTCCATTACAGGGATGTTATTGTCGTGTAACCACGCCGCCACAGGCCGTGCGTTATGAACAGGTGCTCGATCGAGTTGAAAGATGCAATCGCCGTCGCCAAATTGCTCTTCACCGGTGGGAAGCAACAAGGTGCTAAAAATATCGGTGTAGGCCTGTGCTGTGATACTGCCACACAAAACAACAACGGGTGCAATTCCCTTCTATGAAAAACACGACCACACCATAACCCCACCGCCTCCGAATTTTACTGTTGTCACTACACACGCTGGCAAATGACGTTCACTGTGTATTCGCCGCACCCACATCCTGCCATCAGATCGCCATATTGTGTACCGTGATTCTTCACTCCTCACAACTTTTTTCCACCAATCGTCTAATGTTTACGTTCCTTACACCAAGCGAGGCGTCGTTTGGCATTTTCTGGCGTGATGTGTAGCCTATGAACAGCTGCTCGACCATGAAATCCAAGTTTTCTCACCTCACGCCTATCTGTCATAGCACTTGAAGCGTACCCTGACGCAGTTTGGAATTCATGTGTGATGGTATGGATAGATGTCTGCCTATTACGCATTACGACCCCCTTGAACTGTCGGCAGTCTCTGTCAGTCAACAGACGAGGTCGGCCTGTACGCTTTTGTGCTGTACGTGTCCCTTCACTTTCCCACTTCACCATCACATCAGGAACAGTGGACCTTTGCATGTTTAGGAGTGTAGAAATCTCGTGCACAGACGTAAGACACAAGTGGCATCCAATCACCTGACCACATTCGAAGACTGAGAGTTCTGCAGAGCGCCCCATTCTGCTCTCTCACGATGTCTAATGACTACTGCGGTCGCTGATGTGGGGTACTTGGCAGAAGGTGGCGGTACAATTTACCTAATATGAAAAAAAATATGTTTTCTGAGTATCTGGATGCTTTTGATCACATAGTGTAAGCGTAGATCACAAAGTTCTACAACAAAATGAAGGAAGTAATAGCAAATTGTGTTGAATGAGGTGACATCGCATGTATTTGTTTCGATTACATGCAGAATTTGCCCTTGCCGCACATTCGAGTGCAAGAAGTATTTTGCATGAGACAGCTATGGGTGTACTTGTTTGGCATCCATGATATGAAAAACGGAACCTCAATATATCATTTATATCATGAAGACTTGGGCAGAAAAGGACCCAATGAGGTGTGCTCACTTCTTAATCATTACATACGTAATAACATACCTGACAGCGCCAAGGAGCTTCACTTATTTTCACATTCCTGTGGTGGTCAAAACCGAAACCACACAGTCACGTCATTTATCATGAATCTGGTTGCAACAGGAAGATTCCACAAAATTGTACAATATTATCCTACACTCTTTTCTCCCATGTGACCGTGACTTTGGAATAATTAAAAGATATATAAAGCAGAGTGATCGTGTGTACTCGCCGACAGAGTATGCAATGAAAGTAGCTGAATCAAGTTAAAAACGTAAATTTACTAGTGTACTGCATGAAAAACCGTTGAGGATTGATTATAAAAGTTGGTGAGTAAAATATTACAAAAAGTCAACCAAATCGACTGAATCTTCGGGAAATAGGGTGCCAAAAAAAGGACAAAATTGATTTTAATGTACCACCCAGTATTTCATGTTGCAGTGTGAAAAATATAATCCAGGTGTGTTAAAAGCTTATGAACAAATTGACGGTTTAACAGTACACCACTTTACTCTGTCTAAGGCAGGAAACTTTTCCTTACCAACAGAGGAGGCTTGCCATAACAAGTGCCCAATCAACCATACGAAAGTTGAAGATATTAAGAAGTTGGTAAAGTACATTCCACAGGAGCATCTCGCCTTTTATGAAGAAATATGTGAATGGACGACGCAAGATGAAGAACTCAGTGATGACTGAATATAAAATATAACTCTAAAATGCACATATTTTATTATTTTTTATTGATAATCCAAATAAATAATGAGTTTTTGATACAATGTTAACATATTCAAATTCAACATCAAATAAACACACATTTTCTTAGAAAGCGCTATTATTCAAATTTCCTTTTTTTTTTTTTTTTTTTTTTTTTTTTTTGGAAAGGGCATTAGTCCACTTACTTCAAACTTTTTTTGCGAAAACAGGAAAAGATAATCACTTGCAATTTAAGTACACAGTGGATGTTAAATATATACATTAATGAAAAATTCTTTCAAAAACTTTTTAAAAAAAACTGTTTTAATCGATTCCCCGAAAATTGCTTCTTGTGGACTTGTGCCCTTTTCAGGACCACTGATTCAATTGCAATATTTTATTTATTCATTAATTGCCGCTGTTACGCATGACCCGCACTCTAGAAGGTATTTCAGTTCGTGTTTCACAGTTATTTTTATTATGAAACTACGTAGTGTATGAAAAACGCAGACAGTTCGGATTGGTAGTACCAACAAACGTCGTTAGATCGCAGGCCGTTCTAAACATCGAACATAACCCCAGATTTCCCGAACCGTGACGTAAACTGTCCTGTTCAAACAGAGCCCTAAGGAGAATAGATGCAGAAGTAATAAGAGAATGAAGAAAGAGAAAATAAAAATATTTGACAGAGATATTTACTTTCCACAGCTTTCAACTCCGAGTCGTCAGTACTTCAGGTTCATAAATTATGTGTGTGTCACCCTTATCATAAAAGAGGATGTGATGGTCGAACAATGATTACAACTGCCCTTGTAAATTAATTCACAAAAAGAAAATATTGTGTCTCTTCTCCTGTTAACAGCACTAAACCCGAGCAACTCTAATGCCCTCTGGTGGCCGTTCTACCGGTCACAGAGAGTTGCAACTCTAATCATTTACATACACGCCGATGGTGTGCACATGTACGAAGTTACATTGACATCCGACTATGTCTTCTGTGTGCTTATTTATAATGAGATATAATTTTTAATCATAACATTTCGTTTTCCTCCCCCCATATGGGCGAGGAGTGGCTATCAACGGTACAATATTCCACTCTTCAGCCAACCGAATTAAAAAGTATAGACTAAGGAAACATAATTTGTGGCTGTTGTTCTATTTTAAATAAAAATCAAAGACAGACCGCTAAAAAACAAAAATATATAGGCCTACGTTTTGAAAATCCATCACAAAAAGCAGTAATTCGTCTGATATATAAAAAAAAACCACTGAAGCACTGCACTTTCATTTAAAATTAGAAGGCCCTACACTGGATGAGAAGCATTGTCAGAGGAGAGCATGTGCTCCATAGGGTCGAGGAGTGAACGTGAAGAGGTAGGTGTTGTTAGGTAGGGAAACTATAGAGAGGACAGGTAGGAGCTGAGATAGATAGGGGAATGTAGACAGTGGGAAAGACAGTGGTGAGGAGTAGTGTGGTGAGTGGGCAGGGTAGTGGTTACAAAGTGAAAGGCATAGGGATGGATGGAGAGAGAAAAAGAGGAGAGGGACCATGACGTGGAGTGGAATAGATGGAGAAGAGTTAGTTGGTAGGAGGGATAAATATTGGGACGGATCTCTTTGTCTGGGAGAGGGAGTTGGTCGAAGTTGCGTTAAGGTAGGATATGGAGTGTGTGTAGTTTTAGAGGTGGAAGGACGTGTTTGTGAAGACGCGGCAGCATACCAGGCTTGGTGACCGGAAAGGAGACCATGGCGTTATTGGAATCTAGTTTGCGGATGGTATAGGAGATGAAGAGGTGTTCGATGTAGGTGAAAAGGGGTGGGAAGTTGGTAAGATGGTAGAGGATCCATGTGGGGGAAGGTAAACGGATGGGGAAAGTGAGGCAGACAGCATGGCGTTCGAGGATTTGGAGTGACTTACAGAACTCTGGTGGGGTGGAGATCTATGCAGCATTCGCATAGTAGAGGATAGAACGGATCAGGGTTTTGTAGGTGTGGACCATAGTGGAGGGGTTTAATTCCTGTGTTCGATCTGTTAGTAATTTTAGTCTATAGTGGGCTTTCTGATAGAACACTATTATGTTCTGTCACGTAGCCGTTGCCTTCTAACCGGTTGGGCACAAATCAGCTTAAATCAAATTTCTATGAATTTCAGTTAGAGAGCTAGCAATGTCCATAGTTTATGGGTGGATATAATACGCTGTACTCCATTGGCTGTGTTCAGATGGATGTTCTGGTGGTAGAGTACGCATTTGAGTGAAGTAAATAATACGCCACCCAAGCGACCTGCGGACGAGACACAAAGCTATCAGTGTCGCGGATTAAGTATCGTCGATGTGCTGCTTCGAGATATGTTCAGTTATATTGTTCAATATATCCTTACAGTTCCGTAAGGAAGGCAAGTCAGAACGCAAACATGTTGCTGATGGCCGGTCGAAGTGGCCGTGCGGTTAAAGGCGCTGCAGTCTGGAACCGCAAGACCGCTACGGTCGCAGGTTCGAATTCTGCCTCGGGCATGGATGTTTGTAATGTCCTTAGGTTAGTTAGGTTTAACTAGTTCTAAGTTCTAGGGAACTAATGACCTCAGCAGTTGAGTCCCATAGTGCTCAGAGCCATTTGAACCATTTGTTGCTGATGATCGGTGAATGCCGATGCTAGGCCAATGAATCAGCCACGTCTTATGCCACGATCATCTACGTTGCAGATTTTGCAACAGTGCCCAGTCCCCAAAAAGGCTGATTACATTTTGCGTAAGGAGCTTTCAACTTACTGGCACGTCATTCACTTTAGAACCGAAACAAGTTTATCAAATTTTAATTACTATTGCCATTCTCACAGTCGTTTTTGCAAGCATTGGATAACGTAGGATAATAAAAGAAGACGACTTCTCAGTAAAATGTCTATGTTCGCGTACCCAACTCCATCTGTCCGGTTTTATCTTATTCTCCGTATTATCGCTCCTGATAACAAAAACAAAGGTGCGACTCTTAACATCGTATCGGAAACTTTTGGCACTTTCAGTACAAAGCGCTCCATCTATTGGCTGTTTTCGTAACTGCTTCTCGGCATCGCGATTCCAGAATCTTGTTACAAGCTAACAACGTGATTCAACAAATCGCTCTACAAGAATTTATTTTTTCATTATATTCTTTCCACAACTGCGGCGAATAACGTTGCTGGCTGAAGATTTCTTCACAAAGCAACCCATTTGTTTAAGATACTTTACGTTATTTCTCTTATTGATTCCAGGTTGGCATTAACACTCAGAAAAATAAAAAATAAATAAAAAGACATGTTAACTGGTGCCAGGAGTGAATGAAATTACGGACAGTTTGGTAGCTGTGATTTGATCCTCTGATTTCTTTTCCTTCTGCAGCTCGTATTTTACTGCTTCTGAAGCAATACCGGGAATTATTGACTTCGTCATAGCTGTTTACAAGCGGCATTCAGAAAACGCAGGGACGTTAAACGTGAGGTACTATTTTCAGCTTCAGAATTATAGTCTGCATTCCCTAGAAGATATTTCGTGTCGCTTCGCTTACATTATCATGCAGCAGACGAAATTTATGAGATCTTAGAAATAAACGTGCTTTACAGGTATCCCCGAAAGAGGTCAAGTATAATATATTATCGTTGAATAACATAATCCACTGCAAAGGTTATTATCTTAAATTATTGATTTAATAATGTGTCGGCAGTTACATCAACGGTGTGTGACGGAGGATACTACCGGTACCACTATCATTTCCACCCTACACTTTGAAACACGTAAGTAACATAGCAGCGATGGCGAGGCATTGTAGCATCTGTGACTAGAGAGTATGCGCTTGACCGCGCGAGTGTTGCGAGCGGTTCTCAGTCTGTCGTCAGTCGTTGCGAGTCTGTAGCTCTGTCTAGTTGAGGGCAGTACTCTGTCAGTCAGTCGTTGCGAGTCTGTAGCTCTGTCTAGTTGAGGGCAGTACTCTGTCAGTAGTCGTCGCGTGCTGTACGCTAGTAGTCGTCATGCAGAGCGGTCGGTCAGTGGTAGCAGTCCAGTGGGATTGCGTGATGTGGTCTGGCGAGAACACTGGTCAAGATGCTGAATGAGGTATACTGTTAATTATGATAATCATCGGATAATGTAAAGTTTAATTATTGTAACTAATTTTCAACAAGTGCCCCCAATAATAACTTTGATTTCAAAAGCAATTTTACATAAAATTTTCATTTAATTGAAGTAACTATTTCGTTCCACTTCCCCTAAACAAAAGTTTCAGTTTTCAATTAGATTACAAAAAAAAAGGGAATATTATTATTTGCAATGCAGTTCCTCCAAGCGGTGCGCAACAACAAGAGCAGAAATTTGACTAGGTGATGCAATGAGGTAAGAATTTAATTTTGATTTTTGCACAGGGCCAAAGACCGATATTTCGGTTTAATTGAATCATTATTATCACTGAGATTTTATTATCACTGAATGGACCTTAATTTTTTGTGAAGAACTTATATTTGAGTCAGATTGCGATTTTCACTTTTATTATCATTAAATTTAATTGCAGGGAGGTTACGTTTGGCTCCTATTCATTTATTATTTCTGTCTTTAAAATTCCAGTGGAGAGGTTACACTTAGCGCAATGTCCATTGGCATTCCTAAATAATATTTCTGTCTTGTAAATTTTTGTGGGGAGGTTACACTTGGCGACCCTGCCAGGATCGTATTTCGTTGAGAGTCTTTTGAACAACAGTCAGATATCTGCTCTTATTTGCTTAGATATAATTAGGATTTGGCGCAACGCTTTTATTAACTTGTGACTTTCTTTCTACAGGTCAACGGCAATTCGTTGCTTTGTTGTATTTGTGTGTTCCTTTTGCATTGTGCTTATTTATTTTCTGAAAAATTGTGACTATTGTAAAAATGCCGCGAAAGACTGTGAATAGTGTATCGCGAGGTATTATGAATGAAATTACCGACTCAAACAACTTTACCGATAGGACATGTGACACGCAGTGTAATGATGACAATCCTGCGTTCACTAACAATCAGTGCATTCCAACCACTAATGATGACTTTCACCTTAATGATGAACAAACGAACTCAATTGTCTCGTCTGTTAATTTGACGACAATTGATGACGCGGAGCGGCCTATAGTAATGAGCGCTGCCGAGCTTAACACACCCGATTTAGAAAATCCAAGTAACGTACAGACAAATTTGTCTAATGAAAATGAACAGGATACACAAAGTATGACGGATCCATTTAATTCCGAAATAATGTGTGACAGTGTACATCCGACTGACAAACGTTTTTCTAAATCTGAGAATAACCAAATGGTTACAGTAAGCGAGAAAGTTCCAGATCCACCACTAAACAGCACAGAGAATATAAACGCTAGTTTTGACTTGGTACGAAGTATGAGAAGTTTGCTACAACAGCAAAGTGAGAAAACAGACAACAATTTCAAACAACTTAGTGACCAGGTCAGACAACAGAGGGAAGATAGCAAACAAGATAATGAAGATTTCAAACAACAATTTAGTGAACAGAACGAAAATTTTAGACAACTTAGTGAACAGGTCAGACAACAGAGTGAAGATTTTAAACAACTTAGGGAACAGAACAAACAAGATAATGGAAATCTCAAACAGCACTTAAATGAAAAATTAGACGACAATTCCAGACAGCTTAGTGAACAAATTAGAGCGGTTGCTGCGCAATGTCATGACACTAAGGAACAGTTGCGCGTGGAAATTGAGGCTTGTTCTCAAAAAAATAGCGAAGAAATTAAGTCTGTTGCGCAAGAATTAAGGGAAATGCAGACAGCCGCAACAGAAACACTCAGAGACGAAATTAGCGGAGTCGCTAAACAATGCTCTGAAAAAGCTACACAATTACGGGACGAGTTTAAAGCAATGACGGTAGAACTTTCGCGCACAATGGACGCAAAGATAGACGCGAAATTCGAACAGCAGAACACTCAGATTAACGAGCGCTTTAATCAGCACATACAGAACAGTGATACGCGTTTCCGCAGATTTATTCAAGATCAAAACAAAGTAAAACGACAAGTCATGGAAACAATCACTGCACAAAGACAAGAAGACAAACGCAAAATGTTCGCGAAAGCGAAGACGTATGTAGACAATAATATTACTACAGTGTCCGACAAAATTAATACCATAGAACAGTTGAACGCGGAATTACGGGATGAAATTTCTGATCTTAAATCAAAAACAGATACACACACAGTAAATATTCAAACAGTGACAGACAGATTCGAACAATTAGAACTAACACAGGATTGCGATGTCATCAAAGCTGATGTTAAAAAACTGAGCGAAATTACGCGTAAGTTGCAAAAACAGATTAATGCGTCTGATTCTAAAACCGATGATCAGGTTAAAATACTGACTGAAAAATGTGATGAATTGGCCAGTCGTATTGATGTCATCGAAAATACTAATGACAATTTCTAATTCTAATGACAATTTCGGCGCAATGCGCCGTATAGAAATTACTATCATGACAGACGTAAAAAAATGATGAGCACAATTTTCAGCGTACATTTAATAACAGTCGATCTTATGAGCAGCAACAACATCAGCAACAACAAATAATCATGAATGAAACAGACAATAGGTGTCATCCATAGCGTAATACGTCAGGAAGAGTTAACAGAACAGTTCAAATAGTCTGCACTGGTTTCATTTAACCAAACACCTGAATTTCAAAATTTACAGCAGACAATTAATGAGATCGATTCGTCTAACAACACGTTACGTAGGAAGTTATCAAATTTACAACAAGAAGTAACAGAGATGAAAAACATTTCAGTTAATAACATATCACAACAGACGCCACGTTATGAACATTTGTCAGAGTCACGCAGCGTGTATAATGTGAACAATTTACAGAGACTACGCGACTTAAAATCTGAAAAGCTACGTAACTTGAAGTACGAAATGACACAGACGAACAGATTCACACACAAACCTGAACGTGTTATCAAACTGAGTGACGAGAACGTAGATTTCGAGCAATTTGCATTTGTAAGAAAATGTAAGGAGTTTAATAATGACAGCGTACAGGTACACGATTTGCGCTTTATACGACAATTTATCTTTGTACATTCACCGCTATTACCTGTAATGCAGAAGCTAGCCTTGAACCAGATGCGACAATTTATTTTTGTATTTACAACAGCATTGCCTGTAATGAAGAAATTTGAATTAGCACGGATACAACAATTTGCCTTTGAAATTTTACCGCTATTGCCTGTAACACAAAAGCTAAAATTTATTTGCAGTGCGTAAAAGACCTCAGGGGATTCATTACGATTTAATGAATATGTGCCGTAGCGAGCATAGGGCCCCGAGCTGTAGTAGTGCTATTTCATCTTTAGTTTTCTGCACTGCTGCCTTTTCTTCTACTATCCTTTATATCTATCAAAACTGCTCTTTAACTATTGCTCTATCTAGAATTAAGAAATATTGTACTGAAAACCCGATATGACAAATCTTTTACCGAATGTGACAATTTTCAGCAGGCACTCCCGTAATGACAACTACCGCCGTAACTTTATTAACAGATAAAATCGTAATCATCAGTATGTACAAAATTTTCGGCAGTCGCAACCACATTTTTGTAACAATAGATGTTTTTCACCACAATAGCATGAAAGTCAACCGCTTAGCATACCTAACCAACAATGCAGTCTACAAGGTCAACCAGGCTTTAATGTTTCGCCGCGTGCACGTATAGTCCCAGCTCCAACAAATAGTAACGCATGGCAGCAAAGAAATAACTACGTACAGACAACACACCATTTCAACTCGTATCGCAATGCGCCGTATAGAAATTACTATCATGACAGACGTAAAAAAATGATGAGCACAATTTTCAGCGTACATTTAATAACAGTCGATCTTATGAGCAGCAACAACATCAGCAACAACAAATAATCATGAATGAAACAGACAATAGGTGTCATCCATAGCGTAATACGTCAGGAAGAGTTAACAGAACAGTTCAAATAGTCGAAATATCACAGCATCCTCCCGTAAATAGTAACACGTACGATAGATTTTAACCAGATAGAGCACAGATTGCATATTACAGTAACGCAAACATTGCTTTTGACACGCAGAATTTTGCTCACGAGAATGTTATTTGAAACATGCTCTGTTGAATGCTCCACTTTTATCGCACCCCGATCTTACTAGAAATTTTTCCATTGCCACCGACAGTTCTAACACCGCTTTAGGCGTACATATTTTCCAGGAAATTGAAGAAGATGGTTCAATAGTAATTAAAAACATCGCACTTGCAAGTCGCATTTTGTCACCCGCTGAACGAAATTATTCTGTTACAGAACTGGAAACATTATGTGTTGTATGGGCTTTCACGAGGTTTAGGCATTTTCTTTACGGCAGACATACCACCGTCTACACAGACCACAGAGCGATACAATTTTTACTTTCGGCTAAACTCACTCACGACAGATTGAGTAGATGGAAACTATATTTACAAGAATTTAATTTTACGATTGTCCACATTCCCGGCACACAAAATGTTATAGCAGACGCACTATCGCGTTCTCTCGGCAACAATCAGCAAGACGTAGCAACCAACTTCTGCAAAACAAATTTCAGTGTCATGTACATTCAGCAACTCGCATTTGAAAACTTTATTTCATCGTCACTACAGGACATAGCGCAAGAGCAAAATAAGGACAATGTGTGGAAAGAAATTAAACACCTTTGGCAAGATAGGAAAAATGTTACGATTAGGAACCACTACACTGTACGCAATGACATTCTGTTTCGCCGCTCTCATCCTGACAGCAACAATTGGTTATTATGCATTCCTGACGAACTGGTTAACAAATTAATTTGGTACACTCATTTAAGTTACGCACATTACGGAGCACGAAAATGTTTTCTTATACTGAGACAGAACTCTTATTTTACTAACATGGAGAAACGTATACGACGAGTTTTAGCGTCTTGTAAAATTTGCCAGAAAGCTAAATCAGACACCACTTCACATATTCCTCCATTATATCCCATTATACCTGTTAAATTAAGACACATGGCCGCAGTAGATATTTTTGGTCCGATTCCGAGAACTAACAGAGGTTTTTGCTACATCTTTGGCGCTGTTGAGCTCACTTCAAAATTTGTTACTTTCACTCCATTACGTAAAGCTACTGCTAAAACTGTTTCGAAAGCATTTGTAAAACATTTTCTATTTCATGTAGGGCATGTGATGAAAGTAATTTCTGACAATGGATCACAATTTCATAGTAGTGTATGGACACGCATGTTACGAGCCAGAAACATTTCTCCGATCTATATATCCAAGTACCACGCTTCTTCGAACCCCTGTGAAAGATTAATGAAAGAAATTGGTAAACTGTGTAGAATATACTGCCACAAAAGACATATTGATTGGGATACACACATACTCTCATTCCAAGACGTAATTAATTCCATTCCAAATGAATCCACTATGCTATCTCCGTCTGTTATATTGAAAAACGTTGAACCACCGAACAAAATTAAAGAATTAGTAAACTTCCCTAAATGTCGTCGACTAAGACACCACGAAATAATTGACATTGCGCTGAACAACATCAAATGTGCCGCAGAGCGCCGGAGAAGACGGCAAAAACAGGTTTGTAGACGCCGAGACTTTCACGTTGGACAGAAGATATTAGTACGTACACACTATTTATCCAGTAAATTAAAAGGTAAGTGCAGTAAATTTGAACTTCTATACGCAGGTCCATATCGGATTCGCAGCATCCCTCACCCCAATGTTGTACACGTCGAAACTTTGAGAACTAGAAAATCGAAAGGCAACCACCATATCTCAAACATTAAACCGTTTATTGAATGAAGACACTTTATGATTCAACACACTATGATGTCATTTATTAATGCAATTATTTCACTTGACTAATTACTGATGATTAACGCATTTTTTCTTGGCAAGTGCCCGGCAAGGTAAGGTTAGCAGGTCGCTTTTCTTGTCGTTACACATCAGACCGTGCACATTTTCCACTTTTTTTGTGTATATGATTGTATTCCAGCTTTGTTTATATGCACTGTGAAATAGTTAAGATATAACACACACCTGTTGACTTTGACATTTTTTTGCCTTATGACATCTCAACATCGTGACTGTTTTACATTTTGCTGCTGCATTGTATTATTCTGTGTACATTTTTGCATCTGAACACTGTCAATGTCTTTGACATATTACGTTTTCTGTCATGTTATGCTGTATGGTTA
Source organism: Schistocerca serialis cubense (assembly GCF_023864345.2). Taxonomy (NCBI): domain Eukaryota; kingdom Metazoa; phylum Arthropoda; class Insecta; order Orthoptera; family Acrididae; genus Schistocerca; species Schistocerca serialis. The sequence goes on along the minus strand of NC_064641.1, from coordinate 465,874,437 downwards.
ATTATGTCACCATAAACCAGTCATTATCTAGTGGGTATATGATTTAAATGCAGGACACTAATCTTTGTTCATCAATTTCAGAAAGAAATGATGCGTGTAAGAAATAAATTCAACAGAAATGGGAATTTCACCTACGGAATAAACGAAAGAAGATACAATAACTTTATGAGGAAGAGTAAATGGATCAGGATTAACAAGCATTAACAAGAATATACTATACTCATCGTAGAATAGCAGTCTTAACTAATTATTTCTTTCAGAATACAAGGTGATTGATGCAGGCTGTCAGACTGAACTACACATCTTAGTTTTAGTGATGAAATATGCTAGAGATAAGGAATAGTTGTATAATGAGTAATGAAGTGATTTTTTGCAGATGATAATGAATACTGATGAATAATGATGAAGGATATGGTATTATGAATAATGAAGTTTTTCTTTACAGGTGATGATAATAGTGAAGTTATGATAATATGGATAATGAAGTGATTGATAATGAAGTTTTTTCTTTACAGATGAGGATAATGTTGGAGTTTTATATTCATGCTATGTAGTTATTTAAGTATTTGTTGCAGTTTGTTTTGACAGCAGGTGTTATATTGCATAGTAGGATGACGGAAAGTTTTGGAAAGGACAGCTATGGAACACATTTTATACACATTTCACTACTTGTTAATTCGAAGTTCACTACTTTTCAACATAGTGTGCGTTTCTTCTTTCAGGTCATTAATCCATTTTGTATTTTTTCCAGGAGATGCTTGTCATGATATTTACTAAAACTGTTACTTATTATACCTGTTCTAGTACTTGCATTTTATTTTTTTACCCATTTGTGTTTACCATTTATAAATGTAATCACATATACTGCCTTGTTACATAACCTTGCTACAGCTGACTCATGACGAATGACGTTACCTATCCTCATTGGCAGCAATAGGTCAAAAGCAAAAAGTGTTATGCCTCAGCAATTAATTATCGATCCCAACGCAATGCATTGCTAACAAAAAAAAAATGTATTAACAGTCCCAAATAGTGATACCAGTTTGAGAAAATTCTGAATAATACTGATTAGCTCTGAATAGTATGTCACTTGAGTAATGACTTCTTAATGAGACAACAGAAATACACATATATATAAAATAATGCTTAGTAACTGGCTAGTAATTGCCACTGTTATTGTAATGAGACTACTTATAATCCCCATGATTATTAATGTTATGACTATAATTAACTGATTTTTAATAATGACTTCATAATGATCTGAATAATACTGAATGAGGAAGAATGCTTTATACTATTCGATACCTGATGGCCACTGAGTGCCAATAATTAGTGTCACTTAATGAATTGTTATTAATTATGCCATTAATTAGTTCTTGTTTTCAATGTTCATACTTCGTAATTGGAAATGAATGTGACTGTTTAATAATGCTTTGTAATTAGAAGAAGGCTAATGATTCTTACTAGATTGGAATGACACATAATTAATTAACTATGCTATTGTTTAATAATGCTTTGTAATTAGGAAAAAGCTAATGATTATTACTATTAGAAGACAAATGATTAATTAATTATGCTATACTTTATAACTGGAAATGAATGCGATTGTTTCATAATGCTTTGTAATTAGAAGGCTAATGATTCTTACTATTGAAATGACAAATGATTAATTAACTATGCTTTATAATTGGAAATGAAAGTGACTGTTTAATAATGCTTTGTAATTAGAAAAAAACTAATGATTATTACTATTGAAATGTGATTAATTAATTATGCCATACTTTGTAACTGGAAAAGAATGCGATTGTTTCATGATGCTTTGTAATTAGTAGAAGGTTAATGGTTAATACTATATTGGAATGACAAATGATTAATTAACTATGCTATACTTTGTAACTGGAAAAGAATGCGATTATTTAATAATGCTTTGTAACTAGGAAAAGAAGATTACTGATTCTATGTAAAACAATTAATGAACATTTTTCTGTAATACTACATACATGGTACAGAAATGTTCAATAACTGGGCTATGAATGCCGCAAACTACTACTGTAATTGACAATATTATGTGACTTAATGTCCTTCACCTTATGAGCTAACTACCCTGAATTACTGCAATGTCCATTTGTCCTGTTTATCCTAGTGATCATGGAGCACTATATTTGGTTTTGCACTAATTCTACGTTGATGTGCCGTGTAAGAGCGTGGTGTTGACACGACATGCTGTCCACCACCGTGAGCGATGAAGACGTTATTATGGTCCCACTGTTTGGTGTACCTAATATACTGCCAAAATAAAAAAAAGTGGAATATTACTACGACAGTTCAGTGTCTTGGCTACGCTGATAAATTCTGAGGGGAAAAGAACTTCAAGTTGTGTCACTTGGTGTTGTACTTCTGTGGAAAGATATGGACTTTCAAAACAGCTGTGTGCAATCTAAAGTGCTACAACCATGATGCAATCCTTCCCTTTCCTATCCTAATTCTTGTCACATAGTGAAAATCATTTTTGCTAACATTATTTATGTTCATGGCTATACATTTTTTCAATTCGCTAAACTCCAGTGCGAATACACTTATGTCACTGGTCGACATGATTTTTTTTTTTGCTATTATGTTTATTTATTTCCAAAATGCTAAAGACATTTTTTTGATTTGTTCTGAAGTACAGTATATGTGCACTTTTGTCTTTTATATTGTATATACATTTTTTATTTTCTGAACTACAGTGCATGAGCACTTCTGTTAGGTGTTAATATGTTTTCTACTGAACTTCAGTGCCTGTACACTTTTCTCATTTTTCAATATGATTTCTACTATTCTGTATATTCAATACTTTAATGCGTATGCACTTATGTCATTTGTTACTAATTGTACATACATTTCATCAATTACTGATATGTTCTCAACTGCAGTGCATGTGCACTCATGTCACTTGTCAACATAATATTTTGCCAGTCTGTTTATTTGTTCTGAATATGCTAAACAATTTTTTTCAGTGCCTGTGCACTTTGTTATCTGTCAAATAATTTGTATATACATTTTTCTGATTTGCTACTATGTTTTGTACTCACATTTTGTCTTTGTCTGATATATTTTGTACTTAGTGCGTGTGCACAACATTTAAATATTCTGTAAGTTGTAGAATTTTGTTAATTAAAGAAAAATTTTGCCGCGCTTGGCAAGTCCAAATGACTCACCATCGCTGCCAAATTTTTGCCCCCCCCAGTGGAGGGTTATGAAACACGTATGTAACATAGCAGCGATGGCGAGGCATTGTAGCATCTGTGACCAGAGAGTATGCGCTTGACCGCGCGAGTGTTGCGAGCGGTTCTCAGTCTGTCGTCAGTCGTTGCGAGTCTGTAGCTCTGTCTAGTTGAGGGCAGTACTCTATCAGTCAGTCGTTGCGAGTCTGTAGCTCTGTCTAGTTGAGGGCAGTACTCTGTCAGTAGTCGTCGCGTGCTGTACGCTAGTAGTCGTCATGCAGAGCGGTCGGTCAGTGGTAGCAGTCCAGTGGGATTGCGTGATGTGGTCTGGCGAGAACACTGGTCAAGATGCTGAATGAGGTATACTGTTAATTAAGGTAATCATCGGATAATGTAATGTTTAATTATTGTAACTAATTTTCAACAAGTGCCCCCAATAATAACTTTGATTTCAAAAGCAATTTTACATAAAATTTTCATTTAATTGAAGTAACTATTTCGTTCCACTTCCCCTAAACAAAAGTTTCAGTTTTCAATTAGATTACAAAAAAAAAGGGAATATTATTATTTGCAATGCAGTTCCTCCAAGCGGTGCGCAACAACAAGAGCAGAAATTTGACTAGGTGATGCAATGAGGTAAGAATTTAATTTTGATTTTTGCACAGGGCCAAAGACCGATATTTCGGTTTAATTGAATCATTATTATCACTGAGATTTTCTTATCACTGAATGGACCTTAATTTTTTGTGAAGAACTTATATTTGAGTCAGATTGCGATTTTCACTTTTATTGTCATTAAATTTAATTGCAGGGAGGTTACGTTTGGCTCCTATTCATTTATTATTTCTGTCTTTAAAATTCCAGTGGAGAGGTTACACTTAGCGCAATGTCCATTGGCATTCCTAAATAATATTTCTGTCTTGTAAATTTTTGTGGGGAGGTTGCAACTTTTCCATCCACGAATAGGCCTGATGCAAGCATTGTATAACTTATGAACCGTGATGGGATGTGACCATTGGACACTGTACGTATCAGGGAACTATATTGTTCTCGTATCACACAGAGCAAGTATTTTAGGGAAGTAGTTTGTATTTCGTTTTACGGTTGGATAACATAGTTTACTGTAGAGAAACCGGGAGAAAGGATGTATATCATGGGCTTGAAATATATTTCTCACAATGGAATATTAACAGCGCTACATTCCATACTTCTGATAGGTCGTAAACGCATGCAATCTAACATTATAGGCCCGTTTTAAGTGCAGAACGTTGTATCCTTAGGAGTGCCAGTACCTTCCAGATGCCGATCCTAGACTCTAGAAGAATTCTTTAGAGTTGATAGTTTGGTTGATTTACGTAAAAATGCGTCGAACTCAATCCTTCTGGGGCTTTACCGCTTACAAAAATGAATCTTTTCTTGTTCTTCTTAACTGTCTGCTATTACATGACGGCAATTTGAAATATGTTACCATACACCAATAAGGAGTGCTAAGCTCCTCGAGATGGTCGCATCTCGAGAAATCTCGTGCACCTGGACGGATTAGGCCTCGGAAAGATCCATTCATTCACGAGACGTGGAGTGTAGTGGTCTTCTTCTGGTTGGTTGCGGATTAATTCGGTAACGGTGCTGCAGGGCTGGTTGGTCAATGACAGTGTGAGGAGGGTCTTTCACTCTCTAATTTTACCCTAAGACAGCGAGAATACTCTGTGACCCCCATAAGCACAGAGATAGATCGTAAATTAAGCACTTTGCTCGAGGTGATAGAAATATGTGGAGCGCTGTCTGGTATACACTGATGATTTATGTGTTCCAAAATTAACACTGAATGGACGTACTGAGCAGTCATCTGTCTACATTCGCAGTTATACTCGCAAAAAAGAGAAGGGGTGGTTTAGCTATGATAATGAAACTAAGGGAGACATGCTGTCACATAATTGGTCGGAGTTGGAGCTACTGTAAAATTCCTAAAATTGTTCCCGATGTCAACTCTGTTGCTTATTATTACATCGGCGGTATCTATTCCATCCCATCCGTGCACTGGTTATCACATAGTGATTGACTGATATTGCTTCTTTGAGTTGGGGAAAAAGTTTTGGTGGATGGACAGAAACCTCTTGGGTGGATAGTACCGAAACAGTGATCGCGTACATGACTGCAATCTGATGAATCAGTCGAAACGGAACGTAAATTCATCAGCTATTCTGTGATTATGACAGATGAGTTTAAATGTATAGCTCATGAATCACTTTCAGGGTGCAGTTTGGAACGCATCCACAACGCTGTAAAAACTCCCCCAATTTGCTTATGTTGTAACTCTCTTTTATTTAAAATCATCTAGTATTTGTGTGTGTGGCATGTTATGACAGCCTCAGTAATAACATGATTTACATGATACGACGTCTAGATTTCTGCGAGAGGCCATGGATCAGAACGTATTAATGTCAGTTTAGAACCTGACACAGACCTCGAAGTCGTGGCAGAAAAAACAAAATGTATGGTGATGCACACAGCGTGCTACTGCAGAAACAAATAATGTTTCAAACAATGAGACATGGCCACAGGAAGCGTCACTTGTGATTTACAGTATAGTTCATGGGATATGATCATCCTCCTACAGCACAGGGGATGAAACCTTAAACTGGCCTCAGCAGTGGATCGAAAGCTGCATATTTAACAGGATCGTCCTACACTGACAGTAGCAGCAGTTTGATGGGTACATTTAGTGACAGACGAGCTGTTCTGTTAGGGATGCTAGGAGGAATGCTATTCCGGGAAGCGTTGTGATATTTCGCTCTCTGCACTAGACCCCCCACCACAGTTATGCGTCATCGGTGCTTAGGTGGGTTCTATATTGGATGGAGTTAGTGGAGCTTTTATAGTCCGTAATTTTTCTCTGTTGGATGGTACAGAATAACGATGATAGCATGCTGGGCTGGTAGATTTGAATGGACGCGGATCTGCTTCGGGCTGTAGTATCTGTATCTAGTTTGGAGACGCGCCACAATGCGCGCATTTCCACCGAATGTTCAAAACACGGTCCTGTTGCACTAACTCAGGTCGTTCTGTTTCTACATGTGTTGCAGAAGGTGGTGGATATCCCTTTCTCCAACTTCTGCTCAGTTCCAACTTAAATTGGAACGATCACATGCGGAAAGCTCTAGAAATGGGAGCAGTTGCAAGATGTGTAGGGGGTGACTAAAACCAGGTTTTAATTTTATTGAAGAAGACAGGTTCGAGGAAGGTGACTGGTTTCGAGATATGAGACTGGGAGAAATATGATTCACTTGTGGTTGTGATCAGATTCAGGTATGTGCATGAATGAAAAGACCTGATTCCGAATGATGGACATCATTTCTAGCAGATAGCGTAACACTAGAGATGTGAAAAAGCTAGTGTACATTTCATACAACCTCAATCGGCAAATCATCTACTACTACTTTTTGTGTTCCTTCTCAATCAGTCACCGCCTATAACTCATTGGGTATATAGCAGAACCTCTGCCATGGTATCGAGACAGAATGCGCTAGAAATACCATAGAATTATCTAGTTGTGGCGGTGTGAGGGAGTCGCAAATACCGCTTACATACTACGTTCCTTAGCCGAATGAGTTTCAAAATGCTGTAATTTTATCCGGAGGATGCATCGTGGGCTTACAGACTCCTATGATCACCGCCACGGTATTTGTCCGGAAAAACCACCTCATTCAGAGGTAATGTCATATCTCGATTCGTAAAGAGTAAACTGGATACTTGTGTGCACCTGTAGAACCAAGATCCCTTATGACAGCAACGTACAGTAATTGCTGCGATCGGGTTTTTCTTTAACATCTGGCCGATTACGTCGCTCTTTCTAAGACACAGTGGTAGGATTCGCAAGAATAAAACTTATGAGACATGTGCATAGCTAATTTTCAGTCAGTATTATTTCGTATCGTAGGCAATCGGTTACTAACGATGTATTATACTTAGTAGCAGTGGTGTGTGCATGATATGTTCGCATTTGAGCATTAGGTTTATAAAGTAAGTTTTTGTGGAAAGGAAATGGCTATGTCCACTCGTAAGGAGGGTATGGATTTGACTTGGAATACGGGACGGTTTCTTAACATTTTGGAAGAAATTGAAATATACACCCACAAAAATAAAGATCCGGATTTAATCCTCAACGAGAAAAGCGAGTTCAATCATAACGCATATTTTAGCATTTATGACGACTTACTAAGATGACAACTGTTGCGTGTGGAGGTCCAGGCCGAGGGATGAGAGATGGTGCGAGGTGGAGGAGCTGGAAGATGCGTGCAGCGCCTGACGTCGATCACGGGGCCCTCCTGCGCAGCCCTCCTGTCCACGGCGATGGACATCAGACGACTGAGCGGACCGCGGCACAACACCGAAATGGCAGGAACCACGGAAGCAGACCGTAGAGGAAAACAAGTCCACACCAGCGCCATAGATATAGAAATCGCCCTATGTTTTTTAGATCGTATAAAAATGATAATTTTATTGTTTTTTAATTTTGATAAGTACAGATTTTAACCTTGACATCTACATATTTTAATTAAGTATTTTTGGAGATAAAAGTGAATAAAAAAAATCTACTGAATACAGTATGTGCAAATGGAATGTAACAAATGTACCAGACGCCACCTGTCGGTAATAGTGTTATAATTAATATAAATGACGTGCATTCTGCCAACCAATTTTATGTGACGCAGCATGTGAAAGTTGCTGGATTTGGACGGGTTACTCCTGTAACTGAAATATCAGGTACGTTCTGCTACATTTGATGTTGCTTAGATAGGATGAAAAAGATTTGCTTCCGTGAAATAGTAAATTAGTATCATTATCGTTACAGATCTGAAGATGGTTCTGAATGAACCGAAACCGGTCATATGAATAAAAAAAAATTTCAATCAAGACGGATTATAAGTAACATTAAACTTCGCTCTCTGTCGAAAGCCGTTCAATAGAGACCGCGATCGTAAAATTTAATTGTATATATAATGACAAAACATATATGTGACAGATTTTCTGGAATAATTACGTGTATGCATGGGCATTAGTGGGGATGATTCACATTCCCCGTTAAAGGCAGCAGCCATCCGAATGCAGAGGCCTGTTGGAATGTAGGAATGTATCTGAGTTAACTTTGACGTCTCTAAACGATCGAATAGCGAACTAATACTTAGCGTGT